>NC_089237.1:44032198-45377496 GCF_963924675.1 Phocoena phocoena
AAAATATATAGGATTACAATATACTTTATGTACGTAAAAACTTTATTGGGTCTTCCCTGGTGGCACAGTGGTTAAGAATCCGCCTACCAATGCAGGGGACATGGGTTCGAGCTCTGGTCCGGGAGGATCCCACATGCCGCGGGAGCAACTAAGCCCACGAGCCACAACTACTGAGCCAACGTGCTGCAACTATTGAAGCCTGCGGCGCCTGGAGCCCGTGCTCCACAACAAGAGAGGCACCGCAATAAGTCCACGCACCGCAATGAAGAGTAGCCCCCGCTCACTGCAACTAGAGAAAGCCCGCGCACAGCAACGAAGACCCAACACAGCCAAAAATAAAAATTAATTTTTTAAAAAATAAAAAAAAAACAAAACCTTATTGTCCACAGGCTTCAGTAGAGACAACATTGGGTCCATGACACACAAAAAGTAAAGCACCCTTGCTTAGTTGCCAGGTGGTGGGGAAATGGAGGGTGGCTCTCAGGGGAGGGGCCAGCCTAGGGAGGAAGGCACTAGGGGCTTGGGACAGCAGCTCTTCACCATCTGGAAGGGAAGCATCTCAATATTTTACAAAGGGTGTGGCAGTCCCCATGTGCACCCCGGCTCCAGCCCAGGTGGGCACGTGTGGTGGGTCTCCCTGTAGAATTTGGGTTTTCCTGCTCAACCCAGGGGTGAGGTCCTCGTGACACCCCTAAGGAGTCAAAGCAAAAATGTCCGGCTGACTTCAAAGAGACAGAATCTGAGGCCCAGATCTGGCAAGGTCCAGATCAGCCTTCAGGTCAACAGCTCGTCATCACCAGAGCCAGGACTAGCCCCACCTGGCCCTGTCTTCTTCCTCCTTCTACTGCCCAGGGATCCTCCGGTTTCCAGGAAAAGTGCCAGGAACCAAATGCATCAAGTTGCACCATTAGCAGTAGGAACAGTGCCAGAGGCATGAAGACTTAAAAGGAGGCAGGGTGCCAAGGCTTCTCCCAGCCAGGCTCCTCCAGGCCCAGGGGACACAGACCTCTTCAGATGAGGGCCTCTTTGGTACATGCTCCAGGGATGAGGACCTCAGAACAGGGGCCTCCCTAACCATCTGAAGGTGGAAGTACAGCAGGCCCGATCCAGGACCCCAACCTGATTTGATTTAGCAGGTGCAGTGAGGACTGTTAGCAGAGTGGTAGGGGAGGGTTTTCTTCCTGACACCTGTGTTGGCCTAAAAGTCCCTCTTGCTTGCTATACCTTCTCTGTATACTTGTAACCTCCAAAACAACACTTCCAACTCCAAACACTTGTATACCTGTACAGCCTCATCTGCAAATCAAAACCCCCTCCCATCCCACGCCCCTTCCTCCCCTTTGTGACAGCTGACAGCTGCTGACCACTTACTTCTTGGTGAAATTCTTTCTTGCCTCAGTTTTAACACAGCCTGCTCCCAAACAGGCTCCTGCCCTCACCTCTCCGGCTTTTCTTCCTGTCTCCATCACTGGTTCCTCTCCCTCTGCCCTGCTCTCGAATGCTCATTGGCCGTCCCTGGGGTTACACATGCTCATTCAGTGACCCTCCATTGTGAGGGGTGGACGGTTAGCACTGAGTGTCCCATTAAGTGGAGCACATTTGGCATTCCGGTCCCCTGCTCACTGAACACCAGTAGAGCCAGGTAGCCACCATCACAAATACTTGAAAGTTTAGGACGACTTTGACAGGAAGAGATGAGGGAAGAGCATTTAGGCCCAGTGAACGGCATAAAGCAAAGGTTTGGAGGCAAGATTTATCAGCTGCATTCAAGAAAGTGAATATTTACAATGCGAAACACCTGTGGAGCCTTGTGGTTCAGGTGTTGGGGCTTCTGACAATGGTGGGCCACTGAGGAGGGCTAAGCAGGAATGACCTGGCCAGATTATCTCTGGCAGCCGAGTGAAGGGTGGATTGGAAAGAATGAAGCTAATAATAGCCAGTATATATTGAGTGCTAGGCCCAAGCCTGGGTGCTTTATACGTGTTGACTTAGACTGCTCACAATCAATTCTGAGGATTATACCCATTTTTCAGAAGATGCAGGCCCAGAGAGGTTAAATTGCACTGCCAACATTGCACGGCTATTAAGTGGCAGTGTCAGGATGCAAATCTAGGCAGTCTGGCTCCAGAGTCCACGTACTAGCGTAGTAGTGGCAGAGGGATGTTGAGGAGTGTAACTGTAGGAATTCGAGTGAGAGGTGAAGGAACTGGAGAGAAGTAGATGAAGTTGAGATTTTTAAGAGGTGAAATCTCCACGACTGGTGACTGATTGGATGGAGGTGGAAACAGGGAGGAGTTGAGACTGAATCCCTTGTTTGTGCCCTGAATGCTGGGGTGAATAAGATTCTTCCAAGAATCCTCCCTAGGACCCTCGAAGCAGGACGACTCTTGCTCCCCTGTATGCCCAGTTCATCTCATTCTAGGGACAGGTATTTGTTCCCTGTGTCTCACTCATTTTAGAATCCCAGAGTTCAGCCCAGGTCCTGGCCCCCAGCAAGTGCTCCACAGAACCCAGTTGAATTCCAGCCCTTCTGGGCCCCTCAGGCTTAGATGAACTCCTCAGCCCAGAGAGGGAGAGGGCAGACTAGCGCCACGTGTGTCCAAATTGGCGCTTGGAACAGTAAGCTGTAAACCCTGCAGTAAACTCTCCACCGATCTCAGTTCCTGAATTTCCTCCATTAAGGAAACAAAGACCTCCGCTGGGTCTGGGGTAGGACTGGGGGTGATGTTATATGCAGGGCAGCCAGGCCAGAGGGCCTCCCCGAGGCAGCTGAGGGCAAGATGGCTCCAGGCCTCAGCCTTCTCTCACTGATGAGGGCTAAAAGGACAACCTAATGGTCCTAGTGGCCTCTGGGGGTCAGGGAAGGTGGGGTAGAGGGCAAGGCCACCTCCCCAACACCTCCCCTCCCACCGTAGAGTCGGGGGCCCTTGTCCCAGCCTCTCTCTGTTCTTCAGGGCTGGCTACGACTTTTGGCCAAAGCTTCCCCTCTCAAGGCCTGGGTCTCCTTCGTTATCAAAGGAAAAACCCTTTCCAGCTGCAACACATACTAAGTGCTGACTCTAGATGCCGGGTAGGGGTCAGGCTGCAGCGGGTTAGGAGACAGGAGGGCCCTGGGGCCACATCACGGCCCCCTCAGCCACCAGCACACGCACATGCTGGCCCACAACCAGAGAACAGAAAAGGAGAAAGAGTTTATTGAAAACTATATACAGTTGGTCCAACCCCTACCCCAGGCTGCAATCTGGGCAGGTCCCTCCCACACCTCAGGCAGGATCTCAGCCCCTGATGGTAGAGGCCGGGGCTGTGGTCAGGGCCCAGACCCCCTTGGGAAGCTTGACTGCCAGACCCCACAAGGACCTTCCTCTGTGAATTTACAACTCTAAATGGCCTGTCAGTGGTGGGCAGGGGACAGGGAATGGGTCCCTGCCCCGACCTAGTCAAAGCCTGGATAGGGGAATACTATTCTGAAACTTGGGCCCAAGAGGCCCAGCTCGGCTGTCCGCAAGTCCTGGCTACCCCTCCCACGGGAGGTCTTCCTGGCTATGGAGGCAAACAGCCCCCACCACCCCACCCCACGTGCCAGGCCCCACGGGCTGCACAGACTTGGACGGGGGACATCAGGCACCCGCCCTCCCAACACTGACTAAGGGTTCAGGGCTTCTGGAGCACTGCCCAGGCAGAAGACCTGGGGCTGACAGGTGAGTGCTGGGGTGGTCACGGCTGTGGGCCCAGGACCCTCCTGGGGTAGGGGCTGGTTTGGGGGTCAGGGCATCCCGCTGTAGGAATAGTCTGCTTTGTTGTGCATCACCAGCCGGTCATCCACGAAGTAGAAGCTGTCAGACTGTGTTTCGTATGGGTGACGAATCATCTCGTTGACTGCAAGAGAGACCCAGCCAGTTGGGGCAAAGGTCAGAAGCCTGAGCCAGGCCACTGCAGGGGCTTCAGGACTAGGGGACGCGGACAAGCTGAACAAAGAGTTCCCCCAGCCTCTTTGAGCCTCAGTTTCCCTACAGATGACACACGAATGGTGGCCGGACACAAGAGACCCAGGGAGGGAAGAAAGGGGCTCAGACCCACACTCCCCACAACTTGGTCTCTCTGAGTCCCCCTGCATCCCTCCCACAGGGCCCTGCCCACGCACTCAGCTCCTCAGAGAGAGGGGGGAAATCATAGATGTGCTCGCAGGTGTTCTTGCTGCTGGGGATGCAGAAGCCAAAGTGGAAGTCAAAGCTTTTGAGCAGCTGGTTGCGGAAGTAGTGCCTCTCAATCATGCGGAAGTTGTTGACAGGCTTGTCTCCCACTGTGAACTCCACGCTGAGTGAGAGAAGGGGGCGGGGCTGAGCTGGAACTCAAGAAGGGCTCCCTACCACCCTCACCCGCACCTCAGCCCCCACCCCTAGCCCTCACCCCGGCCCAGTGACTCACGTGGCTCCCACCTGCCTCAGGCGGAGGAAGGCAGGCGTGAACTGGTAGCGGACAAAGCGCCCAGCATTGGGGTCCAGGTCCCGTGGGTTGATGGGCAACCGCTCTGTAATGCACCCCAGCTGGGGCTCAGTGGGTTTCAGGCTGGGGCCCATGCCCACCCGGGCTTTCACCCCAGGGCCCGCATCTGTCTGAATTTTTCAAAACTCCTCAGGAGATCCTGATGTATATTGAGGGTTCAGACCACTGGCTGAATGCTTCCAATTGCTTCCAACTGGTCAGCGGGTCACCAATTTCAACTGAGATTCCCTGAGCCGCAAGAGACAAAAAGACCTGGGGCCTCTGGGACTGCAGTTCCCAAGGGGGCCTGCAGGGGGCAGGCTGGCAGGGACTGAAGAGGCAGGATTGTCTTCCCAAGATGTCTAACCCCAGGAGCACAGGGAAGGAAAAGAAGAGGCCCAGCCCCAGGCAGAGGCCCCCCTGCCTGGTGTCTCCTGAGAAGGCCTGGGTGCAAATCCCAGCTCTGCTCTGACTCCTCTGTAGCCTGAGGAGTCCCTGGGCAGCCCATTTCACAGCCCTCGCCCCCCTCCCTCTGTCGATGGCCCACCCAACCCACTCACCTGAGGCTGGGGGCTTCTTGATTTCAAAGAGAACAGTGCCTGAATCCATGTCCCGAATCTTGAACCTGACGAAGTCAATCTTGTAGATATTCTCCTCAGGGGAGCACAGGTAGTCTAGGGGAGACGGGCGGCTGAGCAAGGAAGGGGCCTGCCCAGAAGCCCCTGCTGCCAACTCAGCTTTAGCGGAACCCTGAACTAGCTACCACCTTCCCTGCTCCTAAGGTCACTGCCTCGCAGAAAGAGAGAATTGAGCCCCCACCCTGGGAGAGCCCCCATAGTGTGCAGGAGACATAGCTCTGCCATTGGGATCTAATGGGAGACAAATCATTCCATCCTGGTAGCCTCTGGGGTCAGGGAGGGGCAGGGTGGAGGACAAGGTCAGCTTGCCAACACTTTGCCGCCCACCCAGGGGTTGAGGGCCCTTATTCCAGCCTCTGCTTTGCCAGGACTGGCTCGGTGACGGTTAACCAAATGAGTCTCTAATCTGATGGGGAGCCCTTCCCCCACCACCATGAGAGGGAAGATAGAGCCCTGCTTTTAGGAACCTCACTCTAACAGGGGTGACACAGCTCTGCCTCAGGAGACGATGCCCCCGCCCCCACCCCATAGCCACCCCTGGCACACATCTAGGTGTGTCAAACAAGGACTTTCTCTGACCTGGGTAGTGCTGGGGCAAGCGAACAACCCTTTCCCTATCCCTCCTCACCCCCCACCCCGGCCCCTCCTCTCCCCATAAGAGGCTTACACAAACCCAGCTCCCTTAAGCAGCTTAGCCAAAGCTCTGGTGACTCAAGCCCAGAGCCTGGAATATTGGGGGGAAGGGAGCCACCTTTGCTCCCATCCCTGTTGATCTTCAAGCAGGAGGAGGTCTTAGCAAACAGAGGGAACCCCCTCAAAGGTCATCCATCCAGCCTTGATGCTGAGCCACCCCCAGAGAGAAGAGTACAGGCAAGGCCAGTAAGAGGGTGTGGCAGGTGCATCGGGGGTGTGCACGGGGTAAGGGAAGTCCTCGAGCCCAGAAGAGGAACCAGGAATAGTGGTGGGCCCTGCTTGAGGAAGCTTAGAAATAGCAGGGCCTGATCGAACCCTCACCACTCTTGCAGCAGCAACTGCAAGCACTCAAGGAGGCCCTGGCAGCAAATAGGAAGGAACAGAGAGGTGCAGTGGGGGCTCTGGTGCTGTCAGCCTGCATAGCATCACATCCTCCACGTAGAGGCCCGGAAATCACCCTCCAGGTCCCTAGACCACCTCTTATTCCTCTGGGGCAGGAAGAGGAAGTGAATGTAAAGTCATTCTCTCTCCCTCAAGCCTGGGGCAGCCCCCTCCAGGAAGCCCTCCTGGTAGCCACCTGGCACCTTGCGGTCCAGCAGGGACTACATAGGGCTTGTGGAGGGGCCTGAGCCCTGGCCTGCCCATCACAGCCCATGGTGGTGAGAGGAGAGGAGGATGAATGGAAGCAGGCAACTTCTACCTCATGCTGTACACACCTTATTTTCACAGAAAGTAAGCACTAATCCAAAGATGTAGAAGGAGGGTGCGGGGCATAAGGAGAGGATGTGGCAGAACTGGGAACAGCATCCTAGTTGCCCAACTCCCAGCTCCCCATAAAGCCCTCCTTCTTCCCCCATTCTCTAACTTCTGGAGCCTCTCCTCTCACTTGAGAACAACTTGCAGTATGACCTCAGTCTATTCTACCGCAAACTCAACCTATCAACTCCTCTGTCCTTAGAGGAACTGAGGAACAGGAGAGGCCCATGGCTCAGGACACCACCTCCACTCCCTCCCTCTGCTAGAGAAGGATGAGGCCTGGGACCCAGGGTCAGGCCAGATAAGGGGCAGACTGGCTGAGGGCTCAGAACACAACTGCTCCTTCCCCTCAGCCACAAATAGCTTCCTAAGCTGGATTCAGGGCTGAGTAATCCAGGAACAAAAAACCTCAGACCTGTGCGATTAAGGTCAGAAGAGACCAGGCAGGGGTGTCAGTGAGGAGAGTCCTGGAGGCCTGTTCTCAACTTTTACAAAAGAAAGGGCTCCTGTGAAGACTCTTCCTCTGCTCATCTACAGCAGATGCCGCATCTCTAAGGGCTATAAATTTCCTCCAAATTCAGAGACACACGGTTGTACATGGGTTGGAAGCCCCCATAGGTGCAAAATAACTTCTAAAGTTACCTAGGACCTGGACAAGTTATACACCCTATAAGGAAGTTCTGCCCCAGAGCTAACCTGAATCCTAAATGCTGCTGTTGCCAGTTACAGCCCAATTGGCACCAACATCGGACTGGCCCAGGCCCCCTCCCTCTACCAGTGCCTGCTTGGGTAAGGCAGCTCAGCGCTCTGGGGGCCTAGCCAAGAATGGTTGCTGCCTGGCTCAGAGACAGGAGATGCTGGTCCCCCGAGAACCCAGATGCACAGGCCTAGACCTGCCATCATGGTCTCCTCCACAGCTCTGTTTGGAAGCCTTGGGCTCTGCTGCTCCTGCAGCTCCAGAGCTCAGGTCCACTCCAGCATCTGCCCCCTACCCCCACAGGGGAGCCCCAAGAGTTGCTCTCTCAGAGGGAGCTGCAGCAGGGTTACAAATCAATGAGGCCAAGGTAGTAGGCCGCTCCAAACGCCTTCTGTTCTTTGAGGCTCAGCCACTGCCTCTGCCATGAGACTTTCCAGTCCTTGTTCCCTGCCTATGGTGACCCCCTCCCCTGCCCTGAATGCCCAGTTGTCTGCCTCTAGGCAGCAGCCATGAGCAGTCCTGTGGGGCCCTCAGTACTATTGATAAAAGAGCCCTATTTACAGGGCATGCACAGCATGCCAGGCATGGTGCAAAATCAGAGGATTTATTTTCACAATAGCTCTGCAAGGTAGGTATCATTATCCCCGTTTTACAGATGAATATGCTCAGAGAGGTGAAGTTATTAGCCCAAGGTCACACAGTCAATTACATGGCAAAGTTGGAACTTCAACTTAGGCAGTCCAGCTCAGAAACTCAACCACAGTGGAGACCTGGCCTCCCAAAACAGGACAGGCCCTAGTCCAGGCTAAGAGTGGGCATTAACCCACTCCCTTGAGAGCGCCCAGAGCCAACCCACTGAACCTTCCTCCTCAGGTCCTTTCCTGGGGAGGGGGATGGCCCCAGAATTCCTGGGGTGTCCAGGGTGAAGGCATTAATGGTCGGGGAGAACTGAGGGTTTTGATACCACCCTAGTAACTCAGCCTCCATCTAGCCTCCAGGGTGGAGGAGACCGAGGGTAGACTGCACTCAGCCCCCTTCCTCATTATTGCAGAGAAAATCTTCAAAGGGCTCTGAAGACTCTGTGGGGAAGGGGTCACAGTTGCAGGTGTTGCTCCACTTCCACCTGGGAAAGGGGGATGGACTCCTCAAAAAGGAAGGAGTGGGGTGGAAATAAATCTCTAAAGGGACAAGAGGGACGCAGAGAGATCAAGGGAAGGGGGAACATGAGATCTCAGGCCTGGAGTCAGACGTGGAGGGGGACTTTGGTGGGGGAGGGGAGGCGGGGGGAGGGCGGGAAAGGGGGCGGGGGCCCGGCCTCCGCGCGCCTCGAGGGCCCCCTCTCGTGCTCTCCCGCTCCCGCCCGCGGGTGGCGCTCCCTCGCGGGTGCTCACCGCCCGTGATCCGCTGCAGCCCCAGCACGTCCTCCGGCCCGATCTGCTGCTTCCTCTGCAGCGGCCCCGGCCTGGGCCCCGGGCCTGCCTCCGGCTCCGACTCGGACCCGGATTCGGATTCCGCCTGCAGCTCCGTCTTGGTCTCCACGCTCCGGCCCGAGGCCCCTGGAGCGGGCTCCACCCCCGTCCCGGCCCCGCCGCCGCCGCCGCCGCCGCCCTTCTTCACCTTCATGGCCTCCCGGGGCCGCAGCCAGCTTGCTGCCGCGGCGGCTGCCTGCGCCGGCTGGAGCCGAGGGAAGGGGGAGCGTCCGCAGCCCCGCCCCCGGCCGGGCAGGGGCCCCAGGTACCGCCCCGCCCCCAGGGTGGGCCCGGTACTGGCCCCGCCCACCTCCCGCCCACCTGGGCTACTCACCCGGGGCAGGGAGGCGGCCCGCCCTGGGCTTCTTTCATTTTTTCGATAGGGATTTTAAGGGGTTTTGGCTACCTTTTCCTACTTACTCGCTGTGCTCTAGCCACTCCGCCCCTCCCTCTGCCCGCAAGCAAGTTCCCACCTCAGGGTCTTTGCCTGGGATGCTCTTCCCCCAGATGGCCTCCTCTTGTCCTTCTGGTCTCAGCTCAAATGTCATCTGCTCAGAGACCCTCTCAAACACCCCCAGGCACTATCTGATCAGCCTGTTTTTTCTTTCTAATGCATTATCTGAAATTAGTTTCATTTGCTCACTGCCTCCGCCTCCTAAAAGTCCTAAAAGACCAGTTCGGTGAAAGTGGAGATCCTGTCTTTGTTCTCTATAATACCCAGCACCTAGCACAATGCCCCGTGCAGCCTGTGCTCAATACCGTTGACCCTCGAACAACATGGGTTTGCAGTGCGTGGGTTCACCTATTTGTGGATTTTTTCAGTAGAAAATACTACAGTACTACACGATGGGTTGGCTGAATCTCTGGATATGGAACTGCAGATCAACAGAGCCAAATATAAATTATACTCTGATTTTTGAATGCACAGAGGGTGGGCACCCCACCCCCGATGTTGTTCAAGGGTCAACTGTATGTTCTTTTTTTGAATTTATGAATCAGTTAGTATCTGAGGGCTTACACTGGTACAAGCTATTCTCTCCCAGACCCCCTGCTAGACAACCCAGGACATACGGAAGGACAATAGCCTACAATGTCCAGCCACCACAGGGCCCTCCAGGACATCGAGGTAAGAAGGGCACATGGCCAGGTGGAAGCGAAATGGACCAGTGAGCCCAGGAGGACAGACGCCAGGAAACTATTACTTACACACGAATGAAGAATGAAAGGTATGCTCATATTTCATATCATTCCAATTCACATTCAACCAATGTTTCTTGAGAGCCCAGAATATACCAGATACTATCACATGCTCGTCACATTTAATCCTCACAACCACCTTGTAGGGGAGGTATCATTAGTACTATTTTAACAAATGAAAAACTGAGGCTCAGAGAGGATTAAGTGGCTTGTTCAAAGCTCCCCAGATGATAAGTACAGAAGCAAGGGTTTGAATTCAGGCATGTTTAATCCCAAGTCCAGAACTTTCCCCGCTCACCACACTGCCTCTATGAAAGGGTGAAGGGAACCTCTGCCACACCCAGCATCAGGCTGCACACAACAGGTACAGCCAGCCAGGAGGGAGGGGAGTCAAGGAGAAGGTCCCAGAGGTGACAGGTGCTTGGCCCCTTCTACGAGAGCAGTGCTAGGGCTCTCCCTGAGGGGTTAGAGAGAAGCGTGGAGGGAAGGGCCCTAGAATCCAACCCAGGGCTTTCCCCTAATGCTCCCTCTCAGTGCAAGAGGACTGTGAGGAACAGGGCAGAAGCACAAGCTGCCCCTGCTCCAGAGGGAGACAGAAAAGGGCCTTCAAGTTCAGGCCGGGTAAGGAGGCCCAGATGATGTGTCTTTTGAGGATTGGGGGGTGGGGGGTGGGGGGACGAAGAGTGGGAGGGACCTGAGTCAGAAGAACGGGAAGGAGTGTTATACTTTGACTGCTGGAGTAGCAACAGAGCAGGCTGGAGACAAGTCATTTGTGGCAGGCCCCATTATGTGCCTCTCAATCTAACACCTCCCCTCCTGGCTGGAAAGGAAGGCTTCCTACTGTGATGCTGCCCTGCTCAGTCTATCTTCTCAGGCTTTTTCCAGGACTTGCGAGTCTCCAGGAAGATCTTGAACAGGGACAAGAGGATGGGCACAGCCATAGGCAGGAAGAGTGGGATGTAGATGGCAAACTTCTGGTCATCAGGGAAATAGAGGAGGTGGAGGAGCGAGGGATCAAAAAAGGCACGCTCTGAGGATGTCACAGCTTCCTGGCTGGCAACGAAGGCAGAGGCCAGGTGCCCAGAGGCCAACTCCTCCGCTGCCTTCTGGACTGCAGCTACGGCCCTGTACACCTAGGAAGGGGGCAGGGGGTTACCAAAACGTCCTAGGCATCGGTTGGTGGGGAGGGTGGGAGAGGGCCTCACTGTGTCTTCCGTCTACCAGGCAGGTTGCCTGGAGTTCGCCCAGGATATATGGAGGCCGGTAGAAAAGGGCTAGGGGGTATCTTCTTAGTGCCTGCTTAACACCTCACACCCGCACTTAGACTCCTTACTAGGGAGCTGGCACTGACCTCCAGAGGAAGCCTGGGCACTCAAGGATGGCATGCCCACACATCCTCTGGACCTCAAATGGCTCTCTGGTTTCACCACACCCTGGGCCCTGCTGGCCACTCCAGTCCTAGGCCACGGAATCCATCCCCTGCCTGCTTACCTCAGATGCCACATCGTCCTTGATGACAATGTTGCTGATCTTGCCCAGAAGCTGGGCCAGGGAAGTGAGAGTGGTGGTAGCTGTGGCCAGGTTCTCCACTGACCGAGCCCAGAGCAGCCGGTCCAGCTCCCAGCTCATTATCCCTTCACTCTTAGGCCCTGAAAACAGGCATTTTGGAGGCAACTGGGGCTGAGCAATCCCAAAGAGCAGCCTGTAGGAACAGCAAAGAAGGTCAAAGGGGCAGAAGGTGGGAGAAGATGGTCAGGATTCCTAGAATAACTATTAGGATTTTCGATCTCACCCAGAAGCACAGGGGTTGTAGGAAGTGCCTTAGCGTCTTAGGGGGTGAGCAGCAACACTAAGTAACACAGAGCCCCAAGCCCCAATTTAACCAGTGGTTTTTCACTTTTACCTGTTTCTATATTGTTTCTATATTATAAGATCTTGTGTGAAAAAAGGTTCCATGGCTAAAATATTTCTAATTAACACCAACTAGTTTAATCCCCTCACCCTGTCTACCCTCTCTTTGGACAAACGGGGCCCCTGAGCCTTAGTTAAGGGATGATCCAGGACCACCTCTGACAAGGCACGCGTGTGTGCCTCTCTATTCCTGCACCATGGCAGACATTGCTAATCAATCAGAATCCTCTTTCCTGATGAGCCCAGACACATTCTTAGAATACTAACCACAGGGCATCAGGAAGCCACTATCAATAGATCCGTTTGCACAAGAATTAACAGCTATTTTCTTAAGCATCCCTAATCACAGCCTATGGACCTGACATTCATGAGCCTATTTTTCCTGAAACGCTTTTTGTCAGCAACTAGTCTTTCTTAAGAGAAGGATGAAGTGATCCTTGGAAACCTTTCTTGGTTTCCTTGGGGCTCCAGGCACAGCCAAGGTATCCCTGCCAAGTGAGGGTTTACTGCAGTCAGCCCAGGAGACTGTGGTCAGTCTCAGTGGCCTCGCCCCCAAGTGGATCCCCCAGGACCTCACCGCAACTGAGCCAGGAACACCTCCATCACCCGCACCATGTCCACCTTGACTCTCACCGGCAGCTCCGAGCCATTGTAGGCTTTGGGGTCCACATTGTATACCTGCAGGGGGAAATAGGGGTGCCTCAACATCACGCCAGGACCATGCAAAGCTCTACCCTAGACACTCTGGAGGCCATGAGAGGAAAGGAGACATACTCTGTGCTCTTTAAAAATTACAAACCTAATATTTTTGGAATACCTGCTATTAGGAGCTTTATATAAATTATCTCCTCGACTCCCTCAAAAATCTTGTTAAAGAAATATTTTTAATTCCATTTTAAAGTTCCTACCCATGAGAAACTCCAATCTAACAGGGGAGACAACATTCCCAACCTTGTTAAGACTCCCACAAACAGGGCCAAGATCTAAGTTATACACAGAATAGTCCTAAGTCAGCGCAAACTGCAAGTGCAAAAGGGTCCTACTATATAAACACTGATGGAAATAAGAAGCAGTGGGGCTGGCGGGGGGCGGTGGGGGGCACGAGCTCACAGCACCTCACCACCACCCGCCAACCCAGGCTGGGCCACACAGGACACCAGAGGAACAACAGAAGGAACAGTCTCAATGAACACCCCTGATGTTTGGGGCTCTGGGGTCTCCGTGGTGTGACCATACCATAATGCCACCCCAGCGGGGGCTGTGGAAGGCGTTGGTGGCCACTGGAGCCCCATCCTTGTCCTGAATGTACAGGGGGGAGTGGGCAAGCTCAGGAACATAGAGTAGAAAGTTGAGCACCGGGTAAAGGGAGGCAGCGCTGGATCCTGTGGCACAAAGAGAAGGGAAGTCAGCACACCAAACACGCTGGGTCTAGATCTTAGGTCTAGGTCAGCCTCTAACTTGCTGGTCACTCACTCTGGGCCTCATTTTCCCCAACTGATAATCACTAGGATATCCTCCAGGCCTGGGTTTCTGTGGTAAACAACTCAGCATTCTCCCGAGATGTGCCACATACATGAAGTGCAATCCTCAGCTTCAAACTGCCCCCAAAGCGCCTCTCCTCCAACAGCCTCCCACCTTTTCCGGCAGTGCCATAAAGCAGTCCCTTGGACCTTGTAGGAAAGAAGGGAGGGAAGGAGGGAAGCAGGGAGGGAGGAGGAATTCGCCAAGGCCTCATGTGCTGCCCCACCCATACCCCTTGGTCCACACTGGCCTAACCCTGGTGCCTAAAATTCCACAACTAGTGATATACTCCCTTTGGTTTGCCTCTATTACAGTTCTACTGTACTGTACTACCTACTCTTCTGAGATACCAGTGCCAAAATGAAAAACTGGAACCCCCGCTTCAAGGTTCCTCAGCCTCAATCAGCAGAACTGTCGATTCAAATTCTGCCTTCCTGTACTTCTGCTGCTGTCTTTCCTACACGTGTGGCCATATTTTTCCTGGATGGCTTGCAGGGAGGGAGACGCAGCCTATCCATTTGTTTATAAAAAGTGTTGGGAATGTTTAATCAATGCTTTTCGATGTGACAGTGTGGAGATGGAGATATCAACAGACTATCGTGAAAAAGGAGCCTAAATGCCCAGCACCTCCTCAACGCCCTTGGACCAACGCAACCTGGGAGCCATCGCTATATATAACCCGCCTCCCACCCCAGGCTGAGCCTTCAGGGTCCTTCCCCGGCCTGGCAGAAAGACCCTCATCGTCAGGAACTCACCCAGCCGGGACTCCACTGGGTTGATGACATGGGGGAGGCTGTGTGCGGCCAAATAATAGCTGGAGGAAGCTGGGTCAAAGCGGGGGTTTACCCCCAATACTGCGTAGTAAAGGATCTGTAGAGCAAAGAGGGAGCATACTATTTGTCTACTGAGCTATATTCCAATTTGTCCCCCCAAAAGATTTGAGGTGCCTTAAAAAGATAACCATTAGGCAGGGCAAAATATAAGAGACAAAAATCAAGGCCGAGAGAAAGCAGGAGTAGGGAAAAAAATAACAAAGCTAAGGGTAAAGTTAACACACTAAATCCAGGTTTTGAACACCACGTTATTTTACCAGGCTTTCTCACAGCCTAAACAAAGAATAGCATAATTCAGTGTCCACAAGATCAAATCAAATCAGTTATTCAGAAGTAATTTCTCCCACTACCAAGACCTGATAAAAATTTCTCCCACCTTTTCCCTAAAAGGACACTGTGTAATTCAGAAGACTACATTCATCACATCTTTATTGTTATTACATTAACGTATTTCAGGAAGTTTTTTTTGTTTGTTTTTTAATAAATTTTTAGGATGGCACAACTGGTGAATACAGTTCCAGAGGGAGCCATAAGGAAGTTACTTTTTTAACAAGCATTGACAAAACTCCCCAAACTGGACACCAAGGAGAAAAAGTAGACCCCAGAACCATATACATACACCGGAATTTCCTGGCAAATCAGCAAGCTCAAAGAGCTGGAAGAACAGACTACACTTGTAAATGCCAAATATGGAGGGACTTGGAAAAGGATGGTGCAGCGGGGAAAAGGGCTCCTCAACTTGCTCCCAGTCTCACCTGAGAGTCCACAGAGAAGTTGCCCACAGCTCTGAGGGCATTCAGGAAGGGCTGCACATAGCGCCGGACAGCCCCCTCGATGTCCCAGTGGACGTCATGGGACTTGGGGTCAGGGTTGAGTAAACTGAAGGTGATTTCATAGCCTATAAAAACAGGAGTCAGGGAAGCCAGAGGCATCTGTGGATCAAAGGCAGCCTGTACCCCTGGCTGAGTTGAACTTGGTTCTCCTCTGAAATGGGGCTGGTTGCCATCATGGACGCAAAGGGAGGATAAAAGTGGGATGAGGAACACTGAGTGCTTTAAGAAAAAGATGAAACCACAGAAGAAAGGAGTGAAGCGTTTGCATGCAGATTCCCCTCCTGCCCCACTGTCTCCACATAATTCATTTCCCTCTCCCTTCCCGTGGCACAGCCTGGTCACCCTACCCAAGCTGGACTTGAGAGGCCGCCTCTTATCAGAGCTCCACTTGTCCTCTGGGAGGTGGTCAGCCAAGGCTGCAGCAAGCACGTCCTCAGTCAAAGACATGGCCTGGGCTACTTGGATTACACGGCGGCCAATGATGTTAAAGGCCTCCCGGTGCATTATCCCCCGCACAACTGCCATCCTCTTGGGCCCAATGTAGCTCATCATGTCCTATGAGGGGCAAGCAAGGGACAGAATGCCCACGGCTCAGGGAAGAAAGCAGAAGAGCACTCTGGCTCCTGTCTTTGAGAATCTGGCCTTTTGCCACCGACCAACAGGCCTGCACCTCTCTAGACTCATTGAGAACTATTATGTCAACATTTCTGAGCTATGGGTATATATGAGTGTTTTCATTCATTTCAGTTCCCTTCTCCTTCCCAGTTGACATAGGTGCAGGCAACAGCTATATCTTCATGGGCTGGAAACTAAGAGACGGCATGCTGAGCAAGAATAAACAAACAACTGGAAAGTTTGATATAAGTAAATGGCAAAGAGGCAAGTACAAGAATTTTCACAGCAGAATTATTTGTAATAGGATAAAACTGGAGACAATCCAAATGCCTGTCAGCAACAGAATGGATAAATTGTGATATGTTTATACAATGAAACATTAGATAGAATTTTAAATGAATGCATTAGATTCAACTAGACATATTATCATAGATGATTCAAACATAAAGGTCAAGCAAAATGAAAACTAGAGAAGAACATGCGCTTCATTACGGCATTTATATAAAGTTCAAAAATATATAAAATTAAACATATTGTTTATAGAGATATATGTGATAAAACTTGAAAGAAAAATATGAAAATGATACATACAAACTATGGTCACCTTTGGCTGCAAGGGAGTGGGATATAATCATGGAGATGCACAGGGCTGTATTATAGTTTGCAAGCTAGGGGTGGGTACATGGATGTTTATTAAAATTTTCCTTCATCTTTTTGTAATAATTAATATTTCATTATAAATTAAAAAATAAAATGGTAGCCGGTACAGCTCCCGCCAAACCTTTTGCTCAGAAACTGAAAAGGTCAATGTATTGCTCATATTATCATCACAGCCCATTCAAACCAGCTTCTTTAATCCTACTGATTTTTTTTCCACTTTAAATTGGAACTTTAGGACTTCCCTGATAGTGCAGTGGTTAAGAATCTGCCTGCCAATACAGGGGCATGGGTTCGAGCCCGGGTCCGGGAAGATCCCACATGCCACAGAGCAACTAAGCCCGTGTGCCACAACTACTGAGCCTGCGCTCTAGAGTCCGTGCTCCGCAACAAGAGAAGCCACTGCAATGAGAAGCCCGCGCACCTCAACGAAGAGTAGCCCCCGCTCACTGCAACTAGAGAAAGCCCACGTGCAGCAAAGAAGGCCCAATGCGGCCCAAATAAATAAATAAATAAATTTATTCTTAAAAAAAAAAAATGGAACTTTAACCACATACAAGCCTTGGATTTAGAAAGACCCAGAGTCAATGAAAACAATCTCTATTTGCATTCTTTTTAAAAAATACTTGAGGAGAGTTTTCTGTAGCAATCGGAAGGAATGGGCAGCAATACTGCAAGAAGGAGACTTAGGAGAGGACAAGCTGAAGGGAGAAGGCATGTCCGCAGCCTCTCTGCTCACCCTACCTGAGGGAGAAGTGAGGAGTGTTCAGAGATCACGTACACTGTCAGGGAGCCCTCTGCTTGCTCTGATGGCTCAGCAAACATGGTTTCTGCCTCTGGGGACAAGAACAGGTGGTGTACCAGGAGCGCAAACACCATTCCCTCTCCCTCTGGCTCCCACACGGTGCCTAACCCATCACTCCACCTCCCGCTCACACCCAACTGACACTGTGGCCAGGCTTGGCCCTCGGTGGCCCAGGCTGAGACACAAGGTATCTCATTCCCAGCTTTCCCAGAGAGATTTTGGAGTTAAGACAAGTTATGGAGGGAGTCCCCTGGTGGTCTAGTGGTTAGGATTCCGGGCTTTCACTGCCGTGGCCCAGGTTCAGTCCCTGGTCAGGGAACTGAGATCCTTGCAGGACACATGGCACAGGCCCCCTCCCCCCCAAAATAAAGGACAAGATATGGAAACTACACACTTAGAGATCAGAAGGAAAAAGAGGGCTTCCTGTTAAAATGATCACCCCTCCTAGTACCTTGTATACTGCCCAATGACAGGGCTTCCTCCTCATGATCCATAGCCCTCCGATAGGCCTTCTGGAAACGGCATTTGATTTTCAATTTGTCTTAGAGAAAAGAAAGAAGCATGATGAGAAGAGCAAGTGTCAGACTCTGCCAACCCTTCCAGCCCTAATGCTGTCCAGTGTCCAAGGAGAGCAAGATGATTGTTTGCAGAGAAATACCAAGAAGCAACAGCTAATTCTAATGATTTCTGCATGGATGATATAAATACATGACACTCCACCTCTTCCACCTGCCCAGCGCTTGCCTCTCGCTGTGCACCTTCAACCTGAAGTACCCTCCCCACAGGGAAATCTATTACAATATTCATTACATTAGTAGGTAAAAGGAGGAAAACCATATGATCGTTTCAATAGATGTCTCAAAATAAACTCAGTGAACATTCTTGATAAAAATAAGATGCACACTTAATGACAAAACACTATAGTTCCATTAAAATTAGCACGAAAACAAGGATGCCTGCTATCTCCCCTATTATTCAGCACTGTTCTTCCTGAAGTTCCTGACCAATGCAGTAAATGAAAAAAGAGAAACATGAATATTTGAAAGAGACAAAATGGCCACTTTTTGAAGTAGCATAATTATTTTCAAAGAGAATCAAAGAGAACTAAAAAACTATTATAAGAAAATGCAAGAATGGGTAGCTTTCTAATAAATACCAGCAATATCTAATTAAAAAAGCAATATTTTTAAAAATCCCAATTGCAGTAACAATAAAGAATATAAAAATATCCAGGAATACATGTACAAAACTGTAAGAAAAAAAAAAACCAGGACTTTACTCAATGACATAAAAGAAGATCTGAATAAAATGGAAACACATACAAGGCTCCTAGATGAAAAAACTAAATATTCTCAGAATATCAATTCTCTCCAAGTTAATCTAAACATGTAAGGCAATCCCAAAGGGATTTTTTTCACCACCTGGAACTTGACAAGCTGAACCTAAAATTTATTGGGAAAGTTCTTCTTTACAGAATTCCAGAAGAATGCAGAAGAAATGGCAGAATTTAAAAATTGCCATTTTGCAACCTAATGAAATGGATTCCAGTATCAACAGATGCTAAAATCATCAGGTGAAAGGTTGACAGAGAACTAAAATACAGAAGTCAAGCTGACAATATCTGAACTAAATAATCATCTTTGCATCACCCAAAGTGAAACAACCAGGCCACTACATGATATAACACGATAGGAAGTACAACACACCAACTGTGAAGTTTTATTGCCTAAAAAACTGAACATGGGTAGTGTATATATGTCCATGCCACTCTGTCACTTCATCCCAGCTTACCCTTCCCCCTCCGCACGTCCTCAAGTCCATTCTCTACGTCTGCGTCTTTATTCCTGTCCTGCCCCTAGGTTCTTCAGAACCACTTTTTTTTTTTTAGATTCCATATATATGTGCTGGCATCCAGTATTTGTTTTTCTCCTTCTGACTTACGTCACTCTGTATGACAGACTCTAGGTCCATCCACCTCACTACAAATAACTCAATTTCGCTTCTTTTTATGGCTGAGTAATATTCCATTATATATATGTGCCTATATACAGTACCAAACGTAAAATAGATAGCTAGTGGGAAGCAGCTGCATAGCACAGGGAGATCAGTTCGGTGCTTTGTGACCACCTAGAGGGGTGGGATAGGGAGGGTGGGAGGGAGATGCAAGAGGGAGGGGATATGGGGGTATATGTATACATATAGCTGATTCACTTTGTTTTACAGCAGAAACTAACACAACATTGTAAAGCAATTATACTCCAATAAAGATGTTAAAAAAAAAAAAAAACTGAACCTGGGGACTTCCCTGGCAGTCCAGTGGTTGGGACTCTGTGCTTCCACTGCAGGGGACACGGGTTCAATCCCTGGTCGGGGAACTAAGATCCTGCATGCCACAAAGTGCGGCCAAAAAATAAATTTAGGACTTCCCTGGTGGCGCAGTGCTTAAGAATCCGCCTGCCAATGCAGGGGACACGGATTCGAGCCCTGGTCCGGGAGGATCCCACATGCTGCAGAGCAACTAAGCCCGTGCGCCACAACTACTGAACCTGCGCTCTAGAGCCCTCGAGCCACAACTACTGAGCCGACGTGCTGCAACTACTGAGCCCACGTGCTGCAGCTACTGAAGCCTGTGTACCTAGAACCCATGCTCTGCAAAAAGAGAAAGCAGTGCAATGAGAAGCCCTTGCACCACAACAAAGAGTAGCCCCCGCTCGCTGCAACTAGAGAAAGACCGCGAGCAGCAATGATGACCCAACTCAGCCAAATTATAAATTAAATAAATAAATTTTTAAAAATTAAAAAACTGATTTTAAGTAAACCTCTAGATCTAACTACCAGTTTATAAGAAATATGGATACTAGAGAAATAAGTTAAATGAAACCAAGAGGAAGAAATCTGCCAAATCCAGAATGTGAGATGTTCTATCAAACAAATGACCTGGTTTCTCCAACAAATCAATGAGAACAAGTATATTGGGATGGGGTAGGGAGAGCTAGTATATAATAAAAGAGACAAGAGACTTAAAATGGGGATCATAATGTTAGGATTAAATGAGGCAACACGTGTAAAGTGTTTCACCGAGTTTCTGGCATATAATGAACAACTAATATTAGCTATCATTATTACTAACTAGTGTTATCCCTCCCTCTCCTCCTTATTTAACTTGAATTCCTACATATCCTTTAAAAATCTGGCTTAAAAATTACAGCTCTCAAAACCTTCTCTACCTTTCTTTCCTCCAGACAGTTATAGTCTCTTTCTTAAGTACAATCTCTGTTTCTTATATACTTATATACTTCTGAGATTTCTTTGTCTCTCTCCCCTACCTATGAATTTCTTGAAACCAATATCAATTTCTTATTCATCCCCAAATTCCTGATACCTACGTGCCTAACACTCCGTAAAGTATTTAATGTTAAACTGAATAAGGCCTGTATGTAAGTCCAAATTGATTCCAAACCCTGTGTTCATTCCACTACATCCCACATCCTCCCCTATCCCGTAATGAGCATCACCTACTTCTGATCAGGTAGCACAACTGTTTTATGAATAAAACTGCCCCTTTAATGGTGAATACTGAATTTAAAGCTGCTTTTTTTCTTAGCAAACACACTGTTCATTCGAAGTGGCCTTTTAATAAGTTTGTAATCACCTTTACGGGATACCCATGCTCCTCCTATCCAACCTATCTGCGGACTGAACTCAGACCAGAAAGGCAGCCCTGATCAGGAACTCACACTTCAGAGGGATCTCTCTCTCATGCACAACGGTGAAGGGCAGCTTTTCCTGGTCGTCCAATGGCACTGATTCCTGGGTAAACACGACAGTGACCGGCACCATGAGCCGGAGCTGCGGGAAGAAGCATCAGGGCCATCAGTGAGTCTCCATCTTGCCGGTGGGCTGTCCCCTGGTCCTCCACCACCGAGGTCTTACCTGCAGGGAATTCAGCCCACTGATCTGGGAGTAAGGCAATGGGGCCCGGTAGGTCTCCGTGGTCTTCCACCAAAGCGGCAGCCCCAGCACGATGACCACCGCGGCGAAGAAGAGGGCGGCGCGCTTGCCTCGAACCACCTCTGGGGACACGGAGGGATCCACTGAGGCGCCGCCAGAGGTGGGCTCGGGTGCCGGCCCCACCCCCGACGCGGAGGAGCCCCGGCAACCTGTACTCAGAACCTCTCAGCCCGCACTCGAAGGGATTCCCCGGCGAGGGGCCCGGACCCTAGTCTGAAGGGATGCTGTCTGAGACGAACCCTGAACCCCCACTCGCGGGACCTCTGGCACAACACAGTCCCCACCCCCGCATTCCTCCCTCGCAATCCGCGAGCCGCAGCCCCCTCCCGAATGCCGCCGCACCTAGGTCTGTAGCTGCGGCCCCCGGGGCCGCCATACTCGCTTCCAACCACTCTTGCCGCCGAGGGGAGGAGCTGCGTAGGCCTCCCCCAATCGGAAACCCGCAAGGAGTGGGCGTGCCCACGGCAGCGATCGCGACCAATCACGAGCGGCACTCCAGACGAAAACCGACGAAGGGTGGGCGGGGTGCGCAGAGAGCTTCTCCCAGAGCTTGAAAGGACGCTGACCCGGCGATTGAGGAGCTGTGCGGGTTTCGGTTTTGCTGGAAGACACCCTGCGCTTCCTTGTGGAACCCACTCCTAGCCCAGGGAATATGAGCGCAAACTCTGCAGTTGTTAAATACTAGCCGGGAGACCACGGGAAGCTGTAAGGCTCAGTGTTCTCATCTGAAAAATGGAGATTCTTGACTAAAATGAGGTCATTCATGGAAAGAGCACACGGAAAGTCGCTTATCACGATCATTGTTTATCATCCCTATTATAGAGCTCCTCTTTCGGAGGAGCAAGCTAATAGTACGTTTTTAGGATATTTAGCTCATTTAGTATTTTTAAAATTCATTTGAATTCATTTACAACTTGTTAAAGTCTGAATACCTCACTTAAAATTCTTGAAAATTCATGAGCACAGAATTCTGGATGATCCTGATCACTTGGGTTCAAATCCCAGCTTCACCACTTTACCTGAGTGAGCTTGAGAAGTTAATTAACCTCTCTGTGCTTGTTTCCTCATATTAAAATAGGGATAGCAGGGAATTCCCTGGCGGTCCAATGGTCAGGACTCTGCAGGTGGCGTGGGTTCGATTCGGGGAACTAAGATCCCGCATGCCCCGTGACGTGGCCAAGAAAGATAAAATTGTTTTAATAAATAAATAAAATAGGGATAGCAATAGTATCTACTTTTGTAGAATTGTTGTAGTAAATGAGTTAACAACTGTAAAGTGACTAGAATAGGGCCTGGCAGGAGACTGCTATGTAAGTTTGAGCTATTTTTATTAACACAAGATCAGGCCACAATCGGCCTACACACCCATATTGCAATAATTAGCTGGGCGGAGCATTGGTTGTGCACTTCACACAGAGCATGGCCTCCCCAGTTCACACAGAACACACAGCAGGTTCTCTCATCTTTTCATCTGCTCAGATAGACCCAGGTGCTCCACCTACAGCCCCACGTCCAAGCTAAGTGGTCAAAGTTCATTATGAGACTTCACCAGGTCTGCTCTTGCCCAGACCCTTAAATTGGTTCCCTCTGTGCCCCTATCTATCCCAACTGGGAGTGAGCAACAGCTCTCGGCCACCTGCTAGATAACCTGCTGTGTCGGGCATCGCTGAGCCCTGGGGATTTTCCCTGTTGGGCAACCCAGGTGCTCCTTCTGCAGTGGCTCCCCCTGGTGAAATGTGTCAAGCCTCATTAGGGCTTAACACAGCTGAGAGGTGAGAGACTCCTCCCATCGCCTCTTATCCCAGTTTGGGGCCATGTGCAAAAGCTGTGTTCAGAAGTAGCTTGAGTCCTGCCTCACTCCATCCTTCTGCACCTGCTGCCAAGTGCCTCTGAAGTGGCAGTTCCCGGAAGACTCACAGCCCTCCATACTGCCATGCTCCAGCCTCGGACATCAACAGCAAGAGCCTGAGCTGAGAATGGTGACTGGGTGTGCCCCTCCCCCGCCAAACTTAAAGCCCAGTAAAACTCAAAACCCACCCTCTCCACCTCCACAGTCGGAGAGGGCTCAGAGACAGTAGTCAGCAGAGATCAGAAACTGGGAGGTGGGAATTGGATGTGTAAAAAAGACAGACAAAGTAGCATGCTTTGCTACCATTTATTTGCTATGTGGTATGTACCCAAAGCATGAGTCAGCTCTGGTGCCCTACCCTCTGATCCCAGGAGAGAGGGTGGGCAAGGAGAGCCCAAGGAGAAGCAACCCTGTCATGGGGAAATTGTGGGGGCTGGCAGAGGCACGGGGGAGACCCAGGCATCCTGCTCTGACTTCTAGCAAGTTCTCCTGCCCTCAGTCATGAGGGGCTCCCTATCCTCCCATCCAATGGTCCCAGGTGCAACAATCGGAGAGGGGAGGGGAGGAGAAAAAAGGAAGATGACTCAGTGCTGGGTGGAGGCATCTCCACTCTTCATGGCTACTTGGCCCTGGCTGTAACTACAGGCAAAATTGGGTGCAGGTGGCCGGGCCGAGGGCTGTGGTATGGAGTGGGTACTCAGTAGGCATGGTTGGCAATGTAGAGGGATTGTGCTGCCGCTCCACCATCTTCTCCGCTGCCTTCATACTTGCCCTGGGCCGCAAGGCCATTCACCTGCAAAAGGAAGGGGGTAAGTAGGCTGACCCAGTCCACAGGTGCTGAACCCTTCCAGACTACAGCCTTTGGGTGCTGACCCTGCCTGGCTACACACCACCTCCCCACCCACCACCTCTAGCTCCCAACCTCGGCCCGCTTGATGAACTCCTCAGTGGCGGCTCCAGCATTATCCCGTTGCCCTCGCCAGGTGTTGAGTGCAGAGGCCTGCAGGGCACGCCCATAGGAGAAGGTGAGGGCCCAGGGCCGGGGAAGGGGGCATTGGTTGATAGCATTGAGGTTGAGAGATGCCTCCTCTTCACTCTGACCCCCAGACAGAAAGGTCACTCCTAGGGTGGAGAAGAGAAGACAAACTGATTGATCACTCCTTATTTTTCCAGGGTAAGGAACCCCTGGAGGCCGCAAGAACGGGGGAAGAACGTGAGAATGGGTCTTAGGGAAAGGAACAGGTTTGGAAGCAGGGTGGTACCTGGGACAGCTGGGGGCACAGTGCGGCGCAGGGCAGTGACAGTTGCCATGGCGATCTCCTCTGGGCTATACTTAATGGGACAGGCATGGCCAGGGGTCACCATGTTGGGCTTGAGCAGGGTCCCCTCCAGGTACACGTGATGGTCACTCAGGGCCTTGTACACCGCAGCCAGGACCTGGGGATCAGAGGAGGTTTACTAAGGTTCCGGGGCCCTGCCACTCACTACATTAGGTTCTCTGTCTAGGGCTGGGTGGGCATGACTGTGAGGGTGGGTACAGGTCAGACTCACAGGTACATTCTGGGAGCAAGTAAAAGAGTGCTTGAGGAAGGTGCCTGCATCTGAGCCAGGGACTGTGGGGAACAGGCTCCCTGTCAGGCTTTCTCTGTGGTATATGTCTGTGCCCAGGTGTGGACTCACCTTCTCTGTAACATACTGGCAACGTTTGAGGTCATGGTCTCCATCAGGCAGGATCTCAGGTTCCACAATGGGCACAATCCCATTCTGCAGGTAAGAGCAGAGTATCTTGAGATGGGCAGTCGGTAAGATGGAAGAAAGCCATGTAACCCTCTCGCCCCCAGGCACAGAGCACCCATCTGACCGCTGTCACACACACAGGCACACCTGCTGGCAGATGCTGGCATAGCGGGCCAGCACGTTGGCATTCTCCAGAACAGCAAGTGCTGAGGGCGTGCGTTCACTGATTTTCAGCACGCAGCGCCACTTGGCGAAGTCGGCGCCATCCTTCTTGTACTGGGCACAGCGTTCCGAGAGCCCATCCAGCCCTGCAGGCATAGTGCCAGCCTCATTACTCTGCTCCTCTTTGCCAGCAGCAACCACCCAACAACCCTGTGGTCCTGAAGCCCACCCCTCCTGTACCTTGAGTGGTGGTTTCTCCATCAGTTCCGGCTAGAGGCACTACACCCTTGTCAACCTGAAGGGGAAACACAGGCACAGAACTGAACCCAGGCAGGATTCTGCTTGCCACCCCTCACACCCACACACCTATTTCCATGCTCAGCCCCCATCCAGGGCCAGTGGCTGCACCTTGATGCCCACGACAATGCCCTTATCCTGGATGGTACGGACGAAGAGGACACCATTATCATCTTTCTGGTAGAGTGTCTCATGGAAGAATATGACACCTCCGATGCATTTCTTCACACGGTCATCGGCACTGAACAGGACCTGACGGTACAACCGGCGGTTCTCCTCTGTGTTCTCCACCCCAATTTGGCTCAGCCGCTTGGCCATGCTGCCTGGGGGCAAACAAAGTAGGGTGGGAAGGTCATCCCCAGGGCTCCCTGGATACTTCTTCCCCACCTGACCACAGGCCCCCACCTACCTACAGACTCATCTGCGGCCAGGATGCCTTTGCCTGGGGCCACAATCCGGAGGGCAATGTCGGACAACTCCTTTTTCTGCTCAGCAGAAAGGGCTGGGTACGAGTGGGGCATGGTGACAGTTCTGTGGAATGGAGACAAGGTATAAAAGCTGGACCCCACCCACTACCTCCTCTGCTTCCTCTCCTGTCCATATGGAGAGGAATGGCCTTTTCCTTCCACCCCAACAAGGAGGGGCTGGGAACAGGGCAGCAGCAGTCCTTGGCATGGGTCCTGGGCATTAAAATGGCACCAATCCCTCTGACAGCCAGCAGGCTCAGGGCCCCAATTCCCACATCTCCCTTTGTCCCTGCTGGGCACCCTTCCCAGCCCCAGGGTGGGGGTGGGGAGGTGAGCAGCCCCAAAGCTGCAGGTCTTCTTATGAAACTACTGCCCAAATAAAGATGCCAACCCTTTTTTCACTGAATTTGGCCCCTTCTTCAGGTGGGCGTAAGCACTGGCCTTTCCACCTTCCCTCTTCTCATCCTCAGCAGGGCCCTGAGGGAAAATGCACTTACTTCAGAGGCTTCAGAATGAGGCAAAATTACCCATCACCCCTCTTCCCTCAGCTTCTGGAGGAAAAGAGTGGGGGTAGGGAGGAGGAGTGGCACAAAACACGGCCACAGGCTTCCATAACCTCTTCTCCATTCCCTGAACCTAACTGCCTAGGCAGTCAGGAGAATGGGAGCAGAGGATCAGGGTTGAAAGGAATGAGGAGAGAGCCTGAGAGGAGAGAGAGGGAGACATGCAGGAGCAGCAGGGAGGAGACTTGTGAGGAGATGATGGTGAGACAGGTTAACTAGTGAAGGGAGAAGAACTGGAGAGGGAACTCAGCCTAGGAGAGGCAGCAGGCTGAGATTAAAAGGGTCTGGGTGAGAGAGGCTAACCCCAAGGAAAAATCCAGTAGGCAGAAGATTTAGGATTGGAAAAGCTGCGTAAGAGCTTAAGAGGAAGGAGTGGTGTGGGAGAAGCTGAGCAGTGGTGTGGGGTTTCCAGTGGACAGAAGGGAGAGAGAATGTAAGGAGAGAGCTGAGAAGGCACATCAAGGGGCCCCCAGGAGCAGGGTAAGGAAGGCAGAAAGAAGAGTCAGGGAGAGGAAGCGGAGATGCTGAGCAACTCCCGCTTCGCCCCGGGCCTCACCTGTGCGCGGCGAGTTAGCTGCGGCAGCCACAGGAGCAGCTCGGTTTCAGGTCCGCAGCAGCTGTGGCTCCAAGCCCGGCTCCTGTAAATGAGGCTGTGGCGACTGCAGAGCTACGTGACTCCCCCGGAGGGCGGGGCCAGCACCTCCCCGCCCTGGCCACGCCCTCTCCCAGGACTGGAGTCAGCGGCGAGGCCACGCCCACAGAGGCGGGGCGACGAGGTGGAGTGACTACTCTGCTGGGATCTCCGAGGTGTTTGCGCACTGTCCCCCTCCCACCAAGCGGGCCAGCCACCAAGGCCCCATGGGCACGAAATGGCCTCGCCTCATTTCTGCCACAATCGCCTTTACCATGTGCAGAGCACTGTGACCCTCCTTCACCTGGTCTGGTGAAGGAGGGTCACCTAAACAATCACAACAGTTGGGTTAGATGGGACACAGGCACCAACAGTGTGGGAGTCCAGGGCAGAGAGTAAGGAACTGAGTTTCTCTGTCCTCACCCCCTTATTCACCAGGGCTACAGGCAGTGAGCCAGGGAACAAGCAGTCCAGTTACCAGAGTATCTGGGGAGAAAAGGCGTCGGGGTGGTGGGGGGAGACGGGCTTTGGCTCTGGATGCAGTGGGAGGGGTGTGTGGAGGATGCCCAGGCAAGAGGGCCAAGCTGCCTCTCCCCTGACCTCATCCACCCACCTCCTACCCAAGAAATAAGATTCAGTGAGCCTGAAGAAATACATTAAATATACTTTATTTAAATAGCATTAAACAGAGCTGGATCTAAGCCAATTGGTCCTAGTGTTGGGGTAAGGGAGTACTGCAGGTAAAAAGGGGTGAAACAGAGTCCAGCTTTCAGTTTCTTAGCTCAGAAATTCCAGCAATCCCTGTAGCTCCTTGCAACCCCTCACGACCTCTGGGATGGACAGCAGAGTCTGGCAAGAGATACAGAAAAGGCAGCTCAGGGTCACAGGCCAAAGGCCCAAGGCTCCCAGCCCCAAGAAGCACCCACTGAGTTAGAGGGGGGGAAATGGAAGCCACAGAGAAGGCTGCAATAGTGAGTCAGGCCCAGCTCTCAGCAAAGGCTGGGAACCACAACTATACTCATCAGTACCCCCTGGGCCAGGCCTTATAACAAGTACCTTAGTTGCATCAACTCCCTCCCTCCTTTACCTCATAAATATGTTGAACAATGTCATCTAGTTTCTTTAACTCCTTGTCAGAGCGCCGCAGATTCTCTTCCAGGATGTTTCTCTAAAAAGCAAATAAGATGCATAAGCTCTATGCTTAAAAGAACAACATAGCTTGTGGGGAAAGATAAATATGGCAGGGCACTCGCTAGTGGTGACAGGAAATAGCCCTAGAATGACATGGAAATTCTTACGTGGCTCTGGAACTTGACCATGAGTTTTGCCTTCTCATCTTTCATCTCCAGGAACATCACCCTCAGCTTGTCCACCTACAGATATGTTCAGATCAGTAGGGGCACAGCCTAGGGTTCCCACCAGTTGCCCAGCTCTTCTGTTAACTCTGAGTCACCTCCTGGGAGAGCCACACTTTCTCCTGGATCCAGTTAGTGGCCATGGGCTGACTGTCGGGGTTCAGCTGGCCTGCCAGGGTCTCTTGGAGCACCTTAGTCTCTGTCTCCGCACGACGAAGTGAACGGGTGAGCTGGGTCACTTCCTCTCTAAGCCTCTGGGGATGAGAATGGAGAGGTATCTAGTAGCCCTCAAAGGTCCTCTCTGTCCTCATCCCATGTGGTGAGCAAGGGTAGACCAGGGGACCCAGTTCCCACATTTGGGACCCTGGCTACCAGTGACGTAGAAGGCAGAGGCTGGGCATCATGAGGAACGTACTATGAGCTCACCACTCTTGTCTATCTGCTCTAGGATCTTCTCGTTCTGCTGCTGTACCACTTCCTGGAGCTCCTTTTCATTCTGTGAGGAAAAGGGAGGTAAGAAGGCAGTGGGAGAGCTGGCTTCTTTGCAGCCCTTGCCAGGAGATAGGATTTTGTGCCTGACCATGCTCGGCCCAGGTGATACCAATTGATAACACTCCAGTTCTTCCTCTAGGGCTACGTCAGGCCAGGCACATTTCCCTGTTGGGAGAGTTCTCCTGGAGTTCTAGGTCAGCCTGGAAGATGGGTCAGTCTATAGCTGGTTCCCAAACATGTGAATTGTCTGACCCCAGGAAGGGCAAAACTAGGGCAATGGTTGGAAAATCTCCACCACCCAGATTCCTGGAGAGACAACAGCTCCCAGTGGGCCCTCACAGTTGCCCCAGTTCTTCATCGCTTCACTTCCAGGCCCCTCCTCCACCTTGTAGCGCAAGCACAAGGCCTGGTTCAGCTTCTCTATGTCCGCTTCCTTTGCCTTCTGGGCTTCCTGATGCTGTTCTTCCTGGGCCTGCAGCTGAGCCTGCAGATCACATCTAGGGGAGGGAAGAATTCAGCATTATTCCGGTCCCCCCAGGGGCTGCCTGGGCCCTTAACATAAGGGGCTGCTCACCTGACCTGCCCCCTCTCACCAGGACTGCACTCCACTCACATCTTTCGCTGCAGAGTCCTGACAGCCTCTTCTTTAGACTCCTGCAGCAGGGAACACAGGCTCTGAAGCTCCAGAGTCATAGTACTCATTTCTGCCAGGCTATTCTCGATGCCTGGGGTTTCTGAAAGACAAAGTACTAGATAGAGGTAGAGCCCTTTAGCTCTGGAAGGAAGGAGTGTGTAGCTATCACTTCCACAACTCTTATCCATGTTCCCCACCCACAGGATCTGAATAACACTACCGATCCCAAAAGGCAGAAATGAAATGAGCCCAAGTAAAATTGAGGTTTTTAGAGCAAAGCACTTCTCACTGCTTTAGTCTTTATCATCACTACCAGATCTAGAAATGAGGCAGGATCCCTGGAGCCCATCCTAACCTGTAGGCTGATGGGAAACCGTTGATGCTACTCTGGTGAAAGCACTCTTGTCACTTCCAAGCAAGGGCACAGGAGCTGATTCTGGCTCTAAAACAAAATGCAACCATGGTAGAGGGCCCCTCTGGTGACCCAGTCAAGGGTCGGCCATCACGGGAGCCAGGGAGAGACAGGGTCTGTTGGCGGCATCTTCAACAGCTGAAGATATCAGGAGCAGCGCCACAACTTTCCCACCCCTAAATTCCAGGGCCTTTAACCTTCATCTGTCACTGCTGTCAGGGTGCTTCCCAAAAAGGTGCTGTCACTGGGCAGAGGGTGTTCCTGGGAAGGAGCACAGGCTGTGCTTATCGGGAGGGTCTCTGGTTCAGCCTAAGGGCAAAGGAAAAAAAAACGTCAGCTGCTTTTCAGGGATAGTGGGTTCCCTGAACTTCCAGGTATTCACTGGCCATCTCCTCAGGATGCTGTTCTATATGCCACCTCTCTTCTCTATCTTCAACTTCTCCATTAGCTCCTTTCCCTGAACTTAATTCTCTCTCACTAGAACAACAATTTAAAAAAAAAACAAAAACCCTTCTTCTTACTTTAAGTATGCTTTTAGCTACTGCCTTTTCTTTTCCCTTCCATTAAAAAAAAAAAAAAAAAGAAAAAGAAAAGCCTACATTTCTTGCCTAAAATTCTCACCATGTATGGACTCCCTAGCCCACTACACTCAGGCTTCTGCCCCACCATGCCACAAAAATTGTCATTATTTGGTACACCAATGGCATCGGACACCTTTCAGGTCTTATTTTACCTGACCTATGTGATAACCAATGACCATGTTCTTTTAGAAACTTCATTTTCTTCACTTGTGTGACATGACTCTCTCTCCTTCACAGGTAGGACTCATACCTTTCTGGCTATCTCTTCTCTCTATCCACAGGTCTTTCTTTAACTGTGGGCTCCTTTTGGTTCATCCTTGACCCTCTTTACATTCCCCAGGTGGCCTCACCTCAGGAGCTCCACAAAAACATCCACTTCTACATGGATGACCCTTCAATCTGTCTCTCTCAACTGGACCTTCTCCCAATCTCCAGGCCCAAAGGCTCAACTACCTGTGAAAAATCTACCAGATTGCTCCACAGTTCATCTGAAATTTAGTATGTATAAAGCTGAGCTAACCATTTTTCCTGTCCCACCCCACCAAAAATTTATTCCTCCATCTGTATTTAAGATCCTAGAGCAGGGGAGCAGCAAATTACAGCCTGTGGTTCAAATCTGGCCTGCCACCTGTTTTTGTAAATAAAGTTTTATTGGAACACTGCCACATCCATTTATTTATATACTCTCTATGCCTGCTGTTGAGCTACAAAGGCAGAGTTGAGTAGTTGAGACAAAGACCATGTGGCTTGCAAAGCGGAAAATATTTATCATATTGCACGTTACAGGAAAAGTCTGCCAATCCCAGTTCTAGAGTGTCACCATCTTTCCAGCAATCTAGAGATCATCATTCACTCTTCCACCGTACTCCTATATCAACCTGGTCACCACGTTCTGTTACTTTTTTTTTTTAGACTTTTTTGATGTGGACCAGTTTTAAAGTCTTTTTTATTGAATTTGTTACAATATTGCTTCTGTTTTGTTTTGGTTTTTTGGCCGCGAGGCATGTGGGATCTTAGCTCCCCAACCAGGGATCAAACCCGCACCGCCTGCATTAGAAGGAGAAGTCTTAACCACTGGACTGCCAGGGAAGTCCCCATTCTGTTACTTTTACTTCCTAAATATGTATTGAATTCATCCCCTCCTCCATATCCCTTTAGTTCAAGCCTTCAAAAATCTGGCCTCCTGCCTAGCTCTCCAGTCTTTTCTCCTTATCATCCTTGCCCCACATAGCTCCTATAATCCAATCATAAAGAGCTACCTCCCAGTTCCCAAACTCACCACATTCCACATGAGCAGGGCCTTGGCCTTGTTCACCTGTAGTCCCAGCACCTAACCCAGGTCTTGTCACAAGGTAGACACTACAAAAAGTACCCATAGTGCCTCTATGACTTTCATACTATTCCCTCTGCCTGGTGAGCCTTCCTATATACCCAACCCTGCCCTACAAACTTCTAACCTCAAGACTCTGACCGAGAGTCACCTGCTCTGAGAAGACATCTTAACTCTCAAAGGTAAAACTGATGCTCCTTTCTCTGTGGTCATCCAGGCAACCCTCTATCATAATCGCAAGCCAAGATGACAAGTTTACATCTGTCTGTCTTCCCTGCAAGACTGGATTCCTGTGCTTGGCACACACTGGGGAATGGGGTCAGATCATAAGCAATTCGATTTCAGGATTCTGGCTGTGTCTTTAACTGTTGAATAAGCTAACTAACGCTGCATTCTAAAAAATATCCATTTATTGTTCAGTGTGCACTGTGGGGAAGCCAAAGAAGCAAGGCTAAATTTCTGCTTTCTTTAAATACAGTCTAGTTGAAGAGACCAAACATCCAAGGAAAATTAATACAAGTGCAAAAGGAGAGTAAGTTCATGAGGAATATAGCAGGAGATCACTGAGTCCACTGATGTTTGGGAACATTTCAAAGAAGAAGGTGAACCAGGGAGGATTTTAATAGGAAGGAAAAGGTATTTCCAGTTTGAAGACAGAAGAGAACGGACGTGGTAACAGCACGCATCTGGGTGCAAATGGGGATGAGACGTGTGTGTAGTACGTAGGCAGTCTATGGGAGTAAAGGGTTCATAACAGGGAGGTAGGAGACAGAAGAAGAAAAGTTTGAGTGATAGGTTGAAGATATCCTGTAGGCAACTGAAAATCACCGAAGGTCACAGAGATGGAACGAGAGCAGAATTTTAGGAAGACCATTCTATACAATAAGGATACAAGTGGAAAAACTTTCAGTAAACTAGGATTAGAGGGGAACTTCCTCAACTGGATAAAGAATATCTACAAAAAGCCTACAGTTAACATCATACTTAAAGGTGAGAAACTCAAAGCTTTCCCTTTAAGATCAGGTACGAGGCAAGGGTGTCCCCTCTCACCATTCCTTTTCAACACTATAGGGGAAGTTCTAGCTAACACAGTAAGACAAGAAAAGGAAATAAAAGGCATACAGTTCGGAAAGGAAGAAATAAAACCGTCTTTATTCGAAGATATTGATACAATTGTAAGGGAAGAGAAGAAAACCCCGGACCCTACCTTCTCCTTCAGTTTTGTCTGTAGGAAGAGGGTCAGGCTATGGAGTTGCTCAGTCAGCACCCTTAGCTCTTGGGAATACTGGCGTGTCTTCTCCAGGTCTTGCTGCTGTTTCTCTGCCATGGTGCTGGCCAGTTTAGCCCTGAAATAAGGAAGGAACAGAGAAGACAGCCAAACACCAGGTGACCTTCCCTGAACACTTCTCCAAATCCCCACACAGAACTGCGTTCAAACAGGGGAAACAAGAGGCTCTCAGACCCTGTCACAATTCCCTTCTTGGAGACTTTAGCTTCTAGAAGCAGTCCTGAGATAAACACTAACAGGGAAGCACAGAAAGGTAGAGGTCTTACTTCAGGTTCTCCATGGTGTCCTTCAGGTCCTCACACTGCAGGCTGCGCTCCCGGAGTACTTCCAGGGTGGTTTTCAATTGACACTCAACCTGGCCCAGCTCCAGGTGAGCAACCTGATTCTCTTGTTCTGCAAACTGGGGAGACAGGAGCAGGAAGGAAGGCAAGGAGAAAGGAAGGGAGGGGGCAAAATGCATCTAAGTGGGAAATTTTAGAGTCCTGGGAACAGAGGCTTTTTCCAGTCCAGAGTCTCAAACCTCACCTCAATACCATCAGGGAAGAGTCACACTCCTGCAGCTCCCCTGCCCCAAGCCATCTTCCTTACCTCCAGGGTCTCCTTTAGGTCCTGCACCTCCTTGGCCAGGACCGCCTGTTGTTGCTGCAGCTCTGCCTGCATATGTTTTAATGCCATCTCTTCCTTTTGCCATCTGCCAGAGACCTTATGTTAGATCCCATTGGTCCCACATCCTGGATGCCTACTGCCACAATAACCTGAGAGGAACTCACTGAGCAGCCTTCTCCTCACTGCTCTGGGTAAGCTGGCAGAGCAACTGATCCTTCATGGCCAGGTCCTGGGTACAACGGGCATGCTGACTCTGTAGCTCTTTTAGCTGACTCTCCATGCTAGCCAGAATCTGCAGCTGAGCCCGGAGATCTAGACCAAAATTATCCTCATGACACCATGTGGTCACCAGGCCCAAACGCCCCCACACTTCTGCTCTAAGACAAGTGCCCTAGAGCACTTTCTTACGCTACTGCCACACCCCAAGCCTCAGCAGGGTACAACTGCTGTACGCATGCACACACGCACACCTGTTGCCAGACGACTGTTTTCCAACTCCAGTTGTTGTAGTTGGCTTTTGCAGTCCTCTAAATGGGAAGAGACTTGTTCCAGCTCCCTGGAAACCTAGGAGAAAAAGAGTTTTCTTCCCACAGCTCCTCCTGAATCAAGAGTCCCAAGACTTAGTCCAGTTTCTCTTTCTGGACAGGACAATAAACCACATTGTTCCCGGGCAAAAACGCTGCAGCAAATAAGTCTGATCCTCAGGAAAAAGCAGAAACGGGAGGAAAGTTGCTGAAGAAGGTGCTGAAGGCCATCTTGTAGCAAAGGGACTGGCTGGTCTCCAAACCCACAGATGGAAGGAAGACAGGTCCCAGGGAAGAGGCTAATGACACCACTCATCAGAAAGGCCTTCTGTAGAGAAGGAGGAGGAAACCAGGCCTAAGCAGTCCCCACTCCTGGTTTGTACCTGCTGCTTTTCCGCAATTGCAGCATCACGTTCCTGCAGGGTCTGCCGGCTCTTGGCTGTAAACTTCTCTGTGAGTTGTTGAAACCGGCTCAGCAGAGCTGTCCATGTTACATACTACCAGGGGAAGCAAGCAGGTCAGAAGAGCACCCTTGAGACAAGACTCCTAACAGGGCTGGCGGTAAGCAAAGGAGCAGTATAATGGCCCCAAATACTCACATCCAGTTGCATGGATATCCAGTCCTGCTGCAAGGCTGAAGTCAGACTTGCTGTCTGCTGAGCCAACCCTTCTTGCTCAGTATGAAGCCCTACCTACATGAGAAGGATTGTCAATGGAGGGGACCCTTTCCCTCTGGATACAGGGAAGTAGGGGTACATGACCATCCTCCCAGTGTGTCAGTATGGATCCCAGGAAAGAATATGCCTTCAACTACCAGTTGGGTCTGGGTTTCCTTCAAAAGGCCTCTGAATTCCCCCATGGATGCCAGGTCCTGTTCCAGCTGGCTGATGCGCTGGCTGGCGTGTGCACAGAAAACCTCTAGCACTGTCTCTGCCTGTTTAGAGAAGAGGTTGAGAGGACATTGTGGGCAGGGGAAGGATATAGCACAAAAAGCCATAACTATCCATCACACCAGCAGTTTAGTTCATTATTCCCCAGGGCAAGCAGTTCTCAGGCCACCCATCTGTGTCTCAAGTCAATTTATGTTCCTGCAGGAACCTTAGGAAGAGACCTCCTACATCCAGGAACAAAAGCCTGACACCTTACCGCATCTTTGCCTCTGAGGGCCATTTCCTCCCTGTGCTTTGCCTCCTCCCTCTCCGCTTTGAGGCTCTGGAGCCTTGCCCTCAGTTTCTTCAACACATCAAAACAGCGGGACACCGAGGTTTCTGTACGCCAAGACTATAAGATAAGAATCATATACTGTGTCCGGTTTCTTAATTTGGCTGAATTTCAGTCCCACCAAAGGCCTCTGCCTCCATCTGCATGCTGCTTACCTCCTGACTTAAAGCAGTTTTATCTTCATCTAAGTGCAGCAGAGATAGTTGAAGCAAGGATATCAGCTCTTTAGAGACCAGCACCCATGACTGCTATAGAGGGAGAGATGGTTAGGCTAGTTCAAATAAAGTCATTAAGCAGGAAGTAAGCTGGGACACAGAGGAGGAAGCCACCAACCCCAATTTCACACTCCCAATAAGGAAGAGATGTTCTTAACACAGGGAAACCTCCCTTCACTACCATGGCTGAGTACCATCCATCATCTGCTAACTGCTCAGGAGTCACCATTCTTGATCTTCACAGGAGACCCAGCAACGGTGTCAGGTCAATCAACACTTACCATGACGTTCCTGGCCTGCCGCAGAGCCTGTCCAACCTCCTGGCTCTCCTGAAGATGCTGAGGTTTCTTACTCATCTAGTTGGAGAAACAGAGTTGCCCCTCTTGCATAGGCAACATGCACCACCAGCAGCTCTTTCCCCCTCCCACCGAGATACAGGAACCTTTCCCATTAAAATCAGGAGCAAGGCTCACAGCTTGATGAAGCCAAGTGAGAAAAAATCCAGAGGTAGGTAAAAAAATTACTTTTTAAAATAACTTTTTTTTCTGATTATGTGTTTACTGTAAAATTTTGGAAATAGGAAAGTGAATAAAATGGAAAAAGAATCATTATCAATTTCACCCCTAGAGCAGTGATGCTCAACCAACAGTACAGCACCCACCCCAAGAGATTTCAATATACCTCTACACCAGATTTCCTTGCTATAGGGATTTGCTGTAACTGATGAGTATGTTACCTCCCTCAGGTGTCAGGGGGAGAAAAAAGTTGTAGACTACTGATTTACAAAGAAATAACTATATTTAGGGCTTCCCTGGTGGTGCAGTGGTTGGGAGTCCGCCTGCCGATGCAGGGGATGTGGGTTCGTGCCCCGGTCTGGGAGGATCCCATGTGCCGCGGGGCGGCTGGGCTCGTGGGCCATGGCCGCTGGGCCTGCGTGTCCAGAGCCTGTGCTCCGCGGTGGGAGAGGCCACAACAGTGAGAGGCCCGCGTACCGAAAAAAAAAAAAAAAAAAAAAAGAAATAACTATATTTAATAAATTCTAAGATGATTGCCTTTTTACAATTGTTTTCTATATTGGCACACTGCGCAGCATGTGGGATCTTTGTTCCCCAACCAGGGATCAAACCCGTGCCCCCTGCATTGGAAGCACAGAGTTTGAACCACTGAACCACCAGGGAGGTCCCTGTCTTTTTACATTTTAACACCACTGACATTGGTATGCATTCAATATTGATAGTATCTTAGATTTGATGAAAGACAGTAATGCTTAAGACAAACCACAATTGTGAACATATAAATAAATGTGGGGTCCTGCTTTTCTTACTTAATTTTATTAGACTCATGTTATTTAGCCCTGAGTTTACATTTAGTCTCCTCACTGAGAGCCTGAGACTGGGATGTGTGCTTTAGGGAGACCTATCAAAGTGGAGCATCACTCATTTTTAACCTCTGCTGACATTTTACCTCACCTCAAAGCCTCTTAGAGGTTATATGAACTCTGAACTCTTTTCTTCTTTTTTTCTTCTTTTTATTTATTTATTTATGTTTATCTCTAGGTATCTTTTTTTTGGCTAGGCCATGGGGCTTGTGGGGTCTTATTTATTTATTTATTTTTGGCTACGTTTGGTCTTCGTTGCTGTGCGTGAGCTTTCTTTAGTTGCAGCAAGTGGGAGCTACTCTTCGTTGTGGTGCACAGGCTTCTCATTGCAGTGGAGCACTGGCTCTAGGTGTGTGGGCTTCAGTAGTTGTGGCTCGCAGGCTCTAGAGCGCAGGCTCAGTACTTGTGGCGCACAGGCTTGGCTGCTCCACGGCATGTGGGATCTTCCCAGACCAGGGATCGAACCCATGCTCCCTGCATTGGCAGGCAGATTCTGAATTCCTTTCTTTAAAAACCATGAACATTAAACTTATTAAACTATTAAAAACTCTTGGCAGTCCAGTGGTTAGGACTCTACACTTCCACTGCAGGGGGCAATGGTTTGATCCCTGGTAGGGGAACTAAGATCCTGCATGCCACACTGCGCGGCTGGAAAAAAAAAAAAAAAACTCTTCATAAATATACTTTTAAATAACTAAGATATCCCATCTTATGGATGTACCATTATTTTTCATTTTTTTTAAGTTATCATCTTTATGCAGAATTTTTTTTTCCCCTTAGGATTTAACCCTAGAAGTGGGGTTACTGGATCAAAAAGTTTGAACTGCTTTGAGCAGTTGAAATTGCCTTCAAAAACGGCAGAACCCGTTTAAAGGCATAATGTTCAAACAAGAGAAAAAAATTTTAAATGTAATATTAAATATAACTGTTTTAACGCATAAAAAAAAGATTGAACCAATTTATGCCCTACTGACGACAGGACAATGCTTACCACTATTATCTATTTTATTCTTTGCTATTTTGTCAGAAGAAAATAGCATCTCATGTTGCAATTTGCATTTCTCTGATTACCAGTAATGGTAACCTTCTCAAATATTTATTTACTACTCATTTTAATTTTCTTAATCTCTAATGGTCTATTCATTATCTTGGGGCAGACGAAAATCTTAGTGTGCTATGTGGAGTAGATAAGTATGATTTCAAAGGCAGCAGAGCCGGAAAGAAACTTTGAAGTTCTGAGAGAAAAGTGGGGAACCTTCATTACTGCTGCAAGGCAGCCATCGTCTAGGAAAAAGCCTAGTGCTGGAGCAGCAGTGCTGAGTCACGATGCTGCAGCAGCCTGGATATAAGGAGGCAGATCTCTTGGAGTTCATCGCTCCCCTCCCCAGCAAAGCAGACATTGTTCCCGACTGCATCATGCAGTAAGGCACAGAGTTACCCCTGGAGCCCTGGAACAGGGCACACATACTGCTTAGGGCTGGCCAGTCAGGCAGGTGATGAGATTAGCGTGAATGAGGCAGCCAAGCGGCAAGGACATGGCACTGTGATGGGGAATGGCTGAAGGCACTGTAATTTCCTCTCTTTGGTTCTGCTCCAGTGGTCTCTAAAAGGATTTGGCAAGCTTCAAGGAAAGAGGGTACAAGGCCAACTCAGGGATGGGGAACAAGGTCAAGGACAAGAGGAAAGGATACAAAAATAAAAAAATACAGGAATGATGAGCCTATGGCTTCCAGGATTTTGACAAAAAGTCAAGTCATTATTTTGAGAATATTTTCAACCCAAAGGAGGTCTTTGGAGTTTTAGAGACCATCAAGTATTTTTTTGGCCGCGCTGCGCGGCTTGTGGGATCTTAGTTCCCCGACCAGGGATTGAACCCCGGCCCTCAGCAGTGAGAGTGCAGAGTCCCAACCACTGGACCGCCAGGGAATTCCTGAGACCATCTCTTCTTAGCAGCAGCCACCTATTACCTCAACAGGCACAACACTAAGGGACCTCAATTCCTTCCCTGACACATTCCCTTACTTCCTCAGCCTGTGCTGTCACAGCAAGACTCCTCTAGAACAATGGTCTTTAAACTGTTTTCCTCTCATATCTCCTACAGTAATTTTGAAAGCTGGAGTACTCTTATGTTTAAATCGTTACAAAGGCTGTAATTTCCACCACCTTATGAACATTGACAGTTTGAAATAAAACTGTTACATCACTCTTGAATATACCCAATGGTATAAATGTTACATACACCATAATGATTTTTTTTAACGTCTTTATCGGAGTATAATTGCTTTATAATGGTGTGTTTGTTTCTGCTTTATAAACCATAATGATTTAATACCTATTTGATACCTTTAGAAAATACACAAAGGGGACTTCCCTGGTGGCACAGTGGTTAAGAATCCACCTGCCAATGCAGGGGACACGGGTTCGAGCCCTGGTCCAGGAAGATCTCACATGCTGCGGAGCAACTAAGCCCATGTGCCACAACTACTGAGCGTGTGCTCTACAGCCCGTGAGCCACAACTACTGAGCCCACGTGCCACGAGTACTGAAGCCCACACGCCTAGAGCCCGTGCTCCACAACAAGAGAAGCGCACCGCAACAAAGAGTAGCCCCCACTCACTGGAACTAGAGGAAGCCCGTTGCACAGCAACGAAGACCCAACGCAGCCAAAAATAAATTAATTAATTAATTTTTAAAATATACACGAAGTTCTTCTTTAACAGAAATTTTATATCATCCCTTTTTCTCCTTGAACCTCTATTTTTACTCCTCTCAGAATTTTATCCTAATAAAACATACTTTTACACTTTAAACTCTATTAGTATCTCTGCAATGACAACAAAAGTTCATCTAAATTTAAATAAATTAAAAAAAATTTTTAATTCCTCTGACCATAAGATTTTTAATTAATTTATTTATTTATTTATTTTTGGCTGCGTTGGGTCTTTGTTGCTGTGCGCGGACTTTCTCTAGTTGTGGCAAACGGGAGCTACTCTTCGTCGCGGTGCATAGGCTCCTCATTGCAGTGGCTTCTCTTGTTGCGGAGCACGGGCTCTAGGCATGCGGGCTTCAGTAGTTGTGGCTCGTGGGCTCTAGAGCACAGTCTCAGTAGTTGTGACACACGGGCTTAGTTGCTCCGTCGCATGTGGGATCTTTCCAGACCAGGGATCAAACCCGTGTCCCCTGCATTGGCAGGCGGATTCTTAACTACTGCGCCACCAGGGACGTCCCACATAAGATTTTAAGTGAGAAGACTCTCTTTTGGATGGAGAAATATTTTCATCAGTTGTATACTAATCACTGTAATAATATAATTTTTAATTAAAATCATAAACATCTCCAGTAAAATTTTACTGGAGATCCATCTACTAACGAAATAGATGGAGCATCCCTCCCCTTATTAGTCCATGTGTCTGTGATTACTATAATTCCTACAATAAGACGTAGTTCAGCAAGAATTTTATGCCTATTTTCCATTCTTACAGATACAAGATTTATGTGAGGGAATTCCATGGCGGTCGTGTGGTTAGGACTCTGCACTCTCACTGACAAAGGCCTGGGTTCGATCCCTGGTCGGGGAAATGAAATCCCACAAGCCATGGGGTGCAGCCAAAAAAAAAGATTTCTGTGACAAAATTTCTTCACATAAATAATGGGAATAAGTAGGAATGAAAGAAGGGAAGAAGGGCATGTCACCCAATTCTAGGAGCTCCTTTGGAGATACATGCCAAAAATCTCACAGTGAATTTCCATCCACTGACGTAACTGAAGTCTTCCTTCAATTTTGTTGAAAGCAAACAAAAATGACATGTTACATAATCATTGCAGTCATTTGCCTTCTCAGCACGTACACAAATATTTTCTATTGTCCTTTGAATGCTGCCTCTTGACAATGTAAGATTCAGGACATGTAGTAAATATGCTCTTCTTTATAGTAAAGTTAGTAAATTGGGCAAGGGTAATTGAGAATGGGGAAGTAGGAAAGAAAACAAATTAGTAAAGAGTGCATTTGGAAGATGAAGATCTACAAACCGATTCCTTTAAAACTTTCCTTGCTTGCATTCCCTTGGAAGGTCTTGATGTACCCCAGGGGTATAGTGAGTACCAACAGCTCTAAGGTATTTTCCAGATCCTCAGCTTTTATACATATTCTAAGGAAGAGGTCCCACTGGGATCCTCCACACTTTGGGAAGAACCTTCTTACCCCACTGGAAAAGGTGTCAGTCTGTGTGCTGCTGTCCTGAACTTCTGGGTGAGGGCCAGTCAGCTGGCTCTTCCAGTCCTGCAGCTGGCGGGAGAGTACCTCCAGAATGACAAGAGAGTTCAGCAGGTTATCTTCCAGGTCATGTCGAGATAAGGCAGTCAGATCTGGAGGACGGCTGCAGTAGGAAGAGAAGAACATGAGGAGAAGAGAGGGAAAGGGATGGGAGTGGCAGGTCCAGGAGCACAAAGATACAGGGATACTTACCCCCATAGAAGGTGCTCTGTCTCAGAAGTACTGTCCTTGGTGCCCACCAGGCCTGTCTGGGATGTGTTTGTACTCCTTTCCTGCTGTGCTGGGGGAGTAAACCAAGTCCCCACCGAGCAAGTAGAGAAAGGGGTAGTGCCAATCGCAGCATCCCGAAACACAGAGGGAAGAGATAAGCTCTGGCGGAGATTTTCCAGCATGACGGAGGTATTTACACCTTTTTCCAGCCAGGCCAGGGGAGACATCCAAGGCCCCATATCAGAGATGGGAATGCTCCCAGCATCTTCTACTGCTGGCCCTGGAGCTGCCTGGGATTCCATTCCTCCTGGATTTGGGGTCAGGCCTGTGGATGGAATATCGTCCCTATTTGAGACAAGTGCTTGATCTCCCAATTCAGCCTCCTCAGGGAATGTGGTAAACCTCATTTCTCTCTCCTCTGTAGTTCTGTGCTCTAAAATTTCCTCCCCTGGGTCCACAAGACTGACAGGGAAGTCTGCTGCTAAGACAGTTGAAGGGGAAAGCCAGAGCGGGGAGGAAGGCAACAAGGCATTACTTTCAGAAGGGACTAGGTCCTCAGGCACAGCCTCAGTCCTACTGTCCTTCAGGCTTTCCCTGGAGCAGTGTAGCTGTTGCTCAGAACAGGAATTTTGTGGGTACTCCCACAGATGAGATGGAGGATTCTGAAATGTAGGTTTCTCAGGCATAGCAGGAACAATTTCCGAAAAGTTGTCTTCCATGCAGGGGGCCACCCCCTTTCTCAGCAGATCTTCTGTCCTCAAAGTCTCATCTAGAGAGAAGCTGTTTGTCTCTGCCATGGTATCTAGATGGGCCTCGAGTGTAACGTTTTGCTGCTGCCCCCCTGGAGAAGGTACAACGACCATGGTTTTAACCACATTGTTGCCCAGTGGGTCTACTGCTTCCTCAGATGTTCTGGGAGTAGAATTGGTTTGGGGAATCAGATTTAGGGGCTGCTCATCTGATTCATGTTGACAAGCTTCTAGACATGTTGAGGGATGGCTGAACTGTTCTGAAGGGAAGTCTGTCTCCTTAGCATTGACAAGATCCAGTGGAGATGAGCTGTTGCTGCCTTCCTGCCAAAGGAAACAAAAGTAGTTGACTAATACAGTCAGTTCTGGTTCCCAATATACAGTTATGGGTGCAGGATACTGTCTGAACTCAAAACAGGAAAGAGTTCTCATTACCTTTACTTAGGTAAGACCTTGGCTAAGCCTTGCTACTTACTACAGAGACCCAGTAGAAAAGCTGGGAAGCCATTCTGGGTCCTTCCAAGTGAACCAGGTTACAGTATAAACAAGGCTAAGATAATCTATCCATGTCATGGGAAGATGGTAGCTTGAAAGTGACCCCACTCTTCTCCAATCCTAAATCCAACCCACTTCTAGGGTAGGAGGGATCCCTGGCTCAAGTTCTACAGTGGGTATAAGATTTTAGTCCTTTTGGAACAGATGAGAAATTGGGGACTAGAGTGAGAGAGCACTTGGCCCACAGAGATCCATGTACCGTAGGAAGAAAGGGCAACATCAACCTGTGCCGGTGACCTAGTCTCCTTGACCGCAAGAGCTGAGGGTATCCTGGACACATGGGTTGAAGCCATTCAATCCTTGGGATTTGAAGAGCTCTAGCCTTTGTAGCAAAGGAGAATGAAGAGCAGAAAGACTCTTCCTGGTGCCCTGAAAAGGGATTGACAACCTCCCAATTGCTGGTTCATAGGGATGGAGACCACTGCACTTTCTACCATTTGCAGGGCTGCTGGTCCTGAGACTCAATGAACAAAAAAAGGACAATATGAATGTACTTACGTGGATCCAGTAGCCAGAGAAAGGACAAACCCTAAGATAGTTAAGAAAGGTAGGCCCTACCAAAATACAGCTGACGGAAGAAACAGATAACAATTTGCACCAAAAAATATATGCATACATAAGAAGATCTGAGTACAACTCACACACACAAAGACTTTCTGGAAATAATAAATATTACTTTTAAACAAAAAATTTTAGTAATATGCATTGAAAGAGGATGATCAGAGTTAAGACAAGAATTACTGGCCTGGACAATCAAGTGGAAGACATATCTTAAAGACAAAAATACAAAGAAAGGTAAATCTGAGGGAAAAGCTAAGAGAACTGGAAGATAAATCCAGCAAACCTAACATGTGAATAGAAGAAGTTCAAGGAGAAAAGAGAACACGTACAGGTGGGGCACTGATTAACAAGTATTAGAAGAAAATTTCTCTAAGGTAAAGAAAGATCTGAGTTTGCATATTAAAATGGCTCACCAAGTTCCAAGCAGGACTGACAAAAAATGATAAAATTTCTAAACTACCAGAACAACAAAACTATTTTAGAAGCTTTAGATTATAAAGACCAATTATTTACAAAAAAAAAAAAAAGAATTAGACTTACGTGAAATTTCTCATTTACAGCAGTGGATGAAACTTTAAAACATAAAGTTGAGCTAAAACTTCTGATATTCTAGCAATGTCCTTGGGTATAGGTTACAACGATGTGTGTTTTATACAAATTTGTTAGGCTCAATGTTTTATGTACTTTCATGTATTTTATTTCAAATTTTCAAGTTTTCTTTCAAAGTGCTAAAGGAGGGACTTCCCTGGTGGCACAGTGGTTAAGAATCCACCTGCCAATGCAAGGGACATGGGTTCGATCCCTGAGCCAGGAAGATCCCACGTGCCATGGAGCAACTAAGCCTGTGTGCCACAACTACTAAGCCTGCGCTCTAGAGCCCATGAGCCACAACTACTGAGCCTGCGCGCCACAACTACTGAAGCCTGTGTGCCTAGAGCCCACGCTCCGCAACAAGAGAAGCCACTGCAATGAGAAGCCCGCGCATCACAACCAAGAGTAGCCCCCTCTCGTCACAACTAGAGAAAGCCAGCATGCAGCAACGAAGACCCAACGCAGCCAAAGATAAAAAATAAATAAATTTATAACAAAACAAAACAAAACAAAAACAAAGTGCTAAAGGAAAAGTAGAAAATAAAGGGGATGGCAAGGAGATATCAGGCAAAAACAAACAAATAGAGTAGAGGCAGCAGTACTAGTATCAGACAAGGTAGAATGTAAAGTTATGGCACTATTACGATAAAAGACAAAATTAAAGATATATGATATAAAACAATATAAATCAGTCGGCACTACATAGCCCAGAAGCTAAATATATAAACCAAAGGCTTTTAGAAATGTAAAAATGACCTTAAAGTTTTTGCTGTGTTTATCAAGTTCCTATTTATTCCTTTAAAAAGTCACTTAAGGAGAAGATGATTGCAAATCATATATCTGATAAGGGGTTAATATCCAGAACAGATAAAGAATTCCTACAGGAGCGGGCGGCGCGGCAGGCGGGAGGCGGCAGGATGGTGAAAATGACCGCGGAGCTGATAGAGCAGGCAGCACAGTACACCAATGCCATGCGGGACCGCGAGCTGGACCTGCGGGCCGTATAGGTGAGGGACTTGATCAGGCTCTGCTCTGTCTGACAGAACTCATTCTCACCAACAACAGTCTTGTGGAATTGGGTGATCTGGACCCTTTGTCATCTCTCAAATCATTGACTTATCTAAGTATTCTAAGAAATCCTGTAACAAATAAGAAGCATTACAGACTATATGTGATTTATAAAGTTCCACAAGTCAGAGTACTGGATTTCCAGAAGGTGAAACTAAAAGAGCGTCAGGAAGCAGAGAAAATGTTCAAGGGCAAACGGGGTGCACAACTTGCAAAGGACATTGCCAGGAGAAGCAAAACTTTCAACCCAGGTGCTGGTTTGCCAACTGACAAAAAGAAAGGTGGGCCATCTCCAGGGGATGTGGAAGCAATCAAGAATGCTATAGCAAACGCGTCAACTTTGGCTGAAGTGGAGCAGCTGAAGGGCTTGCTTCAGTCCGGTCAGATACCTGGCAGAGAACGCAGATCAGGCCCCACTGATGATGGTGAAGAGGAGATGGAAGAAGACACAGTGACAAATGGGTCCCGAGCAGGGCGGCCTCTAAGGATCTCAGGACATACAATAGTCCACTTCAGACACGTCCTGCTTTTTGAATAGCCTTGTTTGTGTCAGCAAAGTAGAGTTCATAGGCATTGTTGAAATGCTTAAGACTGCTGGTAATTTTGTAATAAAAATTTTGAAATCTAAATGCCAGTTTTCTATCAACAATGCAAATAAAGGATACTCTGTGCTGCGGATTGCACATCATTGGGGTGTATGTGCGCTGAGGCCTGGATGTGTGGGAGTTGGAAATGCAGGGCGGATCTTGTGGGTAGGCTTCCCAGTCCTCATGAAATGATTAGGTTTTTAAATTCATAATAAAACTTATGATTAAAAAAAAATTCCTACAACTCAACAACAACAACAACAAAAATAATTAAATTAAAAAATGGGCAAAGGGACTTCCCTGGTGGCACGGTGGTTAAGAATCTGCCTGCCAGTGCAGGGGACATGGTTCGAGCCCTGGTCTGGGAAGATTCCACATGCTGCAGAGCAACTAAGCCCGTGCGCCACGACTATTGAGCCTGCACTCTAGAGCCCGCAAGCCACAACTACTGAGCCCGCGTGCCACAACTACTGAAGCCCGCACGCCTAGAGCCTGTGCTCTGCAACAAGAGAAGCCACCACAATGAGAAGCCTGCACACCACAACGAAGAATAGCCCCTGCTCGCCTCAACTAGAGAAAGCCCACATACGACAACGAAGACCCACAGCAGCCAAAATTAATTAATTAATTAATTTTAAAATAAAACCTCCCAGAAAACAAAAGTCCAGGACCAGATTATTTCACAGGTTGAATTTACCAAAATTCAAAGAAGATTTAATACCCATTTGTCTCAAGCTCTTCCGAAAAATTAAAGAAAGAGAAGGAAATACTTCCTAACTCATTTTACAAGGCCAAAATTATGTTGATACCAAAACCAGACAAGGACAACACAGAACTCAACAGATCTGGCAGACTAAAAAAAGTGCAAGGACAGAGTAATTAACTATCTGTTGTTGGATATAATAGAATGTGACATCCTTTGAATAGTAAATATGCTTTTATTCATATGTTCATGGAACACTCAGAAAAATTCATTCTATACTTGGCTACAAAGACAACAGATTACAGTCTGATCATAATGCAAGAAAATAAATTTAAAAGGTGACACAAAATGGCTTTTAAGCACTTGGAAATTAAGAACCCCTCTTAGATAACCCCTGGATTAAAGGTAAAAATCAAAAGAAAATTACAAACTAGCTAAAAAGCATGACAAATGATGACTATTTATAATATACACTTAGAAAATGATGAAAAAGAGTTAACCACCCAATAGAAAAGTGAGCAAATAATATAAATAAGCATTACACAAAAGAGCAAACCCAAATAACCATTTCACATGTAAGAGATACACTCACTAGTAGTCAGGAAAATGCAAATTAAAGTAACAATAAGATACCACATCAGACTGGCTAAAATTTTAAAGATCTCTAACAACTACTACAAGAGGTGATGTGGGGAAATGGATATCGTCATACAATGCTGGAGAGAATATGAATTGTAATAGCTATTTTAGATAGCAATCTGACAAAATTTAAAATTAAAAATATCTTTCTTTCAAGCCAATAATCCTACTCCTGAAAATGTATCTCATTGAAATAAAGGTATCAGTACAAAGATATTTACATTAGCATTGTTTGCATTAGCAAAAAAAGTGGAAAGATAAATGACCATTTATGACTAAATTATGATTGATGCATACCACAGGATCTTATGAATTAGCTCTACACTAGTTGACATGGAGGGATTTAAACCACATTGTTAAATGAGAAAAGCAACAGGCAGAGAAATGTATACAGTCAATCCTCATTATTTGAACTGAAAAGCATTTTCTACATAGCTATGTCTCTCAAGACCTTTCACAAAAGTACAGCTCAGTGAGGGCAGTTCTACAAGGAGCTAGTTTAAACTCCGGTGGTTCAGGGGTGTAACTTGATCCCAGGGGAGTTTTGACTACCTCTGGGAATGGATGGACATTGCCTCATTCTTAAAACTGACTGACTTCTCCGTAAGTGAGTCCCTATTAAGAAGGAGACCACTCGGGGCTTCCTTGGTGGCGCAGTGGTTGAGAGTCCGACTGCCAATGTAGGGGACGCGGGTTCGTGCCCCGGTCTGGGAAGATCCCACATGCTGTGGAGCGGCTGGGCCCGTGAGCCATGGCTGCTGAGCCTGCGCGTCCGGAGCCCGTGCTCCGCAACGGGACAGGCCACAGCAGTGATGAGGCCCGCGTACCACAAAAAAAAAAAAAAAGAAAAAAAAAGAGGGAGACCACTAACCAAAATGATAGTATTTCTGAGACGTTTGGTAAAGACTGAACGGGGGAGGTGGTGATAAAAAAAACTAACAGCTAAATAGAGGTGCGGGTTCTCAGTGGACTTCCTTTAGCGACCCTAGGGTACCTCTCTGTTGGCCTGAATAGCTGTAAATGGATGTCACCGAAGAAGGAAACTTCATTATCGTTATTAATTACGTTCCAACCCTGGCCCTCTGTTCCTCTGAGCTCTCCGCCTCGGCAAAGAGCCCAGTCGAGAGGCTGGCCAGGCGAATCTCACCTGCAGTCCTAGCTTGCACGGTGATGAGGTGGACGAGTAGGCTATCGGGGGCCCTGTTCCCGAGTTGGTGAGGGCACCAGGCTGCAGGATAAGTTCTCGGAGAGGCGTTCTCATAGCTGTTTTTCCCTAAAACAGAAGAGAGAATGTGAGAAAGCCTGGGCTCTGCCAGCCTTCCCTAAGAAGCTCCCCTCCCTCCCTAAGAAGCTCACGAGCAATAACAAGAGTAGGCTCCAACCCCAGTCCTCTGAACATCAGGACCAGCATTAGACGACACATGCACCCGTCCCCAGGCTCGACCCTGCTTTCCACGACGCCCGGGACTGCCAGCGACCCCGACCCAAAACCCCGGCCCAGCTCTCTCTCTCCATGAGGGCCTCCCGCTCACCGGTTGGGGCGAAGGCGACACGCTAAGACTCAGTTTTTTCACCCGCCACATCTTCAAAACAACACAGGGTGATCACCTCCTAGACGCAAGAGGCGACGCCATGCTCACCCGCCGTCTTTATTTGAACCTGCTCCGCGCTTTCCGATTGGCTGCGAAGTCTCAGTGCGTCAGGTGGGCGCGTCCGCTCCGGGTTCGAGCCCGGCGGGCTGGGGCGGGGCCTGTATTGGACCCGCCCCGCCCGGCCCCCTGTGCGCGCGCGCTCTGCGAACCGATCCCCAACCTTCGACGCCGGCGGTAACCGGGACGCGCTCCACCCCGAAAGCCAGCCTTTCGGCCTCACCTCCGAGAGGGTGACCGGGAAGTTGGACAGTTGAGGAGTCCATCCCTCCTGCTTCGAGTAGGCCAGTCTCACACCCTGTCGGAAAAGCTGTCCCCGTGGCCTGGCCTTAGGAAATTTCTCCTCGGGTTTCCCTCAGCTATCTCAGCCTTGACCCGCAGGAGCCGGTCGGGAGTATAGAAGGGAAGGTGAGTGGAGCGTTTTTTACGTAGGCTGCTCGGTCCGCTCATAGGTCCTGCGTCCGTGATGGCCTGAGACGTGGTTCTCAGCCTGCGCTGTCATTTAGCCTCTTCAGAATTTCTGGGGTTTTCTTGGGACTTAACTCAGGGTCTGCAACAAGTTTACTGGAACAATAATAGCTCACAAGTATTGAACATTTATTAGGCACCTGGCATTCTTCCAAATGCCTTTTATATCTTAACTCCTTTAATCCCCAAAAGGGCATATGAAGTAGGCACCGTAAATATCCCCGTTTTACAGACGTAGGAACCGAGTCACAGATAATGTCTTTTGCCTAATGCCCACAGGTAGTAAAATGGCAGAGTCAAGATTGCCACCCACACTACCGACTACTGTATTCTCCTCTCGCTTGAAACCCCTCTGTGTGGGAAATTAGCTACTGGAGGTGGGATTGATTTTTGGAAACAGCCTAAAGTTAAGTATTCAGAGTTACGGTTTTTTTATATATATAATTTTTAAAAACTTTATTTATTTTATTTTTGGCTGCCTTGGGTCTCTTGCTGTGTGCGGGCTTTTCTCTAGTTGAGGTGAGCGGGGGCTACTCTTCGTTGCGGCTCACGGGCTTCTTATTGGGTGGCCTCTCTTGTTGCAGAGCACGGGCTCTAGGTGCACAGGCTTCAGTAGTTGTGGCACTCAGGCTCAGCAGTTGTGGCTCGTGGGCTCTAGAGCGCAGGCTCAGTAGTTGTGGCATATGGGCTTAATTGCTCCACGGCATATGGGATCTTCCCGGACCAGGGCTCAAACCCATGTCCCCTGCACTGGCAGGTGGATTCTCAACCACTGCGCCACGAGGGAAGTCCCCAGAGTTAGTTTATGATGAAGTATGTTCCTTTGAACGCTCACGGCACCTTATTTACACTCTTAAGTCATAATGAATTTGGAAAAGGCAATAACCCAGAGAGGAAAAGCTATAATGTTATGAACTTCGGGGCCCTCAGGGGATGGGCTCTTCTAGAACTGTGTTGTCCAGTACCATAGCCACTAGCCACATGTGGCTATTGAGCACTTCAAATGTGGCTAGTCCAAATTGAGATGTATTATAGGTGTAAAATACAAACTAGATTTCGAAGACTTCGTATGAAAAAAGAAAAGAATAAAATATCTTATTTTAAATATTGATTGCATGTTGAAATGATATTTTAGATACATTGGGTTAAATAAAATACATTAAATTAATTTCATCTGTTTCTTTTTACCTAATTTTTAATGGGGCTACTAGCAAATTTTAAATTACTTATGAGGCTTACATTATTTCTGTTGGACAACACCGCTTTAGAAACATAATGGTGCAACCTAAAGACGCTAGAGATAACAGTTGCTTGTCTGGAAAACTGGGAGAAAGACAACAGAACACAGACTTGAGCCTGGGATTCCCCCAGACTTAGCAGAGGGAATCCCAAGGTATATGTACTTCTGGTCAATCAAAAAGGTCCAACAAATAAAACAAGGGTGAAAGGGGCAGAAAAACCAAGACAGAAAAACTCTTAAGTGCCAGTAGTAAAAGCTTGTATTATATAAAGTGTGACTTGGAATGCTTAGTCCTTGTTGCAGTTCGTATGTCAGATGCCAGCTGAGTAACCAAAGAGATAAAGTGCTTCCAGCAGCAAATTAGGAGGGATATGGAGGGTAGATGAGAGGGACAATACTATTGTAAATAGGCAACATACGCAGAATTAATTTGTTGGTGTTGTTTTGCATGAATTTTTTTTGGGGGGGAGGCCGTGCTCCATGACTTGCGGGCTTTCAGTTCCCCAACCAGGGATTGCACTCGGGCCATGGTGATGAAAGTGCCAAATCCTAACTAACCACTCGATCACCAGGGAACTCCCTGCATGATATTTTTCATTTGGCGTTTTTCAAATTATAAAAAATAAGAGATGCTCGTTGTAGCAAGTGAAACAATACAATGCAAAGACGTATTAAAGGCACAGCCTCCCCCATCCATTCTACCTGCCTGAGGTAACGAATAGTGTGTATGCCTTTATAAAAACATATGCAGGGAATTTCCTGGTGGTCCAGTGGTTAGGACTCAGCGCTTTCACTGTCATGGGCCCGGGGTTCGATCCCTGGTCAGGGAACTAAGATCCCACAAGCCATGCGGCCAAAAATTAACAACAACAACATATGTATACACACACACAAGGATTTTGTTTGTTTTTATTTACACACGCTTTTTTTTTACCCAAATTAATTGACGTGCAGACTGGGGTCTCTGGGATTGAGAGCTAGTGCCTTTCTTTTCCTCTTCTCATTACATTTGCATTACTCCCCTCTCCCTCCCAGGTTCTCTTTTTCATTCTCTCTCTCTCTCTCTCTCTCTCTCTCTCTCTCTCTCTCTCTTTCTCTCTCTCTCTCTCTCTCTCTCTCTCTCTCTCTCTCTCTCTCGCGCGCGCGCGCGCGCGCGCGCACACACACGGAGGGGAAGTAAGCATTGAGAGTCGTCTACGGAAATGGCATCATTTCTTACACTTCTGCATTTTTTTCCCACTCAATGTCTTGTATTGAGCCTTCTAAGTCAACTGATATAGATCTAATTAACTCATTCATCATTTCATATTCCATGTCCTTTTTAAAAAAATAGGTTATTTCTCTTTTCTAATTTGTGAGAGTTCTGTATTATAGACATTAACTGCCATCACATTGTATATATTTTTCTTTAGATCTATTTTTTGTCCATTGACTTTATTAATGGTATCTTTGGCTATACAAAGATAAAACATTTATGAGGTTAAGATGTTATCTTTCCTTTCAAAGCATCTGGATTTCTTATCTTGATTGATTCATTCATCTTTTATGTAAATGTTTTTTTTTTTTTTTAATTTTAAAAATTTTTATTTTTGGCTGTGTTGGGTCTTCGTTGCTGCGCGCAGGATCTCTCTGGTTGCGGGCGAGCGGGGGCTACTTTTCATTGCCGTGCGCAGGCTTCTCATTGCAGAAGCTTCTCGTTGCAGAGCACAGACCCTAGGCGTGCAGGCTTCAGTAGTTGTGGCACGCGGGCTCAGTAGTTGTGGCACACGAGCTGTAGAGCACAGGCTCAGTAGTTGTGGTGCACAGGCTTAGTTGCTCCGCGGCGTGTGGGATCTTCCCGGACCAGAGATCGAACCCGTGTCCCCTGCATTGGCAGGCGGATTCTTAACCACTGGGCCACCAGGGAAGTTCCACGCCCCCCCCCCCACCCCGTCCCGCTTTATAAAGAAACCAATCATATTGGATTATGGATTAGGGCCCACCCATAAGACCTCATTTTAACTTAATTACACCTGTAAAGACCCTATCTCCAAATACCATGACATTCTGAAGTACAGGGGTTAGGATTTCAGCATATCAATGGGGAGGGGGCACAATTCGGCCTGTAACAGGGGCTAATAATACAGTGAATATGATTTTATTCAATTTTTCAAAAAAGCTTTGACAAGACTTTTACATTGAAGACTCTATTTAAAAAAGTAAACCAAGGAATTGAGATTACCAGTTTGTTAAATCAATGAACAAGTGAACAAATGAACTGGTCAATATATGATAAAGTAACCTAGGTTAGAGGTAAGAAACAATGAGTAGAACTAAAAGGACACTTTTCTAAAAGAAGAATATAAGGTTTGGTGTTAAGACTTAATTTTTATTTTAATAAAGTATAGTTGGTTTACAGTGTTGTTTCAGGTGTACAGCTAAGTCATTCAGGTATATATATATGTGTGTATATATAAAATCTTTTTCAGGTTCTTTTCCATTATAGGTTATTACAAGACATTCAATATAGTTCCCTGTGCTATACAGTAGGTCCTTGTTATTTATAAGACTAATCTTAAATTCTTAGAAAAGATAGAAGGGAGTACAGAGCAAAATATCCATACTTAAAAGTGTATCTGATTTCTTCTAGGTAATGAAAAATCAAAATGTAGGGCTAAACTTAAAAGATCATTTCAGGTTGTATATAAAACAAATTTTTTTAAATGAATTTCATGTGAATAAGTAGAAGGTATTTATTTTTAGGTCAGTGATTCCGAATGGGGGTGGAGGGTGGCAGGAAAGAATGCCTTCCAGGGATGAGCATATCAAAACTGGGGTAGGTGTGGGGTGAAGGCAGTGCTTTTTCAAATTATACTTTACGAAACTTTTTCTGTCACTGCCTCCACTCTACCCTGAGAAACACTGCTGTAAGCACCACTGATTGAAGAGAGTATGTTAAAAATGTCCTCATTTGATAAGAAATGATTCAAACTACACTTACATGATCCTGGTCTCTAAGCTATCTAACATGACCCAGGAAAGGGACCCTAGTGACATTATGTTAACCATGTCCTAAAGACCTTAAACCAATATGCTGCTGTGACCAGAGAGGCTATATAATGTTGGGCGATCTGAACATTAATTAACACTGGGCCAGACACACAGTATCATAAAATCATCTGCATCTGCCCTTTGAAGAAGCATTACAGAAATCTGAAACCTGTCTCCCACAATGAAGAACCAGTGGTTGTATACATTAGGAAACTAGGTCCAGAGAGTTAAAATGACTTGTATAAAGACACCGAAATATTTATTGGTGGGTCTAGGCACCAGGTCTCCTAAATTCCAATCTAATACTCTTTTTTTTTTTTTTTTTTTTTTTGCGGTACGCGAGCCTCTCACTGCTGTGGCCTCTCCCGTTGCAGAGCACAGGCTCCGGATGCGCAGGCTCAGCGGCCATGACTCATGGGCCCAGCCACCAGGGAAGCCCCAATCTAATACTCTTAACTACTATTTTAGAAGCCACTGATTCCCATTTCTAGTATTCAGTATTGTTTTTTTGTTTTTTTTTAATTATTTATTTTTTGGCGTGTTGGGTCTTTGTTGCTGTGCACGGGCTTTCTCTAGTTGCAGTGAGCAGGGGCTACTCTTTGTTGCGGTGCGCAGGCTTCTCATTGTCGTGGCTTCTCTTGTTGCGGAGCATGGGCTCTAGGCGCGCAGGCTTCAGTAGTTGTGGCATGTGGGCTCAGTAGTTGTGGCTCACGGGCTCTAGAGCGCAGGCTCAGTAGTTGTGGCACACGGGCTTAGTTGCTCCACGGCATGTGGGGTCTTCCCGGGCCAGGGCTCGAACCTGTGTCCCTCGCATTGGCAGGCAGACTCTTAACCACTGTGCCACCAGGGAAGCCCCCAGTATTGGTTTTTATCCAGTGTGGCAGTTCTGGTCATTACAACTTTAAAAATATGTAATAAAGCCTAAAAAGTCTCTAAAGAGAAACAAGTGAGATAATCAAAAGGATCAAGGATACATTTATTTATTTATTTATATCTCAACTTCATTCTAAAAGGCTTACAAAGATGGAGATAATCTAGTAAGATATAAAAAAAAAGGACTAAAACAGAAAAATGAGAAGAGAATAAGGAAAGTAAAGGTCAAAAAGGAAGATGATGGAACCAAGAATGTGGCTAGCATACAAAACATAACATGAGGTCCTAAACACTTGCTGGAAGTGGGCCACAAACTGGGCTCTAAGTGGTCTAGCATCAATATGAAAAGAAAAATAGAGTCAGTTGAATATTTACTGTCTTTAAGGTAAAAACCAACCAGCAATTCAGGAAAAGAATAACTGGGTTCAGAGAAAATTTCTTCCATGCATCCTTATATAGAACATTATGAATTATAATGATAAACACCCTTTGCAGTATCCACAGCAATTAAATTTCATAGGGATTTTCATATGGATTGCCAAAGTACAATTCAGAAAAAGCAGTTCTGCAGAGGCCAATAAAATGCCAGCTATGTACAGGGCAAATCTGGCTTAATCCAGGGACAAAATTAATAAATAGTACTCAGAATACTTCCCAGACTCTCTGGTTTGGAAAGAGAGATCAGATATAACTGAAGAATAACGAAAATGAAACTTTTAAGAAGTTGGTTTAAGAAAAATGAAAAGAAGTCACAAAGGCCAGAAATGTATACAGATTTAGGGTCCAGATGATTTTCCTAAAGGAAAAGGTTCTTGAGTTACATCTCTGATCTTAAATCTCAAAGTTGATATCATGCCTCTTAATCCCTTGGTTTGCCCATCACCAACTGAAACCTGGGCCATCTAGGGAAGTGATCAGTTTAAGAATCCTTGTGTCCTTCAAAGAGGTTTTATTTTGGAAAAAATGTGTATAGCTATTCCAATTACCCCCTAGAGAAGACATTTAACCCACTCATGTTTCACTTCTTATTTTCTTCCTCACAGTAGGCTATTAGATTCACTTTTTAAATTTTTAAAAGTTAGACTGACTTTGAGCCCCCAGATCATATGTTTTACCTGCATATTTAGGGGTTGAAACAAATACCAGCTTTTGAGAACTCTGAAAAACATTCATACTGCTTCTGACAAGCCTATTAAACACATAAATAGCAGCACCTTGGGAACCCATGAAGTGCTGTTATTGCTCACAAAAGGAAACATGGCACAGAAACAAGGAGAAGGAAAAGTGGAATAAAATTCTGGCTAAAAACTGCGGGGTATAAACACTGGAGAAATGAAACAAAGGAAAAGGTCCACACTCTGATCTGAGATGTTGAATTCAGAGATGGGTTGTATGATGGAGTAAGGACTAGGGCATTGTGACTACCAACCACAGAATGCCCAGTGTGAACTCTGGTCCAACACCTAGAGGAACAGAACAATAAGAGGCTACAAAGTAAAAACAAACTGAATCATCAAGGTGGTCACACTGAATTGGCAGCAGAGGAGGTCCTCAGGTTCCCAGATGAGCCCCAACTACAGTAGAGGAGCTCAAGCCAGGCTGGGGTGCACCAGGAAGGACTCCAGATTACAGTCAAAGTCCTTGAAGAACGTGGACCCCCATGATGGACTGAGCTGGGTAGCTTGTGTCTCCATGACAAAGTTCACTGGATGCTTCTGTAGGAGCTCTGGGTCAAAGGCCACACCCCGAAAGAAAGGGTGGACCTGGAAGTGATGCAAATAACGTAGACGGTGGAGGGGATTCTGGCATAACAGCTGAAGAGAAATAGAGCATGAAGGATGAGAGACTGGGATAGGAAAGGGACTGAACAGAGAAGCTGGAAAAGGAGAAAGAAGTTCATGGATCTGTGGAGGGCAGGGAGAAGAACCCAAAAGAGTAGAGGATACGTAAAAGTGGGAGAAACAGGCTAATCTGGGGGCAAAGGTAGGAATAAAGTAGTAGTAGTGGTAAGAGAGCAGCACTAGCCCACTCTCAGAAGTGACCTGCTATGGATGGGGACGAGCTTTGGAGGACCAGGAACTCGAATAAAATTTGAAGTGTTCGTTAGAAGGCAAGTAGTGAGGTAGTACTTGATCAAGTTGGAATCCCCCCTTAATTAATCAGAGGAATGGGGAGGTATCACTTCAGTGATAGGGAAAGAAGTGAATGGTTTTTGTAGTCAAGAAGGAAAGTCATGCCCACCCTTACCTCATGGAGCAGGAGTGAGAGCCCCTGGTTAAGAGAAGCTGGGATCACAGAGTCATAGTGGGTCACACTTGCCAACATGGCCACATGATCTCTCTCTGCGGGCACTGGGAACTGAGTTAAGGGGTGGGAAGGTGTCATTGCTTAGTAAAAATAAGGCAAGACTTCCCAAGGTGGCCTTTCTTCCCACCGCAGGGCAACTCCTATCTTCTCTGCCCAACATCACTACCATTCTCTCACCTTTCCAGTTGACAGAGAGAAAAGCAAGACACCCAGGGACCACCAATCAGCAGCATGGTTGTAAGGCCCTCCACTCAGGACCTCTGGGGCTACGGATATGAAAGATACTTGTCACTGATATCTGTTGGCTATCCTCCTGCCCAATGCTTACCCACCAGCTTTAGCTTCTCTCTCACCCATGTACTGAAGAGTGCCACAGATAGTATAGGCTCGGGTTCCTTGGGGCAGGTGGCGGGACAGGCCAAAGTCTGTCAGTTTCAGATGGCCTGTGAAAAGCAAGCCATCAGCACCACTCTGTTCCAACCCTCATCAGCCATGACTTACTTCCAAACTGAGGTACCTCTCATTCTGGGACTAGGAAAAGAAAAGGACTTACCTCGTTCATCCAGAAGGATATTCTCCATCTGAAAAATCACAGGTGAGAAGTTATTCATCCTCTTCCTTTCAGTCCTCTTTCATCATGTATACTATACCTCCCAGCTGAAGAAGATGCCCTAGCTCAGCATCCAAGTCTATACTTGGAGGACCCTTGCCCAAATCCTTAACACCCATGAGGGCCCCAAGGTCAACTGTTCTCAGCAGCTCCTCCCGCCTTCTTGGACCTCTTGGAACATCTTACTGAAGTCCCTCCTTAAACAAAAAGAAAAAGCATTTAACTACCTTCACATCTCGATGGATGATGCCGAAGTCATGGAGATAGCCTGTGGATGACAGCAAGCATGGGGTGTGTGCTGAAGCTCTCCTGTCCTTCCAATTTCCCTGATAGCTCCCACCTCATTCCTATCCCTGTTCTTTGACCTCCAGAGTTAATATCAATTCTCTTCTGCCTCCCTCCCTGCTTAATTCTTCCCTCATTTCTATTACCACTCCTGTTTCACTTACACAGCACCAGGATCAGCTCAGCAGCAAAGAGACGGATGGAAGCCTCACTAAAGCAGCCAACAGCGGACCACAGGGAGTACAGATCTGCGCTGCAGTAGCTACACACTGCAAAGTAACAGAAGTCTAGGCAGTATTTGGGGGCTGCTATGCCTGGGCCCAAGGCATCGTATGCCTCCTGCCCAAACTGATGCCACCTGCTGTTCCCTCTCCCTCTGGGAGAGAGAAGTACTATGAAAAGGGGAACAGAGCAAAGGCAGAACAAGCCAAAGGGATGGGTAATCTCAGGTGGGGAGTACGGTAGAAGGACCCCTGGGAATGAGGAGAGAATCCAGTCACTCACTCATGAAGAGGTGCCGTTTTCCCTGCCAGCTGTCCCCCAAACTGTGTACAAAAGGATGGTTGATCTGTCGCTATGGACAAGAAAACAGAAGTTAGGATCAGGGTCATTGAGGATCAAGGCAGCCAAGAAGTCAGGATTTACCTTGTTGTGCAGAAAGGAAGCTGTTGCCCCACCTCTCAGTACAGGTTGCCTGCCTGGTAATCCCAGTACTAAGGAACACACTGGACATGCTGGAGAGATTTCCCTGGCAGGACCTAGAATTACTCTACTGATAGCTACTTTTCCTGGGATCTCTTGGTTGAAGCAGAGGGAGGGGTCAGAGTCAGGAAAAGCAGGACAGTTGGACAAGAAAGGTGCTTTCTCCGCCTGTGGTTTGGTTCTTCCTAGGATCCTTTCCAGGGCTCTGTGCATACCTGGATGCTGACCTCCTCTTTGCACTGCCTCAGGTTGTCCCTCTGTAAGACCTTTACCTTGGGCACCACCTATAAAAGGAGAGGAGTGATGACTCCTAGTGGGGAATAGTGTATTAAATTGTTTATTCCTCCCAACCTTTCTGGAATAAAGATTGGAGGCAGGGACTAGAGAATAATGTGGAAGAGTATCTAGGTCCCTACCTTCACCACAAATACTGCTTTCTGGCCACAGTCTAGCACCTTGAGGACAGTTCCAAAGGAGCCTTTAGCCACAAGGCCTAAAATCTGTACAGAGAAGTGGAGAACAGGGTAGTTGAGACTGATTGTTTCTAGATTTCTCCCCAAGACTGAGACCCCTTCCAGGGATTCCAATGACCTACCTTCAGCTGCTGATGCCCCCTAAGGGGCCTAATAGGAAACTCCGGCAGAAAGAGGTTGATGAACTGAGGCACTGGCCACTCAGGCAGAGGCTTCTCTACTAGCAGTGGGGCTGGCTCCAGGGGCTCCTGGTGCAGGAACTGATGCCCCTGTAGTCCCCACAGCAACTCTTTCAGACCTGACCTGGTAGTCCCCACACCTGGCCAGAGGCTCTTCTAGCCTCGGACCCAGGGGGACCCAGGGGCCCTGGATGTTGCCACCCTGCTGAGAACCAAGGGAGCCACTAAACCTGCTGCCCCTGGGGCATTACAGGTTCTGCCCATTTAGCAGGCACTCCCTCAAATCTCAACCCTAGAGATGTAAATTTGAACCCCAGGCAAAATTGCTACTGTCCTTGCTTCACACCAAGGTCTGGATTTCCTGCACACAATTAAAATCCTCTAGGAAAGTAATATTTGGATATTTTCCCGATAAGGCATCAGAGATTCAGTACTGCACCTACCATAAATACTTTGATGGTAACACCTCCCTGCCCCACCCCCACAGTGGACAACACTGTTATTACCAGTTCCCAGGCCTCAAGCTCATGCCTTTCACCTCCCCTAAACAAGCTGCCAGAGCCCCACACCCTACCTTATGAGGAGCAGCCATCTGGGCATGTTGCCCCTTCCGACAACTCACTGCTCCCATCCCCAAGCCTCTGCGCCTCCTCTCTCCTGCTAAATCTGCTGTCCCAGTTACATAAGCAGTTCCTCCCCTGATGCTGCATTACACATGAGCCCCGCCTCTTTGCCTTGTTGTTCATGACTAGAGATGCAAATGATGCAGCCAAACCTCACCCTTATCCCCAAATGCTATCGCCTGGTTAAGAATGGCTTATAGCCAGGACTAAAATGTGCAGAGACCTATCAGCATGGGACCAATGTCACATCAGAGCTGGGAAGTATCTGTGACACAGCTTCAGGCAGGAGGGAAGAAGCCACCCTCATTAGGGTGGCAGCTAGGTGTCTTGGACTGATGGGGAGAAAAGGATACAGGCTGAAACCATGCACTCAATACAATTTAAAAAAAAAAACAGCATCAAATTTAAAATATATTTTTTCTCTTTAAATGATTTTTTTTTTTTTTTTTTACCATTTTTCAGGGGATACCCCAGGGAGAGGGACCAATAGCCAGCTGTGTCTCCTACTGCCATTCTCCCAAGTGAGCTTGGCACAGATTGGGGAGGGGCTGATTCCCCCCACAACACTAATACCTCTTTCATACAAGGCAGTGGAAGGAGGAACAGAAGATCAGCCCCTCCCCTCCACTTTCTGGCACAGAGGGAGAGCAGTTACACTTACAAATATATATATATTTTTTATATATGTCTATTTATAAAAATTTATCACACTTGATCAGAGCTGTCCCCCCACCCTTTCAGTTGACCCCAAGGGAACCAGATACTAGCCGTGGGGCCATTCCCTGGGCCTTGCTCTCTTGATGCCTCTCTGGCCCTGGGCCTGCTGATCAGTGTGAGGTAGAACTCAGAATTATTATCCACCATGTTCTGCAAGGAACAGGCCAGCTGCTAAAGAGCAGTGCCTCTATCCACAGTACCCTGTGGGCTCCTGACCCCAACAAATCCTAATGGATGAAGGGAAGCACCTCCCACCCCACAAGTCCCTGTGGCCTGAGCCAGAGTCAGATCCTGTACTGCAGCCTCTCTTGAATTGCCGGATCACTTGCGCCTGCCAAAGATGGACTTCTTCCCAGGATTCTTGTTGCCCACACTTAAACCGATGAGGAGCCGGGCTTTCTCCTCCTCTTCCTGCTGCTGCACATTGAGGTCCGATTTAGTTTCCAGCTTTCCCCGGACTTCAGACCCTGCTGCAGGCTTCAGCCTTAGCTTCTCTTTGATTACCTGATAGGTTAGAGAGGAGTAAAAGGGAAGGTAAATATTAATGAGACAGGCAAAATAAATCAAGTGGACCAAGTCAGTAAAGATTTATCAAACTTACATGAAGGCACAATGGGGCAATTCAAATTATAAAATCTCTGCTTTCAAGAAGCTTACAGTCTATTAGAACCCACTCTAAACATGAAGTTGTGCCAGCCCTCACTTCCCTAAAAATCAACAGTAGTTAACATATATACAGCAGTCAGTAAACATTCAGTTTAACCATTTGAGCAAAGTCATGGAGAGGACAGGGATAAAAGTCACTCACTTCATTCACCTGCCCCTTTCCCAAGGCTGCTTGTTAATACATGCATCTTACAATGAAAAGCTCCTGAGCAGAGGATCTGCTTGCCAGCCCCTGCTAACCAAACAGCCATGAATTCTGCCGGGATACCTGGGCAACCAGGGCTTTGCGGCTGTCCCTCTTGACAGCCATGGCAAAGTCTAGCCATGTCCATGTGTTGTTGTGGTATTCCAGACAGGGCAGCACCAGGTTAAGGTCACCCCAGTCCACACTGTTCTTCTCACCCTGCAGGAGGGGGAGGGAAGAGAACAGAAAAAAATACATCAGCTGCCAGTTTTAGTCCAAGCCAGTACTTGAGTCCAAGTCTAGTACCTTCCTGCAGCAGCAACCTACAGATACCTATTTCCCCTTATTTCAGTCTGGTACTGATTCCTGAGGGCAGCAGAGGGAACAGATTTATCACCCACAGACAAGCTTCACAAGCTGAACTATCTCTGTTTTTAATCTCTGATCTTATGCGGTGCCGTTCCCACACTGTTCTAAAAAGTGCTGGGGGCGCTTCCCTGGTGGCGCAGTGGTTGAGAATCTGCCTGCCAATGCAGGGGACACGGGTTCGAGCCCTGGTCTGGGAAGATCCCACATGCCGCGGAGCAACTAGGCCCGTGAGCCACAACTACTGAGCCTGCAAGTCTGGAGCCTGTGCTCCGCAACAGGAGAGGCCGCGACAGTGAGAGGCCCGCGCACCACGATGAAGAGTGGCCCCCGCTCGCCACAACTAGAGAAAGCCCTCGCACAAAAACAAAGACCCAACACAGCCAAAAATAAATAAATGAAATTTAAAAAGTGCTGGGGAAGGGCAGACCTTGTAGCTGACGCACAGTGGAACCTGTGGGATCTTTATGTAGATGAAGGAGTTGTTCATGGCAGCTCGCTCTTTCATCTTGTCAATATCATCCACAGGGTGCTAGCAAAGGAAGGAAAGAAGAGTGTGCCCCATCACAAGAAACTCAGGACCCCAAACATCTCCATCTCCTTTCACCCCTGGAATAGACTCAAAGGAAACAGAAAGAAATCCCCCGCCAGGCCAAACAGTGTACCCCAAGACTCTCCCATTTTTCTATCATCAGGGGCATGTCTGATACCTCAGGTGCTTTGCGAAATGACCTTCTGACCCCAGAACTCCGATTCAAGCCCTGTGCCACACCCTTCCCAGGGCCCAGTGGTGCTGTGTCATCTGTTGCAATCAGCTGCCGAGGCTTCACCACTGGTATTCCTATAAAAAAGCAAATACACTAGCTGTTGTCCTCTTGCTGAAGCTTCAGCTGTCTCTGGGGCTGCTACCTCAGTCTTCTGGAGCTCCACCATTAAAGTTCTCACCAGTAGTCACCAGTTTGGACTTATCTTCTTCATCACCAACCTCATCATCTTCCACACTTCGTCCAGGAAAGAAAAAGCCCATTATTCTATGAAAGAACTGGTGTGTCAGCTGGATGGTGAGAGGCACCACATTTACCTAAAGAGGAAAAAGGCTGAAGAAGCAATTAAGCTCAGACATCATCCCTCTGTTTACCTACCCCTAACATAACAACGCACAGATAGTTTTTAACTGCCTTTTGTTCCTGGGTCCCCAAAGGACTGTTTACTAACCTCAAAGTGCTCCTTAACAGAAATACCCCCAACGGGGGGCCGGACTTTGCTGAAGAGGCGAAGAGCTAGCTGTCGCCCAGACTGGCAGGAGCTCTGGGGCCGCAGGACTACCTGTAGAATAAAGAGTAATAAATCAACCCACAAATCCTCTGCAGAGGAGAGACGGAGCAATGGTCTTGCTAAGCTGGGCAAGCTTCCACCATCTCAGATCCCATGGTTTCCCACAGTAGGTTTATGTGGAAGGGTCATTGCAAATGCCCAGTGTTAGGAAGCATGGGAATGGGCTAGGAATAGGGAAATAAGACTTACCTTATAGACAGCATTGGGGAGGAGGTTGTTCATAGTGAACCAGCCCAACTCCAGAAGATGTTCTGCTGTGTCATCAGATTTATTCACCTATAAAGACAGATTCCCCCGCACCCACCCCCAAACCACTATAATAAGCTTTTCTCTGGAGCTTGCTAGAATACTGCTACATATATCATTTGTTTTCATGGCCAGGGCACTAAGTGCCTGCAGTACTTTCCAGTCACTGTGACATTCAAAACTGGTCTCATTTCCAAATGGCCCTGGGGGGTTGGAAGAATAATGAATAATGTCCTGTCCTCCACGCCATGGGTAACTGCAGGAAAGCTGAATGCCAATATAGAATTAGTGATTCTATTCTAAGCTGGACTTGGAAGATTACTTCCCTCTGAGCCACATTTCTAGGGATAACCTTATTCAATGAGGGAAGCATGTGATCAAGCTCATCTATATATTATTTAATATTATAAGCAAATGTGTATGAGCGGCACTCTCTGCTCATGTTTCTATCATTATTAATAACCATTAATACCATCATTAACAGTCATATAATAATCAGTCCCTTTTTGTTTATCTCTTTTTGTGAGTTAAGACTCCTGAGAAAGGTCAGTGCCTCTCAATACAGCTGTCTTTGTGTGACTGTATACACCCAATACCTTGCTGTAGAGGAACCGCTGCAGCTCCAGTTCAGCAATTCCCAGCTGTCCATCTTCCTCTGTCAAGCGCCATCGTGCCTGAGCAAAGTAGAACTCGGTGCGGCGGACCACACTCACATCTTCTTGCTGCTTTCGCAGCTCCATCTTGTTGGCCTGCTGCAATTGGAAATCCTTAAAACACCTATAAATGGATAGGAGGGTCAAAGCCAATAAGGGCAACAGCATTTGGGTTAGGGGTGGGGCGGAATGCCCTAGAATGATGCAGGAGGTAAACCCAGAGATGGACCTACTCTAGAACAGCTATTCCCTAAATTTTTTCATTGGATTTGTTGCTCCTCAAACCCTGGGCCATGGGAGCACAAATCGCTTCTTTAGTTCTACAGCTTCTTGAAAAAGTAGTCTGTTCCTACTAATAACCCCTATGATTGTATCTGCAATTGTGTTCCTTACTGATCAACTTCAAGACATTTTATTTTTAGTTTAGTTGCACAGTATCAAGGCAACAAAAATGATCTTTCCGAACCACCTGTTTTTCTCCTTTCCCCGGAGGTACTCTAGTAAGGATCCTAAGAAGGGGCTCTCCTGTTCTCAACCTGTTGGCCAAGTCCAACAAGACTCATTCAGGAATAGGTGCCTGTATCTACTACATCAGCCTTTGATAATACACACTAGACCTAAAGACTTATCAGAACACAGGCAAAAGAAATTGACTCCAGCTGGGGCGCTGGAAAAGGGCATGGAAAGAATGCTGTGGCACCTGATGAGGATGTTAAGCTCTTCACTTTCCAGCTGTAGATTGGCCTTCTCCTGGTTTAGCTGCAACTGAAGCTTTTGGTTCAGGTCAAGCAGGTTCTCATTCTTGCTGTCATCCTGCAAAGACTAGGGAGCCAGATAAGGAGAAACTGAGAGATTTCCCTTGTCCCAGGAGACTTCCCTGTCCTCAGACTGCCCGGGAGACTACCTTCATGATAGAATACATCTGCTTCTCCAGCTGCCGTATCTGGGCCACATGCTGCCGCACAGCCTCCTGTAGGTGTAATATGCTGCTGCGCTGCTCCTCAGGATTGCTAGAGATCTCAAGCTGGAACCTGACCCGCTGCTTCTTCTCACTATGCTCCTAAAGGAAGGGAAAAGGAAATGAACAATAGACAAGTCTTGTAGTAAAGTAAAACAGAGAAAGGAACAAGAAATGATGATCTCTTCTGCAAAGCTCAACTTTCTCTCTCACCGTTAGTGAGAGTAAGGGGTAAGCCAATGCAGAAGATTTGGCAATGTGGATTTCACAAGAAGCCAGTCCCACAGGGTAGGGATAGAGGTGGGAAGTGGGAAGTAGTTTGTTTTCAGAGGTATGTAAGTGACTGAGTAAAGAACTGACCAAGAAAAACAAGTAAACAACTCTACAGTCTTAGGGACACTCAGACCTTTCCTAAATAACTAAAATTTCAACTGCTGTGCTGACTAACCACAGAGCCCTTTTTCAGTCTGAAGCATGGCTTTTCTTACTGGATCCCAAATAAAGCACAAGGTCTGGAGATTCCTGTGAGACTAACAGGCATTCTATAAGGGCCCATACTCACCTTCCGCTTGGGTTCTACATGGAGCAGCAGGTTGTTGACGATATCCAGGATCATGGCATACTGAGCCGGGTTTGTGGAGATTTCCAGCTCGTGATGGATGAGGGTGAAGGTATCCACAGCCCCTAGGTAATTGTTAGCAGCTAAATAAGAGACTCAGTTTCTCCCTAAATGTCTACCCCATCTCCTAACCCATATCTAGAACCACTAATGTTACTTAACCCCATAAAAGGTCTTGGTGAGATATGCTCATGGGTAGAAACATGTGCTTATTTCAGAGTCAAACAATATCCATTCATTCCAGTAAGTTTTTTTTTTTTTTTTTTTTGGCCGTGCCTCACCCTCGCAGCATGTGGGATCTTAGTTCCCCAGCCAGGGATCCAACCCGCACCCCTTGCAGAGCAAGTGCGGAATCTTAACCACTGGATCGCCAGGGAAGTCCCCCATTTATACCAGTTCTATTCTCTCCTAACAGAACTTTAAAAATGTAAAGCAAAGTGAAATGTTAATGCCCTAGGCACACTGGGACTCACTTAGTAACACGTCTGCCTCAAAACCACTAAGGAAGTAACTACTTTCACAAGTTCCCTAGTCCCCTCCTAAAAGCCTTTCAAAGCCTGAATACCTTCCTGCTTCTTTAGGAGATCTTCCTTTTCCTGGTTCTCATGAACCTCAGGTGGCTTAATCTGAGTTGCCAGCTCAGGATCAATGTCATGGCTGTAACTAATATAGTACATTCGGCAGCTGCAGCGTGAAATGATCCGCTGGACTTGCTGGGCTTGTTGCGCCTCAGCTGGCTGGTTCCAATCTGCGAAGAGGTAGGAAAGAGATAAGAGAAAGACATTCTCAAAAGAGGTATTGTGAGAGCCTCCCAGCTATGTGTGATGTCTAGGGAACTCCAGATACTTGCTTTCAACATAGCCTAACACAAAGTGGTCCTACTCCACATATATTAATCTTACAAACAGGTAAGCAAATGAGGCCCCTTAAGGATGCATGTCTGCTCCTAACCACATAATGGGGGAAGAGGTGAGAACTGACCTGTGGTAGTGGTAACCATGCCTCCCACTGCCTGCCCGCTCTCCATCAGCTCCTGCACAGAGTCCAGACTACGCTGCCGGTGCTCCTCAATATTCTTTACCTGAAGACAGGGATATAGGCACCTTTAACCCCTGGGGGACCAGTAGCTTGTCCTGCACAAGCTCCATTATATATCTCCATTATCTCCACTATACAAGTTTAACACTATCTAGATTTTCACTGCCTGGAATAGCTTGAAGAATCTCCCAGGGTAAAGGACATATGTCCCTCTCTCCTGACCCAAACCACCCAATTCTCCAAACCCAACTGAGTTACATGCACGTTTTGCCAGGCCTCAGGCCAGAAAAATACAAGCTAGGTTAAAACCAAATCATGAAAAAAAAAAAAAAAAAAAAACCAAGTCCCACCTCACACCCATTAGGATGGCTACCAAAAAAAAATTAGAAAATAAGGCAAGGATGTGCAGAAATTGGAACTCTGTGCACTGTTGATAAGAAGTAAAATGATACAGCCACTGTGGAAGTTCCTCAAAAAATTAAAAACAGAATTGCTGTATAATCCAGCAATTCCACTTCTGGTTATATACCCAAAAGAACTGAAAGGAAGGTCTCAAAGAGAAATTTGTACTCCCATATTCATAACAGCATTATTCACAATAGCTAAAAATATGGAAGTATCCCAAGTGTCCATCAGTGGATGAACGGAGAAGCAAAATGTGGTATATACATACAAGGGAATTCAGGTTTAAAAAGGAAGGAAATTCTAACACATGCTACAACATGGGTGAACCTTGAAGGCATTACACTAAGTGAATAAGCCAGTCACAAAAAGACAAATATATATGATTCCACTTATATGAGACACCTAAAATTTATATATATATATATATATATATATATATATATATATATAAAAGAGAGGTATTTAAGAGTAGTCAAAATCACAGAGAGAGAAAATAGAATGGTGACTGCCAGGACCTGGGGGAAAGGGGAAGTGGGGAGTTACTGCTTAATGGGTATAGTTTGTTTTTCAAGATAAAAATAATTTCAGAGATGAATGGTGGTGATGGTTGTACATTATGAATGTACTTAATACCACTAAACTATACACTTAAAATGGTTAGGATGATAAATTTTATATTAAGTTTATTTCTTTCTTTTTGGCCACACTGCGTGGGATGCAGGATCTTCGTTCCCCAACCAGGGATGGAACCCTTGCCCCCTGCAGTGGAAGCACAGAGTCTTAACCACTGGACCGCCAGGAAAGTCCCTTTTTTTCTTCCCTTTTTTTTTTTTAAGTGTTTATAAATTTTATACTATGTATATGTTATCACAATTTTCAAAAATGGAAAAAATGCAAATCATGTCATGGGCAAAAAAAATTCATCAAAACCAATGACTTCCCACCCATTTTGGTATTCGTGTGTTTGTGTTCTTGCTGTTTTCTGTCTTCAGACCATTGTGACACTGTTGCCATGGGGGAAGGGAACTGAATTCTTTTGACACTCTCTGCCAAGCTGAAGTCAAAGTGAATAGAATGAGTGATATGAGAAGAACATAAACAATCTGTCAAGTCACAAAAAAATTCATATAGGAAAGGCAAGATCAAAGTCTTTCCCACCTAAGCCAAGGACATTCCACTCTAAAGCTAATATCACAGCCTGAGAAAAAACGAGTTCACTTGCAAAAGAACGCATGCCTAAAAGAAGCAGAGGCCCAGAAAATGTCAGATCTTGCATAGTTCATCCTGCCTATCTTTGCGTGAGTAGTTACCACCTTCTGTGCCTATCTCCTGAGACTACTGGTAAAGGGTACTGCTTGCCTGAACTACAACTGTAATATACCAGCAGGACCTTTCATATTACCAACAACCTGACCCTTACTTGGCTTGACATCTGATTAAATGCTTATTACCTCATATAACTTATACTTGGGGTTGAGCCTTAAGGTCATTGGAGTAAGAAGTACCAGCCAGGGAGGAGGAAAGAGGGATTAGCTTTATCCCCATTGAGTAGAATGAAAAATGAAGTATTCACATTGGTCCTAATCGGATGTAGCTGGATCCAGTAACTCATCTGAACGTACCATGCCCAGCACAATGTGGACACTTAACACCTGTTAAATAAGTAACCACAATGCAGACTATTGGCTAGGTACATCTCATAACCATTAGATCTCCCAATAAATCTGATGCAATTATATCACAGAAATTATAGTACAAATTTAGTTTTACCAAGATGCTGAAAAGAAAATTTATAGCTTAGTCCCTTCCAACTGCTTACAATCTCACCTTCTAACAAAAACATTTATCTTGACATACACTAAGACTTCCTCAAACATACTGACTTAAAAGAATAAAACTGGGACTTTCCTGGTGGCACAGAGGTTAAGAATCCGCCTGCCAATGCAGGGGACTCGGGTTCGAGCCCTGGTCTGGGAAGACCCCACATGCCGCAGAGCAACTAAGCCCGTGCACCACAACTACTGAGCCTGTGCTCTAGAGCCCACAAACCACAACTACTAAGCCCGTGCGCCTAGAGCCCGTGCTCCGCAACAAGAGAAGCCACCGCAATGAGAAGCCCACACTTGCCGCAACTAAAGAAAGCCCGTGCACAGCAACAAAGACCCAACACAGCCAAAAATAAATAATAAATTTTAAAAAACAAGTAAGACTACTTTCCATCGGAATGAAGCTTTGTATTTTTCAAAGTACGTTCTCATTTGATCCTTTCAACAGTTTTCTGAGAGTGAAGTATTAACTCAATTTTACAAATAAAGGTGACTTCCCAAGGGCTCATGGCTACTAAAATAGCAAAGGTGAAATCAGAACTCACATAATAACCTGCCTCCTAGACAAGCAGTCTTTCTACTCAACCTAACCGATTTGCTGAAACGACCAATCATCTTCATAAGGGATGAGAGAAAGGGCAGAGAGCATATCTAAAATTCTCAGGCTTACTGCCTGTTTCTTCGGCTGCCTGCTGATTAGCGTGATCTTATTAACAGGGGTCAGCAATCTCAAAAACAAAAAAGTTCTAACCCATTTTATTCTCATGTAGGGAAATGAGAATCTCCCTTGCAATGAAATAGAATAGTATGAGATTTAAAAAACAGAAAAAGCACTATGTGTTCACAGATCACAGGCCAGAGACTGCCAACAGTTTCTACATTCAAGTGTTATCATCAGCCTCATTATTCTGCCAACCTGGTAGCAACAGGTACTGTCAAGGATCTTGCAAGCTATTTTGGCAAAAGGGGCCAACTATGGAAAACTGGAGATACAACGGGCCTTCCCAGCCCTGCTGACTAACCTCTAACCAGAGCTGTCGGCCATCCTGCTCAGTGGGGCTGCTTTCAGTGGTGGCAAAGTACTGCATGCCATCCAGTAGGCAAGTCCAGGATGTCTTTTGCTTCAATGTGTCACCATACCAGGCTGGATGGTGTTGGCACTGCAGCAGCTGGGCTTTGGCAGCTGACACAATGACACAGCCTTCTGTCTCCGCTCCACGAAGAACCATCTACGCCAGAGACAGAAGCAGAGTCACAGCACCAGGGCCACAAAGAAGATGGAAGGTTAGTGAAAGGGCCTGTACCAATGACTGCAGCTGGGTCTAATTCTGGCTTACTGAGTGCACGCTACTGGTTTTTAGTAATGGAAGTGATTATCCATGATACCTGTTAGAAAGAATAATTTTTTGGAGCTCTACCCACCTATTCTTATTTAGAGGTGGGAGAAGGTAAACACATATGACTATGATCTAGCCCTATCTTTGGGTGCTCTAGTAAAGAGAAGGTACCTGGCAGTTGACCAGTTCAATAAGGCAGTTTCGGTTATATATGTCATCCGTCTGGCAGGCAGCAATGCCACACAACTGGTCACTCACACCTGACTCCTCTTCTGTGAACACTACAAACCTATCTGTCTCTTCAATCAGCTTCTGCAACATGTAGGCACCTGGCAGAGAAATATGAAGTGGGGGAAAAGCCACAGAGTCAAAGGGATAGAGAACACATCCAGGGCCAAACTGATCTTCCTTCAATTTCTCTAGAATGTATTCTCCCCAACCTGCAACTCCAGCCCAGCCCACTCCACCCCTTGACCCCTGGGTAAGGGTTGTCATTTCACTTTCCTTCAATTTTAATAAAAGTAACAGATTCCCAAGAGAGACTTAGAAATGCTATCTAAGTGGTAGCAATCCTTTCTCTTAGGCATATCCACCTCTGAATTACTCTAGGATCTTTTTTCCTTCCATTTTGTTCCTTCTCCTTTTCATTTCATATGGTTTTAAATACTATTTGTTTGTTTACCACTCCTTTCCACATAAACCACTCCCTTGCCATCAGTGTCACTGTTCTCCTAGCTCTACTGCTTTCTCCGATTATGACTTTAGATCCTCTACCTTCTCCCAGGTTTTAGAGATAAGTATATCCCCTAAGGTCTGTCCTTGGCCTGTTCCCTTTTCTTTCTTCTAAAGAGTTTGTCCAACAGTGTTGTGGTTAAGAGCACAGTCTCCAGAATTAGACTAGTCTGCCTATGTTCAAGATCCTATCTCTGCCAGTTACCTGATTGTAACCTTGCTTGCTTTAACCTCTGTCTCAGTTTCCTTGTGTGTAAAATAACACTAACTATCTAATATGGTTGTTGAGAGAATTAAATGGAATAATAATACATAAAGTATTTCTCAGGGTACCTGCCACACAGTAAGCAACTATTATCTCCTTGGCATTAACTCTTAGTTCTATGCTGAAACTCCTAAGTCTCTACCTCTAGCCCTAAGCTTTTAGATCCTCATTTCCACCTGTTTTTTAGACATTACCTAGAGGTACTACTTACACCACAAACTTAGCATGTCCAAATATGAACTTAACAACCCTATACCTCCCCAAACTTGTTTATTAGCCTCTGGCTCTCCTAGTTACCATCAGGCCAGTCACCAGGCTCAAAGCCTCAATCATTATCACTTTATCCCTATTTTAACTCCCTCTTCCAACCAGCTGCCAAATCTCTTACACACATAATAACATTTCTATTCATCCCCTCATCTCTATTCCCACTGCCTCTACCTAATTCATGCTCTCCTTTCCTCTTGCTGAGACACCATAATAGTTTCCTAATTTGTCTCCCCCACCTCCAGTTTCTTTCCAGTCGTCTTTCCACTGCCAGATTTATCTTCCTAAAAGTAAGATTCTAATGACACACCTCTATTCAAAAACCTTTCCAGTTTCTTTCCACTGCCAGATTTCTCTTCCTAAAAGTAAGATTCTAATGACACACCTCTATTCAAAAACCTTCAGTAGTTCACCACTGTTTACTGAATAAAGAACAAAAACTCCTTAGCCTTGTATTTTTGATGGTCTACCTGCAGTTTTCCCTTCCAGCATCTTCACCTGTAGCTATACTCTATGCCAACCCAAACAGACTGTTCACTCTGCTCTGAACATATTGAGCTTGACCGACTCCACTCCTTTTCAGGATGTTCCCTTTGCTTTTAATGCCCTTGCTCTTCACTTCCACATGTTCAACCCATACTAAGCCTTCAAAGTCCAGCTCAAATGCTACTTCCTCAATAAACCCTTCTCTGATTACAGTCCCTCCTTCACTACAGTCAAGAACAGCTCACATATTCTTTAATTTCTCTCTAGCAGCACTTATCATTTTTCACCTTGTTCTTAAATTCACCATGAACTTGCATTCCTCTGTACTTGTTATTCCCTCTCCCTAAAATGCCCTCTTTTCTTTCTTTGCCTATCAAACTCTTACTCATCTTTTAAGACCCATCTCAATTATATTATCTTCTCTGCGAAGCCTTTCTAGACTTCCCTATGCTGATTTAAATACTTTCTTCTTGAACATTCTTACAAAGCGTCTTCATGACTCTCCCCACACACACCCCCAACTGTGCTGCCCAGCATGCAGGATCGTAGTTCCCTGACCAGGGATCGAACCCGTGCCTCCTGCAGTGGAAACACAGAGTCTTAACCACTGGACCACCAGGGAAGTCCCTCGTGACTCTTAGTTTCAGAGCTTCCCCCTCATCTTTACATCCCTAATGTCTACAGTCATGTCTGGTACATTATAAACCCTCAGTAAAGCTAAAAAGTGAATCTATGAATGAATGAGTGATTGATTCAGTGAATGAATGAACTAATCTTAGCCCATCCAGAGATGATAAACTTGCTGAGTCAAGTAAAATATCATATATTCTGTATCTCTCACTAAACCCAGCACAGCGCTCTGTGCCTATTAAGTACTCCATAAACACTTGTTGACTGAACAAATTAATTCATCAAAACACAAAACAATTCTCTAATCCTTTGTTTCTTTTCCCTAGTCATTCTAAGTCATCACTCCTTCCTGATCCTCTTCTCCTGGCCAAAGGACCAGACAATTTTTTTTTTTTTTGGCCACACAGTGCAGCACGTGGGATCTTAGTTCCCCGACCAGGGACTGAACCCGTGCCCCCTGCAGTGGAAGTGTGGAGTCTTAACCACTGGAGCGCCAGGGAAGTCCCATGGACCAGACCCTTTAATGCCCCCCATCACTGCTATGGAAGACCTAGGTGGCCTAATATGGAAAAACAAGTTTCATCTTTACACACAGATCAAACCAGTCATAATTTAGTCCTTCTCAAACTCCTGTCCAAGCCCACATAAACCCAACCCTATGGAGTCTCGTCTCCCCCAGCTTACCTCCTGAAGATGCCTTATCAGGTTGTCCACTAAAGCTGGGAGTGTTGACAGGAGGTGGAGCTGGGGCGCTGGTCGGGACACTCTGCTTTGGCTTTTTGGCTGGCATCTGGGGATCAATCTTTAACCCCTTCAGAGCCTCAGTAGAGAGATTACGTTTGAGTACAGCTGCCTTTTTGTAGCCATCATATAAACCAAAGGCAATGTCCCGATTGGTGGTTGTCCAAGAAGCCCGTAAATCTACCAAGTGCAGCTGATGTGTGTGAAAAGCAGGATCCCCAACTCGAGTAGAGAGCTCCTAAGAAACAGGAAAAGAACCTCAGAGTAGCATGGAAATTCCCAACATTCCTCCTAGACCACAAATGCAGAGATAAAAAACATGCTTGTTGAGTAACAGACCTGTTCTGAGGGATACAAGACAACCCTAGAGAAAGAAAACCTAAGTGGTCTTAGTGTATGCACTAGATTACACTCTGACTATACCCACTGTATTTTAAATGACTCAAGAGAATTTCAACTAAAATCCTTCCTTAATTGTGTGTGGGGGGGTGGGGGGACCACCAAATAAGGCACTAGAAACAAAAAGTTTCACTCTATTTCCTGAAGAGCAAGAGACTATCTTTACAAGGAGAGGGGGAAAAAAGGAATTTTCAAAAAGAGGGATGCTGATACTAGTGAGTGCATCATAAAGTAACAACATATATGATTAGAGTGTAGTTAGGAACATCACCAGGGACTTAGCCTGAAACCTACTGCTATGGACTGAATTGTGTACCCACACCAAATTTGTATGTTGAGGCCATAATCCCCAATGTGACGGTATCTGGAGATGGGGCCTTTAGGAGTAATTAGGTTTAGATGAGGTCATGAGGGTGGGGCCCTCATGACAGGATTAGTGTCATCATAAGAAGAGACATCAGAAAGCTTCCTGCTTTTCCTGCCAAGTGAGGTCACAGTGAGAAGGCAGCCATCTGCAAGCCAGGAAGAGAGCCCTCACTGGAGGAACCTGGTCCTCACCAGGACCATGCTGGCACCTGATTTTGGACTGCCCAGCCTCCAGAAGTGTGAGAAATTTCTGTTGTTTAAGCCACTCAGTTTATGGTATTTTGTTATGGAAGCGTAAGCCGACTAAGACACCTACTGATATAGATAAGGCAGCTTAAAGAGAATGTGTCAGGCGGTACCTCCTCAGCTGTGCGATTGCTGTGCCGTTGGTAGGTAAGGGAGGACAGGCTCAGTAGGTGGGTCTTTGTTACCAAGGGATCAAGGCAGTGGTCAGCATTCTCTTCAGTGGGCGAGGCCATCAGGTAAACAGTCACCTGACTTAAGTCACTAACCATCTGGGTCACACTCCAGTCAGAGATGAGGCGCCGCATCACTGTGCCCGCTGAGAAAAAGAGGCATACAGAGCCCATGCAAACCAGTACAGAACAGTGTGGGGCAGAAAGAGAAGGGAAGGGAACTGAGAAAGAGGACAAGGAATAGGCAAGGACAAGTGGTGGGAGCCTTTGATCTTACCTTGAGGTATAAGCCGCTGAGTTCCCCGAGTGAAGACGTGGCCCTGACTGCACTCAATTTGGATGCCACGTTGCTGGGCGAATGAGGCCCAATAATGCACCTGGCAACAAGAGAGCATAACACTGAATGAAGGATGGCATCAGAGAGACGATTCAGAGACCCAGTAAGAGAAAACTAGAGAAGGGGAACAGAACTGCAGATGTCAGCAGCACCGTCAAAGCTGACCTGCAGCTGGGGAAAGAGTGCAGTATAGGAAAGCTGCTTGTAGTGCTGGCCGAGTTTCTTCTTGCTGGGTTTCAGGTTATTGAAGAGCTTTCCCCTACAAATAGGCCTTGTGACACTAGTCCAAGTTGCCCAGAAGTTCTGCATCCAGCGCAGGGTGCTACTATACAGCAGAATTCGGGGCTGGGATATTGCTGCAAAGGAAACGACAGACATTTCCTAGCTGTGGTTAAAACACAGAGACGAAGCTAAATCCTTCCCTAGCTTCAGGTTTTAGAGATTTAAAAACCCAAACAGCACTCAAGCCTCACACTCAATATCCCCAACACCCTCTCCTTTCAAAGACCCAAGCTCTCTACTTTCACCAATCCTCTTCCAAAAAAACATCTTGACCCAAACCCTCCTTTGCTCTTTTCCTATCCCCTCTCCAGAGGGTCAAGCTGAAGTCCTTGGTGTCTTAAGTTCATCCTCCCAAGCCCTTCCCGCTGCCCCAGATCCAAGCCTCACTTCCACTGTGCCGAGTCAGATCCATCTTGATGGAGAGATTGAGGTTCTCAGAGCGAAAGGCCCGGTAGGAGTCATGAAGCTGGCCCAAGGGCACCTCAGGCAGGAACTCTGGGGCCCGTAGAGTGACACCATGGTGATCATGGGGGTTCCCATGACATAGCCACTGCAGGTCCAGTGTCATGCAGAGGTCAGGCAGGTGAAGGAAGCAGCAGTCATCATACCTGGCTCACAACAGAGCCCTGGCCCTTAGTGCCCTGGTCACTTGCAGCCCCTCGGCTCTTCCCCTCTCCCCCCACCCTGAGTCCCACACCCTGTTGAAGCCCCATCTATCACTCCACTCACTTAGAGGCTGTTCTCACGTTGACATCCAAGTCACCCTTGAACACAAACTGACCAGGTTTCCAATGAAAAGACAGGTGGTTCCACTCCCAGTGCATATTTTCAGTTGTGTTGTATGGATCCTATAACCACCCCAAAAACTTGGTCAGATATGAATAAACGTATCACCTTCACCTCCCAAATCAGTACCTTTCTCTCTTCCCCCATGTGCTGTACAAGCCCCAACCCTACCATCCTAATAAGAAAACAGTTCCTCTGGACCCCTCACCTCAGTAGCCAGCTGGTGCAGGTTTGCCTGTTCAATGTCCATGTGCCAGTCCCCATGGAACAGAAGACGGCTCTTGTCCCACCAGGGCAAGGGTGGGCTGGGGTCAGCTGAGGGCTTGGTCAAGAGGTCCACAGACTGGCCAATCAGTGTCCAGGCTGGATCCCAACACGGGCCCCATACCACTGTGTACTGGAAGATTTCCGCTGGGGTAGAGGAGCAAAGGGCACAGCCTGCTATACAACTTCATCCCTCTCTTCTGCCTTCACTCCAGAAAGGCCTCAGCTCATCTCCCACCCCAGCCATCACCAACATCTCAGTCAAATCATTTGCCCTCCTCTACTCACAGTGAAAGTCGTGATAGAACTTGAGTGGGGGCATGTTCCTCTCCACTTCCACGTTACCCCATGGAAGCCCCAAGTGCAGGATTTGACGCCGACGTGAGCAAGGCTGACCGCTCTGCTCGGTGCCCACAAGTCGACCCATCAGCCGCCAGTCACGGATCTCAAACAAGTACCGGGGATAGTCTCTTATCCGAACTGTTATTATAGGGAGGATACACACCAGCTACTCAGGAAACTGTCTTAGCACTCTCGGGCACTTTCCCCCCCGCTACTATTTTTACCCATCTATTGATATTTTACAAGATCAACTGAGAGAATAAGAGTTGGCAGTCGGCAGCAAGACTGAAAAAGTGCACGGAGACCCTGAGCAGACAGTGAGGGGAATAACACTGAGATCCAAGAGCCGCACTAACCCTGAAGATGACTGTGTTAGTTGTACCTTTGTGTTTAGCCAAGCGGTTTCAGGGTGAAATTCAGGAACAAAAAAAGGGAAGAGGAGTCCACCCATCCCACTCCACCCACCCCAAAAACAGCCACATTTCCCAATATAACTGAGCTCCTCTGTAATCACTCAGAGAGCTCCCTGGAGCTCCAAGGGCAAACACTAGGCCCTGCAAATAGGGAAGTACTACTTACCCAGAAATGTCTTGACACTGCACTTAAGCATACGACACCACTGAATGACAAGATCTACCCCCTCCGCAGGAAAAGGGCTGCCTGGATCAAGCTCTCGAACCTGCTCTACCACACGCTCAGGCCCGTGGAAGGAGGCATCTGCCAGAGCCACCAGCTCTAGCCCTGCCAGGCTCCAAGTGAGCAGTGCCCGGCGCATGGGTGTGTTGCCATAGAGACGACGGGAGCGCTGGATGTAGATTTCGATGTTTTTATGTTCCAGAGAGGCATAGAGCTCCTCAATTTTGCGGGCAGGCAATAACTCCCCATGCTGCTTCCGAAGAGCAGCCACTTTGGCATCCAGCAACTGCAGCCTTTTGGCACTCTCCTTACTTTCATCCTTCATCAGTTCATAGTTATCACGAAGTTTCACCTCAAAAATGTCATCCAGGAAAACCCATGAGAAATGCTGAACCTTCAAGAGTAGATCAGGTGGGAGGTGGGCAGAGCTTGGAGAAGCCTGAGAACGAGTTCCTCCATGCAGTCCCTTCAGCCATTTCTGAACTCCCACAGCCTCATCCAGAGTTCGAGAAAAATCATACTGATAAGGAAACTCCACTGAGACTGAACCCAGGGAGAGGAGCCAAACACGGTTCCGGAGGGTCTGCAGCACAGGGAAGGGGTTCCGGTGGAGAATCATCTCCTCCAGCTCAGGCAGCAGCTGCACCTCCACCTCCTTGAAGTTGAAGATGCTATTGCCATCGAACCCAGCAGCCAGCTCTGGGCAGTAAGCCTGCAGTGAACCCCCGTGCCGGCTCAGAGACACACTCTCTGCAGCCAGGGTGATGAACCTGTCCTCAGCTACAAAAGCTGTCAGCTTAGCTGTGCTCACCTCTAGAGTCAGGTTTAGCAGCCGCTTTGGGGGAGAAGGCTCAGGGGGACAGCCTTCTGGCTCACAGGCAGTCTCTGGAGTCTCTAGTACAACAAGTGGAACAGCCTCAGGAAACAGAGTGGCTCTTAGTAGGTCTCGGCACTGCAGGGTGGCCAGGATATGCTGGTATAGGTACATGTGATCTGGAGGGCTCCAGAGTAAGGTCAGCCCTGCACCACACTGAACCTTTAGAGAGCAAGAGAAAAGGATCTATCAATTACAATGTCCCAGAACACAAGAGACACACCTGGCTGAAGAACCATCTCCACTCAGAAGTCTCTCCTGAGTCATCACATTAATTACCCCCTTGTTTTGCTCCTCTTTGCACTAATAAACTGAGCTAACAGTTCTTAACTTATACTTACAAGCACTTACACTTTTTTTTTTTTTTTTTTTTTTTTCTGCGGTACGCCGGCCTATCACTGTTGTGGCCTCTCCCGTTGCAGAGCACAGGCTCCGGACGCGCAGGCTCAGCGGCCATGGCTCACGGGCCTAGCCGCTTTGCGGCATGTGGGATCTTCCTGGACCGAGGCACGAACCCGTGTCCCCTGCAGCGGCAGGCGGACTCTCAACCACTGCGCCACCAGGGAAGCCCCACTTACACTTTTTAAGTCCTCCTCAACTGGATTCTAAATTGTCTGAGAGTAGAGGCCATGTATTTTATTATTTTTTTAAACATTTTTTTTTGGATGTGGACCATTTTTAAAGTCTTTATTGAATTTATTACAATACTGCTTCTGTTTTATGTTTTGGTTTTTTGGCTGTAAGGCATGTGGGATCTTAGCTCCCCGACCAGGGATCAAACCCACACCCCCTGCATTGGAAGGTGAAGTCTTAACCACTGGACTTCCAGAGAAGTCCCGAGGCCACATATTTTAATTCTGGTATCTACCACAGTACATCCAGTATATACACATGTACTCAATAAGTTATTTGGCTTTATGTTTCTGCTCATGAGTTATCTTTCTATAACAACCACACTCTGTAAAATAACCATTGCAACAATCAACTGGAAAATGTTTCATGCATTGATTGCACCTTGACTTAATTCTTAAAATGTATAAAGAGTACTGGTCACACAAGTTAATACAGCAATTGACCTATGGGAAAGTATGCCTCAAAGAAGGGAGTAAAGACCTTGTCAGCTTGAAAAACAAAGTCAATTCTCAATAGTTAAGCAGAGAAAATTTAAATCCCAAGACAAAAAAATTCCTTTGAGTTCCAATCTCTGAAAAGGAAACTCTTCAGTTTCCAAAGGAAGCTGAAGTCTGATGAACAGCAACATATCCCACTCTCCCCTCAAGAGGGCCTTACATCTGTCTGATACTCTGAGGAGAAAGATATTGGGAAGCCTCTCAAAACTTTCCAGTGCCCCCATCTTCAGATCTCTTCCAGTCTTTTGATGAGCTGAGTGCTTCAGTAAAATGATACCAGATCGTGACCTTTAAAAGCCCTATATTTTTCAGATATATGCACTGAAATCTTTACAGTTGAAATTATATGTCTGGTTTCTGCTTCAAAATAATCCCAGAGGGCTTCCCTGGTGGCGCAGTGGTTGAGAGTCCGCCTGCCGATGCAGGGGACACGGGTTCGTACCCTGGTCCGGGAAAATCCCACATGCCGCGGAGCGGCTGGGCCTGTGAGCCATGGCCGCTGAGCCTGAGCGTCTGGCACGTGTGCTCCGCAATGGGAGAGGCCACAACAGTGAGAGGCCCGCGTACCGAAAAAAAAAAAAAAAAAAAAAAAAAAAATCCCAGAGAAGAAGGCAGGGATGACTGCTCAGAGTTTAGCTAAATGAAGTTGGTCATAAGTTGGTAATTATTGAGCCTGGATATGGATGCATGAAAGTTCGTATATTCTCTCTAGTTTTATATATATTTTAAATTCCACATTAACAGTTAAAAATGTACAAAACAAGGGCTTCCCTGGTGGCGCAGTGGTTGAGAATCCGCCTGCCAATGCAGGGGGCGTGAGTTCAATCCCTGGTCTGGGAAGATCCCACGTGCAGAGGAGCAACTAAGCCCGTGTGCTACAACTACTAAGCCTGTGCTCTAGAGCCTGTGAGCCACAACTACTGAAGCCGCATGCCACAACTACTGAAGTCCACACGCCTAGAGCTCGTGCTCCACAACGAGAGAAGCCACTGCAATAAGAAGCCCACGCACTGAAACGAAGAGTAGCCTCCGCTCACCACAACTAGAGAAAGCCCGCGCACAGCTACGAACACCCAACACAGCTAAAAAAAAAAAAAAAAAAAAAACAACAAGCCAGGAAGAAAAGAACAACCACGAGGTGTTATATTTCTCATAGGTGAGTTTCACAACATGACTCAAGACTGGAAAATGCTCTAAGCCTAGGAAAAAACCAACCTGACTCCACCTCCCCACAGAAGCATTACCTCTAGAGATCGGATGCTGCTGTGATAGGTGATGGAGAGCATGGAGAGGCTGAGCACTGGAGTGGGGATGTCAGGAGCCTTACAACAGGGTTGCATCTTCTCTGTGACCGACTTCACCAGCGCAAGCACAAGTCCTTGAACACCCACGGTGGAGGTTTCAGCACTTCCCAGGACGGTCAGTGTGTCCAGTCGGATCTCTGAAGCACCTAACATCCAGAAACCATGTCAGGCTTGGTTCTCAGCTCTCAAATGGCAACTTTAGTCCTCACTCCCTCCTTCCTTATTCCTTTCACTCTAGCTATCCTTATTCCCCACACCTCCCTAACCTCATTTCTCATGTTTTAGGGAAGTTTTTCCTCTCCCATTTTAACCTAACTAGATCTGGCAGGGCCAAAGAAGTTCCCAAACTCCTACCAATTCCCCAGAGGTATATCAGTTACTCTCTAGAACTAGATACACAAAGAAATAAAAAACTGACTGCATCTCATTCTCTTGATCAGATATCAAAGCTGTCTTTTTCTCATGCAGCTTGCTATTTGTAAACCCTTAAGAAACATCAAGAAGCCCAATAGTTATGCAAGACCTTCCAACATTTCATGCCTCTAATTTAGAAAATTTTCATATAATTGGTCTTATTAAGTGAGAAGGAGCAGCATAATCTGCTTAGGTTACAAGCCACCCACTTCAGTATAGATTTCCTGTCCCACTTACCGACCAGGGCAGAAAGGGTGAACAAGTTCATGTCCTCCACCTTCAAGTCCACCTTCCACAGTAACGACACAGATTCCCCAAATGAAGATTCCCTAGAGACAGCTGACTTCCCAGATTGTGGGCCCATCAAGGACAATATCCGAGAAAGACACTGAGCACAGGTATCTGATACTTCTACCTGCAGTCCTCGGATGGTACAATCAAGAAACAGGGTATCTGACTGAGTGCTGGACAGGCCCAGAGGCTGGTTATAGCTACCCTAGAAAAGAAGCAGAAGGGCTCCATCAGAAGCATGCCAACACACAGTTCCGTAACGCACTGATGCATCGTCTGCTGCCAAAAAAAGATGCTCAGTGCTCTAAAGCATGGTAGGATGAGGAAACTTCACAGGCTACTACTCACCAAAGTCCCCACCTACCTGTAGTGTGAAGGAGTCCAGGACAAGCGCCTCACCCCAAACATGCATATTGGGTGGGTGGGGTGCCCGCTGAATGTGGGAGTCACTGCCCACCCGCCAGCAGAGGTGGTCCACAGTCAGGACACCCCGCTGATGGATACTTTGTGGTCTCAGGTGTTGGTAATCTGAAAAAAGAAGGTGGGAGAGAGGAGTTCTTTGGAGCCACAGTGGCCATCAATTGGGCCCAGCTGCACTAAAGAACAGATTCTTGTTCCTCTTCCATCGCACAGCCTTACCCAGAGAGATGGAATTGAATCCCAAGGCAAAGGGTGGTGTATCTCCAAGCTGAATGGAAACGTTGACATTGGAGATGGAGGTGCTAAAGATGATAGGAGCCAGGATTTGAGGGAAGGTTCTGCATAGGGATAAGACATCACTGTTTGATAAGGAAAGAATTGCAACTTCCTACTATATAACAGATTCCTGAATCTCTCAAAAGACAGGGTGAGTTTTGTGATTCTCAGGATGGGAGGCAACTAGAAAAAAACAGACTGAATTCATCAGTTCGCTCCCACTCCCAGTGATAATCCAGAGACTTATTAGGTTGAACCAGATGACACTGCCATTTTCGTAGATCGAATGTGATGAAATCAGTATATCTTATGATTTAACTTACGACAATCAAAAGCATCGCTTCCGAACTGACCTTAAGTTCTCTATGCAACACAATGCAAGTACTACACAGAGTCATGGCACTGCTGACATGATCTGTCACCTTATAATCTAAGGCAGACGAGATAACTGTTATCATTTAAGTTCAGTTCAACAAATGTTCATTTCGTATAACAAGGAACTGTGCTGGGCATCGAGGACATAAAAGCAAAGAGGACGTTATTCTACCACCAGAGTCTAGTCTAACAGGGAAGATATATAAAATAGGTTTGCTACCAAGTCTGGGCTACTGAAACTGAGATTTAAAAAGCTCAAACAATCAGGGACTTCCCTGGTGGCACAGTGGTTAAGAATCCGCCTGCCAATGCAGGGGACACGGGTTCGAGCCCTGGTCCACGAAGATCCTACATGCCGCAGAGCAAATAAGCCCACGCACCACAACTACTGAAGCCCGTGCGCCTAGAGCCCGTGCTCCGCAACAAGAGAAGCCACCGCAATGAGAAGCCCGCACACCACAACAAAGAGTAGCCGCCACTCGCCGCAACTAGAGAAAGCCCAAGCGCAGCAAAGACCCAACACAGCCAAAAATAAAAAGATCAAACAATCAAATACATATTTAACACAAAATGCCACTTTAGACCCCAAAATCCAGGAATCCGCCTGATAAAATGGTGGCTGAAAAAGATTACACTGACCTTTTTTTCGTTTGCTTAATAACAGATGAACTAGACTCTTGGGTCTCCAGGGCTAGCATGTGCAGCCAGTGAGAGAATTCCAGGTGCCGGTAATGAATAATACAAGTGTTCAGAACCAGGGAGGCTGCGAGGTCAATGGTGGTCACCTGGAAATAAGAACACCAGAACTGTGGGCTTAGGTTTAATTTCATTAGCTCATGATGCGACGATGCACGCAGAAGAAGAAAAGGAATGACAACACACCTGCACACTAGCCTTGAGGGAACTGAGGCAGACAATGCGCTGGCGGCTCTGGGACAGCAGCAACCCATCTGTAAGGGCAAAGGGCAGATCAGAAGGAAGCACTGGGAGGGCAAGAGGTAAGACTAGGAGAGAGTAAGAGGCAGGCAAGGAGATGAACAGGTCACCAACACTATTTTCTTTCAGTACATTGCCACCTCCCCTTCCTCGGTTACAGTGATATTAAATTAAGAAGACCAAGTGGGGCATTGGGGAAGAGTGTGTCTGGTCCTCCCATTCTCTCTCAGTACCAGTATCCCCACCCATGGACCTTTCAGAAGGAGTTCAGTGCTCATCTGTGCCATATCAGAGTTTGCTGTGAAGCTTCGAAGGGGCAGCTGATCCTCATCACGGTGGTACAGGAAATGCAGCAGCTTCAGTGTCCAATTGAGGTGCCTGGACCAGAGACAGACTCTGGCTGAGAAATATGTGGGATGCTATTCCTACTCCCTTTATCCCCTCAGACAAGCTCAGTGCAGCTACTAGGCTGGTTATGGAGACCCCAGCACATAGCTCCAACTAGCACTCTCCACACTTCTGTCAGGAGAGATCTCACCTCTTTTGACTATTCATGGACAGCACCACACTTATGATCTCCATCTTCACCTTGATTTGGTCTGGCAGCTGCTGAAGGAGGTACAGGCCAGGCAGAGTTGGCTCAGCCAAGTTCTCTATCACCTCTGAAAACATGAATGAATAAGACAAGAGCCATCAATCCTTAACACTCAAGTCTCCCAACATGCTGTGCCCTCTTTGGCCAAATCCTCCCACATAAAGTAGGCTAAGCAAACACCCAATCTTAGGTCATAACGCAAAGATCCCAGAGATCCAGGGACTTGCTGTACTTCCTTCCCCAGAGTCTAAAAAAACAGTATGGAAAGCAGGTTGTTACAATGAAAAGAATATGGACTTTCGGGCTAAATAATTTAAACCCCATTTTCACTACTGACTAGCTAGGTGATCTCAGTCAAGTAACCTATCTAATCTTCCTAGGCTTCAGTTTCCTCATTTGTGAAATGTTAAGGAGTTAGTACAGGAACATACACAAAACACAAAGTACAGGTCTAATTCATAATTACCCACTAAATGTTAGTTCTTTCACGCACCACAAGCAAATGCCCTATTTCCTCTAGCTATCCTCAAAGGCCAGGGTCAAAGGCCATGGCACTAATAAATCACACCTGAACAAGTGGTGAGACCACTACTTCTTTTCAACTTCCAAAATAACCCAAGAACAGGGAAGCTAAGAAGCTCACTGACTGGGGCTTTACCTGAACAGGGAACAGGCTTGGATGCCAGGCCTGGGCCCTGGCGCAGCAGCTGACTATGGAAGAGGCCGTCATGCAGTTCAGCATGGAGTGTCCACACATCCACAGTGATCGCCTTCAGCTGCCGGCTTCTGATGCCCACCTCTAGACACAGCTTTAGGGTAAGCGAGAGCTCCGCTAGACAGGTGGCCTCCTATAGGGAAGATACTCCTCTAAGGTGTGAATGCGTAGGGAGCTTGGGATCAAAATGCTGTGATCTGGAACACATCCTTGAGGGAACCCCATAGCACACAGAATCTGGAATGTAAGCCCTAAGCTCCTTCATACCTCATGCCCAGAAGAAAACAAGGCATCTGAATGACCATGGCATACTCACCAACTGGCCACTCTTTAGAACTTTGCTGTTGATCTGACTTAGGCTCACCTCACATTTCAGCCTGGGAAAGGAAAAAAATTAACAGCACTTGGCCCCTTTCCTTACCATTTACCTTCAATCAAGCTTTGTGGGCTGGAAGGCACAAGGCAAGCATTAAGCGCCTAATCTTACTCTCTCCTCAAATTACACAGAATGAGAACTTGACACCTTGATAAGAAAGCCCTGACATCCACCCACCCTAAAACAACTATAAGGCAAGAAAGGGACTAGCAAACCTTCTACCCAGTGCTTACCTCTTCCCATCACTATCCAAAAGCAAACTGCTATCTCTGATCTGAATATGCCACAAGGATTCAGAAGTAGCCACCTTGAGAACCATGATGTTTATAGAATCTACGTGAATGGAGAATAGCTGAAAAAAAGATGCAAAAATGAACGATAATTAACATCAAGGCAACGTCCTTCCTTTCCAGTGGAAAAAGAATAAGAGGCAGCTCTTAGTATTATGCCTCAAATACAGTATTAAAAATCCACCCATGACTCCACAGCCAGCCATTCCTACTTCAGCCCAGCAAAGTGGGAAAGCAGTCTCACCTGGCAGAAGATCTTCAATAAGGATGGGCTGAAGGACAGCTCCTTTTGGTGCATCCCAGTACTCTGGGAGAATGGGGCAAACAGGCCAGAAACCTTCTGTAGGTCTGTTCTGATACGTACTTCGCCAAAGCACAAGGCCACATAGTGTCTGCCCAGAAGAGAAATCTCACTGCCATCAGGTCCATCCCTTCCATAGCAGTCTCTTCCCCTCCCTCACATTCACCTTCCCATCCTCCCTAAAAATGTAGCTCAAATCATGGAAGATAGTCTCATAGTAGTTATCAATATCTGTCCCACAAAACAATAGCTTCAAGGCTAATCCAGAGACATCAGCAAGAACCCACTTCCCTCCTCGGGCTGTGAGGCCTCTGTAACAGAATCTCATTTTGCAAACCACAATCCCAAAATATTCCCCAGGAGGAGAGTGAGGTGATAGGGTACTCACGGCAGATCATGGCTAAGGAGTTTGCTGGAAATCCACAGACTATCAATTTCCTAAAACAGTGTGGGAAGAAGCTTTGTACACTAGCTGCTAGGCAAGCCAAGAGCAGCGTGACAAGATAGGAAGGGGTCTAAGAAGAGGAGGACGTGCTATAGCCCTTCCACTAAATATTCTCTATCCCATTTCCACCAGCTTCTCTCCTCGGCACTATATCCTGTTCCTCTAATGACACTGATTGACCTTGTTTAGTATTTCTCTTTCATGGCTATGTTGCCCTGTTTCCCCTCTAACATTAGAACAGTAAGCTCTTCTACTTTCTGTTATCTTTGTTCTGTGCTTTACTTCTGTATCTTTCTTACATGCCCTTGACACCATGTGCCTTATAAGCATTTATAAAAGAACAACTTGCATCAATTCCAGTGTTCCTAAACTAGCTCTAAAATCATCTTGGCAAAGGGATGGCAAGGCCGGGGTTAACTAGGAAAGCCACCAGAATATTTTTAAAAAGGAAATTAAAAGTTGAAATTCAGTTGGATCAACCCAAATACATTCCCAGGAAGTTTCCTAGGACTCACCACTGTTTGCTGGTGCTGCTGAAACTTAAGACTGACATTTTGAATCCAAAAAAAGGAGCCAATCTTTAGTTCTGCCTGCAGCTTCCGCTGACACCACTTGGTGGCCAACCGGACCACAAGCCACCTGCAGAAAAATCCTTGTGAGTTCATAGGACCCTCTCCCAATTATTGCCTCCCTCACCCCCTGCGGGTCCTAGAAGGCCTTGCAAAGGGACATGAACTGGAGGTGGATCTTCTTGGCAACCCTCCTGTCTCCCAAAACACCACTCTGTCACATACATTCAGCCACGCTGATCAGGACCCTAGCCCCAGAGTGTCCCCTCCACCCAGATGAAACAAGCCGAACTAAACTCCACCTTTTAAGTTGGAGACAAAAGAAAGCAACCCCTCAAATCCTCGGGAACCCCAGAGGTAGAGAGAAGAGGCCCCAACAGGAGTCGAAGTACAGGCATCCGTGCCAGATGTGCCATCACATAACCCGCAAAAGGTCTCCTTCTCCGCCCTCCAGACAGGTGTCTGCGGGAAGGCAGTGCGGGCTCACACCAGCCCGGCTCAAATGCCGCTCTCCCTGGGCAGCCAAACCTGTTACGGCTCCCCAGGGCGAGGCTGCAGGTGCCCTTCGCGCTCGGGGAAGGGGACGTTCAGGGGCATGTGGATGGGGAAAGAAAAACCAGCCAGCCGGGCCCCCCCTCATTCACACCCCTATCCGCTCCCCAATCTCAGCATCTTCTCAGGCCTCGCCCGCTTGCTCAGTCTCCCCCCACTCTCGGTTCCTCCGCTCCAGCTCCGGTCGTACGCCCCGGCTCGACCCCTCCCCGCGTTGCGCGCCCCCTCCTCGGCCCCTCCCCCTCCGCTGCCCGCCCACCTCCCCCAAGACCCCTCCCCCTCCCGCGCGCCTCTTTCCAGCGCGCGCCCACTCCTCAGTCTCTCTTCCTTCCCTTCCCGCCATCCCCCCACACACACGCCGTAGCCGGGATCCCCTCACCGGCCTAAGAAGAGGGCGCTAAGCGCAACCAACAGCAAGGCCAACAGCGCAGAGAAGAACAGGGGCATTCCGGCCCCGGCCCAGCCTGGCTCCGGCCCCCGCCCTGCCGGGGCGCCCCTCCCGCCCCGTCGGCTCCGAGCTGGGCCGCCGCGGGCCGACCGGCAGCACGCGCAGGGATGGCGCTGGGCGAGGAAGCGTTGGCGCGCGTGCGCCCCGCCCCCCCCCCGACAGCCCGCCAGCCAGCCAGCTGTCTCCCTGCCGTGCCCCGCCCGGCGCCCGCGATCCAGCGGGGCCGACCGGCTGCGTGCGCGAAGTGAAGGCGTGGCTCCGGAAGGAGAGCCACGGGGAGCGATGGGGAGCGGCCCTCAAGCGGACTGACACACAGGCCCCGCCCCCGGGCGCACCCTTCGGGACCCGGAAAAGGGAACCTGGGGTTTGCCAGTGACCTGGGCCTGAGCCCGCTGCCTGGCTGGCAGTGGACTTGGCTGGGTGGTTTGGGCCACGGAGAGTTCCACTTTCAAAGCAGTTTCCCGGAGTATAGAGTCTGCTTGGCCACCTAGGGCTCATGCTGAGGCTACTGCGGAAGTTATACCCTTGGGTCACACGAAGTAATCATGTCTTATTCGAGTCTTGTCTGAACATCATTAAGGAGGAAACCAAGCGGTAATTAAAAGGCCTCAAAAATCCCACCTCATTCCATCCACAAAGGAATGAGTTGCACCATTCTGGGCCCTTCATTGCAGTTTTCAGTTTCTACTGTGAATAGCACAATCCAGGCACTGGGCCAGGGGGTATTACAGAAGTAAAGAATATTGTTCTTGCTCTTTCAGCAACAAATTATCTAGGAAGCAAACATAATTATATGAAATAGAGAATTCAGGACCAACTTTATTTTGCCTATTTCCTTCTCTGTGAAGTCATTGGACAAAGATCCCTTCCAACCCTAGTACAGTGATGTTAATACAGTATAAGCTAAAAGAATTCTTTAGCTTCAGATTCTTTGACATACTTATTTCAAAATAAGTACTTCATATCCCTTTGCTCTGACATCCTAATCTCCATAAACATCCTTCAGGATTTCTCTTGGAGACTTTTTTCACTTCTTCAGATAAAGCACCATTTCAGCTTTCGCCTAGGTTACCCAAAGTTGCTTTTACCCCTCCAACTGGTTTCCTTCCTCATCTAAGCCTTATTGGTCATTTCACGAAATCTTCCCAAGGGCTCCACCACTGTTTTTTTCAAGTTTGTACTTATCTCTCGGGCGCTATAGTTCCGCCATCCACCTTGTAATCTGCAGCTTCAAGGTATGTTCTGTCTGTGAACCTTCAGAGAAGGCCCAACAACTGAGTAAAAACTCTGACCAAGCCACGAAGGGGTACTTGCAACACAACTCCCTACTCTCATTCATGTTGTGAAAGCTGATCCCTTTACTCAGCTGTTTCTATCACTTCCTTTCTTTCTCCCCAGACTGTTAACCACCCTACTCCCAACTATCTCAATGGCATGAAATGTTGATCTTATCACTTGTCTACTTATTTCTGGAGAGCTCTCAATGGAGCAATACAACTGAAGTGCAAAAAGAGGGAAGAAGGCAGAGATGGAGCTCAACTAGTTCCTGGTCTCAGCTTACTGAGACAAGCCCTTGTAAAAGAGATCAAGTCTTTTAATGTTACAGGTCACGTCTGGCACAGACCTGGTACCCCCAAATGTTCAACATTAACTCCCTAAAGCAAGTAAGGAAAAAATCCAGAAGTTTCTAAAAATAAAAAGACCCGCTAGTCACTGAAATTCCAGCAGATGACAAACACTTCTGTTCACCACTACCATCCTTGAAGGACAGAGAAGCAAACTTCCTGGAACTGCCAAGCAGAGGAAAGGAAGAAGTGAGATGAGTAGAGGACAAAAGCTTTCTAATCCCCTTTTCAGAGAGAGATATCTACATTTGTCCAAAAAGTATAGTTATCTCCCAAGAACTAAACACAGTTGTACTGCAGTAAAAAAATGAATTCCTGTCTTCAAATTATTTACTAGCTTTAAGAATTCAGGCGGTTACTCAACTTTTCTGTTCTGCATTGGTAAAATCGTAGTATATACCTGGTAACATATCTGTGAAGATTAAATGAGGTAAGATCTATAATATGGTGCCTAGTATTTAGCAAGCAGTAAATAAATGTTGGTTCCACTTTCCACCCCTACCCTTTTTTCTCAAGTACAGTTAACATATCCAAAGTAAAACATTTTATTGGCTATTTATTAAGGGTCTATAGCCATAATTAGTCAAAAAACTAATAAAGATGAGGTGCTGAGGGAGAAGTGAAAGTAAAGATAGAAAAAGTGGGATGCAAGTAAGGCTTTCAAAAGGGCCCACACCAAAGGTTCCCATCATCTCAAAAGAGTGTTAGCAATGACTCTTAGGACTCAAGGATTAATCAGATTATGACATAGCATGCCTAATAAATGACAATACAGTGACTAACAGTGAAATTTTTTTTATCATTCTGGAGAAAGTGGGAGAAAAGTCACACACATTAATAATCCATGATGCCAAGATTCTGAGGAATAAAAACTTCCCAGCTAGGAGGGATGCCTCCCTCAGTTTTTGTTTTATTAATATGAATAAAAAGCATCTGCTCCTTCACCAACAAGTCTTGTACTCAGAAATAACTGACCCAAGTCTGGGAGAACAACCAATTCAAGTGTGAAGGGCTGAGGCTTCCAAACACATCCACTGTTTCCTATCATGCATCTTCATCTCAGTGGTGACATGGTCACCTGTGGCAGGGATCCAAAGGGTGAAGGAGCAGCAGATGTCTATGAACACTGTGTGGTGACAGTGGCTCACAGCCTCCAGACTCATAGCTCTGTGTGATGGCCTTCTGCCTTCAACAACTCACTGGGCTTCATGAAGATGCCTTCCATGGCTTTCCAGTAATTGTTCTGGCTTGGCTGGGCCATGCCATGCACCTCTTTTTGCCCACTGATGGGTCGACCATATTGTTCTCCTGTGACAGACAGCAGAACCTCAGTGGAAGAATGCTTGAACCGCACCTCACCATCCCTCACCCAGTAGGGCCCATTACAGAGCACTGTCCAGTCATCCAGATAGTCGCCTTCACCTTCCTCACCAAAAGCACTCACTTCCTGGAAGACACAGATAGGTAGCGACATTAGTATAGCTGACACATAGGCCTGAAAAGGGGAGGGAGGCAATGGGAATAAAACTAAGACTATCCAAAAGTGATAAATAAGAGGCTTTCCAGTGTTGTTTAAAAATAAATAAAATAAAATAAAATAAAACTGTGGAAAAAAGATAAAAAGACACCAAAGACATGAAATCACTTGCCATAAGATTATGGTCCAAACGTTTACTTTGCAAATACTCCTATATTTGCCTTATATTTTCTATTATAGTCTTAAAATACTTTACCTTTTGCTATTTGACTTTAAATATTCCTGCCTCATTCCCTTAACTAGACATTAAGTGACGTGGTGAGAAACACAAGTTGGAAAGGGGATGGGCTCTGGAAACAGGCAAACCTTGAATGTCAGCTTTGTCCCTTCCTGTGTAACTCCTTTGGGCTTTCATTTTCTCCTCTATAAAATGATGACAATAATACCTTACAAAATAATTGTGAAAATTAAATAAAATAATAAATATTAATTGAGCAGAGTATAGCAGATTCTATCTTCCACTCGTATTCTAATCCCATTCCCCATAAGGCCAAAAATTCAGAGTTTCTATCACAATTTTAAAAGTAACTGATTATTTCAGACATACATAATTTTTTTTTAATTGAAGTATAATTGACCTACAACACTATGTTAGTTCCAGGTGCACAACACAGTGACTCAATATTTCTATACATTACAAAATGACCACTACCAGACACATACAATTTAAATATACACTAAGAGCTATAAAATTTTAGATGATAAAAATCAGTCATTTGGAAATAAAGTCTGTAAGACTAAAGGCAAAAGAAACTGCACATAATTAACAATTCTACTACTAATACTTGTATACTGGAACTGAACAAGTAAGTAACTGGATGACAGTGTTAGCAGCCTGGTATCTCACTGTTAGAATGGGAATTCACAAATAAGCAAAGGGAGGAGGCTAAAATGGTCTATGTGGCAATGGATTAGAATTGGAGGCATCAGTAAGAACTCATGTTTAACTTAATATAGATATAGATCGTTACATATGTGAACACTTACAATAAATATGAGTATATACACGTACATACATATATTTCTTTGCTCTGTCAGGTGAGAGGGCCTAAAAGAAACAAAACCCCCTAGCAACAAGCTCATGAAAGGCCTAGATCTTGGTTTAAGAATACCCTTTTCCAATAAAAAGAAGCAGGACTCCATAGGCAAATAGCTGATTCTAGGACTGGGGCAAGAAATATACAAGATGAGCCCGGAATATCTTTTACTGCCAGAAAGTAAGGAAGTGTTAAAACACAGCCACACACATACACAATGATGGGAGCAGGTCAAATGGACACAGGAGACAACTGAAAGAGCTCCCAACAGCCAAAGTTGGAAAAATGTGAGCAACATAATGAAGACAGTGATACTGGATTATAACTCAACGTATAAAATAAATATCCAGGAGTCCATACCAATGAAAATAAATGACTGAATAGAGAAAAGACAAATCTTCCATGCAGAAGAATTCCAAATAAATTATGTAACTATTCTACCCTAAAGGAAGAGGAGCATAACTCCCAACTCAAGTATGAGCTGTGCACAGTGACTTCCTTCCAAAGAGTACAGTATGTAAAGGGGAAAAATGAAAAGAATAACTTTACAAGAGAAACCTGAAAAACACTACTTCAGCCAGGTAATCAATATCAACAATCATAAGATACTATGTACCCTTTATAGATGGGATGAAAATGGCACCTCTGTGGTCTTCCTCCCCAAAACCTTTATAAATCCAGTTTAATCATAAGAAAAAGATCAGACAAATTCCAACAGAGGAGCGTCCTATAATATACTTGCCTAGCACTCCTCAAAACTATCAATGTCAGGACTTCCCTGGTGGCACAGTGGTTAGGAATCCACCTGCCAATGCAGGGTACATGGGTTCAAGTCCTGGTCCAGGAAGATCTGACGTGCCACGGAGCAACTAAGCTGTGCACCACAACCACTAAGCCTGCGCTCTAGAGCCCGCGAGCCACAACTACTGAGCCTGCGTGCCGCAACTACTAAAGCCTATGCACCTAGAGCCCGTGCTCCACAACAAGAGAAGCCACCGCAATAAACAGCCTGCGCACCGCAACGAAGAATAGCCGCCACTCACCGCAACTAGAGAAAGCACGCATGCAGCAACGAAGACCCAACGCAGCCAAAAATGAATAAATAGATAAATTTATAAAAAATAAACTATCAGGGCTTCCCTGGTGGCACAGTGGTTGAGAGTACACCTGCCGATGCAGGGGACACTGGTTCATGCCCCGGTCCAAGAAGATCCCACGTGCCGTGGAGCGGCTGGGCCCGTGAGCCATGGCCACTGAGCCTGCGCGTCCGGAGCCTGTGCTCCGCAACGGGAGAGGCCACAACAGTGAGAGGCCCGCGTACCGCCAAAAAAATAAAAAATAAACTATCAAGGTCAACAAAAACAAGGAGAATCTGAGAAACTGTCACAGCCAAGAGGAGTCTAAGGAGACGACTAAATGTGATGTGGATGGGATCCTGGAACAGAAAAAAGACAGTAGGTAAAAACTAAGGAAATCAGAATGAACTATAGACTTTAGTTGATAACAACGTATCACTATTGCTTTATTAACTGTAGCAAATTTACCATACTAATGTTAAGATGTTAATAGGGAAAAATATGTACAGAGGGGGAGTGGGAGGGAAGCAGTCATTAAAGGATCCACATCCTTCAGAAGTTCAAGGCTTAAAAAAAATGGCACAATACCTAATTCATTTTCCTAATGTGGTTAGTTGGCATCATTAAAAAATAATTTTTATCGCAAGTTTGGAAAACACTGGGTTTCTTTATTGTAAGATTTATCAAGATAACTTATGATACACTAACATATACCTATTCTCTCTTTCCTCATTTCTTGATTTGATCTAAATGTAGAGTCTCCATTTTGACCAGAAACAACTTCCTTCACACTTATGAGACAGAGGCAATTCTTCAGGTCTGCACAAAAGAGAAGATCTATACCTGGAAGACAAAGGGCTAAGAACCAAGATATCAAACAACTCAACTGAGTAATGAGCAGCAATGACCCACAGGATGCCATCTCACCTGGTTTCCAGAAAGAGGTGAGGTGAAGTGGTGACTGTGGAGGTTTCGGCCAGTGTTGACATGTGTCAGCCGGATGGGCTGACCACATCTGATGGGGGTTCCCCTCTCACACACTGTGGCCGTCTTCCCCCGTATCCTCCAGTAACTATTGCTGTCATCCACAGAGGTTACACCTGTCACTGACTGCTGCCCACTACCTGCAGTCAAAAAGAAAAAGAAAAGAGGGTGAGCTCAACCTGACCCCTCTCTTTCCTATGGCTAATAATGTGCCCTGTGTCATAAAATAGGTTTTGGGGTTGGGAAGAAAATCCCATGCTTCATATTTTTTTCTTCTATGACATTAAAATATATATGAAGAATGCTAAATGTATTTATATAGTATTAGTTATTATATGACAAACTATGTTTAAGAGTGTACCATATCAGGGCTTCCCTGGTAGCACAGTGGTTAAGAATCCAATCCGCCTGTCAATGCCGGGGACATGGGTTTGAGCCCTGGTCCGGGAAGATCCCACATGCCGTGGAGCAACTAAGCCCGTGTACCACAGCTACTGAGCCTGTGCTCTAGAGCCCGCGAGCCACAACTACTGAGACTGCGTGCCACAACTACTGAAGCCTACGCACCTAGAGCCTGTGCTCCACAACAAGAGAAGTCACCGCAATGAGAAACCCGCGCACTGCAATGAACAGTAGCCCCCATTCACTGCAACTAGAGAAAGCCCGCACACAGCAATGAAGACCCACCCAATGCAGCCAAAAATAAATTAATTAAAAATAAAATAAAATGACACCGTTTTTTGCTGTCAACTTTAATCCAACAAGCCATTACAGCTCTCCAATTCCTGTAAGTGATATATCCAACATATTACAAAAGTTTTTTTTTTTTAATTTATAATTTCAACATTTTTTTTTTTTTTAATTTGGCTGCATTGGGTCTTTGTTGCTGTGCACGGGCTTTCTCTAGTTGTGGTGAGCTGGGGCTACTCTTCATTGCAGTGCGCAGGCTTCTCACTGCGGTGGCTTCTCTTGTTACGGAGCACAAGCTCTAGGTGCGCAGGCTCAGTAGTTGTGGCACACGGGCTTAGTTGCTCCGCGGCATGCAGGATCTTCCTGGACCAGGGCTCGAACCCGTGTCCCCTGCATTGGCAGGCGGATTCTTAACCACTGCACCACCAGGGAAGTCCCACAGAAGTATTCTTAAGTCATCTAAATGTGGTTCATACTACTTACAAATGGTGCGATTTTGCAGGTTACAAGGTACTAGGTTAAACATGTAGCTACAGGCTTGAAAAAAAGTGGAAATATACAAATAATAATTGCTAACCAGCTAATGTGTACTTGAGCAATTACTGAGTATCAGACACAAACCCAGGCTTTTTACTTGAATATTCTTAATTGATACCTTCATCTACTCTCTGAGGTAGCTATTATTATTATCACCCCCATTTTACACTGGAGTGTTAAAAAGACTGAATAGTATGCCCAAGATCACATAATCTTAAGAGACAATGCAGGGTTTGAACCTAAGTGGGCCAACTCTAGAACTCACACTCTTAACCACTCTACTACCTGGCCTCCTACAAAGCTTTATTTTCTGTGAAGTCCCCCTAAACAGGCCACTCATATAAACTCAAGGGATATTCTCTTCCCTAGGCCTCATTCACTACTCAATTCTTTGAAGGCACTCCATATTTCCCAGACACTTTCTTCAGTCACTCTTGCCTATTCCTCCTAGCTTTCCCTTCAGTCCCCTGGCCCTGCCTGACCACAAACTTTTGATGACACTTCCCTTTTACCACTTAACATAACTGCGTTGTACCAGTTATCTGGGTGAATGTTTATGACTAAACTACCAGTTTCTCTCTCTTGTTTCTTCTACTCAATGATTTTGTTATATCTTAAAAAAAAAAAAAGGCTAACCAACCCTCCCTCCTCACTTCTGGTTACTGCCTTACAGTTCTCTTGGTCCTCACTTCCATGCCTCACTAAATCATGGTCTACACTTTCTGTCTCCTACTTTTCACTTTCTATTCAACCCTCCCCTTCCTTTCCCATTCTTCAACTTTAGGATTACCCAGAGTTCCATCCTTGGCCCTTATACATTCTTAAATACTGGTTGGGGATCAAGACAGAAGCATTTACAAGTGCTTCAACAAGTTTTTCAAGTGATTCAAATTGACACCAGATTGCAAACCACAGTTTACCCTGGGCAATTTCATTTACTCTCCCCACATCTTCAACCACCACCCAGACAATGATGTTGTACTTAACTCTGTATCTCAGGCTCAGCACAGATCTCTCTCTGAGCTCCAGACTGAACCTGGTCCTCAAATCTGGATGCCCATCAGAAGCACCTGAAGAGATTTTTAAACCTATAGATTTCTACTGGCAGCCTTTCTCCACCCACATTCTGATTCAGTAGATCCAAAATAGGAAACTAGATCAAATTAAAATATAATAAGTCTGACACATAGTAAGTATTCACTGAATGGCCGCTAGGATTATTTTACTTTATTTTTGGATGCATTGGGTCTTCGTTGCTGCGCGCGGGCTTTCTCTAGTTGCAGCGAGCGGGGACTACTCTTCGTTGCGGTGTGCGGGATTCTCATTGCGGTGGCTTCTCTTGTTGCGGAGCACAGGCTCTAGGCGCGCGGGCTTCAGTAGCTGTGACACGTGGGCTCAGTAGTAGTGGCTCACGGGCTCTAGAGCGCAGGTTCAGTAGTTGTGGCGCACGGGCTTAGTTGCTCCGCGGCATGTGGGATCTTCCCGGACCAGGGCTCGAACCCGTGTCCCCTGCATTGGCAGGCGGATTCTTAACCACTGCGCCACCAGGGAAGCCCACCGCTAGGATTATTAAGACGTCCCAACAATGACAATTCAGTTCCTCTCCTAGTCTACCTGGCCAGACAGGTTTTGGGTATCATAAACCACAGACCAGTCTCCATCATCAGTTATCTAAGACAGAAATCTAGCAGTCATCTTAGATGTCTCTCACATCTCACTACCTGAACTTTTTTCCTCTCCTTTCTGTCTGTTTTCATTTTCTTGTAACTTGCTCACTGGCTCACTACTGTATTTCCTGTATCTAGAACAATATTAGACACGCAGTAGATTCCTTAAATCTATACTAAACGAATGAATCCACAAATAATTGCTGAATTATAAATGAACCCACAAGCTAAGCATTTTAGTTTCATACGTTAAAAAGCCCCCTAAACAGTTTCCTCTCCAATTCCAGTGAGTGCTTCAGTTCTTATTTACAAAAAGGATAAGGTCTGAGTGAAAAGAGGCCAAAGGAAAAGAGTTGAAGAGCAAGTGTAAGATGGAAAAGAGCTAGAACAGAGGGTTATAATCAAAGAATGAGGTCTTGGAAGACTTCAGAAATAACAGCACTTACTGTAATTTTCTACATGTCTGTCTCTCCTGGAAGAGAGAGATGGAAAAGAGATGGAAAAGATGGAAAAGAGCTAGAACAGAGGGTTATAATCAAAGAATGAGGTCTTGGAAGACTTCAGAAATAACAGCACTTACTGTAATTTTCTACATGTCTGTCTCTCCTGCACTGAGTAGTACCAGCCTGCAGTAACTGAAAGCAGACTTTGACCCTGGACAGATGTGGATCGAACCCCATCACTGTCATTCACTAGCTGCCAAGGTTTTGAGTATGCGATTTATTTGAGTCTGTTTCCTCACCTGTAAAATGAGGATAATAATAGTCTATGCGTCGTAGGAATGCTGTAAGTCTTAAAGCAAATATGTAATGTGCCTGGCACGAAGCTCACCACATAGAAACTAAGATTACGATTAAGATGCTTAAGGACCACTCAACTCTCGGACTCTCCGCCTCCAGACCTCAAGAACCTCCCCCGGGCTCCACTAACCTTCCCAGGCCACACCCCTCAGAGTTTCTCTAGGCCCCGCCCCCTCCGGAGCCTACCAGGCCTTCCCAGCCCACCCGAACCCGGGTGGCCGTACCTGACCCGTAGCGCACGTCGTGTGAGTGCAGTCGCACGTTGTGGCGCGTATTGAGCAGCTTCACCACAGAACCGCATGTAACGACAGCCAGACTGGACGATCCCACAGCACTCCACAAACCCCCGAACAACAGCAGCGACACCACAGCCATCCTGTCTGTAGCGCGGAACCCCAATCTTCGAAGAAAACTCGGCCCCTCCCCGGAACCGGAAGCCGCGGGTGGAACCACAGAGAGGACGGAAAGGAGCTCTAGTCTGGTCTTTATGGTTCCTTTGGCTAGAGCGGCCTGAGGAACAGGCTAGGTCTGGTTGCTTCCGACCTCCTCGTTCAGCTTATTCTATTCCGGGGGCCCTATGACAGTTGCCTTCCTGAACTGCTTCGGCCAGCCCAGCCCAGCTACCCCCATCCCTTCCTCCCCACCCTACCCCCGCCCCCGGCGAAGCCCGGAGACTGGGCTGGGAGAAGAGAGCAAGAACTGGCCCGCCCACTCCCAGTGACAGGGGGCCGGAAGTGACGTAGTACGTTGACGCAGCAGCAGCGGCGGCGGCGGCGGCGGCGGCGGTGGTGGCGGAGGAACCGTGCGGTGGGTCCGTACTATCTTTTTCCAGTCTCGGTTCAAGGACTCCATTTTCCTCGTTGGGGGCTTAGCGCACCGGAGAAGCGACGGGCCTCAGGCAGGTAAAGTTTGGACTGGAAAGCGTGTTCCTCGAATGGGTCAGGTGGGGAGCCAGGCTCCTAGGGCCTGGTCCCGTAAGGGACGAGGCACTGGGGAGCCGTATGCGGGAAGAAGGGGGCCTCCGGCCTTCCCTGCTCTATGAGAGAGAAGGGGGAAGAAAGCGGGGTAGTTGCTCAGAGTCTCAAGGCTTTTCCCAACCCTCTGCCACCCAGAACCCATGAATTGGGTGGCCTGTTGTGTCACCAGGCTTCCTGGGATGCCGTCCTTCTCTCGCAGCTTCTGAAAACTGGGCCGCGCGATAGGGTTTGGAATGGAAGGGACCTGGGGCTTCCGAGTCAGGATCAGGTGATCGAATTGTTTGTCCTGCGGATGTGAAACCTACGGAGCTTCCAGCAACTCGGCCATCAGGCTAGAGCGCGATGCCAAATTCCGTCTTTTTCCATATTGTTGAATAATATAATTAGAACTTTTTGTAGATGGCTACATTCATCAAACGCTTACCACACACATGAGAATGGGCTATTAAGACAAAAACTTTATATTCTTCCAGTTTCTGCCTTTCTCTCCAGGGACTCTGTTGAACCAGCTGGAGCGGTTCATTTCCCGTGTTTGTTACAAAGTACCTATACTTACTTTTCTGTTAGAGGAGGCCTCAGCTCTCTTAAAGTACTTCACTGTAATATCAGAAGTAGCAAGGGAGTATTAAGTTACACTGCTGTTATTAATGAACATGGAGAGTGTAAAGAATTTTGAATTTCATTTCTTGGGACAAAAAAAGCTTTGTTCGATCTTTTTTAGTTTAACTGTTTATATGAAAGTTACTGATTTTTAAGTCTTATGTATTGATTACAAAAGTATGATTGCTCCCCCATCAACTGTGAATTTAGAGCCCTTTTGCATGATTTGTGTTCCTCCAACCAGTACAAGTCTGAAACATCTGAAAGCTTATTTAGTTGGTTTGGGCAGCTACTAGATCAGATTAGCATGGTATTGCTACTCCCGAAGAGATTTAAATCTCATCCTGGGATTAATCACATCGGAAAGTGGTGCAGTCACATCTTACAGTTGATTTCCTTCAGAGTTTAATCCTGGGTTTTCGGCATGCTTCCTTCAGATGACCCAGTCCTGTGGCTTTAATAACCATCTGAAAGTTGGCAACTCCTGAGTTTAAGTCTCTAGCCCAGCCTTCTCTCCTCTATGTTTAAGAATCACACAGAATGCCTATTTAACAGCTCCATTTGGATGTCTCTTAGACATCCCAAACCTGACATAAGAAAAAGAAAATTTTGGTTTTTCCCATCATCCCAAACCTGGTCTTCCCTACATTACTAAGTGGTACTCTCATCCACATGCTTACCAAAGCCAGACCTCTGAAATCATCTTGGATTCTTTTTTACTATCCACACCCCCCTCACACCCCCGCCAAGTCTTTCATTAAGTCCTGTCATTTCTACCTGCAAAATATATTTCAAATCTCTCTTCTATTCTCCATCTCCACTGCTGCTACCCCGTTCCAAGCCACCAGCATCTTTTGCCCAAGCAACCACAATAGTATCTTCAGTTTTCTCTGCTTCCACCCAGAACCCCTCCCAGTCCATTTTCCACATTAGCAGGATCAGGTCAGGTCAGATCATGTCATTTCCTTTTCCAGTGGCTTTCCGTGACCTTCGCAGCCTGACTTGAGCAGGCCCCTTCTCCCACTCGCATTCTGCTGCCTTCACCATTCTTTGGTCACACTGGCCATAGGACGTTGCCTACAGTATGCCAAGTTCTTGCCCACCTTTTCAGCTAGGAACCTCCTCCCCTGGCTCTGCATACCACAGCCTGCCCATTCTTGATCTCTTGGCCTAAACTAACCCTCTCAAAGGTAAGGGTGTTTACTTCCTTCCTAGCACTTACAGCAAGCTTTATTTTATTTGTTTGTGGTTTGTCTCCTAGCAAACTACAGAATACAGGTATCCTAGGGGCAGGGAGTTTGTCTTGTATGTGCCTGGTGTGTAGTAGGCACTCATTAAATAAATATTTATTTAATTAACAAGTAAATTACTAAGTCAGTTCTTGGTTTAAAACCCTGTAGGGGCTTCCCAGCATCTTTCAGATAGAATCCAAAATCCTTAAGTTGTCCTATCAAGATCCTTGTGGCCTCACCTCTAACTCCTCATGAACCCTCTCTCCAGTCAAACTGACCCTCACTGTTCCTGCTACAGCATATTCTGGGCCTTGCGCTGGGAGCACTTTTCTCCGACACCACCACTTCTCGAACCATCTCCAAAGAAGCCAGCTCCTCCACTTAGTTAATTCTGCCTCACTATTTAAGGTCTTTATTTAAAGTCACTTTCTCAAAACCAGGTTAGAACCCTCTATTACAGGCTCCCATGGTACCTTTGCCATCAGTTTTTTTTTCTTTTAACATTTATTTAATAATTTTTAAAATTTTATTTTTGGCTACGTTGGGACTTTGTTGCTGTGCACGGGCCTTTCTCTAGTTGCGGCAAGCGCAGGCTTCTTATTGTGTTGGCTCCTCTTGTTGCAGAGCATGGGCTCTAGGCGCGCACGGGCTCAGTAGCTGTGGCTCGGGGGCTCTAGAGCGCAGGCTCAGTAGTTGTGGCGCTCTAGAGCGCAGGCTCAGTAGTTGTGGCGCACAGGCTTAATTGCTCCATGGTATGTGGATCTTCCTGGACCAGGGCTTGAACCCATGTCCCCTGCATTGGCAGGTGGATTCTTAACCACTGCATCAGGGAAGCCCATGCCATCAATTCTTTAAAGACCTTCTGTACTTCTAGATCAGGGGTTACTAAACTAAGAAATTAGGCCACTCCCATTCATTTACATACTGTCTATGTCTGTTTTTTTACTACAATGGCAGATCAGCCCCTCTGTGCTAGAGCAGGAACTGTCTGCTCCCCCAGTGTGTGTTGCACAAGGCTCAGTAACTGTTGCAGGGATACTGAATCTGGTTGCATATTTTAGTTGTTCCTGCACCTCGTTTGCCCTTTCCTTGTCCCCCAAGGAAACATGGAAAGAAAAGAAAAAACTAATATTTTTAAATTACTTATTATGTTAACCATTAACAATAGTGCTTTTTATGCCCAGGCATTGAAAAGATTCTTGAAAACATTCTAAGACTGTTATTTCTTATAAATACAGTGTGCATGTTAAAATGGTTATAGGTATAATTAACATTTTCTGTATTCTAACATCTTGACTTGATGTGATTAGGATTTTTCATAACAGAGTTCTGAATCCCAAATTTAAAAGAACTTGTCTTGAGTGGACTCTGAATACTTTTGTTTATTAAACTCTTAGGTTTTTATATTCCAAGTTGGGTAGTCATTTGTGAACACCTTTGGAGTAGTCCTAGGCTCTTGCTCATCAAATGCAGAATGTCTTATAGTTTAAACTCCACACCAGACTTCTAGGGCTATTCTCCAGATCACTAGGCCCTATCAGACCTCTAAGCCTTTGCTCATGTTCGGGCTTCAGTAGTTGTGGCACACAGACTCAGCAGTTGTGGCTCGCAGGCTCTAGAGCACAGGCTCAGTAGTTGTGGCGCACGGGCTTAGTTGCTCCGCGGCATGTGGGATCTTCCCGGACCAGGGCTCGAACCTGTGTCCCCTGCATTGGCAGGCGGATTCTTAACCACTGCACCACCAGGGAAGCCCCTGTCGTAACTTTATTTACAAGTTTTTTGTGAGATGAATATGAACACTAGGGTCAAAAGCATGTTTTACTTATTTTTATATACCCAAGTCCCAGCACAGAGCTTTACCCTAAAAATACAAAACTGTAAACGTTAATTGAAGCTGCCAGTGGAGGGAATTAACAGACATCTCTTTTTGCTCTGGTCTCCTTTTAATTGCCTCCTACATCATCTTGTTCAAAGGGAGGGACTGTGGAGGGCCTCCCCTGTGGCAATCTGATCCCAGCTCCATTCCTCTTCCAGAGAATGTCATGGTAACCGCCAGCCTGTCCCTTTGAGCCACATCTTGTACTGCAGCTGTGCTTCCGCCTGGAGAAACCTTCTCCTTTCACCACCCCACTCCCCTTCTGGATCTATTTCAGTAGCAAATTTAACTTACAATCTGAATATGGGGAAAATTCAAGAGCATAAGTCCTAAATACAAAATACAAATGACATCAGGCTCAGATATCATATATTAATGATAATCACATACTAATAAATAGTGTTTTTGTTCTGGAATAGTTGCTGTTTGCCAACCTCAGCCTGCAGTGCTGCTGCAGCACCCTCTGCACATCTAGCTCCCCCAAGTTGCAGCAAATCAGGATTGCTTCTTGCACAATCTATTTTAACTAGAAGTCTTGGCAATGAGTTAGATCAGAGGCATTCCCCAGCTATAGCACAGCATGTACTTCATTGCTAACCTAGGGAATGGGACGAAAGCTGCATGCAGCACAGAGCACCAGCTGCCCGCAGAACAGAATAAAGCTGTGCTTTCATCAGGTAGGCTGTCTGTTTCTCTCTGCTAAGTAGGCTGTAGGGCATCTGGTCTGGAGGAGCTGGCATTTAGTGTGAAGATGTTGAGGCCTTACAAGACTGAATTTGTGGGTCTGATAGCCTATAATTAAAGCAAGCTATCTGTGGGGGCTGCTGTACCCAAATCTATCTTTAATGACTTAGTTCAGGGCTGAAAGACAGCAGTATTAAAATTAGAGCACCACATTTAATCGGCAGAAGTTTTAGATATTCACTTTTGGCTGTACTCGGGCTGAACGACCTTAAGGATACAGATCTTGGGGGGGAAAGGGCATCAGTCTAACCCAAGGCTTCCTGTATCACCACCCTGTGGGACCTATGCAATGGTGTAGTATAGTGGCTCTCAAACTTTTTGATCTCAGGACCCCTTTATACTCAAAGATAATTTAAGATTCCAAAGACATTTTGTTAATGTGAGTTATATCTATTGATGTTTGAGATTTATACATATAGATGTTAACCAGATTAGAAATTAAAATTAATTTCTAAACTAAATTAATAATGACTAAATAAATAGATGAATGTTAATTCATTTTAACATAATAATAAGCCTGTTTGCAATATACAAGTATATCAAATCAACACATTATAGACCTTAACCTTACACAATGTTATATGCCAATTACAGTTGACCCTTGGATAACACAGGGTTGATGTGCTGACCCACCGCTCTTCCCCTCACAATCCCATACGGCTATCTCTGCCTCAAAAACAAAGGAATTGATGAATGACTCACCCAAGGGCAGGAAGCTGAAACAATTTGGATAGAATCAAAACTCAAACCCTGGGCTTCCCTGGTGGCGCAGTTGTTGAGAGTCCGGCTGCCGCTGCAGGGGACACGGGTTTGTGCCCCGGTCCGGGAAGATCCCACATGCCGCGGAGCGGCTGGGCCCACGAGCCATGGCCGCTGAGCCTGCGCATCCGGAGCCTGTGCTCTGCAACGGGAGAGACCACAACGGTGAGAGGCCCGCGTACGGCAAAAAAAAAAAAAAAAAAAAACTCAAACCCTGATTCTTTTGATTCCACATATTGTGATCTCTAATCAAACACAAACGGTTTCCCACATTTAATTTAAAGATCTGTAAAATGAAAATACAGATACTACTATATTTACTGGGTAAAAAATCCGTATATAAGTGGACCCACGCAGTTCAAACCCATGTTGTTCAAGGGTCAGTTGTACATGAATAAAGCTGAGAAAAAAAGTAAGCCCACTACATTTTAGCATAGATAACACATTTTATGAAAAACAAGTATAATCTTCAAAATAAAAAACGTAGTAAGAACAGTGACGTTGTTTGGGTTTTGTTTTTGGTTTTGGGGGTTTTTTTGGTTTGTTTTGGGGTTTGGGTTTTTGGAGGGGGGGTTGTTTTTGTTTGGGGTTTGGGTTGTTTTGTTTTTGGCAAATCCTTTTAATGTCTGCCTTAATAGAGGAATGCTGGATTCTCCTACCTGCTTCTGCATTCAGTCTGTTGTGATACTACATGTCTGTCGTATAACCTCTGGAAAACTCCACTGTACACTCATGAGAGAAAGGAGGGGGTGATCCCTGGACCACACTTTGAGAACTACTGATGTGATAGAAACAACTGTTTCTGTGGAGTCAGACAGATCTTAACTCAGATCTCACCTCTTGCAGTTGACAGTTGTGTCACCTTGAACAAGTGACTTAATCTCTGAGTCTATTTCCTCCTTTGCTGAATGGAGAGAGAAGTGTGCTGTAACTCCTAGGACAATGTAGGGGTTAATTATTAAGTGTCTGGAACTTGGTAGGTGTGCAAAAAATATTCCTCAGGGCACATTTTTTTTAATTGCGTAAAGTACCCAGGAAAGGCCTATATTAGTTTTGGGTGGGTTTTGTGGGTTTGTTCATTTTCCAATTCTCTTCCTGTGTCTGCTCTACATATATGTCAAAATACATAAAATTATTTTAAGGTCCTTATTTGGCCCTCTACTAGACATCAGCTCCTTGAGAACATACAGTTCTGTTTCTCTTCAAATCCCCAGCTCCCTAGCAGAGTGTTTGTACTTGGTAGGCATTCAGTACAGTTTGAAAAGAATGGCATCTGAAACCTCAGCCTAAAATTGAACATAAGACCATGTCATTGACCCTCCCTTTCCACCAGAACTTAGTACCTTCAGTTTTATTTCCTTGAGCTCAGTTAATCTTAACTGGTTATGGTATCAGTTGATATCAGTAAGGGTAATTTTCAGGAGAATTAGAGCCACAGAACTTAAGCCTCCTTCTAGAGCTTAGACCACTTCAGGTAGCTATTAGCCACCCTCCTCTCTCTCCAGTTCCACTGCCATCTTTACCTGGGAAGACATGAAACAATAAGTAATCTATTTAACGGATACTTAGCAGTTTCTATTTTGTATAGAGCACCTAGTGGGAAACAGCTTATCTGGTACAGAATAAAGTACCACGTAATGCCTCTTATATTGCCGTTTATGTTTTCATGGTTTTTATTAGCCCTTCAATTGGATATCATCTTTGCCTTCCAGAAGCTTATAGTGTAAGTGGAGAAAATGGACATATGCAGTGGACCTTAATTCAGGACATGAGGAGTGGTGCTGAGTTGATCAGCAGCCAGCTTCAGGATTCCAGAATGGAATCTTGATGCTATGATTTGTATGATCAGTGCTGTGTTTTTTTTGCTTTGTTTTGCTTTTTATATTTTTGGCTGCGTGGGGTCTTCGTTGCTGTGTGCGGGCTTTCTCTAATTGCGGCGAGTGGGGGATACTCTTCATTGCGGTGCGCGGGCTTCTCATTGCAGTGGCTTCTCTTGTTGCGGAGCACGGGCTCTAGGCGTGCAGGCTTCAGTAGTTGTGGTACATGGGCTCAGTAGTTGTGGCTCGCGGGCTCTAGAGTGCAGGCTCGGTAGCTGTGGCACACGGGCTTAGTTGCTCCGCGGCATGTAGGATCTTCCCGGACCAGGGCTCGAACCTGTGTCCCCTGCATTGGCAGGCAGATTCTTAACCACTGCACCACTAGGGAAGTCCCAGTGCTGTGTTTTAAAGCCCAGGAAACTCCATTTCATGGTTTTGTGGTTCTCCACTGCCATTTCCAGACTTTGGATGCATCTGACAGCTGGAAAGTAGAAGACAAAGTTGGGATTGGTTGGTACAAAATTACAGAATGCTGAGGGAAATTATGCCCAGGATTTAAATTTAAACTCAGCATTTTTTGAAATAGTAGACTAGGTTCCTTCTCCTATGTCATGTAATATTCTTAACTATCCTGCGAGGTAGGTAGTGCTGTTGCCATTTTCCAGATGAAGAAATTGATATTCAGGCACGTTCAATGATATGCTTAAGTTTATATACCTAGTAGGTGGTGGGGCCAGGATTTGATCTCTACTCTTAGGCCCAGCAGTTTTTGTATTTAGGTATGTTGCATTTAATTTGTAGGCCATGGAAGTCTCTTTCAAAGTGTTTTTTGTATTTTTGGTTTTTTGGTTTTTGTTTTGCTGGGGAGGTAAATGGTCACAATAGAGTTGTGGTTCTGATGTTTCTGAAGAGGCCCCTTCTCTACCCGAATGCTCCCAACCACTACTCACACAAGTGGGCTCAACTTCATGAAACGTTGTTTAATCTGTCGAAAAGGATTTTCCTTTTGATAGTGTATATGAAAGTTCCTGTCATTAAGTTGGCATTTAGTTATTGTTTCCCAAACTTATGAGTGAGTCATATAAACTCACTACACTGTATCCCTACCTATATAATTATTCCTACGCTGATTTCTTCGTCTGCCTATTTCTGTCCCCAGATGGTAAGTGCAGTAAAACTCTTTGGACAAGCAAGATGGTATATACAGAGCAGTCCAGTATAATTGCTTTTTTTAAGGTACACACGAGAGGGGCAATTGTGAGAGGAATGGATAATGGAAGAGATGGAGCCATCTGATTCTTACTCTCTCCTCCCAGGTAGAAATGATTGGGCAGATCAGTGGCACGTAGCTGAATGCTTTTTGTGGAAATGTTTAAAGTTCCTCTGTCTCATTTTTTATCCCCAACTCCTTTCCATCCCTAGTCATCTTCAGGCAGGCCGTGAGAAGCTGCAGCAATGTCTGATTTTGTGGAAAGCGAGGCCGAGGAGTCAGAGGAAGAGTACAATGATGAAGGCGAGGTGGTGCCCCGGGTCACCAAGAAATTTGTAGAAGAGGAGGATGACGGTGAGGAAGCCCCAGCCTCAAGCTTCTCCCCAGTATTGCTAAGCTTTGGATAGTTGGATTCTTGCTGATGAGAGGCTCAGGCTGAGCACAGAAGTTATCACACATGAGGTACCAGCTTGAGAATTTTCAGTCATTCATAGAAAATATTTACTGAACATCTGTCTGCTATATGCCAGGCACTGTACCTAGAACTAGGAATACAACATAAAGTCCCAGCTATCGTAGAGCTTATATTAGTGGGAGGGGACAGACAGTAAACCAATAAATAAATACATAGGTAATGTTTCGCTCTTTTAGAGACTTAACAGTGTTGGTATTTATGTACCCACTTTCCAAGTTCTCTGTCCAAATCCAACCATTAGGATCATCAGCAGAGTGGAACCATGAAATGGCTCTAGAGACAGAAAGGAAAATGCAAGCTTCATGAAAAGCACTATGGATGAAAGAAGGAATATAGCTACTGAGTTTATAAACTGAGAGGAAAACAAAGGTTACTGGTGGCTGTAAAGCCTCTAGTAATGATTTTGACAAGCCAAAGCAATTAGGAAGCTCATCTTGCCTAAATACAGATGGTGAATGTGGAAAAGAGATATTCTTTTCCAGAAGCTGCTCTAAGTCAGTGGTCATGTTTTTTGTATCTTTAGATGAGGCAGAAGAGTTAACATGGCATCCAGGTCATTAGGTTCAGAGCAGATGAGAAATAACAGTTAAGCAGGTGGCCCTGCCCCAGCCCCAGCCTATTTCCCAAACTGCATGCCTCAAACATGTATGTTTTCCAGATGAGGAGGAGGAGGAGGAGAACCTGGATGATCAGGATGAACAAGGAAACCTGAAAGGCTTTATCAATGACGATGACGATGAAGATGAAGGGGAGGAGGATGAGGGTAGTGACTCTGGTGATTCAGAAGATGATGTTGGCCACAAGAAGAGAAAACGCAGTGAGTAGCCTCTCCTTAGGTCAGGTGAGGATGGGGTGGAAGTCATAGTGGAGAAGGGACCTCCCCATCACCATGGGCAACCACTCTGTCTTCTCTAGCATCTTTTGACGACCGCTTGGAGGATGATGATTTTGATCTCATTGAGGAGAATTTGGGTGTCAAAGTCAAAAGAGGAGTAAGTGCCCTTTTTGTCTCTGTCCTTGGGGGTGAAGGAAGAAGCCCTTGAAATTCAGTGACTCTGGGGAGAGGAGGCACATCCAGAACAGTTTGGGGAATGTCAGCGGGGAGAAAGTGGCTCAGTATCACTGTGCTGTGGAGCCAGTGCTGGGTGCCTAGTAAAGGCTTGTCAGAGTTTCAAGGGTGGGCCTTGGGGCGTACTTGATGTGTCCTTTCCCATCTCCCTTGTCAGTATAGCTGGGCTGGGAAAATAGGAGTGAGACTGGAGAGCAGGGATCCTTATGCCAGTTCCCTCAGACCCTGACGAGGCAGGTTTTCCACCCCTAGCAAAAATACCGACGTGTCAAAAAAATGTCAGATGATGAGGACGATGACGAAGAGGAATATGGCAAGGAGGAACATGAAAAAGAAGCTATTGCAGAGGAGATCTTTCAGGATGGGGAAGGGGAAGAAGGGCAGGAGGCCGTGGAGGCCCCCATGGCTCCTCCAGAGGAGGAGGAAGAAGATGATGAAGAGTCAGGTATGTGGCATTAGGCAGGGAAGCCAGGTTGGGGCGGGGTGTTGGGATTTCCTACCCCGAACAATAGAATGGGAGACCATTGTTCAGCTACTGGCCCCCAGCATTTGACACAAAGAAGTTCCTTTTCAGGAACCTGTCTCCTCTTCTCCTCACCAACCACTCCTACAGTAGGAACTAAAGCCATTCAGTCCTGGCTCATCCCCTGCCTCTGGGCACTAACCTTTCCCTTCCCTATCCAGACATTGATGACTTCATTGTGGATGACGATGGACAACCACTGAAAAAACCTAAGTGGCGGAAAAAGCTTCCTGGATACACTGATGCGTGAGTGGGGTCTGGTGCGAGGTGGTGATAAGGGCATCTGAGTGGACCCGGGCAGGAAGGAGGAGGTCAGAGGCCTCTGCTAAAAATGGAACAGTCAGCTCTCAGCATTTTGCTTGCCTGCCCGTAATATCCTTTACCAGGCAGTGATGTCGGGCTGTTTCTAGAAGCTCTGATAGCTCTCTCAGCATTCAAGGGCCGTGGTGGGATGAAGGTGGAGGCACACACAGGCAAGGATCCAGCCTCTCTCTTCCACCTGCAGCTCCATGTTCATTTGTTTATTTATTAGTCTTCTAAATATAATTTTGTTAGAAGAAAGCTTTCGCCCTGAGGGAATACTATAATGTCTTAGCAGAAGATGGATCTACTGAGTGTGATGTGAAACCATGTGCCCTGTTGCTGTTTGATCCTTGTCACTAGCACGTGCCAAAGATGGGCTTTTTAATCTCAATAAATAATAGTTTCCCCGGGCTTCCTTGGTGGCGCAGTGGTTGAGAGTCCGCCTGCCGATGCAGGGGACACGGGTTCGTGCCCCGGTCCGGGAAGATCCCACATGCTGCGGAGCAGCTGGGCCCGTGAGCCATGGCCGCTGAGCCTGCGCGTCCAGAGCCTGTGCTCCACAACGGGAGAGGCCGCAACAGTGAGAGGCCCGCGCACCGCAAAAAAAAAAAAAAAGTTTCCCCAGAAATATCCCCCAGCTAAGCCTTTCCTCCGCAGTGAATATGCTTTTTTTGTTTACATTTCTCTTAACCTTTTTAGTCCCCTTGGGGTAGGTACAGGATCTCTGCAGGGGCTGCATTTGTCTCCTCTCACTGGAATCTGGGCCAACTGCCTTTTGCTCTCACCCACAGGGCCCTGCAAGAAGCCCAGGAGATTTTTGGTGTGGACTTTGACTATGACGAATTTGAGAAATACAATGAGTATGATGAAGAACTGGAGGAAGAGTATGAGTATGAGGACGATGAGGCTGAGGGCGAGATCCGAGTGCGCCCCAAGAAGACCACCAAGAAACGTGTGAGCCGCAGGAGCATCTTTGAGATGTATGAGCCCAGTGAGCTGGAAAGCAGCCACCTCACAGATCAGGACAATGAAATCCGAGCTACTGACCTGCCTGAGAGGTTCCAGGTAAGGAAGCACCAGTGTCTGTCCTGCTGAACTGTCATCAACTGCCCTGAGCCTCCTTGGTACAAGAGTTATAGCAGAGAAACAATCTAGCAACAATATTAACAACAACGGTATATAGGGGAACTTCCCTGGCGGTCCACTGGTTAAGACTCCATGCTTCCACTGCAGGGGGCGCGGGTTCAATCCCTCATTGGGGCAGCGCAGCCAAAAAACACCAAAAAATGGTATACAGGAAGTCGGCTTTGAACCCCATCTGACCAGGCGTACGGGAAGTCTAGCTCAACATAGACTCTCCGGTGGCTTATGGTTTCTTGAGCAAATACACGACATGCCTACTTCTTGCCAGACAACACTCTTCCGGGTACTAGAAACGTGTGCCTCTGGAGCACACGTTTTTGTCCAGAAGTAGTGCATGTTTTTGCTACGTGAGATACAAGATAAAGTCAGTCTCATGCTGATGCCTTATCCCCTGCAGCTCCGTTCCATCTCCGTCAAGGGGGCTGAAGATGATGAACTGGAAGAAGAGGCTGACTGGATCTATAGGAATGCCTTTGCCACACCAACCATTTCTCTGCAGGTACCCAAAAAAGGATGCTATATTTTGACATGAACCAGAAGCTACTTCATTAGGATGAGGAGCTGCTTCTCCCCTGCTCCAAACATCTGTGGGCTTAGTATAGAATAGCATGTGTGTGCGGGTATGTGAGGGAAATTTTTCTAGATTTAATCTGAGAAGGTCATCCTGTGACAAGAAGCGGTTTTGTGTGTGGTAAGACAGAGCAAGTAATGGTGTCATTGCTGTTTCTTTTTTCTTCTGACTGTAGGAAAGCTGTGATTACCTAGACCGAGGGCAGCCAACCAGCAGCTTCAGTCGAAAAGGACCTAGCACAATTCAGAAGATTAAAGAGGCCCTGGGCTTCATGAGAAATCAGCATTTTGAGGTAGCACCTCAAGCTCTAGTGGCCCACTGGTTAGAATTTCAACTGGGGGTGATGGAAAAGGTGGCTACCTCAGTCAGGTGGGGAGCCCCCTTCTGTCCGCAGCAGTGGTCCCTTGACTCAAGAAGCGTGAGGACCATAGACTCCAGTGATCCAGAGAACAGTGCTACCCCATTTGCAGCATTATCTTCTCCTGTTGGGGGTGGGTGAGGGAGAGCATGTGTCCTGGACGGGCCTGTGAGGGAGGCCAAGCTTCCTACTGTTGAATTTCCTGGAGCTGTTTATTCCTCTAACAAAGGGGGTCCTTGCAGATCTTTCCTCTCTGGCTGACTTGCCACCTCCTTGCCCCTCTAGGTGCCTTTCATTGCTTTCTACCGGAAGGAGTACGTGGAGCCCGAGTTGCATATCAATGACCTGTGGAGGGTGTGGCAGTGGGATGAAAAGGTAATATAGGGATCCATGCCCCTCAAGGGGTTGAGGGCTGGACTGGGTACTACCACTACTGGCACCCAAGTTCTCCTGTACGTATCAGGTGGCAGCCCAGACCCTGTCAGGCTTCCCCCAGGGTCTCCTGGTAAGGAACAGCATGGTCTTGGGTGTCCAAGGCTGAATACCATCCCTTACTCCTGCTTTGTCTTGTCCTAGTGGACCCAGCTGAGGATCCGTAAGGAGAACCTAACACGGCTGTTTGAGAAGATGCAGGCTTATCAGTACGAGCAAATCTCTGCTGACCCTGACAAGCCCCTTGCTGATGGCATCCGGGCTCTGGACACCACCGACATGGAGAGGTAGCATATGCAGGGTTTATTCCATTACAGGGAGCCCTCACACCAAAGGCAGGCCCCCGCCCTTCCACCCCCACCCCAGAGCAGCATAACCTTGCAAAATTCTCAGCACGGGACCCGTTCCTTAGAATCCCAACTTATCAACACGTCAAAAGTGATCTTTCTGACAGGGAAATTCCTGTTACTTATCCATCTTGGTATAAAAGGTTAAGAGGATCCGATAGTCATGTTTGCTTATTTATATGTTCCCCGTGGGAAAAGCTACATGGGAAACCAAACTACAACCAGAAAGTAGCTTGGTGAGCCTGGAATCAGAGAGGGGTGTGGGAGGGGAGCAGATGATTTTAGTGGCCAGCGGCATGAACCTGGGAAAGAAGGACAAGGACTGTCTCAAGGACTCTGAACCGGAGACATGCTGCCTCATCTGCCTCTCCCTTTTTGTTGCCATTTCTAACAACCACCAGCCACCACTTATTTGACATATTCCTCCTTTAAGATACCTTGATTGCAGTTAAGTCATGGTCTGGGGCCAATGCATGTCTTTAATAATTGGAGAATATAGGTACTCATCCTAGTTGGGATCTTGCCTCATGGGAATTGGACCTCTTGTAGCAAAACTGGGGTATACCCTTCCTCTGTGACAATTGAGGTCTTATGTCCCTTCCCTCCAGGCTCAAGGATGTACAATCAATGGATGAACTGAAAGATGTCTACAATCATTTCCTGCTTTATTATGGTCGTGACATCCCCAAGATGCAGAATGCCGCCAAGGCCAGCCGCAAGAAGCTAAAGCGTGTAAGGGAAGAGGGAGATGAGGAAGGTGAGTGTTGGAAAAGAAAACCTAGAGGCTTGGTGGCCATGGCCTTTCCAAGGATCCCCTTGGCCGATTACACTTCGGGGCTTCTCTACATGTGTCAGATCCTTGGGAGTGATTGGAAACCGGAAACCAGAGGACTAACTCATGTTTTCTTCCTAGGTGATGGTGAGGAGGCAGAAGATGAGGAGCAGAGAGGGCCAGAGCTCAAGCAGGCTTCCCGCCGGGATATGTACACCATCTGCCAGAGCGCTGGGCTAGGTAAAAACGAGCTGTATACATTCCCCAGTGGTCACTGGTAGGTAGGAAGAGGACCTAAAGGACCTCTGAGTGAGTCACCAGTCCACTTCTAACACTTGCTACCATGACCCACACCCACGCCACAGGAATGGTCCAGCCTCTCCCATAATTTCTGAAGGAGTGGGAAACACACGATCAGAGAGAGGGAGTTCATCCTATCTTTGAGAAGTTCTTTTACTAAACGTTAACTTCCACCTTAGTTCTGACCCCAGTAGTCACATAGAAAATTTCTACTTTTTCTGCTTTGTGACAGCCTGTTAGGTCTTTAAAGTCAGCGTTTTCACTGTTCACTGTAAAACATCCTGCTCCTGCTCATTTGTGATCCCTTTAAAGTCTAACGCCCAGAATTGCTGCTCTAGACTGAAAGCCAAGAGGTTACTGGGCCCAGCTGTTGGCTCACCTTTCACCCTCCTGGTTTGCTTTAGATGGCTTGGCAAAAAAGTTTGGGCTTACCCCTGAGCAATTTGGGGAAAACCTCCGGGACAGTTACCAGAGGCACGAGACAGAGCAGTTTCCTGCAGAGCCCTTGGAGCTGGCCAAGGATTATGTTTGCAGGTAGGCATTGCAGTAGGTGGCTGGCAGGAGGAGGGACCTGAGGGCAAAGATGTCGTCATCCTGCAGCTCCTCCATTTTCCCTACAGCCAGTTCCCTACACCAGAAGCTGTGCTGGAAGGTGCCCGCTACATGGTAGCCCTGCAGATTGCCCGAGAGCCCCTTGTCCGGCAGGTGCTGAGGCAAACTTTCCAGGAGAGAGCCAAGCTCAATATAACCCCCACCAAGAAAGGCAGAAAGGTAAGCCAGTTGAGGGGCTTTGATCTAGCATGTGTTCCAGCTCTGTTTGATTGAACTGAGTTTCTTGCCTTCACACTTAGCTGAGCTGTCTGCCTGAGAGCAGAGAGTCGGTCTTTTTTCCAAGGGTCAAGCCCAGTCTGTCTGTTGACTGATGATTCCCTCTTGTGTACAGGATGTGGATGAAGCCCACTACGCTTACTCCTTCAAGTACTTAAAGAACAAGCCTGTTAAGGAACTGAGAGATGACCAGTTCCTCAAGATATGCCTGGCTGAAGATGAAGGGCTGCTCACCATTGACATCAGCATAGACATGAAGGGGGTGGAAGGGTAAGCAAAGCTCTGGGCTGGGGGCTCTTTGGGAAGGGCTTGGTCAGTAGTCTGTTGGAAGGAGGGGTCCCTCAGGAATGTGAACCACACTTTCAGAACTGAGCAAACCACCGTCCCTGGCTCAGTCACTCCCAGTGTTCAAGGGCATTTGGCCATCACCTTTTCTCTGTCCCTGACACCACAGTGTTGTCTCTCCTCAGCTATGGCAATGACCAGACGTATTTTGAAGAAATCAAACAATTTTACTACCGAGATGAGTTCAGCCACCAGGTGCAGGAGTGGAATCGGCAGCGCACCATGGCCATCGAGCGAGCTTTGCAGCAGTTCCTGTACGTGCAGATGGCCAAAGAGCTCAAGAACAAGCTGCTGGCCGAAGCCAAAGAATATGTCATAAAGGTAAGGACAGGAGCTAGTGATCTTCAGTCACATGATTTCCCCAAGCTAGAGCTGAGAGTGAAGGCACCCCTTAATAGCTGTCCTATAGCTAATGGGGAAACACTGGGGGCAGGCTTAGTGTAACCTGAGAGGGAGTGCAAACAAGGTCACGGGTCACTCCAAGACCTCCCCACTTGAAGAGCCTCTTCCCTCCCTCCCCCACTGCATACACATACTCTTTGTTTATACGTCTGGCCTCTGTGTACTCTCCTATTTCTAAAAGCAAAGTGCGCCTTCAGGTTGTAAGTGTGCTGAGGGCTAGGAATGTGCATGCATATAAATAGGACCTTTGCAAATGTGTGCCTGCATCTGTTTCCTTAACCTACTTGGCGGGCCTGCTGGACGTAGTGACTGGTGTGCCTCCTCCGCAGGCCTGTAGTCGGAAGCTCTACAACTGGTTGAGGGTGGCACCCTACCGGCCGGATCAACAGGTAGAGGAAGATGATGACTTCATGGATGAGAACCAAGGGAAGGGCATCCGAGTCCTAGGCATTGCTTTCTCCTCTGCCAGGTAACTTCCTGTCTGGCATCACCCCTTATCTGTCTCCCTAGTCTCGTTCTTCTCTTACTCATATCCTCATATTGCTGATTATCACACAGTTCTTTTTCTGTTGGGCTGGCAGAGATCACCCTGTGTTCTGCGCCTTGGTCAACGGTGAAGGAGAAGTGACAGACTTCCTCCGGCTGCCTCATTTTACCAAACGGCGAACTGCATGGAGAGAGGAAGAACGGGAGAAGAAGGCAAGTGACTAGGACAGGTTACCAAGTGTACATCTTGAGCACATCTTATACTTCAGTGGGGATAAGAGTTTATGGTCTATGTATATGTATAACTGATTCACTTTGTTATAAAGCAGAAACTAACACACCATTGTAAAGCAAATATATCCCAATAAAGATGTTTAAAAAAAAAAGAGTTTATGGCCTAAGCAACATCCTGTGCAAGACCCTGATTATCTCTGACTTGGTCCCTGACCTCTTAAGTCCTGGGACAAGTCTCACTTCCGTAGGCAGTAGATGGCACTCAAGTTCTAGTGCAGAATTTCCTTCTGGCTTGAAGCCGGTTCCTAAGCCTTACGTGCTTCTGGGAGCTGCCATAACTGCCTCTGTTTTTACCAGCATCTGGGTCAGCTTGTTCCAGGAGCTGAAAGCCAGTGTGGCATTAAGCCAATCTTTTCTCTGCTTTAGCATTTGTGTTTCTACCAGGGAAAGAGAAATTTGAATTCATCTCGTGTATATGCTTCTGATTTTTTTTAGCATAAAGGTATCTTTCAATTTTATTGACAGAGCTCCATTCTAAAAAATAATTTTCAACAAACAGCTCTTTAAAAAAAGAAAGAAAAATCTTAAAGTGGAGATTAGAATAGTCTTGACTGCCAGACAGTGGTTTATGTTAAAAAAAGACTTAGGTATGTTTAGTTAACCACAACTCAAGTATAAGCCAGAAGTGTAATAATCTTAGGAAATATTAACAGAAGTACAATATTCAAACTAGAGGTCCTAGTCCCCTCGTCTTGTCTTCCAGTTTGACAACGTGTGATGCATCATTGTTCTGTGGTCTTGTAAGGTCTCAAGCTACTTAGGGAGAGAGAAGTGCTTGAAATCTCCCTATCCTCAAAGTCCTTCAGCTCCAATTTTCTTTCACTCCAGGCTCAAGACATTGAAACTCTAAAGAAATTCCTCCTGAACAAAAAGCCTCATGTGGTGACAGTTGCAGGAGAGAACAGGTAGGGGTACCAGGGGATTGGGCCAGGCCTGGCTTAAAGTCACTCATCCTTTATTGTTGAATCTGCTCTGTCCCTGTTACAGAGTAGGCATGCGCCTGTGTAGAGCCTTGGTAATATCCCCATCCCCAGGGGATATCCCTGGGGATATTGTACCTCTTTGTCTTCAAAGCTCTCTCCTCCCCCACTCCCAGCCATGAGATTGTTCATCCCTGAGAAACTGTCCAGAAATATCCCTGACCAGCACCCCTCATTCCTCCAGGGATGCCCAGATGTTGATTGAGGATGTGAAGCGCATTGTGCATGAGCTGGACCAAGGTCAACAGCTGTCCTCTATTGGGGTGGAGCTGATTGACAATGAATTGGCCATTCTCTATATGAACAGCAAGAAATCAGAGGTAATGCTGGAGCCCCACCCTTAGGCCCTGCACAGGCAAGAGCTATCAATCCCAGGGAGTTGGGGAAACAAAGATTGTGGGGGCACAGGACTGCACCTGTTCACTTACCTATGCAGAGGATCTCCATTGTGCCAGTCATGGTTCAGATAGGGAGCCCCAGAGATTAAATTGGTCCCAGGAAAAATGGTCCCAGAGAAGAGAAATTGACTTAAAAAGCCAGGCGGTTTGGATTTCCTCTTGCTGTTAGAGCTGAGGAGACTTTATGGCCCTGCTGACCCTCGTTTGACTCTAGGCAGAGTTCCGGGATTACCCTCCTGTGCTGAGACAGGCAGTCTCCCTGGCCCGGCGTATCCAGGACCCTCTGATTGAATTTGCCCAGGTTTGCAGCTCTGATGAAGACATTCTGTGCCTCAAGTTTCACCCCTTGCAGGTGAGTAGGATTTGACAGATAGGCCCAAGTGGACAGAGTGGCACAATAACCTTATCCCTGCCTGCTGTGTGTCGACAGGAGCATGTGGTGAAAGAAGAGCTGCTCAATGCCCTGTACTGTGAATTTATCAACCGAGTCAATGAGGTTGGAGTTGATGTCAACCGTGCCATTGCCCACCCCTACAGCCAGGCCTTAATTCAGTATGTCTGTGGCCTGGGACCTCGAAAAGGGACCCATCTCCTAAAGGTAGGATTGGGTTGAATCAGAAAAAAGAAAAGTTCTATTTCATTGAACCTTTACTTTGCCAATATGCTTTGACAGGCAGACCAAGGTCAGAGAGGTAAAGGCACTTTACCTCTTGCCTAGAGTCATGAAGCTAGAGAGGGTCAAGAGTCAGACTTCAGACCAGGTGGCCACAGTCATGGTCTTCACTACTGCACAGTGGTGGCTCATGGAAGAGATAACCTGAGCCATGATTTAAAAGAAATGGAGGAAAGCAAGAGTGTACTAGACACAGACCTCAGGATAGTGGGGGTTTTTGTTTTTTTGTTTTTATATATATATATGTATTATTTATTTATTTTTGGCTGCATTGGGTCTTTGTTGCTTCATGCAGGCTTTCTTTAGTTGTGGCGAGCAGGAGCTACTCTTCGTTGTGGTGCGTGGGCTTCTCATTGCAGTGGCTTCTCTTGTTCCAGAGCTCGGGCTCTAGGCGCACGGGCTCAGTAGTTGTGGCACGCGGGCTCTAGAGCGCAGGCTCAATAGTTGTGGCGCATGGGCTTTGTTGCTCCGTGGCATATGGGATCTTCCCAAACCAGGGCTCGAACCCGTGTCCCCTGCATTGGCAGGCAAATTCTTAACCACGGTGCCACCAGGGAAGCCCAGGATAGTGGGGGTTTTTTCCCTAGTGGAAAAAAAGGATTTCAATACAGAGGAGGGTATGTAGTGATCTTCAAGAGTATTTGTAATTTTTTTTTTCTTAATATGGGGTGGCTACTTGACTGTATCATTAACTTTGAAGCAGTACGTTAGGTATGTATTATCTTTGCTTGGCATAGTGTAGTCTTTTAACATAATTTTTTTAGTAGCAGTTAGTATGGTGTAGTGCTCAGTTAGATATCGGGGTGTGGCGGCAAAATTCCCATCATGGAGGGTTTCCCAGAGACCTGAAAGCAGGCTGGGAGGTGGGGCCTGCCTCCTGCTCCAGCTTACTCCAGTCTGCTCTTCTAGATCCTGAAACAGAACAACACCAGGCTCGAGAGCCGGACCCAGCTGGTCACCATGTGCCACATGGGTCCCAAAGTCTTCATGAATTGCGCTGGCTTCCTCAAGATCGACACGGCCTCCCTGGGGGACAGGTGATGCCCTCTGCCTGGGTGGGCCAAGAGGAATTCTCTTGGGCTTTGCTTTGGGGATTCAGGGATTAGGGCTGTCAAAGGGCCACAAGCTGTTTAAATTAGGAAATGTTTTAAAGCAAAGGTGAGGAACCTTTATTTAGTCGAGCCTCTGACCTATGGAAAAGATCAGTTCAATTATGTGAAGCTTTTTTGTGAGAGAAACATAAAAAGAACCAACTTAGTGTATAAATTAAGGACAGAAAACATAAGACTTGGTTCAGTAAACACATACTTGTTCTGTTGTTAATGGTTTGTTGTGGCTAGATAAGGGTGGGAATAGAAGGGGCAGTGGAGAAGCAGTGTGGGGGTCTGAGGCATAAGGAAGGGGGAGAGAGATTTGGTATGTTTTGAGATGATGTTATTGAGAGAAAGTTCTATTCACTTGGACTTTGGACTTCACTATTGACCTCTTCCTCTCCAGAAGTTATCAACTCAGTCTTTGGAGGATCTTTTCCACGGGCACATAGCTCCTCATTCAGTAATGGAAATCAGTGGGGAAATAGGCTTCAAGTTCTAAAACTTCATTTTCCACCCAGCTTTGCTGTAACACTCCACGAATAACATAGGTCCATGTGAGTGCACGGGCAAGACCAGCCTGGGAAGGCTTTATGGGGGAAAGTAGCTGTCAGCAAATTCTCAAAGGTCTTCTTCCCCCTTCTTGTTTTATCTTATTATAAGACTTATATAATATAAGTTCATGATATAAAATTCAACATATAGAAATATTATGCAGAAAGTGGAAGTCCCCCATAATCCCACCCCCCAGAGATAATTACCATAACAAGTTGATGTATACTACAACTTTTCTAAATTTTATTTTTGCTATGCATTTACTAACTACCCATTTACTACAAAAATGGGATCATACGGTTCATAGTGTTTTGCAGTGCATTTTTCACGTATCAATATATTGTGGCCATCTTTCCATGTCAGCACACATAGATCTACCTCATTCTTTTTAATGGCTGTATAGTATTCCATTGTATGGAGGTACCCTAATTTATTTAACCAGTTCCCCATTGGTGGACATCTGGGTTGTTACTAGAAGCTTCTCGTTATATATCCTGCCCCTTTTCTGCCTTTCCTTCAGCACTGACTCATATATTGAAGTCCTTGATGGTTCCCGAGTTCACCCTGAGACCTATGAGTGGGCCAGGAAGATGGCAGTGGATGCTCTGGAATATGATGAGTCAGCCGAGGATGCCAACCCTGCAGGGGCCCTTGAGGAGATCTTGGAAAACCCAGAGCGACTCAAGGACCTGGACTTGGATGCCTTTGCAGAAGAACTGGAGAGGCAGGTAGGTGACAGTGTAGAAGGCCTGGCACAGAAACTATCCCAAGTGGCCTAGTTGAGAGGAGACTTAGGCAGCAAGTCCTCAGAGAATTCCTAATAGTGTTAGTGTAGGAGACCTGATCCTTCTCCCTCCCCGTGCTGTACTGGGTTTCTCAAGGAAGTTTTCAGTCTGCTTATTAAGGAGCCGAGGACGTCTCGGAGACTGCTGTATTCATTGTTGGGGGCACATTGCGAGGGAGCTGGGAGGGGGTGAGTAGCAGGGTTTCCTTCTAGGCCCTCTTTCCTCCTTTCCAGTGGTGCGGTTTTGCATTTGTCTGTTTTATACATTGGGGTTCTGTGAGGCATTTTTATCAGAACAGTGTTCCATGGCTAAGAAAAAGGTTGAAAACCTCCTTTAGTAAATGTTGGGGGGAAAGAAGAGAAACCCTGACAGGAGCCAACTGGCTTACTTCTTTCATTGAAACCCCTGATGGCTCAGTTGGGGAGCAGTTGCAAGGCTCTTCTTGACGGGGGCTTCTTCCCCAGGGCTATGGTGACAAACACATCACTCTGTATGACATCCGAGCAGAGCTGAGCTGTCGGTATAAGGACCTCCGGACAGCCTATCGCTCTCCCAACACAGAGGAAATCTTCAATATGTTAACCAAAGAAACACCAGAGACCTTCTACATTGGTAAATTCTGTGTCTGTTTTTTAGCTGGAGGAGGATATGTAGGGGTGAGGGGATGTGTTTACTGTACACATTCAAACCAAGCAACAGTTACAGCAGAATGAGGCAGGTTTGTACTGTAGGTGGGAAAGACCAGGGAAACTTTTAAGAAGATTATAGCGCCCTGAGCTGGAAGTCAAAGCTGAGTTCAAGGTCAGATTATGCTTTTAACCTGCTGCTGTGGGGTCTTCATGGGGTCAGTCTTATGGCCTCATTTTCCTGTCATCAAATGAGGGGGAAGATCTCCCTTTTCGAGGATGTGAAGGAAATCAGTGGAGATGCTCTAGGACAGACGTTCTGTCACTAAATGGCTGGTGGGAAGGAGTTACCTCTCCAGTTCTCTTAGCCTGCTTCCTGTTCTCTTCTTCCCTTCCCTCTCCTCCTCTCCCCTTACTCCAGGAAAGCTCATTATCTGCAACGTCACTGGCATCGCCCATAGGCGTCCACAGGGTGAGAGCTATGACCAAGCAATCCGCAATGATGAGACAGGGCTATGGCAGTGCCCCTTCTGTCAACAGGACAATTTCCCTGAACTAAGTGAGGTACGTGCTGCATTGTTACCATGGTAACTCTGAATTTCCTTTATTGGATGTTCTCAGTGCCCTAGAAAGGAACCAAGAATGGGGATAGTTTAGATGACACTTTACCAAGTGAACACACAAAGAAGGAAGAGGGCTGGAATGCATATAGGCCTAACATGAAGTCCCTCTGTATGCTAGTCAGAAATGATCTATGTGGTTTTTTCTGTTCTCGCTCAACCCTTAATCCTTGTTTCCCATTCTCTGAGGATGTAGCTCAACCAGAGTAGAGACAAGAGGATATATGCATTTCTCACATACAGTGTAGGTAGGCACTGTGTCCCTCTGCTAGTTAGAAGGTATCTGTAAGGCTCCCTTCAATTTTTTCATTGTCCACACACATCTTAATTTTTCCCACATTCTTCTAGACATCATCTGCTTTTCTCATGGTTAGAACTCATAAAAGCCATCCTGAAAGCTTTTTCTGGATCCTCAAATGTTATTTAGGCAGACTGTAAAATAGACAGTTTCTTAACTTTACCCAATAAAAGAAGCTGGTGAGATTTGTCCAGGTTATAAAAGAGCCAAGGTGTGCCTGGTTCACTGAAATGAGTTGTTCTGAGGAGACTGACAGAGATATTTCTTATGCCCACTAGGTCAGAACAGAATGGGAGAGAGGGGCTTCAGTTGTAGCTGGAGGGACATATAAATTAGATTAACATAAAAAATTGGTCTGATGGCCAGTGGTGCCAAGCATGAGTTATGAGTCAAGGGACTTTGGGAATATTCAAATTCTGTGTTGCTGGGTGGCTGAGTCGTTGTGTTCTCACATCATGATGCCAGTGTCAATGGTAGAATGAATTACAGCACTCCTGGCAGCTCTTTTCTGAATGTGTGATCTCCAGAATCTTAATGATCAAGCTCCTCTCCTGATGCCCTCTTTAGGTCTGGAACCACTTTGACAGTGGTTCATGCCCAGGCCAGGCCATCGGTGTCAAAACAAGGCTAGACAATGGTGTCACTGGCTTCATCCCCACCAAATTCCTCAGCGACAAAGTGGTAAAGCGGCCGGAGGAGCGAGTGAAGGTAGGTGAATGACTGGGGTAAGGCCCCTGGTGCAGTTTTCAGCTGCCCAAATCAGGCTGGCTTTGGGCTGTCCCCACCAGGAGTTAGGCTCTGTTCCCAGTGGCTCCTGGTGGGGAGCATTTCAGAAGGATTTATAACCAATTGAGTGAAGTCAGGGCGAGAACCGTCTGTCTGAATGAGGAGCAGCTTTTGTGCCCTGCCTTTGTGAAATGTCATCAAATTGCCGGCCCTTTGAGAGAGGGCTCTCTCTTCCTGTGTGGGAGGCTGTGGTTTAGTCCGGCGGGCAGGAAGCAGGGCCCAGCATTACGTGCTGGGAAGCAGAAAGGCTAAGCTCCCTTTCTGTTCTAGTATTCTCCTGTCAGAGCTGCCATTTGTTCTGCACACACTAGATACCAGCCCTTGACATTTACATATGTTGACTCAGATCTCACAGCCTGATGGGGAAGGAAATAGTACCTTCTTTTTTCAGAGAAATTTGAGTGCCTTTTCCAGGATCAGCTGGTTTGTTAGTGATACAGCTGGTACCACATCTGCCAAATTCTCTGGTTCTAAGTGTTGTGAACCCCTGAGCCTATGGACTTAGGAAGGCTGGGGAAAGACATTCCGAATACAGGCATACCTGATTTTATTGACCTTTGCAGATACTGTTTGTTTGTTTGTTTTTACAAATTTAAGGTTGGTAGTAACCCTGCATCGAGCAAGTCTATCAGTACCATTTTCCCAACAGCATTTGATCACTTCGTGTCTCTGTGTCACATTTATGTGTGGTAATTCTCACAGTATTTCAGACTTTTTCATTATATTTGTTAGGGTGATTTGTGACCAGTAGTCTTTGATGTTAGTCTTGCAGAAAGATTAGGACTCACTAAAGGCTCAGGTGACGGTTAACGTTTTTAAGCAATAAAGTATTTTTTAACAAAGGTATGTACATTTTTTAAAACATAATAGTGTTGCACCCTTAGTAGACTGTAGTGTGAACATAACTTTTATATGTACCGGGAAACTAAAACATTCTTGTGACTCACTTTATTGTGATATCTGCTTTATTGCGGTGGTCTGGAACTGAGCCTGCAATATCTCCAAGGTATGCCTGTAAATGAAGCTAGGGAGATTTTCAGAAGGAGAGCCATGCAGATGACTGGGTTTTGTCACTCTTTAGACAGAAGGGCTCAAATCAGGGGTAAAGTATAGAAAATAGCTACTACTTTGCTTTCCCTCCAAAAAGGGCAGCCAGACTTGGATCACATCCTAGCAGCAATAATTAGGCAGCTTTATGAGAAAAGGGAATATTACCAGTGACAGAATATGTCCCAGGAGGCTTCAGTTGGTTTTTCTGCCTAGAGTGGGAGGCATCAGTACAGGGCACAGACTATAGTCTGCAGACGAAACTGAACTCTGAACTCCTGCTAATCTGCCACTCAGTAGCTGGCTGGCTTTGGGCAGTCACTCCACCTTTCTGCCTGGACTTTGCTTTTCTCACATGTAAAATAGGGCATCGGGCTAGACCATCTTTGTCCCTTCCAGCTCAAATGTTCTGTGGATCTAGGTGGGAATGACTGTTCACTGCCGCATCATGAAGATTGACATCGAGAAGTTTAGTGCAGACCTGACCTGCCGTACCTCAGACCTCATGGACAGGAACAACGAGTGGAAACTGCCCAAGGACACCTACTATGACTTTGATGCTGAAGCAGCAGACCACAAGCAGGAGGAGGACATGAAACGGAAGCAGCAGCGGACCAGTGAGTGTGCCCATGACCATGCCTGTGCACCCCAAGTCCTGGCAGCTCTCCCTCTGCAGGATGCACTGCTGACTGCTCAGCTTCCCAGTGGGAGTGAGTGCTCAGCTCTGAGGTGCCGAGACCCAGAGGCATCATGAAAGGGAGCCATTGGCAGGGCTGGAAGCTGGGGTCTTCTTGGGTCACATTTTCTTTGCTAATGCACTGTGACTCTTAAAGCTTCATTCTCTCAGCACCCAGGGGCCCAGGTTAACATATCATTCGTATCAGAGAATCCAGGCCCAGAGAGGGTGAAAGAGTCTCAGAATTCAGTAGTGGGTCAGAGATTAAGCCATGGCCTGTTCCATTGATGTTGGCTCCCAGTCCCATCACCTGATCTATACTTCTTTCCTGCTCTCTTCAGCATATATCAAGCGAGTGATTGCACACCCGTCCTTCCATAATATAAATTTTAAGCAAGCAGAAAAAATGATGGAGACCATGGACCAGGGTGACGTGATCATCCGACCGAGCAGCAAGGGTGAAAATCACCTGACAGTGACCTGGAAGGTCAGTGACGGCATATACCAGCATGTGGATGTGCGGGAAGAGGGCAAGGAAAACGCCTTCAGCCTGGGAGCCACCCTGTGGATTAACAGTGAGGTGAGAGGCAGCCCCTGCCTGCACTAGCATCCCCACTCCTGCTTCCAGAAACAAACCACTCTCACCTTAGTTACTGGTATGCGTTGTATTTTAGCTACACAGAGCAACAAAACAGGAGGTTGGTTATGAAATGAGTAATTTGATATCAGTTTTGTATATTTTGCACTTCTTTCCCTGTTCTCCAGATTTTAAAATAGACTAGAGAACCGCTGGAGGAAGAGGAGAAAATACACATGCAAGCGCTTCGTGCACAACACACACACACCAAATTTCTTTGTCCTGTTTTCAGTGGAGAGAAATTTTATGAAGCCCCCTATTGTTCCCAAGCACTAAGGGAGAACTAAAGTTATGAATTAAAGGATTTTGTGCCTTGTAAGCTAATAAATCTGGGCATGACTCAAACAGATGGATACATTGAGGGGACTTTGCAGCAGAGTGAGGCTGCAGCAGGGCTGGGAAGTTCCTCCCCTCCAGTGGGTTCTCTTCCAAGTGGATTTGATGAAAGGCTGAATCTCAGCTCTGGATATGACAGTCGGGGCCTTTTTCTTCCCACAGGAATTTGAAGACTTGGATGAGATTGTTGCCCGCTATGTTCAGCCTATGGCATCCTTTGCCCGGGACCTTCTGAACCACAAGTATTATCAGGACTGCAGTGGTGGGGACCGTAAGGTGAGCCCAGGGCCCTGCAAGGGATGACACCTCCCAGTCACTTAAGGATGTATGGTTTCCCTTCAGTGTAGGGGATGCTCAGCTGGTGAAGGAGGTGTACATCATGTGTGAGCCAGACATTGTGTACCAAGCATGCTGCTATCCCAACCTCTCCCCCTCATTCTACCCCCAGAAATTAGAGGAGCTGCTCATCAAAACTAAGAAGGAGAAGCCCACCTTCATTCCCTATTTCATCTGTGCCTGCAAGGAACTGCCCGGCAAGTTCCTACTGGGATACCAGCCCCGGGGTAAACCCAGGTGAGCACTGGTGCTGAGAAGGTGCTGCCACTGGGGTCCACAGATAGGCTAGCAGGCCCCCAAACAGTACTCTCTCTGGTTCTGCTTGACTGCCTTTCTCCTCTTATCTGTTTAGAGTGGAGGTGGAGGTTGGAGGTGGGGAAAGAGGGTGATGATTTAGAGGCAAAAGGCAGACTGAATAAGAAAGGTTCTTTAATCAACCCTGTGAAAAAGAGTTCCCTTCACCTCTTCTCCCTCCCAGAGAGTGATAGAAATCACCAGACACTCTCTCTACCTGACTGGCAAAGATGGGGGCCAACACACTGGTCACTCCTTCCACTCTCTGCTTCACCCTCACCAGGGCTTTTCAGCACACGGTGGCTCACTGTTGCTGTGGTGAGCCTGTGCTGAACGGGGATAGGTCAGGAAAGCATCTCTTCCAGTCACCAACCTGCTCCGCTCCCTTCTGTGTATGACTGACAGGCTGGCCTTCCTAGGTATTCCTCTATCTGAGTCCCTCCTTTGTTCACCCTGCATCAGACAAAGTCTGATTTCCTTAGGCCTGCTTTCTTTGTGTCCGTTACCCAGACTGATAGCCATACTAGCCTTCTCTACTCCCCCATCCTCCCTTCGGTCCTTGGCCAGAGCCTGTGCCTTTCTGCTCTTAGTCCTGTACTGCTCGCACATGATGCACAGTGTGGGCTCTATTAGGAGGGGCTCAGAGGCCAGAGGACAAGGAGCTCTGGACTCTGGACCCTGCACCATCGTGGGCATTTCTGGAATATTGTGCTTGTTTCTGAGAAGCCTTTTCTGACTCACCAGCATGCTTCCAGAAGATGGCAGCCAGGGCCATGTGGCGGTTGGAAACTATCCCATGAGCAACAGTTGAACAAACAGGGGACTTTAACCAGGAGCAGAGGCAACATGATAGCGTCCCTTGGAAAGGGGTACAAACTCCTTGTGGTGCAGAATGAACAACAGTTGGGTAGAAGATCTAGGAAGCAGGTTTCAGCTTAATATGAGTCAGCACATTGCCATACTTATTAGCGTTGACTGTTGGCTGTTGACAGCTATCCTTTACTGAGCACAATCTGTTTTAAGTGTTGTGATAAGTGCTTTATGTGTTGTCTCATTTATTCCTTATACCCACGCTATAGGTTTAAGTGTTGTTATCCTCATTTTACAAATGAGGCCGAGATTCAGGTTTAGTAACTTGGTACAAGCCATATAGGTGATGAGTGGCAGAGACAAAACTGGAACAAGGACTGGGTCTGAACCCAGAGCCCATCCTCTGATCCACTCTCTGCTCTGGCAAAGTGTTAAATAAGGGCAGACCAGCCACCGTCAAGAAGCACTTCCAGATTCCAGCTCGTGGGGAGCTGTGCTTTGCTGCCCTGGGAGGCCCCTCCCAACCCTGACACTGTGATCTCAGTAACCCTCACCTGCAGTGTGCTGCCGACATACTGCAGCACAGGACGGTGGCCCAGCCCCCAGCAAGGCTTCTTCTGGCAGCCTGAACATAGCACACCAGGGGCTGCTGACTCCTGGCGTTGCCTGGACTCTGCTGTGCCCTTCTCACCTCACCCAGAGTGCAGCCTCCTTTTACAGGGTCAGGGACTGGCTCTTTTATCTCTCCTTTCCCCCAGCACCCAGTGTGGCTACTTCACATGGTGGAAATCTGCTCTGGCCGCTCTCTTACAGCTGGCCACAAGTGGTATCTGATGCACGTTTCCTCCCAAAATCCCAGGATAGAATATGTAACAGTGACTCCAGAAGGATTCCGGTACCGGGGCCAAATCTTCCCGACTGTGAATGGCCTTTTCAGATGGTTTAAGGATCATTATCAGGATCCTGTACCAGGTGAGTTCTACTCTCTCTGACTTGTGGAGTGTGGTTGAGGGACGTCTAAGTGCTGAGTCAAGCAAGTGCTGAGTCAGCCCTTCTACAGGAAGGGCTGAGGCCTAGGCTGTCATTGTAGTTCTCTTAATTCCTATTCCATCTTCTACTTTGCCTGTACAGCGTCCCTATTTTTTTTTTAATTTATGTATTTATTTGGCCACACCACGTGGCTTGTGGGATATTAGTTCCCTGACCAGGGGTTGAACCCATGCCCTCAGCAGTGAGAGCGCAGAGTCCTAACCACTGGACTGCCAGGGAATCCCCCCAGCTTCCCTTCTTTCCACCCACCTCAGTACCTCTCCCAGCCCCCCAGTTGTAAAACCAGAAGTAGGTTTCTGGTGAGACATAATTTGGGCCATTTCTTGCAGGCATCACCCCCAGTAGCAGCAGCAGGACCCGGACACCTGCCTCTATCAATGCTACCCCAGCCAATATCAACCTTGCAGGTAAGGAGCTCGTGCCGGGGACTGGGGGTAAGAGGGATGGAGCTAGAAGGACTGTCACCTCTAACATGCCCATCTCCCACCTCTGTGTGCTTACAGATCTGACACGGGCTGTGAACGCCCTGCCCCAGAACATGACCTCACAGGTGTTCAGTGCCATTGCTGCCGTGACAGGCCAAGGCCAGAACCCTAATGCCACCCCAGCGCAGTGGGCCTCCAGCCAGTATGGCTATGGCGGCAGTGGAGGGGGCAGCAGCGCTTACCACGTACGTGGCTTGGGGAGGAGGCTCCCTGCAGAGGGTGGGGAAGGGTGAAAGGGAACGGTCATCCTTTACCAGCCTGTGTCCATAGACTGGCCTCTGCAGTGCCCACCACGAGGGCCTTCCTAAGGAGAGGGTGCTACCACAGCATTAGGAACTGTCTCCAGCAGATGTTCCTTTTTCTCAGGCCCATTTAAGGGGAACGGGAATGAGAGAAGTTCTGACCTTTCCACAGTCTTTTGGGATCTTTAGAATCCTCAAGCCTCTAGCAACCTCAAGTGGTCAAGGGTGCACTGTGGTGTCGTGCCAGGTCCCATCGGGTTGGCCTGCCTCTGCTGCTCAGAACCACACACTGCTCAGGAGAGGGTCAGCTGGAAGGCTCTGGATGGAGCCCAGATTTTCAGCTTGCCAGAAATTCACAGAAAAACCAAATAAGCACAAAACCCGTCCCGATTCAACTGTTCACCCTTCTCCAGGTGTTCCCGACGCCAGCCCAGCAGCCGGTGGCCACGCCACTAATGACCCCCAGCTACTCCTACACAACCCCAAGCCAGCCCATCACCACACCACAGTACCACCAGCTACAGGCCAGCACCACCCCTCAGTCTGCCCAGCCCCAGCCCCAGCCCTCCTCCAGCTCCCGGCAACGGCAGCAGCAGCCAAAGTAAGTATACAGATGGTGGCACAGAACAGGTTATTAGTAGAGGGAGGTGCTCTGGATCTTCTGACAGCCACGGCCCAGGTGATGTCCCCAGCAGGACTACTTTCTGGGAGAAGAGGGAAGAACACAGTCTGTCAGCAGGCCATGGCTGCTGTCCATAGAGGCGAGGTCCATTTCTGCAAGAATGGATGCTCACCAGTGATTGCTGGGAAGGCTTTCTTCTAGGGAGTCCCAGTCTCAAAGGCCCTTGTTCTCCCTCCCAGGTCCAACAGCCATGCAGCCATCGACTGGGGGAAGATGGCGGAACAGTGGCTGCAGGAGAAGGAGGCAGAACGGCGGAAACAGAAGCAGCGGCTGACACCTCGGCCCTCCCCCAGCCCTATGATCGAAAGCACCCCCATGTCTATTGCTGGCGACGCCACCCCACTCCTGGACGAGATGGATCGGTAGGGGGCCTGCTCCTAGGACTCTGGTTACCTCTGAGGCTGGGAGAGGCCTGGCTGCCCATTGCCTCACTCCTTGCCCCTCCTTTTCTGTCCATAAAGTGGAGTGAATTGACGTTCTCTTTGGTGGTCAGCCTGGATGGGTGACAGTCTGGATGGCCTTGCGCACTTGAGCTCAGTGTACGCTAGGCAACAATACTCCCACTCCAGGTCCTCACTGACCACCTGTCGTGGGACCAGGCTGGGAAGGGAGTGTGGCAGGGAGGAAGAAGAGGAAGAAGAAAATGAGAGTGGAACAGTTTTGTATTCTACTCCCTACAAGCCATTTTGAGCTTCTGCTCTCACCTGACTCTGGGCTATGACGGAGCACCAGCTCAGCACGTGAGTCTCCCCCAGCTCTCGTGGGGAGATGAATGCTATTTATTCAGTTTGGGACAGGAGAGAGGAGGGAAGGTATTTCTGACCGATACCAACAGCTTGGGTGGCTATCAAAGCAGGATCACAAGGGACGTAGGGGAGCAGTGCTAACCTGCCCAGCCCCGCCTGGCTGCCCCTACCCCCTGCTGCCACGCTTCCTGCCCGTCATTTGAATAAACAGTGTTTCTACAGAGCACTTGGCAAAGCCTCTCTCCAAGTCTCCAGCTCTTGAGGGGGAGCTTTCAAAGCAGTGTTTGGAGCTCTGAGGGCTCCCTTGACTCCCTCTTCCAGGCCATCAGAGAGGCAGGGACTTAGAGAGGAGCAGGTGGCTTCTGTACCATGTTGCCTAGGGTCACATCCCTGCTCCACTTCCCAGCCCTGTGACCTTGAGCGAGTTCCTGTTGTCTCTAAGCCAGCTTTCTTATGTGTAAAATGGAGATGATGATACCTAGCTCAGCAGGGCAGCTGTGAGGACTAAGAAAGAATGTGTGAAGTGCTAAGTCCAGTGCCTGGGACCTCATCAGGCCTCAGGAAATGTTAGCAGCTGCTGTTACACTCACACACAGCCACCCCATCCACTGTGCCTTCTAGTCTTCTCTGGCACATGGGAGAAAGGCCACAAGTCAATCTGGGTGTCTCCACTTGAACCCTGCACCTCTCTCTCCCCTTTTTGCCGGCTGGGCCTTGGTCTCTGACAGTACCTCCACATGAGTCAAGTGTATCTCCCCCAGGATGGGCTCCCCACTCACCTGGTCCCACACACACACAGCCCTGATGAAGAGAGCTGACTAGTCGCTTCCCCCAGCCCCATTGCCTCTTGTTCTGGACTGATCTCCCTGTGTTTCTTCACTAGGGCTTCACCTCAGAGCTTTGCCTGTCAGCTCTGGGAAAGCAAAGCTTTCCCCCTTCCTTCGCTCTGCTTGGGGCTCAGCAGAGAAGTCAGAAGAGGCCACTGCTGCCTAAACTTGGAGAGCTTCCCGCCTTGCTTTCCTTCATTCAAGATCCCTTTGGCTGTTGGCAAGAGTTGGGGGAAGGGGCTGGCCTTCCGACAGGAATTCAGCACAAAAGGCCTAGAAGGGCCTAGCAGGAGCAGGGCCACACCAGCTGGGAAGGTTCATCATGTTCCTTTTGATGCCACCAGCACCTGCCCCAGGGCCACTTAGAGTAGGGAAAGGCCAGGCAAGGCAGCACAGAGTGGGCTAAAAGGTTCAGTTGATTAGTGGTATCACTGCACACAGTGCCTATCACCATGTGGATTTTGCACAGACCTGTCTCCCAGTAGACAGGAAGCCTCCTTCCCACCCAGAGGTGCTCTTCTCCTGCCCTGGACCTAGGATGTTGCAGAGGAACAGGCTGTGCCCTTTCCCTGCCCTCCCACCTGCCTTCTCTGGGCTTCCTCTTGAAAGACGGATTGCCCTTCAGAAACACCTGCAGCTCCTTAGCCCCTTGGCTCTAGTTATGCCCAGAGGCTGCCCGCCCCCCCCCCCCCAGCCCAGAAATAGCCAGGTTGGAGGGAGAGAGAAGCAGGGGGTCAGCTACAGGTTTGATCGTATTTATTCTTCGCCCTGGTCGCCCTGGCCTCAACTGAGATTGGGGTTTGATGCTGGGGGAGATTTCCTCTTGTTGACCTTCTTGACTGGTGAGGTCTTCATCCTGGGCTTCTTGGCCTGGACCCCGTTCTTCTCTCTCTTCCTGGGTGATAAAGACTCCACAATATCCTCACTGGAGGGTTCCTCCCGCCCAGGGTCATTGTAAGTGTGCTCACTCTCCAGATCTCGCCAGCTGTCTGGGCTGAACTCTGACATCCTGGCCAACTCTCTTGGGCTTAACGATCGGCTTAAGTCTGGAGGTGATTCTGATTTAACTGGGCTTTTCTTCTTAGTCAGCTTGCCCTTCTTGACTTTTTTCTTCACCTTTGCTTTTTCGTCCGTCTCCTCCTCCTTGTCTTTCTCTTTTCCCTTTTTCTTCTTTATCTTCTTGATCATCTTATTGCCCTGGGCCTTCCCTGTGGGGCTTTCGGAACGCCAGATGGTGATGGGAGCTGCTAAGTCAGGGGTACCTGTGACCATGCCCATACCTGTGTTGGTGAGGAGGGCAGGGGGCCCCACCTGGGTCGGGATGGGAGGCTTGCTTTCTTCCTCCTCCTCCTCCTCCTCCTCCTCCTCCTCTTCCTCTTCTTGGTTTAGGTCATCTGCCCCGCACTCACGGTAGATGGGATGGTGGATCACTGCCACAGAGACAGGCCTGTAGCTTTTGCACCCGGGGGAGAGGAGAACAGGGGAATATGGCTGACGGAGTGTGGGGGCCAGTGACCCCCATCGGCCCGCCGGCACTCACCAGCCACACCAGAACCGCTCCACACACTCTTCCTCTGGGATGAGCTCAAAGCATGGGCACCGGATGATGTTGAAACAGGCCGAGTCCACATCTTGGGAGCAGGTTAGGCCCACATCTCTGGAACTGCTATATGTCTTCTCTGAGCAGTCCTTCAGCCTGCCACACAGGGGACTCAGGCTGGCTCCCCTGCCTCCACGACTCCCCAGGGGCCCAGAGCAAGAAGCCTGAGGGACAGCAGGCTTCCACTGGGTTCAGCCCAGTCTGCCAAAAGACCTCCCCGTGGCTCCTGGAACACAAGCCAGGTGTACAGAAGCTGGGGCCGGGCTGGCAGCACCAGGTCAAAGCTGAAGCAGGGGACCACAGTGAAAATTTTGGATGTGGCTCTACCCAGGAGTCTCTTCTGGGCTGTGGCTCTCCCAAGGAGGAGGGCCCTTACCTAGACTCACAGTCACAGTGGCTGACGGAGTGCAGGTGCACACCGTGGTGGCCATAGTCACAGGCGAAGGGATGGGTGATGCGCCCGGGGCACGTTCTGTGTTTCCAGCAGCACCTGTCAGTGTCCTTGAATTCACCTGACGGGGGAGGGGTCTGGGGTGAGAGGGGGTCGTATGCGCGGCAGCAGCAACACACCTGGATCTCCCTTCCCACAGTTCAGTATAAAGGCTTCACCAAGTTCACCTGCTGCCACCATCGTCCCTCCCTCCCCCATAGCTGTTTCTTTTTTATTTTTTTTTTGGCCGCACCATGCAGCTTGTGGGATCTCAGTTCCCCCAACAAGGGATTGAACCTGGGCCCCGACAGTGAAAGTGCCAAGTCCTAACCATTGGACCGCCAGGATTCCCCCCACAGCTGCTTCTACTGCTGAGTAGTAGTAACTCAGCCCAGCGCTCTCCTCTCCCCAGTCCACTGCGTGTGACTCTGCCTGCCCCTCGCAGACTCCCAGGACAGTGTCTCACCAAGTCCCCCTTGCTGTCCTGTGACACCTGCCTCTTCCCCTCCCCTGCCTTGTGTGGGAGCCTACCTTCCTTCCCAAGGCCCTCTGCTGACTCCTGCCTGCCCCTCACCCAGTGCTCGGAGTTGTCAGCTACCCCACTGCACAGAGTACCTGGGTGAGGGAGGGCCCTCTTGCCATGGCAGACGGGAGCACCACTTCAGAGTCCCCAGCAGTTAAACCTGGCGGCAGCAGCATCCTCAGATCCTACGCCTGCCCCACACAGGCCCAGGAGGCCAGCGTCCGACCTCTCAGCCTCTGAAGCCACTCCATCCCCAGGGCCTGCTCCAGCATGACAGCTCAGGCCTGGAGGGGAGCTAGGCCTGAGCCTCCAGTGCGTCACGTTCCTTGGCTTCCCTGCTGACTCTTCCCTTTCCCTCCTCTCTTCTCCCTCTGACACCTTTCTCACTCTCACTTCTCTCCCCTTTCCCAGGCTCACTCTTTATTCTTTCCCTTCTCTTTACTCATCAAGTTCCCATTCCCCATCCATTCTCTCTCCCCAGTCTTAGAGCCACAGACTCAAACAGTCTACCCCTTGTAGGCGACACAGATACCGTGTCCCAGGGCACAGGGGAGAAGCTGCTGGGGAGAGGCCTGGGGATTAGGGGAAAGGCCTGAAGAAAGGTTCCTACCTCTTTTGCTCAGCTGAATGCAAGCCCTGCGCACACACTGGTGTGTCCCAGCCTCCACCCTCACTGCCTCACCTCTGACCCTGCCTAAGGCCCCAGTCTACCAACGGCTCTCCCCTTGGGCCACCATCTAAAACAAGCCCAGGAAGTGATTCCCTGTGCCGAGAGGACAAGGCACCTTCCTGGAGGTTCCCCCTGAACTCCGGCTCCACCCGCTCCCAGAGGAGGAAGGGGGCTCTGGAGGAAGGGGGCGGGCACTCCCAAGTTCCAGGGCAGCCCAGTTTGGGGTGCTACGGCTGGCTAACTCCCTCCAAACAGGCCAGGAGGACTGTGCCTTTATCCAGCCCCTACAAGAGGTGGAACTGGGGCAAGACCTCATACTGGCCACCAGTTAGTAGCTAATCAGCTTGGGGGTGTGTTACTCCAAGTGGCCTTAAAGTTCTTGAGAGATGAGACAGCAGCTTGATCTGAGCCTTCCCTACATTCTTCCTCCCCTTCCCTCCCCCCCTACCAGGCTCTGGGGGGCCTGGGTCCCCCATACACCCCAGATCCACTTAGTGGCCTCCCTTTCTGCTTCCTTTCCTCCCATGCCCTTTCTCCATCTCAGGGAAATAAGAGGCAGGGGGAGTAAGAGTCCTGCACCACCACCTCGGCCTTTCTCCAGCACGGCTGAACTGGAGCAAAGGGCAGCAGGGTGGCAACTGCTCTGAACTTGTAGTCAGGCCTGGGTCCAAGTCTAGCTGGGTGACCTAGGGCAAGTTACTTTACTTCTCTGAGCCTTCCATTTCCTTATTCACAAAATGGGGATGACGGTAATACCTATTTTGCAGGGTTGTTGGGAGGACTCAGTTTACATGTGTCAAAGATATTGGTGCACCATACATAAAGTGCCGTACAAAGGAAAGGGGTGATTGTGGCTTCCAGGAAGGGGTGGCCCTCTCTGTCTGGCACAAGGAGGGGTCTCAGGGTAGGGCAGCTGGGTGACCCCTTCAGGACCAAACACTTCCCTCCCTCCTGCCTACCACCAGGTGAGGGGTGGTGGGGACCCCTGGGGCCAGAGATTCCCCCAGACAGACCCACCTTCAGAGGATAAGGTAGATGCGTCAGTGCTGGACGCTACACCAGCCAGCAGATGTCCTCTCTCCCAGCTGGGTAACCTGTTTATATCTGAGAGAGTACAGAGAGGTAACAGCAGCCCCCCTCCCCATACCATTCATTCCAAAAACATTTCCTGAGAAGCTCCAGGTGCAGTCCCCAGAAGATGCAGAGATTAAAAGGACGACACAACAGTCCCTGCTGTCAAGGGGCTGGGGGAGGGCATGAGGAGGGGAGAGGCAGGAGAGGTCTGTGGAACAGTGCATGACACAGTGTGTGGCAGACACCGATCAGGAGGGAAATGGTGGGGACGAAGGCCTGTGGGAGGACAGAACAAGGACACCTACTGAGATAGGGATGGGGTGACCTTCTTGGAAGAAGCATAATAGGAGCTGAATCTGGAGTCATGAATAGGAGTGAGCCAGAGTCTAGGCAAGAAGGGACGGTTCCAGGAATTGTCCCAGGGTGTTCCCAAAGACAACTCCAACCGGCAGCAGCTCCGTCAGCAGCCACAGGGTAGAGTCTGCCACTTCCTTTTTCCTCCTACAATTAGCTTTGTCCTTTGGGGTACTAGAGCTGAGTCCTGCTTAAGGAAGGTAGCTGACTGCTTGGGGACTTCAGCTGGGCTTTCAGTGGCACTCGGTCATCCTTCTACTGGTCCCTGGTGAGCTCCTTCTGTTTTCCACAGCACAGGAAGTACTCAAAATTAATGGAATGAATGAATGAAACTCCAAGCACTTTCCTGGAAACTCCTACCCTGCTTCTGTTCCTCTCAGCACAAAATTTCACCAGCATTATTTATGGCTGTCCCCACCCTCATCAACTTCCAGCCTGGGGAAGTGGCCCTCCCTCCTGCCCAAGCACCTGAACTCTAGGTCCCAGCCAGAATTCTCGCCTTCTGCCTCTTTAGTGTTTTGGGGTTTTTTTCTCTTTACAGGCTATGAACATCTTCAAACAAAACACTCTATGAACCCTGTTTCTCACTCTGCCACTGCATATCCCACCCCTCTTCCTTTTCAATCCAAGTTTATTCACTCCCTCATTTAACGGATGTATTAGCTTTACTCGGCACCAGTGAAGGAAGCCTAGTCCCTACTTTAGTGAGCTCAGTCTCTACCTCTCTCTTCTACTCCAGCCACCTACAGCATGGCAGCCATCCCAGCCCCTCTAGCAGAATAGCCCCGGCAAAGGCCACCAGTGATCTAATAGCCAAACCCAGCGGCCTTCTTTTAGTCTCATCTCATTTGACCCTGTTGACCAATCAATCTCTTCTGCAAACTGTTCCTTTGGCTCCCATGACAGACACCTCTCATCTCTCTTCCTTCCCAGCTTTTTAGTTCTTTCCTAACTCCTTTGCTGTCCCCTCTTTCTCTGCTGTACCCCTTAAATTGGTGATTACCAAGGTTCTGTCTTTGGTCTCCTTCTCAGAAAAAGCTACAGGCTTGTCTTGGATAATGTTATCCACTTCCATGGTTTCAACATCCACTAATAAAATGACATAAATCTGGGTCTCCAATTCAGACTTCTTTCCTGAGCATGTAGCCAATGTCCTCTTGGACATTCCCAAAACATCAAACCAGTATGTCCCATATGAACCCACCATCTTCTCCCTGCCCTTCATGAACCACCTCCTCTTGTATCTTCCATTTCAGAGAGCAACAGACACCTCAGCTAGAAATCTAGGGATCATTCCTTCCCTCACTTCTCACCAACCTGATGACCAAGTCTTGCCATGCCTACCTGCCCCCATATCTGCCTCCGTCTTGGTTTAGACCTTCATTATCTCTGACCAAGACAGCTGTAGTAACCTTCTGCCTGGCCTCCCTGACTTCTGTCTCACTACCCATATCCAGCCCTCACAATGCAGCCAAACCGGTTCAGCACATTCCTCCTTCTTTAATAGCATTCCACTGCCTTCAGGATGAGGTAAGAACTCCTTATCAGGACAGAACTGGTCCCCAGGACCCAGGCCCTTGTTCTTCAGTTATAAGTTCCTCTTGTCCATCCATCCCTCTTCCCACCCCTCCCTTTTCCATTCCTTCTCTCCTGCCTCCCACTCCCCAGGAACACCTGCTCATCTTGGAAAGAACAATGCTATCCAAGTAGAATGGGTCACACTTCTCTTTTGCCCCTTTACCCTACGCCAACGTACTTCATGTGTTTATAGCAACTTGAGAAAAAGGCCTATATTTAATCCACCTCTGTATCTATAGATCCTGGAACATGGAAAGTGCTCAGTAAATGTTGGTTGATTGAATGAACACATGAGTAGAAGAGAATAAAGCCCCTATTGGAGCCACAAAGAAGCTATGGCACTGGAGATTCTGCTCAGGGTTCAAACCTGGGGACTTTTCTAGGGAAGGAGAATTGACCTTGGATGAGGATCTTCCTAATATCAGGCACTGTGCTGGGCTTTATTTCGGGGCCGGGGGGGTGCTTTTAAAATATGCCTTTGACTTTAAATCCTCACCAAAGCCCATTTTATGGATGGGGACAGAGACTTACAATAAGTAACCAGTCCAAAGACACAAGTTAACAGATGACAGAGGTAGGATTCAAATCCTGTTTTCCTGGCTCCATAGTCTATGCTCTTTCAGCCTGTCTACTTATGGTCCTATCCAAAACCTGCCCTGCCAGCTATCACTTACCATTACACCGGCTTTTCAACTCTAATATAGCCAATTCCTCACCCTCTGGTTTTACTCAGTCCTGACTCCACAGCCTCCCATATCCAGCCTGGACCCTAAGGTCAGGCCAGAGGAGCACGAGCCAGGGTCAGGATTCAAACTCTGCTTGCTCTCTCCAGTCACCATGGAAGAAACTTATATGCAGGGTCCACTGACTAACTCCCCTGACACCCCCAAGAAGCCCTGACAATTACAACTCTGCTAAGGGGAGGGATTTAATAACTCTCCTCAGATCTTCAGTCGGAGTTTCCGACTGAAGCAGAGTCCAGAGCTCCTCAGCAGAAGTGATTGAAGTTGGACACAGGGGGGACTTCATAATGAATGAGAGTGATAGCTTAAAAGGAAGAGGGAGGCTTGTGGTCTCTTTCTCAGTAGGGCATTATTCTGGTCGCAGGGGCCTAACTCAAAACTCACAGGTGATGCTCATTTGTACAGAATCCTCCCAGTCTGGAGAGCTGAGGCGCTCCCCCCGACCTTGCGGCACAAGGGGTAGGGTTTTAGGTGGGGTACCCGGGCAGCAGAACTGGGGAAGGAGGGAGGGAAGGAGGAAGGAAGGGAGTAACCAAGGAAGGGAAGGAGGGAAGAGGACGGAGCAAGGCAGGGCAGCTCCTGTTTCCGGGGAAATGCCTCCCTGGCCCCGCCCACATCTGGAGGCGATTGTGATGTCACCTGTGGAACTTCCAGCCTTTTTCCTGCCCCAGAGTCAATGAAACCTCCCGCCCCAGCCCCGGCGACTAGTTGGCCGCTGGACCATGGGCTCCAGCCAAGCCCCACACTTCTTGGGCAGCGGCTTGGGCCCCCGGTGCGGCACAGCAATGCCTTCCAGCCTTACAAACAGAGGCCTCAGCTCTGGCTTCAACCGGACCACCCCAACTGAACGCGCAGGCGGTTCTCTAGGTCCTCAGGACCCCAGTCCTCAATCATTGGTCCATGTCTCGACGTGAGCCCACCCCCAAATCCTAACTCCGCCCCAGCCAGTCCTTGGCCTCGCCTCCTTCGTCGGGCTCTCTCAGGTTCCACACCCCCTCTTGGGTTCTCAAGCCAGACCCCATGCCACGCCCCCAGCTGGAAGCCCTCCCCTAATCTGCTGCCACGTCCCCTCCTTACCGGTGCTGCTCTCGTCCCACTAGCTGGCATCGTCCTCAGTTTTTTCCTTAGTCCACCTTTCAGTCCTCAGTGTCGTCCTAACCCACATATCTCTCAGCCTAGTTCTTCGTCTCTACAAGACTCTTCCTCGCAGAAGTCCAACCCTGAACCTCAGCTTGGCCGAGTCCAACGTAAACCCCAATCTCAGCTTCGCCCCAGTCCAGCCCTTAACTCCGCCTCATGCTTGCCCAGTTTCCCGCCTCCCTCCGCTCTAGGCTGCGTTGTCTTAGCCCAAGTCTGAGCTTCCGCTGCGCTCTTCATCCGGGTCCTCCCAGTTCATTCCGGGCCTCTCCCTCTTTGTTCCACTTTAACCTTAGCACCTCCCCGTTATCTCAGGCCTAAACTTTAGCTCGGCCGCTGACGCCCAGCCCTCAATCCCATCCCTAGTTCCTCTCCAGATCTGCTCCAGGTTTAGTCCTACCCCCAGACCCTAGCCCCGCCCCTAACCCCGTTCTTAGCCCCGCCCCAGCCATTCTCGCAACCTCCAGGCCCCTCCCAATCCTTCGGAACCCAGCAGCTGCCCTTAGCCCCGCCCCCAATCTACACTCGGGCCCGCCTGCGTAGGGAGCTACTCCCAGTAAACTCCAACCAGCCATCCTGGCTCTTCCAAGGTCCCTCCTTCCCTGGCGGGAGGCCGGGCTCGCTCTCGCTCTCTCCCCGTCCGCAGGCCCCTCCACTGGAGCCCAGCTAATGAAGACGTGATGTCGGCTCGCAGACCCCCGTGCGGCGCCCACCCACAGCGCCCCCTCCTAGCCCCCATGGGGCACCCTGTATTGAGACAATACTACCCAACATAGACATCAACATAGAGCCAAAGAATCGTGGTCACTCTTCCCCCAAATATTTAGTATAATAGTTAAGGTTTTTGAGCTCTTCCTGTGTGTTAGTGCTTTATTTCACTCTTTCAACCTCATGTCGTATCTCCATAGGCTTGCCCCATGCGGGGAGCAGGGCAAGCTGCACGCATAGTCACCTACTACACACGCTCCTCACAGCGCACAGCCCTCTCACCCTTAAGTATAGTATACACACTGCACATGCATGTATCACACTCCTAGCGCAGGTAAAAAAAATCTACTCACCACACACGGACCAATGCAACACGCACACATGCACACGCCCCTCACATACACCACCCAGAACACAGACCCATACTCCTGCTGCCTACACTCCACACAACACAAACACTCCACAGTACTATGGTGCAGGACACACACACATACACACACATATACACTCTGTGTAAGGCAAGAGTTGGGGATCACAGTCCTGTAAGGGAACAGAGATGGAAAAACAATTCCAGGAGAGTGTGAAAAAAGTGTTACAGCCACATCACTAACTTTCCACACATCACACCTCTCAATTTCTCTTGGTACCAGGCTCCAAAGCCAGGATATGCCTCAAAGGATGGAGAGAAGGGAAAAGGATGTTGCTTAAACTTTGTTTTCTCCAGAGCCATCAAGGGCCTCTCCTGTTGCTGCTCTGCATGATCTCAACCTCCACCTTCCTCAAGACCCAGCAGCTGGAGTGCAGGATCACCACCCAGACCTTCTCACCCACTGTAGCTTTAGAGAACTCTAAGAACAGCAGGGAGGACTCCCAGCAGAATCCGCCTGCTAATGCAGGGACACAGGTTCGAGCCCTGGTCTGGGAAGATCCCACATGCCGCAGAGCAACTAAGCCCGTGTGCCACAACTACTGAGCCTGCGCTCTAGAGCCCGTGAGCCATAACTACTGAGCCCATGTGCCACAACTACTGAAGCCCACGTGCCTAGAGCCCATGCTCCACAACAAGAGAAGCCCCCACTCACCGCAACTGGAGAAAGCCCGTGTGCAGCAACAAAGACACACACAGCCAAAAATAAAAATAAATAAAATAGTTTAAAAAAAAAAATAAGAACAGCAGGGGAGGGGAAGCCAGGAGAAGGGGGAGAGTGCAGAAAAGCCAACTCTTCCAGAATAGAGTAGTGGGTAAGAATGGAAGCAAAAGATCGGGATTGACATATATACACTACTATGTACAAAACAGATAACTAATATAGCACAGAGAACTATAGAATATAACTATATAACTATAGTTATACAGAATATAACTATAGCACAGAGAACTCTACTCAAGTGCTCTGTGGTGACCTAAATGGGAAGGAAATCCAAAACAGAGGGGATATATGTATACGTATGGCTGATTCACTTTGCTGTATAGCAGAAACTGACACAGCAGTGTAAAGCAACTATACTCCAATTTAAATTAAAAAAAAAAAAAAAGAATGGAAGCAAAGGAAGAATATCTGCTGACTGGGAACAAGGATCTGTGTTCTAATCTTGACCCTCCATGACCTCCCAGGATGACACCAGGCCACATGTGTCCCTCCATTGTTGGCCCAGATATCTGAGACACTTCTAGCCAATCTCTAGCCTTCTGGATGTCAACAGTGAGCCAGGTTCTTGGTCACTCTTCATCCAAACTGTTATAATAGTTAAGGTTTTTGAGCTCTTCCTGTGTATGTTAGTGATTTATCTTATTTCATCCATGAAACCTCATTTTACAGATGAGGCAACTGGGAGTTCCCTGGTGGCCTGGTGGTTGGGATTCTGGGCTTTCACTGCCATCACTCAGGTTCAATCCCTGGTCAGGGAACTGAAATCCCATAAGCTGCATGGCATGCCCCCCTGAAAATAATAATAGAGATGAGGAAACTAAGTCACAGAGGATAAGTGATTTGTCTGAGTGTCCCAGGATGGACAGCAAGGATTCAAATGCAGATCCTCCTGACTTGGAGCACGTGTTATTTTTTGAAGAGGGAAAAATGTATGTCTTTTTTTTGTCTGCACTGGGTCTTAGTTGCAGCACGCGGGATCTCCGTTGAGGCATGCGGGATCTTTTGTTCTGGCACGCGGGCTTCTCTCTGGTTGTGGTGTGTGGGTTTTTCTCTAGTTGTGGCTCTCAGGCTCCAGGGCCTGTGGGCTCGGTAGTTTGTGGCACGCGGGCTCTAGTTGAGTCGCGTGAGCCCAGTAGTTGTGGCGCGTGGGCTTAGTTGCCCCACAACATGTGGGATCTTAGTTCCCTGACCAGGGATCGAACCCACGTCCCCTGCATTGTAAGGTGGATTCTTTACCACTGGACCACCAGGGAAGTCCCCGTATGTCTTATTTTTTATCCAATTTAGTTTTTTAATTGTTTTAAAATATAAGAATACGCTACTGATAATTTTGTTAACTAATATAGTTAGATGTTATCAGATAGCGCATCTTCTGAGTAAGAGCCCTGCCTTTACCTTCCTGGGCCTTCTGGTCAACCCAAAAAGCACCCAAAACTCATTCACTTCTCACTGTGTTCCCCTCAGAGAAGTATTTTTTAAAGGACAGGCAGGAGGAAGGTGAAAAAAAATAAAAATATTATCCAATGGTGGACTTGGGTATAAGCACGAAGTAGCAGGAGACTTTTGGGGGGAAGGAACCAAAGGAAAAGAGCTCTCAAAGATCTCAAAAATTATTCAGATGTCATCCAGTAAGGGTTCGGTGCATCCCCCAAACGTGGTCCCTGAGCTCCTAGCCTGCCTGAGGCCTGCCCAGAGGCCAGGAATGGCCAGAATCCCAGAAGGCTCCAGTCCCAAGATCACCATACAGCCCTCCCCATTCCACATCCCTGATTCCCCCACAAAGGACTCCAGCACCTAACCTGCTAATAACAGATATTTTAATGCATAAGGCATAGTGTGAGGCTGGGACCATTAAGCATCCTCAAACCCAGAGGGCCCAGCAGGCTGAGTAAGAGCAGCAGGGCCCACCCACCTCCCTACCACTGGGCAACCTGGAGGACCCTGGAGGAGAGGGGCATCCAGTTTTTGGCACGGTGCCTGGGAGCAGGAAGTGACTAGCATGGTCCCAGCTATACCTCTGGGGATACTGCCACCAAGGGGCAGCTCTTTGGTCTGGAAAAACAGTCAGTGCAAATGTCCAGGGGTTGAGCTCTGGGGGAGTAGAGGTGGCACACTGCCCCAGGGCTGGGCAGTCTCTGGACAGTACCCTCACCCGTCACGGGCAACACATGGGCTTCTTCTTGCTGGCAGTTAGGTAGAGGTTGCTGTCATCACTGTTGATGCCTGAAGAAGGGTGAGAAACATGTGAAGCAGGGATTGGAGGGTCCCTGTGCCCTCTGCCACCCTCATCCAGGCGGGCACTCACGGATAACATCCCCAATACGCCGGGACCCCGATTTCTCCAGCTCAGCCAGCACGTTGGCCTCAAAGGTCAGTGCCGTCACACGAAAGAAGAATTCCCGGACATTTTCACCTGACACAGGGAGCAGTTTCAGGCCTGGGGTCAATGAGCACAGCTGGAGTGTAGGAGTGAGAGGCAAGGTAGGCAGGAATGCCACAGCAGAAGGCGGGACGCCTCTGACTCACCAGTGAGAGATGAGACTGCCCAGTACTCGGCCTTCATCTCTTGGGCCACCTTGAGTGCATCTTTCTCCATCAGCATATACTGAGCAGGAGTCTGAGGGAAAGCCAGAGTCAGATGCTGGGGGTGGAGTTTCCCTTGTCAAGGTGGGAACTCCCCCCACTGGCACACTCACACTCAGGTCCTTCTTGGAACCCACGAGGAAGAGAAGCACACTGGAAGGGTCATTCTCCTTGAGTGCATCAGCTAGCCACTGCCTGCCATAGACAGTGGACAGCAAGGGATGAGGGAGCTAGACAGGCTCCCCCCGCTGACACTTACATGCCCAGGGACCCTCTCTCTGGTCCTGGATACATTCTTCTCCTTCCCTTCCATGCTCCTGACCCCTCTCTTTTCTGAACCTTCTCTTCCCAGAGCCCCCATTATAGTTCAGCATGCGCACGTACTTGGTATGTTCCAGGGAGGTCACATCATTCAGGTTGAAAACGATGATGATGGCTGGAAGAGTGGAAGAAAACATGCAGATTGTTGGGGAAGACACTACTGGTTCATTTCCACAATCCCTCCAGCCCTAGACTAGAGGCCAGGTGCTCCCACCTACCTCACTTAACCGTGGCCCTTACCTTGAGCTCCTCGGTAGTAGGTCGATGCAATGCATTTGAACCTCTCCTGTCCAGCGGTGTCCCAGCTGGGAGGAAGGAGGGGGGAACACAGGTATGTGTGGGGCAGGGTGGTGCTGGTGGCTCCGGTGGGAGATAGGTGCTGGGAGAAGGAACGGCGGGAAGGAGTGGAGGAAGAACTCACAGCTGCAGACTGAAGGGGACGCCCAACACCTCAAATCGTTCCATCTCAAAGTCCACTCCGATGGTGGCCTTGTAGTTCTTATCAAACGTGTCTTTGCAGAACCTGAGGGGGCACCAGATGCTCTGGTCCTGAGCCCAGCCTACCTGGCTAGACCTGGGCCCACTCTGCCCAGCCCAGACCAGCTCAGCTGCAGCACCCTCTTACCTATTAATGAGACAAGTCTTCCCCACTGACAGGTCCCCCACCACAATGACCTTGGAGATCTTAAATCTGCTGGACACAAGAGTGGGCAGGAAAAGTGAGCACTAGCTCTTTCACTCAGAGGAGTCCCAATGCTCCCTAGTAGGTCCACAAGGGTAGCTGCACCCAGGCTGAGGTTACCATAGACACCAGGCCTGGACAGATATGCTGGGGAGGAGTGTTTTTGTTTTCATAACAGAGAGACATGATTTTGAATTCCAGCTCTCACTTACTAGCTGCATGACTTAGGACAAGTTTCTCAGCTTCTCTGAGCCTCAGTTTCAACCTTTGTTAAGTGGGGATTTAACATACATTTTACTGGGTTGTTGTGGAGGTTAAGGTGAGATAAATGTCCTATATTCTGAGACATACACACACACACAAACATACATTCTAACATCTCTGAAATCAGGATACATCTTAAAAGTGGTGGTGTTTTCCATTTAATAATAGACAATAATAGTATACAACACACTGCTTGGGCACACAGTAAATGCTCAATTACTGGTGGCAACTGTTAACAGTGTTACCTTTTTTTACCCACAATGGGACTCATCCCTCTAGGACTGCTCCCTGCCCTCAAATAGATGGTGTGTGGGAAGTGGGAAGCTGAGCTGGCGACCACGCCCTCATGTTGGACACCTTCTCTCTGTCAGGAATTAAACTGCCACCTTCCTACCCCACCCCATCTCTTAGGACTCGCCTCAACCCAGCTGGAAGAAACAGGAGCACACAGGGGCATGAAAAGCGGGAATAACCATATAGCTGGTAAAAGCTGAAACGGAGCCTCCAGATGTTGGCTCTGTACCCTTGCTTTGACTACAGGTTTCCTGGGACTTCGTTCCGGGTGTCTCTAACTCACCCCACGGTGCCTGTCCGGTGCTCCTGGCAGGCGCAGGTGACGCGGGGGTGGAAGTCTTTGTGCACGTGCAAAGCGGCCTCCTTCCTCAGGTACTGAGAGGGAGAGAGGAGAACGAGACTCACCCATTCCTGGCCCTCTTCCCGCAACCAAGCAGCCCGCGGCGGGGGATGGGGAGGAGACCACCCAGAAGCAGCAGGCCTAGCTGGGCGGCAGGGCTGGGCCCAAGCCTGTAACTGGTCTGGTGCCGCCTACTCCCCGCCCACACCCACCGCAGCCAGAAGCCCGACGTGGCCCTGGCGCCTACCTGGGGCAGCTCCGTCAGGACGCGGTCCCTCCGCACCGGCGCCAGAATGTTCATCTTGCCTGCGGCCTTGCGGGGCGCCCTGAGAAGGCGCGGAGGCCTGATCCGCCCCAGCGACCCGGGCCCGTGGAGACCCGACAATCACCCGCGACCGAGGGGTCCCGACTATAACTCGGGGCCACGGGGAGCCTACGGGAGCCCGTGGCCTCGGGGACGCTACAACCACCGCGGGCCACGGGGATGAGACAATCACCCGGGGCCGGGGCGAACCCACAATCACCCGGGCCCGGGGCGTCCCCAAGACGACTCGGGGGCGAGGAGACCCCTCGGCCGCCAAGTTGGGGCGTGGAGTCCCGTCTGGGGGGACCCGAGCCCGCGCTGACCCTACAATAACCCGGGGCCGGATAGTTCCTACAATAACTCGAGGCCGTGAAGACCCGACGACAACTCGGGGTTGAGGCGACCCTACCATAACAGAGAAGCCCGGGGGCGCGGAGCGGCCCCGCCACACGGGGTCAGTGTGGGCAGGGACGGCACAGCACGGCCGGTGGACTGCTGGAGGAGGGGGCGAGGGGCCCAGTGCGCTGCAGGGCCTCGCGTCCCACTCGGCTCTCCCTTCGCAAGCGCTGTAACTTGATCCCCGGAAATTCCTGGAAAAGGGCCGCCCCCCGCCCCTCTCCCGGCAGCTCCAGGCCTCGCAGTCGGCCCCAGCCTCCCCCTCCCCTCCTCCCGCCAGCGCTGCCCCAGGTCAGGCTCCCCCTGCAGACGCCTCACCCGGCTGCGGGCCCGCCCTCACCCTGGTTGGAACCTGCCCAGATCGGGATCCCCCAGGTCTCTCTCCCCTGCACCTCCTGTGCCGGGCGGAGCCTCCATGGGGACCCTTACCCAGTCGAATTGGTGATGGGGAATCGGTGATCGCTGCGCAGCATCTGGCTGCGCCAGGAAACAGCGGGAGGGGAAAGGGGGAGAGAAGGGGCCCTAGGAGAGGCGGCGCTTCCCTCCTCAACTCCAGGCCCAGGACGTGACTCATAGGGTCTGCCCCCACTCGCCCTTCTGCCCTGGGAGGTGGTGGGGGGGAGCGTAGAGGGGGTGCCAGGGTCGGAACGAGGTGCCACCAAGGAGAGAGAGGTCCGAAATCTGGTGCGTTTTCCTCCAAGGCTGCCATGTTAGATTGGGGGCCTGGGGCGCCGAAGACCAAGCTGCCTCCCTTGATGGAGGATAAAGGAGGGCTAGGGGACCCAGAATTCCTCCCTTTGGAGAAGTCACCGCTCTGGGACATGGGGACTCTCCTTTGGTATGGGCGTTCTTCGCTCTGACCCCATTGAAATCTACCTCCACTCCCCCAGGACTTTTCCTTTTTGCAGTCTGCAGGCTAGAAGAGGGGGTAGCACACAACAAATCTCACCTTCAAAGGTGATTCCAAGAGAGGAGGGGGAGGACAGAAAGGCGATGTGATATGGGATAAGCACAGTCGTTCAAAGAAAACCCGAGCGTTTACTAAACCTTGCTGTGTCAGGAACTGAATTTGGGGACGCAAAGATGACTGGATCAAGGAAGAGAAGACTGCTTAAAGGGAGGGGACTGTGAATGAAATTATTCCCAAGAAGAACGAGCGTATCCTGGAGAAATCTGATCTCTGGGTATTTGGAATAATTGGTAGAGTCTCTTCAAGAGTGTTATCGGGAAGGCGCATGAAATCTGTCATAAGGGCCACCTCCTACCTCTTCTGACACTTTGCTCTTCCCCTCCGCCTGACTCGACTTTTTCCGCCACCTAATCACCGTGTGATAAATAAGCAGTGTCCCCTCTCTCGACCTCAATTTCCACAGATGTCTGAGGGAGTTGGACTGGGCAAATTCTGCTCTAACGTTCTAGAATTTTGCTTCACTCTACCTGAGTCAATCTAACTACAGTATATTAATTCCAGCTTGCAGTGTAACTGCAATCCTGTAATCCTCCTCCCTAAAGTTGCTCAAGATGTGAAGCGCTTAGTCCCGTGCAGCCGCAGGCTACACCATCCACCCGCCGCATAAAATAAACACGTGTCTCCAAAACACTACAACCCCCATGAAGCTTTAGGGTCTAACAAACGGAGGGGTGGTGCTAGTTTAATCCCTCTCGCGAGGAAATAAAATCTAACTACCATTCCCGGCGGGCGTCGCGCTGCAGAGTATCCAATCAGCTTTAACTAAAAAGTATCGCGAGTCTTCTGTGAGACTTGACTCTATAAGCCCGTGGGAACAAGTCTCGGAAACCCTTTTCACGAAGATGGCGCCGAAAGCGAAGAAGGAAGGTGTGTGCTGGGACTGGGGATACACAGCTGGCTGGCCTGGGGTCCTCGCAGAGTGAATGGACTGGGAGGATGGTGGCCGGGCCAGGCCTTGCGGTGTGTGCTGTGAGACAGCTCCTCGAGTTTTGGAAACGCTGAGGAGCGCGTGGGCCCAGCCGCACGGTCTGGGCTTCAGTGAAGGGTGTTGGGGAGGCAAGCCCGGCCGGTACCACTTGCCGGGGACAGCCAGACAGTCGGCTCTGGGGAGCTCCATGTCTCTAGACCTGTAAGGAATCGGTACTCTCAACTTCTCTTTTGTCCCGATGTTAAATGGGGCTATATATTTTCCGCCAATGGCTGGGCGATGGTATACATAAAACTACTAGTTCACATTTTTAGCAAGTGTCAAGCTTTCGGTCATTGCTAGTTTCTTTTTCATCGTATCCCAAGTTCCCCCTAGAAACGTGCACATGATGGAAAAATTTTAAACTCCTGAGACTTGTGATGTCTTCAAAGGAACCACTGATGCATGTGTGGCCTGGGGCGTCCACTATGGGTCTTGAGGCCAGAAGTGATTGATTTCTGAATCCCGCACCCTCGGGATTTTTCTTTCCTTCTTTCCTTCTCTCAGTCCCTGCCCCTCCCAAAGCCGAAGCCAAAGCAAAGGCTTTGAAGGCCAAGAAAGCAGTGTTGAAAGGCGTACACAGCCACAAAAAAAAGAAGATCCGGACGTCACCCACCTTCCGACGGCCCAAAACACTGCGGCTCAGGAGGCAGCCCAAATATCCTCGGAAGAGCGCCCCTAGGAGAAACAAGTCAGTACTGCCCCGTACCCATGAAAAGATGTTTGGGTATCCTCCATTGGTAATTGGGAAATTTACCAGACCTAGAGCATGGCTTCTCAAAACCACGTTGGTACCTAGTGTGCTTCTCTAAAGGAAGTATGAAGAGAATAATGCCCTATTTAAAAACGAAAGGAGGCGTGTTTAGCATATTAGCAGGAATTGTTTAAAACAACCCAGAGCCACTGTCAAGATTAGCGAATTGTTAGGTTAATCATCATTTCCTATGTAGTCTACTTTCTTGTGAGTATAAAGTGGGACTTAGATGTTTGTTTGGGGGTTCCAGGTTTAGGTTGCTCCTCGTTGCATTTTTTTAAAATCTTTGCTGTGGGGAATAGTCCTTGAAGGTGAGGATGTGGGATGATTCCAGATTGGTGAGATTCATTTATCTATATCGGACAGTGAAGACCTGCAGCAGTGTATGGCAACTTCTTTTCATTCACTTTCCCAAATGTTTACACTCCAGGAATGGTTGGGGGAGTGAGTGGAAAAGGTTAGGGTACTTGAGTGTTTCAGTGTCACTAGTGGTAATGACCGACCTTAGGGAGCACAGTTTAGAGTAGAGCCATGGTAGTGGTTACCACCAGTGGGTCCTCCCACTGCTTCCTAAGAAAAAGGCAGGAGAGTGGATTGTGTCCACGGAGAAATGGACTTGACAGACTTTTTACTGCCATTTGGACCTAGAATTTAGTGTGATGAGAGATTGAGATCTGATCTCTCTTCAAAAGAGGATGGTGTACCCAGGCAAATAGAGCCTTGCTTCTCTAAATTTCAGGGGGTAAGCTGTGTTAGATGGCCACTGTAACATTAACCTGAGCTGTAAATAAAAAGTTGCTTTCAAGAATTGATGGCTTGTAAGCCAGTTTTCAGCAACCAAAGGGGGCAAAACAGTCAATTCAGCCTCATAGTGAAGCACCAACATTCTTTGGAACCCTAGCCTGAGTTTCTAGATTCCATAGTCTTAACTTTGTGCTCTTGGGTTAAGTTGTCTAACCTCTTAAGTCTCAAATTTCTTCTAGAAATTTGCTCTTCAGAAATGTTGAGGTCAGGTAAAAGAATGAGTAAAGTTGGAACTCAAAAATGATTGTTTAATCACTTAATGGATGAAAGCCCTTGAGATGTCCCCAAGCTGAGGCTCCAGGTCCCTAAGTTTCAGGGTGCACGTGATGACACTGTTCAGCGACCAAAGTCTGACACAAATGATTGCTACCTCATTGTCTGATGCACCTGGGCTCAAAAAGAGGGCCCATTCTTTATTGTACTGGGCCCAAGCCAGCTGACCCCATTTTGCCTCTCCCAGGCTTGACCACTATGCCATCATCAAGTTCCCCCTCACCACCGAGTCAGCCATGAAGAAAATAGAAGACAACAACACACTGGTGTTCATTGTGGATGTCAAGGCCAACAAGCACCAGATTAAACAGGCTGTGAAGAAGCTCTATGACATTGACGTGGCTAAGGTCAACACCCTGATCAGGTGAGTGGAGTCCTTTGGGATGGGGAGGAACCCGGGGCCTCTGGGCCTCTTGTCAGAAGCCAGGAAACCAGAATGGCATGAAATTCCTTGATGCTGCTTTTGGGATCAGAAGTAGACTTCCCAGTGAGCAGCCCCTGCTGTAATTGCAGCCCCTTGTATGGAGTATGGACTTCTGAGGAAACATCAGCTGTCCTGCCTCTAGGACTTAAGGGGTTGATGCTCATTTTCTTGATCCCTACCTCTAGACAGAAGCAGACCCTAGAGTAAGATATAGTTAATGTCAGGATGCCTGTTTCCCATAAAATGGAATTGGCTTCATTTGTGGCTTAGTGGCTTCCCTGACCCCCTCTGCACAAATGATGGAAAAAATCACTATTTGGGGGGGGAATGACATGAACAAAGGAACCACTGATACACCAGAAGACTGGGGAGGAAGGAGGGGCATATGGGGGCAGTGAGGGCAGTAGGGACTAAGGCTTCCTTCTCCACCCTAGGCCTGATGGAGAGAAGAAGGCATATGTTCGACTGGCTCCTGACTATGACGCTTTGGATGTTGCCAACAAAGTAAGCTTCCTTTGCTACAAACTCCTTAACACCCCCGCTTCCTGGGTGCAAATGATGTGTCTGTTAGTTACCAAACCTTGACTTCGGTGATTAGTTTCAACTGACTGTGCCCCGTCTTTAATAGGCCCTACCCCTCACCATGTGCCCTCAATTTGCTTTTTAACTTTGATGTTTCCCCCTTAATATTCACATTTCAACTCCCAGTAACAAAGCTCCCTTTTGTTTTTCAGATTGGGATCATCTAAACTGAGTCCAGCTGACTAATTCTAAATATAAAAGTTTTCACTATATGTATGCTTCTTTTCTTTCTGTGGATTTCTGGGTGGGAGGCCATACTATGGTATATACACACCTAAGTAACAGGGCTTGGGCAAGACTCTTGGTCTACTTAACCTGTTGGAACACTCAGCCCTATCACCTGTAACAGATATTTGTGACCCAGACACATCTTAGGACAACTACAACTTGGCCTCCATCATGAGGTAAGAGACCAAGCAAGAAGCTTTGCAAGAACCCCTTCCTTCATCTCTGGAAGAGGCTTTGTATGAAACCAGTATCCAGAGTTTTCATTAGCATCCATTTCAGGGCAGTGTGGGTTGGCTGGCTTTCCGGTAGCACCTTGTCCCCATACCCATCTACCATGTCCAACCGGTCTGTCTGCTTCCCTCACCCCTTGCCCAAGGAAGGACAAGGACTTCAGAAGAGTGCTTTCATTAGTGTTTTCAATAGTGGGTGCAGGCTTGAAAGGTGGAGTGGCTGGCCCCAGAGGACACCTCAGGCAAGGGGCTAATAATAAGTCTCTTCTCAGTCCGTGTGAGGGTGTTCTTGGCTGTGTTTGCTGTCCTTGCCACAAGTCCCTAACTGCATTTTTCACTCAATCAAGAACTTGTCTTTGTGTTGCCGGCTGGGGACACCTTGGGGGCAGAAGTCAGAGCGGAGGAGGCGAGAAAAGTAGATGAGGATCATGACGTCCAGCATAAGCAGGATGCCCAGCAGGAAGGTTCCCAGGTTCCTTTGGCCGGCGTAACCCAGGAAGAAATGGGTGAGGTACGCCTGAGGGGCCAGGCGGAAAAGAAAGTACATAAACAAGTTGATGTATTTGTTGACTCGATAGAGGAGGAGGTCCTGGGCATTATTGATTTTCATCATCATGCGTATTGTGAGAAAGATGTTGCTGACCTCCACCAGCAGGGTTAGGACGCCCCCACCAACAAATCTGCTCCAAAAGATGCCCGAAAAGAAGGCACCCATAGCCTACAAGGCAAGGGAGAGAATGGGTTAGGGAACCCAGATGTCAAGGCTTTCCTGGAAGTTGGTGGGAATAACAAGGCTACCAGATCGAGGGGTAGGAAATCTTCCCTTATTTGCTTTCTGAAATATAGTTTACAGTGGAGTCAAGATTAAATTTTGATCCCTGCCCACAGATTCTGGGTGGAGTTTCCAGTCTTAAGAAGGTGAGGCCATGATTGCTGGCCTCAAATAGTGAAGCAAGGGCCCAGAGACTGCCAACCCTCAGCATTCTAGCATGAGATGTGGGACACAGGGTGGGGATGGAGTTAAGAAAAGATGGTCTTTACCTCCCAGGTTCAGAAAGACAGCTGAGACTAGGTTGCTAGCACCAGGCCTATACCACATCCCCTGCTTCTCACCATGACGTGGTGGACGAGGTATTCCCAAGAAGCTCGTGCCTGTTGGCTAACCACAATATCCAGTGTGTCGTGGATGAAGTACCCTAGCAGAGGGTTGGGGGAAGAGGTCATAAATGGTACTGAACAAGAAGCTTATCCCTGTCCCCCCTTTTTAATGCTTCCTGGGCAAGACTTACCTGCGGAAAAGCAAACAAGCAGATAGCCAGAAAGCGACCATGCGCTCTCAACGTCCACCAGCATCTCAGGGGTCTGCCATATACTGGAAGGGAAGGGAGAAGGCAGGCTCTCATCTCAGTATCCCCAAGGACCCACGACTCCCCCCGCCATTACCCTTGCCAGTCCCCGGAGGGTCTGGGCTGGCGCTATTGGCTGACGGGGGAGCCAGGAGGGGCTCGGCTGAAACCCAGGTGTCTCCTGTTTCCCAGGTGAGAACCGCCCCCCCCGCCCCCCGGCGCTGCTGCCGCTCCCGATTGGACATTTTAAACCGGGAATCGGGTGAGACTGCCTGGGCCTTAGCCCGCCGGTGAGTGATGGAGAGAGTAATGCGGGGTCCCCTAGCCACCTTCACTCCCCCAGTCCTTCACTCACCACAGCAGCGCCCAGATCCCTGACACAATGGAATGGGCGAAGGAGACGAGAAGGTTGTGCCAGCGCCAGGTGCGCAGGGGGTCGGCGCGCACGTGCGCAGGCAGAGGCAGGCGACAGAGCGCGTGCCGGAGCGCCCGGAAGGTCAGCGTGGCGCCCAGGAGCAGCGGCAGGGCGGGGAAGAGCATTGGGGGCATGCTGGCCCTCCCTGCCTCTGTCCGCCCTCTAGGTGGCCTCCTCCGGCCGTTCGGGAAAGGGGCTCCCTCTCGGGCCAGTCCACCCCGGACGCCTCTCCTGCCGGCCGCCGGCCTCACACACACGGTTTCGGCGAAGACCTCTAGGCCCCTTCGCTCCTCCAGTTCCCTCCCAGCCGGCCTCTGCCCCCGCCCCCGTCCCGCCCCGCCCGCCTATCCCCGCCCCTCCGGCGCCTCTGCAGCGCGGAGGGCGCGGGCCCCATTTCCCGGGGCCCCCCCGCTGGCGCTTCCAGGCTCCCGCGGACTTCGGGCAAAATGGGCTGTCCTCGGGGCGCCGCCTTCAAGCCACCCCTCGCTGGCAGCTCCCGACTGCCGACGGAGTCCCACTTCGCTCGCTTGGCCTAGTTAACCCGCATGCCCAACTTTCCCCAGGGGTCCCGGCTCCCCTGCCTGGGCGGGTACTGAGAGAACTCTGTCTGCCCGCCCTCAACTCCTTTGTGGGCAGAACTAAGCGAGGCCCGTCACAACCCACGTCCTTAATCCCTGGTTCTGGGGACCAGCCGGTGCCCCGCTTCGGACTGTGATCTCCGCCCGGACCTTGTTCCACTGGATCACTAGCTTCTTCGAGCCCAAGACGAACACGTTTACCTGCCTCTACCTCGTCCCGCACCGAGTCGGTGCCTAGAAACTCGACTAACTCATCACCCATCTCCCGTCCGGCTCTTGGGTTCCCGGGGCCGCGCGGCAGTCATAGTCCTCCCTCAGACAGTCCCAGCTCTCTTCTCCCCGCTCCCTGGAGGCTAGGGCGGGGAAGACGGCCGATTTGCCCTGGCCGCTGGGGTGACTCACTCCGCAGGCCAGTGGCGTGGAGCAATTGCAGCTCGCGACCACTAGGTGTCAGCCTGTCCTCACCGTGGCGCGGGATCCCCTCCCGCCTGCGAAGGAACCAGGCAAACTGAAGGGCGGCGGAGAGGCGGGGACAGGGGTAAAGGAGAAAGGAGTAGTTGGGGCGGGGGCGGGGGGGAGGTAGTGGAGGTGCTGCGAGAGGGAGGAAAAGCCAGAAACCCGAGGCGCAAAGCGGTTTGGGTGTTTGTTCTGCCTCCGCTGATGGCTCCAAGGTTACACATTAACCCCTCTGGGGCTTCTTGGTCAACCAAGGCCCAGTCGGTTTCTAGGTGAGAGCACGGAGTGTCCCGGCTGAGCGGCCTTCCACTCAGTGCTCCCCTTTGCTCACAGGGCAGCTTTGTCCGACAGCCACAGCGGCCTGAGCCAGACTGAGGGGCCCTCATGAGGGGCCCTTCCAGTGGTCATTCCATGTGGGTAGGTTTGGGCACCCTTTCAAGGGGCAGGGTGGGAGCTGAAGATAAACACCCCTTTCCTCACTTTCCTCGCCCCTCAGAAATAGGGATGCTATCCCTTAACTAATCACCATCCTTCCTGCTCCCTAAACTGAGCTTTTATGGAACTCGTGAAGTGCAGGGGGCGCCAGGGAGCGACCTGGAATTAAACTCACTTCTGGTCAAGATCTTAGACGATTGTACTAACCGACCCCCTACCTCTGGGCAGAAGAAGCCTTGAACCCATATCAGCCGAACAAGGGTCTTTCCCCTTCTCCCCGAAGCTTTCAGGTAGTAGTCCACTTCCCTCCCATCTTCCCCCAAGGAAGTTCTCTCTAGTTGAGAACTGAAGGCAGATTACTCTGCGGCAGCGGCAGCGTTGTATGTGTGCGTTGGGGAGTTGAGGGTGTTGACGAGCGCAGTGCTCACTAGCTCACTAGTCAGGACAGCCCGGAGACCGCGTCACGTCCTCCCTAGGTGAATCAACTTGCACAGGTCGGGGTTTCCCCGGTCCCTCCCTAGGCAAACACGAAACTAATCCGGCACCCTGCCCCACAGACCGAGAGCGCCGACTCGGTTCAGCTTTGGTAGTGTTTATCGTTTGCGTGCCAGTGAGAATCTGCCCTCTCCCTCGGAAACAGCGTCACTAGTGGGCAAAGAGTGGGGGCAGAGAGAGATCGGTCCTTTCTTCCCACCCTCACTCGGCCTGCGCGGGGAACCCCTGCGGTCTAAGGAAGCTTTGCGAGGGCCGGATGCGGCCACGTGTGTAGGAAGTAGCTGGTAAGGTGCTGGCTTTTGCGGGGCATGCCAAGAAATGGCATATCGCCCCATTCCTTGCACACTGGGAGGGCGACTGCGGATCCGGGCTGCAGGGACGGTGCAAATTAGCGGAGACAAATGAGAGGCTGAACCAACACCTAGCTCCACTAGCTCCGCCCCTCAATTATCTTGCAGTGCAGGGGGCGTGGTTCTAGAGAGGGCGGGGCCGCGCACGCGCTGTGTCTGAGTTTTGGGGTTCCGGAAATGTGACTCTGAGAAATGCGATGGAGAAGTACGAGCGGATCCGAGTGGTGGGCAGAGGTGCCTTCGGGTGAGCCAGGGCTCTGGGGGAGGCAATTGCTCGGGAAGAGGGAAAATAAGGCCCAACTCCGACAGCAAAATCGCTACCCGTTTAGCCCCGCCCCGATGCGTGAGCGCCTAATCCGGGAAGCCCTGCGCAGGCTTCCTGTCCTAGTCTTGGTTGGGGAACTCCGCCTCCAAGGAGGTCACGCCCCCGGCCAGCCTTTGCGGCCCCCCGCAGAGTTTGTTCTTTGATCCTGACTCATTCATTCAACAAATGTTGAGCAGCAACTATACACGTCAGGCATTCGATACTGGGTATACAGTTAAGACCAAACAGGCGTGCTCCTTTCCGTCTCGGAGCTTACAGACTATCGGAAAATTATACAATAAACAGGACATTGTTAAAGCAGTGATTAACAAACGGCGAGAATAGAGTACAACACCAGGGAGTATTCATTTGGGATGATCAGGGAAAATTTCTCTGAGAAGTGAAGTTTCAAACCAAGACTTGAGGAATGAGGACCAGTATGTAGTCTGAAAAAGGCAGAGCTTCTCAGGCGGAGGAAACAGTTTATGCTAAGGTCCTCACGTGGGAAAGAATTCAGAGTATTCAAAGAGAAAAAGACTAATGTAGTTGGAATGTAGTGGGCAAGGTAAAGAATGGAATAAAATGTGATTGTCACAGAGGGCGGGAACCAAATTACGGCCTTGTAGGCTGAGGTAAAGGAATTGAATTTATTTGCAGTGTAAAGGAAATGAGGTTTAAGCAAAGGAATGGTCGTGATATGATTTGCATTTTTAAAATGTCACTCTGGCTGCTGTGTAGAATTTAGATTTGAGGGTGACAAGAGTGAAAGGAACCATTTGAAGTCTAGTGCAGTATTTTAGGCAAGAAATGATAATTTGGCCAAGGGTTATAGCAGAAGACACAGAGAAACGGGTGGGTTCCCAGTATTTTGGAGGTAGTAGAAACAAGATTTACTGATGTCAGTGTGAGATAGGGGAAAGATTCTAGCATGATTTTCAGGTGTCTGACTTTACTAACTTAGGGACTTTAATAACTGGGGGATGGTGGTGTCATTTACTGAGATGGAAGAAACTGAGGAAGGAAAGGTTTCAAGGGCAGGAATCAAGAGTTTTGTATTTGTTAAAATTCAGGTTGCTTGCCAGCCATTCAGGTAGAGGTGCAAAGCAGGTAGTTGAATATGTAAGTCTGAGGCTCAGAGGAGAGGTCTGAGCTGGAGATATACAGTTGATACTTAGATAGTCCATCATTCAACAGATACTTATTGAGCTCCTACTAAGTGCTGGGGTATGCACTAGGCTATGCACTGGGGCTATAGTGGTGAAGGAGAAATAACAAAACCCTGCTTTTATGAACACTGACTACAGAACTGGCAGAAAATAAATGAATGGCTCCTACTCACTGAATATTTTTGATGTGCCAGGCGCTGTGCTAAGTGCAGTACATGCATTTTCTCATTTGATCCTCTCAACAACCTTGTGAGATCGATCCTACTTTCCAGATCCTGATGTCACATAATTTAAGACCAGATAACTAGTAAGAGGAGGAGCCAGGATTTGAACCAGGCAGTTAACTCCAGAGTCTATGCAGACTTACAGAGACCAAGACTATTATTAGGCACAGTCATTGTGCCTGTGGTGAAACTGAGTCCCAGATAAGTTAAACGACTTGCCCAAGGTCTCAGACAGCTTGTGGTCGGTTCTCCCTATTCCTAAACTCAGTGTTTTGCGCACCAACTTAGATGACTTCTTAGTCTAGGTGCCAATTCCCTTGTCCTAAGGAATACCCAGTCACCAGGGCTGCCCTGCCTGATATGTGGCTGGAAGCTCAGCTGGTACCCACTCCTGTACTCCACGTCCTCAGGATTGTTCACCTGTGCCTTCGCAAGGCTGACCAGAAGCTGGTGATCATCAAGCAGATCCCAGTGGAGCAGATGACCAAGGAAGAGAGGCAGGCAGCCCAGAATGAGTGCCAGGTCCTCAAGCTGCTCAACCACCCCAATGTCATTGAGTACTACGAGAACTTCCTGGAGGACAAGGCTCTCATGATCGCCATGGAATATGCACCAGGTGGGCCAGCCTCCTTGCACTGGCCTGGCTCCAAGGGCCTCTCACCTCTGGGACAGGCAGGCACAGATCAGCCAGCTTCCCTCCTTGGAATGGGCTTGGCTGAGGGTCAGAGGTATAGGGTTCTGACCCCAGTTGTGTGACACTGGCAGGCCCTTGCCCTGTCTGGGTCTTTAGTTTCATAAAAGGAAAATCTCAAGCATGGAGAAGCCTGGATCTTGACTAGTTCCTTGCGACTGCAGGTGGCACCCTGGCTGAGTTCATCCAGAAGCGCTGTAATTCCCTGCTGGAGGAGGAGACCATCCTGCACTTCTTTGTGCAGATCCTGCTGGCGCTGCATCACGTGCACACCCACCTCATCCTGCACCGGGACCTCAAGACCCAGAACATCCTTCTAGACAAACACCGCATGGTCGTCAAGATTGGTGACTTCGGCATCTCCAAGATCCTTAGCAGCAAGAGCAAGGCCTACACGGTGCCTGGGCATGGAGGGGACCTCAAGGGTGCTGGAGCTTTTGAGGGCCAAGGTCTACTTTGCATCCCTGTCCCCAGCCCCACCCCCCCAAGACCTTGGCCCCTTAGTCCCTGGCTGGATGGTCCTGCAGGAGGAAGCACTTTTGCCTACTTTGGGGAGAAGCTGTCTCTAAGTGGGCTTTTGGGCCGAGCCTTGGTCCTCCCACCCCGGGGCTGTAATATCAGCTTCCCTCCTGCAGGTGGTGGGTACTCCATGCTACATTTCCCCTGAACTGTGTGAGGGCAAGCCCTACAACCAGAAGAGTGACATCTGGGCCCTGGGCTGTGTCCTATATGAGCTGGCCAGCCTCAAGAGGGCCTTTGAGGCTGCGGTGAGTAAGTCCCCCCGGGGGGACAACTGAGATCCCTACCTCTATCTCCTGAAGTCCTTGGCTCCAACCACTTCTGTGTTTCTTCTCTTGTGGCTCACTTATGTCTCTCTCATCAGACTGGTGGATTACCCCAGGCCAGGGCTGTGGCTTCCCTAAGACTATGGGTTCCTTAAAGTAGGGCTTGGGACCCCCCATTAAACTGAGGGTAGGGCTCTCCCATCAGATTAGGGACCCTCCTAAGGGCAAGACGTGAGTTTTCCCAACATGCAGCCAGCGGACATGGCTGCAGCTCCCCTCTCAGAGGTTCTTGAAAGCAGAGTTTGGCTCCCCTATCATCCTGGGAGTCCCCTCACCAGACGGATGGCTTCTGAGTGCAGGGCCGTGGCCACCCCACCAGGCTAGGGTCTGGGGCCGGAGCTGGGGGTGCTGCAGTCTAAGAGCCTGGCCTGAGGTTCTGGCCACCCCCACACGTGGTGCCTTCACAGAACCTGCCAGCGCTGGTGCTGAAGATCATGAGCGGCACCTTTGCGCCCATCTCTGACCGGTACAGCCCTGAGCTCCGCCAGCTGGTTCTGAGTCTTCTCAGCCTGGAGCCTGCACAGCGGCCACCACTCAGCCACATCATGGCGCAGCCCCTCTGCATCCGGGCGCTCCTCAACCTCCACACCGACCTGGGCAGCGTCCGCATGCGGAGGCCGGTGCAGGGAGGGGGCCCTGGGCAGCAGTGGGGCACCCCGTGGGAGCACAGTAGGCCTGGGGCAGAGAGGGGCATTCTCGGCAAGTCCACCATTTCTGGGTGTGGGGATGCCAGGGAGGGTCCTTGTCCTGAGGCCCCCATCTGTCCTGTAGGGCAGAGAAGCCCCCGGCCACCGGGCCACCCATGGCCCCCGGCAGCACAGGGGGCAGGACCACCAGTGGCCGTTGCAGAGGTAAGTCGGGGCAACCACAGGGGTTCCGACGGACGCCATGGCATTCTCACCAATTAATTTTTTTTAATTAATTAATTAATTTAGGCTGTGCGGGGTCTTAGTTGCGGCATGTGGGGATCTTTGTTGCAGCACGTGGGGATTTTTAGTTGCGGCATGCTTGCAGGATCTAGTTCCCTGACCAGGGATTGAACCCGGCCCCCCTGCATTGGGAGTGTGGAGTCTTATCCACTGGACCATCAGGGAAGTCTGTCCCACCAATTTAATAGGCCTGATGAGTTGTCCCCCGCAGGTGTTCCCCGGGGACCTGCCCGGCCGGCCATTCCGCCGCCCCTGTCATCGGTGTACGTGTGGGGTGGCGGGCTCAGTGTGCCGCTGCGGCTGCCAATGCTCAACACAGAGGTGGTCCAGGTGGCAGCGGGGCGCACGCAGAAGGCTGGCGTCACGCGTTCTGGGCGCCTCATACTTTGGGAGGTGAGCAGGCGGGGGTGGGGGTGGGGCCATGAATGGAGGGGGGCGTGGCTCAGGAGCTGAGCACTCAGGCGCCGCCCACGCCCTCCCCTGTCCCCTCGCAGGCCCCGCCCCTAGGCGCCGGAGGGGGCCCCCTCCTCCCTGGGGCGGTGGAGCAGCAGCAGCCCCAGTTCATCTCCCGTTTCCTGGAGGGCCAGTCGGGTGTGACTATCAAGCATGTGGCCTGTGGGGACCTCTTCACGGCCTGCCTGACTGGTGAGCCGGTCAGGGGACTAGCCTGTGGGGACTCAGCTATAAGAAGACCCCCCCAGAGCAATTTCCTTCCTTGCCTATCATTTGCTAACTGCTCACTTAATAATGCTTTTATCTTCCAGGGAGTGCTTTACTTACCCGATCTCCTTTACCTTCACAGCAGGCCTGACAAGGCAGTTATATCATCCCCATTTGACAGATCTAGAAACTAAGGCTCAGAGGCTGTCACTTGTCCAAAGTCACACACTTGGGAAGAAAGACCCCAGTCCTTTTCTCCCCCCATCCAATTCTTCCAGCCCTAGCCTCCAGCTAACTTTTTCTTGCTCCTCCGATCCAAGGTTGCACTGGTCTGTCTGGAAAAACAGCCTAACCTCTTTCCTTTCCCTTTCCTCACTACTCCCCTCCCCAGACCGAGGCATCATCATGACCTTTGGCAGTGGCAGCAATGGGTGCCTAGGCCATGGCAGCCTCAATGACATCAGCCAGGTGGGTTTTGAGTGTACATTGTGGAGGAGGAAGTGGGGAGATGGCAAGCAGCCCACATTTGAGAGCTGACACCCAGCTTGGAGGCAGGGGAATCCCCAGCAGCCACAGGTCCCTATACCTCCCAGGCTGCACCTGTTCTGGGCAGCATCTGGGGAAGTACAGAAAGACCAGGCTTCCCCAGTGGTTGCAATATGTGTGTGGGGGGGAGTTAAAGAGACAGCCACCTCATGAGAATTTGCAGCCTCCAACTTCCTCCCTACAGAGGATGCTGAGGCCAGGTGGCTAGTCCAGGCCCCTTGCCCAGCCTGCCCTTGCTTCCTCTCCGTCTAGCCCACCATTGTGGAGGCCCTGCTGGGCTATGAGATGGTGCAGGTGGCCTGTGGGGCGTCTCATGTGCTGGCCTTGTCCACTGAGAGAGAACTATTTGCCTGGGGCCGCGGAGATGGTGGTAAGGTTTCACTCTGTTCTAGCCTCTGGAACCGCCCCGCCATGATTTGTTCCTCTTCATAGCCATCTTCTACCCTATGGCCTGTTTTCTCCTCCTCCTTTTCTCTCTGAATCATTTATTCACTCGACCAACCTTTATTGCACACCCAATATGTGCCCACCTTGTGCTGGGTGCTGAGACAAGATGAACATGATGTTGATTCCTTCGGGTGCTCATGATGTAATGAGAGAGATTTCATTCATCCAGAAATATATGTTGTGCCCCTCCCTGGGTCAGGCATCAGGCTGGGCATTGAAACTAGGGATGACTTAGATAGGGGTCCCCATCCTCCTGGAGGACTCAGTCTAGATGGGGGAAGGATGACACATCTCCAACATGATAGAGGACAGACAGCATCAGGGCTCACCCAAGGTCCAGAGGTGTGGGAACACAAGGAATGGCAAGGGACTCTACCTGGAGAAGAGAGACGTGGCACCTGAACAGGGCCTTAAAGGAGGAGTAGAATTTTGACCCACGGAGGGGCCAAGGATGGGCATTTCAGTCAGGAACAGCCTTCACTCATGCTGCCCTGTGGGTCCTCCTTATCCTAGTATCACTAAGCTAGACAAGCTCAAACTAGCCCAGTGCCGGTTTCTCCTTGTAGGCCGGCTGGGACTAGGCAACAGGGAGTCCCACAGCTGCCCCCAGCAGGTACCCATGCCCCCAGGACAGGAAGCCCAGCGGGTTGTATGTGGCATTGACTCCTCCATGATCCTCACTGTGCCCGGCCAAGCCCTGGCCTGTGGGAGCAACAGGTACGTGAACTAGGTGCACTACAATGAATAGCCTGCCCTCCCCGACCTCCCTTAGCTGCCAGTGCTCCATCTGTCATTGCCTACCTCCCACCAGGGATTAGAACTGAGCGGGTCTTGAGTGTTCTGTGGGTTCAACCCAGTGTAAGATATGTCCCCTGGTGCACCAGCTCCTGCCCAGATACGTGGGGGGAGGACAGTCTATATAAACTGTGTCAGCTGGACTTGGCTTTTGGCTCTGCCCTCAGGTTCAACAAGCTGGGCCTGGACCATCTCTCCCTAGGGGAGGAGCCTGCCCCACACCAGCAAGTGGAGGAGGCCCTGAGCTTCACACCACTAGGTTCTGCACCCCTGGACCGCGAGCCCCTGCTGAGCGTGGACCTGGGCACTGCTCATTCAGCTGCTGTAACTGGTAAGTAGGACCTGGGCACAGGAGGCCAAAGGTGGACTCCCCTGGCTTCCTTGGGCCCTCTGTTGAGGCACCCTTTCCTTCCTTTCCTCTCTCCTCCCCTACAGCCTCTGGTGACTGCTATACATTCGGCAGCAATCAGCATGGGCAGTTGGGTACCATCGCTCGCCGGGTCAGCCGGGTACCTTGTCAAGTCCAAGGCCTCCAGGGAATCAAGATAGCAATGGTGGCCTGTGGGGATGCCTTCACTGTGGCCATTGGGGCAGGTGATTAGTGGGCACTGTGGGGGCCGGTAGGGGTGTGCGCAGACCCAGGAGCAATGGGGGGTTATCCTCAGGGCTACTGAACTCAGCAACCCCATGTTGGGGCCAGTATGGCAATCTAGGAAGCTAGCTGCTTGCTAAGGTATGTCTTTCTCCCATTTCTCTCCTTGGGATTCTCTTTGGCAGAAAGTGAAGTGTACTCTTGGGGCAAAGGGGCCCGAGGTCGACTGGGAAGGAGGGATGAGGATGCTGGACTCCCTAGGCCAGTGCAGCTGGATGAGACACACCCCTACACAGTGACTTCTGTGTCCTGTTGCCATGGAAACACTCTCCTGGCTATCCGCCGTGAGTTATAACTTCACCCTCACCCACACAAGGGTTAACGCAGCTGGCCCTTGCCCACATTCCCATCCCCAGTGGTCACAGCCCAAATTATTAAAAGCATTTTCAGCTCCCAGATAAATGAAAGCAGAAGCTGCTGGGCAAAAGTGAGCTCCTGGGGTGGGCAAGGGTAGGTGCTTCTTGTGCCTGAAGGGCTGCCTCCGCTCCTCCCCAGGGCCCAAATGCGTCTTTCTCCTCCAACCCTCAAGTCCAGTTTAGTTTGAACCTGGCCTGGCAGGGTCCAGAGTCCAGGGCCCAGTATGGGAGTGAGAGTGGAAGTAGCTGAGGCTTGCTGGAGGCATCGCCCTCTGGGAGGCTGCAGGGATTTCTCTTTTGTGCTCTCCAGCGGTCACAGATGAGCCAGTCCCCCCTTGAGGCACCTGGATACACCTCTGGACGACCCGATATTGCTTCTCCTGTAAATGTTCTTGAAAAGTGCAGGTGCCTCAGGCATGACCAGCCCCCTGGATGGTATCATCAATGGGGTATAAGAACCAATAAAGCCCCTGCTCTGCCTTTGGCCCTGGATATGTAAAACTCAACCCACCCTATTCCCCCAACGTCCTTTTCCCCTCCCCACCCCTTCTTATCTTTAGTCAACGTCCCCAGGGTTCAGCCTGGCTACAGTTGGAGGCCAGACGCAACTTTTGGAAGCAGGGAGGTCTCCAGAGCCTCTGCAGAAAAAGGCTGGAGGTAGCTGTGGCTCCACCTAGATGCTGCCCCTTCCCCCAGCCCAGTTTGAAAATAAGTCGCAGGTGTCTTACTGGGAGCGCAGCTCGGTGCTTTGGAGTAAGGCAAGCTGGGGCCTGCCTGTTCTGGCCATTCCAGAGGCCTAGCCCCTGCATTGCCTGGGGCAGGGAGGTCCCGGGAGTGCTACCACCTGCCCCCACTCCTATATCCTGAGGCAGGGGTTTACACAATCTGAGTGCCTCCCTTCCCCTGGGGGAGTGCATGGGCTGCAGTATACCGCAGAGGATATCCCTGCTGAAGGTTGCCCTTCACCCCATGCCATTCCCCCAAAGCACGTTGGGAGAGAGGGTAGCTGGCTGGACCAGACTAGTTTCCCAGATGACTGGGAAATAGTGCCAATAAAAAATCAGCTGCCTGCCTAGAGTGTGGTCTCTTGAGGGCTGGGGGTGGCGGCCACCCCAGGGCTGGGCTGGGCTCCATCTGGGCTGCAGGGCCGCGGTGGAGAGAGGAATGTGGGCGCAGCCTGAGGCCCGGGCCGAGGTTCCTCTGGCCCAGTTCCCAGCCCGGCCTCCCCGCCCAGCTGGGCTCCCCGGATCTGGTTGCCAGGCTTCAGCTGCCTAGCACCTGGAAGCTGGAGCCCCGGGCCCCTGGGCGACACGTGGCCCCCGAGGCCGAGCTGTTGACTCCGGAGAAGCGAATCTTTGTGGCGCGGCCCGTCCCCCGAGGCTCTCCGCCCCATCCAGCATCAGAGCTCACCCCCGGCCCTGGGGAGTAGCGGGGCCTCGATCTCTGTTCCCAAGCATAAAGAGGAGACCCTGCTTCCTGGAGAGGGAGAGCCTGTCTGAGTGCCGACCCCGAAGCTGCCGCAACGCCGGGTGGGTGGGGAGCCCTGCGAGGCGGGCACTAGGACCGCGCGGGCACGGCCCCGCCCCCTCTTCCGGCGGGCGAGCTCAAGGGCTGGGCGCAGGCCGCGGCTGCCAGTCGGCGCCGCCCGCAGCCGGGAGCGCGGCTGGAGCGAGGCGCGGGCTGTGGGGCCGCCGCGAACCCGGCCCCGCTTGCCCGTGCCCGCCCGCCATGCCCGGCTTTGACTACAAGTTCTTGGAGAAGCCCAAGCGGCGGCTGCTGTGCCCGCTGTGCGGGAAGCCCATGCGCGAGCCCGTGCAGGTTTCTACCTGCGGCCACCGCTTCTGCGACACCTGCCTGCAGGAGTTCCTCAGGTGCGGCCCGGCGGGAGCAGGGGACGGCCGGTGGGGGTGGGACACGCCGCCGGGGGAGGACCCAGGCCGGAGGCACGCCGGGCCTTTGTCTGCGCTGCGGCCCCGTGACCTCAGGGGCGCCCACCGTGACGTCACAGGGCGGCAGTGACGTCAGGCCCCGAGGGAGGACCCCACGCACTGATCCGTAGGGTCCCGCGTGCCACGCGCCAGGTGGGAAGAATTCCGTGCCTTCCCGCAGGGTGGAGGTGGGAAAGGACGCCCTTCCTGATCCGTGGCCGGCCCTTCCCCCTCACCTGAGAGCCAGAACGGCTTCACCCTTGAACTTTGAATCCTGGGAAGAGGAGGACAAAACCCTGTGCCCCGCGCAGCACCTTAAGCCTCCGAGCTTTCACACATCTTAAGCTTTTCTGATTCTTCGGATGTTCCGAGAACGGCACCTATTGTTCTCCCATTTCACAGATGAGGAAACGAGATTCAAATTCAAAGAAAGGCTGCGACTTGCCCACGGTCGCACAATTACCTAAAGGCTTAACTGGGGTGTAAGCCCGGCCTGCTTGTGGTCGCACGATAGAGGGAGGTCTACGACGCTCCCCATCTTCCCTGAAACAGGAACCCATTGGATGTCCCTCCCTGCCCCTGGGGGTCCTGGGTACTGCGAGTGGTCTAGAAGTCGTGAGGGGGAGGGGGTCGCACCCTGGGTGTGACTGAACGCCCCGTGCGCTCTCCCGACCCAGGTCTTCCGTGGGCTCTTGGGCACTCGTTGAGTTCTGGGCGCCCTGCGGTGTTCTGAGTCTCCTGTCCACGCTGGGACCTGCTCAGTCCTGGGTGTGGGGAGGCAAGAAGAGGGAGCCCCGTGTCGTGGGGAGGTCGTGGGCCAAGAGCACCGGGGAAGGCTGGGTCAGCCAGTGCCCTGTGTCAGGAGGCTGTTTGCTGAGGGTTCGTGGGGCGCAGGCTGGGAGAGCACCTCTGGGATTCCGTCCCTCCGTCCTCCGCAGCCCCTTGCCCGGCGGAAATCTCAGCAGGCCCTTTGTTTTCGGTTCCCCGCAGCCTGGGCCGGTCCTGCCCTCACATATGCTCCTGCACAAGCTGCTGTGCTGCCCCCTCCTCCTTTTCCCTCACCCGCCTCCCTCCTCCCTTCAGTGTACACACACTCCCCTACCTACACACAGCCCCATTGTCTTCTCCCGTGCTCTTCCCCAGCCCTCTGGCTTCCAGATGAGGCCAGCTGAGCCTCTCCCCTCCTCAGCTGACCCACCCTGACTGCCTCGGGGAAGGAACGGGGGAGGGGGCTGTCAGGCTTGTTTCCCTCTTCTGTCCCTCTCTGCTGCTTCTCCCCTCCCCCTCCCGGAAATCCCCTCTTCCTCTCCCACAGCCCCTTCCCCCCATCCTGTCTTCTCCCCTGGGCCTGGGCCTCCACTGCACGGCCTGGAGCAGTCTCTGCCCTTGCCTCCCCACCTCGGCTGGCGCCTGAACTCTGACGCTGAGGCCCGGGAGGGAAGGGATGGTGGGACAGGCCCTGCGCCTCCCACCCTACCAGCTAGGGTGTCCGTGGCACTGGGCGAACCTTTGTCCTGGCTGGGCCCCAAGCTGCCCAGGCTAATCTTCTGCCTGAAGCCTGGGGACTTGCCTCAGTCCCCTCCCTGACTCCAAAACCACTAAGTCAGCACATTCCTGAAGCAGCCAAGCAGACCCCTCCCCCACGGCCCACCCCTCTTTCCCTTCTCCTGCCAGCGCTGTTACTCAGGTTGGTCCAGGAAGCCTGGTTACCCTGTGGGCACCGGCATACCTCCTCAGTGCCTGGGCATGTATTATTATTGGCATTGGCAGCATGCCCAGTAGTAGTCGTGGGGTCAGGGGGAGGAGGTGGGTGCTAGAAATCCTTTGAGCACCTGGGGCATGGACTGCCCACGTCCTGCCAAGTGCCATCGTGGACAGGGCTGTCATGTAGCCTCTGTTTCCGCCTTCATCCTTGCCTGCCTCCCACCTGCCTGACTCAGACTTGCCAGAAATGCCGTGCCTGAGGGTCTTCAGTCCTGCTGGGTGAGCCCTTGCCCTGCCTAGGCCGCGCCAGGCATGCGTGACTGGTCCTGGCTAGGGTCGGCGAGGCCTTGTTGGCAGAAGGAGGCATGCCACAGGTTCCTTGAGTGCTAACAGCCTGGTGTGGGGTTGGTGGAGGAGAGGGAGGGCAGCGGACAGGGGCAGCAGGCTTCAGATGCCTGCCGTGCTGTGACCAGAGCCTTGGCTATGCTTGCCTGGACACTTTTCTTGGACTGGCCTTTCTTCTGTGTACAGCGTAGTAGAAACTATCTGAGCTGTGGAATCAGACAGACAGTCCAGTTCACCCGTGAGCCTCAGTTCTTTCATCTGCAAAATGGAGACACTGAGCCCCTTCTCAGGCAGGTTGTGAGAACTGGGTGGGAGTGTAAACACAGTACCTTGGAGCGAGCCTTTCCTTTTCTTTGCTTTAGAAGACACACCCACATAGGAGGAGGGGAGAGTTGGGGTAAAGTGGCCCCAAGCTGACCTTTGCCCTGGGTTCTTGGCTGGGCACCCTCGCAGGGGCTTGGGCAGCCCCGGCGCTTAACCTCAGCCCATCCGTGTTCACCTTCCCCCAACAGCTTTCAGCCCAGCCAATGAAAAGTAACCTGGGGGACTGGGTGGCTAGGCAGCCTGTTCCTTTCGCCGTCCAGCTGCCATCCTGGGGGAGGGGTGCCAGCTGCCACCTGTTGGCCAAATGCTGTCTGAAGCAGCTGCCTCTGTCTCCACTGGGCCCAAATCCACCCTCCCCGGGACAGGAGCTGGGATCTTTGGTGGTCCTGTAGAAGTGGGTACCCTCAGGCCTCTACTCTCCCTCTCCGGTAGGGCTGCCTGGGAACCTGGGAACCGGTCTGGTGAGGGAAGGAGGCTACCCTGGTTGAGGGGATGGGGCCCAGGGATCTCTCTTCTCATAGTATGGCGCCTTGACCCTGTCCCTTCCCCCTTCACAGTGAAGGAGTCTTCAAGTGCCCTGAGGATCAACTTCCTCTGGACTATGCCAAGGTGAGTCCACTGTGCCAGGTACAGGCTCTTGCCCTCGGTGGAGGCTGGAGCTGCTGCAGCCAGTGGGCTCGGGGCCAGTGTCAACCCGGTGCCGTAGAATCAGGCACCCCTACTGACGTGGCCTGTTCCCTCCCACCAGGCCAGTTCGCAGATGAGGCCCGAGTCTGCCCTGGAGGGCAGGCACAATGCCCAGCCTGTGGGGGTATACAGAACCGCTCTGTGCCCACCAGAAGTGTCCCCTCCCGTTTGGGTGGCTGGCCAGCCCTGTGGCTGAGGGCCAGGACCCCTGTACCAGGAGGAAGGAAGCAAAGGGTGTGGAGGCTGCCTGGGGCTGAGCAGGCTGATTGGCTGCCGCTCCGAAGGGAGCGTCCTGGGCCAGCGTGTTGGGGACCCTGGAATCTAGTGTTAGAGCAGAGACCACCTGCTGCACTCTTTATCCCTGGGCACAGAGGAGAATTTACACCGAGGGGCTGTTACTGGCTCTAAGGTAGAGAGCTAAGCTATCTGGGGTGGAGGAGGTGGGAACTGGGGACTGTAGCAGGCTCTGACCCTGACCAGTCCCCCGCCTCCTTGTCCCCAGATCTACCCAGACCCAGAGCTGGAGGTACAGGTACTGGGCCTGCCTATCCGCTGCATCCACAGTGAGGAGGGCTGCCGCTGGAGTGGGCCACTTCGCCACCTACAGGTGAGGCTCTGAAGGGGCCGGGGTGGGGGGGCTGCCCCTCCCTGGGCAGGCACTAACTGTGGCCCCTCCCACCAGGGCCACCTGAATACCTGCAGCTTCAACGTAGTCCCCTGCCCCAACCGCTGCCCCGCCAAGCTGAGCCGCCGGGATCTGCCCGCGCACCTGCAGCACGACTGCCCCAAGAGGCGACTCAAGTGCGAGTTCTGTGGCTGTGACTTCAGCGGGGAGGCCTTTGAGGTGGGTGGGGCCTGGCTGAGGGTAGAGGGAGAGTGGGGCACCTGGTGGCCCAGGGATCCCTTAACTCAGCCCCTCTGGTGTTTCTACAGAGCCACGAAGGTGTGTGCCCACAAGAGAGTGTGTACTGTGAGAACAAATGCGGGGCCCGCATGATGCGGCGGCTCCTGGCCCAGCATGCCACCTCTGAGTGCCCCAAGCGCACCCAGCCTTGCACTTACTGCACCAAGGAGTTTGTCTTTGACACCATCCAGGTGAGGCCCTCCTGAGCTGTGGGCCGCAGGGCAGGTAGCAGGGAGTCAGGCTACTGACTGCTTCTCTCTGCCTCTGCGGCCCTAGAGCCACCAGTACCAGTGCCCGAGGCTGCCTGTGCCGTGCCCCAACCAGTGTGGCGTGGGCACCATGGCTCGGGAGGATCTGCCGGGCCACCTCAAGGACAGCTGTAGCACTGCCCTGGTGCTGTGCCCATTCAAAGACTCCGGCTGCAAGCACAGGGTGAGATGCCTCTCTTCCTTCCTGTCAGCTCTCTTCTTGGTCCTTGAAACCTCAGACATAGGCCCTTAGTGGTCCCTGCTGTGCTGCTCTGAAGCCTCAGCCCTCCCCCTGCTGGCCGGCTCCAGCCTCCTCCTAGAGCCCTCTACCTCCCTCATTCAGAGCCGGGTGCCCACTGCCCTGTACCTGCTCCTCCCCTCTCCCCTGAACTTGCCCCGACTAACTCTCCTCTCTTCCCCCATGGCCTGGGGCTTTGCCAACAGTGCCCTAAGCTGGCAATGGCACGGCACGTGGAGGAGAGCGTGAAGCCACATCTGGCCATGATGTGTGCCCTGGTGAGCCGGCAACGGCAAGAGCTGCAGGAGCTGCGAAGAGAGCTGGAGGAGCTCTCCGTGGGCAGTGATGGCGTGCTCATCTGGAAGATCAGCAGTTACGGGCGAAGGCTGCAGGAGGCCAAAGCCAAGCCCAACCTCGAGTGCTTCAGCCCCGCCTTCTACACGCATAAGTATGGCTACAAGCTGCAGGTGTCTGCATTCCTCAATGGCAATGGCAGTGGTGAGGGTACACATCTCTCGCTCTACATTCGCGTGCTGCCAGGTGCCTTTGACAATCTCCTTGAGTGGCCCTTTGCCCGCCGCGTCACCTTCTCCCTGCTGGATCAGAGCGACCCTGGGCTGGCTAAGCCACAGCATGTCACTGAGACCTTTCACCCTGACCCAAACTGGAAGAATTTCCAAAAACCAGGCACTTGGCGGGGCTCCCTGGATGAGAGTTCTCTGGGCTTTGGTTACCCCAAGTTCATCTCCCACCAGGATATCCGCAAGCGAAACTATGTGCGGGATGATGCAGTCTTCATCCGTGCCTCTGTTGAATTGCCCCGAAAGATCCTCGGCTGAGAGCAGACCCAGCTATAGGAAAAAGGGGGGTGGGAAATGACCTCCATCAGGCAGGCTGAGCCTGGAGAGGGGGCCGGACCCCCTTACAGCGCTTCCGCTGCCTAGGTTCTGTTACCCTGTTCCCCCTCCCTCCTTCCCTACCACCCTCAGGTGCCTCCTTTTGGTGCTTCAGCCCTGGCCTCTGGGAAGAGCAGGTCTTAGGGTCATCAAGGGCTTGGAAACAAGCGATCCCGGGGCCTGTTGCCTAGGATCAGGGCAGACATGCCTTGGTGCCGGCCACACTCTTCCAGGGACTGAGGTGCCTGCTGGTGCTATGTCCCAAGAGCCATAGGGGGGGAGGGGGAGTTGGGAAACTGAGGGGTAGTTAAAGAATCTGTCTTGAGATCTGATGTCTCCTCTCCCCAGCTGTGTCCCCTCTGGTTATTTATTTACTTAGTGCCAGGAGGGCACAGCAGGGGAGCCCTGATTTTTAATAAATCCTGACTTGTATTTATTACCTTGGTTCCAGCCTGACTCATCTGGGTTGCTCAGGGCCCAATTGTGAAGTCAAGGGACCAGTCAGGGACCGCAACGGCTCTGGTCCCAGGATCCAGCTGCCCTGCTGCATCGCCCTCTGGTGGAAGACAGAGGGACTGCACTAGGCTTTGTGTGGCGGACAGCTGCCCGCTGCCGCCCTCTAGTGGTTAGAGGAGGGAGGTGCAGGCTCTGGACGTTTTATAAGGTTTAGAGTCTCTGATCGATACCCCACAAAGGACTAGTGCCGGTGCTCTAGGCAGGTCTTTCTTGGTCTAATGATAATAGCTACCATTTATTGAGTACTTTTGATGTGGCAGACACTGGTAATCACTTTATATGCATTATTTAATACAACAGTCAAGTGAAATAGCTTTTAATAAAAGGACCTATCTTCGTGGGCTGTGGTGAAGACCATGCATGTTCCCAGTAAAAATAGTCAGTCCTTTGTATCTGTGGGTTCCACATCCTCGAATTCAATCAACAGTGAATTGGAGATGTTTGGGAATAGTTCCAGAAAGTTAAAAAAGCAAAAGGTTTTGGCCACTCATGGGCAAATCTACATAGTATTACATTGTATTAGGTATTGTAAGTAATCTAGAGATGAAAGTATACCAGAGGATGTGTATAGGTTACATGCAAAAAGCCTATGCTATTTTATATCAGGGACTTGGTGAATTTCTGTATCCACTGGCGATTCTTAAACCAATTCCCTGTGGATACTGAGGGATGTCTGTGAGTGCTTTATGAATGTTAGTCTAACTCCAAAGCCCAGCCCACACCCAGGGACTCCTAAACTGTGCACAGGAGCCTTGAAATTTTCTCATCCATACTTACTTTTCATACAGGCCTCAATAGGTACCTGTGATTATCCACATTTGACTGGTGAAATAGGAACAGAGGAGTGAATTGACTTCAGTGATCTTTCAGCTAGTTTGGGGCAGGGCCTGGATTTTTTTTCCCCCGTCACTGGATTCTGTTTTAAGCTCCAGCAGTCACTAGAAGATTAGCTTCCTTTTATTTTGGCAGTAGGTTTGATTTTGGATCCTTGCTGTGCTTGCTTTTTTGGCAAGTTACTTAGCTACATGGGGCATCCTTACTGGTAAGATTAAAGTAATCCTGCTAGATTCGTAAAGATTAACTCATCAGCATAAAGTGCCTTACTCTTGCCTGGCCCTGAGAAGAGGCCCAGTGTATGGGAAGTATTGTTTAGTACGGAGAAGGTTCAAGGGCTGTAGCCTGCCTTTTCTACTTTCCCAGAGACTCAGGTGAAAAGAGCCCTTATCAGAAGGTGATGGGAAAGGTCTGAGCCTGAGACAGCCAGCCCAGGGAACTAACCAACTTAGCCTTCAAAAGGTCAAATTCACTGATCTAGGGAGAGATGAAGCCCTGGCTGCCTTGCTGAGAAAGTAAAGATGGCTCTTTCATCTAAACTGTCGTGGTACTGTGAAGCCTGGAAGCTGGTAGAGAAGACCGACCATGGGCTCTAGCAGGGGAAATGCCTTCACCTAAGCACGGGCTTCACGCAGCAACAGGTAGAACCACTCTTCTGCAGAAGCCTTCCAAGAGAAGCCAGAACCCCTGGATCAAGCTTGGGCTCCCTCTGCTGGCAGCACTGTGCCACTGCACCATCCCAGGCGGTAGGTTCACAAAGGCGGCTAGTGCCGCCTTCAGTTCCCTGCAGTGGATATTGCGATTGACCCATGCCCAGGCCTAGCCCTCATGCACTGCCTTTGCAGACAGTCATAATTGCTTGTGGAACTCAGGCCAGATTTTGCCTCACAGCGTGAGCTGGGCTCAACTCAACCATCTGCTCTGTCTAGCCCTGTGACCCTAGGCTGACTGTAGGTCTCATTTGACACAGGCAGAAGAGGGTTTTCTTTCACAGGGATGGGATGAGGAGTAAAGGAGGCAAAGCACCTTCACAAAAGGGCACCCCACAGAAAAGGGCATGCTCAGGAGGGTGCTTTCAACTCGAGCCACCTAATCATCTGATTCCACCCTCACTGAGTCCCACAACCTGTGGGATCTTTCCTTCCCTCCATCACATCTTAGCCCAGACCCAAACGCAGCAGAAAGTGGAGAGGGAGGAGGGGACGTAAATAGCTCTTGGATTTTTTTTTTCCCCTGCAGACAGAAGAAAGTTCTCCCATCAGTACTCAACCCTTAAGATTCAAACCCCCAAGAGGACCACTTCTCATGCTACAGATCACACCACCTATTACTTCCACCTGCCAGAGGTCCTCAAATTCCAAAATGTTCGAGGTGGGAGAAGGTTGTGGGGTGGGGGGAAGGGTCGTTTAGTCTTAAGCTGGCTTATTAGCAAACCAGGTCCCCGTTTTTCAGTGACAGATAGTCCTTGGAGTGAAAGTGGCATTACATTGAACTGGACCTCCAGTGAGGGGTAGCGAACCGTACTTAACCATCAAATCCCACCAAGCCCCCTGCAGCCCTGCCTAGGGAGAGGGCCAGTCAGCCAGGTGCCCTCCAGGGGCTGACTGAACACACCTGGTCTGGGATAATGGAGTGGGAGGGCTTCTGACGGGGACAAATACTATAGGGGTCCCCTTAAAAATGAGAAATTCTCTTAAGACATTAAAAACCGTTAAGAAAGGTCATCTCAAACACTGACAGCATTAAACGAATAGGACAAGATCAAAGGTGAGTTTTTTTCTTTTTACTGGTTTATGATAATCTTAAAAACCCCATCACACCCATAAACCACCACAGGTGAGAAGATGAAGGAGCTGGAGAATGAATGCTACAGTATGTGGGCGGCGTGAGGATCCAGGTATCTTCTAGGGGCAGTGTGGAATGGAGGCAGGGGGTGTGGATAGGAGGCCCTGGCTTGGACCCTTATTGCTGGTTGGGGGTTGGCTGGCAGAGGGGGAGAGGGGCTCAGGGTGAACTAGGAAACATCTCACACCAAAGGCGAGGGTAGATGGGGGGCAGGGGGGGGGTCACAGTACATTTTCCATGCAGACTAGGGGTGGGAGTGAGAGCTTCAGAGGCTTGCACCCCTACACAGGAAGAGATGGGTTTGAGGTTTGATTTTAAGCCCCCAAGTTGGTGTCTGGTCCAATTTCCTAAAATGGCAGCTCACCTTTTGGGGGGAGGCATTGGAACAAATTACAGCAAAAATATCTGGTTTGGAGATCAAGCAAGGGATAAAGGGAGACAATGGTGTTCATTCAGAGAATTTAACTCAGAGAAGCGAGAACTGGAAGGGGCCCCTGGGTGAGATGGTGGCCAACACACAGGGAGAAGGCATCGCACCAGAAGCTGCAGGTACTCCTGGGGGCTCAGGACAGGGAGGTGCCAGTGTTCACAGACGGCAGGAAAACCACTGGGAACAATGAGTTAGGACTTCATGTTGCTATCATTTGGCATAACACAATCAGGCATTTTTTTCTTTTTTTCTCTTTTTAAATATAAGGCAACTTGCCAACACATAATTTAAAAACTGGTCTTCAGTCACACTGCTTCAGATCACTAGAGAATTTCTGGCTAAAGAACAGTGGATAGTATAGTAAACAAAACCCCAAATCTTAAATAAAAATCAGCTCACATTCCCCAGAGACAAGAGGAAAGGGTAGGGCTTATTTGGTTTAAAAAAAAAAAAAAAGCCCAACAACTATGCATCTTTAACAGAAGGGTGCAAAACATTACAACAAAACATAATCTGAAGTTACAGAAAAGTTTTAAATTTCTAGCCAACTAATTGTCACCTGGGAATGAGACTTGGAGCATGGAGTGGGTGAAGAAAGGGCGAGGGGCAGAAGGGGGCTGTTTCCAAGAGGCCCATCTCCAGCTGTTAGAACCATGCTCATTTGGTAAAGGAGAATTCAAAGAGCTTAAGGCTTTGTGTTTTCTTCTTCGTTAAACTGAGGGGCTGTGAAAGGTGACTAGACAGTGAATGCACCTGTGGGGCCGCTCACACACATTGCTACTCAAACCCACACTACATTCATACAGAAACAGGACGTTTAAAACTTACAGCGTAGAGCAATATTCTTAGCCAGGGTAGAGAGAACCAAATGCACTTTTTTTTTTTTTTTCAGTGTTTTTAATTCCAAACTCCAATGTGATCATCCCATACCTACTACCTAATCCCTCAAGAAAGACTTTTTTGTTTTGGGTTTTTTTTTTTTTGAGGGGGGAGTGCGGGATGAGGGCAGCAGATGACTTAGGAGAGAGACAGCAGCGAGAAAGATCTTGGGTATGCTGGATGGTCTCGGCATTTCTCTAGGCAGGGAAAGGGAGTCAGGAACCAAGGTATCAATCCAAACACAGGGTTTTTTTCCCCTTGGTCTCAAGGCTATGGCCACATGCGTGCAGGATGCCCTTGAGGAGTGTGGCAAGGACAAGTGCAGTGGCTCTGGGATCAATGCAGATGTAAAACAAAGCCTTGAGGAAAGGAGAAGGGCTGGGAGGAGATGCAGACTGGGTCAGTTTTGATTTGAGGTCTTTGGGTAAACAAGGAGTTGGCTTTCAGAGCACTTGGGAGGTCTGGCTTCTTAGTCCCAGAGAGACAGACAGGGAGAGACCTAGCTTAAGTGGCTGGGCACTGACAGCCACCTGACCTAGGGGGCCCTTCCCTTAGCCCACACCTCAGTCCAAAGAGAAACAGTGAGAGGTGCAGGAACAGACAAAAGGGGGCTAGTGGGAAATGGCCGAGGTGGGGGTGGGGGGAAGAACTGCACTGACAGGCAGGCATTGGAGAGAAAAGCCTGAAGTCGGGATGAGGTCCCAACATAAACCCAAAAGTTGCTGGGGCTGGTAGAGGGGAAGATGAGAGCAAAGAGGACCCCCCCCCCCCATCCTCAAGTAGATCCCACTAAACTCCCTTTCTTAGACATCTAAGAATGATCACGTTGGAGCAGTGAAACTTTGAAACTATCCAATTACTCAAAAGTAAGACTAAACCTAGGAGGGTGACGTATGATGTGTAGCTTGTGGAGGGCACCAGGGCTACCTATCTATACCCAGGGTGCTGAATATGAAGATTTCGACTATCTGTGGGATCAGGGGCTCGGCTGCCAGGGGCTCGGTGGGCCTTGCTCAGCACGGCCAGGCTCTGGTCTCGGAAGCAGGCCTGCGGGAAATCCCCGCTTAGGTAATCCACTGTCTGCACCAGGCTGTTCTGGCTTGCCGCCGGCCCACCCCCGGTCCCCGCCCGGTAGTGGGCCCCAGCCGCCGCTGCCGCACAGTCGAGGGGTGCGCCCGCAGGCTGCCCGCTGTGGAACGGCATGGCGAGGTCCTGAGACCCCGAGCTGTCGCTGTTGGGAGTGGGCAGGATGTTGTTCCACAGGGGCTGGAAGTAGTGACCGTTAGGGTAGGCCAGTGGGGCTGCCAGGCCGTTGACTGGTGGGGACGGGGTTGGCTTCTCCAGGGGTGGCTTCAGATGGAAAGCCTGCGCCATGCACAGTTCCTGCGGGTAGGCAGGGGCCTTGCCCACAAAGCCAGGCCCCGCCAACTCGCATCCTGCCGCATGCTTGCCTGTCAGGCCAGGGGCCGGCGTCCCGCCGGCCTCACTGCACATCTGCTGTAGGTGGGCCAGCTGGTGCTGGTTCCAGGCGACTGGCTTGAGGTCGCTAGGGTAGCCAGTGGGGGCTCGAGAGATGCCCGTGGGCAGGTTGACAGGGCCCGCAGCGGGCAGTGCGGCTGCGGCCGCGTGGGTGTGCTCCATGGGATTGACCACACAGGAAGGCATTGGTGTGGGGACGCCGTGGGTCGACACCCGCGTGCTTGCACTGATGAGCAGGCTGCGGCTAATGGGGCTGGGGTTGGCGACCTGGCCCTCGCACACTGAGGTAGTGCTGACGCCGGCCCTCGTCTGGCAGAACTGGCTGATCTGGTGCACGATGCGGCTCAGGTCCGGGGGCTGGCTGTGCTGCAGGGTGGCCGCCATGGAGAGGGGGATAGTTGAGGTAGACACGGTCACATTCGGGGGGGCGTCTGAGTCTGGCATCTTCCGGCCTCCGTGCAGCAAGGGAGTGGGGAGGTGTTGGAGACCCTGGTGAGACAGGGCCTGAGGGTGGACCAAGCCCTGGGTTGGGGCCATGGGCTGAGGGTGGCCCAGGCCCTGAGGCTGCTGGAGGCTCTGAGGGTGGGACAGCGCCGGGGGTGGCGGGATACCCTGAGGGTGCTGCAGCGTCTGGGGAGGGGCGTGGGCCAGGGTCTGTGCGTGCTGCAGGGCCTGCTGGCGGGCCAGAGCCTGGGCCTGGGGGTGGGCTAAAGTGCTGGGTGCCACAGTCGCATAGGGCGCCACTGGGGGGTTCATGATGGCCTCAGGGAGCAACCGGGCTCGGGTGCCGTCAAAGTCCTTGAGTATGCTTTTGGCTGGCACTTTGACAATGGCAAGCAGGCCTGCCTTGGTGGCAGCCTGAGTCGGGTAGGGGCTGTAGCGCTGGGCTGATGTGTCGAGGCCGTTCACAGTACGACGAACGTGTTTCCGCTGGGGAACCTTCACACTGTTGGGGAAGATTTTTATAGTCAGTGGGTTGTTTGCGACCTTCTTAGCATACGCGTCCAATTCGGCTGGGGTAGGATAGTGAGCAGTTCTCATTTTCTGTGTAGTGTCCCCTAGAGAGAGAAGGGGAAGGAGAGCAAAGAAGGAGACGGAGCTCATCAGTGCCAAGCCAACCAGCCCTTCTAGATTTCCTATTTGAGGGCCTGAGGGGCAGGGCGAACTAAGCTGTCATCTCTAGTCTTCCACTGAGACCCGGCCTCAGCCCCCACAAAAACAAGCACTGCTCACATTGAGTGAGTACTTCTAATGGACCAGGCCTCGTGCTGAGGACAGGCTGTCTCAAACGAATCCTTGCTACTGCTTTAGGACGCAGGTACTATCATGGTATTCCCACTTAACAAACGAGGTCACTAAAGATCAGAATAGCAGAGCAACTTGCAAAAGTCTCTATCTTAGAGAGCCAGAATTTGGCCAATTCTCACATGGAATTCTCTCCAAGTTCCTACCAGCCCATCCTGGCCTGGGGGTTGAAGGTTCTAAGCTGTTTGTCAGGGCCACTCAGTCCCTGCCCCATGACACCCTGAGGAAGAGGGTACCCAGAATGACTCCTCTACAGTCTGCGGTTGCCAGTGAGGCATCAACTTTCTCTCTGCCTTGGCAGCTGGGGCACCGTGCCGACTGGGTGGGCATCCTGGCGCAGCAGACAGGATGCTTCTTTTTCAGGGGCAGAGGAGTAAGCTGCCAACATCCCTTCCCCATCCCCAAGTCACAAGTTCACTTTTGTTTACAGCTTACTCTAAGCCTGACTGGGTGAAGATCAAAAGGCTTTATTTATTTCCTTGTGGGGGTGACAATAATGACAGGGCAGCAGGGAGGGAAGTGAGGAGAAAGGATTCAGAGAATCTTTAAGTCCTGAGAGCCAAAAATAGTCTGTATTCGGCCCTTGTGAGCTGTCACTTTCCAAAATGAAAGAGGAAAAACCTGCCTTCTTTGGAGACTGCGGAAACACCGCTCAATGGGCCTCATTAATGCTAACAGTCTCTTTGTTCCCATCTCCAGTTGCCTCCCATCAGGGGGCTCCAGCGGATGTCGTGCTTCCATCAAAAAGGAAAAGGTTCTGAGAACAAGAGCTCTTTAAGGATGCCAGGCTCCTGGCAAGGGGTCTCTGCTCCCTTCTCCCTCTCTCTGGGGAGGGTCTCCCCTGAGTATACACAGAAGGTGCTTAATAAAGGCTTGCTGAGTAAGTACACAGACTGCCCAGAGCAGAAAAACAGGGACTGGCTGGGAGCCTTGGCTCGGCTAGCTGATTCCCTCCCCACTTCCTCCCCTTCTAGGGGGCAGCCAGGGCAGACCAAGGACTGAGCTGGCCAAATGCCTGGCTTGTGGCCTCAGCTGGCTTGGCCCAGAGGAGACCCCATTCAAAGTCACGTCGCTGGGCATCAGCTGGAACAGAAGTAGTCTAGTGAGTGTGCTGGCAGGAAAAGGGCACAGCGGCCTGCGTCAGGTGACATTGCTGGTTGGCGGGCAGCAACTGCTTAGAAACCGCTGCTCTTGGAAGCAAGAAAAGAAAGCTCAAGTCCAGAAGAGGCAGAGAGATCCGGACCCAGGCTCGCCGAGGCAGAACTTAGCAAAAAGGGTACAGAAAGGAAAAGGTTTGCTTTCAAACACGGGCACAATGCCTTGAACGTAGTAGGCACTCCCACATATTTAAGGCTCTGCTTTATTTACTGAGTACAGAATAGTTGCTCCATTCATAAACGGAATGTTTGTAAGATGACTGATTTGAAGAAGGACTGATTTAGAAGGATGAATGTGACAGTGACAACTGAAGGCAGGAAGCAGAGGGCGGCAGAGAGGCCTGGAGTCTCCTGCCCACTAGGCAGCACTAGCTGGCAAGGAGGACCCTTAATAGGCTTCAGTCTCGACAAAGTGGGGCCATTTTCTGACCGGTTTTACATTCTCCTGGACAAGAAGACACCAAAAGAGTCTGGGATCACTGAAAGATCTTCCCTAAACTCAAGGTGCCAGAATTCCATTACAAGCTGCCCTGGTCAGCCACTGTACTCTTGTGTGACTGATCAAAGACATGTGACGTTCCTATAGCTCAGTGTTCTCCTTGCCCAGAGCAAACGTGTAGCAAGTGCCTGGTAAGTGCGTTCCTATAGCTCAGTGTTCTCCTTGCCCAGAGCAAACGTGTAGCAAGTGCCTGGTAAGTGCGTTCCTATAGCTCAGTGTTCTCCTTACCCAGAGCAAACGTGTAGCAAGTGCCTGGTAAGTGCGTTCCTATAGCTCAGTGTTCTCCTTGCCCAGAGCAAACGTGTAGCAAGTGCCTGGTAAGTGCGTTCCTATAGCTCAGTGTTCTCCTTGCCCAGAGCAAACGTAGCAAGTGCCTGGTAAGTGCGTTCCTATAGCTCAGTGTTCTCCTTACCCAGAGCAAATGTGTAGCAAGTGCCTGGTAGTGCGTTCCTATAGCTCAGTGTTCTCCTTACCCAGAGCAAACGTGTAGCAAGTGCCTGGTAAGTGCGTTCCTGTAGCTCAGTGTTCTCCTTACCCAGGGCAAACGTGTAGCAAGTGCCTGGTAAGTGCGTTCCTATAGCTCAGTGTTCTCCTTACCCAGGGCAAACGTGTAGCAAGTGCCTGGTAAGTGCGTTCCTATAGCTCAGTGTTCTCCTTACCCAGAGCAAACGTAGCAAGTGCCTGGTAAGTGCGTTCCTATAGCTCAGTGTTCTCCTTACCCAGGGCAAACGTAGCAAGTGCCTGGTAAGTGCGTTCCTATAGCTCAGTGTTCTCCTTGCCCAGAGCAAACGTGTAGCAAGTGCCTGGTAAGTGCGTTCCTATAGCTCAGTGTTCTCCTTACCCAGAGCAAACGTAGCAAGTGCCTGGTAAGTGCGTTCCTATAGCTCAGTGTTCTCCTTACCCAGAGCAAACGTAGCAAGTGCCTGGTAAGTGCGTTCCTATAGCTCAGTGTTCTCCTTACCCAGAGCAAACGTGTAGCAAGTGCCTGGTAAGTGCGTTCCTGTAGCTCAGTGTTCTCCTTACCCAGGGCAAACGTGTAGCAAGTGCCTGGTAAGTGCGTTCCTATAGCTCAGTGTTCTCCTTACCCAGAGCAAACGTAGCAAGTGCCTGGTAAGTGTACTGTCCGACTGAGCAACCGGGACTCGGCTGAATCATGGGAGTCTGAAGCTGCTGGGTTTCAGTTCGGACAGGAAAGGAAGGTCCACCCCTCCACGTTGGAAGAGCTTTCCTCCATGTTGATGGGCTTCTCTCTCTGAAGGTCAGGGAAGAGAGACTGGGACAGCGGCTTGCTGAATAATAGAGCTCCTTTGCTCCAAGTCAATATCAACTCTAAGGCTGGTTTTTTCTAGCAGAGGCAGAGGTATTGATGGCTTGGCCTCAGTCAGAAGTATGGAGTGGGACACTACACCGATTAGTTCTCTCTGTCCTGCCTCCACTGATGTTGACAGTGGTGATGAGGTGAGGGTTGGGAAGGGTGGACACAGGCTACAGTATGTTAAGGAAGAATCTCAAGGATGAGAGGAGCATATTGGACAAGAAAGAGGCCACATTCTGGGAATCCAACACCACCCACGTCATGTACCAGATTTCAGCCCAACCCTTAAAAAATAGCCAAGTTTTCCTCAGTACTTTATCTCAGTCCCCACAGAGGCACCCTGAAGCCTTTCTTTCTTCTGCATCATCTTCCTCTAAATGCACAGCTAACACAGATACTACAGCTCTGTAAACAACTTATTTAAATATCTGGTACCAGTGGTGTCATTAATCGAGACATAAGGCAGTGTAGAGAACAGAGACTCTGTGGTTAGAAAAAAAGAGATCCAGATTCAAGCACTGGCTTTATTATCTGACCACTCAGTTTCTCTCTCAGTCATTCCTCATTTATAAACAGGGATGATACCTGCTGTCCTACCTCACAGAATTACTAAGATCAAGAGGTCCAATGAATGGGAAATGCTCTGTGAACAGGAACTATGACTGTCAATAGTTATTATTCAAGGATAGCAGGTTTGGTTGAGTCTGCCCACAGATGGGACAAAGTAACCTGACCATGGAAGCACTAACTGCAATACCTCCTGGACTTGAGTCTGAGCATTACATGTAGTACAGAAAGCACTGTTGTCTATTCTAGGAACTGGGGGGATCTCCCTGAATCCAGGCTTCCCTGCAAGGACCTCCCTGTTTATCCTTCTGTTTTGAAGATCGAAAGACATGGGTGGCTTATGCAGCAGGAACCTCTAACCTGCGGAGAGACACAGGCAGTGTGTGTCAAATACAGGCTTTGGAGTCTGACCCAAGTGTGAGTTCTAGCCTAGTCACTGAATAGTAACGAGACATTGACAAACACTCTCATCCTGAAAAGAAAGATAAGAGAGTCTCCCATATGGAATTACTGAGGAATGGATGAGAACATGCATACAAATATTCAAGACAGTGCCTGGCATATGGTAAGTGCTCAACAAACGTTAGCTAACGTTTCTGATATTTCTCTGTAGTTCATCCAGTCACTGGGCCAATTCACCATTTCCAGGTCTTTCCACTAGGGGGCACATAAGCATACAGAGAAGTAGTAAAAAATTAATTTCGATACTTGCCCTAGGCCCCAAAACTCTACAATGAAAGAGGTCACAGTAACTGTCTAAAAGATGATTTGACGACCAGGGATCTTTGGTCATTTCAACCACTCTACCCAGAAATATTTACCAGGCCACCCTATCTATATACCTGTGAGCTGGAAAATTAGGAGCAGAGGTTTGGGGTTAATGAAGAAAAAAATGTTCAAAAACACATTTTCTGGGGAATTGGGAGAAGATGGGTCAGAGGAAAATAGACTTTGCAAGTACAAAGTTCCAAAATGGCTGAGGTCTCTCAAAGCAAGTGACATTATGGAATAACAATCGAGAAAAGTTCTAGGAGGGCATCCACCTAACCACAACGGTGGTCTTCTACCAAGTGCAGGACCCACCCAGACGCAAGATGCCCTTTAATCCAGCCTGAAATATGGCAAATTACACTTCTAGGTTGGAAAATGCATCACATCCCCCTATACATGTAGAAGAGGAAGGGGAGAAGAGAAAATGTTGGCGCTTCAAGGGAACAACCTTGTGATTCTGTACGTAAGGCAGCTCAAGCCTGGGGAACAGGGATTAGCCAGGTGACTGACAGTACTGGGCCAAGAAGCCACATATGCCCTCTCCTGACCCCAGACCCATCTCCCCTGCCTTGAGCTGACTCTTACAATATAAAGTGTACTAAGCTACACACTCTTGCACTGCTGGTGGGAATGTGAATCGGTACAGCCACTATGGAGAACAGTACGGAGGTTCCTTAAAAAACTAAGAATAGAACTACCATAGGACCCAGCAACACCACTACTGGGCATATACCCTGAGAAAACCATAATTCAGAAAGAGTCCTGTACCACAATGTTCACTGCAGCACTATTTACAATAGCCAGGACACAGAAGCAACCTAAATGTCCATCGACAGATGAATGGATGAAGAAGATATGGCACATACATACAATGGAATATTACTCAGCCATAAAAAGAAACAAAATTGAGTTATTTGTAGTGAGGTGGATGGACCTAGAGTCTGCAATACAGAGTGAAGTAAGTCAGAAAGAGAAAAACAAGTACCGTATGCTAACACATATATATGGAATCTTAAAAAAAAAAAAAAGGTTCTGATGAACCTAGGGGCAGGACAGGAATAAAGATGCAGATGTAGAGAATGGACTTGAGGACATGGGGAGGGGGAAGGGTAAGCTGGGACAAAGTGAGAGAGTAGCACTGACATATATACACTACCAAATGTAAAATAGATAGCTAGTGGGAAGCAGCTGCATCGCACAGGGAGATCAGCTCGGTGCTTTGTGACCACCTAGAGGGGTGGGATAAGGAGGGTGGGAGGGAGACGCAAGAGAGAGGGGATATGGGGATATATGTATACGTATAGCTGATTCACTTTGTTATAAAGTAGAAACTAACACACCATTGTAAAGCAATTATACCCCAATAAAGATGTTAACAATAAAAAAAAAAACCGAACATATATTAAGCTATAAATATCAGTACCCCATCCCCTCACCAGATACAGAGTTCTGTGTTTTGAGCACCTTTTAAGACCCTCCCTAGGATGGGGGCAGGGAAAGGCTGAATAGCAGTTACAAAACTGGTTTTAAGGTCTCTACAGCTGATAGGCCTGGGCTCTGAGCAGCTCCTTGGCTGCTGGTTTCCAAAGAAGACAGCTTATACTCTACCTCACCTTAATGGTAAATGCTTAATGCGAAGAGCTAAGTCACAAGACAGGATTTTCTTCTTTTTTAAATTTTTGGCCGCACTGTGTGGCCTGCAGGATCTAAGTTCCCCAACCAGGGATTGAACCCACGCCCCCTGCAGTTGGAAGCACAGATGGCCAGGAAAGTCCCAGGATTTTTTTTTCTTACACATTTTGGGAGAGGAAAGAAGAAAGTAAGTGGGCTTAAAAACACCACTGGGTTTTCTCCTCTGCAAAAGTTTAGGTGTAGTTAAGGAGAGCAACAAGAGAGTCAAAGGGATTCAAATACACTGTCCCCTAAACGGACAGGTAAGCCTGAAACCAAGGAAAAAGGATACCTCAATTCTTTTTTTTTTTTTTTTTTTTTGGTGCAGTACGCGGGCCTCTCACTGTTGTGGCCTCTCCCGTCGCGGAGCACAGGCGGCATGTGGGATCTTCCCGGACCAGGACACGAACCCATGTCCCCTGCATCGGCAGGCAGACTCTCAACCACTGCGCCACCAGGGAAGCCCCATACCTCAATTCTTGAATATAGATTTGGGACAGTGGTTGGCAGAGGCTACTTGGGGACTGCTTTGGGGAGAAGGGCGTGAAGGTTCCAAGTCAGCAACTAAGATAAAGCTGCCAACTTGCCTTTCTTCCCAAGCAGTTCAGCCCCTGACAGGACATCTCTGGGCGAAGCCGTCAGAGTGCGCTAAGGAACCTAGAAGACAGACAGCGAGCTGCTCTTTGTTATCTTATTGCATGCTTCCGAGCACACTCCCTCCCCAGTTGTGTGCCTGGAAGTCTGGAGCCAGTCACAATGCAGTGAGCATGCAGATTTGGGTGGCCAAGGAGCCCAGACAACTTTCTCACCCAATTATCCTTTAGTAAGAGAAAAGCTGGGGAGGAGCTGGGACAGCAGGGCCGGCCTATTGTGTCAAGCAGCTGCAGAAGGAAGACTGTCACCTTCAGCTCTGTCATGACGCCAAGTTGGATTCACTGGCCAAATTCTAGAACTAGCCAGGCTCTGAGTCTTACTCTCCCTCAAAGAAAAGAAGTCAAGAGGCCAGACCATTTTTAACTTCTGAAGATGATCTCACAGAGCAGGGGGCGGCAAACTATAGCCTGCAAGCCAAAACCCAGCTGCTGTGCTTTTGTAGAAAGTTTTACTGGAGCATAGCCACACTCATTTGTTTACATACTGTCTACGGTTGCCTGTGCCCTACGACGGCAGAGGTGAGTACGTGTAACAGAGACCATATGGGATGATCCACAAAGCCTAAAATATCTGCTATTTGACTCTTTACAGAAAAAGCTTGCCAACCTCTGTCATAAAGGACTCAGATAAGGTGCTGAAGCTCCTTTTCTATTAAAGGGTAAGCCTAGATGCCTCATTGATTTTCCCTTTTTGCTCTGAAAGGAAAGTCTATTCCAAATTTAGGGCCATTTTCACACTTGAAGATGCCGTACATGGTAATAAGCCAGGAATAGACTCTCTTCCTTGCACATGATGTGGTACAGGGATAGAAGGTAGGAATCTGGGAAAATACAAAGTATAAAGCCCCAATTCCAGCCAATGTAAGACAGGAATCTAACAGTTCTCAAAAACTCCGTCTTATAGCAAGTATATTAACAGGAACACGCCCAGAGAGACTGAGCAAGCTACCTTCCTATCCGTTCTGGAGGCGGAAGCTTCTTTACTTGCTGTGAACTGAGGGCCACAGCTCAGAAGTCAGACAGCAAAGCCAAAGGGAACTATTTCCATGGCAGAGAGTGCTCAGAGAGCTCAAAACAACAGAACAGTGGATACAGTTTGTCTCAGAGATACAGTAAGTAGTCTGGACTGTGAGTTTTCATTCAATTCCTCATGGGGGCTCAAATTGAAACACTTCTTTGATATATATATCCTGTAAAACTCCTTATAGCCTTATTGCTTAACAGATAGCTATCAGCAACAATTAAAATTAAGATGACACACACTGGGGAATTCTAGTATTTAAGAGGATTTCTCAGGACTTCCCCGGTGGTCCAGTGGTTAAGAATCCGCCTTCCAATGCAGGGGACACAGATTTGATCCCTGGTTGGGGGAACTAAGATTCCACATGCCACGAGACAACTAAGCCTGCATACTCTGGAGCCCGTGCGCTGCAACTACTGAGCCCGTGCGTCGCAACAAAGATCCTGTGTGCTGCAGTGAAGACCCGACCCAGCCAAATAAACAGAATAACTAACTAAATTAATTAATTAAAAAAAAGAGGATCTCTCTGATCAGAGAAGTGTCTCACAATGTTGACAAGTTTTGCAGCTGCTTTCTTGATGTCTGTGCTGAAGAATATCTTGGAGGTACCAAAATTCATGGTCAGTGTACCCCAAATGTGCCTCTGGTATAGCTCAAATGTAGGGAAAAAATAAAGGGTCACATCCTTCACTGGGATCCAGATTACTTACATTTCTGAAGTCCAGTGTTCATCTGCGTGTGAGAAAGAAGCTGCAAGGACAGGTCACCTGGCCCTGGTAGACAGGCTAGCATGGCAGACCAGCATCAGCACAGCGTGAGGCAGTCACTCACACTGCAATGACAGAAAAACAAGGTCACGGAACACAAGTCGACTCACTCAAGGAAGATGCCAGCGACATCGGACATGAGCAACAGTGGTCCAGGCTTAGACAGATACACAAGTTAATTAGTAGCATGTTGGCTGAAAATATATCTATGTCTTTATCTGTAGCACAATTTGCTCTCAACTATTACTACGGCTCAAATATTTCAGTCAGCACAGATGCCTGGGTGGGGAAAATAAAAACTAGAAAATACCTATCCACACAAACAACTGAAGGTCTTTATGTTCACAAGCTATAGATGCATTCGCTTGGCATTTGCATTTCCTGTAGACTGCCTCTCCGTACTGCTTTTGGATAAGCCCATGTGGCTGCCAGATAAACACAGGCTGGCTTTCATCTGGGCCCCAGCTGAGGCAGGAGCACAAAGGCTAGGGCACAGTCTCACTGAGGTGAAGGAAAAGATGATTTCTCCCTGAAAACCGAACAACGTTCCTGAAGAGCTCGCCCTCATAGGGCCCGGCTCAGTCTATTCTCAGCCTTGGCTGGCGGCTGGGGCAGTCAGACATTTCCAGAGACAGTACAGTATATGAGTTGCAAAGGCTCCCAAAGTCCAACTTATGACCCCAGTAATCTGAACTTACTTTGTTTTGGGGTTTGTTTTTTTTTGGCCACGCCCCATGGCTTGCCGGATCTTAGTTCCCTGACCAGGGAGTGAACCTGGGCCTTCAGCAGTGAGAGGGCGGAGTCCTAACTACTGGACCGCCAGGGAATTTCACCTGAACTTACTTTTAAAAAGAGGAAGGAACAAAGCATCCTAAGAGACAAATTAACTACCATTAAAGCAAACTCTGTTTGTATGTTTCTAGGGATTCACCTTGTTATTGCCTTTCACACAATTAGACCTCCAGAACCCAAAAAAAGAAAAAAATTGCTTTGCTCCCAGGGTAAATCAAGGAGGTGGTAGGCTGCCAGCAGCCCTCTTTGGGCAGGCAGTCCTGACATTGTATCAAGATGGCGTGGTTTCATCAGTGAAGTCTTCCAACAAGACTCACACAGCCAAAGCAAGCAGACACTGATGTAGCCTTCTGTAGGGAAGGAAGCCTTGTCAACAATGCAAGCTCCCTGTGTACCAAGGACCAAGCTTTTCCCCAAACAACTAGAATGTACTAAAACACATTAAATTCCTTTCCCATACTGCAAACCCCAGAAATCAAGGTAGCATATTAAGGCTTTAGATCACAACAAAAGAGGAAAGGGGGAAAGCTCAAATGTTAAACAAAGATCACAAAACCTCTTTCTTTCCCTCAGAGGGCCCTCTCAAGTATGTGAAACTACCTTGTCACGATGAGTATCAGAGAGCTCCAGCTGGAAAGGCCAGGTAGCTGAAAAGATACTTTGTAAAAGAGGCTACTCAAACTGTGTCTAAGATAGCAAGTGCAGAAAGAACTGAAGAGTGAATACCTCAATGAGAAGGGAGCTGCCCCAGAGTTCTGGCACGGATTCAGCCTTTTCAGGTCTCTGGTGGGTGGGATGACAGTATGAACACACTGTGCCAACTGCAGTGCCTCAAGAAATAAAAAGTCTTCTGTTCGGGTCAAATGACTGAGGTACTGCTCACAACCCTTCCCTTGTGAATGCTGATCTCTATTTAATAACCTCTCCCCTATGGTCCTAATATAGCTGAGGGCAAACTCTAAGGAAAGGAAGAAAATTAACAAATACTGGAGCCTAATATTGTGAAATGGACTGTGTGAGGGGCTTTAGTGATTTTTTCCTATTTATTTATTTAGGTATGTATGTATGTATGTCTGCCTGCACTGGGTCTTTGTTGCGGCAAGCGGGGGCTACTCTTCGTTGCTGTGTGCGGGCTTCTCATTGCAGTGGCTTCTCTTGTTGTGGAGCACGGGCCCCAGGAGTGTGGGCTTCAGTGGTTGTGGCTTGAGGGCTCTAGAGCGCAGGCTCAGTAGTTGTGGCACACGGGCTTGGTTGCTCCGCGGCATGTGGAATCTTCCTGGACCAGGGCTCGAACCCATGTCCCCTTTGTTGGCAGGCAGATTCTTAACTACTGCGCCACCAGGGAAGTCCTAGTGATGTTTTCTTAATTAGGTCTCCCAGCCTTTCTTGGAAGTAGGCAATAAATTCACTTGTCATCATCTCTAGCCTGGATTACTACAATAGCCTTCCAAATGGTCTCTCTGTTCCACCCTTGCCCCATCACCCCATCTATTCTCCACATAGCAGCCAAAGTAATTTATTTTTTTAAATTGGAAATCATATCAGCTCAAAAATCTCCAATGACTTGCCATCTCACTTAGAATAAAATACAAAATCCTAACGTGGCCCACAAGGCCTTCCATGATCTGTTACATGATCACTACCTCTCTGACCTCATCCTCTAACCTCCCCTGCCCCTCTTGCTGACTCTACGAGCCAAGCACACCCCCACCTCCAGGCTTTGTAATTCACCTGGAAAGCTGAGATACTGTGACGATGGAGGTACAAAAAACACATTCATTCAGCTCTCTTGCAGATACACTCTCTCCCTGTACTTTCTGGAAGGAACCAATCTATGAATGATCACTGTAATCTCTGATATACCTAGTAAATCTTGATGCCTTGCAACCAAGAAGAGACGAGTGGAGGTTGTGGATCCTAAGAGTTGACTATAACAAACTGCCCTTCAAGCCACAACTCTGGATTTCAAGAGGCAGAACAAAAGAGAATTAAGTCAGCTAAACTGTGGCAAAAGGCATTAATGGATTTACTGACAGCAAACAAAGGAACAAAAATAAGAGGTGAATTCTGTAAAGACTCCAGAAAGTCAGTTTTTAGTTTGCGCAGGAAGAAGTAAATGAATAAGAAAGACACCAGATCTTGGGACCCTCTATGATTATGTTCCCAACCAGAATCACCCAGCAAGTCTAGACTATTCTTGAGCTCTTACTGGCATTAACTGGGCTGCTAAGAGTACAGCCCTTAGTTTGTGAACCTTTCTTTAAGAGTTCTGCCATCCTTAATCTTCAAGCCCCCTGAGCAGTTTTACGGGAGTCAAGAATCAGATTCTCCAGGGCAGGGAAGGCAGAGATGTGGCAAGGTCACAAAGGGTATGATGAAACAGGAAGGAAGCAACTTCCTTCCACAACCCATTCTAGAAAGCAGGGATGCATAGTATAAAGCACTCCTCTGGAGGCTTGACAGCTGAGCACAAGCCTTTTATTTAAAAGCTTCAAACCACCCACACATTCTGATTACCATCTGGCTTTTTCTTAAACATTAAATTCCAATACAATTTACAGCTGATATTTCCAGAAGCACAATTAGACCCAGAAATCAACATGAGCTCTACCTTCTCTGAAAGGGCCTCAAAATTCAAGTCCAGACTACTGAACAGAATCAAGCAGTAACCTGGTGCTCAGACCAAATGGGCTGCAGATGCCACAGAGAAAGAAAAAAGATCTCCTTGGCAGAGCCTCTCTGGGCGCTCTCAGACAGCTTTCCCACCACCAGCTGGTCTGCTGCCTCAGCAGGGGGGCGATGGTATTACCATGAGCACAGAGCTAAGGTGTCCAGACTCTCCTGGGGCATTTGCACAAGGGCTAGTTTCTCCCAGACTACCTCTAATTAAGGAACAAGAAAACCCTGTCCCCACAGAGAAAATTCAAAAGGACTTTCACCCATGCCCCCCACCTCCCCCGCCCCACCGAGACTGACAGAGGTTTTATTAAGAGTTGTGATGTTACACTCTCTGCTTTTCTGGGTGGCATCTGATAAAGGACCATCTCTGCCTTAGGACAGGTTTGCCAGTAGGAAAACCTCCGCTGTCTGTACTGTTTGTCCCTGTTTATGCTTACGGCCACTGAAGGGTAGAAAAGGAGGAAAAGGAAGACTCCTCTTCATATTTTTTTTTTTTAGTGAGAAAAGGAAGGGAGAGAAAATAAAATGCTAGCAAAGGCATTTTTACTTGGGGGCTGGGGGTGAAGCGATCTAGAGTAATCACTTCCCAGCATAGTCTCCCAGTGCCTTCCAGTACCCTTTTTTGCCAAGTCTCTCTCCTGCTTTCCTTTTCCTTCCCTGCCTTCAACCCCACCTTCAAAAAGAAACCCCCACCACCGCCGCAAAAAAAAAGGTTGACTAGCCCAATTTCTGATTCATGCTGTGGTTCAAAATTTTAAACCTGCCATTTATGGACTTTAATTAAAAAATGAAATTGAGAGCAGTGCCGTCTCTGAAATACCAAGTAAAAAAGAGAAAATGTTATGCCCCATGTTATTTGACTCCACTTTATAAAATATACCCAACAGTGAAAATCCTAATAATTAACACTGAGAAACTGCATTAATTAAGAGTCATCACTATCTCTGATTAATAAGACTTCTCATCCATGAGGTAAAAGGCTTATCTAAAAAGACTACTTTTCAATAGTAGGGGTAGAAGTTTTATCCTACTGTTCCCCATTCTTTTACTCCTGGGGTCCAAGAAATTAGGTTAAAACCTCACGGAAATACTGCTCTGGGGAAAATAAACAGGGTCAAGGATGGCAAAAATTACATGTTTATCAAATCAGGCTCTGCAGAATCAGTCATCTTATGGTCTGTGTCAATGAAGTAATTATTCAACCAGTAATTTTGGTCAGTCCAGGAAACTGTGAACTTCCAACTACCTTGTACTTTTCACTATTTACTCAATCTGAATAACATTCAGTCATTGCTCAAAGGCATCTTTCTTCTCTATCTTTAACTCAATAGGGGACTTAAAGCCACTTGTAATTGTAACCTCACAACTCTGGGCTGGGAGAAAGAGCAGGAGAGAAAGATGGATGTTCACTCTGGACTAACTTTGTTGAAAGCCCAGAACTATCCCTGCTGCAAACCATCTCCACATAGCTGAACACAGAGGCTCAAGGGGTTTGGAAACATTATTTCTTTTTTTAAAAATTTATTTATTTAAAAATATTTATTTATTTATTTATTTATTTATGGCTGCGTTGGGTCTTCATTGCTGTGCGAGGGCTTTTCTCTAGTTGTGGTGAGCGGGGGCTACTCTTCGCTGTGGTGCGCGGGCTTCTCATTGCAGTGGCTTCTCTTGTTGCGGAGCACGGGCTCTAGGTGCACGGGCTTCAGTAGTTGTGGCATGCGGGCTCAGTATTTGTGGCTCACAGGCTCAGTAGTTGTGGAGCACGGGCTTAGTTGCTCCAGGGCATGTGCGATCTTCCAAGACCAGGGCTTGAACCCGTGTCCCCTGCGTTGGCAGGCGGATTCTCAACCACTGCACCACCAGGGAAGTCCTGGAAACATTATTTCTAACTACCCTTTAGACCCATCACAACAGGGTCTGTTCCTATGCTGTTTCCCACCCCACCCTGGTCCCTAAAGGTGCTTTCTCTGCCAGTGCTTTCTTTAGCATGAATACTCTTTCCTAGATCCTCTTATTATTTATCTCATCTATGACCCAGTGCTTTCTCCTGAATTTGTTATTCAGGTCCTAGGAAAGTATTTGCCCTGGCCATTCTAACCTTTCAACTCGAGTGTGAGCTTCCAAAGACTGTCTTTTATTTATCCTTCCAAGTAACAGGGTCAGGAATGAGATTATTCATGTAACAGATGTTTAATAAATATTATTGGCTCACATTCCAGAAGAATAGCAATACACTTTAATCCCAGGCTCTGGCATTTATCTGAATTTAGGTCCTTGAAACACATGGATAATACAAGTGCCAAAAAGTGTCCGTGCCTGTGTGTGCATAGGTGCCTTTACTCTGAGAGTGAGAGAGCAGAGGAGACAAAAACTGCCTAGGTACTTTAAAAAAAAAGGCCCAGGTACTACTTTTGCATTGTATTGAAAAGTATCCTTTGGGACTTCCCTGGTAGTCAAGCGATTAAGACTCCATGCTTCCACTGCAGGGGGCCAAGTTCCATCCCTGGTCTGGGAATTAAGATCCCACATGCCGTGCAGCAAGGCCAAAAAGTAAAAAAAGAAAGAAAGAAAAAAAGTATCCTTTGGCTTCTGTACTTTCATCCCCATTAGGTAGAAATCAGTGTTCCTAAAACTGTGAAATGCAGGCTGTGTTCACTGCAAGCCACTAAATCAGAATTTGCAGTTTTTCATTATCCTATGTAATAGCCTTCAGTTTCCTATCAGGGCTGTATCACTAGAACTTAAGCTGAACAATTTTAGAAAGGTAGACTGACCTTTGTATTTAACCACATTCATCATCACAAGCAGAGCTCTCAAGCTGGCTAGAATTTTACTCATAAGTACCTGGGACTGTGCCCAGCAAGACAATGAGAATAACAACGAGAAGAAACCGCTTCCTTGAGATAATACACAAATATTGGATTTTTACCTTTTACGATTTCCTGTAGAAACTTGTATCAAATCAGAAAGTTTCTGATTATTACTCAGATTAAATATAATTTAACAAATAACCTATAATTATGTGGCAGTTTTTAATCTTCAAAGCCCACATCACACATGAGTCCATGAAAAGCTGCCAGAGAAGCACAGATCTCACATCCAGATGGGGAAACTGAGGCATCAGAGCTAAATCATTAAAAAAAAAGGAAACCTGTAGGAAAGATATCAAAGTTGGGTGCAATTTTAAGACTCAGGGTGTCTAAAAAGTCCTTTAATAGGCCTTGACTGAGCCCAAAACAAGTCAGATCATAGACAGGTATTCATTCTGGTTAAAATGAAAAAGGCAGTTCCTCAGTATAGCTTCTGTAATTTTATAGATCAAAGACAACATGGAAAAAGAATGTGAAGAATTTAGCAGGCTGTTAAAAAACTCTGGCAAGCATGTGTTTAAAGAACATCTAAATGAGCTGCTTACTCACACCCCTTCTCCTCCCCTCACCTGCACGGAGGCCGCATTCTCTAGTGACTCCCTTGCCTCAGAATCACCTCGCCAGAGTAGGCCCCCTAACTCAGTCTAGAGTCTGGCTTTCAAGTTTGAAGGGTGACAGAAATTTAAGAGACTTAAGGTCATTTAGAAAGCCTGCTTCATTTTTTTAAAAATGTGTTTTATTGAAGTTGATTTACAATGTTGTGTTAATTTCTGCTGTACAGCAAAGTGATTCAGTTATACATATATATATACATTCTCTTTCATATTCTTTTCAGTAGAACCTTGTTGTGTATCCAGTCTATATTTAATAATAGTTTGCATCTGCTAATCCCAAACTCCCAGTCCATCCCTCCCCCACACACTCCCCTTGGCAACCACAAGTCTGTTCTCTATGTCTGTGAGTCTGTTTCTGTTTCATAGGTAAGTTCATTTGTGTCATATTTTAGATTCCACATATAAGTGATATCGTATGGTATTTGTCTTTCTTTTCTTTTTTTCTTTTTTTTTTTGGCCAAGCTGCATGGCTTGCAGGGTCTCAGTTCCCCAACTAGGGATCAAACCCAGGCCACGGCAGTGAAAGCCCAGAATCCTAACCACTAGGCCACTAGGGAACTCCCCTTGTCTTTCTCTTTCTGACTTACTTCACTTAGCATGATAATCTCTAGATTCATCCATGTTGCTGCAAACGGCATTATTTCACTCTTTTTTATAAGCCTGCTCCATTCTGAATACGTAACTACAAGACACTATTATTATTTATTTTACTAAATAAATTTATTTTAAAATTTTTGGCTGCATCAGGTCTTCGTTGCTGTGCAGAGGCTTTCTCTAGTTGTTGTGAGCGGGGGTTTCTCATTGTAGTGGCTTCTCTTGTTTCGGAGCACGGCTCTAGGCGCGCGGGCTTCAGCAGTTGCAGCACGCAGGCTCAGTAGTTGTGGCTTGTGGGCTCTAGAGTGCAGGCTCAGTAGTTGTGGCGCATGGCCTTAGTTGCTCCGCGGCATGTGGGATCTTCCCAGACCAGGGCTCGAACCCGTGTCCCCTGCATTGGCAGGCGGATTCTTAACCACTGCACCACCAGAGAAGTTCCTACAAGGTATTATTCTAAAACAAATCTAGATGAGAGTGTTTGGACCTGTGTGTGCTTCTGTTTCCTCACCCCGGTGCCAAGGTATCTTCTTTTCTGGGTCTAAAGTGCCTAATCCAAAGTTCACTGCTGGGTTTAGAAATTTCAAGAGACATTTATAAACCCATATTTTTGCTATGTAATGAGTAACACTGATTTATACTGCCTAACAGAGTAGTTTGTCAAAACTGCAGAGAATGGTTTTAATGAAATTTTGAAGAGGCGTTGAAGAGTTATGAATGGAAGCAGTGAAAGGAGACAGGATCCACAGCAACATCTGAATGCATGTGCGTGGACTGAAGACACAACTCCCACCAAAGTCGCTGGAGAAATATAAGCAAGTACTAAACATATAAAGAAATGGTGCAACTATCTAATATTTAAAGAAATGTAAATTAAATAGAATGACATTTTATTTTTTGATTAAAAATTGACAAACATGTTTGGAAAAAAATCTAGAACACAGTGAGTCAAGGATACAGTGAAGAGTCAGTAAAGTGAGATGTTAGATTGACACATTCTTTCTAGAAATAAATATGAAGTTTTTAAAATATTCATACTCCTGATATGGTAACTACACTTCTAAAGTCTAACTTAAGGAACTAATCAGAAATGTAAACAAAGATTTCCATACAACTCTCTTTACTGTAGTATGGTTCATAATTGTGCAAAAACTCCAACAATCTAAATGTCCAAAAGTAAGGAAATCGTTATATAAATTACGGGCTATTCATCTATTAAAATTAGTATGAGCCTCCCAAACTAAAAAATATATATTGTTAAAAAATATCTAAGGACAGGGCTTCCCTGGTGGCGCAGTGGTTGGGAGCCTGCCTGCCGATGCAGGGGACACAGGTTCGTGCCCCAGTCCGGGAAGATCCCACATGCCGCGGAGCGGCTAGGCCTGTGAGCCATGGCCGCTGAGCCTGCGCGTCCAGAGTCTGTGCTCCGCAACGGGAGAGGCCACAACAGTGAGAGGCCCGTGTACTGCAAAAAAAAAAAAAAAAAAAAAAAAAAAAATCTAAGGACAAAAAAATGCTTATAAGATAAATGCTGGGTTAAAAAAGTATGTGTGTGTGTGTGTGTGTGTGTGTGTATATATATATATATGTATATGGTGTAATAATAATTTTGTAAAATTTATTATATATACATAAAAATTATGAAGTCATTTGTATTTCACCATTAAATGCATTACAGCACTTTGTGGGGATAAATTCTCATTCCTGGACTATCTAGTTCAGGATAACATTCTACTTAGCTTTCATTTCTTGAATATAAAACGAACAGAGCCAAGGAAGTAACTTAGGAAAAAACTGGGTGGCAAGGGCAGTCATTTTCTCATAAGTTTTCAAAAGGGGAAAATTCACATATAGATAAGTGTCAAATGAAGCTCAAATCACCTGAAGAAATCTGGATTAACAAGAGGCACATCAAAGTGGTTAAGAGACAAGACTGAGTTTGACTCTCAGCTCTGCTGCTTACCAGCTATGTGACCTTGGGAAAGAAACAACTTCATCTGTGAAATGGACCTAGTTCATGGGATTGTTGTAAGAATTAAATGAGTTTAATATACTCAAGTGCTTAGGACACCAGTGCCTGAACATTATTCAAATGTTGGCTCTTACCACTTTCTTAATCTATCAAAATCCAGGTCACTTTTTATTTTGCCAACACAACTAAACCACCACCTTACATTTTATATAGTTCTTTATACTCTGAAACATGTTTGCATACACTATTTCACTTGAAATTTAAAACAACCTTTTAATCTATATGGAATAAGTATCATTCCCTTTCCATAGATTAGCAGGTTTAGAAAGATTAGGTAACTTGTCTAGTGATATGTAGCTGGGATAGTGGACCTCATATCGACTCTCTGTCATAACTCCTAGACTTGTGGCTCATTCCATTAGACAAGTATTTTCTAATCTGTAGGCCTGACCAGCCTTTAAAAAAAAAAAAAAAAAATCACAAAGTAACAGTAGGAATGCTTATTGTTTCATGACTCTAGTCCAGCTATTTAAATTATGTGTGTATTTATTGGGATGCAGTCTTTATTGTGGGCACAGATGAAGATGTTCGAAAAACACTGCACTATACCACGGCTGCCTCTCAAGTCTTTATTTATTCGGTACCTATCACAGCCCTCTTCTTACACTTATTTTTTTTTTTTTTTTGCGGTACGCGGGCCTCTCACTGTTGTGGCCCCTCCGGTTGCAGAGCACAGGCTCCGGACGCGCAGGCTCAGCGGCCATGGCCCATGAGCCTACCCGCTCCCTGGCATGCGGGATCTTCCCGGACCGGGGCACGAACCCGTGTCCCCTGTATGAACCCGTGTCCCCTGTATCGGCAGGCGGACTCTCAATCATTGCGCCACCAGGGAAGCCCTTCCTACACTATTATATACAACAAAAACATACAATTCTAAGCCATGGTTTTGTTTTTTAAGTGTAATTATCGACTTTCCTATGGATTTGGGGAACTACTTGTCCCACATCAGCACTTCGCTCTGTAACTCTATTATACTATTATACTCTGTAACTCTTCGGCTAGCCTAACACTTTGGAATCAGCTTTTAGTGAAAATTCCTTTTTAAAAAAAAGGGGCGGGGCAGCAACTATAACCAAGGTAAGATTGCAGTGGGAAAGTGACTACATAAAGGCAAAGAAACGCTTTAGGTTCGAGTGGTCAGACTTTCTTCCCCAGGGGAAAGCTCTATCATTCACACTGAGGAAACTGTATCAGAGAATACTACAAGTAATGATCAAACACAGTTATCTCTCATTCTCAACCCTCGCACAGAAAACTCTTCCCTTCCTATTCTCATGCTCTTTCCTGAATGTGAGAAGTAAACCTTGCCTAACTGTGAACGTACTCTCAACTCATACCTTTTCAAAGTCTGTTTCCATTTTGGACATGCATACTATGACGGAAGCTGGGCATCATACAGCCCACCAAGGTCTCTGACAGGAAGCATCCCTCTGCTCTTTAAGATGTTCTAAATTTGGGGGGCTGAAAAGGAGCTCACACTTTTCCATGGCTATGCATCTAGTATATCCACCATATATTCATTTGGTCTGTTACCTTCTTAGAACTAGTTCTCTGTACACAATACCTTGAGCTTATGTGCCTTAGATTTCTAGTGTAGAGTTTCGGTAAGGCTAGTAAATTCAGCGCAGGTAGGGAATGAAGTTACGCTTACAGTAAACACATCACCCTTCACTGCATTTAGTATTATTAGGGTTGGTTTGGCAATAGGCAGATTTTAAGGTAATAGGGCGAGGCATGACTGATACACTAATACGTTCTGTTCATTTAGGCCCTTCCTTCTGCCCCAGCCTGAGTAGAGGACCATGAGGAATTCTGATGTATAACAACTTTGGGGGAGGGTTTCTATAGCCTTAGTGAAAATCAAAAGAGCTTGCCTTGCCATTTCACTAAGACTCACTATCACTTGAAGCTTTATGGCTCACACTCCACATATCCAAGGAATTTCCAGGCTTCTGAAACCTACGGTGTTTCTGAAAGCAGGAGAGGCTGCTAAACCTCAAAAGGACCCAGGAACTGAAAGCTTACTGAGGAAGACGAGCAACACCTCCTCCCACACCCTGCAAACTACCACAACTGGATAATGAAATTCAGAATACTGGCTGTATCCACAGCAAGAAGAGAGAACAGAGAGACAGTCCCTGTCCCTGCTGGAAGGATACTTTGATAGCTAGAGTAAACACCCACAGAAATAAGATTCTGAACTTAGCTTTAGGAGGCTTCCTCATTTCAGGAACTGCCTTAGGAAACAAAACAAAAACTAACAAAGTAGTTTTAAATTTTTCAAGGACTCAAAGTACTACAGCTCACTCACAGATCAACCCATCAGCAGACTGGCCCTGAGAAATGCCATAATCATTCATCATTGTTACATGTCAGTGTGTGACCGGTTCTAACTGGTCAAACATGTGTCTTATACAAAATATTAAGTGCCACCCAAACAAAGCAATTTAACTCAAGATTATTTTAGCACTAAGTGAATCAGGAAAAAGTATATAAATACACGTTTTATCTTACAGATGTCTAAATGAGCTGTCTTCCTTTACCTCAAAGATACCTTAAAGAAATAGCTAACACTACACAAATTAACATTTTATAGACAGTGGCAGAAAACAAGTTCACAGCTCTTCTATTCCTGGTACATGCCTCCTTTACTCAGTGTACCCATTCACTGTCCTAATTTCAACTCCGTCAACTTCTCGCTCTGCGGTCTCCCTCACCAACTAAGTGTCCTAACCAACTTTCACCCAGTTCCCTCTGTTTCAACTGGATTAGAAAGAGAAGGTACCCAAACAGAGTACAGAGCGAGGGGGGTATCCACAAAGTTGAGGGTGGGGAGCCCTGATGTGGGGAGCCAGAACCCAAGTGGCGTGAGAACATCCCCAGAGGGGATGGACGCAGCGACTACTTCCCATTCAATAACAATGAGCCCCAATAGGGTCTGCTCAGATCTTGGCTTCTAAATACTAAATCCTCCGTAACAGGAACAAAGGCGCCTTGGAGAAATGGCTGAGGCAGACAAAGTACTAGATGAGGCTGGTGCATACTACTGTGTAGGAAAGGAAGTGCTCAAAGAATAATGGTGACATGTCAAAGAACACAGAAGCTACAGGATGCTCAGCTGGTGAGGGAAACTCCAGAAAGATAAGTTTACACAGTAGAAATTAAGAGGGAACAGAGAATGGATACACTGAGTGAAGGAGGCATATACTAGGAATAGAATAATTAGAAACTTTTTTTTCTACCACTGTTCAAAAGATGTTAGTTTGGGTTAGTGTCAGCCAAACCTTTGAAATAAAAGGACAGCAAATCACTTAGGCATCTTTAAGGTTAAACATATAGTTATGTATTTTTTTTTCCTGATTTACTGGCAAAATCTGGGATAATTTGAACATCAAAGTAAATAAAGATAACAGACTAAATTTAATAAAATGTAATAAGTTGAATAAAATAGGAAATCATGAGTCCATACTAATGTAAATAAACTCGTAAACTGAAAGGCTTAAGAGGAAAAGGATATTTGCATGGTTTCAAATTGTCTCCTCCCAAAATACTTAGTAATTACAAAGGGAAAAGAGTAACTTTACACTGGAAATGCCTAGCAGGCACCACCTTAACCAAGTGATCAAACATTCCCAGCTACGGAACAAATAAAAATTCTGCACTTCTTGAAATTATGCAATGAAGAACACAGCATCACTCCTGTGATATTCCTGTTAAAGACATATAACCTAAGTTAAACACGAGGAACCATTAGACAATCCTAAATTGAGGACTTTCTACAAAATAACTGTCAGTAGTGTCAAGGTCATGAACATCAAAGAAGGCCTAAAAAATTGTTCCAAATTAAAGGAGACCAAGAAGACATAAGAAATAAATGCAAGATATGATCCTCAACTGGACCCTTTTTGTAATAAAGAACATTACTGGTACAGCTAGCAACATTTGAGGGGGGTCTGAGAATTATTTGATGGCAATGTGTCATTGTTAACTTCCTGATTTTGATGGCTGAATTGTGATAATGTTGGAGAATGTTCTTGTTTGTAGAAGATAAACACCAGAGTATTCAGGGATGATGATGCATCAAGTCAGCAACTTATTCTCAAATGATTTAAGGAAGAAAAATATTCTCTGTACTGTACTTGCAACTTTTCTATAAATTTGAGATTGTTTCCAATGTTTTTTTTTTTTTTGGCTGCGCTGGGTCTTCATTGCTGCGTGCAGCCTTTCTCTAGCTGTGGCGAGCGGGGGCTACTCTTCGTTGCGGTGTGCGGGCTTCTCATTGCGGTGGCTTCTCTTGCTGTGGAGCACGGGCTCTAGACGTGCACACTTCAGTAGTTGTGGCACACGGGCTCAGTAGTTGTGGCTCGCAGTCTCTAGAGCACAGGCTCAGTAGTTTCGGCACAGAGGCTTATTAGTTGCTCCGCAGCATGTGGGATCTTCCCGGACCAGGGATCAAACCGGTGTCCCCTGCATTGGCAGGCGGATTCGATCCACTGCACCACCAGGGAAGTCCCTGTTTCCAAATTTTTTACTAAAATTGTTAAAGCAAACAAAAAAAACCAAGATAGCAGTGCTGAAATCTGAAGAGGGGGGATGTGGAGATCATAAAGAAAAGTTGAAAAGAGTGGTCTGTTAGAAACCATTCTCATTTTATCTCAACGCAGGTGACATCTTTGAATTGGTGAGTGCCAACACTGGGGTTCTTGCCTTCTGGAATAGGTTTCCTGTATCTTTCTGCCTCATCAACTTCTAATTTCTTTTCAACACTTATCTGAATAACATTTTCTCCTGTGCCTGCACTTCAAATTCTCTCCCAACCTCCACTCTGTTCTGGCAATGCTTCCACTAAGTGGCATTCATGCAACTCTCTTACCCTAAAGATGGAAAATTTCACCTTTAGAAAGGTTCCAAAAGCAATGTCTTATCCTGAAGGAGGCACTATTAATGAGCCTCCTTTCTTTAGGCCTGACATTCACTAACATCTCCATCAAGTTCATGTTTTAGTGAGAGCTTTTCAAGGCCTTTCCTTCTAAACACATATAACCTACGCTCCAAGGGAAAGCCTTGTTATATCTTCTGGACTGTAACAGGGTTTTGACACTTTTTCCTCCCACTATACGAAAAGTTTCAAATGACATCATAAGCTTTATCTCCAGACTTCCTGAAATGTAGCAACTATAACTAGCTTCTCTACTTTCACACCAGCAGCAGCTGGCAGGCAGAGTCTTGGTTATTCTACAGCAGAAAGGTTTTCAGTAACAATCAATGAAGAGCTTTGAAGTAGTACAAAGATGATGTTTATCACTCATCCTTTCCTCTTCTTTCCTATTTAGGGTGGTCATGGAAGTTTTGGAAGAGGAACAACTATATTATAGCCTGTCTCCAAGCAGCCACGAACTTTCTCCCCCCTCCCCTCCTTTGGCTGTGCCACGCGGCTCGTAGGATCTTAGGTCCCGGACCAGGAACCAGGGATTGAACCCGGGCCCACGGCAATAAAAGCTCCAAGTCCTAACCACTGTACCGCCAGGGAATTCCCCTTCCCTTACTTTAAACAAACACTAACAAAAGCAGACTCCTAAAATGCGTGGCCATACTCTTTGGCACCTTATCCTCAACAAAATTTTTATGCAGCCACATCCATGAAAATATCTAAGGAGACCGAGAGGCCCTTGGGAAGAGAGCCTAGCAACAAAGGACACTAAGGTGAGCGACAACATCCAGAATGAAAGCAGCAGCAAGTCACCTAGAGATCGAGGAACAGCTCTCACTGGAATCAGCTTCACTCTTTTCGTGTTAAAGAGAGAAAATTTTGCTTACTAAAGCCAATTCAGGGTAACCATCAAACAACAACAGAGAAAGGGGAAATAGCAAAGGAACTTCATCATCTTCAGAGAAAGGCAAACTATTTCCTTTTGTTTCTTCCCTCTTTCTCTACCTAACAAGGATTGTTTCCAAAGACATTATGCAATTTTTTTAAAAACCACAAACTAAAATTCCTACAGAGCTAAAGAAACATGTCCTCAGTGTCATACTGACTTTTTTTTTAAATTTTATTATTATTATCTTTTTTTTTTTTTTTTGGCTGTGCTGGGTCTTCCTTGCTGCGTGCGGGCTTCTCTAGTTGCGGCGAGTGGGGGCTACTCTTCGTTGCGGTGCTCAGGCTTCACACTGCGGTGGCTGCTCTTGTTGCGGAGCACGGGCTCTAGGTGCGCAGGCTTCAATAGTTGCAGTGCACGGGCTCAGTAGTTGTGGCTCATGGGCTCTAGAGAGCAGGCTCAGTAGTTGTGGCACACAGGCTTGGTTGCTCCGTGGCATGTGGGATCTTCCTGGACCAGGGATCAAGCCCGTGTTGCCTGCATTGGCAGGGGAATTCTTAACCACTGCGCCACCAGGGAAGTCCCCATACTGACTTTAGTGCCCAAAAGTTTTCTTCTGCACTTTTAGTGCAAGCAGAGGACTAAACTACACCTTGCTAATTGCTATAATCTTACAATAAGCACACACTCCCGTGAATGACATTTAGTTCCATCTCAGTCTATTCTCCCATGATACGCAGCAATGAACTCAAGGGTATGATGTCAGAATATAAAAAGCCATTAAGCCTGCTCCTAACAGATTCTTTTAAAATATGATCCTACACCGCTCTTCAAAAGAAGGACAATATGTTTTAATTCTGAAATGGATTTTTACAATGCTTTGACTTCCTATCTAAAAGAAGTCTGGAAAAAAAAGTAACTGCAGTGGAGTGAGGGAGTGAAACATGTCACTCTGGTTATTAAAATCCATCAAGTTCATACTTCAGCCTTAGGATAACTGCAGCCAAAAAACTGACTCGCAAGTAATTAACACCACTGTCTGCAATAAAAGTTAATTGGACACAACTGAAATAACGCCCTAGTCATGGGGAAGCCGCAACTGGCGAAGAGCCCACTTCTCCTGTTCCTTCAATTTGTAAACAAAACTGCTAATGATAATCTGTGGACAAACAAGAAACTGCTCTCATGGCTTCCCCACTGCAAATCACTCAGCAATTCCAGCTAATGCCCAGGCATGTTGGGCCAAGAGAAAAATCATTAACCAACACTTCTTGGATAAAGATGAATTTTAACAATAACCAAGCCCATCAAGGCTGAGAGTTGCTGAGAACTGTTAACTTTCCCCGGACACCCTAAGTAAAGCAATGTGGCCTGATCTCCACACCTTAGTACTATACACGAGACGTGCCCTGTGCCACTAGCATGTGGTAGTAAGAAGAGACATTATGCATGGCTGGGAGCTACTGTTACACAAATAATTTATCTTCTTGTAAGAGAATCCTGGGTAATCTCATTTTTAGACAGGCAAATGGCATTGCAGATCTGCTTCAATAGCAAAGATTAAATCGCTTCTGAATTGACTTTGGAGTTGATAGATTCCTGCTGCCTGACTCATCTGCCTTCAATTCTGGACAAGAACTGTGCCCTTTCCCCTGGAATTAGTATCAGACTCTCTGCTTTTCAATTCTGTCTACAGCCCAAGAGACTGAGACTCCTAAGGGTATTATGGCATCTAAGGTAGCCACCCTTACAAAAGGGGGAAATTGTGGTCTTTATAACTACAATGACCTGTAAAGTGGGCAGGAGGCAGTAACCTCCTGAGGTGACAGAAGGTAAAAGAAAAACAAGTACAAAGTACTACCTCTGCTTATTTTTTCTTAGGTGGTCTGGGCTCTATCCCAGCAAGGAGGTGGCTAGAGAAATTACTAATGCAATCAGAACCATCCCCAAGGAAGCAGCTGGACCAACTGTCCACTTGGTATACTTTTCAATAAAAGTTATTTTGGAAGGTTGCAGTTGACTTCCTCTAGTCATCAAAATACAACATTTTCTGATATGGAATATGGAAAAGCCTAAGAATATCTCATCCAGTATGTAAAAAAGAGAAGGATCTAGAAACTGTAACATGGATAGTAAAGTGAAACAGGAGTTTAACCTGAAAAAGAGGACAATTAGTAGGAACATCATTTATTCATTCATTCACTGGGCACCTATGATACACTAGGCACTATGGTAGTAGTAGTACTATATATTAGGAATACAGATATGGCAGACAAAATCTTGATGAGGTATGTGATTAATGTGATCATTTCATAATATATACAAATATCAAACCATTATGTTGTACACATGAAACTAATAGCATATTGTTTATCAATTAAACCTCAGGAGGGACTTCCCTGGTGGTTCAGTGGCTAAGACTCCACACTCCCAATGCAGGGGGCCCAGGGTTGATCCTTGGTCAGGGAACTAGATCCCACGTGCTGCAACTAAGGGTTCACATGCCACAACTGAAGATCCTGCATGCTGCAACGAAGACCCAGCAGCACAGCCAAATAAATAATAAATATTCTTAAAATAATAAATAAATAAATAAATAAATAAACCTCAGGAAAGGAAGGATGGAAGGGAGGAAGGAAAACAGAGTTGTTTGAAAACCCGAATAATGAAAAAAATACTTCCAGGAAACAATGAGAAAGATGGGAGAAAACAATATGGGTCATTGAAGGCTGAGTAAGAATTTACCAGATTGAGACAGGTAGGCCACTCTACACAGAGAAAACTAGCATAATGAAAGGCATGCAGTTGTAAAACTAACTGGCTTGTTTGGGGAACCACAAGTGGTCTGGTATGGAAAGGAGAGTGTCGGGTGTATGGGCTAAACCTGGAGATGAGCCTGATGTGTTAAATTATGAAGAGCCTTATATTTTATACTAGAGGGACAGAATAGCAGATTAAAAATAAATCAGGGGGCTTCCCTGGTGGCGCAGTGGTTGAGAATCTGCCTGCCAATGCAGGGGACACGGGTTCGAGCCCTGGTCTGGGAAGATCCCATATGCCGCGGAGCAACTAGGCCCGTGAGCCGCAACTACTGAGCCTGCGCATCTGGAGCCTGTGCTCCGCAACAAGAGAGGCCACGACAGTGAGAGGCCCGCGCACCACGATGAAGAGTGGCCCCCACTTGCCGCAACTAGAGAAAGCCCTCGCACAGAAACGAAGACCCAACACAGCCAAAAATAAATAAATAAATAAAATTTTTTTAAAAAGTAAAATAAGATATTTTTTAAAAAAAATTTTAATAAATAAATAAATCAGCAGGGGCTTCCCTGGTGGCACAGTGGTTAAGAATCCACCTGCCAATGCAGGGGACACGGGTTCGAGCCCTGCTCCGGGAAGATCCCACATGCCATGGAGCAACTAAGCCTGTGTGCCACGACTACTGAAGCCCACACGCCTAGAGCCTGTGCTCTGCAACTAGAGAAGCCCCCATAATGAGAAGCCCGCACACAGCAATGAAGACCCAACGCAGCCCAAAATAAATAAATAAATAAATAAATCAGCAGAAAATTAGCCCTGACATCTTATAGACTAATTGTGATGATTAAATGAGATTATATTTATAAAGTGCTTAGTACAATGCCGATGCTCAATGATGGCAGTTATAACTATTATTAGCTAATGTCAGACTTTATCCTGAAGCCATGGGGAGATAGGAACAGGTTTTAAGGACAGTAACATGATCAGATGTCTATTTTAAATAAATCTGCTGGAAGTGTGAAAGACAAATGGGAGATGGCAGAAGTCATTTAAGTGGCTATAGTGATTTCGAGGTGAGAGATGATGAAGATCTCAAATAAAGGTGTCATAAGAGGGCTGTCATACAAAGGAGGGAGCAGCTTTATCTCTGAGCTCCAGAGATCAAAAATAGGTTAATAAAGTCTGAAGAAAGGCAATTTTCAGTGAACATAAACAATAATTTGAGCTTATTCAACAGTGGCACAGCACTAGAAACACTAAAGCAAAAGCAATGACCCCTTCATTAAGAATGACGGAAAAGAGTTTATTTTCAGTAGCTAAGAATTTGGACTAGATGACCACTAAATCCAATTTCCAGATTCCAAGATTCTAAATCACTTACAGAGGTGGTTTTGTAAAATCATTAACAATTGCTTACATTTGTAGAGAGGTTTACAATTTTCAAAGTGCTTTCACATTGATTCTCTAACTTAATTTGCTCAAATGCCCTGAGATAGTCTGGGCAGGTATCATTAGTGCCATTTTCACAGATAAAGAAATTAGGAAAAGCTAGTAAGTGCCTGGACTTCAACGAGATTTTCAGACTCCTGGCTCTGTGCTCTTTCCATTCTCACCATTGCTGCCAACATGGTGCCTGTGTTGAAAAGCCATTCTGAGAAACGATCCCTCTTTGGTCACCTGTTCCAGTGTTTATTCTCAAAATCAGTAAATTCTTCTGCATGTCTTATTTTCGTTGTTCAGAAGTTTCAGCCTATTCCTTTGCCCTCGTGTAGGTGAATAAGAGCTAGCCATCTATCTTTATACAATGTTCCTTCATATTTACATATTATAAAATGTCTGTCATGGGCTTCCCTAGTGGCGCAATGGTTAAGAATCCGCCTGCCAATGCAGGGGATATGGGTTCGAGCCCTGGTCCGGGAAGATCCCACATGCTGCGGAGCAACTAAGCCCATGCGCCATGACTGAGCCTGCACTCTAGAGCCCGCGAGCCACAACTACTAAGCCCAAGTGCCACAACTACTGAAGCCCGCGCACCTAGAGCCCGTGCTCTGCAACAAGAGAAGGCACCCAATGAGAAGCCCGCGCACCGCAATGAAGGGTAGCTCCTGCTTGCCACAACTAGAGAAAAGCCCACACACAGCAACAAAGACCCAACGCAGCCAAAAATATAAATAAATTAATTAAAAATAATAAAACAAAATGTCATTTCTCTAATCTAGGATAATTAATCCCAATTACTTGAGTTTTTTCACATAAATATTATTTCCCTTAAAGTAGTTAAGTAATCTGATCCTTAATTTAGTACTAGCTCCAGGAAGATAATATTCTCTTCCCATCACTCCAATTCTAATCCCCAGATATCTATTCTATTAAAGAGTACTTCCTCCAATTAATTAATATCAATATTTATTGAGTACCTACTATGTAGCAAGGTACTGCTCCAGGAGCTAGGGACTCAGCAATGAACAAAACAGACAAGAACTCCTGTCTTCATGGTGCTTCCATTTGTACATGAGGTAGAGGTGTGAGGGTCAGATAAACTTAATGAATAGGTAAGTGACATAGACTATTAGAAGGTGATAAATGCTATGAAAAAAACAAATGAAGCAGTGTAAGGAGATGAGGAGGACTGGATGGGGCAGCAACCTTAAATAGCATAGTCAGAGTGTGGTCCTCACTGAGAAACTGTACTTTCTCCATGCTTTATCTGCTAGTTTCAGTGCAAGGCAGCAGTACAGCTTTTAATTACATAAGAGACCTTTTTTTAGCAATTAAACTATAACTAAAATAGATTTTCCCCCCTCTCATTTCAAGTTTAACTCTTAGGTACTTGCACATTTAATAAAAAGCAATTGATCAACTTGTTTTGAAGAGGAAAATTTTGTTTCTGTAATGCTGAAATACTCTTCAAGAAATAATGAAAAAAGTAATGCAAGCCCACCAGCACACACACAAAGACTGCTGCCGGATGCAACTCTGACTTTAATGAAGACTAGCATTTCTCTAGTTGTGGGGAGCTGAAAGATGAGCAGCTGTGGACAGATAGTGGGATGGAGGGAGCTGGTAGAAACAGAATTTTAGAGAGCTACAAAATTGGCATGCAGACTGACGTGGCATCAGCCTCTCACTTCTAGGTGCACTAAGGAACAATCTCTCCAGAACATACTATGAATGATAAGAACGACACTTTTCAGTTGGGACATTTGTTCAGCTTGGAAAAGAGGCAAAAATTAAAATATAGCTTGCTGAAAAAGCAACTTGTTCCAACTTCATTTTGCCACAGGATTTGGAAATAGGGAAAGCACTTTTCTTAAGGGGAAAGGTTCCTTTCATCTCTCTGGAGAAATGTCCTAACACAGTATCACACTCCAATCGTACCATACCTCACAGGGACTGAATGAAGCCTAAGTACTAAAATCCTCAGTAAAGCACTTTATTTATTTATTTATTTATTTGCGGTACGCGGGCCTCTCACTGTTGTGGCCTCTCCCATTGCGGAGCACAGGCCCCGGATGCACAGGCTCTGCGGCATGTGGGATCTTCCCGGACCGGGGCATGAACCCGTGTCCCCTGAATCGGCAGGCGGACTCTCAACCACTGCGCCACCAGGGAAGCCCCACCTACTTCTCTCTTGAATGACCAGACAAAGAAACAAAGTTTTAATCAGTTTGTTCAGTTGGAAAATCGCAGTTAAAAAGCAGAGGAGGGCTTCCCTAGTGGCGCAGTGGTTGAGAGTCCGCCTGCCGATGCAGGGGACACGGGCTCGTGCCCCGGTCCGGGAAGATCCCACATGCCGCAGAGCGGCTGGGCCCGTGAGCCATGGCCACTGAGCCCGTGTCCGGAGCCTGTGCTCCGCAACGGGAGAGGCCACAACAGTGAGAGGCCTTCGTACCGCGCAAAAAAAAAAAAAAAAAAAAAAAAAAGCAGAGGAAGTTAAAGCTATTGCTTAAAAATGTGGCCTAGGGATAAGTTTGGATTTTACTTGTCTACACTTTGCCTGTTTGCCCTTCTGCATGAATAATCAAGAACTGACTGTATGCTCTGATCAGGAATGAACCCTTAACTAGAGTTCTGCCTGTATGTTGGTAAAGATGCCTCCTGCCCTTTTCAGCTAGGCTTAAATGCAACAAACTCAGTCTATGACTAAATTGGATCTAATCAGCCACACACCCCCACACCCACACCCCCGCCCCGGATCCATCGGCACCAAATTTAATAAAACTTCGATTTGGCCTTTCCTTTATATCTCTTTTATTCCTCCAGCACCTCATCTTGAACCTTTCTCCTTCTCTTGACTGATACTGGCATCTTGGTCTTTGGATTCTCTTCACAACTAGAGAAATAAAAACACCTTCTCAGGGTAGAGATAGGAAAATTTCAATCATTTCAAATAGGGACCCTGAAAGGAGTTCTTGGAGAAAAGAATTAAATATATTAGAAATTCAGAGAAGGGAAGAATTCAGAGACCTTGGCTCTGGGTCTGGCTTCACTACCAAATCACTTTCTAAGTTATTTAGACATTCTTGAGGCATTAGTTTTTCCTACCTCAGAGAAATGCTGAGACCACTAAGAGAGTGCTTATTTAATTCATTGGATGAAAACTAATCCAAAAGTAAAAATATTTATGTTAATACTGGAAATGATTCTTGGGCTGAAGGAATTCTTGTCTTAACCTTTTGTGAGTTGTTATATATTATACCCTACAACCCGACATTTAATTTCAAGGTACAATATAATATGTACTCAAGGTACCAAATAATTCCTTTAAGCCAGGCTCAGGTCCTCTCTTCTATTACTATATATATTTACAGATGATGAAATCTCTAATTAGGCAAAATTCTAAGATGTGACCAAACAAAAGGACTGTCCAGTATTCATAAAATGCTAATACAGAAAACAAAGTTGGGGGAGGGAGCAAAGGCCTGGATTCTAAAAAACAGATGAGCTATTTGGGTGTTTGGCTTAAAAAAAAAAAAAAATGATGGATTAAAAGTTTATATCTAAAAGGCAACTCTATTTTGAATGGCTCTAACAATCCCATAATAAGTGCAGTATCAAACAAGTCAGGGTAATTAATTCAGTAGACTCTTCCCCTTTCACTGCCAGATTGAACAGCTCTGAGGATAATCTCCTTCATTCTCCCAGGGCTCAGTTGGAAGATTCATTATTTATGCCCTCAATTGTTTACTCTGTCCTATTTTTCCATCCATCCAGGCCCAAGTGCAGTGTTATCACTGGCCTGTTTCCAAAACGAATGTATTAGTTCACTGCCTTACTAGTTACACAAACTCAAAGATAATCAAATAGTGGTATCTTAACATTGGAGAGCAACTTCATCCCACCACTTGATCCAGGAGAGAAGTTAATGATAATGCTGACCCAGGTTACCAAAAGCTAAGTTATTTTAGATGGATGAAATGAAACACACAAGTTATTCTAGTCTTGTTTTTGTTTTTTTGAACCACTGAGCAACATATATGCACATCCAACAGGATGCTTAAAGGGCAGTATCATTAGAAAGACAGCTCTGGCCCTCACCAAGAGCAGACCTGAAACTATTGAGGATTAAACTGATTGAGATGCACTTTGCCTAGCAACCATTCATTAGGAAGAGTTCAGTAACTCACCAGCAATCAATTCCATGTCCTTATCTAAGCCATAAACAGATAACAGACTCCACCAAGTCCTCTACGCTCTGGATTCAGACAGCAAACAACTTCCTCAAAAGATTCAGCTTCCAAGAGTCAACCTTTGGGAGAGGGGGTTGTGCTTAAACACACAAAATATTGTCTCAGACACCTGACTGACAGCTGAATAGCTAAAAACTACCACCAGCCCCATCTCCATATGAATGCATTCATTGTCTCCCAGGTCTTTTTGCCTCTAATATTTTCTCACCTTGAGCAAGCTTTTCCCAATACCAAACCTGACAACACTCAAGCTGATTATCATGAGAATCAAACAACGCCAAGGGTCCAATCTTTTCCTTCACCTTCTCAAGGGGACCATTTTATACTTCTGATGGGAATGGGGGATTGGGCTTGAGTCTCCCTTTAGAGAGAACATAGGACCCTTTTTCTTAACACATTCTAAGCCGTGACTCACAGAAATAAGCAGGATGGATAAAAACAGATTGCTAAAGAAAAATCAGTGGACTGAACCTCAGCTGCACCATGTCCCCTCAACCTAAGAGATTATGGAAAGTCATGGGGGGATTCTCTTTGCCTTTCAATTTAAACATGATTCATGGAGTCTTAAGGGATAAATGGGTAATAAACTAAAAACCCAAAATCTAACAAAGGTTTACTGTGAATCTACTTTTTTTTTTGCACAACTCTATATTAAGGCTACTTGCGATTAAAAAAAAAAAAAGTATATTAAGTTCCTGATCCCTAGTAAGTTTCCACAACTGAGATGGTTTCCTACCCCATCATCCCTAGTCTTTATAATACTTGCTTTTACCCCAAACTGCTCCTTATTGATTAAAGAGAAAATAAATCAATGCAAAGAAAAAATATTAATCTAGCTTAAATGGTAAAACAGCTCCAGCATATTAATTCTATCTTCAAAACTGAACTCCAGTTAGAACAATTTCTGGAAACTGAACCTGGATTACAAGACTGAACTCTCAATCATTTCAATTAATACTTACCAAAGTGCTGCCAAAAAAACTGGTATTTCTCACTTTTGGCATTCTAGCTCTTTGCTAATCAACATTAAGATAAATCTGGTCCAAACAAGTTTACCATGAACACTACCACTCAACACACACACACACACACACACACACACCCTCCTTTGTTTCTATCATAAATTTTGGGTTTTCTATCTTCAATGCATAACTTTCCTCTCAATTAAAAACCTATAAAGAGGTTCCTGATTTTGGCTGAAGATGAGCTCTGTCCTTCAGAAAGAAGGAATCCATACATTGTAGAAGCAAAGGAACTCAAGACATACATATAAATTGTAATGATGCAGCCACACAAATTCATGGGGGCGGCGCTTTAAAAAATAAATGAATTAAACAAAATTCATCTGGATTTGTTTAAAGTTTTGGTTTTTGATGACAGAAACTAATCCCTCTGAGAGCCTATGAATGAGAAATATACAGATGCAGAAAAAGATAAGACTTTTAAGTTTCAGTAACAGCAAGGTAAGTTTGCTTGCTCTAGCTAGGTTTCTCCAACAGGGCTGAGTGCTACACAAAGCCGGTAACACTGTACTTGGGGAGAGACTTTAGCAGAGTTAATCGCTAACAACTATCAGGATTTCCTTTAACTACCATCTGACGGGGGCTGATCCCTCTTTCCACTAGCACCTCCTTCCTTTTCAGATTGTTTTTGCTGATTAAGGCAGTCCCAAGTAGGAAAATGGTGAAGACAGCCTTAATGGGCACGGATACAGAACAGTTCCAAAAACCCACTCCTATCCTAACCTGCTTTTTTTTTTTTTTTTTTTTTGGTTTACTGCATCAGATGCCACACAAGAAAGGGCTCCTCTTTTTTTCTTCAGTTCATTTTACTACGCGACCGACATCGACACATCAGTAAAAAGAGATGAGACTCCTGAATCTCCTTACCCTGCTGCACGGGTGAGATGAAGGGAGGGAAAGAAGAATGAAGGGTAGAATTAGAAAATCAAAATAAACTAATTAGATGGGGAGCTCTTACTTCCCATTCCATTTCCCCCTTTCTCACAAGGTTAAGTCGGCTGAAGTCGGGGTTGGTTAGAAAAAGCACACACACCTTGAGCCCTGGAAGGGAGGGAGGTGAGGTTCGCTCCGCAGCGCTCGGTGGGGCTCCGGGCTCCGCCCCGCCTGCCTGGGGCAGCTCAGCCCTCCTCGCCTGAGCCCCGGGAGGATGGAAGAGAAGGGGTTTCTAGCTGTCTTGGCCGGGGGAGGGGGAGGCGGCTGCTCCGGGTGCCAGGCTCTCTGAGCGCAGCACTCCGCGGCGCGCCGACACCCCCTCCCCCAGCCGGCTACCGCTCGCTCCCCCTTCGCCGCCGGAAGCCAGCCCCGCCCCCTCAACTCCATCCCGGCCCTTCTCGAGCCCCCTCCAGTCCGCACAGCCAATGGCGAGCCAGGGAGCCAGCGGAGCGACTCACCAAACAGCCAACTGGGGAGGCCCACTGGGAGGTCAGCCGCCCGGGATAGGCCAGCTACCCGCGGCCCCGGCCCTGGCACGGCTCCTCTTTGTTAGAGCTGCCCCCATCTCTCCAGGCCCCCACCCCGAAGCCTGCAGCCCGGCATCCCGGATGGGCCAGGTGATGCGGGGCCCCTTCTCCTGCTCCCCCGCCCACGCCCTGCCTGGGTACTAGGAGTGACCCCCATCCAGGCAGTACCTCCCAGAGTGCATCAGACTTCCACAGCAATAGCCATCCGGAGACACCTGAGAGTAGAAAGATGCTCCCCAGGCCTCTCTGCCTCGCCCTTATTTTCTCAGACTAATCAACTGCACTCCCTCATAACAGTGCAGATTTAGGTTTGCATATTAGATCAGCTGCATTCATCAATCCACCCTGCCTGAAACTCCTGCTTCCCGTGACGCAGAAATTAGGGGGGAGGGGGGCGCATACTGGGAAGGGATTTATCTGGAAGTTGGTGCGCTGGGAGAAGGAATACATCAAATCATCTGCAACAAACAAAACACCAAAGACACACACTCAGTTGGATCCAACCCACCTCAGATACAAGCTATCTACATCCAATTAAACCCAGGCTAACCACTCCCTTAGCAGGTTTCAGTACAATTAGGAAACAAACATCTAAGTCTTGTTCAAGCCATACACCTAACATTAGAAAAAACTCTCAGGAACTGCCAGGCCTCCGCATAACTGGCAGGTTGCATCAACACTTCAATCACTAATGTCAATGTTAAGGGCCTAACACTGCTGGGATGGAATATGCTAAAGACTGTCGAATATTTTCTTAGGTATAATGGTGAAGCAGTAGTAGGGGTTCACTTAAGAAAAACAAAGTGGGGATGGGGAAGGCAAGTTATTACCTACACTGTCATTTTTGTCCACAAAGTTCTTGCAACTAATGTTAAGTGTCTACCTCACACTACAATCCTGCTTAGTTCCCAAGTGCTACTACAATTTTTAAAAAACAACAACAAAACACTTTAAAATTAAGTAGCCTTTTCTTATGTGGAGCCCAAAACATTTCATATATATATATATATATATATATATATATATATTACCTCAGTGTTCTGGAAAGACAGAAAAGGAATTGTGTGACATGCCCATTTAAAAGCCAGCTCTTTTTTCTAACCCAAATTAAAAGGCTTGGGCTTAAATAGATTTATGGAGGAAATTCATTGCTGTCTCATAGGCTAAGTTCCAGATAAAAAGACCCAAACGTGAAAATTTTATTTTAAATACTGCCCACAAAAGTCTCCCAAATTAGCTAACGAGTCCATTCCCTTCCCAACTACATCTGACCTAAACAAAAATCCTCAAAAGCACAAAAGCAGTTACAACGCTCCATATCATTTAGCAATTCTCTGGCATTTTCCATATTAAAATAACTAAACAATACTTCAAGAAACTACTATTTTAAATAGCTGACCTAAAAGCTACTTTTTTTTTTTTTTTTTTTGCGGTACGCGGGCCTCTCACTGTTGTGGCCTCTCCCGTTGCCGAGCACAGGCTCCGGACGCGCAGGCTCAGTGGCCATGGCTCACGGGCCCAGCCGCTCTGCGACATGTGGGATCTTCCCGGACCGGGGCACAAACCCGCGTTCCCTGCATCGGCAGGCGGACTCTCAACCACTGCGCCACCAGGGAAGCCCTAAAAGCTACTCTTGATGACTAAAGTAAACAGCTGTGTCAGTACTTTCCTTCAAATTCTAACCTTCTTGAAAAAGGCAATTTTTCTCTCTTTAAGGATTAAACAGAAATTAAGATTTAGGAAATTCCCTGGCGGTCCAGTGGTTAGGACTCCACGCTCTCTCATTGCCAAGGGCCTGGGTTCAATCCCTGGTCAGAGAACTAAAATCCTACAAACCTCACTGCACGGCCAAAAAAAAAAATCCTTCCAAGATCACTCATAAGCCCATTAATTTGCCAAGACATCAAAAACAAACAAATAAACATGTCAGTCTCACCATTATCACAAATGTTCTTGACAATTAGATAATTCAAACAAAACTTCTAATATCCTCTTCTAAAATATAAATGAGGAACTCAGGGTATTTTGAATACCTAAAATAAAATTAAAACATCAAATTTATCTTCATCCACACAGTCCAAGAAAACAGAGAGGAATTACAACTGTTTAATACAAGATCACAGGGGAAGCCCAAAACACTTCCTCCTAAAGAGGAACTCAAGTCCAATTTCTTTTCATGCCACTCAAATGTACTCTATCTTATTACCACTACCCTAACAGAGACCCTTACTACGTCTGTGGGGGAAACTATAACTTCTTTCTAGCCTCCCTAATTCCACATAGCACTGCTTTCACATCCATTTGCTCTTCTCCTTAAGAACTACAGAAACAGTTCAATTTATTGCACATTTACTAGGTGCAAGCCCCTGTGTCAAGGGGAAAAATATATATATATACACACACACACACATAAAATAGATAAATAACAAGGACTTACTGTATATCACAGAGAACTATATTCAATATATTGTAATAAGTTATAATGGAAAAGAATCTGAAAAAAATATACATATAAATGAATCACTTTGCTGTACACCTGAAAAATATTGTAAGTCAACTATACTTCAGTTTAAAAAAATATACATAATAAATAATTAGGATTTTATCATCATGATAAACCTATGAAATAGACATTTCCCCCATTTTTACAGACAAAGAAACTGAGGTCCAGAGAGGCTGAACAATCTGCTCTAGGTCAACAAGGTGGTAAATGGAAAAACCAATTTTGGAAGTTGAGTATTCCTGGCTCCAAGTCTAATACTCCTATCCACTAAGCTCTACTGTGGCTCTCTGGTGCCTATGCCATCCAACCAAGCTTCTATGGCTATTGTATGTTCCACAGTCTGGTACTATCCTATGTTATCAAACTTACTCTCCACCATTCCTCAGCAGTTTACTCCCACAGCAGACAGACCGATCTGCTTGCTCACTGTCTGTGTATCTTCCATTTCTACTTTCTTGCCATGACTTGTATTGTTATAACCATTCCATTTAAATCCTACCCATTCTTCAAGGCTCAGCTCAAATTCCACCTCCCTTGTGGAGCCTTCTTTAATGCTCTCAGCGATGATTCCTTTTCTGAATCACTACTACACAATTTAGTACTTAATTGTTCTGTTGTCTAATATGTGATTTGTCTATCTAATTTAGACTGTAAGTCAAACCTTATATTACACTTGTCTTTGTATCTTCTCCTTTCCCAATTTTGCACAGTAAGTCATACATAGTAAAGTTCTCTATAAATATTTAGACCAATAAACACTACAGCAAAAGAATGGTCCAAATCACTAAATGACCCGAGTTCTCATAACAGCCACCAAAGTTGAAATAATTAATAACTTCATTCATTTTCAAGATAGAACAAATAACCAAATTCTAGGTCTGCCGGTACTGACCAAGGACTTATCCACTCTGTGCTTCAACAATATCATGGACAAATTGCTAGGAGGGGATCAAGAGGGCTGGTAATGTTTCTTGATCTGAGAACTAGTTACGTAAGTATGTTCAATTTGTGAAAATTCATTGAGCTGTATACTTAACGTGCACTTTCCTATACATTTTATCTCAATAAAAAGTTTTAAAACATCAAGTTTCAGATTGTATTATAAGATAAACACATCTATTTTTAAAGCACATATGGATATTATATATATGTCTGTAGGTCCAAGAAAATATCTGGAAGTACATACACCAATCTGTCAACAGTAGTAACCACTGAGAGGAGGAAAAGAGGGGTACGGAGGAATGAAGAAGAAAAAATTTTTATATTTGTTTTACTCAATCTTTTAAAAGATAAAAAACATGCATTAATTTTGTAATTTTAATAGATTAGCTGAGTAGTAGAATTACAAATTATTATTTTTGTAATTTTTAAACTTTCTGTGTTGAACATGCCTTACATTCATAATCAGCAAAAGATATTAAAACACAAAGCAAACATACCATCTCTCAGAAACAGAAGGAAAAGATCAATGGGTTGGATTGAAAACTAGTTTAGGTAACATCCATCTAGTCTGATCATTGTTCGCACTTCAATATTTCTTGAGTACTCTATTTTGCAAATTTCCCAAATGACACTTTTAACAAGCAAAAAACGCCAAAAAGGTGCCTTTGATGCTTAATTTACTCAAATCAAAATAAATATACAGTTTTCAGCAGAACCAGATAACAAAAATAAAACAATAACAATGATCTATTCTGAACCTAAGCTAAACACTACTAAAAAGGCATTTTCCAAATCAAAACTACGAGGTACCACCTCACACCAGTCAGAATGGTCATCATTAAAAAGTCTACAAATAACAAATGCTGGAGAGGGTGTGGAGAAAAGGGAACCCTCCTACACTGTTGGTGGGAATGTAAATTGGTGCAGCCACTATGGAAAACAGTACGGAGGTTCCTCAAAAAACTAAAAAGAGAGTTGCCATATGATCCAGAAATCCCACTCCTGCACACATATCCAGACAAAACTATAATTTGAAAAGATACCTGCACCCCACCCCCCCATGTTCATAGCAGCACTATTCATAATAGCCAAGGCATGGAAGCAACCTAAATGTCCATCAACAGATAAATGCATACAGAAGATGTGGTATATATAAACAATGGAATGCTACTCAGCCAGAAAAAAATGAAATAATGCCATTTGCAGCAATGAAGATGGACCTAGAGATTATCATACTAAGTGAAATAAATCAGAAGCAGGGGGAGGATGAATTCAGAGACTGGGATTGACATATACTGATACTATGTATAAAATAGATAACTAATGAGAACCTACTTTATAGCACAGGGAACTCTACTCAATGCTCTGTGGTGACCTAAACGGGAAGGAAATCCAAAAAAGAGGGGATATATGTATACATATAGCTGATTTACTTTGCTGTACAGCAGAAACTAACACAACATTGTAAAGCAACTGTACTCCAATAAAAATTTAAAAAACAAAAGCGACAAATACCACATGATGTGACTTATATGTGGAATCTAAAATATGCGCAAATGTACTTATTTACAAAACAGAAACAGACTCACAGACATAGAGAACCGACTTGTGGTTACCAAGGGGGAGGGGGGTGGGGGAGGGAGGGATTGGGAGTTTGGTATTAGCAGATGCAAACTATTATATATAGATTGGATAAACCACAAGGTCCTACTGGATAGTACAGGGAACTATATCCAATATCCTGTAATAAAGCATAATGGCAAAGAAAAAAAATAAAACTTTAGTGTTAAAAAATAAGTAAATAAATAAATAAAATAAAATAAAAAGGCATTTTCCCCATAAAGACACACTAGTGACATTTTAAAAAATTCAAACACCCAAGAGACAGAACACAAACTTTGATAAGGAAATTTATTATTCACTAGACTTAAAGAGAACAACAGGTCTGAAAAATCAAGTGTGAAAACTTGGGGGAAAAAAAGAAAAAAGGCAATGCCTTGACTATTATTTCAATGTAGCAAGGTATTCTTTTAACCTTTTTTTAAACTGGCTGCACTTTCTCTTTCAGACACTAGAGGGAAGTATAAAATCCATTCACTGTATCTTTGGAAATTCAATTCATTCATTCATTCACTCACATCACCACGTATTTACTGCATTCCTACATACCAGGAACTTCATTAGACCCCAGAGACAAAAAGATGAATAAGCTACAAACTCTGTCTTTAAGGTGCTTAGTCTAGTGAAGGGAGACACCAGTTTGGGAAAAAAAGGCAAACTACTACAAAGAATGCACATGAGAACCAAACCCCAACTTTTGCAAGACTGTGGGTTTGGGGCAGGACGGTTTGGCAGAGGGAGAAAAAAACATGTGTCCATATAAAAATTCATACTAGACAAACCAGCTTATCAAAACTGGCTTACTCTCCTATTTACAATTTTCCCACCTTAATCTAAACGGAAATAGCTTCACTTAGAAGGTATCTTTAGGGCTTCCCTGGTGGTGCAGTGGTTGAGAATCCGCCTGCCAATGCAGGGGACATGGGTTCGAGCCCTGGTCTGGGAAGATCCCACATGCTGCGGAGCAACTGGGCCCATGAGCCACAATTACTGAGCCTGCGCGTCTGGAGGCTGTGCTCTGCAACAACAGAGGCCGCGATAGTGAGAGGCCCACGCACCACAATGAAGAGTGGCCCCCGCTTGCTGCAACTAGAGAAAGCCCACACACAGAAACGAAGACCCAACACAGCCATAAATAAATAAACAAATATTTTTTTAAAAAAAGATTCTTTAAAAAAAAAAAAGAAGGTATCTTTAAACTGTTATCTATAGAAAGTAGAGGAGTGAGGCATTAACGTGTGTGGAAGATTTGCTAAAATATCTAGTTGGCTAGGTTTCAAAATCAATTGTACACAGTTTAAAAAGCATGAAGGTAACAGATACAATTGGAGTTAAGACTGCTTACATGATAATAAAAATTCTCATTTGAGATCAAGATAAATTACACTACACCCCCCTGCAAAGAGCATGTCAAGGATAAATAAGTAGAAGCTTCCTAAATGTGCTCTCTCTTATGCAAATTAAGTTGCCCTAATCCTCAAAATGACTGCTGCATCTTTTGCTATGGTTTGGGATGTTTGGATTGTGTGTGTTGGGGGTGGAGAGTTGGAGAGAAGGAACAAGTTGTTAATTTCTCATACTGATGGAGTAGCACATGGTAGAAAAAGTAAAAGCCAACATCCTGAAAAAGTTTCACACACATACACAAAATGAGACAGCAAACTTGTGAATCAAGCATGATTTGGCATCTTTAAATGAAGAGCCAATTCCCTTCTAGCGCCAAAGCCAATGGCTTCTCCTGTAGATAAAATGGCACAGTTCCTGAAAAAGCCCTGGACGCTGTTTCCCCACAATCCTATAATCTGTCAGAAGATAGAAAACAAAAAGAAGGCTCTGCCAGCCAGAAAAAGCAAATTATAACCAACACAGAGCCAACACTTTACTTCAGACAGAAGGAGCTTTTCTATGCATTTTTGGAAGGAAAGAGACAAAAGAAGCTTACCATTGCTCAAATAACCAAGGCAAACATTTTAACCAAATATCACCTTGGATAAGCATTTGATGCAATAGCCTGCTTTCTCATTTATACATAGCCTTAAAGAATATTTGCAACAAATTGGCCACAAAACACGAATAATTTTTACAAGTCAATAAGAAAAAGAAACAACCGAAGGGGATATTTTCAAAGGGCATGAACTAGTTAGTAGTCACAGAAGAAATACATAAGATCAAGTATTACATATATTCCATATGGTTAGGAAGTAGTGGAAAGTGCCTTCTCCATACAGTCCCAAAGGTATTTTGGCTTGATAGTACTGCCAACTGCAAGCCTCCAGAATAAAAAGAAGAACAATAACAAAAGATAAGGGTGCCTCAAATCATCATGCTGTACACTTTAATATCTTACAATTTTATTAATCAATTATACCTTAATAAACCTGGAAAAAATATACATTCCTAAAAATATATGATAGAAGCTTTGTGAAATATCTACTCTGGAAAAGAAACAAGAAACAATTAAGTAGAATGAATACAGGTCAACTGCAAATCAAACCCAAAGGAACTAAAATAAGAATTTAAGATGAACCTTTACCTATGAACTTGAAGCCAATCCCTGAGTCTACAATGAGCAAGGCAGATGATGGCAGCAGATAACAGAAAGCCTAAATACAACCACAAATGTAAAGCATCTCCCAGAAAGAAAGCTTACTCCACCGTCTTTGCTGTAGAAGCAGACCATTCAGGGACCCCTTTTCCAGTCACCAAATGCAAAAATAAAGCAAATAATGCCTGGGTGAGGCAAAAACAAGTACAGTCTTCCCATCAAAGAGGAAAAGAAACCTAAACCTTTCACTTGTCCTTGATACAAAGAGGTAATGGATTGTGGAACTAAAATTCCAGAAAAAAGATTCAATTCCAACCTATGTAAAGCTAAGAACTTCATGTCACTGTTCTAAAATTAGCAATACACAGGTCTCCACGGAAAAAAATAATACACAAGATCCCAACTGAGCTGTCAGCAGGGTAAAGTTCTGAGCACGTCAGCAGACTATTGCTTAACCATTTCCCCTATCGGTTTTAAACATCAAAAGAACCACATCCCAGTTTTCCTCTATTGTTAATGTTACTTTAGAGGCTGAGAAAAATTTAGTTCATCAGATTCAAATTTCAGGCATTTTCTAAGTACATTATAGGTAATGATGCCACCAATTCTATATTTAGAACCAGGTGTGGAACAAGGAGTGCTAGTTTTGCCTGAAATGGCACTGTCTCTCTCTTTAAAGCCTAACTGCAACCATCACCTAAGCCTACATTAAAATGTCTATATGGTGTTGCCTAAAATAAATCAAAATGCTTTTTCAATGCTTTTTTTTGAGTGGTTCTATTGATTGGCTGTGACACTTTAAATATAGATAATAAATCACCACCACCAGTCCTTTTAACAGTCAGAGTTTTAACTGCCATAGGGTGCCACTCACACCCTCACTTGAACCAAAAAGCCAAGATGGTAAAACCCTTGTGATAAGAAACCTCTAACGTGATATTATAATAAACCTTTAGGAAATATTCTCTTTAATAAAAAGTTATCTCATTATGGTTCCATAATTGTTACACTCCAGAAATTAGGACAGCAATCTTTTCCCAAATCCTGAGCTATTTTTTTCTGCAAATAGTATTTACAAAAATATATCACCGGGACTTCCCTAGTGGTGCAGTGGTTAAGAATCCACCTGCCAATGTAGGACACAGGTTCGAGCCCTGGTCCAGGAAGATCCCACATGCCGTGGAGCAACTAAGCCCGTGCGCCACAACTACTGAGCCTGCACTCTAGAGCCCGCGAGCCACGACTACTGAAGCCAGCTCTCCACAACTACTGAAGCCAGCTCTCCACAACTACTGAAGCCCGCGCACCTAGAGCCAGTGTTCCGCAACAAGAGAAGCCCCCGCAGTGATAAGCCCGCGCACCGCAACGAAGAGTAGCCCCCACTCGCCACAACTTGAGAAAGCCTGCGTGCAGCAATGAAGACCCAATGCAGCCAAAAATAAAATAAATTTATTAAAAAAGAAAAAATATATATATATATCACCTTTCTCAAAAGGAACTTAAGGGCTCTAAGAGACAGCATATTGCTAATTTTCACAACATCCCAATAAAGAACTATTATTTAGGGCTTCCCTAGTGGCGCAGTGGTTGAGAGTCCGCCTGCCGATGCAGGGGACACGGGTTCGTGCTCCGGTCCAGGAAGATCCCACATGCCGCAGAGCGGCTAGGCCCGTGAGCCATGGCCTCTGGGCCTGCACGTCCGGAGCCTGTGCTCCGCAACAGGAGAGGCCACAACAGTGAGAGGCCTGTGTACCGCAAAAAAAAACCCAACAAAAAACAAAAACTACTATTTAGCATTTATATCACATTTTAACTTGCAAAAGTGTTTTACAATTTTCATTAGTAGTCATGCCTCACAACCACCCACTGAGCTAAAGTGGTCCTGTTATGCTCATTTGACAGCTGAGAAAACTGATGTATCATAAAACCAAGGTCAAGCCAGTCTGCTTTTCCAAGACTAGGGACCTGATCCTTAAATACAGTCTCATTCACTCACCAGTGTATATGTATTGTTCATAACCCTAGTTAAACTAGGGGGTTTTTTGGTTTTCTTTTTAAAATAAATTTATTTTATTTATTTTTGGCTGCGTTGGGTCTTTGTTGCTGCGTGTGGGCCTTCTCTAGTTGTGGCAAGCAGGGGCTACTCTTCATTGCGGTGCGTGGGCCTCTCATTGCGGTGGCTTCTCTTGTTGCAGAGCACGGGCTCTAGGTGCACGGGCTTCAGTAGTTGTGGCATGCGGGCTCAGGAGTTGTAGCTCGCGGGGTCCAGAGAGCACGCTCAGTAGTTGTGGTGCACGGGCCTAGTTGCTCCGCGGCATGTGGGATCCTCCCGGACCAGGGCTCGAACCTGTGTCCCCTGCACTGGTAGGCGGATTCTTAACCACTGTGCCACCAGGGAAGCCCCTAAGCTAGGTTTTGAGAGGACAGGAATCTACCTAAAATGATGGTACAAAAACATTAAGATTATAATGCTTTGAGAAAAATATATAACCACATTGGAATACAAATAGGTAAGAATTTAGTAACAACTACACAGGAAGTTTTTAGAAATAGGCTTCCAAAACCTCGCCGTCATCATACGAAAATGAAATGCTTTTCATCTCATTTGCTCCCTCCAACCACTACAATCAGACATCTATCTCCACCAGTCCAATGAGTAGTTTTACTCAAGATCACCAATAATCTCTAGGTTGCCAAACCCCACAGGTACCTCTCTGCTCTTATCTGAGACAGCAATGCAATACAGTGGTCCACTCCCTTCTTTACATGTTCTTTACTTGCCTTCCATAACATCATTTTTCCTGGTTTTCCTCCTACCTGACTGGCTACTCCTTCTCTGTCAGACCTCTCTTCTCTAGACACAAACCATTCTAGGTGACCTCCTGACTGAATTCCATGATTTCAACTTCTATCTACACGTTGATGATCTCCAAGTCTACAATTCCAGCCCAGACTTCTCCCTGGAATGCCAGGCTTTTCTACCCAACTATCTTACAGCTCCAGTTGGCTGTCGAACATGCAGCTTGAACTCGACATGACCAAAACAGAATCCTTGATAAATATGTTCTGCCACAGTCTTACCTACCTCAATAAATATAATCACCATTTATACACAGTAACCAGAGTATCTTTCTAAAAGTACAAATCAACTCACATCATATCCCTGCTAAAAAGCCTCCAAAGGAAGCACACTACCCTAGCTTTCAAATCTCAACGTCATATGGCCTCTGTCCTCTTCTTGCATCACTCTCCCTCTCACCCACCATATTCAAGCCACATTGGTCTTATTCCTGCTCCTCCAAAATACAGAGTTCATTCCTCCTTAGTTTTGCACTGGAATGTTTGATCTGCTAATCCTTGTATCCTCCTGGATCTTAAATGCCATACCCTCAGAGAGATATTCCCTATTCTCCCAATCTAAAGTAGCTATCCATTCATCCTCTAATACATCATGCTGTTTTAATGCTCTGCAACTGATTTTTTAAAAGTTGTTTGTTGTCTGTTTACCCTCACTAGAACATCAGCTCCATAAGAACAGGGACTTTGTTTACCAGAGAATTGTTAGTTCCCAACACATACTAGAAACTCAATAAATTTGGCAGGCTTAGTTGTTAGGTGCTGCTGAACTTAAAAGGGTAAAAAAGACATAACCCCTACCCACAAAGAGCTCACAATCCAGCTGATGAAACAAAACATTAGAATAATAAGTGTAATGCTAACAGGATACTAAAATATCAGAGCAGCCCAGAAGCAGAAGTGATTAATTCTGACTTGGAAACTAGGAAGACTTCACAGAAGAAATGAGCTGTGAGCTAAATCCTAAAGATTAATCAGGAGATTCACTAGATTATTGGTTATGTCTGTCTGCCTGTTTTGGAAGTGTCCTTGGAGGGAAAGAAAACAGCCTGAGCAAAAACATAATGAGGAAAGGAGGAGGGAAGATGGAATCAAGCATGTGCTATGTATCAGGCACTGTGGGTAATGAAGGGTTTGAAAGGGAAAGCACGTAAGTAGTCTTAGAACTTAGGAAGATCACTCTTGTGGCAGTGTGGTGGATCAAGTGAAGGATGATAAGACCTGAGGCATACAGACCAGTTAGGAGGTTACTGCAACGGTCCTAGTGAGAAATGAAAACGGTCTAATCCAAGACTTCAGCAATATGGCTGGAAAGGAAACGGCAGGTTTAGGAGACCTTGAAGGTTAAAATCAGACCTAGGTATCAACCAGATACGAGTGATGAAGGAGAAGGAAGAAACAAGGTCAAGTCCAAAGTTTTTGGTTTTTGGTTTAGGCAACTGTGTGGCTGTTAATACCATTCAACTAGGCAGGAAATCTAGAATGTTTAGATTTTGTGGGGAATTCTGTGATGCCTATGCAATGTCTAGGTGGGTTTTGGAAATATAGGCCTGAAAAAAAAAAAATATATATATAGGCCTGGATTCTAGAAGGGAAGGAGGGATGGCGCAGGGGAGAGGGAAAGAGAGAGAAAGAGAGAGATCTGAGTTAAACCTAGACATCTGGAGAAGTTGTCTGTGTATGCAGTGAATTACATCACCTGTGAAAAGAAAAAATAAAGACAGAAAGACTAAAGATTCGGCTGAAAGAGAAACAGTGATACAAGGTCACAGAGGATTAACAGTATAGTGAAGAAAGGAAAGGCCAACATGAATATAGTAAACTCTATAGGTGTGGAAGAAAGAAGTAAAGATAATTTCCACTTGATAGCCTTTGAGAGAAAGGTGGGGGAGAGAGTAACATCAAAGGACTAGAGATTAATGATTTACCACGAACAGGCAATATTTAGGTGAGATATAGAAGCCTAATTGGATACCCAACAATCCCTTACTTAAGAAGAAAGATCTTATTTTATCTAAATAAAAGTCCTTACTTAGAAATTTGAGATCTGATGGAAAACCAGAGTATTTGTGGAAAAAAAGGGCAGAGTAGAGACATGATCCAGAAACACTAGCAAATAGTTCAAATTATCTCTCCCCAAAAATCCAGTAGCAAAGGGAAGAGGATGGATGCCCAGCAGAGGGGTGCACTAGGTCTTCATTTTGGCTGCGCCAGGTCTTTGTTGTGTGGCACGCGGGATCTTCGTTGCGGCATGCAGGATATAGTTCCCTGACCAACTATCGAACCCAGGCCCCCTGCACTGGGAGCACTGGGTCTTACCCACTGGACCACGAGGGAAGTCCCCTCATTATGTATCTTTTAAATTATTTAAAATATATTCAAAAAAGAAATTTAAAAATTCAAATATTTAAGAAGTTATATTTCTGGAATTCTTTAATGTCTTTAAAGACTTATTTAAAATCTTTTTTAAAGTCTTCTACCCTCAGACTTTCTTTTTTTTTTTTTTTTTCTCAGACTTTCTTTCTGAAAAATTTTACACAGGGACTTCCCTGGTGGCACAGTGGTTAAGAATCCGCCTGCCAATGCAGGGGACACGGGTTCGAGCTCTGGTCCGGGAAGATCCCACATGCCATGGAGCAACTAAGCCCGTGCACCACAACTACTGAGCCTGCGTTCTACAGCCTGCAAGCCACAACTACTGAGCCCATGTGCCACAACTACTGAAACCCGTGTGCCTAGAGCCCGCACTGGGCAACAAGAGAAGCCACCGCAATGAGAAGCCCACACACCGCAACTAAGAGTAGACCCTGAGGACTTCCCTGGTGGTGCAGTGGTTGGGAGTCCGCCTGCCGATGCAGGGGACAAGGGTTCGTGCCCCAGTCCGGGAGGATCCCATGTGCTGCGGAGCGGCTGGGCCCGTGAGCCATGGCCGCTGAGCCTGCGCACCCGGAGCCTGTGTTCCACAATGGGAGAGGCCGCAGCGGTGAGAGGCACGTGTACCGCAAAAAAAAAAAAAAAAAAAAAGAGTAGACCCTGAGACAGCCCGTGCACAGCAATGAAGACCCAATGCAGAAATAAATAAATAAATAAAAATTTTACACAGTAAAATTCATTTTATAGTGTTCAGTTCTAAGAGTTCTCATAAATTCATAAATTCATATAACTATAACCACAAACAAGGTACAGAACAGTTCTATCACCTCCCCCAAATATCCTCATGCTACCCCCGTGTAGTCAAACACTTCACCTACCCTTAACCCAAGGCAATCACTGATCTGTTCTCCATCATCCCTATAGTTTTGAGTTTTCCAGAATGTCATATAAATTCAATCATGTAGTATTTTTTTTAATTGCAGTATAGTTGACTTACAAAGTTGTTAGTTTCAACAAAGTGATTCAGTTATATATATATGATATATGATATATATATATCACATATATATATACACACACACACATATATACATTCTCTTTCAGATTCTTTTCCATTATAGTTTATTATAAGATATTGAATATAGTTCCCTGTACTATACAGTAGGTCCTGGTTGTAGAGTAGCCTTTCGAGTGTGGCTTCTTTCACTTACCATGATGCATATGAGATTCATTCATGTTATTGCATATATGAATAGTTCCTTTTTGTTGCTGAATAGTATTCCATTCTATGGATATATCACAGTTGGTTTTTCCATTCCAAAGTTGAGGGATATTCAGGTTGTTTCCAGTTTTGGGTGAGTACCAATAAAGCTGCTATAAATATTCACATACAGGTTTTTGTATCAGAGGTTGTCATTTAATTTGGGTAAACACCTGAGTCATATGGTTAAGTGTATGTTTTACTTTATAAGAAACCCCCACAGTGTTTTCCAAAGTTCCAATTGTTCCACATCCTCATCAGTCCATAATCTAGACAGTTTTCTTTTGTTGTTTTTCAGTCATTCTAATGGCACATCTCATTATGATTTTAATTTGCATTTTTCTAATGACAAAGATGTTGAGGACATTTTCATGAGCTTATTTGCCATCCATATATCTTCTCTGCTGAAGTCATTCAAATCTCTCACCCATTTTTTTAATGGTGTCATTTGCTTTTCTTCTTGATGAGTTTTGAGCTCTTTATACATTCTATATACAGTTCCTATCTTGATATATGACTTGCAAATACTTTCTCCCAGTCTGTATCTTGGCTTTTGCAGAGTAAAAGTTTTAAATTTTGATGAAGCCCAATTTATCAATTTTTTCTTTTACGGATCTTGCTTTTGGCACTGTATCTAAGAACTCTTTGCCTAACTCAAGGTAACAAGGATTTTCTCCTGTTTCATTCTAAATATTTTATAGCTTTCCATTTTACATTAAGGTCTGCGATTGATCTTGAGTTAATTTTTACATAAGTTGTGAAGTGTAGGTTGAGGTTCTTTTTTCTTTTTTTGCGTATAGACATCTAGTTGTTCCAATGACTAGCGGTTGAGAAAACTATCCTTTCTCTGTTGACTTGCCTTTGCACCTCCGTCAAAAATCAAACAGCCCTATTTAATAGTGTGGGTCTATTTCTCTATTCTCTATTTGTTCATTGATCTATATATCTATCCTTTTGCCAATACCACACTGTCTTGGTTGCCGTAGATCTTCAGTAAGTCTTGAAATCAGGTAGTATGAGTCTTCCAACTTTGTTAACCTTTTTCAAAATTGTTTTGGCTATTTTGGTCCCATATAAATTTTAGAATCAACTTGTCAAGGATTTTTTAAGCTTCCCCAAAAGTGTCTACTTATAGATGGAAGTTGGCTGCCTAGGTTAACCTTAAGAAAGACGATGGAGGTATGGGCTTCCCTGGTGGCCCAGTGGTTGAGAATCCACCAGGGTTCGACCCCTGGTCCGGGAAGATCCCACATGCTGTGGAGCAACTAAGCCCGTGCGCCACAACTACTGAAGCCCGCACGCCTAGAGCCTGTGCTCCACAACAAGACAAGCCACTGCAGTGAGAACCCCATGCACTGCAACGAGGAGTAGCCCCCGCTGGTCAAAACTAGAGAAAGCCCGCGCACAGCAACGAAAACCCAAAGCAGCCAAAAAAATCACCCAAATTTTTTTTTTTTTTTTTTTGCGGTACGCTGTTGTGGCCTCGCCCGTTGCGGAGCACAGGCTCCGGAAGCGCAGGCTCAGCGGCCATGGCTCACGGGCCCAGCCGCTCCGCAGCATGTGGGATCTTCCCGGACCGGGGCACGAAACTGCGTCCCCTGCATCAGCAGGCGGACTCTCAACCACTGCGCCACCAGGGAAGCTCTCACCTAGCTTTTAATCTGAGGTACTCAGTGGAACAGATTCCTTTTTTTCCCCCCCATATCTATAATGGAACTGATGTTAGAAAAGGCAGTTTTCAGGATTTCCCTGGTGGTCCAGTGGTTAAGAATCCGCCTTCCAATGCAGGGGACGCGGGTTGGATCCCTGGTCGGGGAACCAAGATCCCACACGCTGCAGGGCAACTGAACCTGCGCGACACAACTAGAGAGCCCGTGTGCTGCAACTACAGAACCCACGTGCCACAACTAGAAAGGAGCCCGTGTGCCACAACAAAGACCCAACACAGCCAAAAATAAAAGAAGGAAGGAGAGAAAGAAAAAAGAAATAAAGAAAAGTCAGTTTTCTAAATCTGGTAAACCACTGAGAATAGGAAAAGAAAATGTACAGCTGATGTGCACACTAATTTCCTTTCATTGAAAAATTTACAAACTTACATATGCTTTCAAGCAGGAACGGTATCCTTATTTAATTAAGAGTAATACCATTCTTTCCACTAAGTTGAGAAGTTTTGTGTTTTATTCTTGCTTGCAACCTAAAAGCTGCTAATTTAAGCCAAGTATGTAACACATTAAAAAATGTAAAAATAAGTATGAACTACTATTGAGAAAGTACTGAGTGCCACATTTCCATTAAGCCAATCCCTCCAGATGATGTGAATGAACAACATATTAAGCAACTGGAACTTAGACTCACAGGGTCATCATGCTGGCTTTAACTATTACTTACACCCTAATGATTTCTAGATCTGCGTCTCCATTCTAAACCTCTCTACCGAACTCTAGACCCAAATATCCAGAAGCCTATTGGACATTTGCTCCTGGATTTCCCAGACACCTCAAATCTAACATACCAAAATCAAACTCATTTTCCCTCAAATGTAACACCCTCTTATTCCTGTATTCCCTACCTTGTTTAATGACATCACCATCCACTTAGATGCCCAAGCAATTTCAAATCCATCTTCGACAACTACTTCTCCCTTACACACTCCCCAACATAAAGTCAATAAGATCCTTCTAGTCAGTCTCCTAAAAAGCTCTTTAATCTGTCTACAATTCCATCACTACCACTGTAATTGAGATCTTCAATATCTCTCAAGCAACCATTACACCAGTCTCATAACTAACTGTCTCCCTGCAGCCAATTTCTCCTTTTAAAATCTAACTTCCACACTGTCAACAGTGTTAGATTACTTTTCTTTTTTTTAAATTTATTGTATTGAAGTATAGTAGATTTACAATGTTGTGTTAATTTCTGTTATACAGCAAAGTGATTCAGTTGTACATATACATTCTTTTTCATATTCTTTACCATTATGGTTTATCACAGGATATAGGACCTTGCTGTTGATCCATCCGTGTTACTTTTCTTAAAGAGTGATCTGAACTCTTCCATAGCACCTACAAAATAAAATTCAGACCCCTCACCAAGGCCATCCACAATTGGGCTCCAACCCATCTTTCACCTCACATCCTTCCACTTCTACCCCATACCCCATGATCTACGCACATTAAGCCACTAGCCTAAGGGCCCATACTCTTATACCTTTGTGCAAGTTGTTCTTTGCACTTGAAACACTATCTTCTCCAATCCTTTTCTGTTGAAGCAGCCAAACTGTATTCATTCCTCAAGACTCAATTGATTCTTCCTCCAGGAAGCCTTCTCCAACCTTCCTTTCCCACCCCCAGGCAGAACCAGTGCTCCCACAGCTCTTAGTGCAGATCTCTATGACAGCACATACTGTATTGGTTTATAATTACATATTTGTCAGCCTCCAATTAAAATGTGAGCACCCTAGGGGACTTCCCTGGTGGCACAGTGGTTAAGAATCCGCCTGCCAATGCAGGGGATCCAGGTTCGAGCCCTGATCTGGGAAGATCCCACATGCTGTGGAGTAACTAAGCCCGTGAGCCACAACTACTGAGCCTGCTCTCTAGAGCCTGGGAGCCACAACTACTAAAGCCCGCGTGCCTAGAGCCCGTGCTCCGCAACAAGAGAAGCCACCACAATGAGAAGCCCGCGCACCTCAATGAAGAGTAGCTCCCGCTCGCCACAACTAGAGGAAGCCCGCACAGCAACGAAGACCCAACGCAGCCATAAATTAATTAATTAATTAATTTTAAAAAAAAAAATGTGAGCACCCTAATGGACTTCCCTGGTGGTCAAGTGGTTAGTTAAGACTCCACTCTTCCAACGCAGGGGGCACGGGGTCAATCCCTGGTGGGAGAACCAAGATCCCACATGCCGAGCAGCATGGCCAAAAAATTAAAAAAAAAAATGTGAGCACCTTAAAAACAAGGATCATGTCATTCACATTTTAATTCTCAGTGCCTAGCACAACGCCTAACACACAGTAGGCACTTCAATGTTTGCTGAATTTGACTGCTGAGGATCAACCCCAAAAGTTTTCTATGAAACCAGAGTCCAAAAAGCTTAACAGAGTCCAGTTTGGGGGATTTCCCTGGTGGCACAGAGGTTAAGACTCCGTGCTCCCAATGCAGGGGGCCCAGGTTCGATCCCTGGTCAGGGAACTAGATCCCACATGCATGCCACAACTAAGGAGTCCATGTGCCATAACTAAGGAGCTGGTGAGCTGTAACTAAGGAGACTGCCTGTTGCAACTAAGACCCGGCACAACCAAATAAATAAATAAATAAATAAATACTTTTTTAAAAAAAAAAAAGAGGGCTTCGCTGGTGGCGCAGTGGTTGAGAGTCCGCCTGCCGATGCAGGGGACACGGGTTTGTGCCCCGGTCCGGGAAGATCCCACATGCCGCGGAGTGGCTGGGCCCGTGAGCCATGGCCACTGAGCCTGCACGTCCGCAGCCTGTGCTCTGCAACAGGAGAGGCCACAACAGTGAGAGGCCCGCGTACCGCCAAAAAAAAAAAAAAAAAAAAAAAAGAGAGAGAGTCAAGTTTTGGCTTACCGGTGAAAAGAAAAGACACTACAGAAATTCATGCTTATGCTATTTTTCGTTTTTCATAGTTTTCCCTACTAGCTTCAGGGTTAGTTACCAGAAAATTAATAACTGAGTTTTTTTTTTTCTTTTCTTCTGAGTCTTTTTTTTTTTTTTTTCGCGGTATGCAGGCTCTCCCGTTGCAGAACACAGGCTCCGGACACACAGGCTCAACGGCCATGGCTCACGGGTCCAGCTGCTCCGCGGCATGTGGGATCTTCCCAGACCGGGGCACGAACCCGTGTCCCCTGCATCGGCAGGCGGACTCTCAACCACTGTGCCACCAGGGAAGCCCTTCTGAGTCTTTTAGGTCACTCCTTAAATGACCTATGTTTTCCCATGAAACTGTACCATCCAGCACTGTACCAAACCACCATTTTATAACTGAGCTATCAAATCTGATAACTTATTACCCTCCTTGTATTAAATGCATCTTTAATAAAGAAAATTTAGCATTTTTCCTCTCAAGTTGTATTCCTTTTCACTCTGAGTTACAAAGCTCTAAAAGGGACACAATCAAGACCCTGATAGGCAGTGAAAAGACAGAAATAGATATTAAACACTTCTCTGCTGAGAAAGCATTCACCTCACACCAAGAGTACAGAGACTTCACACTTATCCCCTCTCTGTCAGCTGTAAAGCTTCAGCCCTTCCCTGGGCCACTTCACTTCTCACACACACTCTCACTTCCCAATTTATTGTATTAGAATCATCTTTTTAGAGTTGTGATATTTTAGGAGTTTAAATCCAAGAATTAGGCTCATGTCTCTTCTGAAAATGTTCCAAGCTTCCTGTCCTGCTCTGCTGCATTATACAATGTTACTCTGCCAAAGCCTTAGCTCATTTCCTCCTCCTGCTTGTCCTGATATGGTGGTACACATCAATAATGCCCTCTCCCTTCCCATTTTCAGACTTTACTGTCTGTCTGGAATGCCCTATCTTTCATGTCCATCTGTGAGGGCCTATCATGCAGGTTCAATGCAGCAGAGGCCTTTACTGACGATATCTGAACCCAGCCTTTCCATCAACTCTCGTTAACAAGTTGTACCTTTCTCTAGTAGAGCACCACTTACTACACTCCATCAATTCTTTTTTTTTTTCTTTTGGCCATGTGGCATGCAGGATCTTAGTTCCCCGACCAAGGATCATACCATCATCCCCTGCAGTGGAAACATGGAGTCTTCAACACTGGACCCCAGGGAAGTCTCTCCATCAATTCTAAGACACCCTTTTTTCCGTCATATTTCTCTGAAAACAGGATACACCTTACAACTGATGGCATGCCAGTCTCATTAGCAGCATTTCTTCTTTCTTAGTGGTATGCAAAGTAACTGTGAGCCTTACAATCATTAGCACCACAGATTTGATGAAATAAAAGATATTGCAAAAAAAATTTTTTTTAATTTAAAAATAATTTTAAAAAAATAGATATTGCATTCTATATAATTACTTTGTATACTTCTGTTTCCTTCACTAGACTGTGAACTCCCAGAGGGCAAGGGCTATGTCATAATCATCTCTGACCAGTGATTTGGGCACAAAGAGAGTGTGTATCCAACAAACACTAGTAATAATTAGCATTCATTTAGCATTTACTAAGTATCAGGTACCATTCTAAACAATTTACATGTATTACCACATTTAACCCTCACAACAACCCTATGAAGGAAATACAATTATTATCTTTGTTTTATATATGAGGAAACAGGTGAAGACACAAGGGTAAGCTTATTCAAAGATACACAAAGTTGCAGAAGATTTGAACCCATGTTTGCTGATTATGATTCATATTGTTATTATTTTTCCCTTCAGCAAATATTTAATCAGCAATTACTCTATGCCAACAACTGTGCTAAATAAACACTGGTAAGCAAACCGTGGTCCTCAGAAGGCTACTCTGAACCACAGGTCCATTCTTGAATCCTTTACCCTACAAACATCAGAACCAACTTACAAATTCACTAAGTTAAATCCACTCTCCTCACAACATTGTAAATCAACTATACTTCAATTTAATAAATAAATAAATAAATCCACTCTACTTTTCCTTTTTAACATTTTCTCATATAGTATTCCTTTAAAGTTGTTAGCACTCTATCAAGAACCAAAACAGGGCTTCCCTGGTGGCGCAGTGGTTGAGAGTCCGCCTGCCGATGCAGGGGACGCGGGTTCGTGCCCCGGTCTGGGAAGATCCCACATGCCGCGGAGCGGCTGGGCCTGTGGGCCATGGCCGCTGAGCCTGCGCGTCCGGAGCCTGTGCTCCGCAACAGGAGAGGCCACAACAGTAAGAGGCCCGCGTACTGCAAAAAAAAAAGAAACCAAAACAAACGACAAACAGACCAAAAAAAAAAAAAAACCCCTTTGTGCTCTATTGTTAAGTGGCTATAAAAATATCACAAAAGTGACTTCAGCTAAGGAATGGGTGGCAAAATCACAAAGGCTCGGAAGAAACAAAGATTCTGTTTGCAAGCAAATATTCTTAGTGAAAGAAGAGAGGGAGGTAAAAACTCCAAAATTTTGTTTTTATACAGACTGCTTTAAAAAGGTTCCCCCGAGGGGCCTCCCTGGTGGCGCAGTGGTTAAGAATCCGCCTGCCAATGCAGGGGGCACAGGTTCGAGCCCTGGTCCAGGAAGATCCCACATGCCACGGAGCAACTAAGCCCATGCACCACAACTACTGAGCCTGCGCTGTAGAGCCTGTGAGCCACAACTACTGAAGCCGGCGCACCTAGAGCCCGTGCTCCACAACAAGAGAAGCCACTGCAATGAGAAGCCCGTGCACCGCAACGAAGAGTAGCTCGCGCTTGCCCCAACTAGAGAAAGACCGCGAGCAGCAACGAAGACCCAACGCAGCCAAAATACATTAATTAGTTAATTTTTAAAAAAATAAAAAGGATCCCCCGAGGCATAAGATGCTTTTTGCTTTTTTTTTTAAAGAAAAATGATTCATTTTATTAGAATAAAAATGAACTGGTAAACCTTATTCCTTTTATTTTAGCTCTTGCTATGTCAGGGATTCAGGGGAAGTCCTTACATCCCCACTTTAGACGGAATGCTCACACAACAAGGCAATCAAGGCACTGGCCATCCCCTTTCCTTCCCTCAGGGGAAGACTCCTCATTCTGTAACAGTAATCTACTACATAAAAGGAACCACAAATAGGAAAGAGAATAGAAGGAGAGGACAGGAAATTCTCATCACAGCTGAACAAACCTCTACCATTTTAACGTAATAAGGATAGCATTTATGGACTTGTTTGAACTGATGGAAATTTCCAATAGAGGGGAAAATGCATTACCAAAATTAAAAATAAATGTCCAACTATTAAAAATAAGATGGTTAGGTTAGTTCTAACATTTTATACCTCTACTTCATCTTCCATGTGGTGGTGAAAGACAGAATAAATTTGTATTCTGTAAATGACCTATGACAACAGTAACAAATGCTTTCTTTTTTAAACTATCCTCTAAATAAGAATAAAAAACTTACCTCTGTGTTATGGACAGAGATTTTATTGGGACAGCCAAGGAACTAAGGCAAAAAGTTAAATATAATGTATCACTGTGTATTTCCAGGAAAGAAGTAAAACACATTTTACCAGATGGAGAAGTTAAAGACAACTACGGTGCATTTCCCTATTCCTATAAAATAATTCATTCTCCTTATCTGTGAACCTTCAAGGATCTAATACAGCTACTCCCTACCTTTGGTCAGATGAAAGACAAATCACTCACTAATTTCCAAAAGACCTCACCATTTCAAGCTCCGCATCCTCAGAGCCAGCAGAGCTGAAGCATCGTCTCTTTCTGTCCTTTTGAAAGGAATTTCACCTCTTTCAAAAGCTGTGACTAGAAAGCCATTTTCTCTCTCTCCAAGTACACAGTTTAACTCTGTCCTCTGCTTTGTCCACCCTAAACAGCAAGAACAACAACAAAGCCTCAGGAGTGCTCCTTCAGCCCCTCAGAAACAAACCAGCCACCTCTTGGGCTCCTGCACAGCTGCTTCTGTCTTTCTTTGAGAGGCACTCCACCCTGGAGGTTCCACAGGCAGGGTAACAAAAAGTGGAGATGAAAAGTTGCTATATGCTATCTAACCTCCAAAATAGAGACAGGGCCTTGGGGCAACCAGAGACTCTTGCAACGAAAAACTTTTTTACAATTAAAAAATAACAAATTGTATTCACACATCCCTCACTGTGCACCCCTCCCAGTTTGTCTCAAACTAGTTTCTTCAACTCATCATAAAGCACGTTAGTACCAACCGTGGTTACAAGGGAACAAACCTAAACGGGCTGTGTTCAGAAAGCATTTAACAGATTGGCCTTCCATTCTCTATTGCCTCCCTCTTGAGTAAGGAGCTACATACCATTTGTAAAAATGCCTGAGAGTATGGTATTTTTCCTACACAAGTCTGATGGTTAATTTGTCACATCACAGAAGAAACTGGTATTTCTGCACATGCACACGATCTGCTGTGCTGATGAAGAAAACACGTCTGTGCTGTGCCTACTGAGGTTTTACAAACAATATGTTTCGCCTTGACAAAGAAATCAGTCGTTCCATTAATAAGGGTAAGATCTAAAATCCAGTGATACTGTTGCTGATATAGCAACCTCGGCACAGTACTCACAATTTACAATTTTTATAAACGATCTCAATCACATACATGATGCTTGCAATAGTCCGTTGAAACACATTACATCTTCCAGAGGTTCAGAAAGGTTAAGTGGGACCTGCCCAAGGTTACCTTTCAGCTTTAAACAGCGGTGGACGTGGGTTCGAAACTGCCAGACTCTAAGCCCCTAGCTCTTTTCCTTAGACCCCTCCCAGCTTTAAACGACCCCCACGCTCTACCCAGAGCAGCCTATTACTCCGGGCGACCGGCTCTTCCCTGCCTGGACCAGAGCCGTCTTCTTCAGCCCCAGCAGGGCTTTCATCCTCCACGCACCCCCCATCCCCCGAGACGATTCTCTGAAAGAAGCAGAAAGGGAGAGGCGACCGAAAGCTCCCGGGGGAAGGGACGATGACAAACGGGGGAGCGCGGGACACTGCCCCTGCGGTGGGCTCCTTCACTCTGCAGCGCGCACCCCGTTCCCTCCCCAAGCTGTCCAGCCCTGACGCCGGGCCATCTGACCACCCCTGCCCCAAATTCCCGCATCATCATCTCAAACTGTCCCTCCCCCACGCCCCTTCGCCTCCGACAGGCAGAGCCCCCCCACCAAGTCGGAGTATCCCTCCAGCAGGTTACCCCCTTCCCTCCCGTCGCCCACCCCGCTTCCACCACCACTCACTGTCGGTGACTGGGCCCGGCCCTCATGGCTGCTCCGTTGCCGCCCGCCGCCGCCACTGCTGCTCCACGCCCCGGCTCCTCAGTCGCCGCCGCCGCCACCGTCGCCGCCACCACCGCCGCCGTGGGGACTCGCCGGCAGCCGCTCCTGCGCCTGCGCAGCCTGGAGCGCCGGGGCCCTTCCGGGCCGCCCGCGCCTGCGCAGCCCGCACCGGGGGTGTCTGCCTCAGTGCCTGATGCCCTGGACCACCGGGTCTCGGGGGGACATGGCTGCTGGCTTCGAGGACTTAATCTTAGAGGCTTTGGCGCCTGCCCCAGGGTCTGAGGCTTCTGGAAGGTAGCGTAGGTTTCTAAACGCGGTGCCGGTAGGGGCCGTAGACTTCATAGCACTTCCAGGATTCTGGATCCCACTTGCACTTAAAGGCCTGAATGCGCTGACGTGACTACTGATAAATTTAGGTTTCTTTCAAGAATACGATCACATCTAGAATGCACTGAGGGGTAATTGTGCAAGCGTCAACTTTGACATCCCTGAATACACTACTGGCCAGTAGGTGCTCAGAAGCTCTGGGGACCTTGTCAAGAAGGTGACTGCACCTAGAATGCACTGTTCAGTCTGTTTATCAAGCTCGTACTGTTTATGGGACGAAAATGCTCTAGGCATCTCATATGTGCCATCGAGGGACTTGCAGGTTAATAGTCCCCTACTTTACAACTCTCGCTGTGGAGCCTGGCTCTTTTGCAAATTGGTAAACAGAAACCAGGCCTTTAGCCCAAGGAGGCCCAGCTGTCACCCCCAGACCCCTACCTAGACTGCTGCCTTATCATAACCCAACAAGAAACTAGGCTCAATTCAGTCCCAGGAATTCAACAATACAAACTTTTTTGTGTCTGGGGGGGGGGTGGGGGTGTGGGCAGCGTCTGGTGGCTTGTGGGATCTTAGTTCCGCAACCAGGGATGGAACCCCGGCTCTAGGTAGTGAAAGCATGGAGTCCTAACCACTGGACCACCAGGGAATTCACCTCAACAATGCAAACTTGAAAGCTGCGGGCGATGCACTGCAGTCAAAGGGAAGAGGAGGTACAGGACGAAACTCTCCTTATCACTGTGACTCTTCCATCCTACCTCCAGCCCAATCTTCTGTCTACAATTCAGAGTCTGGAGGGATAGAGACCAAGATATAATGTAAGTCCAGAGAGACAGAGAGAGACACACAGAGAGAGAGAGAGAGAGAAAGAGAAGAAGTTCCATTCTTTTGTGAAGGGTCTTAAGTTCGCTTTACTTCTAGGGAAAGCAAAAGCTACTGTTGGATGCCAGGATCTGGTACGAGTATTTGAACTCCTCATCTAAGATTAATATTTGAACTCCTCATCTAACATTAAGGGTCTTCCTCATTTTGGAAAAAAGCAAAAATAGGCCCTAGAGTAAAGGTTGAAAAGGCTGTAAATGGAATGTCACAGACATGCTGGAGGTAATAGAGCCTGCTCACATTCTTCGGAAAAGGAGGCAGGAAGATATATATAAATGCATATAATGGAATTCTCAGGTCCCTAAGAAACTAAGGGTTACTCCCTGAAGCACCTAGGAAACTAAGAATTTTTTTTTCTCCTCAGATGCTTGTGACTTTTACATACATAGGCTTTTACATATATACATATGTTGCTGTAGAGAAAGTGTATAAATTGGCACAATCCTGTCTCTAGAAAAGCAAATCTACTCAAAGGTTCAGGCTTCATGTATGAATACCCTTCCAGCTAGGGAGTTCCATCTGGACATACGTAGAGTAAACTACCACAGCTGAGAGGGTGGTGGGCAGTAAACAGGACCTCCTGTAGGTGGGGCCCTACAGAGCCTAGCTCCAGGCTTAGAAGGGTTGTCATTACTTACAAAAGTATTATCCTTTGGAATGAGAGCACATTTGGCACCTCAGGGGAATTGCAGAACCAGAAAGGAGCAAGAATTAATATGACACTATGTTCTGATGAATGGATGACTAAAAAGAAGGCCATAGCTGCCCCTGAAGCTTCTGGGAACCGTGACTTCCTAACCCCACCACCACACACAGCCCCTGAGAAGGCCTGCTGGAATCTATATGATGACAGCATATTTTCTTATATTTGAACCATAAGGGTCTCCTGAGCCATTTCCCTATTTGAATGTCTTACCAAGGGCAAAATTGTGATTTTTTTTTCCTGCCAAGCATTCACTCACTATATCCAATGATACTCATTCAGAGATTCACCCCTACTCCAGTTTCAGACCATGTGGATGACCAAATAGCCTAGACCCCAAGTCAATCAACACATAACATTCCCTAAGTTACAATGACTGTTTCATGGATGGGCATGTAACCCAGTCAGAGCCAAAAATGCACAAGGAGTTTCTTCTGGGAAGATCTGTTGCTCTTTCCCACAAAAACTGGATGTAAGAAGAAATAATATCTGGAACTGCTTCACATGTTGACACCACCAAGGGACCACCAATCCAAAGAAAGATGTAATTTATTCAGTCACTGAACCATGTGCCAAACACTATGTGCCAGACACTGCTCTAGATGCAGGAGACACAGTAGTGACATACATATAAAATATCTATATTATTTGTCCTCTCACAACTTACAGTCTAGTAGAGGACATATAATAATAATAGCAGGGACTTCTCTGGTGGCGCAGTGGTTAAGAATCCGCCTGCCAATGCAGGGGACACGGGTTTGAGCCCTGGTCCGGGAAGATCCCACATGCTGTGGAGTAACTAAGCCCATGCGCCACAACTACTGAGCCCGCGTGCCACAACTACTGAAGCCTGCGCACCTAGAGCCCGTACTCCACAACAAGAGAAGCCACCGCAATGAGAAGCCTGCGCACTGCAGCAAAGAGTAGCCCCCGCTCACCGCAACTAGAGAAAGCCCACGTGCAGCAACGAAGACCCAACACAGCCATAAATAAATAAATAATAACAGCAGACACATAGCATTTACAATGTGCCAAGCACTGTTCTAAGCACTTTATACATATTAAATTCTTTTAATTGTAACAACCCTCTTTTACAACAACAATCATTATTCCTGTTTTATAGATGAGGAAACTGAAGCAGAGAGAAGTTACTTGCCCTGGGTCACACAGTAAAATAATGAGGTTGAGAGCCATAGCCAGGATGTCTGTCTCAATGATCTGTGTGCTCATTCACTTATTAACTGCTTTGTCATAGAAGGATAAAGGATCCTAAGAGAAAATTTAACCAGTCATCGAAGGAACAGGTTATGGAAAGACCTAGAAGTAAGAGAGAATACCAGGCAATTGGGGGACTGAAAAAAATTCAGTTGAGCTGAAAAAGAGGAACAAGAGATGAGACTGGCAAAGTAAGCTGGAGCCATGTTACTTACTTTACACTTTATCCTGAGGGCACTGAAGCAAGGGAGTGACTCGGTTAGACTGGGGCCATCAGGAGGTAGGTAAGACCCTGAAGAGCCCTGCATAGCCTCTTACAGTATTCCAGACACTGCAACAGAATCATTGCAGGTAGTGATAAATGCTGTGAGGAAAAGGCTCTCTGAGGAAGTGACATTTCAGCTGAGACCTGAATGGGGAGCAGAAGCCAAATCTAGAACATAGGAGGCAGAAGTAGCAGGTGTAAAGGCCCTGAGGCTGAAATTAGCTTGATACATTCAAGAGAAAACTAGTGTGCCTGACACCTTGGGAGTAGAAGTTAGCAGGGCTCAATGCATGCAAGAACTTTGGACTAATCTAGTTGTAATAGGAGGCCACTGGAGGGTTTTAAGCACCATCTCCTTCAAATTCTATCTCCTTAAATCTCTGGAATCCATCTGTTTCACTCCACCATCTTCACTGCAATATTTTAGTGAGAAAGATAAAGTGACTTCTATTGGAAAAGGACTTGGGGGTCAAGGAAGTTTTTGGTTTTTGGTTTTTGGTTTTCAGATGGAAGAGGTGAAGCATTTAAAAAATAAATGCTGGGCTTCCCTGCTGGTGCAGTGGTTGGGGGTCCGTCTGCCGATGCTGGGGACGCGGGTTCGTGCCCCGGTCCGGGAGGATCCCACGTGCCGCGGAGCGGTTGGGCCCGTGACCCATGGCCGCTGAGCCTGCGTGTCCGGAGCCTGTGCTCCGCAACGGGAGAGGCCGCGGCGATGAGAGGCCCGCGTACCGCAAAAAAATAAATAAATAAAACATAAATGCTGATGGGAGGTCACCCTGATACCAAAACCAGACAAAGATGTCACATAAAAATAAAACTACAGGGCTTCCCTGGTGGCGCAGTGGTTGAGAGTCCGCCTGCCGATGCAGGGGACACGGGTTCGTGCCCCGGTACGGGAAGATCCCACATGCCACGGAGCGGCTGGGCCCGTGAGCCATGGCCGCTGAGCCTGCGCGTCCGGAACCTGTGCTCCGCAACGGGAGAGGCCACAACAGTGAGAGGCCCGCGTACGGCAAAAAAAAAAGGTAAAGAAAACTACAGGCCAATATCTCTGATGAACATAGATGCAAAAATCCTCAACAAAATACTAGCAAACAGAATCCAACAGCACATTAAAAGGATCATACACCATGATCAAGTGGGGTTTATCCCAGGAATGCAAGAATTCTTCAATATATGCAAATCAATCAATGTGATACACCATATTAACAAATTGAAGGATGAAAACCATATGATAATCTCAATAGATGCAGAAAAAGCTTTTGACAAAATTCAACACCCACTTATGATAAAAGCTCTCCAGAAAGTAGGCATAGAGGGAACCTACATCAACATAATAAAGGCCATATATGACAAACCCACAGCCAACATCATTCTCAAAGGTGAAAAGTTGAAACTATTTCCACTAAGATCAGGAACAAGACAAGGCTGCCCACTCTCACCAATATTATTCAACATAGTTTTAGAAGTTTTAGCCACAGTAATCACAGAAGAAAAAGAAATAAAAGGAATCCAGATCGGAAATGAAGAAGTAAAACTGTCACTGCAGATGACATGATACTATACATAGAGAATCCTAAAGATGCTACCAGAAAACTACTAGAGCTAATCAATTAACTTGATAGAGTAGCAGGATACAAAATTAATGCACAGATATGTCTTGCATTCCTATACACTAATGATGAAAAATATGAAAGAGAAATTAAGGAAACGCTCCCATTTACCATTGCAACAAAAAGAATAAAATACTTAGGAATAAACCTACCTAAGGAGACAAAAGACCTGTATGCAGAAAACTATAAAACACTGATGAAAGAAATTAAAGATGATACCAACAGATGGAGAGATATACCTTGTTCTTGGATTGGAAGAATCAATATTGTGAAAATACTACCCAAAGCAATCTACAGATTCAATGAATCCCTATCAAACTACCAGTGGCAATTTCCACAGAACTAGAACAAAAAATTTCACAATTTGTATGGAAACACAAAAGACCCCGAAAAGCCAAAACAATCTTGAGAAAGAAAAACGGAGCTGGAGGAGTCAGGTTCCCTGACTTCAGACTATACTACAAAGCTACAGTAATCAAAGAAAAAAAAAAAAAGCTACAGTAATCAAGACAGTATGGTACTGGCACAAAAACAGAAATATAGATCAATGGAACAGGATAGAAAGCCCAGAGATAAACCCACGCACATATGGTCACCTTATCTTTGATAAAGGAGGCAAGAGTATACAATGGAGAAAAGACAGCTTCTTCAATAAGTGGTGCTGGGAAAACTGGACAGCTACATGTAAAAGAATGAAATTAGAACACTTCCTAACAAATATACACAAAAAAAGTAACTCAAAATATATTAAAGACCTAAATGTAAGGCCAGACACTATAAAACTGTTAGAGGAAAACATAAGCAGAATACTCTATGACATAAATCACAGAAAGATCCTTTTTGACCCACCTCCTAGAGAAATGGAAATAAAATAAACAAATGGGACCTAATGAAACTTAAAAGCTTTTGCATAGCAAAGGAAGCCATAAACCATAAAGATGAAAAGACAACTCTCAGAATGGAAGAAAATATTTGCAACTGACAAAGGGTTAATCTCTAAAATATACAAGCAGCTCATGCAGCTCAACATCAAAAAAAAAAAAAAACCACAATCCAAAAATGGGCAGAAGACCTAAATAGACATTTCTCCAGAGATATACAGATTGCCAACAAACACATGAAAGGATGCTCAACATCACTAATCATTAGAGAAATGCAAGTCAAAAACTACAATGAGGTATCACCTCACACTGGTCAGAAGGGCCATCATCAAAAAAATCTACAAATGATAAATGCTGGAGAGGGTGTGGAGAAAAGGGTACCCTCTTACACTGTTGGTGGGAATGTAAATTGATACAGCCACTATGGAGAACAGTATGGAGGCTCCTTAAAAAACTAAAAGTAGAACTACCATACGACACAGCACTCCCACTACTGGGCATATACCCTGAGAAAACCATAATTCAAAAAAGAGTCGTGTACCACAACATTCATTGCAGTTCTATTTACAATAGCCAGGACATGGAAGCAACCTAAGTATCCATCGACAGATGAATGGATAAAGAAGGTGTGGCACATATATACAATGGAATATTGCTCAGCCATAAAAAGAAACAAAATTGAGTTATTTGTAGTGAGGTGGATGGACCTAGAGTCTGTCATACAGAGCGAAGTAAGTCAGAAAGAGAAAAACAAATACCTTATGCTAACATATATATATGGAATCTTAAAAAAAAAAGGTTCTGATGAACCTAGGGGCAGCACAGGAATAAAGACACAGATGTAGAGAATGGACTTGAGGACATGGGGAGGGGGAAGGGTAAGCTGGGACAAAGTGAGAGAGTAGCACTGACATATATACACTACCAAATGTAAAATAGATAGCTAGTGGGAAGCAGCTGCATGGCACAGGAGATCACCTCGGTGCTTTGCGACCACCTAGAGGGGTAGGATAAGGAGGGTGGGAGGGAGACGCAAGAGGGAGGGGATATGGGGATACATGTATGCATATAGCTGATTCACTTTGTTATACAGCAGAAACTAACACAACACTGTAAAGCAGTTATACTCCAATAAAGATGTTAAAATATATATATACTGGAGCTTCCCTGGTGGCGCAGTGGTTGAGAGTCCAGCTGCCGATGCAGGGGATGAGGGTTCGTGCCCCGGTCTGGGAAGATCCCCATGCCGCGGAGCGGCTGGGCCCGTGAGCCATGGCCGCTGAGCCTGCGCGTCCGGAGCCTGTGCTCCGCAACGGGAGAGGCAACAACAGTGAGAGGCCCGCGTACCGAAAAAAAAAAAAAAAACTATATATATATATATATATATATATATATATATACACACACACACACTGATGGGAGGAATATAGTACAGAGAGAAATTGTCTATACAGAAAAGAAAGGATAGGGGCTTCCCTGGTGGAGCAGTGGTTAAGAATCTGCCTGCCAATGCAGGGGACATGGGTTCGAGCCCTGGTCCAGGAAGATCCCACATGCCGCGGAGTAACTAAGCCTGTGCGCCACAACTACTGAACCTATGCTCTATAGTCCGCGAGCCACAACTACTGAGCCTGCGTGCCACAACTACTGAAGCCCGCGCGCCTAGAGCCCGTGCTCCGCAACAGGAGAAACCACTGCAATGAGAAGCCTACGCACCGCAACGAAAAGCGGCCCCTATTCGCCCCAACTAGAGAAAGCCTGCGCGGAGCAACGAAGACCCAAGGCAGCCAAAAAATAAATTAATTAAATAAATAAATTTATTTAAAAAAAAAGAAAAGAAAGGATAACTCATGGAACAAGGTTTCTGAGGGGGTAAAGCAGCCTTAAGATAGGAACATTTATTAAGAGCCTACATTGTTCTAAACCCTAGATTCAAATGAACATATCATATTAGGTAAATATGTTTATCATCTGCATTTTACAGATGAGGAAACTGACATGTGGAGAGTTTAAATAACTTGTCCAAACTCACACAGTTAATAAGTGTGAAGCTGAGATATGAACCCAGGCAGTCTGATTCATTTGATTAATCTCTCCTAACCTCACAAAATACAAAATTCCCCCCACAATATCCCTTGATAGAAAATCTCTGGGAAAGAAGAGAATTAACAAGACACTTTGACTCATTTCCCCTAAGTTTTTGTGTCTTCCCTGGGATTCTTTCACTGTTATCTGTTACCACCACTGTAGTACTTAATATGTGTTCCTTGGGTGATAGTTGCATTTATGCAATTAAGCTCTTCAACTACTGTTTAACCTGACATTTCCCTTCCCCTAAATTGCAGTTGAAATGGTATTTCACCTAACTGTCCATGAAGGAAGATTTGTATTTTTCTGATTGTTGGCTGTCTCATATTTAGTAGCATCTTTTTCTTTGGACACCCATATGCCCAAAGGACATCCAGAATATCATGTTCCAAAAAGGTTGTTTCTCCTACTAACAGAGCAGGCAGCCTGAAAGCTGGAACCTGACACCATTTGCAAACCATCAGTGCATCTGGCTGCCCAAGGCTCTGTCAATCCATGTCACTAAGAGCTTCTCTGGACACTCAGCATCCACTCCGACAACAGCAGCCTGGCCAGTTGGTTCTTACCATCCTCCAACAATTCTCCCCTCTCTGTCCTATATCATCCATTTCTTCCTCTCTACTAGGTCACTACCATGAGCAAACAAAAACTTCCAATCTTAAAAAAAAGAAAAAGGAAATCGTCTCTTAACTCCACCCCTCTCTTCCACTCTTGTGTTACCATTCTCTTTTGCTCTGCTCCTCTGGTAAGAGTTGTATATATATTCTGGCCGCCCTCAATTCCTTTCCCCTCATTCTCTCTTAAACCCACTCCATTTAGGCTTTCACATAGACCATCCTACTGAAACTATTCCTGTCAGGTCACAGGTCACTTACGTATCTCTCTCTCTCTCTCATATACACACACACACACACACACACACACACACAGAGCCCCCAGGATACAAGTCCCGTGCTGGAGATTTCTGTCCGCTTTGTTCATTGTTGTATCCTCAGCACCTCCAAACCCGCGAGATTTATCCCTCAATTCCAAAAGTCTGACTGAGGCTTCAAAGGATGAAGAGAGGGCTTAAGGCCACAGATCGGCCAAGGTATATCAGGTTCCTCAGGCCGCTAAGGCAGTCCGGGAGATCCTAGGTGACTAAGCCGCTTCTTCTCCCTTTGCAGACCCTCTGGTTTTTCTCCAGAAAGGAATGGCCTCAGAGAGATAGTAGCCGAGTCTTACAGGAGGGAAATCCGGGTCTGCTGCTCATCGGGAACACCGACCCTTCCTTACAGGAGGCTCCCATAAAGTAAAGATACAGACTGCCGAAGGCCGCTGCCGACGCTAGGCCAAGCCAGAGGGCACTGGGAGGGGATCCTGCAAGCCTGAGGCTGGAAAGGACTAAAAAGACCCTCACGGGGAGCAGTACACGGTCCCACGCCCCGGACCATCCCTCCTTCGTTGAGCGAGTTTCTCCCGCTTAGTGAGGTCAGGCGCTAAGAGAACGATTTTGCCGCTTGGCCTCGTGGGAGATGTAGTCTTTCATGAGGCAGGGCTAGAAGGGCCTTCTACAAAATTTTGGCAGGAGAAGAAGAAAACACGATGCGTATGAGAATCCAAAAGATCTTCAAGCTCACACAAACTCTAAATACACTTTTTCCCCGTTCCTTAGCCTCGGGCAGTCTCCAGAGCGGTTCCAACTCCAGCCCACCTCCAATGTCCCATGTTCCTCCGCTCTGTTCGGGCCGATCTAGCTCTCTCCCGCTCGCTCGCCTCTCCGCAGCACTGTCCAATCATAGGTGCGTTCCTGGGAGTTCCCGGAGTGCCTTGCGGTTGCGATGGCTGCCCCCGGCAGGCGAGGTGCTGAGCTCCTTCGAACAGTGTTAGGGGTTTGGCCGCCGGGTCCCGACGCCGCGAGGGAATGGGTGACCCGGCTCCCCTTGCTCTTGGGCAGTCAGCAGAGGTGCGTCTCCTGTGTCTCGGGCCCGGCCTTTTCTGGTCCCCGCCTGGCCTCGGCTTCTCGCCCGAATGGCCAGAGCTCAGCCCTGGACTGCTTCCTCGGACTCTCTCAGCCAGACAGCTCGTTGAATTTTCGCGTCCCCGCCGTGTCCATGCACAGAGGTAAAGGGCCCAGATAGATTTGTCTGGAATTGTCACTGTTTTAGCACAGAAAGTCCTGTGTCGGGGAAACCCCTCAGTCTCTGGGGATATCGTCTTTGGCTCTGTATTACAGAAAACGATCTTGAGGCCCCGAGAGATGGAAGCGAGCAGTGAAGGATCTCATAGGAAAGAGATATAGGTTCTAAGAGTTTTCGAGCCAGAGGGAACCGATCTGGTCACAACCACAGACGTTCACAAAGAGCAGGAGATTGAAGGGCCACAGGCATGGAAGAGTTGTGGCTCTCTGTCCTCACATGGGGAGCAAGCTTGACCCATCTACTTGTCAAGACACTGAGTTACAGTTGTCCCTTGAACAACTCGGGGCAGAGGTGTTAGGGGTGCAGAACCCATGCAATCGAAAATCCTCATATAATTTATTGTGGGCCCTCCGTATATGCAGCTCCTCCGTATCCACGATTCCTATCTGAGGATTCAACCAACTGCACACCGCATAGTACACATTTAGTGAAGAATAAAAAAACAAAATAACCTGCGTATAAGTGGACCAACACAGTTCAAACCCATGTTGCTCAAGGGTCAACTGTACACCTGGAAATAGCACCCTCTATTCTTCAAGTAGCATAGACTAAAGGCTGAACACAAAAACTGGTAATTATGATGCAGTGTCATGAGGAGCAATTACAGAAAGACTGAGAAAGCTTGCAGAGCCTTCATTGTACCCTTAGTAGGGTAAGATAGAGCTGGAGGGATTTCTGGCTTTATCTGGTATAGAGATACTTTCACACATGTACATACATTTACTGGGCACAACTACACAATACGATTCCACAAGGTTATTGAGTATTAAGTGCCAGGCATTGTGCTGAGTGGTTTTACACAATTGCCAATGGTCGAAAGAAGGTTATGGGCTTCCCTCGTGGCGCAGTGGTTGAGTGTTCTGCCTGCCGATGCAGAGGACGCAGGTTCGTGCCCCGGTTCGGGAAGATCCCACATGCCGCGGAGCGGCTGGGCCCGTGAGCCATGGCCACTGAGCTTGCGCGTCCGGAGCCTGTGCTCCTGAGAGGCCCGCGTACCGCAAAAAAAAAAAAAGAAGGTTATACAGTAAGTAGTCATTAATACCATTTCTGTTTTACATATGAGAAAACTAAGGGGCTTAGAGCAATTAGAGAACTATAGTTATAGGCATATAAACAACGTAATGGACAAACTGAATCTCAAAGCCAGGTCTCGGCTTCAACCTGATGCATGAATCTTGTATCCATATTCCCTTTGTGGATGCGTAGGACCAAGTACCTGACAGGGGATCCATGTTGCACTACCTTTCACTCCCCTCCCATTCCCACACACAGATGAGCAGGATCTCCTCTTGGTCCATCGCCCCGACATGCCTGAGAACCCCCGAGTCCTACGAGCGGTCCTCCTGGGTGCCCCGAATGCAGGAAAATCAACCCTCTCCAACCAGCTGCTGGGCCGAAAAGTATGCTGCATCCTTGACACCCCCGACCCTTTCATTTCTCACTTCTTACTGTGACTTCGTGGATTGTTCTAGAGGGATCTGGGACCTCACTTGGGACTTCTTTGTTCCTGGCAGGTGTTCCCTGTCTCCCAGAAGGTGCACACCACTCGCAGCCAAGCTCTGGGGGTCATCACAGAGAAAGAGACCCAGGTGGTGGGTACTTGTAATGGATGTCCAGCAAACAGGACAGGGGTTGAAGCTAAGAGGGTCTCCCTTACTGTTAGACCTGAAGAAAATGATGGTTAGGCTCACTGCTCTGAGGGAAGGGGGCTCCTCTTCCTTTTAAGCCTATGCAGTTCTCTCTCTACCTTCCCCCTTTGGCATCTAGTCAGAAAGGTCTCACTGCCTCTTTACTGCTTCCTAATCTTCCAGATATTCACAGTTGCTCTCTTTCTCCTGGATCCTATCTAGAATTAAAGCAAGGCTGGTGGGTAAAAATTGGCCAAGAAGTGGGGGCAGGCTCCTGATGTCAAGGGTGGGTGACCTTTCACTACCCAGCCATAATCTTTCCTCCTGGGGTTGGGGGTCTGGGCATCTCTTTTTCCTGATTTTAGATTCTATTTGACACACCTGGCCTCATCAGCCCTGCTAAACAGAAAAGGTAATACCTGGGGAAACAGGGAGTTGTAGCGGGGAAAGGTGTTGAAGAGGGAGTGGGGAGATTCCATCGTAGGGGCTGGAAAACCCCCTTATCACACCCCATCCCTCCTCAGGAGGGCATCACTCCCAAGACCCTTCCTGATCTATGTATGTCTGTCCCTTAGGCACCATCTGGAGCGCTCTTTGTTGGAAGATCCATGGAAGAGCATGGAATCTGCTGATCTGGGTTAGGCTCAGGATGGGAATCTGAAGCCCAATTTACATGGTCATGGCCTCTCATTGCTGATAGTTTAGGGGGATGGGGGTTGGCCAGATCCCATACCCTGGAAGTTTTGGGGGTTGGGGGGAATGAGTGGTCATAACCTTGTCCTCCCTACACTGCCAACTTCCAGTTGTGGTTCTTGTGGATGTCTCGGACAAGTGGACTCGGAACCAGCTCAGTCCCCAGGTGCTCCAGTGCTTGACCCAGTTCTCCCAAGTCCCCAGCATCCTTGTCATGAACAAGGTGAGCACCACCTACCTGAGGAAGGGGTCTACTTTGAGGGTCCCGTCTCACTGACCACAGTCCTCTGCCTGTCCCCCACCCCCAGGTTGATTGCCTGAAGCAGAAGTCAGTTCTCCTGGAGCTTACAGCAGCCCTCACTGAAGGTGTGGTCAATGGCAAGAAGCTCAAAACGAGGCAGGCTGTCTGCTCGCAGCCGGGCAACCGTTGCTCCAGCCCAGCAGCTAAGGGCCCAAACACACTGTCTGTGGGAGACCCTCAGCGGGTTGGCTGGCCACACTTCCAGGAGATCTTCATGTTGTCAGCCCTAAGCCAGGAGGATGTGAAAACACTAAAGGTCAGTTAGCCTTGACCATAGCCTGGCCCTTGGTTTCCACCATGTGAAGACAAGCCTCAGAGTTCCTCCTCCTGGAAGTGAGAGTGAGAGGAAAGTCCTGCTTGGGACTGAGATGCCTACCTACTCCCTCTGTGCCCTTAGCAATACCTCCTGGCACAGGCCCGGCCAGGGCCCTGGGAGTTCCACAGTGGAGTCCTCACCAGCCAGACGCCTGAGGAGATCTGCGCCAACATGATCCGAGAGAAGCTCCTGGAGTACCTGCCCCAGGAGGTGCCCTACAACGTGCAGCAGGTGCAGGCACAGTTAGGGGTCATGGGGCTCTCCATCAGGCACACACCCGGGGCAGACAGCTGGGTCCCAAAGAGGACGTGGGTAGGGGCCTGCCTGACCAGTCCTGATGTCTCCCTGTGCAGAAGACGGTAATGTGGGAGGAAGGGCCAAACGGGCAGCTGATGATTGAGCAGAAGCTTCTGGTGCCCAAAGAATCTCACATGGTAAGCAGGGCCAGGCTTGGAGGAGGGACCAATACTCTGTTAGGCAGGGGTTCTTCCCTGACTGCTTGGGAGCTCTGAGAGCAGGCTCACGTCCCTGTCTTTTACCCCACCCTCAGAGGATCCTGATCGGTCCGAAAGGGCACCTGATCTCCCAGGTGGCACAGGAGGTGGGCCGCGACCTCATGAACATCTTCCTCTGTGAAGTTCAGCTCCGCCTGTCTGTGAAACTCCTCAAGTGACCACCCTCTGATATCCTTCCCAAGGCATCCCCGCCCAAGCTGCTGGCGGGAGCCACTGACCAGAGCTGCCCTTACCTGGGGCCTTCAGGGCCTGGAGCCGGGCCTGGACAGTGACTGGGTGGCTGGCCGAGTCTGCACAGCCCCTGCCCAGCCGTGCCTCCTGCTGGAGGAAGGAATCTGCCTTAGCCTGGTTCCCACGTAGTTCCTCTGCCTGGGCCTGTAGCTACTTAGGTCTTAGAAGCTGGCCCTTTGGTGTGGGAGCACTTCTGCCACCTGGCATTGGGCTGAGTTTCTTCCTGAGCTGTTAGCAGGGAGCTCTTTCCCCTCTCCCCTCAGTTCGTACACCTTGCAGCTGTGGAAGGACCCACGTGTCCTGAGTGAGACAGTGCCTCCCACCTGCTCCTCAAGTCCTTGATCCCTCTCTCCAATCTCGGATGCTAATAAAGTTAAAAGACAAGCAGCATTCTGGGTCTCATCTTTATTTCTTTAGAACAGGAAAGAGAAAACGTACCCATTCCTTCCACCCCTACCCCGTTGTCTGAGCTGGAGTCTCCCTCCCTTCAGTAGGCTGCTCCAGGGTCCCGAGCAATCTTCTTGGCACGTTTTCTGGGTGCAGCAAGAGAACCGTTACCATTACTAAACTCAGTAATGGTAACGGTTTCCTCGCCACCCCCAAGTGCCCTGGCGGTCGGCAGGCTGTGATAGGCTGAGCAGTGAGCACGGTGGGCTTGCTGCAACCCCTGGCCTCTTCATCAGCCTCCAGAGCTGGGAGTACCCGGACTAGTACATCATCTATACTGTAGTGTCTCATCACAAACTTACAGTATATGATGATATCCCAGCCAGGGCCCTGCAGGAGGCACAGGGAGCATGGCTTGGAGAGCACTGTGGCAGAGAGAGCCAAGCACTGGGGGCACAGCAGGACAGGTCAGGGATGGACACAGCTCCCCACTCCCTGGCCGGCATCTCCTTGATTCTGTGGTCAAGGGCAGACCTGAAGGGGACTGATCCAAAGAGCCCTTCAGAGCTAGGGTCTGTTGAGATGTCCTTAGGGACCCAGTGCCGGGGTTTAACAAGCCAGAGATCACATAATGGAGCGGAAGATTTCCTCTGGTCAGACCAACAAGCAGACAGACCCAGAGGAGGAACACTTACCTGGGGCTGGAACTGCAGACTAAGGCCTTTGGAAGTAGGGAAACCCTGTTCCTCCTGCCTCTCCACTCAAGCTGCTCCCTTTTAATCCACCAGCTGGCCCCTCCCCTTGGGTGGGGCACTTTCCCGGGTTCTGGAAGGCCCTGCCTCTTAACCCTTTCCCTGCTAGACTCCTTGGACTGAGGGTCACTGGCCCTTCTCCATTAGGCCCTTTGTCACATACTCTTTGCGCTTCCCCCGCCTCCCCCCGCCCCGGTACGCTGGCCTCTCACTGTTGTGGCCTCTCCCGCTGCGGAGCACAGGCTCCGGACGCACAGGCTCAGTGGCCATGGCTCACGGGCCAAGCTGCTCCGCGGCATGTGGGATCTTCCCGGACCGGGGCACGAACCCGTGTCCCCTGCATCGGCAGGCGGACTCAACCACTGCGCCACCAGGGAAGCCCTGTCACATACTCTTTTATGGACCTTGCTAAGCCTGCTAGGCTTGGGCCTGGCTGAAGAAAAAACAGCCTCACCCCAGCCATCCTGCAGGGCTTAATTGCTGGTCAGAGCCCTGGGGAGGTGGTGGTGGTTAATTTTGGTGGTGGGAATGTTAGTTTGAATCTCTATAAGGCAGGGAGGGTCCTGACAGCTGGATCTTGGGGCAAGCGCTGACCTAAATTTCAGTCCCCCGGCCCTTGTCTATGTTTATGCTGAACCCAAGGAGGCCGGACCCTTTGCCCATCTCTGCCAGGGCAAGGTCCTCTAGGGGGAGGGGTCCTCTGCCGGAACATTTGAGGGTGGCTGGCTGAGTCCCAAGCTCACGTGGGAGCCAGTTTAGGAAAGGGTAGTGGCTGTTCGTCAGAGCTCAAGGCCCCCAGAGTGAGAGCCCGGCAGTATTAGGTTCTCTGCCTCTGGGAAAGGTGAGACTTGGAGTAGAGACTCCTCAAAGCAGGGCCTCCGCTCCTTGGACCCCCATTCTGGGGAACACGTCTGCTTCTCTGCTCCCTCCCCTTCCCCTCTCCTAGACCCTCTGGTGTGTATTCTGGGAAGCAGTTACCCCTCTCTGCAGGGGCCATGAGGCCAGGATGGGGAGTGAGGGGAGAGACCCAAACTTCTTGGGGTTCCTTGGAGGCGTTTTATCTCCTGCTGTCACAGAGGCTTGGCGCACGCCCTTGACTCTGTTCGGCATGGTCTTGCCTCCTTTCTTGTCTAGTTAACTCTTATTCCCTCTTCCGATCTCTAAGTGTCTCTTCTGCAGGGAAGTTCTTCCTGGCTAGTTAAATCCCCCTGTTATGGGCTCGTTTATTTGTGTGACTATTCACATTAAGCAGATAATCACGAGGGCCTGGTTTATTCACCAGCGTATCTCTACCACAGAGCAGCGACTAAACAGGCATTCACGGCGGATGACTGATGTGATGTGGGGGAGGGGAGAGACTTTGACCTGGGGAGGCCGACTGACCAAGATGTGGCTCTCTCAGGCAAGTCATTTTCTTGGACCATCTCTGTTCGCCTTTGTAAACAGGAGTAATAACAGTCCCCAGTTCGCAGAGCTGTGAGAGCCAGGCGATGAGCTGCTGGTAAAGCACTTAGCCCACAGAAGGGGTTGAACAAGTTAATGCCTACCTCACCCGCTTCCCACAGGGGCTCGCTGAAGGCCACAGGTAAGGCCTGTTGCTTCTTTTTAATTAAGTTGTTTATTTATTTATTTTCGGCTGCCTTGGGTCTTTGTTGCTGTGCGTGGGCTTTCTCTAGTTGTGACGAGCGGGGGCTACTCTTCGTTGCAGTGTGCGGGCTTCTCATCGCAGTGGCTTCTCTTGTTGCGGAGCCTGGGCTCTAGGCACGCGGGTTCTAGAGCACAGGCTCAGTAGTTGTGGCTCACAGGCTTAGTTGCTCTGCGGCACGTGGGATCTTCCCGGACCAGGGTTCGAACCCGTATCCCCTACATTGGCAGGCGGATTCGTAACCACTGCGCCACCTGGGAGGTCCCGAGACCTGTTGTTGAACATCTGAAAACTCATGAAATACTCTTGAAAGCAGCTGGAGGCCATAGAGAAAGCCCAGGTTTAGAGGTAACAGGCCTGGAGTGACAGTCCCGACTCCATTGCATCCAGCTCTGTGCCTCTGGGCCAAGTGCTCTCTGCTTCAGTCTCCTCAAATGTGAAATGGGCGCTGTCCAACCTACCTCAAGCGGTGGTTACAAGGATTATGGGAGCACTCATGTCAAACACCCAGATCAGAGCCCAGCGTGCATGAACCAATGTCAGCTTCCTTCTCTCCGTTCCTGTTTCACTCTCTTGCTGTGTGACTGGGGGCAAATGCCACTGTTCTGAGCTTTGGTGATAATACGTATCTTACCAAGTTGTAAGAATTAAGTGAGAAATGTGGGTGAGAAGCCTTTATAGACCCAGGTGCTCTAACCCAGTGAGGAATTATCCTTGTCTACTCCTTCCTCCCTGCGACCCCCTTTCCTGTCCTGTGACCCCACAGATAGTCCAGGCTCCTTTCCCAGAGTAAAGCCTTCATGCACTAGGGCCAAATTCATGCCACTTGCTGGCTAGGTTTCCACTTAGACCCTGGGGGCCAAGTCCAGGGTGAGCATGGACAGAACTCAGGGGTCCTGGAGGTAGAGGAGAAATATCTCCACCAGCCAGAGATCTTGTGACTGTGGCCTCAAGCTGGGTGGAGGCACCTGCGCTCAGGGTGTGGGCTGAAGGAGAGTCTGAGCCTGGGCGGGGTAGTCTGGGGACCCTGATTAGCAGACTTAGGGCTATCAGGGTAGGGGCCCTTTTGCTTATCAGGAGCTTGCAGGGGCCACAGTAGAACCTGAGGACACTTCATGCTGAGGGCGGTCTCCTGGATGGCTGCTTTTCCATCCTTCTCCCTCCTTAGAACCCTGAGGGGAGTTAGGTTGGGAGTACTTCTCCCTTTCTTCAGGTCACATGGAGACTCTGCCCCTTGCCTGGCAGCCAGTCTGGGGTTGGGGGACACAATCCCAGTCCTTGGGAGAAGCCTCATATGCTCACAGCTTTTGCTTCAGACTAGGAGCTTCATGGCTCTCCTGAGACTGGGGTGGGCTTGTCTGGGACCTTATCCTTCCAAAGTCTGATTCCAGTCCCTGCCACTGCAGCTTTAAACGTTTGACTCTTATTTTGTCCTTCTTTGGATGAAGTCCTTAAACCATATGCTGAGTGATGAAATTAAGGACAGTAAGATCTGCAAGTTTCCTTCAAAATCATGAAGTTCAAGTCCCTCCTTTATATAAGAGAGGAAACTGAGGCCCAGAGGAGGGGAGGGTATATCATCCAAAGCCTCAGGGTTCCCTCCACCTCTCAGAATCAGGGAACCCATGACCCTATGAGGAATAGGAAGGCAGCAGCAGGTACCCACAGGTACACAGACATACAGAGTCACACACAGATACACATACACAACACACATGTATGATGTCTGCATAGACCTATAACACATGGAGATACACATCAAAAAAACCGGACTTAGCTAGTAAAATTACTCTTAATTTTCTCTTGGTTGTTTTAATAAGTTTCACTAAGTCGGCAGTTTTGTACAAAGATAAAAGAAGGCGGAAAAATATGGTCTTTCAATGTCTCACTCACAGCACAGTTAGCAGCAAAACTCATCTTGGAACCAAGGACTTTAAGAAGTTCTGGGAAGTTCTGGCTCTCCTGTTTTGCTTTAGATTCAGGGGACTCAAAGCAAGAGGCTGGTGTGGTTCTAGGAGCTTAACAGGTGTGAGAAAGAAAGGCTGGAAAACTGATCTAATCCTTACTCTCCATGTGGTAGATTGGGGCTTGCGACCTGGGGCTTTGTCGGAGATTACTGCTGGCGATCGCCTTTTCTCCCGGCTTGGTTTCGTCATGACTGGCCTGTGGAGCCTCTCCTAACCCTCCCTGACACTCGCCCCTGTGTCTAGGCTTGGACCTTCTCTGTTCTCCTTATCACACTGTGAGAATTCATCTGACCCCTTATTTGTCCCCAACGGCTCCATGAGCAGACACCTTGTGTGATTCTTCTCTATGGCCCCAGCACCCTTCATGGGCCTTATCCTGGGAGATGCTCAGAGAAAGCCTTACACTGAACAGATGCCTTACAGACAGTGACCAGCGTGTACTCACGTTCTCAACACATCCCCTTACACGCTCTATTCCTGTGGCCCCCTGAGCAAGTGCACAATTCGAGCAATGAACTCAGGTGCTGTGGGTCATAGCAATAGCTTCTCTGGGGGCCTTGCCAACGTCCATCAGTTCCCAAAAGATGACCGCATGCCAATTTTATAACAGAAACTGAAGCTCTGGGAGGAAACTCATGACCCTGGGTCACACAGTAGTCAGGAAAAGAGGCAAGACTACAACTCCGCTCTCTAAACCCCAGATCCCAAGCTCTGTGCACAAAGCTGCTGTGAGTGAGGTTGATCTTGTGTGTGTCTCTGTGGGGCCTTGTAAAGTTTCAGAGGCAACGGAATCAGACCTGAGCTTTGCCACCTACCAGTAATGTGATTCTGACTACATCGCTTGCTTCATCTCTCTGAGCCCTGGTCTCCTTGTCTCTAAAATGGGGCTGACCTTGGGAAGACTCAGTGAAAGAGTACGTGGGAAGCTCCCAATGGAGTCTGGATTCCCTCCTTGCTTCCGCTTCCTCAGATACTCCCACCCGTCTCACCCCTTTTTAAGCCTCTTCCACACCTGCTCTTGGCCAACTGCAACCCAGCAACAATCCTCTCCATTCTCTGACCTCCTGCGGCTCACGAGCCAGGCCCTCGTATGGAGCTCACACGCCCTGGAATCACAGGCCAGGCCATCTGAGGCTTGAACCAGAGCCTCAGCCTGTACAGTTCAGGAGTCATGCCTTAGAGTTCTTGCTTTTTTTCCAGACCACCGGCCCAGGATGGACTCAGAGCCAGAAGGGAAAAGCATGGCTTTGGACCTGTCAGAGCCTGGGCTCTATCACAGCTGGCCGAGTGGGCCTGGGCCCTGCCTGCTCTTGGAGCCTTGGCTTCCTTACCAGTAAAATGGGCTTAAAATGCCATCTTTTTCATGATTGTGGTACAGATGAAATGAGACAGTAGAGGTGACAGTTTCTAACCTAGGGACTGGCTCATATGTAACAGGAGCTCAGCAAATGCCAGGCTCCTTCCCTTCTGGCTTTGCCATGGGCTTTTCCTACTCATCCTCCCCGGGGGTGGGGGGGGTGGGGGCGTGTGCTCACTCAAATACCTGCCAGGTGTGCGTGGGAGCGCACACCTGCCCAGGCTCATATTGAGGCAGAAATAGAAACTTTCCAACCCACACCTCCCTAGATCTGTCCATCAGCTCCCAGTTCCTGTTCTCTTGGTCAGTGGGAGCCCCCATGTCCAGACTCGGGCCATGCCCGCTCCCATCTCTTGGCACAGTCCTGAAGGTAGCTGTTAGGTGGGAAAGGATCTCCAGGGAGGCTGGGTGTCCCTCCCTCCTCAAATCCTTCCCGCCATCAGCCGGGCTTTACCTCCCTCCCTCCCTGCCAGGACAACCTGTCTGCTTCACAGCTGCTGTGAAAGAGATAGGCAGCCTGGATTATCAGGCCAGAAGAGGCTCCTCCAGACAGTCCTCTGCCTCCACACCCACCCCAGGCAAAGGTTCCAGGGTGCTTAACCCCCTCTGTGCTGGGCCCTCAGCCCTTCCTGAGGCTGGTTCCAGGCTCAGGGAACGAGGCCTTTGTTCTCCCCACTCTCGGAGTCCATTGGCTTTAACACAGGTGCTGATGCCTCAGCCTCCCTCCAGATCATTGCCCCGTCCCCGCCTCCAGCATCCTTCAAGCCTCTTTCAGCAAGACCCTTGCCTTTTCCCAGGCCCCTCTGTTCGTCTCCTCTGGCTAGCCACTGTCCCTGATGCTAAGGCGAACCAGGACCATATCCTACTTAGGTCCTAGTGCAGCCACCCAGGCCTCCATTTCCTGAAAGTCAACAGGAAGTAGTGAAAAGAGCAGGAGCCTCAGAGTCTGGGCATCTGGCTTGCAGTCCTGGTTCCGGCTCAGACCCTGTGTGACCTCGGGCAAGTTTCTCCACTTCCGTGAGCCTCAGTTATTTCATAAAATGGAGGGCAGTAGCTCTTTTCACAGGTTGACTCAGGGATTAAATGAGTACAACATATACATCATTTTAGTAATCAGTTGGAAAATAAAATTAAAATCTGAAAAAAAGAAAAGAAATGCCTATATGTATAGCTGATTCACTTTGTTATAAAGCAGAAACTAACACACCACTGTAAAGCAATTATACTCCAATAAAGATGTTAAAAAAAAAAAAAGAAATGCCTGCAAGAGGGCTTTATAAGCCAGCTACCAAGCAAATCATACCAGCTCCTACATGCTAAGTGCTCATGAAGTGTCATGTTTGATGTGAACCTGAGCTATGTCATTTAGTCCTTATAATAATCACTATAGATGGCCCCAGGCTCAATCCTTGAACCTCTTGTCTTTACACCTGCACTCATTCCTTCGTTGATTTCATCTTGTCCCATGGCTTTAAATACTGTCTACACACCGGTGACTCCCTAATCCATGTGTCCAGGCCAGACCTCTCCCCAAAACTAACTTGTAAAGTGAACCTCCTAGTTGGCAAATTTCTCTAATAGGCACCTTAGACTTAACATGTCCAAAACCGAGGTCCCTGATCCCACCTCAAATCTGCTCCTTCAGCTGTTTTTCCCATGTCAGTAAATAGCAGCTCCATTCTTCCAGATCAGCCAAAAAGCCTTGGAGGCAACTTATTCTTTTTTTTTCAACTTTTAAAAATACTTTATTGAGGTATGATTGACCATAAACTGCACGTATTAAAAATGCACAATTTGGGCTTCCCTGGTGGCGCAGTGGTTGAGAGTCCGCCTGCCGATGCAGGGGACGCGGGTTCGTGCCCCGGTCTGGGAGGGTCCCACGTGCCGCGGAGCGGCTGGGCCCGTGAGCCATGGCCGCTGAGCCTGCGCGTCCGGAGCCTGTCCTCCGCAGCGGGAGAGGCCACAACAGTGAGAGGCCCGCGTAACGCATTAAAAAAAAAAAAAAAAAAAAAAAAAAATGCACAATTTGATAAGTTTGGAATATATATACACCCACTGAGACAGGTTATTCTTTTTTCGCTTTTTAAAATTTAGTTATTCGTTTTTATTTTTGGCTGTGTTGGGTCTTCGTTGCTGTGCGTGGGCTTTCTCTAGTTGCGGCGAGTGGAGTCTACTCTTTGTTGTGACGCATGGACTTCTCATTGTCGTGGCTTCTCTTGTTGCGGAGCACAGGCTCTAGGCGTGCGGGCTCAGTAGCTGTAGCTCGCGGGCCTTAGAGCACAGGCTCAGTAGTTATGGCGCACGGGCTTAGTTGCTCTGTGGCATGTGGGATCTTCCCGGGCCAGAGCTCGAACCCGTGTCCCCTTCACTAGCACACGGATTCTTAACCACTGTGCCACCAGGGAAGCCCGACAATTTATTCTTTTTTTTTTTTCCGACAATTTATTCTTGAATTAACTTTTTACCGAAGTACAATATATATGTGTGTGTATATATATATATATATATATATATATATATATATATATATATATATTCAAAAAATGGGGAATTCCTGGTGGTCCAGTAGTTAGGACTCTGAGCCCTGGTCAGGGAACTAAGATCCCGCAAGCTGCGTGGCGCCAAAAAAAAGGAAAAGAAAGAAAAAAGAAAAAACCCCACCAAACTCATAAGTGAATTATCACAAAGTGAACACACCCAAGTAAGAACCACCCAAGTCAAGAAACACCACCTTCCCAGGTGCATCCTTTCTCTCTAACCCACCTCTTTCTCTCCAAAGGTGACTTCTATCCTGCCTTCTAATACCATAGATTAGCTCTGCCTGCTTTTTTGGATGTTGTATAATGGAATGATGTACTGTGTATCATTTTAGTTCAACATTATGTTTGCAAGACTCATTCAAGTTGTTGTATGGATCAGTAATTGGTTTATTTTCATTACTGCACAGTATTCAATTTCATGAAAACACTACACTTTATTCATTCTACTATTAGTAAACATTTGGATTGTTTGAGTTTGGGGGCCGTTATTCATAATGCTGCCACGAAGATTCTTTTTTTTACCACGCTGCCACGAGCCATGGCAGTGAAAGCCCAGAATCCCAACCACTAGGCCACCAGGGAACTCCCATTATTCTTGTACATACATGTGTGTGTATCTCTGCTGGGCATGGAATAGTTGGGTCAAAGGGCATGCTTATGTTCAGGTGTAGGTACTATATTCCGTCAAACAGGTTTTCAAAGTGGTTGTACTGACATTTCTTCCAGCCGTGTGTGAAATTTCCAGTTGCTCCACAACCTCCCCTACACTTGGTATTGTTACTCTTTTCCATTTTAGTCATTCTGGTGGATGTGCAGTGATATCTGTTCTGGTCAGAATTTGGACTTCCCTGATGACTAATGAAGTTATGCATGCTATTCCCATTATCCATTGCTATGTAACAAATCATCCCCAAACTTAGAAGCTTAAGCAACAGTCCTTTTCCTACTTTGCACAGTTTTGGAAGTCAGGATTTCAGGAGGTCTGCTGTGCAGAACTGGCTTGGGGTTTCTCATGCAGATGAAGTCAGATGGGGGCTGGGAGTGCTGGGAGCTGGCAGGGCATCCCTCTCTCTTCATGTAGCTCAGGGCCTATCCACGTGGTCTGCCTGCTTGGGCTTCCTCACAGCACAGTCAGACTGCTTACACAGTGGCTGAAGACTTAAAGACAGACTATTCCAGCAAATAAAGTGGAAGATGCATTGTCTTCTATGAGCTAGCCTTGGAAGTCATATAATACCACTTCTGCCGTATTCTATTGACCTAAATAGCCACAAAAGTCCACTCAATTTCAAGGGGAAGGGGGCATAGTCTCCACCTCTAATTGGAAGGACTGTCAAAATCACACTGTAAGAGGAACATGTAGAATAGAAAATATTGTTGCCACTGTCTTTGCCACTATCTTTGCCATACATGTTTTCATGCGTCTATTGGCCATTCTGTGCAGTGCTTGAGCCATCATTTCTCTTTTTCTGTTGGGTTATCTGTCTTTTCCCTTCTTGATTTGCAAAGTATATTCCGAGTGCTACATTTCCCCCCCAGATATATGTATTATAAATATATTTTCCCATGATTCTGAGGCTTGCTTTCTCATATTCTCCATGGGTCCTTGTGTGTGAGTGTGTGTGTGTGCTTATTAATTGAAGTTTTTATTGAGGCAATTGTAGATTCACATGCAGTTGTCAGAAATAATATGGAGAGGTCCCTTCCACACTTTGCCCAGTTTCTCCACTGGTGATGTTTTGCAAAACTGCAGAGTAATATCATAACCACAGCTAAATATCACAGGATGTTGACATTGATATAATTTACCAATTTTATTCAGATTTCCTGTTTTGCTTGTGCTCACTTATGTAAATGTATTAAGTTCTACACAATTTCATCACGTGTGTATGTACATGTATCCACCAGGATAAAGTTACTGAACAGTTCTAGTACAAGGATCCCTAATGTTTATAACTACACCCACCCCTGTTCCTACCACTGGCAGCCACTAATCTGTTCTCCATTTCTAAAATTTTGTCATTTCAAAAATGTTATATATACCTCACACCCATTAGGATGGCTACTACCAAAAAAAAAAAAAAAGAGAGAGAAAGAAAGAAAGGGAGAAAGAAAGAAAAGAACAAGTGAGAATGGTGAGAATGTGGAGAAATTGGAACACTTGTACAACGTTGGTAGGTGGTGGGTATATAAAATCGTGTGGCTGCTGTGGAAAAAAATATAGTTCCTCAAAAAATTAGAAATAGGGATTCCCTGGTAGTTCAGTGGTTAGGACTCGGAGCTTTCACTGCTGAGGGCCCGGGTTCAATCCCTGGTGGTGGGGGGGTACGGAGGGGGGGGTGGGGGGAAACAAAACAAAACAAAAACAATAGCTAAGGGCTTCCCTGGTGGCGCAGTGGTTGAGAGTCCGCCTGCCGATGCAGGGGACATGGGTTCGTGTCCTGGTCCGGGAAGATCCCACATGCCGCGGAGCGGCTGGGCCCGTGAGCCATGGCCGCTGAGCCTGCGCGTCCGGAGCCTGTGCTCCACAACGGGAGAGGCCACAGCAGTGAGAGGCCCGCCTACCGCAAAAAAAAAAAAAAAAAAACAATAGCTAAAACATGGAAGCAATCCAAGTGTCCATTAACAGATGAATGGATAAGCAAAATGTGGTGAATATATACAATGGGATGTTATTCAGCGTTGAGGATGTTATACTAAGTGAAAGGAGCCAGTCACAAAAAGGCAAATATTTTATGATTTCACTTATGTGAGGTATGTATAGTAGTGAAATTCATAGAAACAGAAATTAGGTCGTTGGTTGCCAGGGACCAGGGACAAGGAAAAATGGGGAGTTATTGTTGAATGGGTAGAGTTTCAGTTTTACAAAATACAAAGAATTCTGGGAGATGGATGGTGGTGATGGTTACATAAAAATATAAATGTACTTACTACCACTGAAATGTAGGCTTCAGATTGGTTAAGATGGTAAATTTTATGTTATGTGTACTTTACCACAATTAAAAATAAAAGTTATATAATTGGAATCATATATGTAGTATGTAACATTTTGGTACTGATCTTTTTTGCTCAGTATAATTCCCTGGAGATTAGTATGTCTTTTGATAAACAGATATTCTTGATTATTTTTATTATTTTTGGCCACACCTCGAGACTTGCGGGATCTTAGTTCCCTGACCAGGGATTGAACCCAGGCCACTGCAGTGAAAGTGCCAAGTCCTACCACTGGACTGCCAGGGAATTTCCTCTCTTATAGTTATTGAGTTTTGACTTGTTTAAAAAACTTTTTTGATTATCCTAAGGTCATGAAGATATTCTGTCACTTTCTATATGTTTTACAGTTTAACTTTTAACAATTAGATCCACAACCCATCTGGAACTGATTTCATGTACAGTGTGAGGTTCAAGGTCAAGAACCATTCCCCCCCGCCCCCGCCGCCAGATATCCAGTATAGTTTATTGAAAAGACTGTCTTTTCCCCACAGTTCTGTATTGCCACTTTTGTCATAAAACAAGTGTGGGTCTTTTTCTGGACTTTCTGTTCTATTCCATTGGTCTACCAAGTGCCAGTATCACACTGTCTTGATTACTAAAATTTTACAAGTCTTGACATCTGATAGTTCGAATCTTCCAACTTTACTCTTTTTCAAGCTTGTCTTGCTTATTCTTGGTACTTTGGCATTTCCTCATAACTTCAGAATTAGCCTGTCAATTAAAAATCTCTTGGGATTTTGATTGGTATTATATTGAACCTATAGACCAATTTGGGAGAAATTATATCTTTGCAATACTGAATCTGTTTCTTTTTTTTGGCCGCACTGTGCGGCATGCAGGATCTTAGTTCCCCGACCAGAGATCAAACCCGTGCCCCCTGCAGTGGAAGTGCTGGACCACCAGGGAAGTCCCTGTAATACTGTCTTTACATTCATGAACGTGGCACGCTGAGGGTATTTTCTTTCCCCTCTTTTTCTCTTATACCCAATGTCAGCAACTCTGGTTAGTTTAAAATAGATCCAGAATCTGAGTGCTTCTCACCAGCCCCCATTGGTCCAAGTCACCATCATATTTCACCTGTATTATTGCAATACAGGTAAGAAGCAGCTGTAGCCTCTCCATTCTATTTTCAGCAGAGCATTCAGAGTGACGTTCGTATTGTGTTGTCTTTCTATTATTGATTTGTGGGAGCTCTCTTTATTTGTTTATTTAGTTATTTATTGCCACACCAGCCGCTTGTGGGATCTTAGTTCCCTGACTAGGGACTGAACCAGGGCCCACAACACTGGAATCGCAGAGTCCTAACCACTGGACTGCCAGGGAAGTCCCTGGGAGCTCTTTTTAAATGAGATGCAAGCCCTTTGTTAGAAACGCATACTGTAAATGTTTTTTCTGACTATGCTTGCCTTCTCATTTTAAGTTTATTTTGATGAACAGAGACTTATTTTGATGGTCTAATTTCTTTATGGTTAGTGCTTTATTTTTGTTGTTTTTGTCCTAAGAAATCTTGCCTGTGCGAAGGTCACAGAAACATTTCCCTCTTGTCGTATAAGCATTATGGTTTTTTTACATTAGATCTATGATCCATCTCAAACTAGTTTTTGTATCAATATATGGAATGAGGTACGGCTTGTGACTCAATTTTTTTCTCATTTATTTATGTATTTTTGCCGCGCAGCATGTGGGATCTTAGTTCCCCAACCAGGGATCGAATCCTCGCCCCCTGCGTTGGAAGCTCGGAGTCTTAATCACTGGACCACCAGGGAAGTCCCAAGTTTTTTCTCATTTAGACTCAGTTGTTCCACCATTTCTGGAAAAGATTTTCATGTCTCCCTTGGATTGTCTCAGTGCCTAGAATGATCTTTATACATGTGTCAGATCACATCACTTCTCTTTCGAAGCCCTTCAGTGGTTTCCCATCTCAGAGCAAAGGCAAAAATAGGCCCCATTAAGAGTCTACATGAGCCAGAAACAGGTTTCCATCCTGACCTCATCTCCCACCACTCACCCCACTGCTCATTCATTCACTCACTTCCAAACACACTGACCTCCTTGCTGGTTTTTCAGTCATGCCAGACACACTTCTGTGTCAGAGGCTCTGGACAGAGAGCTCTTCTCTGATATCTGCATGACTCATTCCTTTGCTTTCTTCAGTGCTACCTTCTCAATGAGGCCTTCCTCACACTAAAGTTTCAACACCCTCCCGAACTTCCTATTCCTTTCCCTGTTTATCTTCCTCCTTGGCACATACCATTATCTAACATACTGTATATTTAGTTTCTCTTATTTTGTTCCCCCCACCTGAATGTAAGCTCTAAAAGCTAGGGATTGGTTTTATTCACTGCAGTCTCCCCTGCATCTAGGACAATTCCTGGCACATAGGAAGCATTAAATTTGTAAAATGAATACGAATACTGAAGCCCAGAAAGATGAAGCTACCTGCCCAAGATTACACAGGTGATGAACAACCGAACTAAAATTTAAACCCAAGCAGTCTGACTCCAGCGCTCACGCTCTTGAGAAATGAGTCTCCATTACCGAGTGGGGCTCAGGATGGGCAGGGGTGCAGTGAACCTGGCAGCCCCTTCTGTCTTCTGTCTGCAGTGGAGCCAGGTCTCCCTGGCCTCAGGTCTGGCTTCAGCACCTGGGCGATGGCGGCCCTCCTCTAGGATGCTAAGGGGTCATGGCCTGGGTGCTGGTGCCCCCCAGTGGCTAGGGTGGGGAAGAACAGGCAAAGTGCAGCTTTCAGGCTGAAGGGGTGTAGGGGTGGGGGACCTGGTTGGTTCTTGCTTCCCAGTCTCTCCCCTCACAAAAGACACAATACAGGGTGCGGGCATAACCAGATCTTTATTTTACCAGAAGGGACGGGCATCGGGGCAGTGCAGCATCCAAGCCCCAGACCACACATGCAGCATCCACATGCAGGAACGGCTACACAGGCTGGGGCAGGGCAAGGGGTGGGGGACTGGGACCACAGGATGCTTGGGTCCTGGGCTCTTCTGCCTCCACTGGAGCAAGGACACAGAGGACTGGGCTGCTTCCCCATGGCTGGAACCTAATCACTCTGGCCAGGAAGAAAGCTGGCACAAGGGGTGTGGAGTCTGGCCAGTCTACAGCACTGGATTCTGTATAGGGTGCCACAGCTTTGCCCACTGGAAGGGCCCAGCCCGACACCCAGGACAGTACAGCCCTAGTAGGAAGAGGGTCTCTACACTTTCTAGTCTCCAGAAGGGCTAGATCCTGATCCCAGAAGGGCTTAGCAGAGTTGGGACCAAGCCCCACTCCACCTAGTAGGGACATGTCCATGAAGGGGACTTCCCTGAGCACAAGCAGGGGCCTCCTAAGGCAGTAGTAAACTGAGGGAGCTGCTCTACACAGGAGGCCTTCCCTCCGTGCCCCTGGGCGGGGGAGAAAGAGGTAAGGTATGAGAGCAGGCCTGGGGCTGGGCACGGGGTTAGTGAATGGTGCTGGCCCTGGGCCTGCAGCCACAGATAACCCGGGCCGAGAAGGGCCAGAGTGTGCGAGGCTGGGGGCTTCCTGGGGGCAGGGACCAGGCCAGGAGAGGGCAGGGTGGCCGTCCTACCCAGAATCCCTGCACCCATGCTGAAGCTCTGGCTGGGGCCACACGGGGGATGGACAGATGCACAGAAAACTTCAAGGCACCAGGATTCTGAGGAGCAGCAGGGCCACCCCCCAACAGACAGACAATGATTAGACTCAACATCTTCAGCCTAAACTACATGATGTGTGTAGAGGATGGGAGGAGAGGGGAGACAAAAAGACAAACAGACAAAGGAAGAAACGTACAGGGAGATAAGGGCGGAAGAGACAAACCAGACAAATGTGGCAGTGAAAATGAGGGTGTGGGGTAGAGGAGAAGAGGACGGAGACAGACAGAGACAGGGGAGAAGGGAAGACAGCCAGAGGCCTGAACACGCAGCACTCCTGGTCCCTACAAAATAAGGCACCAGAGTCAGTAACGTTCCCGCTGTCCCTGTGGTACTAAAACGGTGCTGAAGAGGGGGCGGGGGCTGAACAGTGTGAGCCTTCGAGACCTCACACCTGTGCACCGGTGGCCTTCTTGATCAGTGGTATCTGCAAGGATGGGAGATGCCATGAGGCCTTGGTTCCGGGGCCCCCAACCGACCGCTCCGCCTGGGCCAGTCCTGGGCAACCCACCGCAGATGGCTAGACACCCACCTTAGACAGGTCCACGCCCGTGAGGGCGTGCACAGAGGCAGGCAGCTCGGCCAGCAGTCGGTTCACCTCTGAGGTCACCTTGCTGTTGTCCCCACTGAGGACCACAATCTCATCGACTTTGGTCAGGGGGGCGGAGATTTTGGCAGCAATCTAGGAGGCGGTGGGGGGGAGCTGGTTGGTACTCAGACTCCATCCACCTGCCCTGTCCAGCATCTCTCCCTCCCGTCTCTACCTCACCCAATCCCAGTGTAGCCTGGGTGGCCTTCATTTGCAATTCATGGTCAGATGGCCCAGTGGGTTAGGGATGAACCTATGCCTGTTGTGAGGTTCTCTCCCCACTGCTGAGTACTCCCCAATTTAACCCTCCCAGCCAGCCTGTCGTTGTGTTACGGACAAAGTCCAGAGAAGTCCAGCACTTGCCCAGCCAGTCCCAGGCTGGGGTGGGAGCCTCACCCGGGGCAGGGCCTCCAGCACCAAGGCCATCTTGGCTGCGTCCCCATATTTCTGGTAGGCCTCAGCCTTGAGTTTCATCCGCTCAGCCTCTGCCTTGCCCATCGCCTCGATGACTGCTGCCTCCGCCTCCCCGATTCTGCGGATCTTCTCAGCCTCTGCCTGTGCCAAGAGGACCTGCTTCACCCTGAGGGAGCCCGGGTGGGCAGGATCAGTGGGAAGTGCCAGGGGCCCCTCCAGCCTTGCCTGGGGCCGACAAACCCCGAGCCTCTGCTTTGGCAGGTGTCAGGGGTGGGGGACCCACGAGAGGGGGGTGCCCTGGCCTTCTGGATCTGGCCAAGGAGAGGGCACTGGCTCCCAGATGCAAATGAGAGAGGGGACCAAGCAGAGGTGCCCTCTGTGCCAGGCACCATACCAGGCCCTTAAACCTCCTACACCTAATTCAGTCTTCCTAACGACAATCCCACGGGGGAGGAGGGTCACTCCTACTTCACAGTGGGGGAGAAGGGGCCCCCAGGCTCGGTCAGGAGTGGAGGGAGTGCATGGGTGGCAGAGGAGCTGGACTAATCCCCCAGCCCGGGCACCAGCGGCACCTACTTCTCGCCCTCGGCGATCTGCTGTATGCGGTGGGCCTCGGCCTCGGCGGGGCACCGCACTGTGGCTATGAGCTCCTTGTCTGTGCGCAGGATCTCCTGCGCCTCCACTGCGATCTGCTTCTTGCGCTGCACGACCTCAATCTCAATCTCTTCCTGCCGGATCTTCTGCTGCTCACGGGCCCCTTGTAGCTCGTAAGCTAGCTGGGCCTCAGCCGTCTGTGGCGGGAGTGTGGTCAGCATGTCAGAGGCTGGCGGCCAAGTCCTGGGCCCTGAGCCCCAACCCGGGATGCCCCACGGCTTCTCACCTTGATGTTGACCTCCTCACTGAAGGCTGACTTTTGCAGCTCGAAGGCTCGCTTGGAGTCGGCGATCTTGGTGTCTGCCATGAACTTCACGTCCAGCATCTCCTTCTTGCACTCGGCTTCCTGGGAGCAGGAGGGACAGGTGCTTAGGGTCCCCTGAGCAACCGTGAGCTCCCTGTCCCTGGGGCTGGGAAGGAAAGCCCACATACCCGGATGCCTGCATCCCTCTCAGCCTCAGCCACTCCGATGTCGGCATCTCTCTGTACCACAGCAGTCTGCGTCTTGCCCAGGGAGCTCAGATAGTCCACTTTGTCATACACGTCCTGGGGAGGGAAGGGGGAGTCATCCCTGGGAACAGTCAGAGGCATAAAGGTTCTCCTCTGGCCAAGCTCCCCACTCCCGGATGGACGCAGAGGCCACAGGCTTCCCATCACACTGCACCTTGATGGTGAAGCTGAGGATCTCGATGCCCATGCGGCCGACGTCGGGGGCTGCCACCTCCCGCACCAGCTTGGCAAACTGGTCCCGGTCCTGATAAATCTGCTCCACTGTCAGGGTCCCTGAGGGCAGAAGGATCATGGGCTGGCTCCCCAGGGGCCCAGCCAGCTAGGAAAGGGAGGAGGCATGCAGGTGGAGGTCTGAGTGTACGCAGGGGTCACGCGGTCAGAGCTGGGTCTTCCTCAGTTTCTTCTTAACAGTGTCTAACACTGAGCCTCCTCCTGCAGGGTCCAGGCAGGATGAGGAAAAGTGTCCCAAGCAGCACCAGGTGCCTGACCAGACTGGCAGCCGCTCACCCCCTACTTCAATGCCCTCCTCTTCACTCAAGTCACCTCATGTTTTGAAAGGAAATACTTGACGGAAAACGTGTCAGCTTTTCAGCTAGAAGCCTCTCAGTGGGACCGACAGAGACAACCCCCTGCTCGCCCTGTCCCCTCCCTGGCCATGGCCTGGGGACACTGCGAGGCTCCTTGAAGGCAGCAGAGGGGTCCCTGGGCTGGGCAGGGCCTCACCGAGGATGGAGCGCAGGTGCCCCTCCAGGGTCTGCAGGACGACATTCTTGATGTCCTGCACACTCTTGCCCAGGAACTGCTCGCAGGCCACGGCCAGGAGCTCCTTCTCGGTCATGATCTTCACCTGCCGGTGGTCACAGAGGTGCCTGAGCCAGGCTGGAGGGAGGCAGACGGAGGCCCCAGACCCAGGAGGATGGTGATGGTACCCCTCCCCTCCTTTTCAGGACCTGGAGGCCTAGGGGCTGGGAGGGGGTGGAGTCTGTCTGAGGCCTCCAGTGTGGAGAAGACAGGAGGAACTCATACTGAGAAACTTCATCTTTACTGGCAGCCCCAGGCCCTGCCATGGCCTCCCTCCTGGGCATTTGGGGCTCCCCACTACCCCTCCCCTCAGCCTGCAGGTCTCTGCAAAAAGGAGAATGAGCAATAGGGGCACAGACAGACAGACAGACAGACCAGGAAAGAGAGCCGGGACCGGGCAGCAGACAGGTCCGGGGTCCGCCGCCGAGGGTGGGCATCCTCCTGCCTTTCTTCCCCAAGGCACTAAGCTGACAACCCCCTCGCCAGAGGCCTAGAACATGGTTGAACCTGCCCTGTGTGGACTTCTGGAGAGCAGGAAGCCCCTTGGCCAGGCACTGAGCTGGGAAGATAACGCAGCCTCCAACTCCAGAGCTCCCCTGCCTCACGTGGCCTCGCCCTCTGGTCCCCACCCTGCAGCCCCCTACCAAGGGAACAGGGAAGGCTTGGATTCTGGGGCTTGGCATTTCTGACACCTGCAAAGAACGGGGTGGGGTTAGTGAGACAGGAGTTCTCAGCACTGGTTCTGTCCTCCGCAGGCCCGCTGGGGAGAGAAGGGGTGTCTGTTAGTCCTGCTGGGCGGCCAAGAGGCCGAGCGTGTTCCAGTGGCGATGACACTCTTGGCAGGGGGGGTGGGGGCAGGGGTGCTGGAGGGAGACTGCCCCTGGCTGCCGTCCTCTCCTCCTCCCTCCCAAACCCCAGCATGGGGACGAGGCAGCTCAACGGACATGCGCGGGGCTGCTGAGTTACTATACCTGGGCGACACCCGTCACAGTTAAAGCTACCCCCTCGGCCGTCTCTACGTCCTCGCAGCGGGGCTGCAACGTCATAATCTCTAGGGAAATCCTGCCAAGAAACGCAAAACAGGGACATGGGTCTGGGGGCCCAGGGCCTGGGGTGCGGGGAAAGAGTGCGACACCTCACTGCTCCGGCTGGGATGGGCCAGGGGTCCTGCTGCGGGGGAGGACCCTCTAAGGGGTCAGAGCTGGGAGCATGTGAGGAGGAGATGGGTGGGAAGGCAGGCGGGGGGTGGGGTGCAGATGGCTCACAGGAAGGAGTGGAGTGTGCTACCCACATGCACACGCGTCCTCTGCTCAGGTCAGCCTGGCTGGAAGAGTGGGAAAGGGAAGCAGAGGAGAACTGGCTGTGGGTGGTCTGGGCTGGAGGAGTGGGGGTGGGCAGAGTCTACAGATGTAGTCGTGTGTGTGTCCTGGGACAGCACGTAAATGCTCGTCCTCTAGGCCGTGCTGTGCGGGCCGTCCAGGGATGCCATCTGAACATGGCCCTCACCTGTTCCCTGGGTCTGCTCACACCCTGGGATGCCCCTGGAGGCTGCTGAGAAAGCTCTGCCTTGTAGCCTGGCAAGCTGGGAGTCTGCACCCTGCGAGGGAATCCTGGCCTGGTCCCTCTACCTGGCAACAGGCCAGGACTTGAAGCCCCACCCTCTGGGGTTGGGGCCAGGTGGGCCAGTGGGGGAAAGGGCTGGGGTCACACTAGAGCTTCCTGGCCAAGGAGCACTAATCCCACAAAGAGCTGTTCTGCCCAGACAACCTGAGTCCTCAAGGGTCCAAAGCACCCAGCTGAAAAGGGACCTGGGCATTTGCAGCCGCTTCAAGTAGAACATGGGTTTGGAGGGAGATGAGGCTGCTCTAGAAGCGGGTCGAGAGAGGCCTGGACCCTACTCATTCCACACAAGGTGCTCTGAGCTTCTTCTCAGGCCTCTGCCCTGAAGCCTTCCCTCCTGTGGCTACAAGGGGTGGGTGCGATGGGGACAGTCCCCTTCCCCATTAGGGATAACACGATGGGTGAGGAAGGGTGTGGTGGTGCAAGGGTTTTGCCTGAGAAGCCGGAAGACAATTTCATGAGAGGGAAGGGGATGGGTAAGGTGACATGTAGGTCTCTTCCAGCCTGGGGACCTGCCAGCATGCAGGCTCTGAGAAGCCAGGGGTTTTCTGATGTTCATCGCTGCCTCCTCAGTGCCTGGAGCTGACAAGGTGCTCAACAGGGAGCTGGTGAATGAAGCAATGAAGATGGGAACTTGCATGTCATGAAGAAAGCACTTGGAGTTGCTGAACGCCCTTGCTCAAGAAAGGGTTTCCTAGCTACGGCTGCCTGGCAGTGAGGAGTGAGACAGCAGGTCACTTGCTTTTCCAAGTGAGATCATGAGATCGTGTTCATGGTACAGATGGGGTTCCTCTAGCACTTCTTCCCTGAAAATCCCAAAGCGCCCTCATATTGTTCTACTCGCCTTTCCAATATTCCTACAAGGCACAGGGAGGGCGTAATTCTCCCCATTTCACGGATGCGGAAGCTGAAGTCCGGTGACAAGAGATCTGCTCAAAGGTCCCTCGACACAAATCAGGGGCAGGAAATTGGGGGGCGTCAAGTGGCGGGGTGAACAGAACTCCCCATGGGACGCATCTGCTGGCCCTGCAGGGAGGACTAGGGCTTGACACTGAGGTGTCAGCCTGGAGCAGGGGCTGGCAAGGGGCTCCGTGGTGCCTGGAGGACTAGGACTTCTGTAGGAGTCGTTAGGCCGGAACCCTCTGCCCAGACAGCCCAGCTCTGTCACTAAAGGGCCTGTGTCTCCTGCCTCAACTTACTCCCAATTTAGGCTTGTCATCCAAGGACCCCCACTGGCAGACTTGGGCAGAGCTTCCAGAAGCCCTCGCCCTTTCCCCGCTAGCAGCCCCAGTGAGCAAGGGCAAGGGAGTTGGGGATCTATAGGGATCCATCCTGCCACCCAGAGCAGCAGAGGTGGGAGCAGAGGGGAGAGAGGCACACTCTCAGAAGTGGAGTCCATCCAGCGCCTGCCTGCCAGGCCCCGCAGGGCGGGAAGAGAGAAGGTTAGACACAGAGGAGGGAAGCAGGTGGGTTATTACCTGTGCAACCCCTGTTACGAATAGCGGGACCCCCTCCGACGTCTCAATATTCTCACAGCGACACAGGATGGTCATAACCTCCAGAGACAGTCTGAGGAGCAGCCAGGGGGTGGGGAGAGGTAGGGACAGGAAGGGGTAGGAGGGGACACAGCAAACACACACAGTGGTTACCAGACAAGCACTCAAAGCCTGACGCCTGGGGGGTGGGGCGGGGTTGCTCTTAGCACCTCAGCTCCCCCGCCCCCCCGCTGCCAGCTCAGCCTAGGGCCGTAGGGGGACAGAGACACCCCCTTGCTGGCCTGAGGCCTCTGGGTCTCTTCTCTAGCCCCCATACCCTTCCAGTGAGGAGCTGCTGGGCTGGAGGAAAAGTCTGCCAATGCCCTGAGCCCGTGATCTGAGGTTGGGAGGCCTGTGCATAGGGCACCTGGGTTACCCACCACCTCACTTTCCCAGGAGATTCCTGGCACAATCTGGGAGATGGCCTCAGCTCCACCCTCCGGACACAGGCTAACCTGTGTTTCCAGAATTGGCAGGGGAGGCCACTCTGGGGATTAATGAGCCACAGAAAATCCTGAATCCTGCTCGGGGCACAAACCCTCAAGGCTTGTGCTTCATATCACTAAGAAGGCAATTTAGGGCCAGAAAAGCCCCCTCCCTAGATTTTTGGATTTCCTGATCTGGGGGGAAGGGTGTGTCAAGGAAGGCTGGGGGAGAAAGTGCGCCCCTGCCAGGATATTCACAGGAACAACAACTGGGAGACAACGGAGTCATTCACTTTCGAGTTTCCAGAGTTGGGCATAGCACAGAGTCATGGCAAAGGAAACCGAGTGCTTCAAAGCTACCTGGCCCCCCCTAGCTGGGCCTTCCTAGGGCAGCGTGTGTGAGAGTGTGTGCAGGGTGCTGGTCCAGGCGGAGGCCAGGCTGTGGACAGCATGGAAGGTTCCTTACACCAGAGGAAGGGAGGAGGGAGGCTGAGGTGACGGAGCAGAAGCAGGTGGACTGGGGGGACGGGGAGCAGTAGGCAATGTGGATCCCCCAGTGCCAGCCCTGGATCTCGCAGTGCCAGCCCTGGGGGCTCCAGCCATGCAGATGTGCAAAGGTTGCCTTCACTCGAGCCCCTAAAAATAGCACCCTCGGGTCTGAGAGGACTCTAGACCCAGCTCAGACAGGAACCCACCAAGCTCTCTTTTGGGGAAGGAGGAGAGAGGGAGACAGGAAAGAGGGAGGAGGGAGGGAGTAAGGGAGCGAAGGAGGGAGGCTGCAGCTCAGACGCCAGAGGTGGAGGAATCACTCGGGCAAGGGAGAGAGAGCTGCCCACATCAGGGCCTCAGGATAGGACAGGATGTGGCAGCAAAGTACAGCAGGAGGAACTTCCCTGAGTCTGGAGAAGAATGGCTGACACCAAGGGGGCTGACATGTAGGATGGCTGTGGAAAGTATCTCAAAAGGGAGGCTGGGCTAGAAACCTCTACTCTGACCTGAGAGGCTCCTGCCAGCCTAGGGAAATAAAGGCCCCAGCTTGTGGAGATGTCCCCCAAGCAGGCTAGGGGCTGGGGAAGGGGCTGCCCCAAACAGGGCCCAGGAAGGGGAGCGGCTGCAGGCTCAGACTACCCAGCAAGTGGGACCAGAGGGAGGATGCTGAGCCTGGATGTGGGAGATCAGTTTCCTAGGATGAGGACAAGGGCCCTCACCCCTCACTTCCAAGCCTGCTGTCAGAGGAGCTTGGCCCTCCTGTCTTGGGGCTCTGCTCCCTGGAGCAGGAAGACGGAGGGGGGACCACGGATGTGGAGAAAGGGCTGCTGGGTGTTGCCCCAGCAGTGGATGCCCGGGCAGGACAGGTCTCTGGGCAAATGGCAAACACTCTCGGCATGGCTGTATGTCGAGGTGTCTTGACAAGATACTCTGTCGTCCCACGGCGGGTGGGGTGGGGTGACAGTGTCTCTGCGGAGGGCACCTCACGGCTTCCGACAGGCCAACTGGCCCCCTCAGGAGTGCTTAGGATCGCCTGAGAGGAAGCTGTGACCAGGACTGATTACTCTCTGACACTTTTGGCCTCGGGCCAGAAGAGTCCCCCGGGACCCCTCAACTCAGGCAGGGCCAAGTGCGGGCAGAGATGGAACAGTGGAGGGGGTTAGTGAGAAATCAGTGAAGTTGAAAAGCGGTGACATGCTTCCCATGCCCCTGACACTAGCCAACACCCTCAGACTCCCTGAAGCCCCAAGCATCAGCAGCTCAGTGTGGCCATGGGTCATCTCTCTGCTGACTGGTGGGGCTGAGATCCAGGAAGGGGATTTCACTGGAATCTCTGCTGCTTCCCCTTCAGATGACCCCCACCGCCGCCAACATGCCCGCACTTTCGCGGCTCTGTTGCCTGGGTCCTGGCCTGGAAGAATCTGGGCCCCTCGCCTGATCTCCCATAGTCAGGAAGGGGTGCTGGTGGAGAGGTGGCCGGGCCTCATCTCCTCCTGGGCGGGCAGTGAGGGGGCAGGAGAGGCCCAGGCCAAGTCCAGCCCTGCGGCAGGCTCTGGGAAAGCCAGCAGGTAGAGCCTGACAGTGGGCCCTCTGGGGAGCTGAAACCTCCCTTCCCCGAGTAGGTCTCTCCAGACTGATTTAGGAGGTCCAGAGCCGTCTTGCCCGGCCCCAGAGCCAATTCCTTAGATCCCTACCCCTTGTCTTTAACACGCTGCTGTCAGAGCCCCTTCAGACTGTACATCCATTCTCTGCCATTTAGGCCCTGCCTGCATTGTCCCAGGGCCTGCACAGGTGAGGGTTTGTGTAAGGGGTCCCTTCAGCCCTTCTTCCCTTCTTAGACCCACTCCAAACAGGTGTGTAATTAAGGCTCCGTGAATAACTCTGAGCTAGAATCAGGGCATTAGCATTCTGCTTGAATCCTCTGGGACAGAAGTGATGCCCTCAATGGAAAAAAGCACACCCACCAAGGAGGAGGTGCCCACAGACAGACCTCCTGCATCCCTGTGTAACCCATTTCATCTGCTTCTTAGGAGGTCCCGCCCCCCAGAGTGGAAGGCGGCAAGTGGTAGATGCTCTAGCTGACCTGTGGGGTGAAGGGGGTAAGGATGGAAACCCTTTTCTCCCTTGCCCACCAGGATGCCCGGTTTGCTGGCCCCCAGGCCCTTACCTCTGAGTGTCGGAGATACACCACCAGGCCCAGGCCCAGCCGCCAAACACATACTGTTTATAGTCAGAACCGCAACAGCCCCCTGGAGAGCAAAGCAAACCACTGCTGGTCAGTCAGTTCTTGGGTCTGTCTACCCTCCATGCCGCCAACAGCAGCTCTGGGCCTTCGCCTGCTCTGACACTTGACAACTCCCACTGCTGGGTGCCAGGTGCTGAGGTTACAAATAAATGGAAGGTAGGCCCTTAAGGGCCTTGGGATCTAGTTTGGTAGACAGGCAATTTGCATAGAAAGGAGGGTAGCCAAATGAGTAGTTCAGAAGGTAAATGCTTTCAGAGAACAGATGAGAGGTCAGTGGGCAGGAGTGAATGGAAAAGCTTCCATCTTTGATTCACCCATTCATTCAGCAAACAAATATTTTTTCATGCTAGGGAAACAGAGATGAAGATAAAATTCCTATCTTAAAAGAGGTGAGACTAGGAGGAGGGACCTTTTCCTGGGATGATGGTCGTACTATGCGATTTGCCTGTTATCAGAGTGAGTGCAGTCACAGAGGGAATGCGGGTGGGAGGCTAATGGAAGACAGACTCTGAGCCAAGGTTGGGGCCTTGCTCGTGTCCAACAGTGAGGCTGGTTCTCTACTCCCAGGGGTTCAGAGTGAATTCGTTCTTCTTGTGGGAGTGGATGGGGAAGGCAAGGCCTCATAACAGAGCCCAACTTATGGTACCAACTGGAAAAGAGAAAGGGAAAAGGCCTAAAAAGTAAGTGATTCCTGGAAAAACTGTGTATCAACTAAATAGCATGTTGAACCTGGCCACGACCTGATTCATGCCGTGGATGCGTACGGCAGCTCTCTATACAGAAACGAGAAAAATCAATTCTTGAAATTCTTGTCACAAACCCTTCTGCTGATGCCAAAATTACTCAACAAGTTCAAGAAAACTCAGTAAAAGCAAGAGGGGCTGTTCACTTGCAGTGCAGACATGTTCAGAAACAGACGATTCAAAGGAAACGTAATGGGGAAAATGCCAGTGGGTGTCATCATTTCCTCGTTCACAAATGGGTTTTCAGGAAAGCCTTAGGGTGTTTGCCTCCCATGGTCAAAGGTCAGGGCGTAGTTTTGTATATCTGGGTTACAGTGTCTCTCAGACCCCTTGGGAGGGGACAAGGCAGGGTGGAGGGGCAGAGGGCAGATCATGGAGTGTCTTAGGTATCAGGCCAAGGAGAGGTGTGTGTGTGTGTGTGTGTGTGTGTGTGTGTGTGTGTGTGTGTGTGTGTGTGTGTGTGTGTGTGTGTGTGTGTCTGTGTATGTGTGTATGTCTTAGGTATCAGGCCAAGGAGAGGTGTGTGTGTGTGTGTGTGTGTGTGTGTGTGTGTGTGTGTGTCTGTCTGTCTGTCTGTCTGTCTGAGTGATGGGGGAATCATTTAAGCTAAGGAGCAACAGTTATATTTGCATTTTAGAAACACCACTTTGCACTGGGAGGAAGATACCTGGGTCACGTAGGCTGGGTAGAAGCAGCCTCTTGCAGTGACCCAGGCCAGACCTAGGCGTTCACGTGGGGGGATGACTTCTAGAATAGTCTTGTCCAAGAGAACTTCCTTGGAGAGTAGAAATGCTCCCCAGCTGTGCTGTGCAACAAAGCACCTGCCGGGACATTTGTTACCGAGCACCTGAAATGTGGCTGGTGTAACCAAGGAACTGAATTTTAATTTAATTAACTTAAATTTAAGTGGCCACCTGTGGCTTGTGGCTACCATATCGGACACTGCAGGTCTAGAGCCTGGGTTTGGGTGGGCGGTCAGGCCGACAACCGAGCAGAGACAATAGAGAGAACCACAAACCAGAGACGAGTTTTAAACAGGCGGAGGCAAAGGAACAAGGACCCCGCAAGAGCGTCGGGCCTGCCAAGTCAGAGGGCCGGTGTCTGGCACTGCCCACTGAGCGGCCAGCCCTGTTTCCTGGTCTGCTGTATGCACAGGGTGCAAGCAGCCGAGCCCGAGGCCCAGGGACCAGGAGCAGCCCCGCCGCGTGCACAGGGGCAGGAAGAAGTCTTAGGTCTCTGGAGATACGGGTTCTCGGGGCCGCTGCTCAAGGTAAGCCGCTGCAGGCTTCTCTGCCCTGGGGACGGGGTAAGGGAAGCCGCTAAGGACAAGCAGTCAATTTGAAACCCAAACCATCTCGGGATCCAGTGAAACCGGAAGAGGGTCCAAAACCACAGCTTGTTCCACTTCTTCTGGCCTGGTCGGGGCTGGGGCACAGCTTCCTTGCTGTGGTAGCCTCCTGCAGTGACCCAGGCCAGACCTAGGGGTTCATGTCGGGGGATAACTTCTAGAGTAGCCATCACTTCCTCGTTCCTCACCCCCCCCCCACCCCCCCGCCCCGGGGACTTCTCAGTGTGCTGTGGGAGGGGTGGTGGTAGTGGCACGGGGCGGGATGGGGGTGGGGGAGCCCAGGGTGGCTGTCCGCCCTTTACCTTTAACTCATTCTCTGACCTTGGGAGCAGGCTGCCTCGGCTCAGGCTGGGCCTCGGCCAAGGGCAACATGGCCAGGTTCCCAGGGGTAGCAACAACAGGAAGCTGGGACTGCCAGGCTGTCCCGCCCCCAGCAGCCCTCCTCCCCTGGAAGGCGTCTTCCTCCCCCCAGCTTCCTGGTCACACTGAGCACCACTCCCAAAAGAGGACGCTTAGGTGGCCCCTCCTTGACCTCCCCAGTTCTCACTGTCTCCAGACCTGGAAGTTTCTCCTAATGTTAGCTCACTTTTTCTAACTCAATCTGCTTTCCTTTGCTCTGTCCTCAACCAAGCTGAAAAATCAAAACATATCCCATGATGACCTCCGTCCTACTCTTAGCCCTCCCCAAACACAGGCGCCAGTCCACCCTCTCAGGAACACTCCTTTCCCTTCCTGCCCCTCTTCCACCCTTTTCTTCCTACTAGTCAAGAAGACCATCTACAACTCTACAAGCGGGATTTTTCTTTTTTTGGCGGTGCTGCGCGACTTGTGGGATTTCAGTTCCCTGACCAGGGATTGAACCCAGGCCATAGCAGTGAAAGCGCCGAATCCTAACCAGTAGACCACCAGGGAACTCCCATACAAGGGGGATTTCTTCAGTCGAAATCCCCCTTAGTAGTCCGGTAATGGCCAAATGTTCATAAATGCATAAAATAAGATACAGAAGAAACAAATCCAAGTTATCAAAATGTTAAAACAACCAAATGTGTGGTATAGTAATATGTGCTCTGTGTAATACATTAAATAATAAGATCTCGTGGTAGATATTTTAACAACTGGCTTAATTTCAAAGTAGTGATGAGCATAAATGGTTCTTACGGTACCTGCAACAAAGGCAGACTGGTAGGAAAATACCTGCTAATACTATCATGGATTGTTGCTGACGTTAATAATCATAAGAAACGCTAATTATCAGTTTCGGTTAGTGTGAATAAAAATGTACTATTCTCCCCTCGTCCAAATACGAAGACCTCTACATTCTATCCACAAACTCCAGGCTAAGAACTTCTGACCTAATGTAGAGAAGAGAGAAAGGTGTATGGTATTTGGATTCCCCTTTTAAACTCCCAGAAGTGGAAACAGAGGAAAAAATTTTACATTACAGAATGAAGGAGGGGGGTTACACAAGAAGAAGAACCCCCAGACTTTTCAAGTGGAAAAGATGATCATGAAATCTATCAACATCCTCCTTCTGAAAGTAGGCTGTGTGAGATGCCCCTGGACTTAGATGCAGGCCCAAGTAATGGGGCGGTGGGGGGCGCCAGGCTGGGCGTCCACGTGCTAGAGAGAGCCACAGCTCAGCTGGATCATCTCAAATCCGAAGGGCTCCTCAGGGTGGGGGCTGCTTGGAGAATATGGGTCCTCAGGCTGGGGATCTTCATCAGATTTGGCACCCTCGCCAGGCCCAAGCCCGGCTAGCCTTTTGCTGGCCTCCCATAGCCGGATTATGCCAGGCATTGTCTCTCTCTCTCTCTCTCTCTTCCACCCTCCCTTGACTCCAGTCCTCTTAATTCTCAGCATGGCCTCCTCTCCGCACCCCTAAAACAGCTTCGAAGCTAGCACTGCCTTGGCCTCTGGCCAGAGGACCAGGTTCCTGGCAACTGGAAGGCACAGAGCAGCCCATCTCAGGGGTTCCTCTTGCCCCTCAGTCTCAAGGATCTCCACAAAGACAGGACTGGACCTTTTGTCTCCTCAGCCCAGAGTCTAGGATTCTAGAGAGAAATCCCACAAGAAAAACCAAGTGCAATGCAGATTTGGGTTTCTAAAAACCTTCTTTAGGAGTGGTGGCTGGGAGACTGGCCTAGTTCTTATAGAGGAGCAGGTTTGGCCTCAGTGCTCTCTGGGGGTCTCCCTGGTGACCCCAAGGCTATCTTTTCTGGTTTTCAGGGAAGTGAAGGATCTTAGTTCCCCAAACAGGGATCGAACTCGGGCCCCCTGCAGTGGAGGGATGGAGTCATAACCGCTGCACCGCCAGGGAATTCCTAGGGAAGTGAAGGATCTCAATTCCCCCACTGGAGTAAGGTGCTAGTTAGGGAGACTGGGGATTTCCCGTCCCAGGGGAGAGATGGATTTTGAGATCCAAATTGAGCCAGAGGCCGTGTTCTGGGGTGAAAGTTCCCAATGGATTCATCACACCTCTCAAAGGTGGGCAGCTACAAGCCCTGGCCCAGCCCACCCTCTCCTGTTCATTCTGCAGCCGGCCCTAACAACTCTGCACAGGTGGAGAAGCCACACTGACAATGGGAAGATATGAGGGATTCCTGCAGCTACAGGCCTCCAAGCTGTCAGGAAACACAGCCTCTCCCCAGCACCCGTGCCAGGGGCTGCACGAATTGGTGGCTTGAAAGGCTTCTGCCACTTCCCAAGATACCCAAACATACAATTTAAATAGCAGCCTTAAGGCAAGATATCTCTCCCCTCCCCTATACTGCAGTCCCCCAGCCCCACCTAAGCGCACAGAAATTCTGGAGCCTGCAGCATTTTGCAACCAGAGCAACACAGAGCCAGGTTTCTGTAGAGGCCGCACCCGCGTCCCTGGGGCGGGCAGTGCCAGTTAACCCCAGCAAACCCAGCCTGCTGGGAATTAACGGGTCTGTTCCCAGAGCCCAAGGATTCATGTCCAGGGTCCCTCCCCAGACGTACACCTGCGACCCAACCCCCGTCCCGGGCGCTGGCATCCGGCCAGACTGTTCCCGGAACCCCAAGGCTTCATTCAGTTCGGGATCCCCTAGGCCACAGGGGAGACCCTGTCAGGGGAGGAAGCAGAGAAAGGAGGGAATAAACACGGTTAAACATTCAGGGCGGGGGAGGGCGGGGGAGACCCTGGCCCGTGCCCTAAGGCGCAGAGCACGGCAAATGGGAGTACTGGGGGTCCCTCCTGGAAGGGGTCTCAGGTGCGGCCCGGAACGCCGTAGGCTCAGGCCCCACCCCCGGAGTCCTTCCCCGGCCTGGCCCCTCCCCGTTCGCTCCCCAGCCCGGCCCCCGCCCTCCCAAACACAGCCCCCGCCCCAAACACCCTCCAGGCCCTGGGTGTCCCAGACCCACCTCCCTCGCTCGCTGCCCGCTCACCTGAAACCACCAGCGCCTCGTTGGGCCCCACCGTGTGGCAATTGCCCATGGCGCCGGCGGGACGGAGGGCCCTCGGGGGCCGCAGAGACCTGGACAGCAGCAGCCGGCCCGCAACCCGCGCCCGCCCGCACCGCCGGCCGCGCCCAGCCTATCCCGCCACCCCCAGCGGCCGCCCGCCCGCGCCCCTCCGCGGCCGCGGCCCCACCGGAAGTGTGGCGGCGGAAGGCGGGGCCGGCGTGTCGAGGGAAGCAGCAGAGCTCAAGCCGCGGCGGTCAACACGCTTTATGGCACGGGGTCGCCATAGCGGGGCTCAGTCCTCAAAGGCGTCCCTCCACTCCCGCCGGGCGCCTCGATAACAACCGCCCTGCCCTTTCTCACCTCCCAGCACCCACCTTACAGCAGCCGGCCCTGGAGTCAGCCCGCCGGGGCTCCAATTTCAGTCCCTGCTCTTACTAGCTGGGAGACCTTGGGCGAGTCCCTTACCTGGCTGCCTAATCCCGCTTCTGGAAAAAGGGGGTAATGCAACTACCTAGCTACACGGTCGAAAAGGGCCCGGCTGAGTAATTCTTAGTGTTGGCAGTGCATCAGATTACAAATTCCCAGGCCCTCATCCAGGGCTGATCAGCATTCCTGAGGGTAGGGCCTGGAAAATACGAAATTCAAATTCCTGAGAAGCCGCATCTGGCACACTACGCCCCACCTCTCAATCTGTGGTTACGGTCACTCTTCAGGAAGAAATCATCACCCTTTATTTCCTTCCATCAGGAAACGAGCTGTCCAGGATGTAGCTTGAAGCCCCAGAAGGTAACCATGGAGGTAAAAATTGCAACCCTCTCAATGCCCAGTGCGTGGCCTGGCACACAGCTAAGGTTTTCAAGGCCCACCAAGTGCCCTGGAAAGCTTCCCGGCCTGGGGGTTAGGAGGTTTGGAGCTCAGGTTCAGCTTTAACCAGAATTCGGCGCATGACCTTAGACAAGTCTGGTGAACTCTGAGGGCTGGGGTAGAGTTCAGAAGCCGTGGGCTCCTCGGGGTGGGGGCTGCTCGGAGAATATGGGTCCTCAGGCTGGGGATCTTCATCAGATTCGGCACCCTCGCCAGGCCCAAGCCCGGCTAGCCTTTTGCTGGCCTCCCATAGCCGGTGAGCTGCCCGGTCGTCTCTTGCAGCTGGGGTCACCTCCTCCACATGGCAGTTGGCAAAGTATCTTCCACTGAGGGGCTCAATGCCCTCCTGCAGAGCGCAGTACAGGGGGGTCTGGGCACCCCCTCGTGGTGCCCGCAGCACCAGCCAAGCCACTGGGCGCAAAAGTGGGCGGAGCCATCCAGGAACGTGGCGCAGGAACAGCTCCGAGTTCACTGGCCCTGTGGACAGGAAGAAAGGAAGGAAGGAGCAGGGAGCACAGTGGGTGAGGGCCCAGGGTAAAAGTAGCAAGAACAGGGCTACAAGGGAGTGGGGAACAGAGTCCAGTTCCAGGGAAACCAAGGTAGTATTTACCAGGTAGTATTTAGGGCCCCGACAAGGTGACCTCACTCGTTTCTAACAGCAAGCTCCTCTTCTCCATCCCAACTCCTTATATATCCTCATCTTCCAGATTTTGCTCGTGCTGTGTCCCCAGCCTGGGACCATTCTGTCTCTCTCCACCTTTTCTACTAGCTCATCTTTTTTCCTATTCCTTTGTTTAATCAGCAAACACTTATTAACACCTGTAGTAGACGGACGTTAGAGGCATGGAGTGTAATAATGGTTATCTATAATTATTATTGTCACTATTATAGTTACTAACGAGCCTTAGGCATGATTATCTAATATGCAGTATGGTAATACGGGTGGGGCAAATCTTGTTATCCTGGAACCTGTTCCCTAAAGGCAGGGATGGGTCTTAGTCATCAGTAAAATCACTCAGACTGTAAGACAAAATGCTTCCAGTGGACCCGCAGACCCCGGATGACCCAGCCCATCTCTATTCCTCATCTCTTGCCACTCTCTCCGCTCTCACTCTGTTCCAACCATACCAGGCTCCCTGTTCTTTCTCAAGCACACCAGGCACTTCTGCCTCAGGGCCCTTGCACTTGCTATTTACTCTGTTCTTTAACTCTTCTCCTCAGAAAACCTCATGCCTCATTCTCTCATCTCCTTCAGGCCTCTACTCAAATGTTACCTTTTCAGATACATCTTCCTTGACTGCCATAGATAAAAATAGCACTCCCTGACATTTCTTTTTCTTGTGCCAACCCTGTCATTTCTTAGTCCCCTTACCCTGTTTTATCTTGCCCCGTAGCACTTTATCACCACCTGTCACCGTATATATTTATTTATTAGCTGTCTCCCCCTTCTCTAAAGTAGAATGTAAACTCTACAAGGATAAGGTCTTTGTTTTGTTCGCTGCTACCTCCCCTGCATTGAGATTAATGCCTGGAACATAGTAGGTACTCAGTAAATGCTCCCTGACATCATCATTATCATCATGTGGATGGCTCCTTGGGGTGAGAACCTAGGCCTTATTCATTGCCATACCCTACCTAGCAGTCAGCATCCAAGTTTGTGGTGTGAGAGGAAAATCCCAGACAAGGAGAGCCTAGCTTCAAGATCAGCAAGGAACAGTTCTCTCCTGGGACCAGACCTCCTTCCTACCCTGAGATTCTGTGGCTCAGTGAGAGGTTGGGGCAGCATGGGATGGGGGCGAGGATGGGAGAGGGGGAATCAAAACAAAGCAGAGCAGCCAGAGAGCCAAGTCTCACCTGGGTGGGCTGCATAGCAGGTGATGCCAGTGCCCTCAAGCTGAGTGGCGAGCTCCCTGGCAAACAATACGTTGGCCAGCTTACTGTCGGCATATGCCCGCAGCTCCTGCCGCCAGCCCACCACTGGGCAGTCCAGGCGTGTGAAGTCGAGGCGGCCTCGACGGTGGGCGGCTGAGGATACCACCACCACGCGGCTGGGGGCGCATGTCTTCAGCCGGGGCAGCAGCAGGTGTGTCAGCAGGAAGGGGCCGATGTGGTTCACTCGCAACAGCAGGTTAAAGGGCTCCCGGGTTCGGCCACAGGAACTGATCCCTGGGGCAGGGGCTAGGTGTGAGCAACTGCTCCAGAGGGATTCCTGGAGGCCTCGGTGTCCCCCATGTGAGATGGTGGTAGGGGGCATCGTTCCCACACGTCCCCTGGCAAAGCCTGGCTGGAGGGGTCGGCTGCCCCCTGGCCACCCGCCGCCCCCCTGCAGGGCCTGCTGCCCCTCACCGGCATTGTGGATGAGGATGTCCAGCCGTGGCTCAGAGCTCAGGAAGGCAGTGGCAAAGGCCCTCACGGAGGCCAGACTGGCCAAGTCCAAGGCCATGAAGATGACCTCATTGTTCCCACTCTCCTGTGGAGTGGCAAGGGCTGGGCTGTCACACGCACCCTTCTCTTCTTCCCCCTCCCCAGGCACCAAATTCTGAGAGTTCAACTCCTACTACTACTAAGATCTGCCCCTAGGCGTTAGAATGTAGTGGATAAGTGTGTGAACACTGGATGCAAATCTTGACTTTGCCTATTACTAGAGTGAGACCTTGGGCAAGATGCTTAATCTTTCTGAGCCTTCGTTCTCTGTAAAGTGGGAATAATAATACCTGTCTCAGAGTTATCGTGAGGATTAAATGAGTTAATACATGTAAAATCTTTAGAACAGTGCCTGGCACGCACTCGTGCATAGGCACTTGCTATTATTAATATTATCATACCCTCTGCCCATTATTGTTTACCCTAAAGTCTACAACAGACTTCTCACTGGTGTCCTCCAACCCACTCTTATCCCCTCCAAACCAGACACCACACGGCCACCAAGGGGTTCATTCCAAAAGGCTATTCTGACAGTCCAGACCCTGTGGAAGACCCTTCACTGGATCTCCACTGCCCATTCTATAAAATCTGATCTCAGTAGCGTCTGTAAGGGCCCTCAGAACCTGGCCCTGGCTCAGAGTGTTCAGCCCCTTCATTTTGCCTCTTTTCCTCATACTCTGTGTTCCAGCCTCATTCAACCTTTTAATCGGTTTCTTAAATCAGACCAATTAATTTGCCTCAGGGCCTTTGCGTATGCTGTTCCCTCTGCTGTTCCCTTTCCGACTCTTTCATTAATGTAACTTCTACCGGTCCTTAAATGTCTTAGAATAGCAATTAATTCCTTCAGGTCTGGTGCCCTTTTGCTGTGTGACCAGAAGACCTGTGCATCCCCTCTTCTGCACTTGGCGAACCGAGCCGCACTCTCCTTTCAGGGGCTGCGTTTCCTCCAAACCCGCCCCGAGCTGCTCTGCTCACTCCTGTGTCCCAGGTGTGACTGTCCTCTGTTCACGGTCCCGCCTGGCCCCGCCCGCCCTCACCTGACGGAGGTCGAAGGCGGCCGCCTCCCCGCGCTCCCGGCTCCGGCAGGCTAGAACCACGCGCGCTCCCCGGCGCGCCAGCTCCAGCGCCGTCATCTTTCCGATGCCGCTGTTGGCGCCTGCGGAGGGCGGGCGGGAACCGAACTGAGCCCGCGGGCCACCGCCCCCTCCGTCCCGGCTTCCCCGCCCCCTGCCCGCCAGCCGGCACTCACCCGTGACCACGGCCGTGCGGCCCCGCAGGCTGGCGATGCCGCGGCACGGCGGCCCCTTCACCAGGTTGTAATAGACTAGCACGTAGGCGCCCAGCAGCAACCCCACGCTCAGCAGCAGCGCCTCCATGCCGGCCGCGCCTCCGGGCTCCCGCTCAGGCCTCGAGCCGCCCCGGATCGCCGCCTGGAGGCTGCGGGATCGCCCCGCACGGGCCTGGAAGGGCGACAGGCGCTCTTCGGCCTCGCGAAGGCGGAGGCGGAGGCTGAGGTGGACGGGGGCGGGAGGCAGGGCAGGGGGTGTGTGTGCGTGCGTGTGCGCGTGGGCCCTGGGAGCGCCCCCTAGGCGTGCGTCTGCGTCCTCTCGGTGTCTGCTGGTGCGAAAACCTAGGTGCATGTGTGCGCTTGGGCCCTGGGAGCGCCCTCTACGTATGTACATGAATCCTTAGGGAGGGCGTGAATGACTTTGGTGTGTAATGTGCCCATGGATCCTGGGATCGCCCTTTAGGTTGTGTGCGTGCCTCTGGATCCTGTGTGTGTGTGCCCATGTGAGCACCTTGTAGGTGTGTGAATTTGTGGGCCTCGAGACCCTCCAGGTGTGTGCATGCATCTGTAGTCTGTCAGTGGGTGGGTGCTTGAGTGACCGTCTTCGTATGTACCTGTGCTTTGTTCTGGGCTCTGGAGCAGGAGGGGCTAAGCAGATGTGAGAGCCCTCTGGGTGTCAGTAAATAGCAATCCTTCCCATCTGGAGAGGAGTGGGTACATGAATGCTGCTGTGTCCTGGATGCTCTGCTCTCAGTAAACACAAGTCCGTCAATTCCCAATCCTCATATTCAGCCCTCAGCTTCTGGGATTCTTCCCAAAGAGGCCAGAGAGGTGGCACAGTGTGTTCAGGGTGGCACCATCAGTTAAGGGCTGTCAGGGGTCACTCATTCATTAGCCGTCTATCTCCCTGCCTCCCCCACCCCTCCATTTCTGAAGGGAAGCGGGAAGAGAGTGTAAAATCTGTTATCTGACCTTCAGGAGGCAATTTGTCTCTGAAATTCTCACAGGTGGTAGAAATAGGTAAAGAAGCTCCATCACTGAATGGAAGTGATTATGATGGCAAAGTGGGTGGGGACAGCTAGGGAGGCATGGGTAAGGGTATTCCTGGCCAGGTGACTTGCCAGGAGAAAGGAGAAAAAAATCTAGTACAATTTAGCACCCATTGTTTGGCACTTATGGCATGCCCGGCAGTGCAGTTAGCCTTGGAAATACCGAGCAGAAAAATGTTTCTGTCCTTAAGGAGTTCAAGAGGCCCATTAGGGTAGGGGTAGGAGAGTGGCGGAGACAAAGCTAGACAAGTAGGTGGAAGCCAGGGCCAGACCTCACATTCCATGGGGAAGTTTCCTATTTAGCTGCACTGTGGACTCAGTGTTCAAGTGTTGATACTGTGGGATGAGGCTAGGGATGGAACATTAATGAAATTAATGGATGCGCTCTCCACCCCCGCCAAGGCAAAATCCTGATATGTGAACAGGTACCACCCACTCTAACAGTGCTGGCATACACACAGATGTGTTCTTTAAGGAGTAGGAGATGGTCTTCAGGAAAAACTTCTCAGATAAAGTTTCTTAGGTAAGTGTACGAGGAGGAAGGAATAGTTTGGTTTAAAAAGAGGGTGCTTGGGGGCCTTAGAATTAAGGTAATGGGTAGAATCATCTGATGAGGAACTGTAGTTGTAAAGTTGTGATCGCAAGTCACGTTACTTGTGGCACGGCTGAGTCTAGAGATTGGATTTCTCCTTTTTCATGTTCTTCAGACATTCGAATCAACAAATTCCTCACTAGATTCTAAGCTCCAAGAGGCAGGGGCCACATCTGCCCTGGTGATTGCTCACAGCAAGTGACCTAGACCAAGACCAAGGCCTGGCAAAGGCCGGAACTGGAGGAGCTCGAGTGATACTTGAATATATTAATGAATTCCTCCATGCCCAGCTAAGGGCTCCAGGCAGAAAAAAACAAAACCAGGTGTTATGACTTCCCCCAGAATAGGTGGATCAAATATGATAGCAAACAACTGGAACCAAAGGCAGCCCCAACTCGTTGGGTTAAAGCTTCTAGACCAGAATGCAGAGGTCTCATGCCATCTTCTATTTTAATGTCTTGCTTTTGGAGCCAGGAGGAGCAGCGATCTGCACACTCTTGGATTCTTGCAGAATCTGATCGTGTCAAATGATCAAGCCCTCTGAACTCCCTCAAGTCACCCACAAAGCCACAGAACAGCCCCCCTTCACAGCTGCACCCGTCCCCTCCCATTTCTCCCTCCCACCTTAGGTGCACTTTTATCCAGCGCCTCCCCTCTCCTGACTTTCCTTGGGGACTAAGCACCTGGGAGTGAGGCTTGTTCATTGAAGCTGTGGGACCAGGGCCTCAGAGAGGGTCCCCTCTAAGGGTGATGACAGGTAGGACAGACAGGCAGAAAACATAATTTGAAGTATTTTTGTTTTTTTATATACAGAATACAGGAAAGTTTCTGTAAAGTCTAAAACATTACAATTACTATGTACATCGGTACTAGTTGTCGGGGTGGAAGGAAGAGGAGAGAAGTGGCAGGAGAACAAAAAAAGGAGACAGAACAGGTTTACGACAAAAACGCTTTTGCTACAATAGACAATTTGAAGAAAACGCTCTACCACATGTAGTACTGTACAGTTTTAAAAAACATTGAAAAAATGTCATCACTAGATGTATTTACACAAAATCCAAATACACTTTTCCTTATTTGAAATAAAATAGATGGACAGCCAGAAAAAGAATTCATTTCTCATTTGTCCATAATACACAGTAGCTACCTGTAGTGCAACCGCTGCAGAAAGGGAGAATAACCTGGAGGGTGGGAACCATGGAAGGAGGGTGGGTAGCGATCTTTATATTAAATAAAACAATGATATTGTATAGATTTTGCTGTATGAAAACTGTATTTTTTTTCTTTTAATATAAAACTATTGTCACTGCCACAAAATAGAACAAGTTTCTGATTATTTTACAACGGCGGGCGAGGGGGAGGGAGCAGGAGGTGGGTGGGGAACGGTTTTGTGTCGGAGGAGGTGTCCAGACCACTGGCCTTCCCCTCCCTGCCCACGCTGTTCCTCAGCTCCGTCTGCCGCTTTCCCATGAAATGCTGAGTACAAATATATGTGCAAATGCCCCCTAGAACTTGAGAAAAGAAAAAAGGATTTTTAAAAAAGTCAAAAGGTTTTCTTCATTTCATGCAAAGATTGTAGTTGAAGGGTTTCTGGTGGAGTATAGAAAAAACCCCCGGGCTTGGTTTGTGTACATTTTTGCATTGCAGGAGTCTTGGGTTGGGTGGAAGGGCGGGTGACGGGTGGCCGCCAGTCCTAGGGAACGGAGTTGGAGCGCAGCACAGGGCCCTGGTGGGGCTTGAGAGAGAGCTTCTCGGCCAAGACCCCATCCTGTAGCAGGCCGGCATCGCCTTTGGGCTGTTTGGTCGCAAACTCAGTGATGCTGAAGACAAACTGCAGGCACCCCAGCTTGATGTAGCTGCCGTGGTGCAGTAAGGCCGTGCCCTCCCAGCCGGCCCCACTGCCCCCAATCAAGCTCGAGCTGCTGGCTTTGCAGTTGCAGGGTCTCCGCTGCGGGCCCTGGGCCTGGGAGCTCATCATGGCTGCCTCCTCACTTGGCTCTTCATCCTGTTTCTGGTGCCGGCGGCGCCCTGGGAAAAAGGGGGAAGGTCACAGGAGAGGAACGGTAAGCGGCCAACCCACCGGGGCTGTCTGCCAGGGTTGGGCCCCTGTACCTCCCCGCTCTAAATGCTGCGAGACTCGGGGTGAGGGGCACTCAGAAAGGACTGGTGGAGTCTGAAGTCCCCAGGTAGGTGTGTACACACGTGGGGCTGCACAGCACATGCTTCTCTGTGGCCTTTCCTGGGCCCACGAGCACGGAGAACCTGGCCAACGGGACCAGGAAGGCAAGAGACAGCAGGTCATGGCAGCAAGCCAGAGCCACCCTGACTGAGGCATTAGAGAATGTGTCCAAACATGGCAGGTTCTGTGGCCACAGGCCTCTGCTCCAACTTACTGATGACACTCTGCACTTTGGCAACAATACTGCTTGGGGGGGTTGGCGGGGTCTTCTCAGAGAAGTCACATGAATACAGCACGTTGTCCACCGTTGTCCCGTGCTCACTGTAGTTTAACAGCTCATAATGTTTGGTATTCTGAGGAGGAGGGGGGAAGATAAGATGTGTGGTCTGCTGCGTGGGGCCTGGGGCTAAGGGGAGAGAATACACATGGAGAAGGCTGTGCTGCTCTACCTGGGGAGCTCCCTCTTTCTTCCCCAGTCATGCCCCCCTTCCCTGTCCCTTTCGAATGGGGCGCAAGACTCACCTCTTCAAGAAAGTTTCCTTCCTAGCCCGCCCCCCGCCCGCGCAACAGTCTGCCTCCTTAGCACGGGCTCCTGGTGAAATGATATTCACCGGCTCGTGATGGTGATGACGAAGCTCACAGGGACACGCCCAGAGGGCTTGGTTCCTTCTATGATGGCCCCCTCCCCTGCTTTAGGGTGCTCCGCCCCGCGCTGGGCCTGTTGACCAACCTCAGGAGAAATGGGAGCCCTGCTCCTGGGGAGCGGGTAGCCGGGTAGGATGCCCCTTCACACCAAGACTCTTCTCCAGGAATGACGGGGAGGGACAAAAAGGAGAGGACCCCCAATCCCCTTCCCCTCACCCCAGGGCACTGAACAAACCCCAGCGCCTGGGACAGGGCTCAGGTTGGAAGACCTCTCTCCCACCGCGTCCCCACCCTCACCTCATCGTAGAAGATGCAGGCGTGTTTCCCAGACACGTAGTTACAGTGACCATAGTTTGTAAGGCACACGTCCATGTCAGCTCCTGTGAGGTGGCAGGACGCGAGGAAAAGGAAGGCAGAGGACAGACTGTCAGGGGTGTGTGTGGGGGAGGTGAGGGGCCAGGGAACTTCCGGGCGGGAGCTCAAGGGGTAGGTAGCTCAGGGCCCTCTCCTTGTATTTTTGAACAAAAACTGATGTCTTTTCTAATCCCCTGTTAAAGAACAGCTGTCCCCACCAGCTCATCTGCTTTAGAACATGTGCTGTTGCCCAGAGGAGAGCAGTGAGCTACTGAAGAGGATGGGGTATTTCTAGGAGAGCACAAGATGGGGTGCAGGACCCATAAACCGTCTCATCTGAAAGAAAGGGAAAGTTCTAGGCTAAGGGCTCATCTGTCCCTCTGCACAAGATGTAGGGCTAACTAAGTAAGTGTTAGATACGTGTGAGCCCCATCACTTTTTCAAAGATCTCCAGGGACAAAGCATCTGCCCTCTCCTCAGGTATTTCCTGCAGTGTTTAAAATGCCTCACTGGGTGGCAGTCAGAGCTGACGTTCAGCCCTCCTGATGCCACACTGGGCACAAGGCGAAAGGGCCTGAAGCAGGGAAGACAAGCAGTTGATGGTCTCCTTTCTTAGTCCCTCTTGTCCAGACGTCTGCTGGGTTAAACCCGTCAGCCCTGGAGAGGGCTTCCCTCCCTTTCTAGCCTCTGTGGGTAAGAGTATCAATCTTTAGGGCCGAACAGATTCAGCACCTCTCCCAGCTGGCTTACCTGTCCCGATGTAGAGGGTTCGATAGCACATGTTCACAGCTCCTCCCAACCCTAAGAGAGGGTAGAACACAGCTCGGGCCTGTACTTCCCTTCTCGGCACTACAAGGCAAACACAGGGACGTGACCATTCAGAAACAGAACCTGGGGCCCAGACATAAATCAACAGAACCTGGACCTTTGGTGATGGCCTGAAGAAAATAATCCCACTGGATGAGTCATCTTTCCAAACTCACATCTGACACTAGGCTGCTTCAGGGTGAGGCTTCCTCTCCCCACTTACAGCATTTCCCATGTGGGTAATAAGAAGGACCATCTTTGAAGATGACCATATAGCTCAAGGATGATAGTACTTGAAGCACCTGGGCTGCCTGTTGGTTTATCAGGGAATATACCAACTGATACTATAGGGAGGCTGTGCAAAAACACCCAGAAGGCAGAGACCAATGCTTCTCTAATTTTGAACATGAATCACCTAGGGTTCTTGTTAAAATGCAGGTTCTGATTCCATAGGTCTGAGGTGGGGCCTGAGCTCTGCATTTCTAACAAGCTCTTAGGTGATGCTGATGCTACTGGTTTGGGGACCACCTTCTAAGCAGCACGGCTTTTAATGGCTAATGCTCAAAGGGCTATCCTAAGCAGAGTTAACCTTCTGGGAAACTCTTCTAACTCAAATATTTGAGAGCGATTGAGCAGAAAGCACACCACAAATACCCAAAGGCGCTCATAGCTGCTTTCTGTGCCTCAAAGAGGATGCGTATGAAAGAGTTACAGCAGACTTTCCCGAGTCTGGTCTGAAAGCTGTGGTTGCCATCTTGTTTCTGCTTTCTGAGAAAAGAAACCACGGTGTTTTATTAAGCCCAGTAAAGGCATACATGGAGGACTGAGATACTGAAAGCTGAGATTCTCCATGGAGAGGAGACGGCTGTTCACACACACAGAGGGTAGATCTAACGGTGTGGTGTGGTGGCAGATATGGGCATGCCCACCTTCTGTGTGGTGCCCTCCAGAAGCCAGCGGATGTGCCCCAACACTGCCCGGTGAAGCTTGGACCCGGGAGGGGAAAAGCTGATGTATTCTCTGCAAGGCCAGAAACTTGACCAGCTTCTCGTCCAGCATATTTATCTCGATTTCTATTAACCAAAGAGAAAGATTAAAAAGCTGCTGAGGAGGAAATGGAATGCGGAAGTAGGTGAGCATCACAGAGCAACTATTTCAGCACTCCTAAAATCCAGCCAAGTGATTTTCTTAAACAACACAGAGTACAAAGTGGTACAAGGATCTGGAGCTGAGCACCTCACTAGCCATTTGCAGCGAGAGACAGACGCCAACGCAGCCTGAGCAGATGCCTCCTGCAGTGGGGTAGCTTAATGTTAGGTACAGCAGTCCTAGAAAGTGGAGCGAGACAAACCACTTGCCTGCCTGTGGGCGAGGGCCCAGATGTCTGACACTGAGGCTTGGATTTTCCACCCACCCTGTTCACAGAGATCAAGACCTGCCCCAGTTCTCCCTGACTCTGGGGATTTTTCACAGACGAGATCCCTCCTTTGGGAGCAAGGCTCCGCCTGGTTTTATTCTTCAAGTCCAGATGATCTGCCTAAAGTGATTTCCTTCTCTTCTCACTGGTTCAGCTCGGCTTTGCTCTCCCTTCGAAACAGGAGAAGGGCCTTTCCTTCCTACCCCACTCCCCGACCCACCGCCCAGCCCTCTGAGATCAGGCATCCCTTCTGTCCCCTTTTCAATGAGCTGAATGCTGCAGGGGGCAGCACCTTCACCACAGTCGCTAGTGGCAGAGCAGCAGTTCACTCACTCACCTCCATTGACATCCATAAATGCTCGAAGTGAGTTGGTGAGGTCCACCATGGCAGTAGAGTTGGCTGGGAAAGAGGGTACGGTTAAAGCGCTTCCTATGGATAACGTGCCGGGGCTGACCTTGCCATCTGGGGACGGAGCAGGAAGACTGTTACTTACGTCGCCTGAGGGAAACCCACCGGTCCAATCCCCCACTGCTGAGACAGGTCTGGATTTCGGACCCAAGGTGATGTTCCCTTCTTGATTCTCACCCCATAGGCTCTGGAACTCCTAGAGCTAAAAACGTGTGGTGAGGAAGGGCAGATGGAACGACAATGCACCCGGGCACGCAGGAGTCTCCAGAGCACCGAGAGCAAGTGAAATCTACTGCTCTGGGGAACGTGGTGGGATAGCTTCATTCGCTGGGCACGACTACCTCCCTGCTGCCTCTGCTCATTGAAGTAAGCGGTGCCTGCCTCTGCGATTCCTGCGCACTCAGGTTGGACTCACAGGGTGCAAAATCTATCCAGGTTGGTATTAAGAGATAAACAGAACAGGAAAAGCGCCTGGGAGTAGGGGCCGTCCTGGGACCAGGGGCCCCCATGCAGAGAAGTCACAGTCACCTGGTTACCGAGACTCCCAGCTGACTAGGAGGCCAGCTTCAGTTCAGACGGGAGAGACCACAGGGGGTTCCAGCAGCATCTGAAACCTGGTTCAGATGCTGGGGTCAGCAACCTTGAGGTCCTGAATGCTGACTGGAGACAGCTGAAAGAGCAGGTCTACACCAGGCCAAGTATGGATTAAGGGACTGCCTTTTGGAATGTGGCCCGAGGGCAAGCTTTTGGGCCAGACCAACCTCTGCGGGCACCTGCACTCCCTGACATGGAGATTCCTTCAAATGAGCTCTCTCTGAGAATCTGGATCAGGTGTGGATCATGAAACACTGAAGCCATCACCCAGAACCTCAGGCTGACCACAGTGGCTCCAGAGAGCATGCTGCTTTCCTCTGAGGTGAAGGAACAAAACAGGAAGAAGACTAAGCCTGGAAGGTGTGGGAAGGTGGAGTGAGAAGACCCAGGCCACAGTTTGAATCCTGCACTGACTTGGTAGGTTACCTTAAGGAAATCACTTTCAGAGCCTAAGCAGTCCCGCCTACAAAATAGGGACAAGTTAACATGTACTTTCTCTTCTATCATAGAAACAGGGGAGGACAAATAGTACGGACATCGAAGTCCTCTGACATATTTACGGGGATACACGTGTTTTTTGAATCTTAAGTCTCATTTGCCGGGAAGAGCATGAAAGGCTGAGCAGCACTCACCTGACGATGGCGCTGGTGAGCAGAATCGTTGGTTGGCTCCTGTGGCCAAGATACCATCTCCTGCTGCTTGGGGGGGAGTGAGCACCCGGGTGGCATTTGGGGGTGAGCCCAGTGGCCTTGAATCTGTCAACGGAGGTCCTATCTGTGATTGGACAGTCTTTCTTTGCAAAGTGCTGGTGTTCTCGATGCTGGCACAAGAGCTGGGAACGGAAGGGGGTAGGCTTGGGACAGGAACCAAACTCCTCTGGGGGCAAGAGCTGGGGCCAGTGGCATTCTCTGTCTTCACAATGATGCCGACGGTGTGGTTCTGAAGCCCCCCAGCCGCTGGTGGCGTGAGGGGCCGAGGCCAGCCTTGCCGGTGTGAGAGGCCTGGTAGGGGGGTGTTGGCGCCTGGAAGTCGCCGGGGGTCCGTGGAATCAGTGGGGCTGCTGTAGAGGTGTGGGCCATTGGCTTTCACCTCTGTGTTCACTGGCCCGTTGGCAGTCCCACAGGGGGCTTTCTTGGATTTTTCCGCACAAGAACTGCAGCTGATGTCCTCTAGGGTTGGGGGCTGGTGGGGTGGAGAGCAGCTCAGGGAATTCTGGGTGCTAAGCCCTGAGGGGCAGGACAAGGGGTAGTGGGAAGGTGTAGGTGCCTTGTCAGCTGTTTGCAGGGAGTTGGTGATTGAGCTGTCAGTCACAATAACAGGCTTAATATCAGCCTTCTCTGTCTGCTCAGAGTCCCAATGCGAAGGCATCTGCTTAGCAGATAAATGTTTCAATATGCTGCACTGGAGCGCAACAACACTACAGAGCCACTGCAACGGAAGGAGAGGAGAGGAGAGGAGGGTGAGAGGCCTGGGAGGCGCTGGTCCTTCCTGCCACAGCGGCCAGGGCTACAGCAGAGCTGACAAGCACTGTTTCCGAGGTCCCATCGCGAATGCCCAGAGAGGGTGTGCTTGACTCCTGAGAGGGTTCCATTTCCATTCCCAAGCAAGGCTTGCTGGTATACTCGGCAGGCAACACCCTGGTCAGCAGAGCTTGGGATTCCCGTTCTGACTCTGCCCCTAAGGCTCACCTTGTCACCAATATTGAGAAAGCACCCAAGCACCTGCTGTGTGTCCAGCACTGTCACCTAACTTCTCTATAGGTCTGCTGATCTGTTTCTACAAGACAGATTTGCCCGTCTCACAGCACACTGGGGGACTGACGGAGAGAAGCAGACCAGGTGACTGTGTAGTTCTCTTACTTGCCTCAGGATCTGAGCCAGAGGTTCTCTCTGGAACATTCAACTCAGGGGGCGGGGTGGTGGTGGGGGGCTCAGGGAGGGGGAGGGTGGGGCTGCAGAAGATGGGGATGAGAATGACTTCCAATTAACAGCTGCGGCGAGGTGGAAGGAAGATTGGACTTGGAATCCCGGCCCTGCCTTCACTCACCTCTTGCTGCTCTGCCTGGGTGGCTAAGTGCTCAGAGTTCAAAAGGTGCGTCTGTGATTCCTCAGGGATCCCATTGCAGATCAGCTCCCCGTCCCGAATGGCCGCGGGTGCAATGAGAGGGGGTGGAAACTGGTACTGAGATTTGATAGCATCGGGAACCTGTTCAGGATAGATAGATAGAAGGAGGAAGGAGAGGGTGATAGTGCCAACAGGCCCAGTGGATTCTGCCCTGGCCACGCTCTTCTGTCTGTGGTGCCGATGCCCAAGGGGAAATCATCCACTAGGGTGTCCACCAAGGACGAGGAGGCCCAGTGGGCTGCTACTGTTCTATACCTCCATCTCTTTGACTCTGACACACACACACACACACACACACACACACAGACACACATACACACACACTAGCCTGAGAAGGCACAGAACTGGAAAAAGCAGCCATGTCTCCCACTTTTCTTCACCAAGGTCCAAGGGCTGCAGAAACTAGGCCTTCTGGCATGCTGCCTTCTGCTTTGGCCTAAAAAGTATAGGATGGCCACTGGACAGGACTTCAAATTGGTACTCTAGGCTCTTATTGATCAGTATCAAATTTGAGAGATGAGTGAGCAGTATCTGAGAGATAAAAAGTTAAATAAGGTCACATTCACAGCGGAAATGCTGTGTGAGGCCTATCTCGTGATAAGCATTCAATCAATGTCAGTTTTCTTCATCCATTCATTCATGACTCACAAAACAGTTGAAGACCTATTTGTTGCAGAAAGACAGAAGACACACTCTGAAACACACCACGTATGAATGAAAGAGCCATACAAGCAAAGAGTCATTCATACATTCAATCAACATTTATTGAGCGCCTCCTGAGTCTGGGCACTATGCCAAGTCCTAGAGATCCAGAGATGAACAAAACTTAAGCCTTGCCCCCAAGGAGCTCACAGTCTAGTGGGGAGATAAGCACAGAGACATTACAATACAATGTAAATGGGTCCTAGAAGACAGGCATGTCTAAGGAGCTATAAAAAAACACAGAGAGTGCTTATTTCTGTCTGGGGGGGGGGGGCAGGAGCTTGGGATTAGGGAAGATTTCATAGGAAGGCAGTATTTGAGCTGAGACTTGGAAGTTGAGGACAAACTTCCAGGCAGACAAAGGGGAACTAAAAGTAGGGGAGGTGGACTTGGAAAACATGTGAGAACCAACAGATTTGGTGACCAAGTCCGTATAGAGGATAAGGGAAGAAGAGCTGAACTTTGGTTTGAGGGACTGTGTAGAGATCACTGTCATTGACTGAAATAGGAGATACAAGAGGAAGAGCAGATTTGGAGGCAGAAGACTTTTGGTCTTGGGCAGGCTGAGACTGAGGTGTCTGTGGGATGGGCAGGCAGATATGAATCTAGATATGATGAGAAAGGCAAGGAACATGAAATTGAGAGTCACCACCACTAACAGTGGTGGTTGGTGCTATGGGCTTGTCTGAGGTCATCCAGGAATCAGAAGTGGAGGAGTGGGGCAGTAGGCTAGCCTAAGGTTGGCCCTCGGGAAGAGTGAAGGGGTAGGGGGAAGAGGAACCCATAACAAAGATAAGATATGAAGGTCTCAGTTGATTTTGCCTGCACTGCTATACATCAAGGATGAAGGCCAATGTTCCAGAACAGAGCTGGAGCAGTTCCCTGCCACTGTCCTCTGGTACTACAGTCCTCATCTCACTCTCAAACTGTCTAAGAACAAAATGCTTTTCAGGTAACTCATACCCTTGGATTTTCCTTGAGAATAAGGGAACATTTAAAAAGGGGGAGGGAGCATCATAAAACAACAGGATTTTATCAGGGCCTCCTGGCCTGTTCACTTCAGCAGCCAGGCTTTCTTCCGAATCCACACGGTGAATCACACAGCTGAGATTCCTCTTAGCTCTAGATGTTTAACTAAGGTATGAGGCACGTCACCTCCAATATACCCTACCCTCAACTGCAAACACCTTAATTTAACTTTGGAAAACTGGTGTTTCTACTGACGCATAAATATTTACACAGTTAAGAGTCTGTTATACAATTTTCAACAGTTAACATCTTGCTAGCGCTGACACCCAATGGAAGTGTGATGAGTGATTTTAAAGTGTGGCTGCCACCAAGTGGCCATATTTGAGAATTGCTGTTTTCCATTGGTGCATGGGACTGTCTGCAGGATTATTTCAAAAGAGAAAAATCAAGTTTACTTTCAGGTATATAGTGTTGCGCTCTCTAGGTTAAATGAATGAGACCGAACGGTTTATGAGAGCCTCAATGCTACCAAACGCTTTTCAATGAAGGAAATACTCCCGTCCATCTCTGTGGACACTTTAGCAGCTGTCAAATGCATACAAATGTCAAGTTGTACCAGTGTCACAATTTTTTGATTATTGGTTGATAGATTAACAGCAGCCCAGAAAAATGGATAGTTCCTCACCTTCCATAAGGCCTTCTGCTTAATCACCTCCACCTTCCCCTCACCCGACAGCTGTGGGAAAGGGGCCATCTAACAGAAACAGATGTAATGAGTGCCAGGCAAGGGGCAGTAAAAGCAGAGCACACCTAAGTTTGGTGGGAGGGGCCAAAAGGGCACTTATCCTTAGGAGAACTAGAAACCTGGCCGAGTCTGAAGGCCCACTTGCGGGTTTCCTGACCACCAACCCCAAGTATTAAAATGGTGGTCACATTCATTACTTGCTAAGACACCACAGACAGATCTCAGGGGCTTCAGTCTCCCCATCTGTAAAACTGGGACCATGATCCTCCGTCTACCCCAGGAAGGCAATCGGAGACCACATCCTGCCTGCACCAGGCTGTGACTCACCTTCAAGCTTCTTCTTTTGACCGACTGGAGCACGCGGCGGTTGGGAGGGTGCTTCTTGTGGATTCGGTTCAGGAAGTCCACTTTGACCACGTGCTGCGAAATGGTGTCCTGGAAACGGTCAAACACCTGGCACCGATTGCTCAGCGTCATGTTCTTCTGGTTCAGCTGGGGACAGAGCAGACACACTCCTGCAGTGATGTTCAGAACGCATCCCCCTCCCAATTAACTCTATGCTCTACTTTTAAAAAAGAGGAAGCCCTGGGCCAAATGGGCTCCTTCTGTCAGGTGCTGGTATGTCAACACTCCCATCAGAGGGCCAGGGAATGTGGATGAGACATTCTCCCTTAACCCTGCCCAGTCCAGCCTAGTTCCTACTCCCTGGGGAGGCTTGAGGGGTACAAGAATAGGGAATTAGCCAAGAAGTGCCCTTCCAAATTCAGCCTCTGACAGTCGACTATCCAGCGTATAGGGTTCAGAGGAGATGCAGGCCTTGGCCCTAGAGCGCTCCAGACTCCCTTCCTAGCAAGGGATTTTCTCCCACCAGAAGCAAGACTGTTTCCTGTATGGGAGCTTGGCTGACAGGTGAGATCAGCACCAAAATACTGTGTCTCCTGCCCTATTCCTCCACCACGGTACTAGGGAACATTAGTGAACCCATCTGGATACCAGAGCCTTGCTCTACAGCAGGCAGAAAACCTTGGACTGCTCTCAGAGGCCATAAGGAGGGAAGAAAAGTTTGTGCAGCTGCATAGAGAAGGCATAAAGAAACGATGCCTCTTTTCCTCTTCTACATCTGGTCCCCTACACATTAATTAAAAGAAAAGGGGACTTCCTTGGTGGTCCAGTGGTTAAGAACCCGCCTTCCAATGTAGGGGACGTGCGTTCCATCCCTGGTGGGGGAACTAAGATCCCACATGCCGTGGGGCAACTAAGCCTGCGTGCTCTAGAGCCAGCCTGCCACAACTAAGACCCGATGCAGCCAAATAAATAAATGTTAAAAAAAAAAAAAAAAAAAAAAGATCTATGTGGCAGCTTCCTACCTAGTACATTAGGAAAAACCCCTAAGTGGCTAATAAAAAGTCACCCAATTAATAATTTCTCATCTGCTGGAAAGCTGCTCTTACAGATTCATATTTGGGTTGACTGCTCATGGTTGGGTTTTTCTGGTTCAGCAAGAGGCAAAACAAGACCACTGAGCCTCGCAGAGAGGCTTCCTCCTATGTAAACTTTTCTGAGTGGCATTACTCAAATGAAGAGGGCCAAACAAACCTTTTCTCCCTATGTGCAAGTCTATAACTGAAGTTCCTCTTGGTGCAAAGTGGACAGCACACTGTCATGCTGAAGGCAAGCAGTCATTCCACGGTTATCATCATCTGATGGACAATGTCTTAAGCAATTACCCTTTTAATTTGGAAAGGCTGCTCTTATGAGGGAGCTGCTCCGCCTGAGGCCCTCCCCATTCAACCTTCTGAGTGACCGTGCCTATCAGGAAATGTCCTAAACCTCTTTTGGAGATAGCAAATTACAGTTCTATTCTAGCCCCGGGAAGCAGTCTGGAAAATGTAACCAAACCTCCTGGGAGATAAGATAATAGCACCCTCATACCATTCATTCATTCATTCAACAACTTACTTACTGAACACCTATTATGTGTCATGACAAGGTCTTTGTAAAGAAGGAAGAGACGGGCAAGAGCCTCATGTGGTGCGTAGGACACATAAGGTGTTCAGTAAGTGGCTGGCTGTCTGGAATACCGTTATCTGCGTCAATTCCTCAGTTCTCCAAAGTTACTGGGCAGTTAACTGCCAGTGCTACGAGAATAAATATTTTAGAATTTTCTTAGTTTGTTCCCTCTAAGAACAAGAAGCAAGAAGATATGGAAGAGCATTTATTTGCATAAGGTTGGGTCTAATGCACTCCCCCTTTTAGGGCTGTAAAACCAACTGCTTAATTCATTACAGAGGAAATTATTCACGAACAACCAAGCACTAGTGGGTTAAGTCTGTCGGTGCGACTAAAACAAGGCATTGCGGGAAAAGGCTAAATGCACAGCTGAGGCATGTCAAAGTAACCAGAACTGAGTAGGATGGTTTGCAGAAACCAGTGTCTGAGAGATTAAAGTGAACTCTGGTACAAAGCTGACTATACTATGCTTTCCACTGAATCAGTCCATGCCCCAGCTGTGCCCACAGAGGACTGAAGGACACTGCTGTGCTTACCACCACATGTTCGATGTGATTCGGACACATCCATCTGCCCAGGGGCATGGCAGTGAGCGGTGGCTCGAGGCAGTCCATGTGGAACAGGAGGGGGCAATAGTCACACTGGATAAGAGGGGCCACGCGACAACTCCTGCAAAAAAGAGATATAGGCCATTTCTATGGCAAGGTGGGAGAATTCAAACAAACTCTGCACTGTGGAACAGCTTCCCTTCCTTAATCCTAACAATGTTCTCCCACACCCTCCTCCCCAATAATCCCGTTACATTCACCATTAGGAAGATGGATGAAGTTGGGGGCTACCACCAGGCTCCTCATTATTCTCCCTCCTAAGAGGAATGTAGAGAAGTGAATTTTTTTGGAGTAGAGCTAAAGTGGTTGTCACAGCAGGAATGATCAATGCTTGATACCCACTGGGGGAAGACAGCCAACCCTGCTCTGATCTTTCTACTCCTTAAAAGAAAGCAACTACCTCAGTTTAAAAAAAAACAAAACCAAAACAAAACAAAGCACTAGCAACCTTTCCAGAGTCTTATACTACAAGAAGAAAAGACTTCTCTTCCATATGAAGCACTCAGCAAAACTGACAACCAGAGAGTTGTGCTGGAAAAATGATTTTGTAATGTATTCGTGTAAGCATAGATCAAGGGAGGGCATGTAAGCTAATGCCAATCATGATTTGTAACTACGATACTCAGTGAGTCCTTAAGCTATTCTGGAGACACAGTTTGGGTGTGGCTCAGAGTTCTGCTGCTCTACTATCTGGTTCCCTATAGCTTTTGCTGTGGAACATTTCTTTTCGATAGCTATTTTCTCCTGCTATCCTGCCCTTCTAACACATCCAAGCCAACAAGTCCAGCTTCAGTAACTGAAGCAGCTGGTTCCTATCACTGAGGAGATCCTATTTGAAGGGAACCAGCATCCCAGGGAAGCTACAACTGGGGCAGCCTAGAGGCTTTTGGAAGTCATCCAGCCTGATGCATACCAGCTAGTATGGATATCTGTACTACTTTAAAATTCATCTTTAGTGCTTTAAAAATCATGTGCCTTTTTCCAGGGATGTGTGTCTCTGCTGGCCACAGTTCTTCCTGCTAGCCAGTCTAAATATCTCGTGCTTCATTTTAAGTCCAACTCCTCTCGTTCTAGCCTCTGTAAACACGGTTTACAGTACTTCTGCACCGTGATTCTTCAAGAATTTTTTGTTACAACATTCAAGGCTCTGGTCAATTAGTCACTCAGTCTCTTTGTACTCATACCATCAGAATATGGGTTATCTATATTTAACACATGTGGTTTGGAAGAGACAATAGAAGAGAGAAAAAAACATTTGCTAAATATGAGGAAGAGCCTCTTGCTATGGAAGAAAAATACCTGTTACACGTGAAACAGACTTTGACTGGTAAGGGAACAAGACCATTGTGATCTAACTCATGCTGTGTCTTCTTAACGTTTTTCCCTGTGGTTTCCTCCTTTCTTCTCCTCTTGCTAGAACCTAGAAGAGAAATTGGTGGTGTTGAATTTTCCCTGGATGGAGAGTTCCTAGTTCGGGATATGGAAACAACAGTAAGTCCGAGGAACAGGTCTTAGTAAAAGCATGTGTCATGGCCTGGACATGCATCTCTTTCTGAGGCCCCCTGGGCTGGTTTGAAGGGAGAAAAAGAATGAGAAAGGAGGAAAAGGGAGATATAAGTCAGAACTAAGATTACAAGTCACTTGCTCTATGGCAGAAACACATCTAAATGTTTTGCAGACATGAAGCGGTCAGAAACCTAGGTTAGATACTGGTGACTTAAGAAATAGAAATACCCAGGTCTAATGGTCAATAAAGACTATTCTGTGAAGGTGGCTGAGGAAAAGAGTATAATTTTACTGCATTTTTATAGAAAGCAGAAATGCTTTGAGTCTGTATGCATCCTACTGACCAGCAGGTTTCTTAAGCCTGCCAATTTCACTTTCACTGGGAAGAAAATAAGATCTAGACGCTTTGTGGTATCAAGTAGAAGCCATGAGTTGATTAAAAAAAAAAAAGGGAATGGAGGACAATTTATAATATCCACCAAAACTACAAGTGCATAGTTTAAAAACAATATAAATGCATAGTTTTGACCCAGCAATTCTAGTATTAGTAATTTATCCTACTTATCCCACCGATACATTCACATGTATACAATGACGTATTTACAAAATTATTTGTTGAAACAGTATCTGTGGTAACACAAGATTAAGCACAACCAGAATTTCCATTAATAGGAAATTGGTTAAATAGATTATGGTACATCTATATAAAGAAATTCTAGGAGATACATAAGAACCAAACAGTGGTTATCTGTGAGGGGTAGGAATGCAGAAACTAGGCAAATGGCAGACAGGGATGGGTGTGAAATTTTTCATTGTAACCCTTTTTATATTTTTTGATTTTTGAACTATGTGTGTGTATTACCTTTTTTGTTTTTTAAAGTGATACTGGGAAGGGTGGAAAATAGAAAACTGAGCAAGCATTGTAAACCTGCAAAGATCTCGAACCAAGAACAGGAACCTGAGACAGTGGCTACACGGACAGTGACCTCACAGGCTGCACAGCCCTTTGGTTGGACAAGAGTCCTTTGGGGAAGCCGGGATAGGGGAGAGGAGATGACAGTCTGGCTAACCTGGTAGTGCAGTGGTACAAGTCAGTTCATTGGGCAACTGAAATTGGGTGGGGTTCCGCTCCATGGCGGCAGCAATCAGCAGCTCAAAGGGGCGCCTTAGCTGGGGCTGCACGTAGTCCGGCTCTGCTGCCACTGGCTCCTCGTCCACGTCGATGATGTCCTCGTCGACATCATTCTGCTCAGAGGTGGGGGTCTCTGTGCTGGCATTGGATGTGGGCGTGCCAGGACGGCTGGCTCTCCTTTCCAGGATCCGGGCATGGGCAATGGCCTTGAGTTCAGCTTTGCTGGCTGATCTGTCCAACAAGTCAGTGTCGCTGCTGGGGGATGTAGTCCGCTTGCCAGATTTGTCCACCAGTCCATTGACGTGGCCCAGCTCCTTTTTTTGCTCTCGTTTCTGTGCAAATAAACAGGTGGGCCCATCACACAAAGTGACACAAAATAGAGATGGATGTTACAAAGTCCTGCTAGACCACTAACCAAAATTACGGAAGTCTCTAATATCAGAGACTCATCCACCTGGGTGGGGACTTGAAACAATGGTCTGTTAAAGTTGACAAAACTATAGCTGAACTAAACTAAAGCTGGCAAAACCACTGCAGCAGGGAATCACCAAAAAGTACAAAAGTTAGAAACAATTTTACAAACCACACATCATATGATACACAGTGTCTGTATACAAGGTGGGGGGGGCGGTAAAGGGATAAAACGTTAATTCAGTGAGAATAAACTTAGACTAAGTGAGGACAGTGAGAAAAACGTAGAGAATCAAGGAGAGCACTGTTGTTTGCCTCGGAGTGCCCTGAATGGTTTTATGAACTTTGCTCAAAATACAGAAAAACCTGCAGAAGCAAAGGTAAAAAGTAAAACAGGCAAGCAGAGCTCCCTGTCCAGGGAGGTTGGGTGCTGACTTGCAAGGCAGCCACACCACAAGGTGGAAGGGTGGTGTGTGGAGGGCAGTGATCCAGCAATCATGGCGTCCAAGAACGGCGGCTTTCAATGTCTCAAGTTTAACTAGAACTCTGACAGTGACACTTTTTGAATGGAAAGGTGGGGACATGGAAAAAGATTAAGTGTACAGAGTAGGACTGAATGACTGATGATACATTTTCCTCCAGGGCTCCAAACAGAGTGGTCAAATGAAGGTTCAGCATTGGTCTCCAGTCAGGAGACCTGGGATCTTGTCCCAGTTCTGCCTCTGATTCCCTATGACCTTAGGTGACTCAGGCCGGAGGGCAGGAATTTCTCTATGCGTAAAGTGAGACTAGTAAGACCGTTCTTCTCCTCCTCTCAGGGATACGGTAGAGATAAAGAGCATCACATATATGAAAGGGATGGCTCTGAGTTGGGGGAAGATCTAGCCTCCACTAGGAATAAAACCCGAACATCAGAGGTTGATGAGGCCCACAGGATGTATCATTTCAATCCACTTCACTGTAACTGCAGGACGCCAGAGGGCTGTAGAGGTGATGGTGCAAAGGGCAGATTTGGCACTGGTAGGCATAGAGGTCCATCTGAGAGCAGGTCAGAGTGGCATTTCAGGAAAAGCACACTCTGTTGAAAAAGGCATACTATAATATAATCCCCAGAAAGTAGCTCTGTTTCCAGAAAATTGATGAAGAAGTAATAGGGCTTTGGAACGAAACAGAATTTGGTTCAAATCTTGGCTGTGTCCATTCCTTTGAGTACTTGGGTAAGTTCTACAATTGTGAACCTCAGTTTATTCCTTTTAAAAAGGGAGAGAGAAAAAAAAAAAAAAGGAGAATATACCACCAGTACCCATAGCTGGCTGTATGGGCTAAATGAGATAACACATGTAAAAACCCAGCTATGATGAGCACTAAAACAATGTCAGTTCTTCGTCTTCACCCTCTTTTCCTGGCTTCATCTCTTCCGCCACAGCTGTTCTCAACCCTTTCAAGTCCAGCTTCTTTGAGTGGCAAGTTTCTGAAAGGCCTCCTGGCTGGCAGGTGCCTCTAACTGGCCCCACTCTAATCTAGCTGGGGACACACAGGTAGAGATCTTGGGAGGAGGACAAGCTGGAGGCACCCTGGTTTGTGGACTTCAAGAGATATTAAACTACAGCTGTGGTTAGATGGCTGACTTGGCCTTGGCTTGCTTTAATAAGAACCCTATGCACACGTTGAAGAATAAAGGTCTGCCTAATTGTTTACCTTCTTCTTAAAGGCTGAAAACTGTTACACACATAAACCACAATCTCTGAATCATCTCATCCTGTTTCTGCAACCAAGGAAGTAATCATTCATTGTGACATCATGTTGAGGGGCCAGGAAGAGGTGACGTCACAACAAGGGAAAGTTGCTTGGTGTATAATTAGTGTGGGGTGGAGGGTAGGGAGTGGTTTACAATTCACAGACAAATTTGAATCCACAGCCTATAATTTGAGGATTGGGTCTCTCATAATCTGGGTGGAAGCACACCTACTTCCTTTTTTGATAAGGGAGTATTTAGCTTTTATACCCCACAATAGTTCTCAAAAGTAGAAAATTATGTTCTCAAAGCCAGTATTGAATTATCAAAGCTGAGGGAAGGGGAGCTAAAGAAAGGTTAGGCAACCTGGGGTCCAAGTGGGTCCAAGTCCTCTCCACCCCACACACCTGGCCAAGCTTCTGGATACCAGCAACTTATTTGCCTTGGGGTGAAGGGAATCCTTTTTGTACCAAGCTGGAGGAGCGCCTTCCTCTTCAGCCTCTTTCAGCCACTGGATATGGCTGCCACATTCAGGCCACTTATCAGGAGGTCTACAAGGAGATCAGACTACTCCTGTCACTAGTGAATTAACATGGCTCAGTAAATTAACACACCTTTTCTGCCCATTTCAGCAGCCCATGTTTGGATTTTAGGCCCTACTGGATTCTAAACAGTCACCATGGGGAGTGTGAGGGTGATTCCAGGGCTGGAAGAGACAAGAAGAAGGGACAAAAATGCCTTCAGGGCCAAGCCGTCTTAGCTCTAGAATATCAGTGCTCTAGATCTGGCATCCCGAGCAAAGCCTTCAGAAAGCAGCATTATTACCTTTCGGCGAACAGTGCACCGGTGACACATCCACTCCCCAGGAGGCAACATCTCTTCACTCAGTGGAGGGTTACTGTGGGGAAAAGACAAGGGCAAGACTAAGTAACTAACCCTTTGATGCAGCAGGGAAAAGTCTAACTAGGTCTGACACAAAGCTGCATGTCCCTCAACTCGTATTCTGGCCAGTCCTGCAGCACTGCTTGGGTTCTCTTATCCTTCAAAATGCTTACTTGGCATCATTTACAATAACCTAAGGAGAAAGCATCCCTTCTCATATCTTAGAAAGAGAAGCCAAATCCAAAGCTGTTAACACTGGGCTTACAGGGAAAGAAAGATATAATGAACTAGTCTGAAGCCTTGAAGAGTCATTCCCAAACTCTGCACCAAGCTAATAAAATCACCGAGAGAGAGGTCCTCCACCATCTTTTTAAAGCCTGCCAGTGTAAGTCCAAGATCTCCCATCTGCTGTTCAAAGCGCTCTGTAAAATGGTCTCCTTCCATCTTCCCAGGCCCCATGTAAAATGGTCTCCTTCCATCTTCCCAGGCCCCATTCGTGTTCTTTTTCTCCTAGTTAAACTGAAGACTTGCTATTTCTTCCTCTAGAACTCTCCCCCTTGAAAGCTATGCCTACCAAAACCCTATTCATCCTGTAAGGCCTGCTTCAATCAGCCTATGGTAGATTAAAGATGCCTACAAATTTTTTGCTACTCCTTCCGCCCAGAAGTAGTCCATTTCCTTCCTCTTGAATTGAGCTTATCTTGTGACTTTTTTTTTTTTTTTGGCCACAGCTAGTGGCCAACGGGATCCTAGTTCCCCGACCAGGGATTGAACCTGCGCCCTCAGCAGTGAAACTGTGGAGTCCTAACCACTTGACCGCCAGGTAATTCCCTCTTGTAAGTTGTTTTGACCAACAGAATGCAGCAGAGGTGACAATGCTGTAACTTCCATGGCTGGGTTTGAAGAGACCTGCAGATTCCCTTTTTACATGCTTGCAATGTTCCATCTCAGAGCCCTGCTCTCATGCTGAGAGGTCACATGGAGGAGACTTAAGGCACTCCAGTTAACTCCAAGCCAACAGCTAGCACAAACTACTGCTATGTGACTGAGTCATCTTGGATCATGCCAGCTCAGTTGAGCCTCCAAATAACTGCAGTCCAGATAACAATGTGTAAAGAAAAACCACCCAGCTGAGCCTAGTCAACATGCAGATTTGTGAGAGATAATAACTAGTGTCAAAAATAAATAAATAAATAACTAGTGTCTATTTTAAGCCACTGAGTTTTGGGGTAGTTTGTTATTCAGCGACAGATAACTGAGCACACAGCTCCTCCATGTGCTCTTCCCAGATTACTTAGACATCCTTCTTCAGCTTTCCCTTGTGTGACAATTTTCTTACTTCTTTTATTAGAGGAACCAAGACAAGGACTGGATCTCTTCCCTCTTTGTATCTTTATAATATAGAGGTTGTACACACAGTAGTCACTCAGTAAGTCAATACTGAGTCAAAATTACAGCTGTGTAGGGCCGGCCTTACTGCTCCTCCAGATCATTGACTTCCATTAAGGTTACACCAAGAACCGTATGAAATTTTATTAAATTCTTAGGAGGGTCACATTTATAATGTCTATACAGCAGTAGTTCTCCAAGTGTGGCATCAGCATCATCTGAGAACTTACTAGAAATGCAAGTTCTGTTCGATAAGATACACGCTCCCCTATGTTCACAGCAGCACTATCTACAACAGCCAGGACACGGAAGCAACCTAAGTGTCCATCGACAGGTGAATGGATAAAGAACATGTGACACATATATATAATGGAGTAGTACTCAGCCATAAAAAAAGAATGAAATAATGCCATTTGCAGCTAAGTGAAGTAAGCCAGACAGAGAAAGACAAATATTCTATATCATTTACATGTGGAATCTAAAAAAAATGACACAAATGAACTCACTTAGAAAATACAAAAAGACTTACAGACATAGAAAACCAATTTATGGTTACTAAAGGGCATAGCATAGGGGGATGAGGGGTAGAGGGAAGATAAATTAGGAGTCTGGGATTAAAATATACACACAGTACTATATATAAAACAGGTAAACAACAAGGACCTACTGTATAGCCCAGGGAACTATACTCAACATCTTGTAATAACCTATAATGGAAAAGAATCTGAAAAAGAATGTGTGCATGTGTGTGTGTGTGTGTCTACATGTATAACTGAATCACTTTGCTGTACACTTGAAACTAACACATTGTAAATTAACTATATTTCAATTAAAAAAAAGAAGAAATGCAAATTCTGAGACCTCATTCCAGGCCTACTGAATTAGAAATTCTGGGAGTGGGGCTCAGCGATTCATGTTTAACAAGTTCTCCTGGTGATTCTGCTCAATACCAAAGTTTGAAAACCACTGCTATACAGAATAAGGCTACATTTACTCTTAAGAAATACCTACATTTGGTTCCTGGGAGTCACCTACTTGGAATGGTATGGAGGAAATTTTTTTTTTCAAAATACATGAGAAATGCCTAATATATATATATATATATACTATGAATATATAAGGACTCTCCCTTAAGTCCCAGGCCTTAATGCTAGGCTGCTTTACCGTTTCTACCTAAAACAGCACTTGGCTTGACAAATTTTCCTAGCTCCCACTTTGCCAATGCGTCCCTGGAGCCCTGAGCATACATGTCAGGATGTCCACCAAGCCCTCACAGCTCATTGCTTCCTATCCTCTGTTTCCTTGGTGGAATCTCAGGAGGATCCTTACCAGGAAGCATAAAACTGGAGGCACACTGGCCTACTGGGACAGGTCTTCAAGCCCTGGAGGGCCACAAGTGAATGTTGCCTGTAAAGTCTTCCCTAGTTCTCTCCAATGTATTTCTGCATAGGCCATATCCAAACTAATGAAATGCATGCATGTAATGTGCAAAGGCCTACAGACTCTGCTATGCTTCAGCAGCTGTCATATTAAAACTCATCCTGAAAAGGCTGCCATTTCTCATTCTGTTTTTCATCATTTCTTTTCATCTGCCTACTGACTTTGTGTTTTGTACCAAGATACCCTACAGCAAACATGTAAAGCACAGAAGGGTGAGGCAAGGCGGCAGTGGCTTAGATCTTTTACCAAGATGTGAATGGCCCCCTGGCCACCCTTCCTGCCTTCCTCAATCTATTTCCAACCCTGCTGGCAGAATAATTCTGCCACAATTCTGATCATATCATTCTCCTTATTAAAAAGCCCTTCAATATTGCCCTTACCCCATCAGGATAAAGTTCAAGCTCCTCAGCACTGCAAGCCAGAACCCTGTCCCCTCCCCAGTTCCATCAGTCTGGTGGCTCCCTACACAGTCCACACTGTTTCTCAACCCTTTCTCTGATCATTCTCATTCTCTGCTACCCACAACCACAAAAGCTGAGCCTCCCCCCACTCCTTCACCTGGTGAACACCTTATCTTTTGGAGCTCAAGTCAGGCACTATCTCCAGGAAGACTCCTCTGACAGTCCCTGATTCCCTACAGCACTTCTGTGCCATACTATAGTGAAATATTATGTACCCGAATCTCCTTCTCTGCCTCATTTACCTTTGTATCTCTATACTCTGTATTATGCCTGGCACACAGTAGGTACTCAATAAAGCTTTAAAGAACTGGGGAACACTAAAATAATGGGCTTCTAAGAAGTGAATGTAACCCCCTCCACCCAAGTCATGAGGCAAGGCAATGTGGATGTGCAGACACTTGTTTTGGTGGTTAAATCACACATGAAATTACTTATGTTTTCAATAAGAAGACATCAAAGTCCATACTTGCAAGCTTGAACTTCATACTGTAACCTACTTAAACCCTCTTTAAACAATATGATTTCTCATTTCTCTTTATTTTTAACATCTTTATTGGAGTATAATTGCTTTACAATGGTGTGTTAGTTTCTACTTTGTAACAAAATGAATCAGCTATACATATACATATATCCCCATATCTCTTCCCTCTTGCATCTCCCTCCCTCCCACCCTCTCTATCCCACCCCTCTAGGTGGTCACAAAGCACTGAGCTGATCTCCCTGTGCTATGAGGCTGCTTCCCACTAGCTATCTATTTTACATTTGGTAGTGTATATATCTACATGTCACTCTCTCACTTTGTCCCAGCTTACCCTTCCCCCTCCGTGTCCTCATCATTTCTCTTTCTTAACACAGGGGTAAATCTTTAGCTCAAAATCTGTATTAAGAGGCTCTCAAAAGTAGCTCCTGGTTGGTTTCTAAAGGATCACTTTCAGAGATACCACGCTGAAGAACAAACATTCATCAGAATTGTAGATTATGGCCACAGGCTCCTCTTGTCTGCCCTAAAGTTCAGGCTGTGAATTTAGGGAGCCATGCAGGCAAGTCAGAGTGTTGTCTCCAGGATGAACACAGAACATTTAAAAGAGTGAGGCCTTGTTGGGATTTTGCTGCTTTCTTAGAGACAGAACATGCATCTTGAAATAAATCTGAAAATATGGTGGGACTTCCCTGGTGGCGCAGTGGCTAAGAATCCGCCTGCCAATGCCAGGGACGTGGGTTCGAGCCCTGGTCCGGGAAGATCCCACAGGCCACGGAGCAACTAAGCCCGTGCGCCACAACTACTGAGCCCGCATGCCACAACTACTGAAGCCCGCGCACCTAGAGCCCATGCTCTGCAACAAGAAGCCCGCAATGAGAAGCCTGCGCACCGCAAGGAAGAGTAGCCCCCCTCCTGCCACAACTAGAGAAAACCCACACAGCAACGAAGGCCCAACACAGCCAAAAATTAGAAGGCAGTTTTTCAACTCAAACATCTAGAGGAAAAGGATTCATGAAATGACTCAAGGAAAGACAGGCTGCCATTGGGGTAATAAGCTCAGGAACTAGTTCTGGAAGATGTTGTTCTGCAAACAGACTAATTTTGTTCCATATGAGAAATACTGTCAACGGACAAAGGATTCCAGGGAGAAAGGAGATTCTGCAGCCTCGGGGTACTCACATACACATCCTGAGGACTTCCCCACCTCACCCACCCGTCTTAAAGCTCCTTGCCCCCAATGTTCTCATAAGTTAAGTATGAACTTCAAAACAATTATATGCATGCCAGAATCTTTAAATCATGATATGCCTGTCAAGAAAAACATGGCTCTGTTCCAGCTCCCTCTCATCCCCATATATCAATGAAGACAGGGTACTGAGAGCCATCCTCTACAAAAGGAAATCATTAAAAGTTAAAAGTCAGGTAGTGCTGAAATTATCAGTTTCTGCTGCTCAGCAGTGAAAACCATGAAAACACTGTAATGAGCCAGTGCTGCTTGTAAAGACATCGATATGCTTCCTAATCGCAAAAGCTTAGAAATAGCAGAGTGATAATCTCATTTTACATCTAGTCTATTACAGTTCACAGATGCTCTTACTTGATCTTCACCATCATACAGTGAAAATTAATTCTTACTCCCATCATACAGGTATCTCTAAACGGACTTATCTAAAGCCATGGAGTCAGAAAGCAGAATTAGAACCAAAATCAGCTTCCTGGTTCTTCCAAATCTTGAGCCCAATCTGATTTCTAGGTAGTTCTCCTATTTCTAGGGAACACAGTGGAATATCCGTCACAGTATCTTCCTCAACCACAGGGTTGAGCATTCCCCTCTCCTTTAGTCAGTATTTACTGAATTCCCACTGCTTACTAACCAATGCCACACTGGAGGTACCATGCTAGAGGAAGGACACAAAGCAAACAAGTTATGATCTAACCCATCAAGAAACACAGCCTTTAGGGAGAGAGGACCAGAGTCATTCATCCACTCAAGCATTTACTGGACACTATGTTATGCTAGGCAATGCACTAAGTGGTGGGATTTCAAAAATGGTCCTTGCTCTCAGGGATCATAAAGTGAAAAGGACAGTTGGTAATGAGACCACACATAATCAACTACAAACTGATTCTGATTCTTGCCATACAGACCTATATAAAACTCAACAGTTCATGGATGCCAGACTCAACACAGAGCCTCAGAACTTTGGTCTTTTGGTACCTGAAGGTGACGGTGGCCTTTCCCCTACTCTTTCCACATCTCAACAACTGCTATTCAGCAAATGGTAATTAAGCCAGTGATCCTTTAAAGATGGTGAAGTTAAGGATCTTGAGGTGTTCACGAGGAGACTATAGTTTTAGAAGAAGGTATATTTCTGTATTTTGAAAACCTACCTGATGAAAGGAAGGTTCTGGGAGTAGAGACATCTCCCTGGGAACAGAGACTAAAGTCCACCTAGCACACAATATTATTTGAAACTTTAGATTCCTTCTGAGAACTGTCTACGTCCTGGGAAGGAAGGTGAGCCCTGGAAGAGTCATTTTCTGTATGTGAGCTGGCTTGTCTTGGAAAACTGGTAGCTCTTTAGCCAACAGGCCAAGGGCCTTTATTTTATTTTCTGACTTCAAAAGAATATGGCCTGCGGTGCTGCGAGACAGGCACTCTGCTCCACGCAGAGAAGAGAGTGCCCTGTGAGCATGGCGCTCTTGCAGAATATCTTCCCATCTTCATGGCTATGGATGTTTCCTTCCAGATCGTTTGTTAAAAAGCCCTGGCCTGCAATTCCTGGCCACAAAGTGACTGTTCACTGCTCTCCAACTTGTTATTTATTTTAACCACTACCTGATCTTGAAGACACTTGTTAGCTATAAAATAATTCATAACAATAGAGCTCTAAATCTTCAGAGATTGTACAACTGAAGAGTATGCGTCTCAGAGTTTGGTGTGGCTCTCTGTGAGGCCTGAGAGGGCCTATAAACTGTTAACAGTAACATCTGCACACAAACCAACTAAAAAGCTGGACAAACATTAATTTTTTCAAACTAAAACTCCTAAAGCCAACCTCTGCAGCGGGACTCTAGCATCTGAACTTCCATAAACAAATGCAAATGATGCATCTCTGTTGCTGAACAGGGTGTCTAGATTGGTCTATTTCTGGAGTCATCGAAAAGAAAACCACAAACATACACCCCTCAGCTAACTGTAATGCCTGCACTGACAGACCTCTCCGTCTCAAAGATTCAAAGCCCAGAGCCAGATGATCCCAACTTACAGCCCAAGGACACAGCCCAGTTTTAATTTAGAATGCCTCTTTCATTCACTAATGAGGCTGCAGCTCACCACTGCAGGTGGAAGATATTGGTAGTTGTCATGGTTCTTGGCTCTCTAATTAAGAGGATCTATTTCAAGTCATATACCAGTGTGGTTGATCGGAGTCTAACCTCACTCATCTCCCTCGCCTATTAATATATGTGAACCTGCACGACATTAACATTTACTTCAGATTTAGTCGCCACCAGTGGGACCTGTTGCTCCATAGCTCTGCGTTAATTATCCACCCAGCACAAGCAGTTTTTCAATATGGAACTGAAGAGAGAAGGGGGAGGGGAACAAGAGAACAAAGGGAGGAGGGGAGAGGTGAAGGGAGACAGAGAAGCAGAAAAGACTGCCTTTTATTTCAGAGACCTATTTTTTACATTATAACATGCAGATAAAAATGGTGTTGGGCTCTGGACTTTTTTTTTTTAATATGTTGTTACTGATGTATGGCTTGCAACTGTCCATCCAGCCAAGCAACATTGACATTTTGCAACTTGAGCCAAAGGCAGCCAGAGATACATGAAAATATCACTTAACCAAATCATAAGCTTTGGTGTACGTCTTAGGACAAGAGGGAGCAAGTGGATGAAAAATACTTAAGAAAGAACACACTCCATTTTCTCTTCCTGGACTGACAAAAATATTCTATTTAACACAAACACTTAACAGGAACACTGTGCAAACAGCATGTCTGCACACAATATACCAACAACAGCCTTTCACTCAGGTTCTCTTCTAAAAGAGGTCAGTCAAATGACCCTGGTTAGGGTCCCTCCTGTCAGAACCCATCATTCTCCAAGAATCAGAAGCTCTCTAGCTACATAAACAGTCATTTCGGTTGAAATAAAATATCAGACTAAGAAAGATTCCGCTGCCCGCTGCCCCGCATCATCTGTATGTCCCTCCCCCCCCTTTTGGTGGTGGTGGGGTATTCAGCAAGCAAACAACGGCACTGAGCAGTTTTGATTTTTAATTTCACAGTTCATGGGTCTCATCCATCCATGTGAGGTCCACTACCAGATAAAAATCCTGCATCTATATTTCACGGCATCGTGTAAGACCAACTGCAGAAGACAATACATGCGCAGAACAGGCCTCCTCTCTCTCAGACTGGCCCCGCTGCTCTCCGTCCGCTCAGGAAACGTGTTGGTACCAGTCAAAAGGGGAGTGAGGGTGATCGCTGACAGGACCACAACCATGTCCCAGCCTCCTAGCGGCCATCTTGATCTATAAAGGCACCTATCAGTACAGAAAACAAGCCTTTTATAAATTGAAATCAGCTTCTGTCCTGGAAAAGCTAAGAGGTGATGGGTAAAGTTTAATTTAACAATATCTTTTAAAACTTAAATTAAAAGCTATATTAATAATTCCCAAATTTAATGGTCTGTGTTTTGAGGGAACAAAATTTAATGAAATTTAAATGGCAGCAGAAATAGTAAGCTTTCTCTGGACACTTGCGTGGGCATCAGCTTTTCCCTTCATGGATGGCCTACCTTTCAAAGGCAGAGAAGAGGGTCATATCGAAGGATACTGGAGAGATGAAAGCAGAGAGAAAGTTCATGGGGGTCCCTGAACCTTAATTTCTTACTCTCCTTTACCCCAGCTACTGACTCAAATACAGCTAATGCCACAAAGTACATAAAAAGTACAAGGGCTGCTGGTTCTTTCATGCAGAGCCTTAGTAGCTGTGTTAACAAGGAGGCCAATGAAGTGCCAGGCCATTACAAATGCCCTATTGAGAAACTTAGCTAGTTGCGTCACTTCCACAGGCATATAATCCTTTCAAACTAGCTGACTGTGCCCCCAAATTTTATTGCCTTCTATGTAGAGCTGGCTTGGGGCATCCTCCCAGTGAAGGACACCTGGAGAAGAGGGTTATAAGAAGTGCAGGGAAGGAAGGAGGGAGGGTAGAACCAACAGTTATAACAGGTGTTTGCCTCTGCTAACTTCTCTACAAGCCAAGCCCGGTGCCACAGGACCTGATCTACCACTGGTTTGCCTATTCTTGCAATCCTGGCTTCTCTACAATGGAAAATGAGCTGGCTGCAAACAGTCAAAAAATGGGCTTCATTCATTCACCTTATGATGGATGCTGGAGACCACCTATTTTAGAAAAGAGTCAATATTCTGGCCTCAACAGTCACTTTCTTTTTTTTTTTTTTGGCAACAAAGGATTTTATTTATTTATTTATTTAAAAATTTTTTTATCATCTTTATTGGAGTATAATTGCTCTACAATGTTGTGCTAGTTTCTGCTGTATAACAAAGTGAATCAGCTATACGTATACATACATCCCCAACAGTCACTTTCTAATACTCCACTTTCTAATATTCCATTGGAAAGAACCAACAATTTTAATTGTGTACTCCATAAGAGTCTCAAAGGTATGGAAAACTGGGTACTGTTCCGTGGTCAAATTTTAGTGGGACTATCAAGAATAAGGAGAGAGGCTACACTCTTCTTGTAGACACAGCTCAGGGAATCTGGACCAGTTCACACCTTACAGATATTGGACCTAAAATTCTATAAAGGCTGGAAAAACTAAAAATAATAACATCTTAGGGAGAATATCTGAAATCCAGCTAAATGTAGAGCGGGTTTCCACCCAAGGCTCAGCTGCTTTTCCCTAAGGAGGATTTCTGCTTCATTTACTCTCCTCTGACAGGGTCTTCTAAAAAAAAAATGAAGGAGGAAGAATAATGTTACTGGGACTTCCCTGGTGGCGGAGTGGTTAAGAATCCTCCTGCCACGCAGTGGTTGAGAATCTGCCTGCCAATGCAGGGGACACGGGTTCGAGCCCTGGTCCGGGAGGATCCTACATGTCGCGGAGCAACTAAGCCCGTGCGCCACAGCTACTCAGCCTGTGCTCTGGAGCCCGCGAGCCACAACTACTGAGCTCGCGTGCCACAACTATTGAAGCCTGCACGCCTGGAGCCCATGCTCTGCAACAAGAGAAGCCACCACAATGAGAAGCCCGTGCACTGCAACCAAGAGTAGCCCCCCTCGCTGCAACTAGAGAAAGCCTGTGCACAGCAACGAAGACCCAATGCAGTCAAAAATAAATAAATAAAATTAAAAAAAAAAAAAGAATCCGCCTGCCAGTGCAAGGGACACGGGTTCGAGCCCTGGCCCAGGAAGATCCCACATGCCGCGGAACAACTAAGCCCGTGTGCCACAACTACTGAAGCCCGCGTGCCTAGAGCCCGTGCTCCACAACAAGAGAAGCCACCCCAATGAGAAGCCCGCACATCGCAAGGAAGAGCAGCCCCCGCTCGCTGCAACTAGAGAAAGCCTATGTGCAGCAATGAAGACCCAATGCAAACAAAAATTAAAAAAAATTAAAGAATAATGCTACTATTGGGGCCAAAACAGCACAGGGCTTATTCCCCTCTTCTTTTACCCTTACCCTTGCTCCTCCCCCAATTTTACTCAGAAACCTCAAAGCTCCCCACCCTGCATGACTGAAGTAATCTCCTGGGCACGCTGTCAAACTGTGCTGTCGTGGTTTGATGCCACAGCTAAGTGCGGACTTGGGCTTCTGAAGCCTTCCAGTTATACCCCTGGTGACCTATTTAGGAGTTGAACATACTTGTCAGAGACAGAGTGCCATGATTTTTCCCTTCGGCCCACTTTTCTCTCAGATGGTCCCTAACCAAAGAACAGTCACCCTAAGGGCCTGAATGTGTGCACACAAATGGTAAGATTTGTGGAAAGCTTATACACAGCAAGCATACAAGCCTTGCACATGAGCTCTTTCCTGTAACTTAAATAACCTGCAGGCACTTTTCTTACTATACAGCTTCCTACAACACCACAAACTGCAGCCTGAAGTCAAAGATGTCTGATATCATGGAATCAGGCGTCAGAATTGCTTTGAGTTAGAATGGCTAAGTGTCATCTATGCCAGGCAAAACCAAGAGGACTACCAAGGAGGGATAAAGCAAAACAAAGATAATAAAGCAAAACAATGTTTCTCAATAAAGGTCAAAATTAGTGACAGTTCTCCCTACATTTAAGACGTTCTTTCAAAAAAATGGCAAGATCAAGGAAAGTTAAATATAGCCAACCCATGTATAGAACTATGAGAAGTTACAGTTTTAGACACATTTAATGAGATTTATGTAGTATAATTTTCACAATGTATTTTGACCAATAATTGATGATTGTTAATGGAAAAAGTTCACCACAGAGTTTCCCTCTAATGTTTCCAGAGCCTTGTTAAAACCAAGAAGCAGTAGAGGGGCTTCTCTGGTGGCGCAGTGGTTAAGAATCCGCCTGCCAATGCAGGGGACACGGGTTCGAGCCCTGGTCCGGGAAGATCCCACATGCCGCAGAGCAACTAAGCCCATATGCCCATGAGCCACAACTACTGAGCCCACGTGTTGCAACTACTGAAGCCCGTGCACCTAGATCCCGTGCTCTGCAGCAAGAGAAGCCACCGCAATGAGAAGCCTGCACACCACAACGAAGAATAGCCCCCGCTCGCCGCAACTAGAGAAAGCCCGTGCACAGCAAGGAAGATGCAATGCAGCCAAAAAAAAAAAAAAAAAAACAGTAGAACTCTACTCGAGGGTTCAGTGAACATGGGAATTAAAAAGCTCACAGCTCATCACAGGAGCCCATGGCTGGTGGAAAGAACAGGAGTAGCTCCACATTGCCCAGTTTTGTAATGCAGAGACTTTTCTAAACTCACTCAAAGTTCCGTGCACTTCATTAGCTTCTCTGCTCTGTTCTTTGTACAAATGCAGACAGGAGGAAAAAATATCCAACAACCCTCTGAGGATCACAGCTGGATAAAAGACTATAAATGCGCTCATGCTGCCACAAACGGGTTTCTACCCTAGAATTCAACCTTGCTAGTAATTCTGAGAGGTACCCCCACCCCTGCCTGGCCTGGAGGTAAAGTGATGTCTTTGGGCTACAGTTAAACTCAAACCCCACAGAGAGTCCTCTCCTGCTCACTTGAGCTTATTTCAAAAAGAGCCTCACGCAGAGCCCAAATCAGTGGGAAAGACTAACGCTAGGTTCAGGCACTGAGTCCCCGCCACCTGCCTCCCCCACCCTGCTGTTACTAAGTCTTTTGTCCTTTCAAGACCGGGAAACATTTCCTGGGAGATACCCTGTACAATTTGTCAGAAAACAGGGGAAGGGCAAAGATTAAACACCAAAGCTACTAACATACAGAAAAGCAAACGTAATTAGGGAGAAAGGAATAGTCACCATGTGTTTGTGCTAACAAAGGTACCATCCACTTCGAAGAACCCAGACATCATTTGTTCCCCAACCAGTGTTTATCTTTGTACGCCTCTCATTTGTAATACCACTAAGTATTACGCAGCAATGAGCAGAGGAAATGGGTCAGTCTCTGGCTTTCAAGTAGTTTAATGAACATTTAGTACAGGATTGCAAAAGGGAAAGGAGTAGTTCTTTGAATGAGCGAGTCAAGTTTTTCTTTATTTAGAAAATTTCATCAATCTGCAAGGTGTACTTGGAATTTGCTTATTGTGAATTCAGCAACAGCTGTATGTAACAGCCAAGTTCCTTTTTACTGATGGGTCCAACCAATAGTTTCTTCTTTTGTCAGTGCCCATTATACCCCTCAGTGTCTTTTGCCTCCCACACAAAACTTCGTCTTTATTCTTATTTGCTGAGACTAGATTTAGAAATAATTAAAGGCTTAAAGGATGAGGATTTTGATATCTGTAAGTGGCAGGCAGAAAAAAGAGTCACCTTCTTATTCTTCTTAACTGTTGTTGAGTCATGGGAAAAGCAGTCAGCTAGCGACCTGTGCATGCGTCCTGGGCATGGTGACAAATCTGCAACACCAAAGTGCCTTTCTGAAATTTGGTCTAGGACTTGCACTGAATACAATGTCCTCCTCTTTCAGGAAACTGGCAGGGGGACAGCTGTACTCCTGTCCTGTCTCTTGGGAGGCTAGCATTATGCAGAGGTGCTCTTATAAGTGTCACTCATTGAATGGCAATGCAGCTGGCCATGTTGTACTCCCTGGGGACTTTAAGTCAAAGGAAGAGCACAGTGGAGGTGGGAAAACAAACTTTTTTTTTTTCCTGCTCTGGTGACTTAAAACTCTGGCACCTTAAAACAAAAACGCAGGGACTTCCTTGGCGGTCCAGTGGTTAAGAATCCGTCTTCCAATGCAGGGGACATGGGTTCAATCCCTGGTCGGGGAACTGGGATCCCACATGCCACGTGGCAACTAAGCCCTCAGGCTGCAACTACTGAGCCCACAACGAAGAGCCTGCGTGCTGCAATGAACACCCAGTGCAGCCAAAGATAAAAAACAAAAACAAACAAACAAAAAACCCCCAGAAGACAAGAATGCATTTCCAGGTGCCTGTGCTGCATTATCACAGTAAATGCCAACATAACCTCAACCAGAATTTTCCACCAGATTGGTCTGCTTAACTACACACCCAAGGAACTGTGGTGTATGCGCTGGGGGTGGGACAAGAAAGTTCAAGAGATGGATTTCAGTACTCTACTCATAACTCAAAGCAAACAACATTCAGCTTCATCTATCTTCTAACGCCATATCACTTGTAGAAGAAAAAATATACCCATTTCTGTTAAGAAGCAGGACACCTGCATTTCTAGGGAGCATCAAAGCAGACGGTTTCTTTTTATAAGCTATATAAAACGTTCAAGCAAATATTCTCTGCATGCCGCCTCCCTATTTACTGTTATCTGGGCTTACACAAAGACACGTATAAATAGGTGAGTTCACTGCACTGTTCGAACAACTTTTTGTTCTTGTTCACCGGGATCAAAAGCTCATTAACTGATCTGTAGTTATTTCCACCCCAAGCAGTTACCAATCAAACTGAGGTGATTAAAATCTTCCTCCTTAAACCAGGAACCAGGGGCCTCCAAGTATGAGAAGTGCCTATACACAGAAATTTTCTATTGTGGCTGGTGGGAGCCAGGTGGGCATCCTGCCTTAGGGCAGGTGGTGGATTTTTTATACTTCCTCTAGGGTAACTTCCAGCCTTAGACTTCTTTGCTAAGAGGGGTCACCCAGAAAAGCTGAAATAGCAACATACCAAATCATCATAAGGTTCCCTCCACTGAGACACATCATCTTGACTGAGTTCACAGAAGAAATCCTTTACTTACTGTCATTACATAGACAATATAGGCAAAGACATCTAAGTGTGCTTAAATCAACCATCTTTTTCTAGGTAAGACTAAACATTTAAAAATAAAAAGATAGGGGAAGTGAAAAGACAACCCACAGAATGGGAGAAAAGACTTGCAAATCATTTATCTGACAAGGGACTTGTATCTAGAATATATAGAGAACTTTTACAACTCAATAATAAAAAACCAAATAAGCTGATAAAAATTGGACGAAGATCTGAATAGACATTTCTCCAAGAAAATATACAAATGGCCAAGAAGTACATGAAAAGATGTTCAGTATCGTTAGCCACCAGGCAAATGCAAATCAAAACCACAATGAGATAGCACTTCATAGCCATAGGATGGCTTTCATCAAGAAGACAGGTAATAGCAAGTATTGGAAAGGATGTGGAGAAATTGGAATGCTCATACACTGCTGGTGGGAATGTAAAATGATGCAGCCACTTTGGAAAATAGTCTGGCAGTTCTTCATCGGTTAAATGTTAAAGAGTTACCATATGACCCAGTGATTTCACTCCTGGGTATATACCTAAGAGAAATGAAAACAGATATCCACAAAAAAACTTGCACACAAGTATTCACAGCATGATTATTCACAATAGCAAAAAGAAGAAACAACCCAAATATCCATCGACTGATGAATGGACTACAAAAATATGGTATAGCCATACACAGAATAGCATTCAGCCATAAAAAGGAATGAAGCACCAACAAATGCTAGAAGGATGAACCTGGAAAACTCACTGAGCCCTTTTGAGTAACACTTGTACTTTCACTCAGAGCTTAATAAAAAACAGTGTTTCATTCAACACACAGTAGTGACAATTTGAATTCCTTTTCAGTTCAAATCAGGTAATTTATTTGTCTTTATGATTTGGCTTTAAAAAAATTCTCTTGGGGCTTCCCTGGTGGCGCAGTGGTTGAGAGTCCGCCTGGCGATGCAGGGGACATGGGTTAGTGCCCCGGTCCGGGAGGATCCCACATGCCCCGGAGGGGCTGGGCCCGTGAACCATGGCCGCTGAGCCTGCGCGTCTGGAGCCTGTGCTCCGCAACCGGAGAGGCCACAACAGTGAGAGGCCCGTGTACCGCAAAAAAAAAAAAAAAAAAAAATCTCTTGGAAACATACTTGATTAAGAATTTTAAAAAGACCAACATGAATCTCATCTCCAGATTAAAATGAAGGCTGTACCTAAATATGGCTTTTGCACATTTAAACATGTAAAAAACCACACAACTCATTTACAAAGGCCCCAAACAACACTAATGTACTAGTGGACCCCATCTGTAAAGTACTTTGAGAGCCTTAAGGAACAGCAGGAGATGGATGAGATTATAACTGCATCCCACCTTTCACTGAGTATGGTAATTAATTTTGGGACAAGCCCGAAATGAAAAATTTCCTACAACAGTACCACTAAGTACTTGCCTTAAATTACACAAAAACTGTTACCTCTGAGAAGTATTACCTCTCTTTCTGGTTTTAATATTTCTGACGCTTCCTTTCTCAACCAAAGCCATCTGGGTCACAAACATTCTGTGAGTAAACAACTCATACCCAGTATTAGTCTTATAGTTTTAAACAGCGATTATCCCTTATCTTTGAACTAAAGTACTCATTTCATAAAAATTGGCCCTGGAGCTCCACATTAATTTGACGAAGCATGCATGTGAAATTGAGTTAAAGTTAAATGTTACTAGACCCCTCCTGTTTGAGTGGACCATTTAAAAACAATACTACACACCCAGATTCCAACACAACACAGCAAATGCAAAAATAAATAAAATACACACAAAACCAAATTAGGTTTGTTTATTGTTGAGTTATTTTACTATTGAGGGGGCAGAGTGAAGGGAGGGAGTCCAGATGCTGTCACCTCCAGTTCTTCAGTGCCAGGCTTCCAAGCACTTGGAATGTCAGAAACAAAAGATGCATAAGATAATGTTAAAATAAATGTATTTTAATTCACCACTTGCCTGATACTATTCTAATGACGAGCTAATAAACACAACAAAATCAGAAAAATCACCTCCTTAAAAGTTCAAACAGTATAGATTTTCTGCAAGGCAGTTTTCTACTGTGTGTGTGAAACCTTTCTTGTTATGACTCACTGAAAATTAAATATGCAAAACTCCAAGCTGAGCTTAGTTTTGCCTGTGCACAGAGACCTTTTTACTCTCATTCTTCGAAAACCTCATTTTGGATCATGCTGCCAACACCAGAGAGAGGAAAGCCGGCCAACAATTCCAAATATAACATGCGGAGGCAAATGCTACAGAAATCTGTCTGACGGGAAGCGACCATGCTGAGGTCTGCTGAGGTAGATGTACTTCTCAACCAGACCGTTCTGGTCCCTCAGACTGTTTGGAGCAAAATGCAATCAGAGGAAACCATCCAGGTTCCAGTCAGCCTCATTACCGATGCCCATGGTATTCACTTTATCAGTGAGAACAATCCTATCCATCTCAAACAGAAAGATGGGTCGGCGGCAACCAGAGCTCCACCAGTTAGTCTAATTTTTTTTTTTTTTTTAAGGCCAATTTTTAGAGACCAGTCCATGGAGATCAGTATTTTCGGAAAGCTCAACTTATTGCACGACAATTATGATAAAGGTAAGGTTCCCCAGGGAACACTTAAAAACATCTCTTCCTAATTCTCTAGGAGCAGGTTTAGTGACCCCTAACCCCACTCTGAATAATTGATAAACCAGTTAAACTTGGATAAAATGATTATACTATCACTTAAACAAATATGAAGACATCAGCTCCTCAAGTTTAATTCTTCAATGAGTTCATGGTACTGAACACAGGACAATTCATTCCCTCACCCAGATCATCAGAGAAAACCCAGAAATAGAGCTCCCAGTCTAACTGGGAAGAAAGGACTGTTCCTCATACAGAGCCCTGGCCCCTGAGATAAGACAAGACAATTAATACAGCTTATGTGACCAGTCATTTCCTCCAGTAGATTATCTTAGGAAAAATCCCCTGTGGTTATGGCCATGTCACTAAGCCCAGGAGGTAAAGCTTGCCTAGAATCACTTCGGGAGCATTTTACTAGATGCTGTTCACTGGGAGGCAAGCTGGCAAGGCCACCAGAGACTGAAAGAGGACTTGTCTCACAGAATTTTGAATGGAGACCCACAGCAGCACTGCAATTATGACCTACAGGGTTTGTAAAACGCCATCTTCACTTTTGAACATTCTGTACATAAGGAAAATTATCATTACTATGCTTACCTAAATAATCCAGTCTTAGTTAAAAAGGGAAGCAAGAGAAAATATAGTCACACCTCCTACCCTCACTCCCACATGACACAAATAAACAATAACGGGACAAATTACCATGAGCACACCCAGGAATCAAAATTTTCTGACATCATTAAGTGCTTGACCTAACTACTTGGGTTGAGATGGTTAATGAAATACTTCACTTGGGCTAGAAAGAGTGTGGGGTAGGAGGCAGGAAAGTGGGGTAAGCCTCACTTGAAAGAAGGGTTCCTGCCTTTGTACCAATATCTGCAACGTTTTGTGATTTATATAACTACTCAGATAAGTCAATGGTACATTCAGTCCTGGCATCTTCAAAGAGGGAACTGGAGATGTGAAACAAGCTCTGCCTCATTTACTAGGATTCGCAAAGCTCTGATTACCAGTTCCCATTCATGGTCTTAAAAAAAAAGTAGTCAATGAAATGCAGTCTGAATCTCACTAACAGCTAGAAACCCCTCCCTCTCTCCTACCAGCTAAAGTAGAACTGTTAATTGTTACAATTTGACAAGACTTGAACTCATCAAATTCAAAGATTCAGGGGTTAGGTTTTATAGTTTGAAAGCCCAATCTCAGGCAAAACAGCACACTTTTTCTATGCCTGAAGTTTCTAATAAACAATTTCAGCTTTATTAAACAAACAATAATAAAGAGCTTACAAAATTCTCACTCAGTATGGGAATCACCATTCTTGGTTAACGGTAACTTCATTCTACAGGTAAAACATTAACCCACATTTTAAATCAAGAAGTCTACAATTCAGTCTTAGTATGTATCAAACAAGCACACACACACACAAAAAATCAGCTCCTCAAGTTTAATTCTCAACCAGAGCAACACAACACATCCAGGTACAAATCTCTTCTGTGCTCAAGAACAGCACAGGAAACCTGACAGGAGATTTTTTTCCCCAGGTGGATTACACCTTATACCAACAGGAAGCAAAGGTTAAAAACCACAGAACCTTACTGCTGGTACTAGTCACTTCACAATAAAAATTTTAAAGCCATTGGCAAAGCTTCCTCCAGGATAATCATTTTTGTCCCTGCAACATTACAAGCCAAGATAGGGTGCTCTCCTGGGCAAAGGAATCTTGGGAATGGTAATGGGAGCTTCCTACAAAACTTCTGACTACAGACTTAATTTGCCCGGTATCAGTCATCTGTCTAATAAGTGTTCCAAAACCTGCAATTAGTACAAATATACAGTGGGCACTATTCCACCAACCGAGAAACAGAATGTGAATGGAACTGTGTAGAGAGTTTAAGGAAAACCTCACTTTTTTTTTTTTTTTAAACAGAGGGCTAAAAAAGGCAACATCAAAAACGGGTGGGAACAAACAGAACAGCCCCTCTCCTTCCCGCTCTCTCCAGCCATCTCCTCTCATAAACGTCTGCCTCAGTCAACTGTTGCTGAACAGAACAAGACCCATCAGAACAAGATGCAGTCGGGGTCCCGGCGCAGATGTGGGATTTTTGTGGAGGGCAGAGGTGATTTCTCCAGGCAGAACCTGGAGTTTAAACTCTTCTTGGCCGGATTGTTCTGGGCTGAGCTGCAGAGGAGGATCAAGCAGCGGGCGACCAACCCTGGTCCCTCCCTCCCTCTTCGGTCTCTCCCCTCCCCTCGCGTTCAGTAAGCGTCGCGGGAGGGGGTGGGGGGGACAGCGCACAGCTTTTTTTGCTCCGGTCCTTAAAAATGCCCTTGCGGAGCCACCACACACAATCCTAACCCTGGCAGCAAAGAATTCTGCAGCGAAGGGTTCGCCGATCCCGAGCGGAGAAGTGAAATCGGCGCCCAATGGCAATTTTAATTGTCTAACCCGGCCCGATTTCCCAAGAGGCGGCAGCGCGGGGCGGGGAGGGAAGAGGGAGGCAGCTCCGACAGGCAACAGGGGGCAAGCGGCGGCAGAGAAAGGGGACTAAAGCGGCAAGATCCCAGCCCCGGCCCCCGAAGAGCTTCCGCAGAAAGGACCCCGAGGCAACCCCCACCGTTCCCCGGGAGACGTTTGCAAATCATATATGCAGCCAAAATGGCGCTGAGAATAAAAATATAATTTAAAGGCAGGTCGCCATATTGTAAACAGAGAGGCAGAGAGAAGAGGCGGACTCGAGAGACACCCTCCATGATTTCTTCCACAGCCGGGAGCGCCCGGGCGCCGGGTCCCGCGGGTCTGGACCAGGGCAGCTCCGGCCGTCGAGGGCTCCGCGCACCCACCGCGAGGACAGCCCAGCCAGGCAGGAGCCCGAGGGCGGCAGGCGCGCGGGGAGGCGAGCGGCGCAGGGCCCGGAGCTCCTCCCCTTCCTCCCCGCCACCGTCGGCCGTGCCCCACCGGCTCCGTCCCGGCTCCTCAGCGACTTCCAATCCCAGATGGGGCTCTCCTCACCCCTCCCAACCCCCACCTCGGGGTCCGGACCCACAGCTGCTCCTCCCCCCCCAAACGGCCGGATCCGGGTAGCACCTGGGGGCGGGGAGGCGCTGGCCCCAGCGGCTGCAGAAAGCTAGCGGCTGCAAGCGCCCGTTATTTCGGCAGCCAGGGGTAGGCCGGGTGAAGGAATGTTCCGAGAAGGGTCCGCCAAGGGGCTCCGGAGGGGTCCCCAGACCTTACCAGCACTGGAGATGGAAGGCGGCCGGGCAGTGGTCACAGCACAGGAGATCCCCACCTTCTTTGCAGCTATCGCAGCTGTCGTGGTTGGTGGCCCTGCCGCTTCGCCGGGGCTCCTTCTCAGGCTTCCGACTCCGCTTTTCTGCCTCGTCCGTCTTGGGGGGAGCCAGTAGAGCTTGGATTTGCTGCACACACATACAAATGGCGTGTGTGCACACCCGGAGGTCCCGGGCGGTCCGTCGCCCCCCCGGCGCGGCTTCTCCGTCACCCACCCCTCTCCCCCCTTTTGTCCTTCTTCCTCCCATCCAGCCTGCTCCCAGAACCTCTCAGCCCCCGGAACCAGGGGGAGCCCAACCTAACCGCGTTCCTGCAGCACAACAACGAGAACGGCTTCTTCCAAATGGGGAGGATCAGAGTAGGGGGATGGGGAGAGGGTGCGCGGTTCCCTTCTCGCCACTTCCTTGTATGGACAGTGGGGGACTCCAAAGCCAGGCTCGGGAGAGGCCTGAAGCCCAGTACCCGGACGTGCTGGGGGAAGCACAAAGGGGCCGACAAGAAGGGGGTGGGGAGGCCCGCCGGTGCAACGAGATGGAGTGGGTTGGCGCCTCGGGAGAGCGAATCGAGGGCGGCGGGTAGGTGAAACTGCTGCAAACGTCCTCGGCGGCTGAGCGTAACCCCCCGAGTTGCAAAGATGGGAGGGAGAGTCTGGGTGAGGAAGAGCCCCCCCCGGCCCCCGGCCCTCTTGCGCTGCGAGCTCAGGGCCGGCTTTGTGGGGCGGAGGGCGGAGGTTCCCTCCCGGCGCTGGGGGAAGGGGATGAGGAGGGCCACTCTTACCTCCATCAGCCCCCCCGACGTGTCCAAGTCGTACACGATCGTCTTGGTCTCCATTTTCTCCCACATTCATCCACCTCCCGAGCTGGGCGCTCTCTGCTCCGGCCCCCCCAACCCCGGGGGGAGGGGGGAAACGGGGGGAGGGGGTGCTCCTGACCCCGGCCCCCCTTCTTTTTTCCAAACACGGGTCCCGACTTCCTCGCCCTGGCACCCCCCCCACCCCCCGGCCCCCAGTCCCCGGGACGGCAGCGTCCTCCCCACGGGCCGTGAGGGGGGAGCGGCCCCTCAGCCCCGGCCCGGCGTCTGGCTGCACGGTGGGTCCCGGCTCCGGGAGTCAGGCCTCGGCGGGGCCTAGTCCCACAGGCTAAAGCCGGTGCTGGCGACCGCTGGTCCGGCCGGGAAAGCTGGCGGGCGCTGCCATCCCGGGGTTGGGGGGATCGCAGTGGGGGTGAGAGGTTAGGTGAGGTTGTGGTACGTGAGGTGACTGCGGGGAGGGTGATGGGGGGTGGTCCCCGGGCTCCGCCTCTCGCCGCCGCCGCCGTCTGCGTCCCGGCTGCCGCGCACTTGGCGCAAACTTACCGCGAGCGCCCGCAAAGCCACCCGCGCAGGCGCCCCGGGATCGCCGCTCGCCGCGCGCAACCGCAGTGACAGCCGGCGGCCGGGCTCCCGCGCAGCCGCAGTGAGGGGGTACCCCCCAGCGCGCAGCCGCGCTGGCATTCGTCTGGAGAGCCGAAGCCCCGCCTTTCTGCCCTGCGCCAGCGTACTGAGAGAAAAGGGCGGGACTTGAGGTCTCGCGCAGGCGCCTGGGAGAGCGCCTAAGGGTCACCGCGCAGCCGCAGGAACATGGGGATTCTTCATCCATTGGTGTTTGAGTATAGACCAAGACTACTCTGTTCCCGCGCAGGCGTGTTGAGGATGCTCCCCTCCCGCCCCACAGCAACACAGCCGGCTCCGCGCAGGCGTATTGTCACCTGCAGGCCCTAACAAGAATGCTTCTCCTTTCGCCATTTTGGTAGTGGGATATAAACCACCGTGTCCTTGATGCCCTCAGGCATGAACAGAAAGGAGCAAAGTGTGGTGTTGGCTAGAGCTGGTAGGCTGTCGGTGACAGCAAGTACTCCTAGGGATGTTGTACTGGACTCTGGTTCCAGCGTCAGGTGTGGCTGGACCAGGCGCCATATTGGTAAAGAGAAAAGAAAAGCCATCGCGACGGAAAACGATGCTTTTGGTGTCGGGTTGGATGGCTACTGTTCCCTCTTCCCTCCCGCTCCCAGCAGTAAATTTTAGCCTGAGCATTCCTGCCTTTCGTGGTGATGAAAGGAGAGGTCAACCTGCCCGTTACTACCCTCTCTTGATCACTGTCCCTGAGAATTGCTTTCCAAGAGGAAGCCCAAAGCGAAGAGTTTGTAATGCTGACAACGCCCAGCTACCTGCCTACAGTGGACTTCAACTCCCAGTTTGCAATGCGCAAAAGGGTCCAAAGGGCGAACGAGAGCGCATTGCATCCTGGGAGCAAGAATCGCGATGGCGCTGGTGGGTTATGGGGGCCGTAGTTGCGTGTGCATGCGATGCAGTGGACGGTAACAGACTCGGGGAAGAGTGATTTGCCTGCCGGAAAGAGATACTTTTCAGAGCTGCCGTGCTGCATGCTGGGATTTGTAGTCTGAAAGGCCTCACCTCGAATTCTGGGCGGGGCTTCACGCTCTCCACGGCGCCCGCCCCTGCCCTTGGTACCATCTTCAGAGACTGCCAGTTATCTCTAACCGACTGTAGATGAAGCGGTGGAGAAGGGAGTGGCATCATTGTGCCTGACACTAGGCGTTTAGTTGGCGTTGTTACCAGGTAGCTGTGTCCTGGCTCACTTTTGATGTTAAGGTGTACTTAGCATTCTCAGAAGCCTAAAACTGGAAAGGGCTTAAAAACTATCTCTTAATCTCCTCACTTCCAGATGCACAAAGAAGAGCAGTGATTTGCCTCGTTCACATAGTTAATTTATGGCAGACCTAGGAATGAAACAGCCTTCTTGATTCCCAGGCTAGGATACTGTCTAACTGCCTGCAAGGAGTTGCTGCTTTTTTGGGGAGAGTAAGGAGGATGATTGGATAGGGTGGGGATGTCGGTGTGTGGACTTAGGTTTCCGTTTTTCTGACTTTCCTAATGATCCTGTTGTTGTCTGGGAAGAACGATAAAGTCCTGGGCCTTATTGATCACGCAGGGGAGTATATCATGTAGATCGGCCCTCTCTGCCCTCTACCAGCCTCAGCAAACAAGAAATCTTAGTGGCTATGGGCCAGAGATGTGGCCCTCAGAGAGAGGAGGGCTGAGCTAGAAGTATGGAAGTGGGCGGACCTCATCTCTTCTTAGGCTGTATTTCATGCCACAGACCCTCAGAAATGGATACATCATGTTCCCTCTCCCATTGGCGTCCTTCCTACGGCTCAGGGCCCAGCTCTGTTGATGTGTCAGCCTGAAGGTATTATGGGGCAGAAAAGTAAGCCATTGGCACATGTCCAAAGAGCCAGGCTTGGCTTTGATCAACACCATCATTGCTGTTGAGAACAGACATAGGCATTAATGGGCTAAAGAGGGAAATAATACTTGGCTCTGTTGACAAGTGCCAGGGGAACTAATCACTCCACAAACCTTCCTCTCAGAACTTGGAGGATGAGGTCAGCCCAGTGGGGCCAGTAGTTGGTGCCACCTTGGAGAGCTCCAGCCCTGGCTGTTCCAGGGGGATTGAGGAGAGAGAGCAGGTGGGTTACAGATGCCTTCGGAAGTGACCTCTTGTGGCTAATTTAGGCACTGCATCCTGCATAGACTGGAGCTGCTCCATCCTTCAAGGTGGCTTGTGGTAGAACAAGGAGGTGGGCAGCCATGAGTGGTCAAGACCTCCCCGCTGGATGACTGTAGAATTTCTGGTTGCTGCTACTATTTCCGTCAGAGATTTTGTGTCATCTGGCTTCTGAGTGCCCTTAACTCCCTGTTGCCTCCCTCTTGCTCTTACTCTGGAGAGCAGCCATGCTAGAGCATACCTCTAAGCATGGATGTATGATGGGGACCAAGGCTGGCTAAACACATCTCAGGAGGTTCTGGGGGCCATAGGGAAGGGGCATAGAGGCTGGGAGGAACCAAACATGGCAAACCTAAGCACATCCGCTTCAGTCACCTCTTTCTGGAGTCCATGGATACAGCTTTTGTTAAAATAGGAGCCAGGCCCCTGCGCTGCATTGCCTCTGCGCCTGACAGTCTGGATGTTCTCTGAGGACAAAACAGACTAGAGCCTCATGTTCAGGGGTTCAGTCTCTGATTCCTATTCCAATTTCCTAAGCCTTGCTAGCTGGAAGGAAGCGAAAGAAGAGAGGCGTCAGGCTTCCTGGGCTTTTTCAGCAATACAGTGGCTCAGAGGAGAGGCTTGGGAATGTGCCAGCCTGCAGTTCTGGACCTAGCAAAGAGGAGGAAATGAAGCATCGGGATTGATAAGCATTTGAGTTCCTGGGCTCCCATACCCCTGTGGCACCAGCAATTGGGACCTCTCATTTCACATGCCATCTGTTGCACTGACCTTGTAGGGACAGTAGTCCCTGAAGCACCGGCACGTGACTGTGTTTTTTCTGTTGTTGTTGTTGTATATTTTTTGGCTGCGCCACACAGCTTGCGGGATCTTAGTTCTCTGACCAGGGATTGAACGCAGGCCACCACATTGAAAGTGCTGTGTCCCAACCGCTGGACCACCAGGGAATTCCCATGACTGGTTTTTGATAAAATCTGGAGATGATCAGTTGGTAGGTCCAGCATGCCTTCTGGTCCTAAAGTCCACATCCCATTTATCTCCCACCTTCCTTCCCTCCAAGAAAATACCATCCACCAGGCCATTGCTTGTTTTTTTTTTCAAAAACACCATTTTAATAAGGAAACAACAGAAATAGAAGATTGTTCTCTGGCTGGAGCCCAGACGCCGTATAATACATTACATGTACAAAGTGGCCTGCAGCCAGCTTCTGGGCCTCTCCCTGGGACGCTCTGACCCCCTGTTCCATGCCAAATTCCTGGACCCTTTGACCTCTGCTCCTCTCCAGAATATGCCTGCCCACTCCCCTTATCCCAAAACGCAGTGGCCAGGAGGGAAGCCTGACAGGGGGCTGGGGTTGGGGGAGGGGCTAGTGGGAAAGAGGATGTTTTTAACAGCCAGACTGACATCAGGGGAAGGTCTCCCTCTCTTCAGGGTGCAGGGCTGCCAGGGGAGCAGTGGGATGTCCTGCTTTGGTGTGGAGCATGAGTGGTGTGGCCTAGGGAAGCCCAACCTGAGCCTGGGGTAGAGTCCCTAAACCCTTTAGGATCCCTTAGAATTATTGCCTCCCCTAGAAAGGGATAGAAGGCAGAACTGACCATTCCCAGGGCCTTAGAGAAAGACTAGAGACCCCCTCCCCCCAGGGGGCTGATGTCAGCATGTCAGGACTACCCAGAGGTCATTGTTGAGAGCAGTTTTGGCCACTGGTGATGGCCCTGTGAGGAGCGCCCTGGCACAGTTTCCGCCACCGTCAAGTTAACCCTGCTGCAGGGCGCTACATGCCAGGGCTGGATGGCGGTCACGTGGAGAGAGGCGCTCCCGCTCTGCCTGTGAATTCCAGGCTGGAGGTCCAGGGCACGAAAGAGAGTCAGGAGAATGCTGGTTCTTGATGCCTGTGCCCCAGCTGTGTTCTGCCTAGAGGCAGATGCCCCTGACTTGGACCCAAGGAAGGGCCCTAAGTGGGCAGTGGTACCAAGAAAATAGGCCCTGGGGGGCATTGCAGGCGGGGAGAGCACAACGTTTTGAGGGATTGGTGGCATCTCTTCCCAGGTGGTATGTACAGGAGGTGGAGGGACAGCAGGAAGCTGGGAGCTCTGCTGCTGGGCTGTGAGGCAGGGCTGAGCCGGCTTCCCCAGGCTGCCCCACCTAGATGGAGACTTCATATTCTCTCGTCTCCTGCAAAGGAAAGAGACTGCTGGGAGTTGGAAACTTGTAAAAGGTTCATCAGTCCGTAATCCACCTTCCCAAGGGAAAGGGAAAGGGAATGGGAAAGAGAGAGAGGGCTTGGCAGGACCCTTAGGGGTGTCTGCCCAAGGGAGCATAGGATTGGGTCCTGATTAGGGTGTCAAGCCTGGTATGGGTACTTACTCCAGTCTCGTAAGTCGGATTGTCAAATGCTGACTCCACGGTGATGCGGTCATAAGGGCGGGGTCGTGTTCGGGGCAGCTGCAGGGGGCTTTTCCCCTGGAGCCTGTGTGGCAGAGAAGCCTGTGAGTCAGGAGTGCTGGGCAGGAGTGAGTCAGGGGTGCAGGGCAGGAAGGGAAGCCAGACTCACCTGGAGAAGTAGAGGTACACACCTCCCACCAAGAGCGCCATTGCCACCAGCGGCAAGAAGATGGCAGCTGCGATGTGAGCAGCATCCAGGGTGCTGGAGGCAGCAGGCGCCTTGGCAACTGAAAGCACAGAGGATGGGATTGGGGCAGAGGCCTGGGTCCCACGTCCCCTCACCTCTGCCCAGGGGCATCCAGCCACCAGCTCCCTCTAGCTGGCTGGGGGCAGGGAAGGAGCTTTTTGCCCCGCTAGTCCCAGACCTCTCTCTTTCTCTGCCCTCCCTCCTCAGAGAACCCATGGCCTGGGAGCTGTGAGAACTAGGGGCAGGGAGATTATTTCCCTGGCCCTCAAGGTTGGGGGCTCACCATCCAGGCTGCGGCCGCTGTAGAAGCCATCCAGAGAGGCTGGAACAAGAGGGGAGGGCCAAGGGCAGTGGATGAGCCCAAAGAACCAAACCACTAAGGTAGGGAGTGGGCTGATCATGGGAAGGATTTGTCCAAGGAGAGCCCATCCCAGAATCTGTCTTGGTGTCACCAGGTCAGAAGGATCTGGCAGAGACTGGGGAGACCAAGAATAACAGGAAGGGGGCATGGGCAGAGGGTTCTGGTTCTCAGCACTTGACATCTTTGCCAGAGCAGCCCTATGGGCCAGGCAGAGGTTCCGGGGGTGGCAGGGCACTCACCAGCCCTACAGATGGGTGGGGGGTCACTCCAATGTGAGGGGTGTCCGGGCACACACTTAATGCTGGCCTGGCCCTTCAGCACGTAGCCAGGGGCACATGAGAAGTGGATAGTAGCCCCCGCTGGGTGCAGCTGCTTCTCAGGACTGCGGGCACCATTCTCGGGGGCGCTGAGGCCGTGGCACGGCTTGAGATGTTCCACTGCAAAGCAGGCAGAGCCCAGTGAGGGTGCCAGGCCCCTAGCCTCCAGAGGCAGCATCTTCCCCTCCTCCTCATTTGAGACTTACGGAGACATTTGGGGGGCCGGTCGCTCCACTTGGGGCTGCTGGCTTGGCGGTCATGGCAGGTGAGGATGGCACTCCCCGTCAGCACAAAACCCTGGTCACAGATGTACTGCACAGTGGCCCCCACGGGAAACTTGGGGCTAGATATGAGGCGTCGGCTGTGCTCCACATCCCCAGGGTCATGGCAGGAAGTCACTATGGGTGGGGGGCGATGGGGGGAAGTAGCCCAAGTAGAACTCAGCAAAAGCCAGTCCACGCTGGCTTTGTTCCAAGTCAGCCAACATCTTTATGGCATATGGCTCCACCCCTATTTATTTGCCCCTACCATTTTGCTGGTGTATCTCCTCATTTGCCCCTTCCCATCCATCAGAGTCAACAAATACTGATTGGCCATATACCAGGAACGAAATACTCGGAGTACTTGGCGGATGACCCTATGAGAAAGTATTATCCCATTTCACAGATGAGGAAATTGAGGCTATGAATACCAGTTAATAATGGCTGGAGTCTGGGTCAGAATCCAGGAGAGAGGCTTGTAGGTTGTACTGAGGAGAATATGGGGAACAGGTACACTCACCCCTCTGGCAGGAGGGCAGGTCCTCACTCCAGGTTAGGTCCCACTGGCACATGAGGACACTGGATCCCACCACCTGGTAGCCAGGATAGCACTGGTAAGTGACGACAGTGCCGTGCACCAGCTCAGGCTGCGACGGGCTCTTCCAGCCATTGGGGATCTCAGGCAGCTCTGGACACGTGTCATTACGGGGCACCTCTGGGGGCAGCAAGACACAGGCCGTCAGCAGCACCAAAGGGACTGTGCTAGCCTCCCTGACCCTGAGGGCACTCCGGCTCCTGCCAGTTTGTCCTGGGCCTAGCCTGGCCTAGGCAGGCTCAGCGATTCATGCCTTCCTGCTCAAGGGCCCCTCCTTGCCTGTCCCTGGCATCATTCTGTCTCCTAGATTCCAGGGTTGTCACCTAAGCTTTGGCCTTACTTCCAGAAGCATGTTGGCCAATTCCTCAGGGATTGGCTAGGGTGGGGAAAATTGTCATTTCTGTCAAAGATTGTTAGAAAGGTAGAAACGAACACCTTTCCCCAGTTCCCTATTTCTGTTATGAGGTTCTTCCTGCTGTCTACCCAAATCCCTCCTGCTGCAGCGGAGGCCTGCTTCCTCTCACTGGGCCCTCAGGGAAGAGGGAGAACAAGACTAGCTTCCTGAAGGTGATACCTGGAGTTTCCCAGCTTTCCCTCGTCAGATAAGAGCACTCAGGCTCCTCATTGCCCTGGACTCTCTGACTTGCCACGGTTCGGGGTCTGCATCCTGGCATCCCTTTTCCCCCAGGCAGCAGGGTGGGGCAGGGGCAAGCTCACCAAAGAAGTGGATGACAAAGCCCTGCTGGTAGCCCAGCACTGAGGCCCCGGGGTCCGACTGGAACTGTATGGTGACGTCAGCCATGGAGGTAAAGAGCTTGAAGTGGCCACGGGGCCCAGAGTACTGGCCCAGGACCCGGGCTGTCAGGTCATCCCCATCGTAGAAGGTAAGCACGTCACCAGGGCCTATGCGCAGCCTGTGGAGGAGGACTGTCAAGGAGGGTGGGCCCGGGGACCCCAGGACGGGCTGGGTGAGAGATGTCCCCAGAGCTCAGGAGGTAGCTTGGCCGAGCCCAGCGGGCACTCACACTCGGACGTCCAGCATGATGCGCTTGTCTTCCTCCACATGCACGCCCCAGATGCAGTCCTGCCCACGGCCGTAGGGCTCTGGCCAGTTGGGGGAGAGCACCGCGCCGGCCGAGTCTGTGATCTCCCCACTGCACACAGCTGGAAGGCAGAGGAGACGCATCCCCTCCGCGTTCCCCCCAGTGCCATGTCCTGGAGCTGCCACCGGCCCACAGGAGTGCCTACCCACCGCTTGGAGCCCCCCACCTCCTCCTCAGGGGGAAGCTTGAATCACACATGTCAGAGGGCCCCTGTGGTCCCAGGCCCTGTGGCTGGCTCCCTGGTGCCCACCCTGCTCCCTGCCCCGGCAGGCCCATCTACTGGTGTCTACTGACCTCGGCAAGCAGGCTCTGTCTCATTCCACTGGGGGTCGTGAGGGTCAACGCACTCAATGATGATGGAGCCCTGCTCCAGGGTGTAGCCAGGGTCGCAGCTGAACTCCACGGTGGTACCCACGGGGTAGGAGGGTGCGCTGCTGCTGAAGTTGCCGTATTTGACAAAGGGCTCGTAGCAATGGCCTTGCTGGAAGGCTGCAAACCACAGGGCCCAGCCCAGCTCAGCCTCGGCTGGAGCACATACAGGGGGCAGTTGTCCGCCTACTTCCCTCCCCAAGGCCTTTCTCTTCCTGACTGCAGATGTATGTCTGAGGTTTGGAGCAGAGGGCAGGGACAGCCCAGAGCATCCATCCCGACTGTGTTCAGGAGGCCATCTTGATGACCATTGTATTCCCAGTGCCTAGTTTGTGCGTGGTACACAGAGGGTGCTCAATAAATGTGTTTTGAATAATGAACACATGCATGCACGAGTGGTGCTAGGATGTCTCTTGTAGCAATTCTCCTTCCCTGAGGGTTGGGGCCATTTTTGTTCTTCAAACTCTAGAGAATTCATTCTCTTGGACCAGAGGTCCTGGGTCCAGGCAGGGGTCTCCTGAAAAGATGGAGTAGAATCCTGGACTTCAGGAGAGGGGTAGGGGGAGGGGACCTGGGTGGCTGGTGAGCAAGGGCTGAGTTGGAAGGCGTGATAATGGAATGGAGGCAGAGGGGGAGGGTGTGAGAAGAGACCCCAGGCTCAAGACCCCCACCCCCAGTTAGGTCCCAGCAGACTCACCCTCATAGCGCAGGGCCATGCCTGCAGCCGCACCACTGCTGTCAGTGCTGAGTTCCACAAAGAAGTGTCGGCCGGAGCTGAGCAGGCCCTCGATGGGCAGGTACTCCACCTCGTAGGAATCATACACCGGCGGGGCCTCCACATTGTCCCCATTGCGGATGATGAGCCTGGGCCAGGAGAGCGGCAGCTGCGTGGCTGGTCGCTGAGTTGAGTGGGGTGAGGCCCCAGGCTTGGGTACCATCCCTCCAGCAGCGTATTACCAGGCCAGGCACTGCTATCCCACCAGGATACCCCCTCACCTGTCATCATCCTCTGCCAGGGAAACCTTCTCAAAGTGCAGGTGCAGACGCTGGCCCTCTGGAGCCTCAAGCAGCCAGTGGCAGGTGAGGTTGATGCTGTAGTTGCCCGGGAAGCCGGGAGAGACGATACGGCCCGTGGTGGCATTGCGGATCACTCCACCGCAGGAAGCTGTGAGACAGGGGTGGGACGGTGGGCTGGGCTGGCCAGTGGGATCCTAGACAGCCTAACAAGCCTCTCTGCCCATCCCAGCTCTGTACCTTCTGCACGGGCCAGCAGGGAGCTTGCTTTCATGGCCCTGAAGGTCAATCCTTTGCCCCTGTGACCCTGCTCCAGGCAGCCGACCTCCTAACCTTTCACACCTCTGTTATTCTTCATGTGCAACTCCCTTGGCTAAGGTAGATCTTCCACTGCCTAGCCGTGTGGCCCTGGGTAAGTCACTTACCCTCTCTGCTGACTCCTCTGGGAGGCCGTCCCTGATTTCCCCTGCCCAGGTGAACTTTATTAATACCCCTTACCAGGGTATATCTGCTGCAGGGTATATCCAACCTTCTTGGGTATATCTGCTGTCTCTACCTCAGGTCACTTTCTTAAACCAGTTATTATTGGATATGTCCCTTACCGAGGCCCCCTTGAGCAGGAACCAAGTCTTTTCAGGCCAGGCACAGAGTTGGTATTCAATGTTTGTTGAATAAAATGAGTGAATGGATATTAAAAAAGAGAGTGGGACTAGATCAGGGATGACAAACACCTGGTATGCATGCCATCCACCTCCAAATCTTGTGCCCTTAGCAGGCATTGCTAGCCAGGCGATGGTCTTGAACGCTGTCTGAAACAGCATCACTACCACTGTCATTTCTGGGCTGACCCCTTAGGGCCTTTCCAGCACTGGTCCCTCTGGCCTGGGACCGTCCTCTCTTCCTAAGCAGAGGCTTAGCAGCTCTCCCATCCCCATCATTGAGGGCTGCTGAGTTACTTGGCCACGGGCTCCTGGCAGTTAGATGGGGCCAGAGAAGGAGTCTCAGGCAACAGGAGTGTGGCTGGTTTCAGGCAGTGCTTTCCTCTCCTGGACACGCAGCTCTGGACCAGCTCTCAGAGACCAGGCTGCCATGGCCAAGACCCAGTGCCTTTGTCTCCAAGTGTTCAAGACTGAAGAATATTTTAACCTAATAAAGCTCCCGGGGAAGGAGTTGTGGTGAGTTTCTTCTCCGCTTCTTTGCAGAGGGGGCAGACTCACCTTTCTGCCTGGTCTCAGAACGGAACTGCCCTTCAAATCTGATCATGCCCCATCCTCCACTTAAATTCCTCAGTGGCTCCCTATTACCCTCAGGATAAAGCCCAGGCTCAAGAGGGTGTTCAAGCCCTTTATAAACCACTCTCTCTTGACTCGGCGTCAGCCCTTCCCCGTGCACCCTGTTCTTCAGGTGCACCTCACCGTGTCCTCACGACAGTGCTGCTTCATGCCTCCGCATCTTTGCAGGTGCTGTTCCAGGAATCCACTCCACTTCCCTGAGCCCTAACATGCCTGTCATCCTTCCCTGCCTTCTCCTTGGGAAGCTTTCCTTGTCTCCTTCCTCATTTTGGAGACGCTCTCCCTCCCTTGGATCCCCACTGTGCCCTGAGTTCCCCCCATCACAGCTCCGTCTGCACTGAACTTCCTGAGCTGCCTTCCAGTTTTCCCACCAGACAGAGAGCTCCTTGAGGGCTGAGCCCGTGTCTGGCTTATTCACCTCTGCTTATACCTGGCACCTAGAAAGAGTTTATAGAATGAAATAAGTATCAAAAACCCAAGCTGCCTTTCACGCTGCAAACTAAACATTCCATCTCCCTTCTGCCAACAAGCCCCACTCCACTGGCAGCAATCTCAGACTCCCTGATCACCCAGGGCCAGAACCTGGGAGTCCCCTCCTTCCCCCCATTCCCTCATCAGTGACTCTGGAAACACTTCCCTCCTCTTCATTCCCGAAGTCATTGTCTAAGTTCAAACCGTCTTGCCTGGCTGGCTGCCTAGCCTCCAGACACCACCCGGCTGTCTCTCCTGAGGAATAGTTCTGAGCCCCTCCCTCCCCATCTCACAAAATTTCAACAGCTCCCCACCCAGTGTCTTGGCCTGACATTCAAGGCCCTCCCACTGCCCCCTCCACATGTCTCAGGCCTCAGCCAAACCTGGCTGTTTTCTGTGTCCCTAAATGCTCCCTCACCTTCTCACCTCTGTGTCACTGCCCACATTGTTCTCTCCACTGAAATGTCCAGGGACTTCCCTGGTGGCGCAGTGGTTAAGAATCCGCCTGCCAATGCAGGAGTCACGGGTTCGAGCCCTGGTCTGGGAAGATCCCACATGCCACGGAGCAACTAAGCCTGTGTGCCACAACTACGGAGCCCATGTGCCACAACTACTGAAGCCTGCATGCCTATAGCCCGTGCTCTGCAACAAGAAGCCACAGCAGTGAGAAGCCCGCGCACCACAACAAAGAGTAGCCCCCACTCGCCGCAACTAGAGAAAGCCCATGTGCATCCACGAAAACCCAGCACAGCCAAAAATAAAAAAATAAAAAATAAATAAATTTTAAAAATCAGTTACTATAATTTACCACATCAACAGATCAAAGGAAAAATCATATGATCATCTAAATAACAGCTGTATGAATAGTTAATACAACACAACACTCATTAAAAAAAAAAAAGAAATGTCAAACCTTCAATGCTTACTTCCCCTAGGAAGCCTCCTAAGTACCCAGCTAAGAATGATTGCTTCCCCCTATCCCAGGTCACTCTGTCTCTTCACTGGTACTTTTGTTTTTTGTTTTTTGACTGTGCAGCTTGCTGGATCTTAGTTCCCCGACCAGGGATCGAACGTGGGCCCACAGCAGTGAAAGCACTGAGTCCTAACCACTGGACCGCCAGGGAACTCCCTCTTCATTGGTACTTTTAACTTCCTGCTCTGGAAGCTGGTGACCCATGTACTTTCTTTCACTCCCATTTCCTGGAACTGTGCGCTCCCTGAAGGCACAGTCTCTGTTTAATTCTGCTCTGTATACCTGTGATGCCTCCATACAGTAAGTGCTCAATAAGTGCAGGTTGGGCGAATGCCACTGATGTGTGTGGTCATTTTCTGGCTTCCTTATGGAGAACAAATGAAGGTGCCAGACAGCAACAGAGAGCAGGAATGAGCCCCACACCTCACTCCCCTGTTCAGCTCTGAGTCCCCTGGGGCTACTCACCAATGCAGACAGGCTCCTGAGAATCCCATAAGGGCTGGGTGGCGTTGAGACAGGTAAGGAGCCTGGCACCCTTCAGCTGGTAGCCAGTGGCACAGTGGAAGCGGGCACTACCTCCTGGGTGGAGGCTGGTGACAGTCACGGCTCCATAAGCTGGACGTCGGGGAAAGTGGCAGCTCAGGAGATAGGCTGCAGAGAGAGAATGGGTGATGTGTGTGTGTGTGTGTGTGTGTGTGTGTGTGTGTGTGTGTGTTGAGTGGGCTGAGTCATAGCCAGGGCAAAAGGGGCCTGCCCCAGCCTGCCTTGAGGTGTCAGAGGAAGCATCAGGAATTCCAGAAGAGACTCTGATCCCCTCCCCAGAAGGTGCCAGTGATATTTCTGGCAGCCTGGGCTAGTTACTGGAGCAAGTACAGAGGTGGAAGTTGGAGCCTTGGGTTCTGGTCCAAGCTTTCTGACACTTTTAGGTAAGTTACTTTGCCTTTCTGTGTCCTAGTTTCCTCATTTGTTAAATGAGGTTCAAAATGCCAGCCCACTTACAGGGATATTGTGAGAATAAATGAGATAGTATTTTATTCAGCTTGGTATCCCTGGAACCAAGAAATGTTTATTGAATGACTTGTAGATGTGAAAGAACTTGAAATAGAGAAAAGCCTATACTGATGTAAAGTACTGATATTATGTTTCCTATAGGGGACAAATATGAATTACAGCAGGAAACACTTAAGTCAGAGACAGTAAAAGCGTTCCTAGTATTCACTGAGAAATGCTAAAAAGCTTGATGGCAAGGGCTGTGGACTTTAAAAACGGGATGGGTCGAGGGTGGCAAGGCAGGACACGCCTTCAAGGAAGTTGTGGGAGGGACAAGTTGCCCTGGAAAACTTGGTAACTTTTAGAACTGTCATACCAAGTATGACCGAATGGTGGCAGCAAATCCTTTAAAAAAAAAAAAACCGGCCAATCCCAATCGAGTGCCAAACTGGGGCCTTAGCTAAAAACAGGGGTCAGGGCTTGGGTCTGAGAGGTGGTCAAGGAGAGGGGCTGAGTGAAGAGTCTGAGCTATAGTCTGCAAACCCTGGGAGGTGGTGGGAGAGATGAGGACCGTCTAGACTGAGGAACCACTCGTGGGTCTTGGGGTGGAGGAGGCCCACCCTTACTGATGGTACTAGGTGGATAGGAAGAAAGGTCCAGGCAGGGACTCTACAAGCCTCTGTGTGCCTTTGTATGAATATAAGAAAAGGCTGCCTCTGGGCAGACGAGGGTCCAGACACAAGTTTTGAGATTTTCACCTGTCCTGGTCTTAGTTACTAGGTCTGTGAAAGGGGGAGATGATTCCTCCTCATCCGTCTCTCACAGAGTTCTTAAAAGAATGGCCAATGAGTGATTGCTTGTGATTGGTAGCCAGTATGGGGCAGTGCTTAGGAGGTGGGCTCTGACGTCAGACTGCCTGGGTTTGAATACAGGCTCCCCTACTTGCTGTGCCACTCTGGGCAAGTTACATAACTTCTCTGTGCCTCAGTTTCCTCGTTTACCCACCCATTTGGAGTTTGCATCCAATGTTGTTACATGAGAGGTTAAGTGAGGGGATATATGTGCAGTGTCTGGCACAGAACAAATACTGCACACACCAGCTCGCTGTTATTGTTTGTAAGTTTGATTAATAAAAGCACCTCTCATCTGCATGCACCTTCCAGCCTCTAAAGTGCCTTCACACTCTCCTTACTTGATGTCTACAACATGCTTAGGAGGAAGTTAGGGGTTATTAACTCACCTTCAGGTGAGGAAAACCAAGGTTCAGAGAGACTGAGGGACTTGCCCTGACCACATAGTCAGTCAGTGGTAGAGTGGGTGCTCGAAACTCCTGGCCCTAGAGCCCACTGCTTTATATCTCCTCTTTCCCACCTGCTTTCCCACATGAAGTAGAAACCTGGGCTCAGGAGTCAGAGAAACCTGAGAGTAATAATGAAGGCTGTCTTGGGTGGTTGTTCAGGGCGGCCACTCACAATGATCTGGGGAGAAACCCCAGGCTGGGATGGGATGGGACACTCTACCCAGAATGGAGGGGGGAGTGACACTGAGGGCAGTCTAGGTCATGAGCCAGAGGTCGTGCTCAGCACTTGTACTTCCATCTTCCCCATGAGTTCTTATCACAGTTCTGGGAAGGGAGGTCCCCCCTTTCACAGATTAGGAAATTGGCCTGGGATGAGGTGAGAGCAGGAGGCTGGGGGTGGACAATGAAGCCCCCAGACTCCATGGTGGGTAAAGTGCCACTTCCCAAGACGAGCTTCCTCCTGTTGCCATGACGACTGTTCCCGGGGAGCCTGCATCACTGAAATCTGTTGAGCTATTTTCTCCCTGGCATCTGTTTCTGGGGCCAAGTCCAGTGCCAGGAATATTCAGGAGGGAGGAGGGGGATGCCTGGCAGGACATTCTACTTCCTCACCCTGCCTGAGGTTGTGGGAGGGGAGTTGGAATTTGGTTCTGCAGATGAGGGCCCAACCTTATGATCTCCAACATTATCTTGGATAGCTCTGACAGGGGTGTGGGTACAGGGCCCCTCACCCCCTCTTCTGGCACCCTCTTTCTCCAGCCCAGGGAGACGCGCGTATGAGCACACGCTCCTGTTCCCATCTCTGGGATCAGGGCTAATTACAGCCTATAATTAGGGGAATTACACTCATTAAGGAAAGAGCTGATCATTGACAAAAACTGGGCGAGGAGGGAGGGCTTCTGGGAACTGAGAAAGAGGCAGGACTGGGCTAGCTTTCCCAGCCCCTCCTTGGGGTCTGCACCCCTCGCCAGGCCTCCAACTCGCTGCCTTTCAGCCACCTTTGTCTGGCCCAACAGAGAGAAGGTCTGGGGGTTTGTGCAAAGGAATTTGCAGCAAGAGAGAAGGTTACCGTGGTATGATTATGCCCACTGCTAGGGAGGATTGATGAGCCGTTAGGGAGGCTGGTCGGGCTGCCTAGACGCTCACCCTTGCCTCAGCTGGCCCCTTGCCTCTGACAAGCCCCTGGACAGCCCCTGATGGCCACCAGGCTCCCTGTTGCCACACCAGATTGCTCCCCCAGTTTAGGTGGAGAGGCCAAAAAGGGGTGAGTACTCCTTAGGGGAGGGGTCCAAGCATCCCCATCTCCAGAGGAGTGATTGTGGCTCCTGGCAGGGCTGCGGAAGTGGTCCCTGACAATGCAAGCCAATTGTTCATGTCAATCATTTCCCCATTAGCACTCCCCAGTCTGAAATGGTTACCTTGTCACAGCAGTGCAAGGGATCAAGAAGACTTTGGGGAAGAAGTGGCCAACAGGGATACTGATGGGAGAGCGATAGAGTCCCAAACCCCTTTTCCTCCCTTTCCCATCCTACTAGCTCTTTAACATAGTTCCGGTTTCTTTCTGGATGTGTGCTAAGCCCTTGACATGCACCATTTTGTTTCATCCCTACCATGACTTTGTGGAGTAGGTGTTTTGGACTCATTTTACAACAGAGGAAAAGGAGGGTTAGAGAGGTCAAATGACTTGTCCAAGGTCAATAGCCAGTGGGAAGGAGATTCAGACACAGATGTGCACATATCCTGAGTCTGTGATTTTCCTATTACATCATGCCACTCTCCTATTTCCAGCGGTGTTCTGAGCTGACTGGGACATGGCCAGGTGAGGCAGTTCAGGAAGGCCAGGTTGGTAGCTAAGGACCTTTAGATGGTCACTATCAAGCCCCTTTGACCTCGACCCCCTTGCATTTGGGGAGAGGCCTTCTATTGTTACTGCCTTTTAGGTGTCTGCCTCCTGAGGAGATTCTGAACTCCTTGAGGGCAAGGACTTGGCTGGATCTTAATACTGCCAGTCTCTAGCACAGGCCTCGCAAGGAGCAGATGCCTAGGATAAGTTTACTGACTGAATGAATGAATGAGTGGCAAGGGACACAGCTGGGGCTGCCTGATCCTGTGTCAGTCCCCCTTTGAGACCAGTTCTCTGCAGGGTGGTAGGTGGAGCAGGGAAGGTCCTGGAGGTATCAGTTGGGCAATACTCACCTCCAGTTGTACAGAGCTTCCCTGGGCAACTGAGTTGTATGTTACTAGTCTCTCCATGTTTCCCCCAGGCTGTAACAGCACCAGAGATCCCCAGGAGGGCAGCCAGTCTGGGCTGGTATTTTCCTCAGCTACCCAGGCCTACCTTGGTAGTAGAAATGGAAGGTGCCAGGCCCAGCGGGTGGTGGGAGGCTCTGGAACCTCAGGGCCGCTTGGTGGGTGGGGCTGCGGATGACGTGGCCCCTCAGCAGGAAAGACTGGTTGGCCAGGGGCAAGGGGTCAGGCCCCCCGAGGCCCTCCACAGTTATTGTCTCCCCTTCTCGGAGGCTGATGTTCTGGACCTGTCCATAGAATAAACAGAGCAAAGCAGAAGAGTCAGGCTTCTTTTTGCTGATTGAGCCCTGTGGCCCTCAGGCTCCTGCAGGCCAGGGGCATGGCCAATCCTCAGTGCCCCTTGGGCATTGGAGCCCCCCCGCCACCCTGAGCTAGGCACTTCAGTGCAGGAAGAGCTCATTTTACCTTCCCAGTAACCCTGTGAAATGGGACCTGAAGTTCAGAGATATCAAGTAAATTATCCAAGGTCACGTAGAGATTAGCACAAGTGGGATTTGTAAACACGTCTGTTTCCAAAGCTTTTCAGCTACACCAAATGCTTCCTGTCCCTTCAAGCTCTAGGCTCAGTTTTCTCATTGGTAAGGTGGGGATGCAGTTGGTGTGTTGAACTAGATGGCCGAGGGCCTGGCCAGCAAGGTGGGCTCTTAAACATCAGCTTCCCCTGAACATCCTCTGTTGTCCTCTCACACCCAGCCTGCCTCAAACTGAGCACCCCCTTCCCCCAGCTGGCAGCTCCCCTGGCTCCCCAGCTCAGGGAATGACCTTACCATCCATCTGCAGGCCCAAGTTAGAAACTGGCATCTCTCCTCCTCCCTTATACCCCACATCAAATCCGTCATTCCTTCCTGTCAACTGGCCCCCAACTCTGTTCACTGCCCTTCATCCCCGCTGCTACCTCCCCCGTACTCGCTGTTATTGCTCACCTAGACCCTCGCAGCAGCCTCCTGCCAGCCTCCCTGCCTGCAGGGCTTAACCCACTTCTCCCGCCGCCTCATATTCTCTGAACTGCAGCCAGTGAATAGCCCTGATATGTTGCTGCTCATGGTGCTTCCTTATTTAAATCATCCGTGGCTCTCCAGTGAGCCCACAAAGACCATAGTATCTAGTCCAGACTCCTTGCTGTGGCCCTCGAGGCCCTGCCCAACTTGGCCTCTGCTGACTGCTCAGCCTAGCCTTATGCCACGCCCCTCCACGTGCCAGCCACCCTTCTGTTCTCTCTTCTCTGGGCCTCTTTTTCCAGTCCTTTCCTCTGGCTGTCACAGGCCCCTCTGCCACCACCCCAACACCCTTAGACCTTCAATCCCTGGAGCATCCTCTGGGCTCCATGCCTTCATTCAACAAGGATTGGACAGCAACAGACTCTGCCCAGAGGGGAAGTGTTAGTGTGGCCTGGTAAAGGAGCACTGGATTGGGAGCCCAGAGGTCTGGGACCTAGTCCTGACCATGTGATCTTGGACAAGTATGCCGACTATTTGAGCTTCATTTTCTCCATCATATAAAATGCCTAGTGTGAATCTTTGCTACTCAGAATGTGGTCCCTGGGCCAGCAGCATCAGCACCACTGGGGAGCTTGTTAGAAATGCAGAAGCTCAGACCCCACCTAAGATCTACTAAATCAGCCTTTGCATTTTTTTTTTTATATCTCTGATTTTCTTTCTTTCTCTCTTTTTAAAATTAATTAATTAATTAATTTTTGGCCGTGTTGGGTCTTCGGTGCTGCTCGCGGGCTTTCTCTAGTTGCGGAGAGCGGGGGCTTCTCTTGTTGCGGAGCACGGGCTCTAGGCGCGCGGGCTTCAGTAGTTGTGACACACGGCTCTAGAGTGCAGGCTCAGTAGCTGTGGCGCACGGGCTTAGTTGCTTCAAGGGATGTGGGATCTTCCCGGCCAGGGCTCGAACCCGTGTCCCCTGCATTGGCAGGCAGGTTCTAAACCACTGCGCCACCAGGGAAGTCCTCATCCTTTGCATTTTAACAAGGTGATTCCGAAGCATTGATCTACAGGGTTTCCAAGGTCCTTACTATGTTGCTCTGAGGTAGGACCTTCACAGATTATCCTCCTGGGCTAGTTAAGTGGCATCCAGTGAGTTACCAAATCCTTCCTAATCTTATCTCCCAAATATTTCAGTTGATTCCTCCTCTCCATCCCTTTGTCTCTATCTTGGCTCTGATTACCTACCACCCTCCCCCCCACCCATTGTTCCTCACCTGGCCTTCACCCCTCCCATCCCCAACTCATCTCCCTGGCCCCGGCTGTCTCAAGATTGGACCATGTCTCTCTCCTACCCAAACCCTGTTGGTGACTTCAGATTGTCCACAGGAAGAGGTCCAAACTTCCCAGCTCACAGTTGGCCTCAGCAGCTATGCCAGCCTCTTATCTTCACTGCAGCCACAGGCCATGCCTCACTCCCCTCCTCTGGGCATTTGCATATGCAGGATCCAGCCCAAGGAATGCCTTCCGTTTTTTCCTCTCCTGCTGAAGCTACTCATTCTTTCAGGTCTCAGGGCCACCGTCCTCTGCCTCCCAAGCCAGGCCAGTCAGTTCCTTTACTTCAGGCCTCTCTACCGTCTGTCTCTCTTATAAAGCCTAAAGGTAGCATTTCGGGTCACAATGCCCTCTTCGCTGGCCAGTTGCAATAAAGATGTGTGGAAAGGGTGAATGTGCGGGTCGCTAGAGGTACATTCCTTGCAGATTTCTGTAAACTGAGAAGCACAGAGCCTGCTGAGCCCAGCCAGGTCCAAGGACACAGCCGCGCTAGGCTCTGGGCCCCTCAGACTGTGGGCGGTGAGAGCATACGTGCCCTGCAGACTCCCCTGCCTGGGAGAAAAGGCCTAGGGAATCTTTGGGGCTGAAGAGAAAACTCAAGGCAGGGTGCTGGGGCAGATGTGCAGCCTCTCCATGAGGAGCTCCCCTCCAGGGCACATTTGGGTGGAGGCTGCTGGACCATCTGCCAGGGACATTCCTCAGGGAATTCCTGCAGCAGGCGGAGGCTGGATGAGGTCCCCTCAAACTTGGAGATTCTGTGATTCTAGAGTTGGGCAAACAAGACACACACACGTGGAATCTGTAATTATCGAGAGATGCCAGGCAGCATATAATCCTGCCTTAAGTGGGACTGAATGCTTGCAGCAGGAATCCTCTAGCGGGGAGTGGAGGGGTTGCAGGCTCAGGGAGAGCACGTGGAGCAGGTGGGGCTGAGAGCGCCTCACGGGGGCAGGGCCGGCCTGGGAGGAGGAGAAAGGGAGGACATCACCGCAGGGAAATTACTAATGAAGTGAAGGCGGAGAAGTAGACGTGAAGTTAGCATTTTTCCTAGTTCCCACAAACACCCTTTTGACCCCTATCTTCGAGCTCCTGACCCTGCTTTTTAGCCAGCAACAGTGGCAACAGCAATAACAATTACCATTCACAGAGCGCCTACAACGTGTCAAGCCTTGTACTATTTACAGATATTTCATCCTCACCAGAATTCTGTAAGGTGGGTGGTAAAATCCCCTTAAGTAAACAGAGGCTGGGAGAGGCTAAGGTCACACAGGTGTTAAGTAGCAGCGCCTGGCCTTGCTGGAGGCAAAGGCAGCTCCCTTCCTCCTAACCTCATGGGGCTGTCACCTGCAGACAGATTTCTAGACATCTTTATTCCTGGGTCCCAGGTCCGCCAGGTTTAGCAGGGAGGTGGTTTTTGGCCACACTGGGCTTTCCCCCAGAAGCCCGTAAAGCTGAGAAAACTGGGAGCTGAGACCTCTGTCCCCCTCCAATCTGGGGAAGGCATGGGCCCTCAAAGCTGGCCTGGTGGCAGGGGTTGCCATGAGAGCATGGAATGGAGTGGGCCTGATTACTTGGGGCTCTTATCCAGAAGGTACTCTATCCTCACAATGGCTGTCTATGCAGCGCTAGTCCCTTGGGTTTCAAGCACCCACTTGCAGGCCTGCCACAGTGGCCAGATGTAATTTGTCACTTGTTTGAGGGCCAGGCCTGACAGGGGCCAGACAGGGCTTGGTGTTAGGCAAGGGGGGTGATGAAGTCTTGATGTAATTTGCAGGCATCTGAAGGGCTCAGGAGACAGATTGAAATGTCAGCTCTGCTCACGAGGGCTGTCTTCCCACACCCCTAGCCAGTGAGTGACAAGAGGGGAGCTGGGGATCAGGCTGGGGAAGACAGAAGCAGAGGGAGCTGAGTACAATTCCCACAGGACTCTGGGCTGTCTAACACTGCCCAGCTTCCAACAGACCAGGGGTCAGTTCAAGGAAGGAAATATGGCTGCTTTGAGGGGGTTGATCCCTTCCTGGATGGGAGGTGGGGAGGATTCAGGTTGCCCTCTGCCAACCCCAGACCATCAGCCTTGACTGGCCTGTCTGTCCCCATGGAAGCTGCCAGTCGGTCTCTAGGACATGCTCTAATGGTGCGACTCATAGACAGGATGGTGCCACAAGTCCTTGCACACAATCATCTTAGTACAACCCTGCACAGGCCATGAGCTCAGGGATGACTTGTGTGTAAGCCCCTCCCCCAGTACCTGAGTCCCACTCCCAGAAGCTGACCACGGCCCCTGTTCCACTGCACTCTCCTGATCACCGACACCTGTGTGTGTACTCTGACATAAACCCACCGCATGCACACAACTCCCTCAAACACATGACCTGGCACACATGCCCACACATACATGTGCTCCCTTACTCCAACAGTAGTAGAATCACAATTCTTCCCATGAGATCCTTTACAGTTTTCAAAGCTCTTTCACACCCATTATCCTCACAGATCTCACAAAACCTCAATAAGGGAGGCAGGGCAGGCTGTGTTTACCTCCAGTCTATAGAGAAGGGAACCTCGTAATCAGAGAAGTTGAGAGCTCCTCTTTGGGTCACACTGTAAATCCAAGGCAAAGCCAAGACTCCAGGCCAGGACTCCTGATTCCTGGTCCAGTGCTTTGTCTTCATGCAAGCATCCCAGGCCTCTCCCCCGAAACTGGGAGAATTCCAGATGGGGTTCCTAGAGGAGCAGGCAGGGCTGGGCTAAGAAAAGGGGTTGGGGATTTGGGGATGGAGTTCTCCAACTGTTCCCAACTGAACTCTCTTTCTGCAACAGGACAATCTTCTGGGCCAAGGGAAGAATAGGGGCTCTTGAGTCCTGGATCAACTCCCAGCTCCATCATCGACTAGTTGATAGGTCCTTGGGCAAGTCACATGACACCTCTGAACCCCAGTTCCATCTGTGAAATGGGATAATCACACCCACCTCATGGGGTTATAAGGGTTAAGTTAGATCCCACCTGCACGGGCTCAGCACAGAGTGGGCACAGCGTGAGCAGTTCTCTTTCCCGTTTTTGGAGAGACCTGGGCCCCACCCAGGCTGTGGACCCACCTCACCTCAGGTCTGCCAGGGCTCTGCCTGGGAGGCACTGTACCTGGGAGCCACCCTCTCCCTAGCCCAGATTCTGAGCTGCTAGGAAGCAGGAAACAGGGTCAAGAGTCTGAGATACCACTGCCATTCTGAGCTATGAGGGAGCTTCCCACCCAGAAAAGGAGCCATACTCAGAGGGACTGGCTGGGAGGAGCCTTTTGCATCATCTGGTTCAACCTCCTTAAACAGAAAGGGAAACAGGCCCAGAGAAGGCCAGGGGCTTAGCCTAGTGACTGAGAGATGGGCTGCAGAACCAGGACTGGAACCCCACTTTCAGTTTCTGTGCTCTGTGTGACAGCTTCTATGCTCTTGTTTTAACTGACGCTTGTCTACAAACACTTACGGGGTAGGGTCTGCTTTAGGGAGGGGAAGAGGGGCCTGAATCCTTGGGGCTAGACCTGTTTGCTCCCTTGTGACCCCCCCTCAGATAAGTCTTCTAGGAGCCAAGAAAGAGGAGCTGGCTGAGAAATCTCACCCCCCTGACCCACCACCCTACTCCTGCGTCCATATTAGGCCTGGCCCTGACCTGGCCTAGAAGGGTAGGGTGTTCTGGTTATCAAACTGGCAGCTGGCCTGGCATGGGAGAGCAGTGTTCCAATGGGGCCATCTGGGGCACTAGGGCAGGGACTGTGGGCAGCTGTGTCCAGGCTCCAGATGGTACAGAGAGCAGCCAAGCCAAGATGGGGCTGGCAGCGGGAAGGTTCTTGGAATGCCAAGCACAGTGAGAGACATGAACCAGGCCCAGAAAGGCCTGGAGCTCTCAGGGGAGCTGGCTGCCTAGAGAGGAAATGGGACCCTCATGGGCCATGGGGCCCATGCCCACCCACCCTGAAGGGTCTTCTCTGGATCTCTCTAGAAAGAGCCTAGCCCAGTGTCCAATCCCCAGCTGAAACAGGCAAGCCTCTTCCCATCACAGAGGGCTGGCCCTGGCCTTCTTCCTACGGGCAGCCCAGACCCTCGGCCTCAGAAGGCACAGATAGCTGCAGCATCCTGAGGGGAGGTGGGGGCCAGGGATGAAGCAGGTTATGAGGGGCTGTGGCCTAAGCCATGGAGAGATGGGCTGTTAGGGATTCTGGAGCCCCTGAGGCTGTTCCTCACAAGGAGGGGATTGAGAGGGTCTTGCCCAGGGGCCCAGCCTTCAGCCAGAGCCGTGGCCACATGGCAGGGGTGCAGCGTGGTGTCAGGCTGACCTGCGCAGGAGTGAGATTTTTGGGTCTTTAAGATGTTCCGGACTTCCCTGGTGGTCCACTGGTTAAGACTCCGCACTTCCAATGCGGGGGACTCAGGTTCGATCCCTGGTTGGGGAACTAGGATCCCACACGCCGCGTGGTATGGCCAAAACGAAAACCAAAAAAAGTTCCTCTCCTCCCATGGTTCCTCCAGTCCCCCTTGCCTGGATTCCATCCCTTCCACCTACCCTGAGCCATCCCTGTGAATTCACGGAAGGGCAGGCAGGGGCTTACCCATGATGGGAAGAAGCCACAAGCCCTCCCCAAGCCTGAAGGAGCAATGGGCAGCCTCCTGGGCATTCCAGCTGTCTCATCGGTCTTGCCCCCAGTGCACAGTGTGGCCTGGCCCAACCGCCAGCCCTGGGCAGGAGGGCACTGCACTCAGGTCTAACCTCTGGCAGGAGTGCAATCCAGAAGCCATTAAGCCCACCTCCTGCTCCTAGGCAATAAGGTCACCCGTTCAAAACTGCCTGGGCAGGCTTCAAGGGCCAGTCTGCCTTACCTGCTGCTTTCCAGCTGAGGCTTGGCTTCTGGCCTCTCATCCTTCAGGCTTCAGAACAGGTATCATCACCTCTGCGGAGCCTTCTCTGACCCCCCCTGGCCCCCCCATGGTGGAGTGTGCCCTACCCTGGAATTCCTACCGTCCTCTGTGCTTCCCACTCCTATCCCCAACAGCACTGTGCATTCTGTGGTCATCATTTTTTTTCTTTTTTGGGGTCATCATTTATGATTTCTGTCTCCCTCACTAACTGTGAAGATCCATGTCTCCAGTGCCCAGTACAGAGCCTGGCACATAGTCATTGCTCAATCTGTACTGGTGGAACAAATTCACTCATCAAAAAACATTAGTTAGGGCTTCCCTGGTGGCGCAGTGGTTAAGAATCCTCCTGCCAATGCAGGGGACACGGGTTCGAGCCCTGGTCTGGGAGGATCCCACATGCCGCGGAGCAACTAAGCCCGTGCGCCACAACTACTGAGCCTGCGCTCTGGAGCCCGTGAGCCACAATTACTGAAGCCTGCGCACCTAGAGCCTATGCTTCACAATAAGAGAAGCCACCACAATGAGAAGCCCGTGCACTGCAACAAAGAGTAGTCCCCGCTCGCCGCAACTAGAGAATGCCCGCGCGCAGCTACGAAGACCCAATGCAGCCAAACATAAATAAATTAATAAATTAATTAAAAAAACAAAACATTAGTTAATGATTAATGGAGTGACCTTGGTCAATTCCCTTTCCTTCATGGCCTCAGTTTTTCAACTACCCATTGGGTATTGGTCTGCAGTGTCATTAATTCTTTAGGTCCCCAAGTGGCCTGTGTGGTGTGGCCAGGAGGCTTAGATAGGAGCAGAGGTTGCTGGAACTGGCCATGGAAGAACCTTAAACCCTGCTTCAGCCCTGATGATTCTGTCCCTCCCCACCCAGCCCTCCCTGCCATGGCCTCAGGTGCTCTCCGGCCATCAGGGCCGACAGGGTCCCCAAGGACTCTGCCCAGTGGTGGTACGGTAGAGGGCGGGGCCCTCATCTGCCTGCTATGTTTCCTGACAGCAATCCAGGGCTGTGGCAGGTCTTCCTCTCAAGGTTGCCTGGTAACGGCTTATACATTTGATAAAAAAAATGTGGCAGAACCAGACAACAGACACGGGGCTTCCGGGGGCTTTCACGAGAGGGTGGGTACCCAGGGTGGGGCTTGTGCCTGGGCCAGGGCCAGGGCAGGCAGAGGCAGCATCTTGCCTTATTGTGGAGAGAATGGGCCCGGCCCATTCTTCGGGACTGGGCCTGGCCTGGCCTAGTGGGCGTCAGTGGGGATGGTAGGCTTGGGGGTAGAACTAGCCCAGGCCTGCAGAGGGGCAGCCAGCCTGGCATCTGCCCCCTCCCACCCCCTTCCCCACACCTGCAGCTGGTGCCTTCCACCTGGTGAGCCACAGCCAGTGCCACCACTCATTAGGTGATGATTTTACATTAATTACCGTAATTAAGCGGCACTGAGTGCTAATGGCTTGAGGTGGGGTGGCTGTTCCTAATTACCCTCCCAGTCAGACCAGAGCGAGGGGCACAGGGCTTGACAGAACAGGAGCAAACAGAGAAAGAAGGGGAGGGGCCCACCAGTGCTGGGAGAATGTCCCCCTCCGCAGGGCCTGGCTCAGAGACCTGGACCTGACATCCCCAGAGGGCAGGGCTGAGGGTGCTGCCCCGGGACAGATGAGCTAGCTTTAGGCCCAGATCCAGGGGCTTCGGGATGCGTGGGGAGCAGGCCGGGAACGGGGGATAGGCAGAGCTGTCCTCTTCCCTGGACTCCTCCTCTGCCCCTTCCCTGTGCTCCTCAGTCACCGCCCTGATTCCCTCAACTGGGATGAATGCCTCTCCTCTCCACCTCCATTCAGTCTCCAGAGTCACATTAAATGTCACCTCATTCCTCCCCACCTCCATTCATTTGTCCACTCATTCAGTCAGCCCATGGAGAACCCAGTCTGGGCCGTATACACCAAGGCACCCCTCAAGGAGCTTACAGTCTAGTTGGGGAGATGACAGCTATAAACAGACCCATAGGAGACAGCGTGATGAGCGAGGATGGGGGATGCCCCAGGCTTTGGGGATCAGGAGAGAATTCCCAGAAAAAGTGATGTCAGGATTGAGTCCTAGGGGAGGAGATAGGAGGATGACTCTTCCATGCAAAGGGACCAGTAGGTGAAACCGGGGCTTGTGGGGAAAGTGCGCTTGACCCATTCCCTTAGCTGCAAGCTGTTTAGTGCAAAGCAGGAGTAGAGAACAAGGGAAGAAGTGGCTAGAGATGGGCCCAGAGGCACTGGCCTTGATTTAGAGGCCCTTGGGGGAGACGTGGGAGGTAGGATCAATTTCATTTGAGAAAAATGACTGCAGTGTGGGTGGAGGATGGTAATGGGGGCAAGCGTGAGTGGAGTGACCAGTGAGGCATTCACTACAGCATCAGGGGACGGATGACAGAGGCTGGACCACGTGGGGGTTGGGATAGAGGGGGAGCAGCAGGTAGATCTGAGTCTGGGGGAGTGTCATGGTGATAGAACTTGGGCATCAGGGAGCTGGTGGAACAGGGAGAGGGAAGGGCCAAGGTGCCTCTGGTCACACAGCTCCAGGGATGCCATCTACAATGCACCGTGGTGGCCCTGCTCTAGGTTTCTGACTGGTTGGGGTCAGTCTCTGAGGACAGGAGTAGGGTGGCAAGCATGTTTGGGGGAACAAAAAGGAAGAGTTGGGTTTGGGGCCTGTGGAGGTGGTGGAGCCTATGGAACAGCCATGAGGACCTGCAGGCTCAGGTTTGGGGATTAAGAGGGAGCCTTAATGCCAAGGGAGGGATGAGATGGCCCAGGAAGGTAGGGGGCAGGGGGCTGGGCACTAGGTCTGGCTCTCCCAGCAGCTGGTCACCTTCGATGCTGTGGCCATGTCTTTCTTCCCACCTCTGCATCCCAGGAGCCAGCACAGGGCCTGGCCCAGAGGAGCTACTCAGGGAGTATTTGCTGAAGGGACAGAGTAAGTGAATACATGAGCGAGTGAATATATGAGTGAGTGAGGCTCCACGGCTCTCACAGGTCCAACAAGGCCACCCTGGGTTCTTTCAACTCAGACGCATGGATTCAGATGCTCACCCAATCCCGTGCCCATCGAGGCTAGAGCCCCTCCTCAGGCTCTCCTGAGCTCCTGATTAAACCCTTGGGGGAAGAGGATAGGCACACGTGCTTCTCCAGCAGCCCCTCTCAGCCTAGGCATCGCTGCGTGGGAGCAGGAACCTCTTCACTCCCTGAGGCGCAGGGCAGAATCCAACCATGTTTTAGGCCCATTGCCCAGTCCTGGCCCTAGGTCCCTGTCCAACTGCTGACCCTGCACATCTCTACCCAACCCCCCGCCCCCATGGCCAGCACCTTTCCGGAAAGATAACACACTAGCCCCAGTTCTGCCCCTGCCAAATCCAGGTCACTCACCTTGATTTCCACACCGTAGCCAGGATAGACGGAGATGTAGTAGAAACAGTCCAGGCCGACATCAAGGGGTGAGCTGGGGGCTGTGGGGGAGTCCAGAGAGCCCTCTGGGCCTGAGAAATTCCAGCTACAAGGGCCTGGGAGGCAGGAGGAGACATAAGGCTAAACCCAGCTCTGGCAAAGTGGATCCAACTATGGCTGACCTGTGTGTGTTTGTGTGTGTGCGTGTGTGTGGGTGTGTGTGGTGAAGCTCACCCCTTGGGAGGTCTACTACCCTGTTAAAAGCAGGGGACCCCTTTCTCTTGAGCACCTACTGTGTGCAATCTTATTTCAGTTCTTGGCAGTGGCTCAGTGAGGTAGGTCTTATTGCCGTTTTACAGATGAGGCTCAGGGAGGTGAGATAAAATTTCTAAGGTCTGCTGTAGTTGCTTCCAATCAGGATTTGAACCTGCGTCTGTCTGGTTCCCAAGGGCAAGGCAGGCCAGCACACTGACAGAGAGGGAGGAATTCAGGGGCCCCTCAGCTCCCCCATTCCCATCTCTAGATCTGCAAGCCCTCAAGTAGCTGACCTGGTGGCTGGACTGTGGTGATGGTGGTGGTGATGATGGTGCTGGTGGTGGTGGTCTCCTCGTCATCTCCTGAAGCCGTAGAGGTGGTGACGGTCCCTTCAATCCCAAGCCCTGTGGTCTGCGACATGACCTCTGGAGCCCAGGGCCTGCCTACGTCTCCAGGACCTTCTCGGGTCGGAGTCCAGGCCCTGCTAGGGGGTGTAGTATTGGGCCTCTCTGCTGGGCCTGGGGTGGGCATTGCCATACTGGGCCCTGGAGGTAGGGGAGCTGTGATATGAAGTGCAGAGGGCTCTGACTCCAGGCTCCAGGGTCCTTCCCTGGACTGGGGCTGAGTAGGTGCTGCCACGATGGCTGGAGTGGGGCTGGTGAAGACGGGGCGGCTGTCCTGCTTGGCCAGAAGGGGAAGGGGACTCGGGGTGTATGGTGTAGGTGGGTCAGGTCGGAAGGGCTGTGCTGGCCTCAGCTCTGCCTCCCCCTCCTCCAACCCCTCTTGTAGGAATTCCTCGAGCAGGGGGTGGTGGTTAAGCAGCTTCAGGGTAGGGGCCGTTGTGACAAAGTGGATGCCTCGTTCTGGCTGCTCAGGTGTGGGGTTCACTGTCAGCTCCCCATCCGTCTCCTCCATGCCTGGGGCCTGCTCTTCCCCCACTGTAGGGGCCTCCGAGGAAAGTCCTGAAATAGTAACAGATGATCAGAGGTTCTCCTCCTGCCCCACAGTGAGCAGCATCACACCTAGTCCAGGCAGTAGGAGACCCACCTCTCTTTTTTTTTTTTTTTTTTTTTTTTTTTGCGGTACGCGGGCCTCTCACTGCTGTGGCCTCTCCCGCTGCAGAGCACAGGCTCCGGGCACGCAGGCTCAGCGGCCATGGCTCACGGGCCCAGCCGCTCCGTGGCATGTGGGATCTTCCCGGACCGGGGCACGAACCTGTGTCCCCTGCATTGGCAGGCAGACTCTCAACCACTGCGCCACCAGGGAAGCCCCCACCTCTCTTTTGACATAGAGCCTTGGGGAGTGTCCTCATGGTTGAAAATCATGGAGCTATAGAATTTTAGAGCTGGAAGTGAGATGATATCACATACTTTAAGGATGGCACATGAGATATCCCTTCTCCTCCAACACCAGAGGTGGACATTACTAATCTATCACTGCACTATTTCCTGGCTGTTCTCAGATTCGGCCTCAGAATCCTTTCTCAACACAGCACTCTAGGCAGCCATGCCTGATACCTCAGACCAACATGACGAACAAATATTTCTCATCCCTAACGTAGCTCAAAGGCCTTATTTTACCAATGACGAAACAAGGTCAAAGAAAGGAAGTAACTTGCTCAAAGTCAATGACCAGGTAATTGAAGACAGGAGATGACACCCTTAGCAAGAGTGCCATCCCCCACCAGTGTGACTTTTCTGCCTGAGATTACAGGGCATTGCATTCAAGTTCACTTTCTGTTCTCAATGAACCTGGTCATTAGTCTCAGGAAATGCTTCATATATTTGGATTCCTTCACGGACACATGACGACATTTTTGTTGGGGTCCCATTATGCCCTATTTCTCTCACTTTTCAGAAAATAATTTCTTTTGTCTCTCTCTCTCTTTTTTGTCCTTCTACAAAAGCTAAACTCTGGAGTAAGGCAGATGTAAACTCTGGAGTAAGGCAGATGTAGCTTCAAATCCATCACCATGGGACTGTGTGACCTTGGGCAAATAACAAACTCCCCGAACCTTATTTTTCTCATCTGTAAAATAGGGTTTCTTTTATAGGATTAACTGAGATAATATTACTTCCCTTTCCCATTTGCTGTGCCTTTCTGAATTTTCTTTATCTTTCCTTTGACACAAGCCAGGGGCCATCTAGGGCAGGATCTAAAGTAGGGTCATCTGCATGCTACAAGCCCTTCCCCCCCCCAGTCCATGGTAGACATTATTAACCAATTTTGGTTATTTCTTGCTGAGGCCACATGGGGCTTCAGAATCCTTCTTAACACAGTTATCCAGGCAGCCACTACCAATTGATTAGATAGGCTATGGAAGAAGAAACTTATTTGCTGTTACTGGTCTGAGGTTGCTATGCCGTTGATTGTACTGACTTATTTAAACACACAGCTGAAGAGATGGTGCATATTCTGCCTGTGGCCCACTAGGATCCCCAGATCCTTGACTGCCAGAAAAAGGTCAATGGATGCTGGCTCCAGATTCACTTCACATAGAATTTTGCCAGTTTGGAGAAGGCTGGGAAGATATTCTGATTTTAACAGCTCTCAAAATGGCTGCATGAAGATTTGAAGGGAAACACAGCCAGGGTGAGATAACAGAGTTTGCAAGGAGAAGGTTGGTTCCTCTGCACATCCGATGGTGGGGCTGTCATTCCACAGGCTCACACCCACCCCATGGATTGGCAGGCGTGAGGAAGCGGCAGATGGCCTACATTCTGTCCAGGAGACCATGGTAGTTCTGATGTGTCAGACAATTGGGAGGAGGGAGGAAATTGGCGTGAGGGAGGGGGGTGCAGGTCAGAGGGCTCTCCACTGCTCTGGGTCAGAGGGGCCTTGGGGCCCCAAAGCCCTGAGGAACGAGGCCCAACCCCTATCTCCTGAGATGCTCACTAAAGGAGTCCATCTGTGCCTTGGCATTCTGTACCAGACACTGACAACACAGTGTCCAAACTAGATGCCCAGCCAGACCCATACCCCCTGGAGCAGACGGTCTGGCAGTGTCCCGTGTGTTTCATCTGAGTCAGTGGTGGAGGGTCCAGGGAGTGCCTCTGACATGCCAGCACGGGGCTATTCTCTTTGCCCAGCCCCCAGATGTCACACGGTCTTTGCCAGGTTCCCTGAGAGTGATCATAGCATATGACAAGGAAGAAGAGCCTTTCTCATCACATAGACTGGAGCCTTAGGGTTCCAGTGTCCCCTTCCAGGGTTGCCCAAGAAGAGATGTAGCAGAGGCTCCCAGGGTAGGCACCTGCGGAAGTCTTCACTGGGAGAGGGAGTGCCTCTGTCTCAGGAAGGGACCGTAGCGGGCACAGCTCCTCCCGCTGGCTGCCAGGTGGGTGCTGGGCAATGGAGCAGAGTTAATGGGCACCTCCCGTCACTGTCGATTGCACTGATTGTGTTATCTGGGGGGACTGAGCACTTGGTTAAGTGGGATCGAGATAGCATATCAAACGAGCAAATTGATTCTACAATCAGCTGCCACGTGGTCCTGGAGGGTGCTACCCACTATCAGAGAGGGTAAGGTAATCTCTGGGAGACAAGCCATTTCCAGGGAAAGGGCATCTCCAGACACCCTGGATGATTCTGATGGAATCCTGAGGCCCTGTGAGCCCCCTCCCCAGGTTCCTGGGGTTCTCTCTGCCTGGGCTGACTGAGTCCAAAGGTGGAGAGACTGACAAACGGGGAGTGTGATGCAGGGCAAGCAGCAGGAGGTGTCAGAGACCCAAATGCCCAGTCTCATCAGGCACCTTAATGTGTGCCAGACACTGAGTTGGGCCGTTCCCGTATCTTGGATTGTTTAATTGACACTACGAGTCTGTGAGGTGGGAATCTTATTCCCACATTACAGAAAAAGAACCTGAAGCTTAGAAAGGTAAGGTGAGGACTTGTCCAGTCACACAAAGGTGGAGCTGGGATTTGAACCTATGTTGATCTGGTTCACAAAGCCCTAGTCTTTCCAGGACACTAGCTTGCCTCACAAGAGGAGGGGACTGGGGCTACCCAGCAGAGAGTCCTCTAGCCAGTTGAGGAAACTAAGGCCCAGAGAGAGGAATGGACTTGTCCACGGTCTTATGCAGGTTAGAAGTGGAGCTGAGGCCAGAGTTTCTGGCATCTGGGACCTGAGCTGAGGCTGAGCTGAGCTGGGCCCTCAGGAAGCCTTCTGGCTGGGACCCAGGGAGCCCCCATTCTGTGTCCAAAGCACACCTGAGTCTGGGACTCAAACCAGAAGCCGAGGACACCGCTCCGCAGGGCGGGCATGCCAAGTCACACATACACTGGGGTGTAAATGTCAGCTCTGCCACTTAAAAGTCAAGTGAGCCTGGGCAAGTCACCTCTGTGTCCTCAGCTGTAAAACGGGCAGTTTGGAGAGGTTCTGTGAGAATCTTTTTGTTCTAAATAGCAGGGGTTTTTTGTTTATTTGTTGTTGTTGTTTTTTTATTTTTTGGTGGCGGGGACTACAGAGGGAGAGGCCACACTCCGAGGGGGGCAGCTCCCTGCCAGGGCAGCACTGAGCAGGCCTTTAGGGTTGGGAGAAGCTGGCCCGGGTGAGGCCTCTCCTTTCTAGGCGACCATGTCCCCTGTTGTGTGGCAGTGTGTGTGACCTCGAGCATGTCAGCGTCCTCAGCTGTACAACGAGGATAATACTGCATCGCGCTGCGCAAAGGGCAGCCGCCTCCGAGGCTGGCATGTATGTGGGGGACAGTGGCCCACAGCAAAACAGCCCCCCATGATCCCCACCTGCCCGGTGCCAGTGCCGAAACGCAGGAATGCACACCCTGGGCTGCTGCTCCCGCGGGGGCCAGGGGCTGCGTCCTCCAGGTGGGCTGGGACTGGGAAACACCCCTCGGCTCCCACACCACCCTGTCGCCGTTCCTGCCGCGGAGCTTCCCGGCAGCCCCCAGCCCTGGTGGGCCCCGCCGCCGCCTCCTGGGCCCTCCCCCCGCATTAGCTCTCAAGCTATGCAAATAGATATCGGAGGGAGCCCTGTTTAAAGTATTTAGACGAAATGAAAAAAGGCTTTCATCGGCACTAATGAGCCATTCAGGATGCCTCCCCAGTGGATTCTCTCCCGCTCCGCCTCCCGGCCCGCGCCGCCCCCCTGTGGCCCCTCTTGGGATTGGAAGCCCCCTCCTCTTAGCCCCGCGCTGGGGCCTCCGAGGGAAAGCCGCCTGCCCTGCCCACTCCTCCCCTGGGCCCAGCTGGGTGAGGGTGGAGACAGGGGGCTGCGTGCTCCACCTGCACAGACTGGGATCTAGATGGGGCGCGGTGCTAGCTTCTGTTTAGGGAAAGCCACAACGACTGGGGACTCTTCTTCATAGCATCCAGCTGGGTAGGTGTTCTGTCCCTGTCTGAGAGTTGGGGAAACTGAGGCTCAGTGAGGCCCAGGACGTTGCCAAGGGTCACTGCCCCTGCGGACTGAGGAGTTGGAAGTGGTCTGTGTGGAGACAGCGGCGGAGGGTGGTGGTCCCTGCCTGGGGCAAATGCTGCACCAGGCAACACACTCCAGATGCCACCTCAGGCCCAGGCGGGCTGTCTGCTTAGTGCTGTTGTGTCTGCAGATCTTTCTGCTCCAGACAGAAGAAAAACCTCAGGTTCCAATCCCCAATCTATGTCTCACTAGTGGTGTGACTGGGCAGGGGGCTGCCCACTCGAGCCTTTGCTTCTCCATCTGTGGAGTGGGGACCTCCTGGGTTTGGTGAGGGCCATCTAGAGACAGGCCCATCCTCCCAACGGCCAGCCCCACCCTGTCCTCTGCAAGGGCGGGGGGACCTGCCGGCCTTAGTGGCTGGCACAGGAAGGGGACCCCACAGTTCTCAGAAAGGTCAGGCTTGATCCCCAACTTGTGGCAGCACCAGCTTTCAGCTGAGGGGAGCATGACTGCAGGTGGGTACAGGGGGAACCTGGGGGATACAGTGGGCAGGGAGCTACCCCTCAGGATTCTGGAGGTTAGGCTGGCCCAGCATAGGGAGAATGAGTATTTAATGGGATCCATTTATTATCCCATAAAAGCTAATGAGTTTATTCTGGAGGTTCTCTGGCCCCTTTCAAGTTTTAATAGGGAATTAGGGAGGGCCTGGCCCCTGTGGACCCCCTTTATCCCAGAGCCCGAGGGAGGGAAGAGAGGCTCCTGGAGTAAGAGCACCTGGGCCCCCCAGAGCCAAAGCCTGGTCTCCACAGCCACGGTTCCACTGGGCCCAGGCCTACCTCCTGAATTGAGGGTCCCCAGCTGGAGGCTGGCAGGGCCACACAGGGCCCCTGAGGCCTGATTCCATGTTCTACTACTGAAATAATTACCCCACAGTATCCCTGTGTCTGAGGTAGGTTTGCTGCTGTCGACTACTTGTATTAACAGAAAAGGCAATATAAGCCCTATACAACAGATGGGGAAACTGAAGCCTAGAGTAGGGGTGTGGCTTCTTCAAGATCACCCAAAAGGTATGGCAGAGGCAGAACGGACACGTCTGCCTCCTGTGCTTTGCAGCCAGGCAGCTACCGTTACTCAGTGCTCATGTGCTAAGCATGCGCTCAGCAGTTTCACACGTAATCAGTTATCCTCCCAAGAGACAGACACTGAGGCCCAGAATGGTTAAGTAAGCTGTGCGAGGTTGCACAGCCAACGCGTGGCAAGCCTGGGACGAGAACCCAGAGCTCAGCCGCTCCATAGCTCAGCTCAGTCTACTGCTCCCACTGGCCCGCAGCTGGACCTCTTGACCATCTCCCCACCAGCCTGGCCGTCACTATCCTAGGGCACTCTTGCTGGGAGCACTGCACCTTGGGGTGATGGGGAAGGAGTCCTGGTGGTATCTTGGAGGGCCAGTGGTTAGGGTGGGCAGTGGTTTGAGTGCGGCAGATACACTCAAAGGAAACTCCTCTGCCAGAACAGGTGCCTTCCCCCTTCTTCCCTATTGCTCACTACTTTGTCTCTTTAAACTTTCCCCATCCTACCAGATCCAGCTCCAATCCCCACTTGGGATTGAGGGAGCCATCCCTGCCTGGCCCAGTGGGTGACAATAGCTCTCTCCTCTGATCTCCTGGGGGCACTTTTTGGTAGGCCCTCAGCACACGTACAGCTTTGTCCATGGCCAAGGATCTAGCACAAGGCATCTCTCTTCCTGCATCTCTGCCCACAAATGCTGACCCCTGGTGCCAGGTACATTGAAGGTGGGCTCAGGGGATACACTCTCCAAGCCAGGATTCTGCCTGTCTGCACACTTGGAAGGCACCCTGCTCCCCAAAGTTCTTGGCCCTTGGCCAGGAGGCATGGGCAGGGGAGGGCAGGGGTGGGCAGAGGTGTGTCCTGCAGGGAGAAGATGGGCAGCCAACCCTTGGCAGTGCCCCAGCACAGCCCCAACTGGCAACTGGTGAAGAGTGTCTATCGGCACAAGCTGGTGGGCCCTGCAACCCCAGACTACCCTCTCTTCCCCTGCCACTGACCATCCCCCATCTCACCCTCTTACTACCCTCTCTTGGCCAACTCCTGGCAGTTCGGTTAAATCTGGAGTACAAATGCGAATGGGGGCACCTCCTCTTGGCTGGGACCTAGGCAAGGAAGTGGCTGGTCCCCAGAATCTGAGCCCTTGTAGCCTCTGTGTGCATCTCATCCCTCCCTCATTTACACAGGAAGAAACAGAATCCAGAGAGGTTTCCCAGGTCACACAGTAAACTTGGGGCAGGGCTAGAACTCAAGATTTTGGGGCTCAAGGAGCATCTGGCCCAACTGTTCTGAAGAGTGAACCCTCCAATACTTTTGGGGCTGTCTGCCATCTGTGTGCATGCCTCCAGCGACAGAGAGCATGCTGCTTCCTGAGCTGCCAGGAACAGCTACCTCCCCCATTGTACTAGGTTGGGGGTGGGTGGGTAACCCTGGGCTTCGGCATCTCCAGCGTTGGGGTCTTCTTGCCGATGGAGGGAGTAATGGGGGTAGAGCAGGCAACACCCAGGAGTCAGCCCACCTGTTCTGGTCCCCCCCCAACAGGCTAATTGGTCCCTCTGCACAAATCACTTCCCCATCCCGAACCTTCATTTCCCCATCGGTAAAATGGAAAAAGTATCACATTCCAGGATCTGGTGAGCCACAAAGGGCTCTGTGAAAAAAATACTGAACGCCACTGTTTACTGAGAAGTTACCATACACCTAGCACCATTCTAAGGTGCTTTACCAGAATTAACTCATTTATCCCCCCACAATAACTCTGAGATATGAACTTTTATGGGTGAAGAAACTGGGACCCAGGGAAGGGCAGTTCCCAAGTTACCAGTTTGGATGTGTCAGATTCAAACGCAGAGGCCATGCATCCCTAGTGCAGTGCTGTCTCATAGAACGTTTCATGATGATGGAAATGTTTTATGTCTGCACGTCTGTCATGGTAGTCAGTAGCCATACATGGCTAATAAGCCCTTGAAATGTGGCTGGTGAGACCAAGACACCGAATTTTAAATTTGATTTCATGTTCATGAATTTACATTTAAATCGCCACATGTAGTTGGTGGCTACCATGATGGAAAGCGCAGCTCCAAAACCCGACCTCTAGACCCAGAAGTATTCACCGCTCAGAAGGGAAGAGCCTAGAGTGGGAGGGGGTCCTGGAGAAGATTAAGATGGGCTGACAGGGTACTTCCCTGGTGGCGCAGTGGTTAAGACTCCGCCTGCCAATGCAGGGGACGCGGGTTCGAGCCCTGGTCCGGGAAAATCCCACATGCCGCGGAACAACTAAGCCCATGTGCCACAACTACTGAGCCTCTGCTCTAGAGCCTGCGAGCCACAACTACTGAGCCCATGTGCCACAACTACTGAAGCCCGAGTGCTCTAGGGCCTGTGCTCCGCAACAGAGAAACGACTGCAATGAGAAGCCTGCGCACTGCAACAAAGCATAGCTCCTGCTCGCTTTGAGAAAGCATAGCTCTCTTCTCACTAGACAAAGCCTGAGCGCAGCAGCGAAGACCCAACACAGCCAAAAATAAGTAAATAAATAAGTAAATAAATTTATTAAAAAAAAAAAAAAAAAAGATGGGCTGACAGTGTCTACTCCCTTCCTTTGGGCCTGGGAAAACTGGGGCCTGGGGTTGGGCAGGGAGAGGTGACAAGGAGCCCTGGGACTTCTTTAGGTTTTTTTTTTTTTTTTTTTTTCTATACGCGGGCCTCTCACTGTTGTGGCCTCTCCCGTTGCGGAGCACAGGCTCCGGACGCGCAGGCTCAGCGGCCATGGCTCACGGGCCCAGCCGCTCTGTGGCATGTGGGATCTTCCCAGACCGGGGCACGAACCCATGTCCCCTGCATCGGCAGGCAGGCTCTCAACCCCTGCGCCACCAGGGAAGCCCTTCTTTAGGTTTTTCATAAAGGCCTCAGGAGAGCTGGGCCTGTCAGCCACTCACTCCTCAGGGAGGATTGGTGCCACCCACCCACAATGTTTTCTTCCCGACCTGGGCTGAGCACTGATGTTCGGAGGGGTGGGGTGTTCAATGGGCAATTTGGGGACCTCAGGTAGAGCCGGTATAGGAGGACTTTATGGATGGAGGGCAGCCAGGAATCCCTGGCCTCTGGCGATTTGGCCCAGGATGGGGCCAGGGTGTGTGAGCGCTCCATGACAATGCCTGCTGTGCTCGGCTCACCTGCCCCTACCTCCCTGCCCAGTCAGGCACACAGGGCAGGGAGCCTGGCCTGGCCAGCACCCCAGGGCTCCTGGGCAGCCCCAGAGTAGCTGCCTGGTCTTGGGACCAGGGGAGGGCATCACATTTACTGAGCACCCTCCATGGGTCAGGCAGGACTTCCTAGGGGGCTGTCTTTTTATGCCAGAGCAGTACCTTTTATGCCTGGAATCAATATTTTACACTTTGTATGTGAAGGAACTGAGGCTGAGAGGCAAAGTGAATCATCCTAGTTCATAAAGGAGGAAAGTGGCAGATAAGGGGTCTGAACTGGGTTTGCCTGTTCCACAGCCTGGGCTCAAGTTTCTACTGCAGAGTTGCTGCTTCATGTGAGCATGTGTGGGCCTGTGAATACGTGGGCCCGTGTGTATACGTGAGCGTGTGCATGTGCCTGCATGTGTGTGTGTGTGTGTGTGTGTATGTGTGTGTGTGTAGTTCCAAACACACAAGGGCCAGAAGTCATTACCCTTTGTTCTCGACCATGGACGCCACACCCTGGAACCTGGATTCAGGGTCCTCAAGCCTGGAAAGGCCCAACCTCCCGGAAGGGATGCACTTCTCCCCAAGGCGGCTGCTGTGCTGCCTCCTTTTCATCCTGCACCCTTCTTGGACCCTGACTTGACCCTTCCCAGGGCCATGTGGCCTGGACAGCCCCTCAGGCTCTGGGTGTGTGGGGAGAGAGGGGACAGGGCTCTGGGCCACTGCCCTCTCCTTCCCACTGCCCCTTCTCTCCTGTGAGGCTGTGGCCAGGGGCCCAGGGTAGAGGGAGTGCCCAGCTAACTGCCACGTTCTCCGCTTTCCAATTTAAAATCTAATATGGTCTCGCCACTGCAGAGCTGGGGGCTGGAGAGGTGATTAATGAGGCCTCTGCTACAGCGTCGCCTGCTGTGCTCTACACCTTCCCCTGTGGCCCTGAGTTCCCCGCTCCTGCCTGCCTGCTGGCCCTGGGACCCCTAGCCCTGCCTGCCAGCAGTTCCTGGTGCTGGACAGGTGGCACAGGAGCTGGGGGCCTGGAGTGGGGCATTGGGAGAGAGAAAGGGGCTGGCCTTGGACGTGGAGGCAGCAGGACTGACGCCCACCCCTGGGGCAGGCTGGAAGGAGAGGAACAACCTGGACCCTCTTTGGCCTTACCTCCCTCACCAGCTGGTACCTAACCATTCTGCTAACTCCTCTTGATAATGCCAGCTGGCAGGAGTGTGGCCAGGGCAGAAGAAGGATGTGGCCCTGGGCTGGGTGCTCAGGTCAGCCCTCTCCCAGCGCCGCCACCTCAGCAGCAGCAGGGATCATATTTCTCTGAATGGAAAACCTTGGAAATGTCAGCTGGGCTGAGGAAGGCTGTGAAGGCCTTCTCCCTGGAGCTAGTGCCAGGGCTGGCTCAGCCCAGCCCAGTGGTGAAGCTGGGGAACAGGGGCTGGTCTAGGGAGGAGGAGGAATGGCCATCCCCTCCATCCTCTGCCCCCTGCCCAATTCCAGGTACCTGCGGAGGAGAGTCCCTCCTAGCCACTGAGCCCAGCAAGGTACCAGGGTACCAAGGTACCAGCATCTTTGGGCTGTTTCTCTCTCCCCCCACCAATCTTCCCTGCAGTTCAAAAGCTGGCATTACTGAGGTTACTCCCAGTGCCTGTGTTCACCTCTGAGCTGAATGGCCGGCCCGGTAGCCCCAAGATTCTGTGGCCTTTGGTCAGAGGAAGAGGCTCACTCTACGTACCAGGGCCAAAGTGACCTTGTGACCTTTGCCCTGTGGCTACTTTTGTCAGCTACATCTGGGAAGAGATGGATTGAGGGATTTGGCTGCACCTAGACCCCCAGTTGCCCTGATCCTTAATGCTGAGGTGGGCTCTCTCTCCCCTGGGGGTCACTAGAGTGTCTGTCCTTAGCTGTGAAAGCTGAGAAGACTGGTGAGGCCTTGTCAGAGCCCTGTCTCCAGCATGGAGGTAGCTTTGCCATGGACAGGCTGTGTGACCTTGGGCTTCTCTTGCCCTCTCTGGGCCTGTCTGGCTTTTCATATAGTACTTGGTTCCTGGCTTTTTAGGTTCTTTGGGTGGGTGGGGTGGAGAGTCACAGCCCCTCTACTATCAGTGCCCAACTGCAGGGGTTGATGGAGCCTCACAGTGGGCAGTGGTAAAAGTGGAGGGGGCCTGGCAGGGCAGGGGACTGTGCTCTGTTGACTTGCCACTTTCCTTCTGAATGTCACTGGACCCCATACACCTCATCTCCAGTACCTGAAGTCCCTGTGTGTGTGTGGGTAGCCTCATCCAGGTATACTCCCTCGCGTCTCCCTCACACTTTGAACTCCATTCTGTCTCTCCAGCTTCTATGGGGGAGATGCAGGAGGTCCTGCCTTACCTCCAAATGGCCTGCGGAAGAATCACTGGAGGCCTGGGATCTGCCTTTAGAGGTTTGGAGGGGGCAGGGGGAGGGTAGCCTGGGACCTTCTCCTAGCCCCAGGCAGGTGGCATGGGGCCTAAGCTGCCCCAGGGCATGGGCCCTGCACCTGTGGACAATCCCAGACTCCCCTTGTTTCTATGGCCTGTGGGACTGAGGGGAAAGGGCCTTACCAGCCCAACACCCCAGCCTGTGAGGCTTCCGAGGCTCAGCTTGTCCTCCCCACTTCCCCAGCAAGCCTGAGTGGGGGAGGGGAGGGGTGCAGAGCAGCTAAAAATAGCAGCAGCAGCTCAAGTCTCCTTGAGGGGTCAGTGGAGCCCAAGACTGGGGAGGAAGAGTGTGGAACAGGCTCTGGGGAGGGGAGAGACCAGACTGAACTGGGACCTGCTGTGCCTACACTCAGGGCCACAGTCCCAGGGTATAGGGACAGAAGGGTACAGATATGCAGGGACATATGGACACAGACACCCAGGGGTAGATGGACAAGCCAGGCAGAGATATATACAGACATGGCTACCTGCATATCTGGGGCTTCTTCTCCCCCAGACCCCCTGGGAACACCAGATGGACCCAGCTGTGCAGCCCCCAATCCCTCAGTCTTCTCTCTTGACTCAACCTTGCTCTGACTTCCAAGGACCCTGCCAGACGGGGTATGTGTACACCTTGAGTAGAGAAGGCTAAGTCCTCCCTCTGTGTCCCTGTCAGTCTCCTCTGCTTGAGGCCCAGGGCAGGGAAGGACCAGGGAGCGCCAGAGGTAGCATCAGGGATACAGGTGCAACAGAGACTAGGCTGAGGGCACCACCCCAGCCTGAGCGGCAGGCTTCTTCCTAGCCTGGGCTGGCAGGCAGGGTGGGGGGATGAGAGGGAGACGGCTGGACCCAGAAGAGCAAGGCTAGGGCTCTGTCAGGAGGTGGAAAGAATGGAGTGGGCGGTGAAGGAAGGTGGACCAGGGCAGGCTGGATAAGCAAATGCACCAATGACCTCTCTCAGGCATGCCTTGTTTGGTCCCACCTTTACACCTGTGCCTGGAGACGCCAGGGGCTCTTCCGTCCTCAAAAGAAGGTGACTCCCTCTCCCCCATTTCCTCTAACCAGCCAGAAAATAGGACCTCACAACAAGAGGGAGGCTGCCAGCTGCCAGACCAGATGTTTCCAATCACTAGCACATCCCCTTGCTGGATATAAATGATATCTAAGAATGTCCATCAGAGCAGCAAGCCAGGGTGAAAGCCCTTAGAAGCACTCTAATCCCAACCTTCATCCCTCTACACTGCTAGTCTCAGCTTCCTAGTCAGACCTGGGCCAGCTGGCACTCACTGCCCGCCCCTGCCTTGGGAGTCCAGCCCTGGGCTCCTCCGGCTTCTGACCCAGCCCCTCCAGTGATGACCTGAAAACCAGCCCCTCCTGGTGCTGGACAGCTCTGGCTACACGAGGACCCTCCTCTTAAGCGGGGCTTCCAGTTTCTTCCCTGTCACCACCCCTTCTGATTTTCTTTGATTTTGGATGCTGTTTTTTGAAAGAGGTGGGACAGATGCCATGAATTCCCAAGGAAACTGAGGCACAGGAAGGTGACATGATTTGCCCAAGGTCACCCAGCCAGTAAGAGCCAGTATCAGGTTTAAACTCTGGGAGTCCTGGTGCCCTGACCAGCATTCTTCTAATCATGTTCTTCCTTTGGGGTTGCCCCCTCCTCCCGGAGGCACAACTTGGCTCTCCAGACTGCATGATATCCCCCCCTCACAGGCTTTGGGGCTCCCTAGGCACCTGCTGGCTGGTGGGACCTAGGCCAGACACTCAGCAGGTGGCTGCCTGGGGCACAAAGGAGCTGGTGCTCAGCTGCTGGGCTGGGAGGGAGAGAGGGAGAAGCTATGGGGGTGGGAATGGGGGAGGGATCAGGGCTGAGAGTGGGAGGGGCAGGGTCTGCTTCTGTGCCTTTTATAAGGAGCGAGAATGCAAAGGGGGTAAAACAGCATGCAAATGAGCATCTGTTGGGGGTTGCTCTGTGGTTCAGGCACTTTTCACAGGGGCCCTGCAGTTCTGCCCTTGCAGCACATGACCAGCTGGAAGGAGAGTCCTGAGGGTAGAGAGAGGAGCCCACGGGGAGGGGAGGAGTGGGGGACTGAGAGAGATGCTGAGGTTGATGGGTGCAGGATTCCGGCTGGGCCCCTGGGGACTGCACTGGGGGAGGGGAGAGACCCACAGCTTGGATTCTCCAGCACATGTGGTTTGGTGGCAGGAGGGGCCCTGCACCTGCTCTGCCTTCTTGGGAGGTTAGAGAGACACTCAGACCCAGCAAAGATGGAAGGAGTTGTGATGGGGGGCACCAAGCAAGGCCTGGCCTAGGGATCCTAGAGGCTCACTGGGCCCTCAAAGACCCCAAAGATGAACTCTCTTGCTACAGAAGAGAAACTGAGGCTCAGAGCAGTCCCTGGCCAGGAATATCTTGTCCTTTTGAAGGTGAGTGGTTGGATGCTGTTGAGCATCTTGTTTGTATCACATTTAATTAAAATCAGAGGGTCTGTAGTCTAGCTGGGGAGGCAGTCACAGCTGAGTTTATTAAGAAGGCAGCTCCCCCTCCAAAATGAGTTCCTTAAGGGCAGGGATTATGTTGCGTTTCTGCCTATTAAAGCACCTGATAGGTGCTGAATAGAGGGTTGTTGAATGGAAAAGGGATGGGTGGATGAAGGATGGATGGATGGGCTAAGTTCCTGATGGGTGGTAGTGTTGAGAGAAGAGAGAGAGCCCTCTGGGCTGGATGATCAGGAAAAGAGGGGGTAGTCGAACTGAAATAAACAGAAGGACCCAGGGATAGCATTCTAGGTATGGAAAAATGGCTGAGCAAAAATGTAGAGGTTGGACTGAACAAGGCATGCACAGGGTCTAGGGTTCACCCTAGCACCCTCACCCAGTCTCTCCGTTGCCCACCTCCCCACACACTCAGTTCCTTCTCATCTCCTGGCAGAGCCCCTTGTCCCTGCTGAGCCCAGCCAGCACCCCTCACCCCCGCCCCTTTCCACCAGCCTGTCTGCCGGCAAGGCTGCACTCTGCAGCCTGAGACCCCGGATTGTTGTTGGAGAAGCAGCAGGTTTGTTTACTCCAGAGCCCGCCTGAGAAATCTCAACAATCAATGGCCAACAGCACTGCCGGTGCTGCGGTATCGATCCTCCCCTCCCAGGGCGGGCAGCCGCGTGGCAGGTAGGCAGGTGGAGGGAAGCTGTGGTAGGCTTGGTTCCCAGTCCTGTCCAAGATCTGAGCTTCTGGCAAGCTTGGGCCTTCCCCCCTGGGGGCTGGGTCTCAGCGGGGGTGGGGGTAGGGGTGGGGGTAGGTGGGGCAGCCCAGATACAGGAGAGGAGTGACTCGTATTCTCATTCACCAAGGCTCCTAAAAGATGGGAGAATAAGACTTACCCAAGGTCACTGGCCTCTGGGCCAACACTTCAGGGTTCACTTGACTCCCAGTCCCGTGCTCTATACTGGCCTCCAAGTGTCAGAAAAGATGTTTTATTCCTCTGCCCCTAAGGACTGAGCAAGATAAAACGTCCCTAATCTACATCAGTAAGGACTGAGGGTAGACATCAGGAAGATAAACCACTGTCATCATTAGAAACATGCTAGAAGAAAGTTAGGAGCCATTTATGTCTTGGGTCTGTCTGACAACATGGGCTTGAACTTGGCATTCTATAAAATGCAGATAATAGCTTCTATCTCATAGAGATGATATGAGGACTAAATGTATATAAAGCAGAACAGTGCCTGGCACATAGCTGGTATCTGATAAATGTTTGCTATTATTGTTGCTGCTATTATTATTAGGATATTGATACTCTTCTGGGTTCCCATCTGCTTGTACTGAAGCTCTGCCTTAGGGTGGGGGAGTAGACACAGTGCTGGCTGCAGCCAGGTTTTGCAAAATGGGCAGGCACTTTGGAGTAGTCTTATTACTTATTGGCTTTAAGCCCAGGGTAAGTGACTTAATCTCTCTGAAGCTCAGTTTTCCTATCTGTAAAGTGGGGATAACTAGCCCCTTGTATTAAAATAGAAAAGGCTTAAAAATGAAAGACTTGGCCCCTGAGGGTTCTGAGCCAGGCCTCATACCTCAATAACATGTTTGTGAAATGAGGAATGAATGTACCCCAGGGGATGGATACACCGCAGGGGCCACTTTTTCGGAGCTGTGGAAGGTTCCTGGACATGAACTGTGGTGGTCCTGGATGACTCCTCCACCCCCACCTTTTCATTCAAGGGCATGACAGGCTCAGAGCTGCTCCCAAGGTTTCATATTGGTCCTTCCAAGCTCTGTGAGGGTGTTTGAAGCTGAGATGGATGAGGAGGTGATAAAGACAGAAGACATGGGGCTACCCCTCCCTTGTCTCAGTCCTTAAGTTCATGCAGGGCACCCCCTCCCAGCCAGCAGAAGTGGTGGGTACATGCTGTGGGAGCGAGTCAAGAAGCCTAGGCTCTGGGCTTAACTCTGCCGCTGCCTACCTGCACAGCTCATGAATTTATTCAACGTGTATTTAATGCATGCCATGTGCTAGGCTCTGTGCCACTGGGGACCCAAGCAGTGGTGGCACTAGGGCAGCAGGAGAGAGGCTTTAGCCCTCTCAGAATGGCCATCAGCACCCCACCCCCAAGCCACCTCAGGCTGACAGCGTGACAGCTTAATTTGTGGAAGGGAAAAACTAAGTAAAGGCTATAATTTACAGTTGGGATAATTGGCCAACCGTTAGGAGAGGGAAAAAATCCTAACATACAATCTATGTAAAAATAGTGTGCTTGCTACGCAAACTCAGCTTCAAGACACAGTCCCAGCTGCCATGCACCCAGCTCTCCTTTCCAAACAGGCAGCTGACCCTAAACTTCTTCCAGAGAGGAATTCTAGAACGGCCCTGAAATGGAGGGGTGGAGCAAAACAGATTTGGTACCCTTGTTTTTGAGTTCCGTCTTGCTCTTGGAAAGGAGCATCAGGCAATCAGGTGCTCGCGATCCAACAAGATGCGTAAACTGATGGGGGAAAGCCAGGGGATGGTGGGAGCACGGAAGAGTCCCCTGACCCAGGCTGGAGGTCAGGTGAGGCTTCCCCTGAGAAACCATATAGTAGATGCCCTATAAATATGTGCAGAAGAATTGCATGAAGGGCCAACTAAGCTGGGACCTGAAGCATGAGATGGAGTGAGCCAGGTTGGCCCAGGAGGGGAAAAGAATTTCAGGCAGGAGGAACAGCAAGAGACCAGAAGCTGTTGAAAACATGGATAGTTTGGGGAACTGATTGGCCTGGCTGGGCAAATTGGCTTCCTGCCGGAATTAGTGTGAAAGGGGCCTTGGAGACCTCCTAGTACCTGCTCCCCACCTCCCAGCTGCTGACTAGGGCTGGTAGCATTGTCTCCTCAACACCAACCCCCCGCCCCCAAGCCTCTAACATACACAGCCTGGCTCTTCCTCCCTGAGAGGAGGCCAGTAAGCTGGGGACCCAGAAATCTGCATGACTTGACAGCCTTTGGAGGCCCTAATGTGCTTCCAGGCTTGGCAAACACCAGTTTGGTGCACCCTTAAACTTGAACGCTCCAGGAGGTGGAGACCCACAGAGGACAGAGACATGCCTGAGGACAGACAGGTAGCCTGAGGCTCTTAACCATCTGAAGTGAGAGGTTGCTTCACTAAAGTAATCCTTACCTATACGCCCTTTTCCACAGCCTCTTTCTTATTTGGGGGTTGGGGTACCCAGCTCTGACAGCTCTGCCCAGGTTGGGGCGCAGCATCCCTGAACTGAGCCCAGCCTGGCAAATGGGGCCTGAAAAGGCTTGGAGAGTTGGGGACAAAGAGGGTGGAGGAGGCTGGCACGCTTGGGCACCTAGGGCTGGGTGGAGGGAGGGGCTAAGGAAGGAGGTTTGTTGACATGCTCCCCACCATTCAGGCAGCCATGGTGGAAGGGGCACAGAAGCTCTAATTAAGCCCAGTTTCTAATTAAACCCAGCCCCTGTGTCTCCTCAATCCCCATTAGCGCCCCATGGTGTCTCCAAGGCATTTTAAGCTGCCACCCTGCTGAGAAGGCTGGGACCGCTGCCAGGGCCTGCCTAGCCTGATGAGCTTAGGCTCATGAGGGGCAAAAAGCCAACCCAGACTTCCCCTCCAGTCCGTGGCAGTTTCTGGGTCCTCCAGTCTCCTCAGAAAGCTAGGGGAGCCTCCTGCCTGCCATGTCAACCTCTGGGGCTCTGAGTGCAATCTAGACTGTCTCCCACTGAGGCTTGTGCCCAGCAATCCCTTCCTTACCCCAAAGTGCCAGGTTGGGCAACAGGGAGAAGGGCTTGGTGCTAGTTTCGGCTGTAGCCCCCAGACTCAGGAATATTCGGTCAGACTCCAGCACCTACCACAGAGTCTGCAGGAAACAGCAATTACCATTTTATGTTAAGGCAGCCCTGGTTTGTTAACTCTTTCAGCACTAGGGCTCCTGGAGGCCAAGCCTTCCTCCTCTTCTTGCCTCCCAGACACCGTCCCCCAGTTCTTGGCACAGAGAGCAACCCCTACTTGCTGTCCCCTCCCTCACTCTTCCCACCACATACTCCATCAGAGTTCAGAGAGGGGGAGCATCAGGTCCAAGGTCACACAGCCAGTGGAGACAGCCTCTACCTCTGGAGACCCAAACCCCACCCCAGTTTCTGCTGCTTCAACCTTCACAATCTCCCCAGGCCACATTCACACATGCAGAGTTTAATTAACTTTATTGATATTCAGAAATTAGGAGAATGACTAAAGGTAATTGCTCATTAAAAATCATTAAACTGACACAGCAGGCTCAAGCACACGCCGCCCCTCCCAAACCGCTTTCCTTTCCCCTTGTGGCAGGATCGCTGGGTACCAACTGTGGGTTGAGAGGACCACCGGTGGCTCATAGCGCCCCTCAAGCCTCAAGCCGATCGTGCCCCCGCAGCTGCAGAGGGAATAGGGGACTGAACCCATGGGGTTGAGCCTGGCCCAGCACGATCTTGCCCTGCCCCTGAGGTCTCCACCTATGCCGCCTCCTGCCACTTCTGGGCTGCTTCCGGCTGCATCCAAGCCTGTGTCTCTCTGCCAAAATGTGAGGAAAGCTGAGGCTCCCCTCTCGAGGCCACGAGGCAGAGGGATGCACCACCCAGCCACAAAGGCTCATAGGCCGAGGTCTTTACTGCTCCGGACCTGCCTTCTCATTGCTGAAGCCCCCAGGAGCCCTGAGATGGCCAAATGCATTGCCTGCCAGTGAGACCACTCAGTACCCAAACGACTGGGACCTTGGAGCCCCGCTGGGAGGAAGGGGTGTGCCAGGGCTGGCCCAGGTCCAGGCCTTCTCTCCTCAGGCCTGGCATTGCCAGGCTCCTTCCTCTTCTCCCTTGGGGAGTGAAAATAAAGATCTTTCCAAGCAGGCAGACCCCTATCCCACACACCCCTTGGGGGAGAGGTCTCGTGGGCATTGGGGAGGTCTGGATGATCAGGGAGGGACACTGGCTGGACACACACAGACTCTCTGCCACAGAGTGAACAGATTCTTCTCAGCGCTCACACCCACAAGCCTAGCGAGGCTCCCCGGACTCCTGGCCACACCAGCCATCCTCCTGGAGACCCGCAGTCTCACTCCAGCCCTGCAGGGAGCTTTCTGGCAGAGGCTGCACCGCACACTGGCGGCCTTACACACTCCTCACACCACTCACTGCTGAGCCCTCATGCAACATTCAGACCTTCTGAAGCCCAGACACACTCGGACCCACTACTCCGGACACTCTGGTCCCTGATTACATTCACACACAGACCCACACACCCACCCAGGAGATTTTGGACCACAGGCCAGGAGGCACACACAGGCCCTGCATCCCAAGGGAGCTGTCCAGCACAAGGACGTGGCCCAATCACAAGAAATGCCCCGGGCTCCCAGGGACATTTTCGGACAGCTGGGCCAGGATGCGAGCTTCTCCTCCCCCCTCTCCCTGCCCTGGCCCTGTAGGGCGTTCAGGACTCTTTTCCTCTTCCGCAGCGGGAACACATGGCACTGAGTTCCTGGAGCCACAAAAGAACCCGGTCTGGGCAGCCAGGGAGCAGAGTGAGCACACCTGGCTGCGTGTGATTGGAGCCAGAGGCTCAGAGAGGGGCTTCCACGTCTCTGGGGACGCAGAGCGAAGAAAACCGTGGCCCAGGGGCCCAACCTGGCCCCGGCCCCACCGCCCTGAGCTCCTACGAGGCCTGGAAAGATGGAGTGAAGAGGTTAGAAACTCCCACCTTCTCCCCCCTCCACATCATGCCCTACGAACCATACCCCTAGGGATGGCGGGTCCCAACACCAAGCAAGGTTTCGGCGATCACACCAGTCACTGGCTGCAGTGGAAGAAAGACGTGGGTGTCCATAGTTTTGAGAGCGTTTGTTTGAGCCAGGGCAGGTCCCGCCGAGAGTTGGAAACCTTCCTTCCCCGAGACACAGAACCCCCATCCTCTCCCTAACATTCCCTCGCTGCACACTCCATGGCCAAGCTTCTCTCGACCCGGGACCGATGAAGTTGGAAATCTGACCGCAAGCGGGGGACCGAGGACCGCAGGGTGAGGTACCAGTCCTCCCGCGAAGAGTCTGCGGCCATGGGGTGGGGAGGGGCCGAGCAGGACGGCAGGCAGGGAGGTAGGAAGAGCTCCGGGCGTGTGCAAGAATGGAGGGTGCAAGGAAAGGACTCCGGGGAGGACAGAGTCTCTATCTCAGGACCTCAGCTGTTGCAGCCCAGGGCAGAGTGAGGAGCCTGATAGGGGTCCCCGGACCCCCCGAGTTTCTCCCTGGAATTGTACTCTAAATCCCGACTCCCGCGTAGCAGCGCCAAGGCGGAGAGAGGTGAGAGAAGTCCCAAATCCGGGTCCGGCCGCCATCCGGCCCCGTCCCTCCGCAGTGAGAGGCCCCGGAACGGGTGGCAAAGTCGAAAGAAGTTTGGCGGGCGACAACGGAGGGGGGACCCTGGGCCGCCAACGGGACCGTCCCGACTCACCGCCCTGTGCTCTGCCCCCCGGCACGCGCCCCAGCGCTCCCAGACGCCTGGAGTGTGCAGAGGTAGCGAACGGGTGAACGCGTGAGTGTATGTGGGGAGTGGGTGGCGTGATGAATTGCAGCTGAAAAATCCCATTAGATCCGGAGAGATGATTAAAGGCGAGGTCTCGGCCGGGTGCGAATGGCGGGAGCAGCGGCAGCTTCCCGCCCGCGGAGCCCGTGCCCCGCCCGGCTCGGCCGGCGCGGGGGGCAGCGCAGCCGGCGGAGCGCGGTGCCTGGGCTGGGCAGCCAGATGCGCGGAGCTTAGCGCGGAGATGGTCCTCTCTTCCCACCCGCAGGACCCTGCTCCTGCCCAGTCCTGCCGCCGGACGCCGGGGTCCCTTACCGTGAGCCAGGAGCGCCAGCAGCGAGGGCAGGAGCAGCAGGTCTGCCGGGCGCATGGTGCCGGTAGCGGCCGCGCCCCAGGTCGGGGCCGCGATGGGAGGGCTGGGAGCTCGGCGGGGCTTGGGTGCGGGTCCTGCCGGGGAGAGGGAGCGTGGCCGCAGCCGCCGCCGGCGCCTGACAGAATCAGCACCACGGCCAGCGCCTGGCGTCGGCGCCGGGGATCGCCGCGCGGGGCTGGGGGCGGGGGCGCGGGAGGAGCGGCTTACCGTAAAGTCTCAAGCAAAGGCGCAGAAGACCCGGCGGCGGGAGCACAGGCTCCCGCGCCGCCGCCAGCTCAAGGGAAGGACTTCCCTGCTAATGTGGGCACACGGCCCCCGCCCTTCCGCGCTGCCCACGCCCAGCCAAGCCTGCTGCCCTCTCCCCCATTAGCAGCCTGCTGAGGAGGTGGGGTTCTAACCCGATTCTCTGTGAGAGAGCCACCCTCTCACCATCTCCCCCCACCCCATCCTGGTACCTGAAGGCGCCAAGGGTGACTTGGGAAGACGTCCGCGAGTGAGGCAGCTGGCGAGGCCCGCGTGCCCTTGTGGCAGCTTCGTCCTGGGCCTATAATGAAGATGGCTTTTGAGCGTACAAAGGACAATAATTTATTACTTTGTGTTAAATAAATGCCAGGGCTCCAGGCAGCTGCAGCAGCAGCAAACTGTGCTCACAGAAAAGCTTAATTATTCTGATATTACAGTTAAAAGCCAGTGGTACTCGTGTCCTGGGAAGACATTCTACACTTGGCAGGAGCCAACCTGGTCAAACTGTGAGAAGCTGAAGGTAATATCCTGGGTCCCCATGCAGCCCTGGATCTCCAGTACCCTGCCTTGGCCCCCCTACAGGACCAGAGAAGCCACAATGCTAGCCAGTGAGAGCAGACCCTGGAACTGGCAGAGAAAATGGGAAAGGCATGGGGTGTGTGTGAGATGGCATTTCCCTAGGGCTATTTTAGATAGAGACTTGAAGGAGGCCCAGGGGAGTAGCCAGGGAGGCTGTACCATTCAAGGGCATAGAAGAACAAGCTTCTAGGACTCTGCTTGGGCTGAGCAGCCCCAGTGAGTCATGGGGCAGCAAAGAGGGCAGTCACATCCCTGAGGCAGATGTTTAGATCCAGAGGTTTTTCTGGCTACTAGGATGAGTTCACTTGAAGAGCCTCAATGGATAAATGGGACATGACCCTGTGACTGATGTTATTACTCCCTGTAGAGGAAAAGGAGGGCTGAACTTCCTGTGGCCCCCGGGGAGAAGGATAGCTTTCTGTTTAGTTCTTTTCACATGAACTTGGCTCCTCTCCAAAGCTTCCAGACCCCAGTCATTGTCCAGTGCTCTTCCTGATCTCATTCTAGAAGCAAGTGGCAAGACTTCTGCTCATTCCTCAGAGTCTTTTTGTCCTTACCACCTCCACAATCTTCCAGCTCTGCTTATCAGATTCTCTCTAGATCCTCTTACCATGGGCTCTGGGGAGCTACCTTGATCCCTGTAAAGAATCCCAGGCAGCAGGCAGGTGGCATGTAGAATTACCTGAGGGAGTCACTGGGAGAAGATTTCTGGACTGTTGTTTCAAGAAGCTGAGAAAAAATATGGCAGTAGCAGAAGGATGGCAGAAGGGAAGGGACTTGACAAAAGAATCAGAGGTAGGGAGAGGAAGCCAGGAAAGAAGATGCAGAAGGGACGGAGGGAGAGGGTTGCCCACAGAGGAGGGAGGTAGAAGGTTTTGTGGATGAGGGGAGTTTGAGGAAATACTGGCAAATGGCATGAGAGTCTTCCTTTCCTCCTTGAAGGTATTCCTGAGCTCCTCCTTGATTCCTGGCCTCCTCTGAACTAAGCAGCTTGGGCAGAGGAGGGTGAATCATGACCCAGGGATGAACCTTGTGTGCCAGGATGATTCATGGGGATTTGGAGGCTAGTGGCAGCTGGGCTTCTTGATGAGGTGGGCACTACTCACAAGAAGGAGAAGCTCAGGAACATGTCACATCATGGTTTCTACCGCCTGAAGTAACCTAGGCATTCAGGAGGGGGTCCAAAAAAGACTACAAACCCCAGAATGCATCACTCTGCCCTGAGCTCAGAGGATGGGTTTGTACTGCATCATGGGAAGAATATGTACCTGGGCTGTCCCTCCCTCCTGGAGACAGTCAACGTGGCCTCTGTGCTATGGGTTCCCAGTTAGGTTGAGGCAGAGCCTGGACCAAATTGGGAAGTAGTAGAGTTTCTGTCAACACCTTGTCTCATGCCCTTCAAGGGGCCCGTTCTCCCCAGATCTCAGCATCACCCACAAATTAAGGACAATAAGATGCCTTAGGGAACATTCAGCTCTATGCTACAGTTTTATAGTGCACTCAAGTCATATACACATTTGAAAGTGGCAGCCTGGGGAGACTTGCAAGGCTCCCTTTACTGGTCTCATTTCTCCTCTTCATTCTGTGTCCTCCACCTGGCTCTTTACCCCCAGAGGATCTTGGCTTCCTTGTCTATATAATTGCTTGCTTGTCTTCTCTACTAGCTGTCAACTCTGTGAAGGTTCAGAACATGGCTGTCTCTTCAAATCTCAACCTAGCCCAGTGCCCTACACATAGTAGATGCTTAATAAATATTTGTGAATAAATAATGGCATGCCCAAGGCAGGTCACTGGTGCCAAATTAGTGCTGTAAGATAATGGAGAGGGGACAACTGCTTTTGAGGAGGAGGGGAGGTCATTGAAAGTTTCACACAGCAGATGGGTTGACTGAAATCAGTCTTTTTTTGTTTGTTTTTGGCCACACCATGCAGCTTGTGGGATCTTAGTTCCCCCGACCAGGGATTGAAACCGTGCCTCCTGCAGTGGAAGCGCTAAGTCCTAACCACTGGACAACCAGGGAATTCCCTGAAATCAGTCTTAATTATGCTTTAGGTTTCAGTCAGGGGAGAGGAAGAAGGAGGGCATCCAAAGTGGAGGGAGGGACTTGTGCAAATGCAAAGTGGTGGAAATTGCAAGATGGTGTGGGGTCAGGGAGAAGACTGGTTCTGGTGGAGAAGGGAGTCTCTGCAGGGATGTAGGAGGAAGCATTGGAGCAGGCTGGGGCCAGGCTTTGTGTTCGTCTGAGCCATAGGACATCCTTAGTGACTACATGGAAGGGGTTACCCCATCACAAAGATATTTGCACCCAAACAAGGGAGTCCGGAATTATCAAGGTGGGTTTTCAAGCACCATGGCTAGTGATAGGAACTGAGGGGTTCACTGCTGACTCAGAAGGTAGGGGAAGGGATCTGAGTTACAATGGCTGCATTAGGACTGAGAGCCAGAGAGAGGGAGGAAGGGGCTTTCCAACCTCAGGGACCCTCATAGCTTCTGCCCAGAGAGTGCCAGACATCCAGCACACACCCCTGGAGAAGCCAGCCTCACGTCCCCACTTCCAAACAGCCCATCAATTTGCGGGATCACAGGCACATTGGTGACTTATTTTGAAGTCTCTGCCTGGATGACACTTGCTTTCTGAGTGAAAGGAGAAGAAAATTAGTCTCCTCTAAGACAGCTTTCAAACCAGAGCTACATCTTCCATGGAGCCAAGGGGTTTTGGGGGTTTCAGGGAAGCAGGAGCAGGGGCTACCACCTAACTCCAGAGACTCCCAGGGGCACACTGCTGCCTGTTCACCTCAAACCACTCCTCAGAGGGGGCTCCGAGACCCTGCAGCATCTGGAGCAGTCTGGGATGCCACAGCTCCAGCCAGGCTTCCTGGAATACCCAAAGTCAACCTTTTGAATTTAGGGGCAGAAGGAGGGCTCTGCTCTCATAAATGGGAGTCCTAACTCCTGAGTATTTGCTCCCACTGCAGGACCAGGACCAGATCAGCTTCTGCAAGAGCCCAGGATGGGTAGAGACAGCAGCAGAAGGGGGTTTGATGTGAGCTGCTTTCCATCTCCAGATCGAGGCCTCCAGCCAGCCCACCACCCCCAGCCAAAGCCTTTGATCCTCCACAGCTCCATAAATGTTTAATGCCACTGGCTGGGCAGAAATGAAGCAGGTGCTGAAACAGAGAGACTGGGGAAAGGACTTAAGATCCATGATGTTGGCTACATTATTTTCACGTAGGAGCCCTGGGATGGTGGGAGGAGGCCTTCCTCCTCCATATGATTGAAGTCCCAGGATTCAAGTTTGTGGCACTAATAAAGGAAATTCTTAAAAGCCCACCAAGGGGTTGAAAATAAAATGAATAATCAATTGCAGAAGCCCAATTCCTGGTTTGATTGAAGGAGAAAGATGGACAGTTAAATGACAATCAAATGCAAATACAGCTCAACAAACACCACAGCAATTACCAGGCACAGGGACCACATGGTGCTTGCAGGCAGCAGGGGTTGACAATGTGGAAGCCTGGGCCCGTGCAGAGGTGATGGGCGTGAGGCCATTTTAATGGACAGTTAAATAGATGCAAACCCTCCCCCTATCTACTTTGCATACACTGTTAATGAGTGGGGAACTGGAATTCTGGCATCCAGAGGGAGGTTATTTCAGAATAACCTCATTTCAGAATGGAAGAGGACCCGAGTGCCTGGGAGGTGAGACCAGAGTGGGCCCTTGCATCAGAGGACCTTGACATGGTCACTCTAGTCTCATCGGATTCTTCACACCAGCTGGCGCTGAAATGTTGAGGGCTGAAATTGAAGGGAGCCTGTGGGGTCCTCTGGGAAAGGGCTCAAGGTGCTGGTCTTCCAACAGCTGAAAGGCCCTCAGTGAGAGTGGCCTTCTCTTCTAGATTTGCATAATGCTTTGCATCTCATTTGAATGCTATTAATTTGGTGTCAGGCTAGGTTGGCACCGTGTAGAAAAGAGAACAGCTGGCTTTCTCCCTCCCCTCTGTACCCTGAGGCTCACCCTGAGCAGAGCCCTCCCTAACTTGGGGGATGAGGCCTCTACTTCCACCACCCCTCAATGTTCCCTGGCACTTGGAGAGTCTCTTGGTGAAGCCAACTCCTAAAAGCCAAGGCTGCCTGGGCAGTGCGGCCACCTGCAGAGTTATGCAGAAGGAAGAAGAAAGGGTCCCCCAAGGTTGCCCTCACCAGACTCAGAGAAACCTTGGGAGTATGCTGGTGGCCTTCTTCTCCCCAAGCAATCAAGGCGGCTTGGCTTGGAAAGGGTCCAAAGATAATAACCCAGAAAGGGAGGGAACAAAGACAGGTGATAATCCCAGAGAAATATAGAGGGCTCTAGAAATAAAATGCTCTGAACTCCATATTTCTAGTGCTTGAACTTACATTAAATACATCTGTCCGGAGGCATTGGGTTTACAGTGGTGTGGCTCAGGCTGGAGACCTGGTACCAGGATGATGGCCATGTGATGAGGGTGTGGGTCACGGGTGGGGGGGCGGTGAGCTCCTGAGAAAGGGGGAGGAGGCCCCAGATGCATTGTGTGGGCTGCTCCTGTCCGGTGGGCCTCAGGGGGCTACTGTGAGCTGGGGGTGGGGGAGGAAGGAACAAACTTTCCAGGCTGCCTGGGATGCCCCTCAAAGGCATCTTAGTTCTTTCCTATGTGGAGCCAGCTAGAGTGCCCCACCTGCTTCTTACCTGGGTTGGCCTGACCTGGAATCCCGGTCAGTAGTAGACAGAGAGTATTTATGCATAGGACAAGCAAGGAGGAGGTACCAACTGACCAAAAGCTGGTCTCCTTTTGTCAGGGAGAGCCCTTCTACCCAACAGAATCCCAAGGCCAGCTCCACCTACCTCCGGGGACTAGGACAGGATGGGGGAGGCATGAACCACTTTCTGGACCTCATGCCCTTGCCCCTGACAGTACTTACCCTGGGTCATGCCATGGCTGGGGGTAGAAGAATGCCTCCCACCCTTTTTTTTTAATGCCTGAGGTAAGATTAGGGGGTTGCTTTGAATAATGTGAGAGGATAATTGAGTTTTCCCCTTTAAGCAAACCCAGGCATGAAGCTTTGGAATTACATAAAGGACGGGCTCATAGCTGGTTCATATTTTACAGAAGGGCTTTAAGTATTTCCTCTTCAAAAAGATTGCCACATGCACTTAAAGCAGATTTATGAAAATTTGGTATATTCCCCATTTTTTTAGAAGTTAGCCCTGAATCCAGTGGGCTGTACTTCACCTCTAAAAATAAGAATAACAGTATCATTTATTATTTACTATTACTGGGCATTGAGCTGGGGAATTTATATCCTCACAGCAACCCTGTGAAGTAGGTATTGTTATTGTCCCCACTGTACAGATGAGGAAACTGAGGCTCTGGGAGGCTAAGTGATTTGTAGCTAGTTAGTAGGTCCAACCAAGCAAGATATACAGAATACCAAGGCAGAGCAGAAAGCTATAGATGCCAGTGGGCCTTTGCAGGAGCAGGTGTGGGAGGGATCTCAGGTTCACTTGATCTCTAACCGCTGCCCTGGTCTCACCTCCAGGAGGTCTATGCACAGATGTTCTCCTCTGGTGCAGTCCGTGGATGGTGGGCCACTTGGAACAGGCAGGGCAGGGCTGGTTACTTATCAACTTATTCTTTAGACAAATATTAAGTATCCACTGTGCTAAGTGACGGGGATAAAAAGGTGAGTGAAAACAGACACTGCCCCAGCCTGCTCAGAGCTCACTGTCTAGAATGGGATACCTTGCACAGAACCACCTGATTAAATGCAAAGCTACAATGTAGCAGATGCTCAGGAGAGGTTCACAGGCTGTGGAGGCCCACGCTGGGGACCTGATCTAGTCAGGGGAGGCTTCCGTGAGGAGGCAGTGATTGAATACAAATTTAAAGGACAAGTATGAGTTATTCGATTGAATAGGCATGGGAAGTATGTTCCATGCAGAGGGAACAGCATGTGCAAAGTCCTGCGGTAGGCAGGACTAAGAGACGGTTAGTGTGGCTGGATCATAGAGAAAAAGAAGTGTGGGGTGGGATTCAGCTAGAGAGGCAGGCAGGTGTAGAGCTCCAAAGCTCAGGGGGCTGCACATCACCTCTAGGCTCCCCATGTGCCCATCTGTCTAGGCATTCATCTGTCCATGCATTCATTCTACCTTCCTCCAACCTCCTACCCAGTTCATTCATCACCCTCTCACTCGTTTGTTTACTGAATGAGGGAACGTCTATTGTGGCAGAACCTTAGTGGCCTGTTGGAAAGGCAGAGCTCCCAGTCCAGGGAGGGGAGATAGGGTCTCAATACACTGAAACACAGCATGTCCATTTGTACTAGGTGCTTCAACAGGGCAATGAAAGCCCTAGAGGCTAAGTGTCTCCCATGGTTCAAGCTTCCTAAGGCAAAGCAACATCATCCACTCCAGGGAGATCTTCCAGTCACACAGTTCCTCCTGGCATCTATCTCATTCCTTTGAGAGCCCCAAGGTGGGGAGTGTTTCTGATGTCCCTTTTCATTGGCCCTTCTTTTGGGTTCTTAGGCATCTCAGTCCCAGGAGAACACAGGGAAAATTGGTCAGGTCTCCCTCAGATATCAGAATGCAGTTCCAGACACTACCTTTTCTGGGCATGAAAATAGGACAGAAATCCCAAATGTCCCTTAATTCTAGCCATGCACTCCAACCCTTCACTCCTCCTTGAACTACTTGTCCTCTGCTTGTGACATCACAATGGTCTCTATGGCAACCAATTGTGAGGTCACCAATCTTTAAAGCAACAGAATCTGCAGGCCAGACGATGGCCTGGAAGAGAGAGGGAGCGGGCAAAATGCGGGCTTGAGAGGGAAACCAGTTCCCACTGGGAAAGCACAAGGCCACCTGAGACCTATGGGAGGGAGGAGGATTCCACTTCTAGCACATCTGTAGCGGGGTAAAAACAGCTTCTTGACTTTGCCCCTCACTGAAAACTTCTACACTGAAAATCAGCCCCTCTGAAATTGCCTGTGAAGGGAGAACTTCATCTAATCCTACTCAGATGAGCTGTAGAAATTGATGGGACACGGTGAGCAGCATCCTGGGATCACTGAGGTGGCCCCGTGTACCACTGGGAAGTGGAGGTAGGCGTGATTCTGGTCTCAGCCCCACTGGCCCAGAGGGGCTGGCCAAGACCTGGCCCATGTTGGAGCCTTGATTTCCTTATCAGGGAAGGAGTGAGGATGTGAAGGTGCTAAGGAGCTCTGTTTCCTCACTTATAGGATAAGCAACTGATTCGCTTAACGCTGTTGGGCCTGCCCTCCATCTTCTGAGTGAGTGGGGGAAAGGAAGTTGCTGGTACTTCTTGGGTAGGGCTGGGCAGGCCTGCTGGCTGCTCCGAGATCATGTTAGTGGTTTGCAAGAACAAGGCCTTCTGGAAAGGAAGACTGCTCATCAAGAGGCTGGGGGGCATCCTGAACGGTGCCCGGGCTTCAAAGTCAGGTCTGGGTTCAAATCATCCCAGCCTTTTGCTTGCCTTGGGCAAGTCTCTGAGCCTCTCTGGGCTTCTACTTCTTTACATAAGGAAGATAAGGGACTTCCCTGGTGGTCCAGTGGCTTAGACTCCATGCTCCCAATGCAGGGAGCCCGGGTTTGATCCCTGGTCGGGGAACTAGATCCCACATGCTGCAACTAAGAGTTCACATGCTGCAACTGAAGACCCCGCATGCCACAACTAAAGATCCCACGTGCTGCAATGAAGATCCCGCATGCCGCAACTAAGACCCGGCACAGCCAAATAAATAAATCTTTTTTTAAAAAACGAAGGATGATGCTACTTGCCTTTCAGAGAAATATTCAGTGAGATAACCTGTAGGAGTGCTTGGCACATAGTAGGTGCTCAATAAATGCTCATATTTTTCTATCCCCTCAGCCCTTAGCCTAGGGTTTTGCATGTTATATGTGCTTCATTAATGCTTGTGGCTATAAGTGCAGCGTGAGGAATAGAGGGCAGTGTTTAGAGCAAGGGAAGTCAGTGGATCTGGGTTCAAATTCCGGTCCTTACCAGCTGTATGCTTTCAAGCAAATCACCTTACCTTTTTGTGCCTCAGTTTCCTTAAGTATAAAATGGGAACTAGTGATAGTATTGTCCTCATAGGGGTGCTTAGGACTAAATGAGACAAGGAGAGAGAAAGCCTGGCACTCAAGTGCACAGTGGCTGGTGGTGATTGTGCTCAGTCTTGAGTAGAGCTGTTTCTGAACATGCTGCACAGTTTCTGTTCACTGTCAGCTTGAAGGGAATGCTAGTAAATCTGTGGGATGTGTGGAACTAGAGAGTGAGTGAGCCTCAAGACAGGGACATAGGATGGCAGCCTCCCCAGGAAGAGGTCACCACTTCCTGTTTGGATTCCCTTGGTGTGGACACTCAGGACTGCTGCCCAGTTCATGCCAGTCACAGGGGCTGGGTCCCCAGCTGGGCTCCATGAAATGAGGGCTGGGCTGTGTCTCACTCATCTGTGAAAGCCCACACCAAGGCCTGGCGCATGGCAGAGGCTCAGTAGCAGTTCAGGTGAACTGAGTTAGATGATGTCTATCATGTTCCGGCTAACATACAGTCTGCGCATACCCCTTGCCAGGCTCTGTTCTAAACATTCTGCATGTCATTGATCCTCACAGCAACTTTTAAGGTAGATGCTATTAACCATTTGTAAAATGAGGAAGCAGAAAGGCTAAGTAAACGCTCAAGGTCACACAGCTAGTAAGCAACGATGGGGCTGGGATTTAAACCCAGGCTACCCGGCTCTAGAACCTGAACTCTTAACTCCCATGTTACCCCCAGCCTCATGGGCCCTGTCCAGCCATTTTGCCACATCTGCCACCACGAATTTCCCCCCCCAGCTCTCCCTCCCATCCCTCTCTTCTTCCGGCTGAGCCTGGGCCCAGTGCAGCCCGAATAATGCAAATTCTCCCACCACCCGCCTCAGCCATCTCCCTCCCCCTCTGCTGAAATAAAGCTGCGGCTGCCACTGCCACAGCTGAAGCCGTCACCACCAGATCCTTTGCTTATTTCAAGTCCTCCTAAAGCATGTCGAGTTCTTAACTTATTAAAGATAAGCACATGGATACAGGGAGCAAATCTCTTTATTTATGACATAATCTCCAGCCCAAAAAAGCGGCAGGAACGGTGTTGCCTATATTAGGGAACCAATAGGAAAAAAATCAATTAGATCCGCCAGAGTGTTTTGCTATTAACTTTCTTCTGATGTTTCTCTTAAGGCTGGCCATGGGGGTCTCCACCAGCTACCGAGCTGGAGGAAAGAGGAGAGCTTTGTAGGAACAGAGGCAGGAATGTCACAAGGAAGGCAGTAGGCCAGGCTCCCAGACAGACACGGGAGTCTCTCCATCCAGGGTCTCCTTCACCGCTTTCCAAACCTCAGCCAGGAAGTACTTATGTTGATTTGACCTCCATGTTTCTTGCTGCAGTTTCAGCTGGTGTCTTCAGGGGCAGTGGGAGTCAGCTGGTTATTCTTTGCTTCTTGCAGACCAGAACCACGAAGTCTAATCACATTTCTGCTAGATCCTTTGAGGGCAGGATCCTCTTCTTCCTGGAAGAATGCTATTCTGGAGGGGCTCTTGTGGACTGATTTTTAGCAGAGCTGTCTTCTGCTGGGTAACCCTGCCTGGGACCTGCGCCCACTCCATGAGGTCCTTATGTCCATCTGCCTGCTTTCCAAGCTGTCTCCCAGAGAGCGGGCTCTCCTTAACCCCTGAGAGCCTCCAGCAAGTGGGATATCCTGCTTCCCATAGTAACCCAGGTCTCCTCAAAGCAATCATGGCTTCTTTCCTAGTTCTTCCTCAGGGCCAGGCATGTAGCAGGTGCTCAGTAAATATCATAGAATTAATAATTATTATAGTAATAACTCTACTGACCAAATGCTCACTCTGTCAAGGCTGAGAAGGGCAGGTGCTTTGTTACCCAAAATAGGACCGTTTCCTTCTCCCTGAACCAGCAGACAGCCCAGAAGAGGCCTTGAGTTTTGTTTTGTCTTTTTTTTTGGCCAAGAATAGCAGTAGCAGCAGCTCTGAGAAGTTAAGTATTATAATCTCCAATTTACAGAGGAGGAAAGAGACTCAGAAATAACTTGTCCAGGCTAATAAGTGAATGAAATGCTCTATCCATCCACTTTCGGGCATCAGTAAGTCCTTCTTGAGGTCTAACCTAAATCTTGCCTGTTTCAGCAGCACCAGTGCCTTCTCTGTCCCATGGAAGCAGAGAACAGCATCACCACCCATGCAAACTTCCCTCAGTTTAGGAGTGTCCACCAGCTCTTTGTACAGGTTGACCCACAATGAATATTAAACACCAAACTTCACAGAGGCCAGCCCTGCAGGGCAAGCAACGAACCAACCCTCCTCATGCCTGTTCATTATTATAATTAATATTGAACCAGAGTTGGTGGCGACCTCGCCCTCACCAGGTATTTGGGCTATTTTAGAAGCTTATTCAGATCAATAACAGACAGCTCCAAATAGATAAACTCCTCGCCATCTAGACGAATCAATTGCAACACTATCGTCACAACAAGCCCAAGAAATCGATCTGATTTCAGGCGACATGGTAACATAGCGCTGGGCAAGCCGGTTTTAATTTCCCCGTGGCCGAGACCAGCTTCCTCTGCTCACCAAAGCACTTCTCTTTCCCAGCTGGTGTTTCATGCACACAGGTGTCCACGGTCTTTGGAGAGCTCGGGCCAAGGGGACAGTCGTATGGAGGACAGGGTGACTGGGAGGCTGTGTGACCTTGTGGAAGGTTCTTGAACCCCGAGACCCAGGAGGAGCTGACTCAGACCTGCGGCAGGGAACCTCGTTTTGCTGGCTTCAGCTCCGATTTTCCGCTGCCCCTTGCAAAAACCAAGCCTGGAGGCCTTTCTGGGCTGCCTCCCAAATTGGGAATCACAGAGGTAGTCTGCCTATTTCAGGCACTAGGATAACTGCCCTTCTTGGTCTTGGAGATGGAGTTTGTCTAGCAGGGCAGCAAAAAAGCTCACCCATACAGACACAGCCATTTATTGGGTGCTTACTTTATGCCCAGGGAGTAAGCTTAGAACTTTACACCCCTCATCTTCTTAACCCGCACAACAGCCCAAAGAGAGGAAACAATTTCCACATTTTGTAGAAGAAAAAACCAAAACTCAAAGAGGTTAAGTAACTTGTTCTGGGTCAGACAGCTTGTAAGCCATGGAGCCTGGATTTGAACCCAGGTCTATTAGACTCCCTTCCCTAAGCCTTAGCCAGCACTCTGTCCTAAACATACCATCAGAGATCCCCTCATTCTCCCCCTGCCTGAATCCTGTCTGGTTAAATGAAGCCATTCCTCTTCCCCCAGCCTGCCAGGGAAGGGAGCCTCCCCAGAATTCTCACGATCAGCAATTATTCCCTGAACTTTCACCTGATGCTGCAGGTACTGAGCTGAGGGTATTAAGGTGATGAGTCAGGAGGCCAGCTGGCCAGCTTCCTGCACCTCAGCTTTTACTCCCCTCCTCTACCCAACCGTGTTAGTCTATCTAGGTGGTGAGGCATGGGGCCTGGGACAGGCAGCAGGGTGTTGGGAGATGTGACTTTGGAGTCAGCTGATCTGGGTTCAAATTCTAGCCCAATCACTATAGTCCAATACCCTGGGCAAGACTCTTAACCTCTTGGAACTTCTCTTATCCAGTCTCTACAGTGGAGATACTATTACCCAAGTTACAGGTTGTGAGGATTAACATGAAACACTGCAGGTGGAATACCTAGGAGTGCCCGGCATGCAGCAGGTGCTCAACGTGTATTGGGTCCCTTTCCCCTTCTCTTGTGCCTCCTCTTTCTGGAACCCCATGCCTTGGGCGCCCAGTTCTGAACGGCCAAGGTCAGGGCTTTTAAAATATATTTTAGCTAAGAAACTCTTTAAAATCAGGAGATAGGGGCTTCCCTGGTGGCGCAGTGGTTAAGAATCGGCCTGCCAATGCAGGGGACACTGGTTCAAGCCCTGCTCCGGGAAGATCCCACATGCTGCAGAGCAACTAAGCCCGTGTGCCACAACTACTGAGCCTGTGCTCTAGAGCCTGCGAGCCACGACTACTGAAGCCTGAACGCCTAGAGCCCTTGCTCCGCAACAAGAGAAGCCACCACAATGAGAAAGAAGCCTGCGCACCGCAACGAAGAGTAGCCCCTGCTCTCCGCAACTAGAGAAAAAAAACCCTGTGCACAGTAACAAAGACCCAATGCGGCCAAAGATAAATAAAATAAAAAATAACTAAATTTTAAAATAAAATAAAATAAAATCAGGAGACAGGTAATGAGGAAGGTAAGGATACAAACAGATAAAAAGGGAGTTGGTCAGATAGCGATGGGGGCTGGGAGCACTGCTGCTCCACCCCTTCCCTCACCCCCAGCCCCATAGTAGCCCCCCAGGGGCTGTGACTGAGCCCTGAGCCTGGCTGATTTTCTGCCTCCAACACTATCTCTCAGCCACCAGCTACCCTGAGCCTGTTTGGATTTAGAACAATTTAGGTACTAAGTGGGCAAAGCTACACCAGCCATAGGGAGGCCATATATCTACCTCCTTTGGGGGTTGGGACTGGGCATTGCAGCTGGGGAGGCTTGGGTCTGGGGGCCAGATGGCCCTGGACTGTGAAGGGGGTCTTCTGTCTGTCCTGGGGAGCAAAGGGCATGAGCTGAATCTTGTGGGGATGGACGCCTGTTCATCAGGCCCAGCATCTTAGTCTTCCCCGAGGGAGGCAGGGATGTCTGGACTCTGAAGCCTAGCAATGGAGAGTGACATACAATACCACACAGCTAGGGAGTGACAGATGCGGATTCAAACCCAGGCCTATATTGTCCAGAGGGCTGGGCTTGCCTGCATTCCCCCTTCTCTGTACTGTGGCTGCTCCTCACCCGCCCCCACCCCCCGTCCCCATTTTGCATCTATCAGCCCTTTCACCCACCAAACACAGCGCATGAAGAGAGAAACTCCAAAGAAAGCAGGAAGGAATGGGAACAGATCCTGGAAGCACTTCCGGACTCATGAGCTTGTCTCCAGGAGAGGTTATCAGAGACGCAGCACTGTCTCTGGAGGGGTTTCAGCTGGGGTCTCAATTCAGCTGCCCCCTGTGGCTCCCACCTCCTGAAAGCTACTGAGAGACAAGGTGACCTCTGATGTGTGTGACTCTATATTTTGAACAGGCAATACTTGCACATGGTTCAAAAAATAAAGGTACAAAAAATAAGCTGGTTCATTGAAAATCCTCCATCCCACCCCAATCTCCCTGTTCCCCTTCCCAGGGGCAGGCAGTGTTCTGCATTTCCTATCCACACATATACAAGCAAATAGGGACACATATTCTCTTTCTTCAGGCGCATTTTTAATACACAGGATGTAGCATAGCCCCACACACTGTTCTGTGCCTTGCTTTTGTCACCTGACAATATATCTTGGAGATTACTCTGATTCAGTACATAAAGAGCTGCCTTACTCTTAGGTGTCTTTTTATGGTCACAGGCTTCTCGGGAGCTCAGAAGTAATCACATCTGGTTTGATTAGCTTCACATTTCCATTTATGACTTCCCCGCCCAGAGAGGGCAGGAAAGCTGTCCAAGGTCACGCAGCAAGGACTAAGGATGCGCCCTGATTTCTCTCCCCAGCTCAGTCCTCGGCTCCTGGCCCGGGCCACCTCGAGGCTGAGGCTGCCCAGACAGGGGAAAGAGAGGGAGGGGGGCGTCTTTAATTGAAATGCTCTCCGCGCTGCTCCTTTGCAGCCGGTACCTGGCGGTGCGCGGTGCGGATGCGGCCCGCCTGGTGCGCTGGGTGCGCAAGGGGCCGGGGGGGGGGGGGGGGGGGGGGGGTGTGGGGGGGGGGGTGGGGGGGGGTGGGGGTGGGTGGGGTGGGGGTGGGGGTGGTGGGGGGGCGGCGGGGACGGGGGGACGGGCGCGGTGCGGAGCGCCCACTTGGGAGCAGGCGAGGCCGTCTGATTCCCCGGGAAATCCGCGCCGGTAATGAGCTCCCGGGGCGCGAGGTGAGCTTCCCTAGCTGCTCACACGGCAGCCTCGTGGCACCAAAAGAAACGGGGACTTTTTTTCTTCCGTGCCTGACAGCTCATTAGAAGAATTAATTTACTCCAGCGTTTGCAGTTTAAAGGACATTATTTACTGGTTAATTGTTGTTATTACAAAATGTTAAATATAATTATTTATTTCCCAGGCCCTGACTGCTTCTCTGACAGGAATTTATTAGGTGAGACAGGATCACCGGTGGGCACCCCTGTGCTGAGCAGCGTGAAGGCGGGGGGTTCACCCTTGGGCCTAGGTCTCTGGGCAGGGCGGGCACGTTGAGGGGCAGGACGTGAGGGGCTGTCTAGATTCTCCCTGCCCCCCACCCAGGGGGCTTCCTGGAAGCTGCTTCAGCTTTGGGAACCCTCTGTTCTGACTGGGCAGCACTCTGCCCTACAGTCTATCAACCATCACCCACATCTCAGTCTAAGGGGCGAGGCTGATTACACTCATATTACAAGTTAGGAACCTGAGGCTCATATACAGGTGACAGGCTGGGTGCTGATGAATGAGATGATCTGGAAAGGAGAGAGCACTGTTGTCTGAGACCCAACACCCAGTCCTGGGAAATGTGGATCTTTGGGGCAGACTGCAAACAATGGCCCTTTAGACAAGGCCTTCAGCTCCACCCTTTTCTGCCCAGGAACCTGCCAGCAGCAAGTCCCCTCAAGGAAAATTTGGAGAACCAAAGGGAGATGAAAAGTACTTTGAAAAAGTATGAAAACGGGCTCAAGGAAGCCGTTATTGTTGCTGTGCTGTAAATTATTGCAGAGTTATTTCTGGCTGGCAGCCTGGTTTATTTTAGACCCTACCTCATTTCTTAGGTTATAGGCCCTAATTCCTTGCCTGGTGAGACAGAAAGAGTCGAGCACTACTGGAGAAACTATTGTATAACTACAGCTTGAGGAATTTTGCAGATTCCCAGAATACCAGGGCTTGCCATCCTTCAGAGGTCTTCTCCACCTGCCCCTCATTTTATTTTATTACCATATTAAATTTTAAAAAATTTTATTCATTTTTCAAATAGGTAATTCATGCCCAAGGTGCAAAATTCAAAAGGCATAAAACGGTATACGGTGAACTGTCTCTCTCATTCCTCAGAGGCAGCCAATGTTATCCATTCTTTGTGTTTTACTATATTTAAAAATGCCATTGTTTCCCTTTTCTGTTCATGTAGAAAATACAATTATTCCTGTAGAAGGAAATAAAAATCATATGCAATCCCACTATTCAGAGCTGGATACTGTTAACGTTTTGGTGTATAATCAGTGAGTCTTTTCTCTTTGCACTGACACACATCTCTAGTTACAAACTTGCATAACCTGAGATTATTACTTGTTTACATTAAATATTGATTCTTCAAAAATAAAGGTCTGAGAGGGTATGTGCTAAATTGATAATTGGTATCTTGAGGAGAGGAACTGGACTGGGTTAGGGTAAGGGGGAACTTTGCTTTGTATTTATTATATGCAATTTAGAATGCAAATATATTTGTACATTACTTCCCTCCAATATTCCAGAATCTGATTTTAAATGATTGCATCCGAAGGCAACTATTCAACCAATCCTTTCATTCTTTTTTTTTGTTTATTTATTTATTTTTGGCTGTGTTGGGTCTTTGTTGCTGCACATGGGCTTTCTCTAGTTGCAGCAAGCGGGGGCTACCCTTTGTTGCAGTGCACGGGCTTCTCTTGTTGTGGAGCATGGGCTCTAGGCTCGTGAGCTTCAGTAGTTGTGGCACACGGGCTCAGTAGTTGTGGCTCGCGGGCTCCAGAGCGCAGGCTCAGTAGCCATGGCACACAGGCCTAGTTGCTCCGCGGCATGTGGGATCCTCCCAGACCAGGGATCAAACCCGTGTCCCCTGCATTGGCAGGCGGATTCCTAACCACTGCACCACCAGGGAAGTCCCATAACCAATCCTTTCTTATTGTGGTTTGAAGATGTTTGCTGGTTTTGCCATTATCAACAAAGCTGGGGTGGACATTTTGTACATCTTTGCACACTCACCCAATGTTTCCTTGGGGCAGTTTCTTAGAAATGGAATTGCTAAAGGGAATGTACACTTTAAGGGCTTTTTGATCCATCATGTCAAATTTCCTTACGGGCTGTTTCAATCTCCCATTCCATCAGCAGTGCCCACTCCCCACCCACACTTCCGATTTGTTCAGCACAGCACAAGTGTAAGGTTTGTGAGATAGTGGGGCAAAGCCAGGGGAGGCAGGCACAGGTTCTTCTCTGGGTGATGTTCAAGAAGGGGGCAGTGTGTGGTTTGAGAAGCCCGCGCTGGTGCCTCAGACCCCTGGGATGCTGCTGGCAGGAGCCCCGAGGGGACCTCAGTGGCCAAAGTGAAAAGGGGAAGGAGCAAGGAATGAGTGCCAAACCCTCAGGCCAGGAGGGCAGGGGCCTCAGCTAGTCCTAATCACAAGGCCTAAGGGGTGTGCATCAAGCACCTGAGTCTGGATCCAGATCCTTCCTCCAGGCGTCCAACCATAGGCTGAGTGTAGCCCCACTATCTGGGAGGGTCTCAGAGCTAAAGGCACAGCTGAGATGACTCCTCTTAGAGCTCTTGAGCCCTTGAGAGTTACAACCCTCAAGTTTATGTGGCATATGGAGGATCTTCCAACTCCTGCCTCCTCTAAATGTCACAGTCAGTCTTCTCTGATTCTAGGGGCCGGTTGCTGCCCAATTCTTGACGGTCTCACCTATAGCCTTTGTTCCCTTAGATTCTCTGGCAAGTTGACCCATCCCATTTGGAAGTCTTTGGGAAGAACAAGAGGGACACGAGATGGACTTGTTGAATTAATACTGAAAAGATGGCATTCTGAAAGCGCCCCTCCTCTCTGGAGCCCAGTTTCTCCACAGTAGCCGAGGTTTCCTCTTGATGGGGGGGAAAAGAGAAAGCCCAAGATTGCAACTCATTGGTGAGATGAATAATACATGTGAAGCATCTCACAAACTGTGTTTGATCCGCCTAAAGCTTCAACCGTTAACGTATTTCTCTTTATCCCCAGCAAGGGAGGGCTGGGAACTGTCAACATTTTCCTTTCTGCCTAATTGGTGCTTTCTCCATCAAGCGAAAAGCAGGGGCTGGGGGAGGGAAGGAGACGGGGAAAGAGGATGGTGGCGGTGGCGGTGACAGCCACTCCCTGAAACAATTCAATAAGCCACAAGACTGGGGGGTGCTCCCGTGGCCTGGGAACCGCTGGGGTCACTTGGTCAGGGCAGGGGCAGGGGGCGTCTGAGGACAGGGGCTGTGCTCTGGGTGTTGGGCCTGTTTGCAGCACTGTGTGTCCCTATGAAGTTGATCCTTGGAAGGGCCCGTTCTCATTTCTGGAAATGTTTTCCAGAGGTGAGAAGTTGAGGCTTGCCAACTGCCAAGCACGGAAGATGCTCTCATCCTCTCATGGGAGGAGCAGAGTAATGATGTTAAAAACTGCCACTGACTGAGCTCCGGGGCCAGGTGCTGTGCCAGTGTTTAAACCTATAAGCCTTCAGGCGCTTCTCAGTTCACTCTGAGGGGTGACCTTAAATTCTAAGGATTTTATCCAAGGTCATACTGCTAGTCAGTGTCAGGCTATCTGGCCCAGAAGTTCACGTTCATTACCACAGTGCTATTCTCCCTCTCAACTAGTCTCTGATACTTTGCCAAACCTGTCTCCTGTTCTGGAGGAGCAGAGAGAAGTGGTTAAAAGCACAGACTCTGAAAAAAAAAAAAAAAAAGAAAGAGCATAGACTCTGGAGATTGGAATCCTTTTTCCTCCTCTTCACCTCTCACTGTGCCTCAGTTTCTTCATGTGTAAAATGGAGATGTTAACAACAGTACCACCCTCATAGGATTGTGGTGAGGATTAAAGAAGTAAATATTCTCAGGTTCTCAGAGCCTGGAGTGTAGGAAGCACTGACTAGGTATATTTGCCCTTATTCCCAGCTTATTTTACTCCACAGTCAAATTGCAACTCTCCCAACTGATCTTGAACTTATTTCATCTTCCCTCTTGAGACTGCCTGTCTCTGTCCCAATTTACCTTATTTCCCAGCCCCCTTCCTGTGCCCAGCCTGGCTTGGGGCCCCACTGTCACACTCCCCAGGTTCTTGGAGGGCTCCCTGTGACTCCAGAGTTCTGTAGACACGAATTAGATTTCAGCAGGTCTTTTGCCAGATTTCTAACAGGTCCTCTCATACCCATGGACCTTGCTGATGTTCATGGCTCTTTCACCTTCTGCTGTAACTGGTACGGGAAATGCCCATCCCCTAGGTAACCAGCAGCACACTTTGGCAGGAGGTGGAGCACAGAGAGAGATGGCTTCCCTGGGAGGGAAGCAGAGCAGGTAGTCTCTACCGGGGAAGGAACAAGGGACGGAGGATGGAGAGGGATTTTCCTAATAACTAACAATGTGTCTTCCATTCTGAACCATTCATTCCTGTACTTTCACAGGCACCCCGCTCCCTGTGGGGAAGCTATTCATTGTGTCCACCCTCAATCCCTCCCATTGTAGAAGTGTGGAACAGGAGGAGGAAGTCTGCCAAAGCAAGTACCGAAACTAGATTTTGGAGAGGACATCCTTACAGCCTTACAGGTGGTGAGAGGGTGATTCTGGTGAAGCAGAACCTCTCCCATCAGGGCCACGCAGGCCCAGTGGTCCCTAGCAGCCTGGCCTGTGTGCCTGCCAGTGTCCCAGAACCCTTCTGTTCAGGCCTGGCATCCCACGGAGGTGGCATTCTGCTCCGCAGCTCAGAGCACAGACGGAAGGGCGGGCATTGCTGAGAATTGATTTGTGGGAGCAGCGGGGGCTTTTTCTTCCTCCCTACTTCCCTGGTCTTTGATCTCCTGTCCTTCCTCACAGTCCCATTTCCTCCCTCCTTCTTCCCTTGATGCCTCCCTCTTTCTTTCCCTTCAGCAGGATCACAGCAGCTCCCTGGAAGGCAGGTGTGTGTGGTGGGGAGCAGGGTTGGGGGGGGATTTTTTGTCCTCTTGCTACTTCTGACTGGGCGGGGCCTCGCTGCCCAAGGTACCGTCCTCCGACCCAAGTTCTGAGAGGCAGGGTTTGGCCCCAGTGAAAGGACACACACACATACCCGCATACACACACACACACACACACCCCTGAAAAGCAAGAGCTGAAACAGAGGGAGGAAAACCAAGAGAGAAAGGGAGAGGCAAAGAGAGAAAGACAGAGACAAGATTCAGAGCTTAGAAAGAGTGAAAGGCAGAGATGGGGAGAGTCAGAGGCAACGAAAAAGGAGAATTCAGCAAATTAAAAATTTTACAACCATCCTGCAAGTCTGCAGAAATGGTCTTCCCTGCGGTCTTTCATTTATCTCATTATCTGACTCCTAATGTGCTTTTGCCCCCTTTTCTTTTCTCGCCACACTTGGCGCAGAATCTTACCAGCTTTTTTTTTCCCCTCTGGCAGGGCCTTCACATAGCCTTTTTCATTACATTTCCTAATAAAAGCAACCACGAGGATGGCACGGCTGGAGGATTAAAAAGCCACTTCAGCAGCCTCCTGGCCAGCAGAGCCAGGACTTGCTGTAGCCGTGTTCGCACTGCCAGGGGAGCAGACCAACCCCAGTGGGCCAGGTCAGGGAGGCCCAGGCTGTGGAATGTTCCAGGACTGGGAGAGGTGTTATAGCAGCCGTGGCAGGTGGACGATGTTATGGGACATGAGAGAACACCTGGAGGAGTTGGCCCCTTCCCGGAGCTGTCCCAGAGCAGAAGCCTGAGCCCAGCACCAGCCTGACCCCAGCACTCCAGTTTTGCTCCAGAGCAAAGAATATTTGGGGCCTTTCTCTTTGGACCTTGGCTCACCCTGTAGCAAATTCTTTTGAATATTAGTGATGTCAAGTCTTCATCTTTTGAGAGTAGATTTTATTTTGTTATCCATACTTTTTTGTGTGGTAAAATTCACATAACATAAAATTTACCATTCTATTTATTTTATTTTTTGGCCATGTCACGCAGCTTGTGGGACCTTAGTTCCCGGACCAGGGATCAAACCATTTCAAGTATACAGTTCAATGGCATTAAGTACATTTACATAGTTGTGCAACCATCACCACCATCCAGAACATTTTCATAATCCCAAGGGGAACTCTGTACACATTAAACAGTAATTCCCATTCCCTCCTCCCTCGACTGCTGGCACCCACCATTCTACTTTCTGTCTCTATGAACTTGCGTGCTCTGGGTGCCTCATATAAGTGGTATCATACAATATTTGTCCTTTTGTGACTGGCTTATTTCACTTAGCTTAATGTCTTTAAGGTTCATCCATATTGCAGCATGTGTTAGAATTTCATTCCTTTTTAAGGCTGAATAATATTCCATTGTATGAATATACCACAGTTTGTTTATTCCACACTAAAAACAAACATACAAACATTTCTATCCACGCGAGGAAAGTGAAAAGTGAAAACCCACCCAGGGTCCCATCGCATTAACATAACAATTCTTCCTTTTGTGTGTTTCTCTCTTTTGCTAATAACTGAACAATCTTGTCCTCCAAGGACCATTCCAGACCACTCTGAGAAAGCAGCTCGGCAGAGGATTTGGTACTTGGAAAGGGGCAAAAGTTACCAGGAAACAGGTCTGATAAATCAAGTTAAGGGAAAAGAAGGAACCCCCTATAAAGTAACATGACATTTTATTGCCCCAGGTTTTAAACTGGCCCTGAAAGTATTTCACACATCGCCCTCTAAGATGATTTGGGCCGCACACAGAGTGCCACTGGATTAACAACGCAAGCTCTCAAGGGGGAGACTTTGAAGAGAACAATGGTCATTTGGAAATATTTGGTTTAGTACTTTAAAAAATACATGTACAAAAAAATCAAATTAAAAGCAACTTTGAAATGGCTTGTTGATTTGGGAACCACTGAGGCCATCCCTGGTTAACAGCTTCATTTCTCAGGCACTTGGTCAGGGCTGTTGGCGTTGGTCCCAACCAGCATATCTCAAAGACCAGAGGGCATCACAGATTTAGGAGACCAGCAAGGGAAGGTATTATTGTATAGTGTCCATGTCAGTTCCAGCAGGGCGTCTCCAATCTCAGCCACTGGTTGTGTTAATAATGTCAATGCCTTGTATCTGTGTGGTCCTTTGGGAAACTTTACCTTTCATTTCTTTCCACTTTCCTCCAGGACCCCCTTGCTCTAAGTCTCTGCTAGCCTCTCTGTCCCTTTCCCGACCCCAGAAGATAGCAGATTCTGCTTAGGGAGAGTAGAAGCCCAGAGGTTACAAAGACAGCCTCACGGATATCTCTTCCTTCCCTCATCTTGTGGCAGAGCTCCTGAAATGAACCGCTATTTTCCTTCTCTCTACGTAAACAGAACGTATTTGTTTTCCACGTGGTCTTAAACACTGGGTCTTCTCCTTACACACACACACACACACCCTCTCTGCTCCACCAGTATCAGCCTTTTCGAGGCCACTCTTTCTCTTTCTGAGAAGCTGCCTCCTCCCATCAGTGCTCCGGGGGCTTTCATTTTTCTTTTATTCTCAGCTCTCTATCAATCAAGAGGAGGGGGAAGCACTTCATCTGAACCCTTGGTGAGCAACAGCAACAACCAGCAGCTCCCGAGGCAGTGGGAACTTCATTTCCAGTGTTGACGTTTATAAATGTGGCACAGAAAACCAGTAGGGACTAGAATAAATCAAACAGCTTCTCCAAAGGTCCCCAGGGGGCTGCTTTAGAATTTCTTCCCATTGGGGTCATGCTCCTTCTCTTTCTTTGCAGAGGATGGGGTGCGGAATGCTATGGTTTGCAACATGGAATGAACCACATTCTTGCCCATTCTCCATATAGGTGCTGAGCCCAGCACCCAGGATGCTCTGGAGCAAGACCGTTGGGCCTGTCTCTGGATGTAGAGAAAGGCTTGGGACTTCAAATCCTGGCTGGGGGTTGGAATGTTGGCTCTGTCACTTACCAGCTATCAGTTTCCTCATCTGCAAAACAGGGGTAAAAATGCCTGCCCTGCCCACCTCCCAGGGCTGTTGTGAAGATTCAGTGAGATGTCTATAAAGTGAGGGCCCTTATGCAATGTAGCGAAAGGTTATTAAGGAGCAATGATAAGAACCAGGGTTGTCCAGACCCCCCAGGGTGTCCAGAGAGCTTTCTGGATGGTTTCCAAGCAGACCTCTCTCAGCCTATTCCATGAACCTCGGCTTTCTCTTTTCCTTTAAGAATTCTGGGCAAGGAGCACAGATAGTCTGTTCCAAACACAGCTGGACTACTCCCAATGTATTTTCTAAGCCTTTCCTTCTTCTGCCCCTCCAAATATCAAGAAAATAAAGGTGGAAAAATATGATAGGTGGAGGGAGGGAGACAGAGAGAGAGAGAGAGAGAGAGAGAGAGAGAGAGAGAGAGACTGAGAGAACGAGGGTTCCAAGGATGAGGCAGGAAGCAGGAGCAGTTGCCTAATACTCTCCATGTCACTGGGAACTCATCATGGATCATTTCAAGGTTCTGTACGAGACCCTGCTCAGTGAGATGAGACCCAGAGTGGGTCCCGAAATCCCACTCCCTTTATATTCCCTACATTTCCAGGTGTTGCACACCATCTTTCACCTGCTTTCTGGCCCTTCTGTGGATTTTGATCCTACCAAGGCCAAACCCTGCCTGTGGTTGGGAACTTAGGTGCAGGCAGGATGCTATGTCCAGAGTCTGTCCCTGAGCCCCCTCAGGACAGCAATTATCTGTGCAGTGTTTTCTTCTAAGCCTTTTCCTATATAACAAGATTCCACTCAGCTTCATTCCCCAGAGGCAACTAGTGTTGCAAGTTTCTTGTTATCCTTATAGAAAGAAAACTGATTTTCTTTAAATATTTGTTCAACACTTTATGTAAAGGGATTAGGTGCTGCAAAGAGGAAGGTTGAACAGAGGACCATGTTTCTTCATTGTTCTGAGCAATTCAGCTCTGGTGGGCAGTTGCATGCCCCATTATTTAAAACAAAAACTGTGAAGTAAGTAGGACCCACTCTCAGGTGAAGGCAGTTAACCTGGGTGATGGGGTGGGGTCTACACTTGCATCTTATCAAAATAGTTTTCCTTTTATACAAATAGAGTGATTCTCTAAAAGGCATCTGGTCAGCAAAATTCCCTTCTTATTCCAGTCATGATGATGCTTTAGTGTCCCATGTATACTGGCCCTTCAGCCAAGGCTGGCTGGTCCACCCCTAAATCTGACTCTCATGGTGGCTATTATGAGATTCCCACTCTTGTTGTCCTCTGAGGAAGGTGGTCATTTTTGTTGACAATTGCCTTTTTTTTTTTTTTTTCACTTCTTACCTGAGGAGGAAGGGGACAGGGGAGTGTAAATGGAAGACATACTGAAGGGGTGATGTATTTTGGGTACTAGTAATCTGACTGCAGCTGAGGTTGGAAGCCTGGTTATGGCAGGCTGAGTTATTTGGACCAACTATACCAGTAAAGGCAACTGAAAGTGCTAGATAAAATATCAAAAACACCTTAAAAGCCCCAAAGAGTTGATAAAATAGTAAGGAATTAATGGGCCAACATGGAAGAGAAAACCAGAGCATAGAAACCACCTTTCCCTGAAAGAGCCCAGCTATCCTAGCAAATCTGAACATTCATTTTAATCACCTGTAAGAGGGAGGGGGTTAGAATTCCAAGCTCAGTGCCTTCACATGGTGGACAGTCTAATGGAAGATCCTTTTTTCAATACACTGAGACCCCAAATGGCTACATTATCAGGGTAAGGGTGGACTGAAGTACTCCAGCCCAGGTTCACATTGCCTAGGGTGATCCAGGGAACCTAAGATCCAGAACTTGTTTAGATAGCTCAGGACTGGTGGTGCCCCTGATGCCTGGCAGAAGTAAGCACACTCTTCTCTAGAGAAAGGCTCCTTCATACTCAAATTATTCCTATGTATTTGGAACAATATATAATAAATAATAATTTGTTCAAGTGCAGTCACCAGAACTTGGTGGAAGAGAGTGGAGCCTACAAGAAAATAAGGCTCCATGAGTGAGAATCATAGAAACAAGAGACAAATGAGAAACAGCTGAGGGGGACTTCCCTGGTGATCCAGTGGCTAAGGCTCTGCAGGGGGCCCAGGTTCCAACCCTGGTCAGGGAACTGGATCCCACATGCTGCAACTAAGAATTTGCATGCCACAATGAAGATCCCACGTGCCACAGCTAAGACCCAGTGGAGTCAAATAAATAAATGTTTAAAGAAACCAAAAAAACAGCAGAGACTTCACAATTAGAATGATCAGATGTAGACTATAGCGAATTCCCTGGCAGTCTAGTGGTTAGGAGCCGAGGTTTCACTGCAGGGGGACTGGGTTCGGTCCCTGGTCAGGGAACTAAGATCTTGCAAGACACGCAGCATGGCCGAAAAACAACAACAACAACAACAAATGTAGACTATAAATAATGCTTCCTGTGGTCAAAGAAATAAAAGACAAGCCTGAAAATATTTACAGGGAATAAGAAATTGTGTAAGGTGACAACACGAATTAAAAAAAAATAGAAATTCTAAAAAAGAAAAAACCCATAGGAACTGCAATTGAAACGAAACCCATTAATTTATTTTTTACTTTTTAAAAGAAAATATTTATTTATTTATTTGGCTGTGCTGGGTCTTAGCTGCGGGATATTTAGTTGCAGCATGTGGGACCAAGTTCGCTGGCCAGGGATAGAACCTGGGCCCCCTGCATTGGGAGTGTGGAGTCTTAACAACTGGACCACCAGGGAAGTCCCACAACTCATTAATTTAAAAGCATCTTAAATGCAGTGGAACAGAGAATTAGCAAAGTAAAAGGTAATAGTGAGAAATTGCCCAGAATGCAGCACAGAGAGAAAAAAAGGGAGGAGGGAATAGGGAAGATAAGAGACACAATGGATAGAGGCCTGATACGTGTTTAATTAATATCCCAGAAAGAGAGGAAAGAACAAATAGGGCAGAGGCAAATTTTTTTTGTTTTTTTTTTCCAGAGGCAAATATTTTAAAAGAGATAATGGCTGAGCAGTTTCCAGAACTGATAAAAGACACTAGTCCACAGATTTAAGAGGCCAGTAAATCCCAAGCATGAAAGTCCTGTTTAAATCAGCAGCCAGATGAGAAAGGAGGGAGTGGTACAGCTGAGTTTCCTGCCCAGCCCCAGCAGGCTAAACCTCCATAAAGCCTCCCACCAAGAAGCAGAGCCCTGTGGCTTTGGTACCTAAGATTCCCTGGCTCCTTTTGGCCTTTCTCCCTCTTCCACTGCCTTGAGGCCTCTCCTGCAACCAGGCCCTGGTATCATACCATCCATCCACAAAGGGCTTCCCTCAAACCTCTCCTTCTCTCTTGATCTCAAGGGAAGAAAGGGGGCCCAAGGCAGAAACAAAAAAGAACAGAAGAAAAAGAACCAGTGAGAAAGCAGAGTATGAAATGAATGTTGTAGGCATTAATGCTCAGGAGATGGGCTAGACTGGTTTGGGGGGCAGCCTGGAGGTCACAAGCAGAAAATGGGAATTGAAGATGACTTAGAAGTTGCTGTCTAGAATTCCGCTTCTCTTCCCTTCCCTCCTTTCCCTCAGGCTTCCCTCTGATTCCCTGCGTCTGCCAGTATATTGTGGGGAGGACCCGAACTCCCATACCCATCTGCCTTCCTTAACAAACAGCAACATCTGCAGAGGTGGGAGAGGGGAAGACAATATCTCCCTGAAAACTGGACAATACCAGAGAGTTGAACCCCTGGAGTTAATCTTTCTGCACACTACCGAATTTTAGTTGTTATTTGTCACCTGTCAAGCCAGCCCAATTCATGCAAAAGCTACTTTTCTTTTCCTGCCCCCAATTCTCACTCCTCCCTGCAACTCCCCAGCCCAGAGTTTCCTGATAACCAGGCTATGAAGCATAAGAAAGATGTGGAAGAGAGAGGAAGGGGAGATTCCTGACAGAGGATTCATATGCAGTCTCCATTCCAGACACACCCTCACCTCCTAGGAGCAGAACTGGGGCACCAATTCTCAACACTCCTTGATTTGCCATTTTCCTCAATGCCTGCTGAGCTTTAATGGGACCTTCTCCAAAAGCCTAGTGGTGGAGGGGACTTCCCTGGTGGTTCAGTGGCTAAGACTCCATGATCCTAATGCAGGGGGCCCGGGTTCGATCCCTGGTCAGGGAACTAGGTCCTGCATGGCGCAACAAAGACCTGATGCAGCCAAATAAATAAATATTTTATAAAAAACAAAAGCCTAGTGGTGGAAATATACCCACTCAGATACACATACATGTAAATACAGCTACTTAACGAACACTTGGGTGTATCTTAGAGTACCACAGTCAGATGAGTGTGCAAATATGCACACATATTTGTATAGAGCTGGGGTAGAACGCCCTCAAGACAAGATCAAGAAGATTCCATTGTGTGTCTTCACGGATGTTTTCCCTTAAGACAATGAAAACCTCTTCTCCCTCCTTTTTATTGAATTTCCTCTCATCCCAGGGAGGTCTGAGAGCATCCTTTCATAGGCAGATCCCCAGTGCTCAGGCTAAATGATGATTTAACATTTTCTCAGAGGTTTCAGCCCAATTTCCAGGACTTTCCTTATTTCCTCCCTCCCCTGGAGACTGCTTAGTAGTCGAACTCTTGTCTTGAGGGAGCAGAGTTGACCCTAATATTTGCCATTTAACAAACCCAAAACAAAGGCACGGCAGGAAGCAGAAGTCAGGGTCTCTGGGGATTCCACCCCCTACCTCCTGGCTTGAAGGAGGGTACTGTCCTCAGCAACTCACAGAAGACACTGTCAGCCTTTGATAAACTTGCTGGGCGAGTCCAGAACAGACCTCTCACCTCCCTGAACACCTAATACCAGCAGGCTAGAGAGCCACATGTCTAAGGTGTCTGTGACAGCCAGAGAAACCCACTGTCTATTCAGCAAACACGTGTGGGTGATTTTCTGTCCCATATGCCTCCTCCACACCAGGGAATACTATGCAGCCATCAGGAAGAATGTGCCAGCCCCGGATGACTCAGGTGGAAGCCGAGATATAGGGAATGGAAATAGCAAGGTGCTGTATAGTACGTTACTTCTGAGATTAAAAAAAAAAGGAATATACCATATGTTTGTACACCCATAGAACATCTCTGGAAGCATACAAAAGAAAATAGTGACAGTATTGCATGTGGTGAGGAGTAGGAAATGGCTGAGGACAGGGTGGGAAGGAGAATTCCTTTTTGTAGTGTTTTCTTTTGAACCTTTTCATTGCTGCTCCTTATGTCTGTATTACCTAAAAAAATGACAATCAAAAGAAGACCCTTCTCCTTAAGGAGCTTAGGGTGAAGGCAGACATCCAGACACTTATCAATACAGTATTCTCTGCTCGTTGTTATCATGGAGATGAAGACAGGGTAGGAAGGCACTATAGGAGAGAAGTCATCCAAGTCAGCCTGCGGGTGTGTGAAGGATTTGGGATCATCATAGGGAATGCTGGAACCTCTCTCAGCTCAGCCTTGCCAGGGCCTAAAGTGCACAGTGAGAAGGGACCCGAAGTAGAACTGCAGGAGCAGGCAGAGGCCACAACGCCTACTGCCTTGTGTGCCAAGCTAAGAAGTTGCGATTTTATCCTAATGGGAAATAGGCAACTATTAAAGAATGTTCAGCAGGGGAGTGACATGTTCAGATTTGCTGTTTAGAGAGAGGATTCTGGCAGGAACACGGAAGGATAGATTTAGAGGGGCAAGGATGGGGTGGAGAGACTGCTTATGAGGTTAATGCAAGAATCTAGGTGAAGGAAGGCAGGTGGATGACCTGGGGCAAAGGGAGTGGGGATGGAGGAGAGGGTTGAAAGCTGAGACATGCAATAGGTCCAAAATGTGTATGGAGACCACGTACAGATCCAGCTTTGCTGCTCTTGGTTTTCTCATGCTGGCATCCTCTGCACATTCTTCCCCAAACACCCTCAGCACCCAGCAGGATGGGTCTGGAGGGGCCACTTCCTGGTCGGCCTGCCTGTCTCCTTGCCCCGGGCTCCAGCTCCTTGGCAAAGAGGTGCAGAGGAAAGAGAACAGAAGCCTCTCCCTAGTCATTCAACTCCCAGGTAGGTCTCTCTTATTTATTCTGTGCTCCCTCTCTCTCTCACGATTCGGGTGCTCTCATTATTTCTGAGCTGTACAGCTTGCTGCTTCCCTGGCTCGGCTCTCCCACCCATGTCTGCAAAGTGTCAATCAAACCATCAGATGAGCAGTTCAGCCTTACATCCTCCACGGCTCTGCCCCAGGACACAGCGGCAATTGCTGACACAATGGCAGCGGTGTAGGGCTGCTGGCTCTCCCTTTAATGGTCTTCCGATCCAGAATGGGTGTCAATGGGGAATCTGAGGGGATCGTTTCTCTCTACCTGCCCCTATCAGGATGGCCACAAGGATGGGCAGCCCTGAGAGAGAGGGCCAGCCTTCAGAAGCTGGTTTGCTTTTCATTTGAAGGTTGGACCATGGCCAGTGTCTGCTTTCAGAGGAGTCGTTTGAAATTCTTAACGAGAAGCAGAATGCTTGAGTCCAGGAATCGAGGGCAGGCTTGTGAAGCAGGGATGGGGAAATGGAATTGTTATTTCTGAAGTTATATTATATTAAACAAAGAAGATGTGGGATACAGAGCTGCTTTGTAGCTTCCCTGGAGGACAAACAATAAGAAATGTCGGGGGATGGGGTGGGGGGGGCAGCTGGGGAAAACTGAGATTAGAACAAAAAAAGAACTTCCCCAGGCCCCAGAACCGGTGACCGGGAAGATATGAAGCATCTGCTTCCTCAGGGGATTTCTCCTTATCCTTTTACAAATTATGAATGGAAGTGCAATTTTTATAGAATACGGGAATTAATGAGTATTAAGTTCAATCACCTTGCCAAATTCTCTTTAGATTTTTGATACACACACACGTAACTCATGGTTGTGATCCATGTGTGTCTATTTGTGTTCTGCTTCTCTTCCTCAGTATGATTTCATATACACAGGTCTGCGGAGCCCTCTGTCCTCACACTTGTCATTTTGAATCCTACCTAGTATTCCATTGTGTCGACGGGCCAGAGTTTGTTCAGCTGTCCCCTGTGGCTGGGTTGTTTCCCATTTTTTTATATTATAAAAGTGTGACTAGGAATGTCTTCATACAAATGTCTTTTTCTTCCCTTGGTTATTTCCTTGGGGTACAGTTCCCCAAGTCGAATTTCTAGGTCAGAAGGTTTGAAGTGCATTTTACCACCCCGGAGCTCTCCAGAAAGCCCAGACAATCTGAGGTGCCACCCTACTCTCTCTTTGTCCCCACTGTACTGACAGATTTTATCATTTTTATTTACTTTCGCTCATTTCATAGGCATGTAATTGTACCTTGAAGTTATTTAATCCCCATTTCTTTTGTTGCTAGTGAGACTGGGTGCATTTCCACGTGAGGATTTATTGTCTGCTTCTCTTTTGTGTAAACTGTTCATCTCCTCTGACATCTTATCAAGAGAAATCTGAAGGCTGACCTTATATATTTACAGCAAGCCTTTACATACTTAAATAGTCCACTTTTCTCAGTTATGTCTGCCACTTTTTACCGTAAGGAAGCTGTCCCATCGGGAGGTGGATGCTATCTTGTCCCATGTGGGTCAGGGATTGGGGAGAGTGATTGGGTAGAGTTGAGGTGACTTCTGGATCCTAGAGAAATTTTTTTCAGAAGAAAAAGAAACGCCAGTCATATGGCACCCCCTCCCTGGGCCCCTATCTTCCTAGGAAAGGAAGCCTGGGCTGAAAGAACAGCTAGTTGCCAAGGCCACTCTGGAGGATTCTTTGCTAGGGCTAAGCGTCTTCCTAGGGTCACATGGATGTCCTGATCTATTATTTTCTCCCACTCACAGTATGGCCATGAGAGAAACAGCAAAATATTCAAATCAGAATCATCATTACAAGTCTGACTACTCCTTGGTATAGCACGGTGGTTAAGGGAACAGGTTTTGGAACAGGCAAACCGAGGTTCACACCTCAGTGCCTATGTTTACCAGGTGCATGGCTTTGGGCAAGTTATAACCTCCGTAAGCCTTCATGTCTTTGGCTGTGAAGTGGTGTTTCAGTTATGGCTGCATAAAAAACTACTTCAAATCTTAGCGGCTAAAAACACCAACTGTTTTATTCTATCTCATGATTTTGTAGGTCAGGAGTTCAGATGGGTCTTGGCTGGATGAGTCTTCTGCTCCACGTGGCATTAATTGGGTCACTCAGTGGTATTTAGCTGGTGGCTGGGCTGGGCTGGAGGGTCCAAGATTGCTTCACTCTGGCTCTCCATGTAGTCTCAGGGCCTCCCCATGTGGTCTCTCCAACAGGTGGTTGGACTAACATGGAGGCTCAGGGGTCCAAGAGTGGGTGTTCCAAGACAAGAAGAGGAAGCTACTTTTAAGGCTTGGGCCAGAAAGTGTCCCAGTGTCACTTCCACCATATTCTATAGGTCAAGGAGTCACAGAGCCTGTGATGGGAACAGTGACCAAGAATTGGGAGCTATCTTTAATGTGACAAAAGTAGGGATAAAAATATTTACACCTAGGACTGTGAGGATTAAAGTAAACAATGCATGAAGAGTTTGATTTATCGGGAAGCTAATGAAACTTCAACCACAGGGCTCCTTAATTGCACAATCTCTTCCAAATCCTAGCACTTAATTTTGTATTCACAATTTTTCTTTTCCTTTTCTTCTTTCTTTTTTTCTCCTTCCTTCCTTTCTTCTTCTTCTTCTCCTTCTCCTTCTTCTTTTCTCTCTCTCTCTGTCTCTCTCTCTCTCTCTTTCTTTCTTTCTTTCTTTTCTTTCTTTCTTTCCACCAGGTCTTAGTTGTAGCCGGAGGCTCGTCACTTGCAGCTCCAGGGCTCTTTAGTTGCAGTTCACCAGCTCCTTAGTTGCGACACATGGACTCCTTAGTTGCAGCTTGTGAGATCTAGTTCCCTGACCGGGGATTGAACCTGGGCCCCCTGCATTGGGAGCACGAAGTCTTATCCACTGCACCACCAGGGAAGTCCCTCTTTTCCTTTCCTTACAGAGGCCCCCCCCACAAATTGTATGGGAATTAGGCCTGGCACAGAGGTTAAGAATCCGCCTGCCAATGCAGGAGACACGGGTTTGAGCCCTGGTCCGGGAAGATCCCACATGTCGCGGAGCAACTAAGCACCTGCACCACAACTACTGATCCTGCGCTCTAGAGCCCGCGAGCCACACCTACTGAGCCCGCGTGCCACAACTACTGAGCCCGTGTGCCACAACTACTGAAGCCCACACGCCTAGAGCCCATGCTCTGCAACAAGAGAAGCCACGGCAATGAGAAGCCAGTGCACCGCAATGAAGAGTAGCCCCTGCTTGCCGCAACTAGAGAAAGCCTGTGCACAGCAACAAAGACCCGACGCAGCCAAAAAAAAAAAAAAAAAAAAAAAAAAAAGAATTAGGCCTTACAAATCCCAGCTCTGTCCCACATGCATGCAAGAGTACTCATTTAGCACACTGCCCTGCACAGAGGGAGCCCTCACTCCAGGGGCCCACACACCCTAGGCAGATGCCTGGTCTGTACCCTCTAGAATCTCCAAAGGAAATCAGGCTGGAGAGAGGGAGGCCAGCAGGGGGAGGCAGCATTCCGGGTGCCCAGCTTGGTCTAGGAGGCATTGAAATTCCAGGGCCGAAGGCCTGAGACAAAGATCATAATGAGACAGGAAGGTGGCATAGGAAGGATCCATTTGCATGACAATAATTGAGCCAAGAATAGAAAGCTAGAGGGATGCAAGGGTGAGGCTGGCAGCTGAGCCGGGCTAAACCTCACAAATCATACTACCCAGCTCTGCTCTGCAGGGGAGGCGGGGGCTCAGCCCTGTGCCAGGTTTTGGGGGTTGGGAGGAGTGGGTAGAAGGACAGGGCCCAGGGAATTGTGGGAATGCTGGCCAGGTTGGACTTTGCTTTACTCCTCCTCCTTCAGGCTGGAGCCCGCCTCCGCTTGCCTTCTCCTTTGTATGTGGTCTCTGAGGCTGTAGGGCTAACTCAGTGGGCAGGATGGCTGCTCAGAAAGATCTCTATGACGCCATTGTGATCGGGGCAGGCATCCAGGGCTGCTTCACTGCGTACCACCTGGCCAAACACAGGAAGAGGGTCCTCCTGCTGGAGCAGGTACAGTGTCCCCTCTGCACTCCTGACCTCAGGGACTGTCCCTTTCTCCTCCCCCAAGAGGGTTTTCTGTGGGGTGAAGGCCAAAGGGCCTGATCTTCACAAATTCTATGCAATTTGTAGCTTAGCTGCCTGGTGTGTTTCATGACAATGCAAAGAAAGTTCCACCCTCCCTAAGACCCAGTTTGGATTTCTAGGCACATTTCCTCCTCTTGCTGCCTCCCAAATCCTGCTCTTGACCAAGAAGCACCCCAGACCCCATTCTCTTCTTTCTTCCCACCCAGTCTCTTCTGTGCCAAAATGGTTGCCCTGGCCCAGAAAAGTAATCAGTTCTGCTTTGGGTAACCTTAAATAGAGATAATTTGCCTAGAGGGAAAGGCTGATTTGTCAGTCTAGGAGGTAGGATTCTTCCCTGCATATTTCTGGCCTCTCACCCTGGAACCCAGCAGAGGCTTCTGTTTTTTCTGCCACCTCTGGATAATAGCAGCCTCCTTGTTTGATACACAGGAAATAAGACTTAGGTATTTTTTTTTCTTTATAGAAAAGTGACCCCATGAAGTGCAGTCTACTGGCCACTGTACATATGCCTGGGCCCTGTATATCTGCAGCCTTCCCGAGGCAGGTGCACCCAGCCCACCTTCCAAAGGTTTCTACCCTCCCATTCTGCCTAAATCTATCCAGGCTGGTTTTGGTTTATTCTTCTTGGTAATGAGCTGGATTGGTTAGAAACCTTTTTCATTTCTCTATCAGTTTTCTCAAAGCCTGAGGGATTCCTGGTCCAACCTTTCAGGAAACACTCCATCTTTTGCTAAATCTCAACATGGTTCTCTTGTCCTGAGCAATCTGAAACTACAGAGAAAGAGTCAGCATCAGTTTTCTTGTGCATAAAAATGAGAAGCCTAGACTAGAATGATCTCAAAGGTTCTTTCTGCTTCTCCATGAGTCTAAGTGGGGCAAGGTTGCAGCAGGATGACTGAAGACTAACTCACAGAGGGACTTCGGGAAGTGAATGATGTTAGCAAAAAGGATGCCTGAGTTAGAGCTACTGAAGAAATTCTATCCTGAAGCCAAGTCAGTAACTTGGCCACAAAGGGAGACTGTATGGAAATATTTGAAGAGTAAGTGTTCCTCGTTGACAGCACATGATGAGTGGGCTCCGAAAGGGGAGGGGTGACAGCTGCAGTTGTCTCTTGTCCTCCTTCTCCAGTTCTTCCTCCCGCACTCCCGAGGAAGTTCCCATGGGCAAAGCCGGATAATCCGAAGGGCGTACCCTGAAGACTTCTACACCCAGATGATGGCTGAGTGCTACCAGATATGGGCCCAGCTGGAGCATGAGGCGGGAACCCGATTATACAGGTTGGGTTGGTGGGGGAGAATTCCTTGGATCATGGGGCTCAGCACCTGGGGGTGCTTTTACTATGCAAGAGGGCGGTGCCAGGAATACTTGACATGCAACGGAGGGACACAAGGCCTCCAGAAGTGCCAGACACGTGGAAGCATTCTGCTTGCTGTCATCATGGTCACCTGACAGGTCCAGCTGGCTCTTGACAGTCTCTGAGTTCCAGGGCTGGGGTTAGACCATGTGTCCAAGGCTTGCAGAGGTCGTTTGGGGAAAACTGCTGGAAAGACACTGGGCAGATGCTCAGAGCTGGAGTTTGTATCTACATCTCCGTGGAACCGTCAGAGAACCTCTCAGGGCAGGGATTGAAATAGAGGAGAAGGCCTCTGCTTGATTCTTTATATTCCTACTAGTATCACAAACTTTCATGCTGGGTCCTCTCCCCCAGAACAACCCTTATAAATCCATTTCGTTCTCTGAATACCTCCTCCCATAGGAGCAAATGGGGATGGCTCCTCAGGCTGCATTGCTGACCAGGGAGTGAGCCTGCAGCTATTTCTCTGTTGCCTGCATGGCCTTCTCTGACCCTTAAGACCCCCCCCCCCCTCACTGACCTTTCAAATATTCATGGGGAAGAAGGCAGACAACCCAGGAGGCAAAGAGAACTTTTACCAACCATGCTACCATCCCTCCCGCCTTCTCTGTGGCTCTTAACTGAACTTCCTACAAAACCACTGCTCTACCCTACAGGGTGGCAGTTATTTTAATGGCCAGGAACCAAGAGGTTACTGTTCTGTTGCAAAAACACCATTAACTTAAGAACAAAGTGAAATCCATTATGCAAATACAGCTAGGGCAGCTAATTACAGATTTATTCCAGAGGCAGCTAATACACCCAGCACCCAAATAAAGGAGCATGTCTTGCTGAGGCGTGGCCTGGCAAAGGGACCTCTCTCTGTCAGCCATCTGTGAATACTGCTGAGTATCTTGTGCTAAAAGAACTGCTGAGGCCTTAGAGGGCACACTTCATCCCAACAGACAAGGAGGCAACTAGAAGATGTTTGGAAAGTGTCTGGAATCTTTCAGAGGGGAGACAATTCTGGAGTCAGACAGGCTTGAATTTGACTTTGTGCTCTACCTCTTACCAGCTGTGTGACCTTGGAAAAGTTTCTGTACCTCTCTGCGCCTCATTTTTCTCACAGGGCTTTGTGAGGATTAAACGAGACTCTTGGCACTATGCCTAGCACTTTTGAATAAATGGCAGTTCCTGCCACTTATTCTGGGTCAGCTGTATCCTATCTCCATTGAGCAAGGGGGGAAGAAAGGCAGAAGGAGACAGATGGGATGCAGCAACCATGGACATCGAGGGGAAGGGCTGCTGGAGAGAGGGAAAGGGACCCTTGGATAGGAGAATCTCATAATCTCACAATCCCTCTCTTTGGCAGGAGGACAGGAATTTGGAAGGGCTTTGGAACCAGGCAGGGCTGGCTCTAGATATCATCTTGCTCTGACATATTTAGCTGTGTGGTTTGGAGCAAGCTGTCTAACCTCTGTGAGACTCAGTTTTCTCATCTGTAAAGTAGGGGTAATAATATCTATTTCCTGTGTCTGTTGTGAGGATAAAGTTTGTAAAGGGCTTGCAATAGTACCTGACAAATCATCATCATCATTATCATTATCACTGCGTGTTTTAGTGCTTAGAATGAGAAACTAAGGCTGTTCTAAAAGTACTTGATCCATGTTAACTCATTTAATTCTCCCCACAAACTCATGAGAGGGTTGCTACTGAGTAGTCAGGGTCTTAACCTGTAGTGCAAGTCACAGAATTACTCAACTTTCAGTCTAGAACAGGGTTTGTCAAACTTTTTCTGTGAATGGCCACATAGTCTTACAGGCTTTGCAGGCCATATGGTCTCTATTGCAACAATTCAACTCTGCCAGCAACTCAACTGTGCCATTGTGAAAGCAGCCACAGATAATATGTAAACAAATGGGCATGGCTGGGTTCCAATAAAACTTTATTTATGGACACAAATTTCAGATAATTTTCATGTCATGAAATATTCTTCGGGACTTCCCTGGTGGTCCAGTGGTTAAGAACCCGCCTTCCAATGCAGGGGACGTGGGTTCGATCCCTGGTAAGGGAACTAAGATCCCACATGCTGCAGGGCAACTAAGCCCGCGTGCCACAACTAGAGAGCCCGTTTGCCGCAACTACAGAGCCCACATGCTCTGGAGCCTGCATGCTACAACTAGAGAGAAGCCCGTGTGCCACAATGAAAGATCCCACGTGCCACAACTAAGACCTGATGCAGCCAAAAATAAACAAACAAACAAATAGATATTAAAAAAAGAAATATTCTTCTTTTGCTTTTTATCAACCATTTTAAATTGTAAAAACCATCTTGGCTTGTGGGACAGACAAAAACAGGTGATTTGGCCCCTGGGTCATCGCTTGCTGGCTCCTGATTTAGGAAATACCACAAACTGGTTACCTTGTCCATCCCCTGTTTCCAAACAAGTTCATGCCTAAATCATCCCAGGTCAGAAGGCTGCTAACATACATTTAAAGACTGGGACATATCATAGCTCCTCTTAAAAGACTATCCCTATGCTTCACAGCCCCAATTATGGAAAATGAAGAGTAAAGTGAATGTTCTTTGAAAAATCTTTGAAGTTCTATACAGTGCTAGGCATTATTATTGTTGTTATTATTAGCAAGCCCTTTCTTATGGCCAACCGAATTTACTCAGGCACACTGATTTATTTGGTTCTTTTACTTAGTAGAGACACAGAACAGATACTTCCTATTCTAATTCCTTTAGCTTTTGTTCCTGATTCTGATTTTCTTAATGATTCATTAGCTGTGTGATTCTTATTCTCCTAGGTTCTTCTGGAAGAACCAGCACAATATCATAATTGCACTGACAGATATGAACATATTAACTTAATGATATTTGATGATGATTTAAAAAAAAAAACCTTCAGGAGTTGATAGGGTGGTTGTCCAATTCTCTTCATTCTGTTCTGCTGCTTCCTGTGACAGTGGCATACTAAATATGGGTGGCTCAGGATATTTGCATATATTCTGGGAACAGACGATGACACATGTGTCAGATCACAAGGTCTGAATCTTTTGTGATGTGTACAGCCAGGATGCTGATACCAAGAGCAAATCCCAGCTCTGTGGCCCATCTCTTTCCTGCCCCACCTTCTCCCTTTGAGTCCTACTATCTAGCTCCTGACCCGGGCTGCCCCTGCTTAGCTGACAATATCAGACAAGATCACAGCCGTAGGCAGTACAGCTGCTGCCAGAACCTGGTGGCCCCCTGCGCAGCTGCGGCTTCCTGTGTCTGCGAAGTGTCTGGCTTGTCAGCCACATCCCCTCCCTGGAGCAGTCTTTGTTAACCAATTCCACCTCGGCCCACTGAACAGAAGATGAAATGCCAAGAGCTCCTCCCAAACCAACACAGACAGCAGCCATTACCAAGTCCCTGTTGGAGTCCCTTCCCCAAGGTGACTCTGAGAGCTGGCTTTCCTGGCACTTTTAACCCAGAGCGGGGAAAGCTGGAGCTTGGGATGGGAGATGGCAGATGCAGGGAGAGCTGTCTGCCCCTCCCAAATCCTCCCCACTCCATCCTGCCTCCTGTCCTGCTATAGTAATTGGTGGAAATCCCTCATCACCAACTCCCTACATCATGTCTGAGGCTTTAGTTGGGCCATAGAGAAGTCAACAAGGCCCTTGGGAGGAATCTTCGATTATCTCTTCCTAGGGCTGGATCCAGCTAGGGTTGGGAGGAAGGCACAGTTAGTACCAAATGCTCTGAAGGTGTTCTGGGACTTGGGAGCTGCACTCTTTCCAGGGATCCCCAGCACCCCAGCCTCACTACAAGGTGCCATCTTTCTAGACCAGCCCTGACCGCTCATTTCCTGGTCTTTTTTTTTTTTCTTCCTGCAATGCCCTTGTCCCTTCTCACCCTCCTCCTCCCCAAACTTCGTAGCCTGGATCTGAGCAGAAAAAGAGGAAAGGGAGGCCCAGAGCATAGGGGTGAGAAATTGATGCAGAATGAGCAGACTGTTTATTGGGATCTAGGAAAAGCCATTAAGAAAATAAGTACTTAAATGATTTTCAATCTGCGCATGGAAGTCATCTATCTTCATACTGGGGGAAAAAGGCCCGTTCTCCGATCCCGGTTTTGATTGACTGCTTTCCAGTTCTCTAAGCATCTCTCACAGGAGCCTCTCACCTATTTCCCATAATGACAGGCCTTTGCATTTCCAGGCAGTGTTTTACATTTATTTCCGATTTGCTCATAATGGTCAAAAATCTCTCTCCGATCCAAGGCATTTCTCTGGCAGTGCATGGTTTCCCTCAGGCCAAATGGTTCAGCTGTGATCCACGGAAAATGAGAATTTCCCAAACGCACCTCCGGACTAGGGGAGGGTCCAGCATCACAAATTCAGATGGAAAATTTCCCGCTGTTAGATCAATATCTGGGCTGAGAAATAAATGTCACAGGGGCAGAGAGCTGGAGCAAAATGATTACAATTGGCACAATTACATTCACCAGCAGAATCAACTTGCTGATTACTCCTAGGGATAGGGAGCTCCCGCTTCATCCACCGCAGGACGGCTTGGGAATTAGAACATCACTCAGCATTTCATAATTCGACAGATTTGCCCGTTGCTTTGGCGTGAGTTCATTTCCTCCATATAGTACATTCCTGAAAGAGTTCTTATTTCAAGGAAAGAAGGAAGGAAGGAAGGGAAGAAGGGAGAAAGGAAGGGAAGGAAGGGAAAGTAACTAAATCTCAGAGTATGTGAGAGACCAAGGCTAGTATATTGCAGGCAGAGGTTAGAATATGCTGCTCTGGAATTTCCGGGCCAGGGATCTGACATTGTGACTGCTAAGGTGAGGTCTTTCCCAGAATTCTACACAGCTACAACCTCATCAGGTACAAAGGGCTCAAGAACGTACGCTTGGGTGACTTAATTATCCTGTTGACCAAGGAGTTTGCTAGGCAAATCTTCATTAACTGAGAACCGATCTGAAGTTCTTTTGGGGCCACAGGAAAAAGACAGTCTGCTGGCTGGTGGGGATTTCTACAGCATCTTTCCTCTGTTGAGCTTTGAAGAGGCAGAGGTGTTCACTGCTTTCTCACCAGTGGTGAATGCTGGGTAGGTGGGGGCCATGGCAAATGGATTGGGCATGCTGCGTGGCTCTGTGTACTGACACTGGCCCCAGGGCACGCTGTGTCCCTACCCCCTCCCAATCTTCTCTTTAATCCCCCCAACCAGATAATGTGGGATTTGGAAGCATGTAATATCCATGAGACTCCATTACAGGCTATTACGAGCTTTATATACAGTACCTGGGGGATGTGTCAGGCTGATGCTTGTCACTGTGGCTGCTGAAACCGAGAGGGACTACAGGAATGGTCCCAAGGGCCAAAGTGACCCTTCTATTGTTTTGATCAGTTACCCCCAAAAGGGAGCTCTGATCTCTTGTGACATAGAGATGGAAAGCGTTAAAAGAGAAACAGCTCTCATTCTCTTATGGTGGAAGAAACACAGAGGGATGTATAGGGAGAAACAAAAACATTGAATTGCTGAATTAATTGCTGGAGTCCTAAGAGGCCATCTCACCTGCTGGGGTTTCTGCATGAGGGCACTATTGGCATTTGGGTGGGATCTTCCTGAGCATTGCAGGTTTAGCATCCCTGGCCCCTGCCCACCAAATGTGAGTGGCAACCCCCAGGCATTGTGACAAGCAAAAAAATGATCCATACCATTTCCACAACTCCCCTGGTGTGGAACCACCAATAGTCCAACAGTCATGTGTTACAGAGGAGGAATCTGGGATCAGCGAGCAATCAGACCAAGGTCACAGAGGGGATGCCGGGACTGGACCCAGGGCCAGAGCTCCCAACTTAGGACCCTTTCCACAAAACAGGCAGCCTCTGAGAAGGAACTGAGAGATAGAGTACAAGAAGAGACAAAACATTATATGACAAGAAAAAGGAAGAGGGAAAAGAAACAGCAGGGAGTTGGGGAGGGGAAAAGGGATAAAGAATTGAGATCAAAACAGTGAGTGGGGTCAGGGGACTGGAGGAAAGGGAAGAAATCTTATCAAGTTCATTGAACATTTACCACCTTCTAGGTGTGGAGATAAAAGAGGACTTAGGATCTCTGACCTCAAGGGCAGGATGGATCCTGATGAGGGAAGATGGAGGGATAAGCAAACCAATAGTGAGAGCCAAGGGCAGACTTGGGGATGGGCTAGAAACCAGCGCAACAATACTGGACTGTTACAACAGAATGTAGGTGTCTTTGCCTGTTTTTTGAATGTGAGGCCAGGACTCCCCTTGATGCCTGGTCTGGGCCCCTTGCTGAAAAATGACAGAGAAGGCCCAGGGCCCAGACGCAGACTCTCACTCAAGTGTCTTTTTTTTTTTATAGGCAGACTGGACTACTGCTGCTGGGAATGAAGGAGAATGCAGAATTAAAGATAATCCAGGCTACTCTGTCTAGGCAGGGAGTGGAACACCAGTGTCTTCCATCTGAGGAACTGAAGCTACGTTTCCCCAATATTCGGTTGGCCAGGGGAGAAGTGGGGCTCTTGGAAAAGTCTGGAGGAGTTCTCTATGCTGACAAGGCGCTCAGAGCCCTTCAGGTGATATCGTGCAGCATTAGGGGCACTGCAGCTCCTGCTCTGGGCATCCTGGGTCCCCATCAGCCATCCCCTGACCCCCAGTTGGATGACAGCCTTTGCCCTGCCAGCTTTAGTCTTGACTTTTTGGACTGGGCAGTTTTATATACCCTGCTAGGCCTCGACAATATGGGAGAGGAGGTCTAGATTCTGCCCTCTCTTTTCTGCACTCGATGAAGGATTCTTTGTCCAGGGTGAACCACATACATAACTGATTTGCCCTTTCCTGCTCCTGCCCTTTCAGGATGCAATTCAACAGCTAGGAGGCATAGTGCATGATGGAGAGAAGGTGATGGAGATAAAACCAGGGCTACTGGTCGTGGTGAAAACCAGCTGCAGGAGCTACCAAGCCAAGAGTTTGATCATCACAGCAGGTCCTTGGACCAACCAGCTCCTCCGTCCCCTGGGCATTGAGCTGCCTCTCCAGGTAAGGGGAGCTGGAAGCCTGAAAGGTGGTGCTTAAGAAGCCTTGGACCCAGATGGACTTGAGTCTTCCATCTGCCACTTGCTAGTGGATGACTTTGGGCAAATTTCATTCACCTTCACCTCACTTAGCCTCAATTTTATAACCTGTAAAATGGGGACTAGGGCTGTTGGAGAATTAAATTAAATCATATATATATATATATATAAACCTAAGGAGATGGCCTGGCCTATAGTAAGCACTCAATAAACATGAGGTATTATTAACTCCTGGATAGAGAGAGAAGTAGGCTGGATGCAGTTTTGGGAGAAGATTAAGAATAGGGGAAGAGCCAGATTCAGCAATTTTTATGCATCATAACATAATGTAACATGTAAATGACATGAGAATTGAGTGAAACAAAGATGGGTGAGTTAATCAGGGCATCTGGGCTTATATTAAAGGGCTACGGGACCCCAGAAATGCTTTCTCCCTTCATTTCCCACTTCTTCTTCCTGCTCCAAGACCCTGCGGATCAACGTGTGTTACTGGCGAGAGAAGGTTCCTGGAAGCTATGGTGTGTCCCAGGCCTTTCCATGCTTCCTGGGCTTTGGCCTGGCTCCTTACCACATCTATGGATTGCCCTCCGGAGAGTACCCAGGGCTGATGAAGGTGAGTGGAGAGGCCGAGAGAAGGCTAATAGGGGCCCAGGCAGATTTGGGGCAGCTATTCTAACTTTCCTCTCACCAGACTCCCTCGGATCCCAGTGGGCAGGAGCAGGAACGGACCTCACTATTCACTATGCACAACATAAGACCCCTGGCTGTCCTGGAGCCCTTCCTTTGCAATCATAGGGTTGGCGGGGGAATGGAGAGCTAGGCAAACTCATGTGGCAACAAACAGCATCTGTCAGGACTGGGGAAGGCTGGGATGATGGATGGGGTGCATTCTGTGTACAACCTGCCCCCTGGGTTGGGGGTGGTGTGCAGGAGGCCAGCCATCCCAGCTCACACTGCTCTGATTGGGAGCCAGGTCTGCTATCACCACGGCAACAATGCAGATCCTGAGGAGCGGGACTGCCCTGCAGCTTTCTCAGACATCCAAGACGTCCACATCCTGAGCTGCTTTGTCAGAGATCACTTACCTAACTTAGAGCCTGAGCCTGCTGTTATGGAGCACTGCATGTACACGGTAAGGGTGTGGGCAACTGGGCCAGGCTCTCTTGCAGCCCTGGAGAACAGGGGAATGAGACAGACTGGCCTTGTGCTGCTCAGGCTGGACTCTACCTGACCCCTGACACAGTATGTGACTTGAAACAAATGAGCTCATTCCTGCGGGTCAGTTCACCTCCACCAGAGAGGGCCCACTAGAGGTTATTAGTATTCTTTTTCATTAGGAAACTAGGCATACGTCTGGCAGTCCTTCACTATGTTTCCCAGAAGAGCTCTAAAAGAGTTTTTGGCAAGATGTTCTAGTTGAGCAGGCCTTAGGGACAAAGAGAAGAGACAGATGTCACCAGGGCCTGAGGCGTCTTCGCTAAAGTTACTTTACACGCATTAACTGAGCACCTACTGTGTTCACAGCTCTACACGAGAAGAGACAGATGGACAAATGAGAAAGACTGGCGTACCCTAGGGCACTGGCATGCAGAAAGCATTCCTGTGCCCCATTCCTATTCTTTCTGGAAAGAAATCCAGCTGAGTCTCCTCCCTTCTGAGCCTGCAATTCTTCTTCCTCCCTCTATCCTCAAAGGACACAGGTGTGATTGTTTCTTTCTAGAACACCCCCGATGAGCACTTCATTCTTGATCGACACCCAAAGTACGACAACATTGTCATTGGTGCTGGATTCTCTGGTGAGCCTGAGCAAGGGAAGACGGGGTGCCTTAAAGATGACCCACCTCAGTGCCAGGCAAAATGGTGTTTTTCATGCTTTTAGTTGGACAGAGAGGGGCCAAAGCATAGACCTTGAGTGTATAAGGGGGTTAAGAGGGGCTATCAGAGAAGAAAGGGTTCTCATGGTGGGAGGCAACTTCCAGCTTTGGGATGCGACCAATGGGGAGGTTAGCTCTATCTGGGGACTGTGTAGGGGATGTCCAGGGAGTCCAGTACCTGTCTCTGAGGATGCCTGACCACCTGTTCTCCTTTCCCTAGGGCATGGGTTTAAGCTGTCCCCTGTTGTGGGGAAGATCCTGTATGAATTAAGCATGAAATTAATGCCATCCTATGACTTGACACCTTTTCGAATCAGCCGCTTTCCCCGCCTGGGCAAAGCCCACATCTGACTGGCCAGCTGCTTCCCTTCTGTGCAAAGGAGCTCGGAACAAAGCCCTCTTCTGGGAAAGACTTCTCAGAGGAAGGAAGTGTCTGTGAGATGTTATCCTTTTTTCTTGCCCCTCTTCAGTTCCCCATAAACACCAGCTGATCGAATTTACCTTCTTTCCCTAGCCAGCTCCCCAATCCCACACTTTTTTTGCTTCAGAAGTTCAATCAGATATTCTATGATCACAGAGTATAGCAAGGACCTTAAAGCTGGATGTCTCAATAAGGAGGGGGCATAAGGACTGGCTCAGGAGACCAAAGCAGTTGTTAAAATTCTCTTCACGGGGGCATTTGGGATAGATTTGACTAAGGCTGCCTGGGGGAGAGTAAATAAGATGATCTGTAGACCACTAAGGCCCTTGGCATTCCTGTTCATAAAACTAGAGCCACCCTCTATCACAAACTCCTGTAAAATTTGGCTCATCTTGGGTGCACAGTAAATGTTTGTTGCAAAAAATGTGTTGAACAAACAGATAAGTAAATGACTGCATTGCATGAAAGCCTGTGGTGGGCTTTATTTTCCAAGTGACCTTATTTCTTATAGACTTTAACTGTCTAAATTAGCACCACAGAATCCATTACCCCAGGACTCCTTGGGGTCTTTATCCCCTAAGTGCACCACACCCTCTTTCTCTGGATTCTTTGTTCGGTTCTCATCCTCTCTCTGGTTCTATAAAGATGCTCAGCTCCCCAGTCTCTCATTAAGGTGTATTGTCAGGTCTTTATGAAGATGGAGCTGTTCTACCAGAAAGGAAGAGAGAGACACACTCGCTTAGAAACCCTGTTCAATGTTTGAATGTTAAATGTGCCATTTTATTATCATTAGGATTGCTCCCACTTAATGAAACGGCATTAACACCCAGTCGGCTGGCCTCCTTGCACTAATTGCTTTGGAAGGAAACAGGCTCATAACTGCCCCAGGGTGGGTGGAGGGGTGAGAGGTGTAAATAGAGACTCAAGCAAGGCTGAGTGCACTCAGATGAAACCCAAGCAGGAGCATTTCTAGACAGGGCCAGTTTGACCCAAAATAACAGGAGTTAAAGTGCTCCGGGGAGAAAAAAACTGGAACTGGGTGGGGTGGAAATGTTCGAAGGAATCGCTGAGAGGGGAAGAGTGGGAAATGGAAATAAGAGTAAAAATATTCTCAAAGGAAATAACAACACAGAGGAAGTTACTCTTCAATTGCCTTATAGGCCTAGGCACATGGGTTAGTACTGATTTCTCCTGGGAATTATAAAAGCCAGCCAATCCTGTCAACCCCACGCCAAGTCTGCTTTCTGGGTGCTCTCACTTAGTTCCCCGAACCACAGCCTCTGTAAAGTGGGAATAATCCTATCTGTAAAATGGGAATAATACTATTGATACATTCCATGGATCAACCTTGAAGACATAATGCTAAATAAAATAATCCAGACATAAAAGGACAAGTATTGTATGATTCCACTTGTGTGAGCTACCTAGAGTAGTCAAATTCATAGAGACAGAAAGTAGAATGGTGCTTGCCAGGGGCTGGAGGGAGGGGGGAATAAGGAGTTACTGTTTAATGGGCACAGAGTTTCAGTTTGGGAAGATAAAAAAGTTCTGGAGACGGACGGTGGTGATGGCTGTACAACACTGTGAATGTACTTAATGCCACTCAACTGTACACCTAAAGCGGTTAAGATGGTACATTGTAAGTTATGTATACTTTACCGTAATAAACAAAAAGGGAATAATAATACTGACCAACGCTACAGGAGTGTGTGAGGATCCAATAAGATCACTCATTCATTCATTCATTCAACACACAAATATTTGTTGAGTTCTGCTGTGTGCCAGGCACTGTGCTAGGCATGGTGGCTGTATCTGTGAACAAAACAGAAATCTCTACTCTTGTGGTGTTTACAGTTCAGTGAGGAGAGGACATGTTAATAATACGTATAAATAAATTGTATTGTACATTAGAGGGTGACAAGTGCATTGGGGATAAAACAGAGCAGAATGGGGAAGGTAGAGGATGCTGGGGGAGGGGCTGCCCTTTTCAATGGTGGTCAGGGTAGGACTCATTGAGGAGGAGGCATTTGAGCAGACTTGGAGGAGAGGGAGTGTACCATGCAGATACCTGGAGGTCTGTAAGAGAATGTGGTAAATTGTAAAGCAAGGTATTGTGTTATTACTGAGAGAGAGAAAAATGCGGTACAGAGAGGGATCAGTGTAAGATCCTGCCAGCTCCCAAGCTGGCAAAGTTGGGGAGGAAGGATGTTGGGAACCTCTCTCTCCCTCTCATTCCATGGCTGCCCGCAGCTCCCTCTGCTCCTGCTTCTCTCAGTGCCACCCTCCTCCCCCAGCCAGCTGCAGCTCCCCTTCCAAAATATCCAGTCTTATTCAGCTTGCCGGTGACAGCTAAAGGAGGGGACAAGTGTCTAGAGGAGGCTGAGAAAGGACAAGTGGGGGATGCTGACAAGCCCTGCCTGGGCTGGCAAAGTCTCTTTAGAAATGAGCCAGTGTGTCCTAGAAACAGAGTGCAAGCAAGGGCAGGGGCAGGGGCGTGTGGGGTGGGACGGGTGTGTGTGGGAGGGATGAGGTCAGGGAAGAGTGGAGAGAAACAGGAATTGGATAAGAAGAGACTGGCAATGTGCAGGCCAAGAAGGCAGGTGAGGACCTGCAGGGATGCTGCACACAACCCAAGTGGGAGGAACTGAGCATTTCTTACTGAGCGTGGGATGGGGTCATAGAGGGGAAGAAGGGATGTAGGAAATAGAGTCTGTGGATATGGAGAAGAGGACTAGACATTGTAGATGGGCTCGGAGGACAACCTGAGGGTTTTGGTAACATTGAAGGATTTGCCAAGCAGACCCACCAGCGTTATCTCCCTGCCTACCTTCTGCTTGAGTGTGGCCAGGCATCCACTTTCAAGCCGACCCTACCTATCTTCAAGATGGAAGAAAATCAAAATAAATCGGGCAGGCAATAAGAGACCTCCGAAAGGGCAACTGGGGTCCTCACAGGCTGCAGGAAAGAGATAAGGGCAGCGAAGAGAAAGAGGCGGGCATGGTTGCCAACCAGACTAAGGAAAACAGAGGCAGGCTCAAAATAGATTGGGGTTGGGGGAGGGAGGAGAGGCAGCCCAGAAAAGAAGGGAAAGCAGAGGCAATCGATGCCATTGCGACTCTGACCCAATTCTTCATTTCTCAGCCTCATCATCTGAAAAATTAGGGGGTGATGGGGAAAAAGGGAAAGACTGAGGAGAGTCAGGGGAAAGTCATTTGAGGCCTAAGGCCTAGGCAATTGTGGGGTACAAGTCAGTAATCCCAATGTGAAAAAGAGGAGGTATATGGTGTAGTCGGTACGAGTTAAACACTAACCAGTTTGGTATCCCAGGACAGGTTTAAGAGCTTAAGGAGTGTGATTGTAACTTGGAATGAGGTTCACCTGTCTAGCAAGGTAAGTGGCAGCAACAAGGATGAGTTAATCTGGGGGTACTAGGCTGGAGTGACTTGATGCTTGCATTTAACTTCTCAAAAGAGTGATTAAAGAGAATTTGGTCATTGGATATTCTATTTCAGTGGTGGGCTTCCCATGCAGCAAGAGGGATTCAGGTTAGAACTCGGGGAATCCATCCCACTAAGTAGATTTGTGAGATATTAAAACATGTATATAGCACTGCTTAGGGTATTCTTTCCTTGGAAATCTTTAAAAACGAGAAGCCCACCTATTTGGGTCTGTATAGTCTTGCCTGAAGGCCAGGACCTCCCAACAAATTTCTGGAAGACTTCTGGCTAGAGAGGAGGTAGGGTCTGAGAAGAGATTCTGGGCAGGGAGAATGAATGTAAGCACCTCGGGGGAGAGGTGAGGCATAAGGCAGGCTGGATCCGTCAGGCAGGAAGAAGCAGCAGGGACAAGGGGCAGGAGTCTAACAAGCAGGGCCCAGTGGCATTTACATAACTTTGAATAATGAATAAGCCCAGCTCTGGGGCTCCTAGTCAACATGCTCATCTGCATCTTTATTAGGCTTTATAAGTGATTCAGCTCCCTACCCTTTCCCCCCAGCCCCTGCCCAGCCTGCCCCAAGCATCGGGTAGTTGATTGCTCATTATTTTAGACTAGATTTGTTTCACCAACATTCAGTGAGGCATGGAGTGGGGGACACAGGAGGGAGGAATAAATCCAAAAGGCAGGTGGAGTGGAGGGGTAGGGGAACGAACAGAAGCAGCAGCCACAGGAAGGCAGGCAGACGGCTGCGAGCTAGGAACGTGGGCATAATTCTCTGAAATGCTCCTGAGGCCAGCATCTTCAGGAGAGGAAGGTTTCTTAGATTCCCCAAAATGTGCTGGGTTCAAGTCCCACTCAATCCCCTGTTTCCCTTACATCTGTTGCCAAGCCCCCAGCAGGCTTCTCTCTCAGCTCCAGTGCAGTGCTGAGCCACTTGAGCAGCCAGATGAAAACTGCCCCCAGGGAAGTTCTCACTTTTTCCTGAAGCAGGAATTTTGCTATTTTCATGAAAAAAAAAAAAAAAAAAATCTACTATGCTTTGCAAGGCCAGAACAGGCACCAGGCATATATTAGGGGAGAAAGTGATAGGAACAGGCCTACGTGGTATGTGAATTTGTAGAGAAGGGAATGCTTGTGTCCATAGAGAGTTTCAGCCCATCTGGAAAGAGAAGCCTGGAAAAGATGGGCAGCCCTCGACTCCTCCAGGTAGGCATATTAGGGCCAACTGCTCTGGTCTACTGGCAGGAGGCAGAAGAAGTATTTAAGAGCCTGGATGAGGAGTTGGCAGGAAACTGGTAGGGGGAAAGGTAGAGCACTTCTCAACCCTGGCTGCACATTAAAACCATCAAGAGAGCTTTAAAAAATATGATGCTTGGGCCCCACCCAAGGCCAATTAAATCAGAATCCCTGAGGGAGAAGGCCTTGGGCACAGTAGTATTTCTTAAAAAGCTCCTCAATGATAGGACTTCTTTGGCGGTCCAGTCCTTCTACAGCAGGGGACATGGGTTCGATCCCTGGTTGGGGAACTAAGGTCCCGCGTGCCGCGCTGAGTGGCCAAAAAAACCCCTCCTCAATGTTGTTTGGATGCTGATTTGAACAAACTAACTTAAAAAAAAAAAAAAAAAATATATATATATGTAAAATTTATTACATTATTAATATTTAAAATCAAGAAAATTTAAACACAATATTTGGTACTAAGGAGTTACTGATAATTTTTTTTAGGTGTGATAAGAGTATTGTGATTACATTTTAAGGAGTCATTTTCTTTTCTTTGAAGGATAGATACTAAACAAATATCTTCATTGTAACAAAGTGATATCATATCTGGGGTCTCCTTCAAAATAATCCAAGGGAATGGGGGAGTGGGCCAGGTTCAAATGAAGCAAGATTCACTGTGTTGAAAATTGTTGAAGCTGTTTGGTGGATAAGGTTCATTATTATACTATGTTTTTTACTCTTTGTATACAAAACAAAAACAGTTCCTTGAGTGTTTCTAATATACAGCAAGGTGAGAACCCCAGAGCCAGGCATTCAGCTGGAAATGGGCCACCATGGCACCTCTGTGGGCACAACCGACTTTAAGGAGACCAGGTTTGTGGGACCCTAAACGATGGGTGAGAGCCCTGTCCTCCAACGCCCTAGGCTTCAGGCAGAGTCACAGGGACCACTTGTGAGGAACCAGAGCTGGCAGTCAGAGATGCACTGGGGGTGTCCAAAGAGCCTTTCAGGCTTCCTCCCCCACCCCAGCACAGCCTCTGGGGACTCAGGCTCTATGCACCAGGCCAGGAGGCTGGACCAAGGGGAGCTGCCTGCCTGCGGCACCCAGAGCAAACAATCAGCCTGTCTCTTCTCTCTCAATCCCTGCCCTCTCTCGACTGACTCCACAGGAGCCAGGCCCCCATCTCAGCCGGCAACACCCCCTTCCCCCCCCCGCAAGCCGTCACCACTGCTTCCCGGCGCTGTCACCCGCCCGACGGGCTCATCTGCCTCTGTCAGGGAACATTAGCCCAGCAGACTTCATCAAGGACGTGAGGGGAGGCTGAACACCAGTCCACAGAAGTACGGGCACCCAGGCAGCCACCCCCAGGCAGCCACCCCCGGCGGCCGCAGGCAGAGCTGTCTGAGCTGCTGAGAGATTCGCGGGTAGCTTGAGCTCATTTGCATATCACTTCTTTAACGAACACATTCACAAGAATCCCAAATTCTCAGTTTTCTACTCTCACCGACAGATTGGATCTCCTCACACTTGTCCCTGACACGGATCAACCATTCCCACGTTCTCCACATGCTCTTGAGAAATAACTTCCCGCCCTGCCGAGGTGCAAGGTATTCCCTCCCCCACCCCGCCCCGCCCCTCCGAACTCAGCCCCGCCCCCAGAACTCAGCCCCGCCCCCCCCCACCTCCACCGGAGCAACCACCAGCTCCACCATCGCGCTCAGCTTGGGGCTCTCTCTCTCTTCTCCGCTCCATTACCTTCCCCTGATGGCCTCTAGGGGCTGGGCAGGGGAGAGAGTTGGAGGGGGTCTATTGAAGAGATTTTTGGAATCTGTGCCTGCGTATCACCCGCTGCCATGAGTTATTTCAGCGCCGATGTTTGTCTCGAGCTGATTATTCCAACCCGAGAACAGGTGGAGCAGCCTGTGGTGGCTTATTCGTCAGCCAAGGCCATCTGTTCCCAACAAGCTGAGATTTGTAGCTGATTTCTACTGGGGAGCAAGGAGTGGGGGCGGGGAGGGAGATGAAGATCACCTCCAGGCCCCAGGAGACTTACTCCTCCCAGACCTTATGCGAGGTCTGAACCCCTAGTCCTCCCCTTCTAAAATCAATACCTTCTCATTTTCTCAGAGAACTCACCGGTCAGTTGACTCTCTGAAACAGCGAAAATACTTTTTCCTTAAGGGGCTAAACCTTCTTAGACGGAGTCAGGTATGAGAAGCAGGAATCCATTAGCTAGGCACAGTCTGGCCATTGAGTCATGTCCACCCTTACAGATCTTAAAAAAAATAAAAAAGTATATAACCATAACACAAATATCCTAAATGACCTTCTTGACTCTCAGCTTCTCCCCACCCCACTCCATCACCGGTCCCTTCATCAACACGAGTCTCCTTGCCTAAACCTGTCACCTGCAGGGCTCCAGGCTGCATGGGAGGCCATGTCTGGATGCTCTTATCTCCCCCTCCCCCACTGCTCCTCTCCCCTAAATACCCTGTTCAAGTTCCACCCTCCAATCTGTTCCTCTTCCAGCTTCCATTCTCAGCCATGCCAAGAGACGCCTGCTGCTTTAAGAATGGCTTTCCCTGAGCAAGGGATCTAAGCAGTTTCTAAGCAGCTTTGCCACATGGTTTACCCCTCCCCGCCCAGGGCTACTATTTCTATATATGCAATGCCGGGAAAGACGCTACTCTTATAGTCACACTAATATGACAATTTGGGGCCTTCTTTGGTGTTTGACACAGATACACATCTGTACTGACTTAAAAGAAAAATTGTATGAAAACTTTATTACAAGCACAGATACTTCATCTAGAATCCCACATCCCCAAACAAAGCTATTTCTATTTTTCAGAAGTCTCATCTAACGTTTATCTATTTATCTGTTTTCACATGTACTTTTGTCATGTGTACATGTTCCCTTAAGAACCCATTCAAAGAGCTTAAGACTGACTGCCTCACTTTCGAGTTGGTTCTCTAGGCTTATTTTGCCAGTGCCTGGGAGCGGAAGCTCCTTTTCTACTCTTAAATCCTGTCCAGTGGCTCAGTATGTGGTTCACTGGAAAGACAAGCCCCCACAGATGAGCTCCTGGACCCTCAAAGGCAGGCCATGGACCTGTGCTTCTAGTGCAGAACCTTCCAGGGCAGTGCCACTCACTAGGGTCAATCTCCCTTGCTCTCCAGAGGACACTATTCCTGTGGGGGCCAGAAGCAGCCCTTAAGCAAGGGTGCCAACCTGTAACTGACGCCAGTCCCCAGGATTAAATATAAGCCACGAGGCCTATTTCATCATGTACAGTTTCATATTTGCCTCGTCATCAGTTGTTGACCTGTCTTTCAAAGAGGTAAAATTTCTGAAGCTATTGGCTGTATTCCCGTACCAGGATTTTTTTTTTTTTTTAATTCTCCACTTTCAAATTCCCTAGTGTCCTTTCTTCCGCAAATCCTTTTGCTTCTTTTTCTAATCTAGTCAGATCGTAGATGTGGCACAAAACATATAAAAATTTATTAAAATGTGGAAACTCTTTGACTCTTAAACCACCTCAAATATAATTTGCCTGGATGGTGTCAAAACTTAATATCCTTTTTGCGGTTTTTTTTTTTTTTTTCCGTACTGTCATAGCTGACTTTTGATATCTAAAGCAAATTCTATCCACGCATTTAAGTATTCCGCTGGGAGATTTATGTCACTGACTTCAATTGCAAAGCACACATCCTTTTCGGAATCTCCCTCATGTATATGACCCATCACTGGGGCTGACACTACAGAAGATTCAAGTTCTCTGTAAAATTCCTTCTAAATAAATCTAGTATCCTTGTTAACTTCAAAATGGCTCCTGCTCTGGAAATCACTCCTCCCAGATCAAATCCCAGAGAATGGTCTGGATTGTTCCATTGTACTGTAATGAAATTAGATTGAGGTGAATAGAGCCTAAAATACGCATTCCAGGCCATGTGGAACTGTTATCCACATTGTTGGCACCGTTGTTGAAACACAAATGTGATCATGTATGGGGGATGCTCTGAGAATTGTTAAGGAGCAACACAAACGTGAGGTTGACATTCCCCCCCCCAAATTGTCAAGAAGTGCTTCCTTCCTAAGGGCAGGCCTTGGTGAATACCAGGCACACAGTGATTTGAGATGAGGATCATGACAGCAATTCTTGGCCTTCTCGCCTCCCCCTTCACCCTCTGACAAGGACAGAGTAGCTCAAAGACGCCTGGCCAGTTGCTGGAACCAAGCTGAGGACCCTGCTAGGCCGGATGTCACCTCTCTGGGCCTGTTTCCTCACGGGGACAATGATACTTCACTGAGTTGTGATAAAGGTTAAATGAGATGTAGGCAAAGTGTATAAGCACTGGGGACATAAGTAGGTGCTCACCATGGTTATATTGATTTTGTCCTCCTCATCCTCTGGGTCACTACTGGCAGGCCGGGCAGGCCCCTCAGCCCCAGTTGCTACACAGCTTCAGCTCCTGCTGAGGACTTCCAGCAGCCCTTAAAAGGGCGGGGAACAGTATCGTCGGGTTGCTGCGCGAGGAGACCTGTCCTTATGCTTCTGGAATCCTTCAAGGGCAACGCCGACGGGCTCGGTCCTGTCACAGGCTCAAGGACCTTTTAAGGGGCATGGCTTCGGGGAAGAGCGCGGGGGCGGGTGGGGGACGGGGCGGGGAACCTCCAGACGGAGGCGGAGCCAGAGGTTCCGTGCTCCGGAGGCCGAGGTCATGCAAATGAGATATGAATATGCTAATACGCCCGGGTTCCCAGTGAACCGGAGGGCGCTTGCCTGGCCAGGCAGAACCAGCCCGGAAAAAGGAAAGGAAGAAGACGCGGAGGCGCATGGGGCTGCTGGACGGAACCAAGCCCAGACAGCCCTCGCGCTGGGAGAAGACGTCTGTCTTCTCCCGGCCCCACTTGCGCCACCCATCGGTCCCCTCCGGCTCCTCACCAAGGGTGATAAAAAGGGTGGGGGTGAGAGGTTCTGTTGGCAGCATTGAGGGGCTCTGTCCGAACCTAGGATCCAAAAGATTCTTGCCAGCAATTTCACCTTGTTTTACAGATGGGGAAACTGAGGCCCAAGAGGTCAAGGCTCTTCTCCAAGGTCTCAGTGCTAGCGGCAGAAGCGCTCAGTTTAGCAGGTTTTATTCGTCTGGTTTTGTTTTGCTTCCACGAGGGTCGGGGGACACCACTCGGTAGGTGAAAGAAGCAGCAGCCCCAAACGTGGCAGAACTTGGTACATTACCAAGCATGTCCTGGACTGCCCACCAGGCTGGAGGATTTAGAAAAGACGACTTCCTGGGGAAAGATGAAAGGCGTTGGGGGTGGCAGCCAGTAGCAGTAGCAGGCAAGTACAAATGATCATAGACTGGTCTGGAATACGTTGCTATGTAAAAAGTGTCGCAGCTTCCCTGAGAACCAGCTCAGAGGAAATGAAAGGGGAACAGAAAGGATTAGGGTTAGATTTAAGGCAGCACTTTCTCCCAGGGGTGATAATGGGGCCCTTTCTTCAATGACCAAGGAAGGCTGTGGACTCACCCTGTCCCTCCCACTTCTGAGGCCTTTGGGAATCCATCTCCCTCCAGTCCCACACGGGCCTGCTTTGAGGACAGGAGTGAATGATTGACTTTGAAAAGTCCCCATCACTCAGGTAGGAGATCCTTCGCCTGGATGGGCCTCCTGGGCTCTTTGCTGAGGGTGAGGACAGCAGACGCGCTGGTTCCAGGGCCCTGGGTGGGGAGAAGCAGCAGTCGTGGCATATCTTGCAACACACTCCCTGCCAAATGGATTCAGATTGGCTTGGATATGAACATATGATTAAAGGAGAGGCGCGATTCATTTATCAGGAGAGATTAAAGAGCAGCATCTGCGCAGCCTAGCTGGGGGACAATTAAGGAGCAAATTGCTAAGTGTCTGTGCCACCAGGCACGGGGGTGGGGCATGGGGGAAGGACAACTGGGATCATCTGCCAAGAGGACACAGGACAAAAGGAGGTAGTTCGGGAGTCACCATGTGCTGCTGTCGTCTCTGGGCACAGACTGGGCACCATGGGGAGCCTCACAGGGTCCCCCCCTCCCAATGCCTCTTATCCAGGATTCAGAGCAATCCTGAGGGTCTGAGATTAGAGAGGAAAATCTAGCGAGGAGGCTTTGAGCCTGGCACAGGGACAGATTTGCTGCCTGTTTTGTGGGAATCACTTACATTTTAGGGACCAGAGCGACCATGAGTGCACAGGTGAGGAGGGCAGGAGCTTATAGAGCTCTGAAGGCTTACCCCAGATGAAGATGGGCTCTGATGGCCTTGCAGGTCCCTGGATTTCCCTGAGGAGTTTGTGCAGAGGGAATTGCCTTCCTCCCAGCCTGGAGCCCAGAATGCTGGCTGAAGGCCTTTGCTGAAGCTTGGAGAAGTGTTGGTCATGTGAGGTGATGTCCAGCTTCCCCAGACAGCCTGTGGAGTTCCCTGCCACCACCTCTATTTCCCAGCCTCAGGGCCTTTGCTCAAGTTCTCCTTTCTTCCCAGCACACCTATCCCAGCAATATCTACCTGTGGAAGTGCTATCCTTTCTTCAAGCCCCAGCTCAAAATACCAGCCCCTTTTAGAAGCCTTCCCAGTCCCTCCCCACCCTCTCTCAGTGAGAGTGTCTCCCCTCATAACTTGCCCAAAGCAACTTCTTTGTCCTTTTATGTCTCATGTAATTATTTCCAAAGGGATCTGCCCTAACCCTAACACATGAGCCCCTGGAGGACAAACACTATGATGTACTCCTTTCTACTCACCCAAAGCTTGCACATATTAGGAGGTTAGACACACATATTTTTTGTGTTTAACTCCTCCACTAGAATATCCGCTTCTTGAAGGAAGGGACCTCACCCATCCCCAGCACTTAGAACAGTGCCTAGACCATAGCAGCAGTTATGAAATATTTGACTGTTGAGTGAATGAGCAGATGAATAATACATATTTTCTGACTTGAACAAAGCCCTCCGCCCCAGGGAAGGCTATTAGAGGTTGATGCTGGGACTTTCTATCAATAATTAACCAAAGGCCTGAGTCAGTGTGGGTGAGCAGAGTTGGGATCTTGTCTGTAGGTAGCAGGGACTTTTGTCACACTAGTTCCTGGGAGGAAAAAAGTGCACCGAGCTATCTGAAAGCAGGAGTTAAAGATGTGAGTGACAGAACTGAACATGAGGAGCCAGCAGTTTAAAAAAAAAAAGTGACTTCACTTTGACTACCTTCTCTATTCCACCTTGGGGGCAGTTTCTTTTGTTCAAGATGCAGCCACTTCACACTTCTCTCCCATTCATTTTGAGGATGACATTTCCCCCTCTTTCCCTTTCTTGCCCCTTTCTGGGTGGGTGCCATCACCAGAGCGTCAGCATCAGGCCTGTCTGATACCCTTTCTTGCCTACCTGTCCAAACCAGAGGAGCCTGATCGGCCAGCTGTAAATACTTCATGCACGCAGGGATTATAACTGGTCACGTTACAGAAGGTAAAGGAGGAGGAGGAGGGAGTCATTTGTTTCTTGCCCACTGCCTCTCAGCTGTCAGTGAGGGAACCACGTGTGGACTGGGGCATGAAGGCAGAGACTGAGCAGCGTGGAGAAGCCGGCACGCCCAGCCTATTCAAGTTGCCCCGTGGCCAATGGGGTTGGAGGCCAGAGAGAGTTCTGATCAGAAAGTCATCTTTGGGATGACTAAACTTAAAAAGAGAGAGAGAGAGAGAGAGAGAAGATAGGATCTCTGTAATTGGCAAGATTTAACAATCACAGGGACCTCAACATTCCCAAGTGGAGGCCAGGGTAGGCCAAGGCCTGGACGGCTCTGCCAACCTGAATTACAATCCACAGGCTCTTAAAAGGTGGGGTTTGTGTCTTCCTTGACCAGCCCTCTCATCCACTGCCTCCGCCTGCTCCAGATGACCTGCCAAGCTCTCTGAGCAGCACTGGTCTGATGTGGGAGCAGGTCAGGGATGAGGGTGATTCCCCCAGCTCCCCACCAGGGTCCTCACTCTGCTCCCCTGTGACCACCCCTGGACTTTACCTGAGCCTGAAGGAACAGGCAGGAAAATTGTCAGAGCCAGGAGAAAAAGGACATTTATTTCCATACATCAGGTAAGCAGGGGAAGAGAGAACAGCCCAATGAGTACAAACCAATTGCAGGAGAGAAGGGGAGACAGCAGATGGGAGCGGCACCAGGCACTGCCCTTGGGCCCCCGTCTGGTGGTGTTGGTGGGATGATCTTTAGGGTGGGAGCTGGGACTGTCAGTCTGCATGTTGTCATGTCTGGGATAAGTGTGTGTGGGCAGGGCGACTGGAAGAAGAAAAATGACTCAGGCTCAGGACACAGGGTGAGGACTCGCATCTAATACACATCAGTACCGACCAAAGCTTCCATCTTCAGTTTTTCTGATCACAAGCCCTCAACCCAAGGCCTTCCCTCTCAAGCTGAGCTTGTGATCCAGGCAACTTGGACAGAGGGGGAGGGAGGCAGTGCTTGGATAAACCCTGAATTGGCATTAGGTGGAATGGGTTTACTCTTCAAGGGGTCATTGCACTTAACACACTGATGAGACAAAGAAGGGTAGGGGCTGGAAGTTCTGGCTGGTACAGATGCACCCCCGTCTGCGTAGGCCTGCTCAGCTCGAACCCAGAAGCACCTGAGAGCCCCTCCCGACACGGACTCTTAAGAACCTGGGCCCAGCTCTGCTCACGGGTCTCTCCAGCTGCACAGAGAAAGGACTGCTCTCTTAAGAGTAAAGATGAAGCTGAGGTTCCCCTAGTCATTCCCAGTGCGGGGAGGCGGGCCAGCTGCCACCACAGCCCCCTCCCCCTCTCAGGGATGCAGCTGTGATGGAGAGGTTGGGTATTTAAATTAAAAAGTAATAAGACAGCAGGCACTGAGAAGAGAAAGCCCTCCCCCAAGTCATGGGGAAGGAATTGCTGTTCCCACCCCAAACTCCTCCCCATGGACCCAGCAACCCGAGAATGTCCTAGTAGGCAATCTGTCCACCGTCCCTGAGCGGGCGGGGGGGAGGGGGCTGAGATGGAGGTCAACTTGCTGGCTGTATGCAGTGCCAAGCCACCTGCCATCCACGGTGGCCCAAGGCAGGAGCAGAAAGTTCTCTTTTCAGAACTGCTCTTCCCTCCACCTCTTCCACGTGGAAACGTCAGATACCCACAGCCTGGGAAGCCCCCTGACCGAAGAGGGTCGGGTGTTTCCCATGCAGATCAGCAGTCAGGTGGGGGAGACCCGTGCCCCGCCATTTCCCGGGAGAGGCGCCGTGGCAGCAGTAGGCCGTGGGTGGGAGGGGTGCACACCACTCCCCTGGGCTATGCGTTGGTCTCTGTCTGCTTGGCCTCTGTGTCGCTGTCACTCAGATAGTTGTGGGAGTATCGGGGCCTGGAGGTGCTGTCGAGAGGGTCGTGCTCATCATCTGACCGGTCAGGGGCAAGGGACTTCCAGTAGCTGGTGGGGCTGCAGGGAGAGAGGAATGAGGTCACAGAGGAAGGATGCTCTTTACCTTCCACACCAAAAGCCTTTGGTCCTGAGGAGGCCCCCCAAACCCTGTCACAAATTGAGAAGTAGAAGACTTTCCTAGCTTCCCCAGAAGATACTCAGAGTAGTAAGAGAAAGGAGCACATCGTTTTGACTCTGAAACCTTTTACAACTCCGAGAAAAGCAATGCTGAAGAGCAGTGGGTCTCGAACTTGAATGTGCGTAAGAATTGGCTGCAAGATCCCCGGGTTCTTCCCCTGAGAAGTTTTGATTTGCTAGCTCTTGGGTGGAATGCAGGAATTCTGCATTTTCAACTCCCTCCCCAGAAGATTCTGATACAGGCAGTCCATGGACTGCATTGACTTGGAGACTGCAGGTCTGGTGATTACACGACTACAACCTGTCTTAGTAAAGTTAATCCCAAAAAGATTCCTTCTAAGAAGGACGGGCTTTCCCCATTGAATACTCCCAGATCATAACCCTTCCTCCTAATCAGGTTTTCCAAAGGCCGGTGAGAGTTTCTGCCCTTGACCATGATATCATCTACTCACAAGGAATAGAGACTCAGGATGTAGGAGCTGGTTAAGACCTCTGCTTCAGGGTGGCATAGTCATCCCTTTCTTGGTACCATAATCCAACCCCAAGGCTTTCATCAGGCCAGTGGGAGCCTCTCGCTCTCCCCTGACCAAGATATGAAGAAGCATTACTCCCTGGATGGAGCAGACTCATGGCGTTGAGCATGGATGGGATCTCATTTCCACCTCTAGTCACCTTCTCTTTTCTTTCTTTTCCAAAGTCTTAGAGCAGCCTTCCCCTGCCCCTCCCGCCTCCACTGCCTCTGCCAGTCCAAGTACACTGTAATTTCAGCAATGTTGGAGAAAATGCAGCCCGGGGTGGCTCCACCCCTACCAGTGCCCTGCACTCAACGGGCCCCTCCCTGCCCAGTGATCTCAGGAACACAGCCCTGCTTCCAGATCCTAGAGAGCTTCTGCTAGGATAAACAGGAATCCTGTGATCCCACTGTCTACAATTCTGATTTAAGAGTCTGAGGAAGGCCCTTGTTGACTAGCGCTTTCAAAGTTCTTCTATCTCCAAACCAAAAGAGGAGGACACAGCGTTCTGCAAGAAAGAACCATGCTCAGCTTTTCCAACTGTGTTGAAGAAAGGATTTCGTCACTGAGTATTTCCTGTAATGTGAGACACTGTCTTAGGCACTCTGGATGTGCCATCTTATTCTTCACCACATGAAATGGCATGAGGAAGCTGGTTCAAAGAGACGAAGCACCTTGCCCAAGGTCACACAGCCAGTGTGTAAATCTGAACCTGGGACCTTAGACCTCAAAGCCTTTTGATGACTCCACCTTGCTGCCAGACGGCTGACCTGAGGAGAAAACCAGATGAAACCTGCATTCTCCCCACTGGCCTGGGCGAGAGCCCAGGGGGTGTGTAAAGACAGGTCTCTCTTTCTCTCTCCCTGGGGAGATGGAAGAGTCTGATAGAAGAGCTTGTTCAATTATGCAAAACGGTTTAGGAATGGGGCAGTGTGGTTAATAGTTATCGTATTTCTCACGAACGAATTACCATTTTTAAAGGAATCAGAATAGCACAGAACACATTTACTATAAACTAGTCTGAACATAAATGAGTTTTACTCTGATGGGCCAAAGGCACTTAAGGACTCTGGGACGTCTCAGGGACAGAATTATAAAGCTCAACGATGACTGTGAAACACAGAAAAAACTGAGGTTATTTTAGCTTTTGGATTGTTTGAATCGTGAATTAGCGGGAGCCTGATTTTATTTTCATTTGTTTAGACAGAACTTCTGGGCACCCAATGCTAAGGTCTGCTGTTGGGCAAAGGAAGGAATGGCTCTGTGGAAAGACAGTGGGGTAATTTTGTGGGGAGGGGGGGCGGTGAGGTAGGTGCCAGGGCTGGGGCAAATGGGGTGCTCCTTTCCATCCTCACCCCTCTCCTCAGAGCGGAGCTGCGGACCCCACTTCCATATCCCTGTGCCGGCCAGGCGGACACCTGGATGAACGACAGCGGGGTTTCAACGCTGTTCCGTCCAGATGCTGGGTGCAGTGGCAGAGGCAGCCGGGAGCGCTAAATGCCAGGCCTTTCTCCCCTGCTCTGTGCAGCCACGAGACACGCCTGCTCCCACCCTGGGTGCTCTTTTAGCCAGTTTCCTTTGCGGCTTCTACAGGCACAGCTGTCAGAGAGTCAACAGCAGGCAGCTGGCCCCCTTCCCCGGGGCAAGAGTCAGGGCTGCAATTTGAACATTTTAACCACATTGTTTCAAAAGCTTTCCTCCTCACAAGCCAGTGTCTCCTGCTCAACACTGTCACAAACCATTTGGTGCATAAAGCTAATTCCCGCTGGGCGAGCAGCCCCCTCCCCTTGCCTTTGCTATGGATGCTTTCAGTGTTCTGCATTCTTGCAGAGCCCCATCACTGGGTGGGAAGCTAAACTGCCCCCACTCTTGGCAGTTTATTCACCCAAAGCCAGTTCACGCTGAGTCCAACTAGGTCCTCCCTCCCCTGGACCTTCTCTGCCAGCTCTCTACTGGGTGGCTAGCTTCTGGCTTGGTGCCCACTCTGGCCGCAGTGAATCCAATCCTTGTTGGAGGTGGCGGTGTGTAGGGTTTCAGGACTACTCCTGTTTTCCTGGTGGACAAGAACTGTGCTGGTGGCTGAGGGAAGAAACAGGCTTTCTGTGTTCTTGTTCTTGCTGGGTCAAGGGTGATGACGGGCTGAGTCACTGGGGTCTGAAATCCACCAGTTGCTGGTCGGTGTGGGATGGCCTGCCTAGGCCCACGTCTCCCTCTTCAGGTACTGGTACCGGGCTCGGAAGGGCCTGGCCCTCTCTGCTTTCCAAACCTCCTCCCATGGCCCATCAGCTGACTTCCCGTGCTAGGGGAGCAGGGCACTCAGCAGGGCTGCGGAAGGAAGGGCTGAAATGGTAGACACGATATTATGACCCCTGCCTTTTCTCACTGTGTACTGACAACAGCTCCCTAGTGCAATTGAGATGCTTCCTACTCTTCCCAGAGCATCCTGCAACCATCTGCCACGTGGGGGGAGTGACAGAGCAGGGGTAAGCCCAAGGGCTTGGTTTCTGAGCAGCTCAGGGCCCACAGAATCTGAGTTGGCCATGAGCCTGGTCTGGGTTCAAGTTCCGCCTCTCCCATGCCATCCCCCCAATCCCATCCCATCACCATCTCCAAATAGCTGCAGGTAACATTCACTTCCATGGGCTCCATTCCTTAAAACAAAACTGGTCCCTTTCGGTAGAACCCCGCCCAAGCTGACAGTGTGCTCGGGCAGCTGCTCCACTGCACAAGAGGCCCACTAGCACGCGACAGGGGTGTGTGTTAGTTCATGCATCTAGGAAACATTGCCCGTGCCCCAGGGGCCTGCGCTCTGGGGTCATACCTCCTGGGAAGCAGCAAGCTTGCGCTGGGAGGGTACCATGCCAAAAACAACTTCACATAACCAGGGTGATCCAAATGTCACCGCCCACCAGGGAAACTGGCAACAATAGTATTCCTGTGAGTCAGTCTTCGCCTTTCTTCCAAGTGGGGGTGTGGGCATAAAGGGCCTAACAGCTAGATCTCCCTCCCACAGGGAGAAGGCTGGGGGAGGCAGGAGAGCCAGGAGGGGGCTGTCACTCAGCAGCTGCTAATTTCTATTCATTAAAACTTTACAAGATGAGCTAAGATGAGGTGACGCTCATGTGTGGGCTTCGGGTAGGAGGGGTGGGGAGAGAGTCAGGCATCCCCAGGTCTGCTGCAGGGTGCGATGGTGTGGGCGCTGCAGCCCTGTAAGCCTTGCACTCTTAGGCTCGAGACGCATGCCAGAGAGGAGGGTGACACTGCAGGCGGGGGAGAGCTGAGCAAAAGGCCCCTTCATAGCTGATGGCCAGTGATGTACCAACCCACGCCCGGGGGTCAGCTAGAGCCCTTTCCTGGGCCCAGCGTGTCAGGGTCATGGATGGAAGTTCCATGCGGGTGCTGCCAGACACACAGAGGAAACATTTTGCCCATGTGCTCTGCCTTGGGTCGTATGGAGGAGTAGTTGAGGGCAAGCTGAATAGACTCCATTCAGATCGTGGCAACATCACTTACCAGCTATGTAACCTTGGCAAATAACTTAACCTCCCTGAACCTCAGCTTCTTGTTCTATAAAATGGGGCTAATCAGACATTTGTTGTGGGGTTAGTGTGAGGATTAAGTGAATAAAATATGGCACGTATCTGGCGGGGGGGTGGGGGGTGGGGGGTGGTCCCTGGCCCAGGGTTAGGACTTGATAAGTGGGAGCTGTGACGGACATCACCAGCGAGTTCAGCTGACTGGGCTCAGGGCTCAGAATGACTAGTCAGCTCAGCTGGCCCGCGCTCTCTGAGGTAGCCAGGAGGCTCTCCGAGGCCAGGCCTGCCCGCGAGGAATGCAGGAAGGGGCCTGGGTGGTGGCGGGTGGGACGGGAGCACGTTAGTTCACACCAAGCGGCACACACCATGCTCTGCACTCCACGCCAGGTGCCACCTACTGCACTAGTCGCTCTCGGGGCGGTACAGGTACCGCATCATCAGGCTGTCCACCTCTTTCTTGCGCTTCTTCTCCTCCTTCCGAGACTGTCGGCGCGCCTGCCCAGCCTCCTTGTCCTCCGCAGCCGGGCCCTTCTTCACGCTCGAGCGGCTGTGGCCTGAGACAGTGGAGTCACTGGATGTCGATGAGGAGGACTCAGACTCCGTCTCTGTTCTCTTCCTTCTCGATTTGGACTTCTTCTTGCTTTTTCGAGAGCTCCCCTTCTTCCGCCGCCTGTGCTCCGAGGAATCTTCGGAGCTGGAGCTGGAGCTGCTCGTTCTCTTGCTCCGGCTCTTCCGGCTGCTGCGGGACCGAGAGACGTCCGCAGCAGAGGCTGAGCGGCGGATACTGGTGGCTCGTGCCGGGGGGCCCAGTTGGGCGCTCCGGGTACTTTGGATGCTCTTCCGGTCATCCTCCTCAGAGTCAGGCTCCAGGCTGCTCCGGTGGAACGGGACGGGCTTGTAGCTCAAGACCTCGTGGATGGCAGCCTCCAGGTCTGGGTCTAGGTAGGAGTGACGGCTGATGGGGCGGACACTGGAGTCGAGAGACTCATCCGTGGTGGAGGCGGAGATGCGGGGCTGGGGTGGCACCGACAGACTGCGGGCCAGGGATGGGTAGCTATACTGTGAGCGGGCCTCACTCAAGGCCACACTGGCTCCATCGTCCCAATCATCCAGGCAGCTCCGGCCCAGGGACAGGTGGGAATCGGGGCTCTCCCGGCTGAGGGCTGAGGCCCGGCCCAAGGAAGGGCTGAGGGTCCTTGACAGGCTGTCGAGCCTCGAGGTGCTGCGGCGGGAACTGGGGGAGCCCGACAGCGAGAAGCTCATGGAGGAGCAGGCCCCATCCTCGCCGGAGCCACGCTGTGTGGCCGAGGAGGCCCGGCTGACGGCCGCAGAAATGGCCGAGGCCCGGTCAAAGTCTGAGCCCCACGGCTTCTCCAGCCCCCGGCTAGAGCAGCCCCTGACCCCGGAGAAGACGGAGCCACATTCCTCAGGCTCCTCGGACTTCCTGCCCAGGCCCGGCTCCTCCCTGGGGCCCCCGCGGGCCTTCCGGGGGGGCCTCTCGGGGGAGGCTGGCCGCTCGCTCAGGGTGGTGAAAAGCGAATCCTCATCCCCAGTGCCCCCGATGGAGTCCTTCAGGGTGAGCCGCTTCCGATAGCTCAGGGAGCTCAGCACGGAGGCCGGCCTCTCCTCCACCCCCTTGCCCTCCTTCCCCAGGGTGTTGAGGGCCGCTCTGCTGTGCGGGGGGTGAGGCCAGGGAGGAGAGAACCGGGAGTGGATTAGCAGCAGCAGAGAGAGAATGAGAGAGAGAAACAAGCATTAAACATAGAGAATAAAGACACCGGGGGAGGGAGAAGGGAGGAGAACTTGGCAGCAGCCCTGGCAAAGTGGCCGTGAGAGCGTCAGAGGAAATGAAGCAAAATAATTTGCGTCAGTGAAAATAGCTTCATGGAGAATGTCATGTAAATTAGACTATTGTTCTGTTTCATCACTTTTTCCCCTCGAAAACGTTTAGTTCAATTTATTTCATTGTCAACTACCTGGAGCCTGGTGCTGCGCCGTGGTGAATGGCAGTGGGGCGGGGAAGGTGGCATTATCTCCAATAACAAAATGTTGTTTGGCCGAGTAAATTAAACCAATTAGAGGGGGCCGCTGGGTGCTTGCGGTGAGGGGCTGGACTTGGGAAGGGGCCTCGGGGGAGCTGGAGGAGGAGAGGGATTCCTTTTTCTACCCAGCTCACCCAGCGCTCTCTGGGAGGAGGTGGAAAGGTGAGCCCTGGGGGATCAGGATGGCTCTGAGTTGGGAGGGCGGAGTCAGCAGGGAAGTGGCCACGGGAGGGGTGGGAGCAGAGGACCCTGGCTGGCCTGTAGGTGAGGGATGGGAATTGGAGACCTGGATTTCAGGGGTAGCTAGCTGCCTGTGTGATCAGAAGACTGTGACTGGGCTGGAAAATAGGGGAGCAAGTTCCCCCAGTGGATGGGTGTTAGCAGAAAGCATGGTGGAGGGCGAGTGAAGAGACGAGAAGAAGAAGAGAGTGGGCAGAGAAAGACAGAAATGTGTCTGTAGCTGTGACAGGGAAGTCAGGGGAATTGGGGCCTTTTATGCTGCTATTCCTACTAAGACCTCAGAGGTCCACAGCCAGCCCGGACTGGCCTTGTCCAGGGTGTGGGATCCAGAGTCCCCCTGTGCCCCATTTCAGTCTTGATTCCAAGGGCCCAAACCATCAGGTAGTTCGTTCAACATCTGTTGAATGAATAAGTGGGGATGAAGTTAAACCTACACCAAACCAAAGCCCTGAAGCCCGGTAGGAAAACATTACCTCGGAAAATTAAGGGTGCTGCAGACCCTGACTAAGAAGAAACCAGGCCTCCTGTGCTCATCCCATGTGCCAGGGGCAGGCCTGGGCCCCTCACGCACATACCAGGCAAGGGAGAGACGCAGGTGGCGTGAGGCCCACCCTCTTTGGGATCAAGGCGCTGCTCATCCATCCCAGGGGCACGAGGTGGCCTTTCCTCCCACCTAAAGCCACACGCTCACCTAGAACTCTTCAAGCTGCCATCATCGGAAGCCGCCTTGGAAGGCCCCTTGTTCTTGGACAACCATGACTTGACCCCGTCGACCCGGTCCTCCAGCTCTGAGTCCACATCTGAGTCCCCCTCGCTGTGGGATGAGGAGCAGAAAGGTAGGCAAGGCTGGGAAGAGGTGATCACCTGGTGGCCCAGGAGGCAGCACCGAAGTGGCAAAGCAAGTTTGTCTTGGGTGGGGGTGGGATGCAGGGCAGCATGCGCGTCAGTGAGTCAGAGAGAACAAGAGAAGTCAGATGGAGGAGCGCACCATCCACAAGGACCCTGCCCCGCTCAGCAGGCCGCACTGTGTGACAGCCACCGAGGAGACCCTGAGGAGCACGGAGGCACCTCCACCCCACTTTCTGTGACAGGCTACTGTGCAGCCAACCAATCCAGTGAGAACGACAGGGAGACCGTCCCTTCATCAATTACAGCTAAATGGCGTCTGGTTAAAAAGAGGAATCCCGGGCCCTTCAGCTCCTCCCTGAGGCCTATTCTGCTGTTCTTGTCTGCCTGTTCCCAAAAATGTGGCTACAGCTGCTGCCACTTTCCATGCCTTTGCTGCAAGAGCTGGGCTGCTGGTGATGGACCAGAGAATAGAAGGGCTTCATCATGACTTCGAGTGAGCTTGAACCCGGAGTCTCCTGAGCTCATGCACTGCCAACTTGGGCACTATAGGCCATATCGCAGACCCATCCTGCGACTCCCCTTGGCCCTTAAGAAACAGAAAGGACAAGGCAGGGACCGCAGCATTTCCCGAGGGCTTCGTAAGAGATTCAAGCTGCACCTCGAGATCCAGTGGGGCCCAGAAATCCCAGACAAGGGCTCTGTCCCTCCCAGTCTCCTCTTCCACCCTCAGGAAGCCTCCAGCTCTTGCTCCCCCAGGGCTTTTTTCTGGCCAAGCTGGCCTGAGCCCTCTCGACTTGCAAGAAAGCCCAAAGGAGTCAAATTCTGATGCTGGAATCACGGTGACCTCCTTACACAGCAGCAGGGGCTTGGAGATATAGCTTCTGAGTGAGACTGCTTCTAGAATTCTGCAAGATGTCTGCTCACCACGTTCCCTGCTATGGATATGCTAGGATTGCTCCTTGATATAAATTTCCTTTCATCTGTGTCAACAGGAGCAGCCCCATTCCTGATTTATGTTCTTGAATAAATAGCCATACAGGTGTGCACGCGTGCGCGCACGTGCGTGCGGGTGTGTATGCACATACACACACACACACACACACACACACACACACACACACACACACACAGAAGAAGCCACCAGACTCTGTTCTGGGGATGAGCCAGCATGACTCGTGGGGAGGGGAATAAAGAAGCCTATTTTATGGGCTTCCGTCAAATACAGAATTATAACAAAGACCAGGCTGGCTGATGCCCCGGTTAAACAGGAGTTTAGCAGACAGCCCTGAAACGGCTAATGCAAGCCCTGTGCCTGTTCGAGCCTGGCAGATTTACTATGGTGCACGGGCCCTGTGGAACGCCAATACCACCTGACTTACACACCCGTGCAAAAAACCTCCTTCAGAGCCTGTAATTTATCACCGCCGTTCGTAACCATACTGATTGTCATTAGAAAGGAGGTGCTGTATGCATTGCAAAATCTATGTCTACATGTTAAAAGCGTTTCTGTATAAATCTCCCTTAATACTGTGCTGTTTACTGCTTTCGTTAGGGTTATGGCAACAACAACTGTATCTCTAAGTAAATCGAAACATTATTTTTCTGGCTGCCTTAGCACACTCGCTCAATAACTTGGAGCAGGGGCCCAGAGCTGCTGAGGAAAAGACCCCCTCTGCCGTCAGCAGGAACCTGGCTAGGACTGCAGGCCCTGTATGCCTGCATGAGTGCACACTGGTGTGTGTGTGTGCAGTGGTTTAGAATATGATCTGAAATATGCAGTTTATCAGTCCTCGAAGCTCCTCCAGCCCAAGGATGGCAGGGCTAGAACACACAGGGGACAGACAGTCATGGGCCCAGAATATGAATTTGCCTCCTGACATTCAGAGCAGCGAATGGGTTGAGAAGCTGGCCTGCCTGCCCTTGCCTTCCCTTTAGTTTCAAGCCTATAGAGGATGTTTGGATTCTTTTCCTTAAATAATCAGGCCCGTAAACAAACTCCAGGGGCAGGCAGGCTCGGGGGGCAGTTGAAATTTTAAATGGTCGGAATTAAACCTTGTGTCAAATACAATTTATGTCCAGGCTCATGTGCTATTAGTTAACTGGGAGCTGAATCCTGGGGGAACAAGCAAACGGAGAAAGAACGGCAGGGGATATTAACTGCGTGTGACAACCGGGCTCCAGTGGCCCTCTGTCACTGTTACACACTATTACATTTATCATTAGCTCTCACGGAGTCCTTTGCGCTGCCGCCAGCCCATCCTGGCCAGGGGAGGAGGCCTGCCAGGCAAGAGAGAGTGGGGGAGGAAACCCAAAGCGGCGCTAGAACAACCACCTCCAAAGACCAGCCCTGTCAGACCTGAAGGAGGATCACCCTGATCTGCCTGAGGGCCCGCACATCTGCCCCAGTTGCCCAGCTCCCACCCAGAAAGAAGGAAACGGACAGGGGGTGGATTTACTGGGCTTCTGGCCACCTGACTGACAGCAGCACAAATGCCTGGGGCCTCCTTCTGCCCAAGGTACCTGCGGAGAGTAAAGTAAACACATCTGGCTGTGTTCCCTTCCCCTGCCTGGATGCTTTCTCCCAACAAGTAACGGTTAGATGCCCCTCACCTTCTACCCTTGTCTGCCAAAAGAAGGTGGCGGACCTTTCAAAATGAAACATACCCACTTCTTTCAGGCAGCTCAGGCTCCAAAGGAGCCCAAGGAAGGGGAGAAATCCAGCCCAAACAGACTTTTCCCCAGAGAAAGAGGCCGGGAAGTGGCTACACTTGGTTTCTGATGGGGCAGAGGCTGAGGCTCACAAAGGCAGGCTGTGGGTACCACCCAATGAGGCTGAGCTCTCCTTTCTTTTTTTTTTTTTTTTTTTTTTTTTTTTTTTGCAGTACGCGGGACTCTCACTGTTGTGGCCTCTCCCGCTGCGGAGCACAGGCTCCGGACGCGCAGGCTCAGCGGCCACGGCTCACAGGCCCAGCCGCTCCACGGCATGTGGGATCTTCCCGGACCGGGGCACAGACCCGTGTCCCCTGCATCGGCAGGCGGACTCCCAACCACTGCGCCACCAGGGAAGCCCATGAGCTCTCCTTTCTGACAGAGCCCCCATCCTGCCGACCAAGGATGTGGAGGCCAGTGAGCCTTCCAGGTGGAGCGCACCCTTGTTGCCTGCGCTCTACAGGGCGCGGCCTGCCCCCTTGCCTCCCTTGGGACAGAGTGAGCCGTGTTAGCATGAGGGACTAGCTCAGAGGAGGAGAGGAGGCTGTGTGTCCACATGCGACATGCAGCAGGGCAGGAGCCCAGGGTTAGGGGGAGGTTAGACACCACGCGAGGAGAGGCAGAGAGCGCGTGCGCTCCAGTCCTCACGGTTTATTCTTTCTTTTCTGATACTTTGTCACCATGTCCTGCAAACTGGAAACAGAAAGAAAATGGTGGGCAAGGGGGCCGGAAGAACACAGAAAAGTCAACCAAGGTGGACCTCTCAGCCGAGGACCCCTCCTTCCTCAGCAAGACAAGGCTCTGGCCGGCTGAGACCAGGAGGTGGGACAGTGCTGTCCTCAGAGGGCGGTCCAGGCTGCCTGGGGCATCATTCCCCTACCCTAAAGGAGCAGGCTCCCCGGGCATCCCAGGAGCAGGATGGGGCCTCGGCCTTCAGGTGGGATGGGGGCAAGTCTGGGGGGGTCTGCTCAGGGCAGCCTTGGGAGCTTCTCCAGGGTCTGACCCCACCCCCACTGCCAGTCTGCCTGCCTCGAGACTTCCTCCTCGGCCTAAGACTACAAATCTCTCTGCTAAACCATTCCCTGGGCGGGTCTTATGTGAGAAAAGCTCTGGCACGGTAACAAGGCACCAGGGCCCTTAAATCTCTGCTCTCCCCAGAGTGGGGCAGGTGCCATCAGAAATGCAGCTAAACGGGGGAATAACTCATCTTGAATGGGCAGAGCTGGAGAGCCAGGTCCCTGGGAGGCCTGGGGAGAAGGACAGGGAGGAAGTAGGGGGGTGTCTCACCCGGGCAGCAGATGTCCAGCCCTCAGCTGCTGCAGGACAGGGTCCATGCTGGGGTCTGGCAGTGAGGGCAATGGTGGGCTAGAGGCTCAGTGGTGGGGAGACCCAGATTGCAGCTGTTCTACCTGGTCTGGAGGCAGTCAAGAGGGCCTCCAAGCCGGCCACGGTTGCCATAGAGGCCCCTCACCTGTTGATGAGGTCCTCGTTCTCATCACTCTCCATCTCGTCCTCAATGGCGGCCTGCAGGTCCCCGATGCGCTTGAACGCCAGTTTCAGATCAGCCTGTAGGCTCTGGTTAGCAGCTTCCAGACTCTCCAGATCCATCTCCTAGGAGGGAGAGGGGGCAGTCCAGTCCACAGGAGGGCAGTCTCTCACCCAGCTGCCCCAGAAAAGGCCAGCTTCCAGTCTCCCTGGGCCAGGCAGCAGCTACGTGGGTGCCGCTGAGAACCTGCAGAGCTTTCTCTGCTCTGCTGTTGCTGGGCTGTTGAGGCCTGGCCTTGCCTGACGGAGACTCCGTACCACCCTTGGCCCCTGGCCTGCCCTGAGGCTTTGTGGACTGTGTTCTTGACATGTTCTCTTCCCTCTAATTCTGGTTTAGAATTAAACCATGCTTTCTTTGCAGCCCACCTCCACAAGCCCACGGGTGAGGTGTGTGCTTAGCAGCTTCTCAGAGGGCCGCCAGCCTCAGGCCTCGTGGGTAGGAGGCATTACCAGTTCATGCTTCTTGCGGCTCGCCTCGGCCTCCTTTCTGGCAAGCTCGCCCATCTCCTCCTTGGTGTCCCGGAGCTGCCGCTGTAGCCGCTTGTTCTGCTCCTTCTCCCGGTTCTCAGCCGCCGTGCGCTGATCCCGTTCCTCGGTCAGCTTCTCCATGTTCTCCTTGAGCCGGCCGGCCAGGCTCTGGACAGGGAGGTGGGAAGAGGGACCCATCAGCCAGGCAGAGAGCGGGGTGTGGCAGAGCTCCAGACTCAGGAGACCCGGGTCCAGCTCCGGCTGCCCCGCTCACTGGCTAGGTGGGCAAGCAACAAAAGCCCTCGGAGGTGACTTCCTTTGTCCTTCTGTGAAAAAGGGAGAATAACACCTATTCCCCAGGGGTCTTTTAAGGCCCGAATAAAGTAATGCATGTGAAGGGACTCTGGAAGACGAAAAGTGCTGTTATCATCATTATCACCACCTAGGTCGGAGGAGAGCTCTAGCTAGAGTCTGGGCCTGTCCACACTGATGCCAGGTGTGGTGCCTCCACGGGCAGCAGGGTTTCCCTCAGAGACCCTAAACCCAGAAGCTCCAAAGGCTAGGGCCTGTGCTCGGAAGTAAACGGCAGAATTCTGGATGAGGAGGAGACTGAGCAGTCATCACGTGCCAAACACAAAGCCATTCCTCTAAGCCTGATGAATCTCTCTTTCCCCCGAAACGTGAACACATTTTCCCCTTCTACGCCATAGGACGCTGAGCAAAAAAAGCCCTGGAGATTGGGGCAGAGCGTGAGGGAAGAACGCTGCTTCTGGTCCTAATCCTTGGTTCTACCACTGACTGGCCGTGGGGTCGCCACTCTCAGCCCCCAGCCTCTATGTCTCTAAAATAAGGCTACATGTCTAAGGGCTGTATGTGTTTAACATTCTGTGCATCTAAACCACGGTACTGCCTTTCTGAGCAGAAGGGAAAATGAGAGAGTTGAGGAAAGGGACTGGGGCCCACGAGAAAAGAAGGCAAGTGCAGCAGGTCTGTCCTATTTTACATCCACCAGACCAGTGGCCTCCTCTGCCCCTTGATAGCTTTGGGGCCTTAGGCAACCTACTTAACCCTTCCTGTGTGTAAAACGTGGATCAAAATATTACCAAGGCAGAACGTGGACTATTACTAAGTCTCCTTCACTCTCTCTAGCTCGCCGGAGGACTGTGACTCTGTCCTGGGAGGTCCAGCCATATTTTCTTTGAAGGTCAAGGGTGCTAATGCCCTCCGAGGCCCACTGCCAGCTCCATAGTCACCTATTTCCATCCCCACCCTCCCTCCTGCTCCACCGACTCAGGGGTGAGTGGGGAGGTGGCAGGGATGTTCCTCAGCACCCACACCATGAACATACTTCTCATGAAGCCCTGTCAGTGCTCAGACAGATGTCTACATGCTTGGGATGGAGAAGGAGAACTTAAAATAGGGTGAGAGGGGTGTAAACCCGGAGATATCATTCTGCTGGCCTCTTTCTTCCTACCTGCTCTGCTGGAGAGGGAGGGGCTGGAGCACGCTGGCTTCAGGAGGGTGGAACCGAAAGGACTAAATGTGGAGGTTGGAGATTACAGTTGGGGAGAAGGAGGGGTGGAAAGGGAAGATGGAGGTGAACAGAAAAAGGAGAAGGGTCGAAGGGAAGAGGGTGAAAAGTAGAGGGAGACGACAAATGGGATGGGGAGAAAGGAAGAAATAGGTCAGGGTAAGAAAGGGAATGAGATTGGGGAGAAAATAAACAGAGGGAGAAGGAAAAATGGGGCCAAAATGGAGGAAAATGAAGAGGGAAGGAGAAAAGGCAGAGAATGCAAGCATGGGAAGAACTGAGGAAAAAAGGGAATAAAAAGTGGGAGGGAGAGAAAGAGCGAGCGAGTGAGATGAGAGGACAGACTCCAGCCCTTGCAGAAGTGGCGCCGTCCGCTGCATATTTATGACCCTGCGGGAGAGCGAGTGAGGGGACCGGCAGCGGGGGTGGGGGGGAGTCCACGGTGGAGGAAAACATGAAGACGAAAAGCTAAGCTGCTCTGGTCCCTTGGCAGAAAGCAAGCACAGGGTCAGAATGTAAAGCGGGCAGGCTCCGCGGTGCCCAGAGAGCAGGCCTGGTGAGCGGGGGAGAAGGCACCCGCCCCGTCAGCTGGCCTGGCAGCTTGGCAGAGGCCTCCGTGGAGCAGAGTGGCTGCGGGCCTGCCGGGCCCTGCTGAGCATGCGTGGCTCCAGCCGCTGGGGCCGCTCAACCCTGCTTGCTGAGGACTGGCCGGGGAAGTGTGCACCCACCTCCAGCCGCTTCACTTGGGTCCTTTCGAACTCCAGGCGTGTCTCCAGCTCCCGGATCTTAGCTTCCTGCCTGCTCACCAGGGACCTGTCCACCATGGACTGCTCCAGGAACTCCACTTGGCTCTGGAGGGCTTGTAGCTGTGGGGTTGGGGGGGAGGGGCAGGAAGGGAAGAAAGAACTGAGCCTGGAAAGGGAAGGGGCAGGTTCTCTCTCTCCCCACCCCCCTGCAAGATCACCATGGTGACTAGAAGGCTGAGGGAGGGAGGGAGGGATGCACAGGGAGGTGGAAGGATGGGGCCCCGAGCCAGGGGCATTCCCCACCCGGCCCTGCGCGAGCACAGATTTTGCCCTTTGGAGAGAAAAGAGAAAGCTAAGGACCAGAGAGGGCATAGAAATGTGAAATGAGGCAGCCGAAGCCGAAACGTCTGCTATGGCGACACGGCTCCAAGCCTCGGCCTCTGCACTTGCTGATGCTGACTGATGGCAGAGAGAAGCACGTGCTTGCCTGTGAGCTTGGGAGTTGGTCCCCACACACAGTGACCCTGGCACCCTCTCTCTGCCAAGGGAGACCCTGGTCCCCACCTTCTCCTGTAGCTCTTGCTTCTCTTTGTTGGCTTCTTCTAGCTGAGCTTGGAGATCATTCATCTGAGCCAGATCCCGGGAGGCCTGGGAAAGGAGAGGGTGCTGAAGCAGGATCCCCCATGAGCACCAAATCCATCCCACCCCACCCCTCACTGAGGCCAGGGCACACAGGCACCATGACCCCCCCCGAAGAAGAGGCTGTGCCAGGGACCTAGAGGAGGACCAGGGGATGGTGCTTCTGCAGGGCGCGGTGGGGCACTCCTGGGCAGGGTACCTGAGCCACGGCGGCCTTGTGCTTCTTCATCAGCTCGTTCATGTCCTCCTGATCCTCCTCCAGCCGGCTCTGCATCTCATTCTTCTCACGCTGAAGGCGGCTCAGCTGCTCCTCCAGCTGGACAGAGGTGAAGACAGATCAGAGAGCATCAGGCCTGACCTGCCTGATGGCCCTTGGTGGAAAGACTGAACCTCCCTAGGCCGCCTCCAGTGGGACGGGGTGATGATAGGGCCAGGTCCACCCGCTGGAGGAGGTTCCAGGACCAATGATGCTCGGGGAACTGCCTGTCCTGCTGTGGGCCAGGGAGCTGAGGGAAAAGGGCTGTCTCTGCAGCTCAGGCAGACCCTGGGCTAAATGACAGCTGCTTTCTGACAGCTCTTTGGAGGCTAATGAGAAGGCAGAAAAGGTCTGTCCAGAACCAAGGACCCATCGTCCTAGCACTAGTGTTCAGGCCCTAACCTGTGCGCACTCTGCCCCCTTCAGGCCCCAAGGAAGGACCCCTCAAATCTGTGAAACTCTCCTGGCATGTTTCTCCTGGGACTGCCTGCTCCCTGGCCATCCAGCGCCCACAGCCAAGTCCACTCCTGGCAGGGGGAGGAGAAGAGACAGCCAACAGCAGCTTCAGGAAATGAATGAATCTATTAGCCTGTAATTCCAAACCAAAATGACTGCATTGGCTCCTTCTCTGCCCCATCCATCTTGTTACTGGGACGTGGGGAGCTGCGGAAGACTCCGCCAAGAAATTTATTAACTCGCATTTAAATAAAATGGTAATTTTATAACAGCCCTTTTTAACACAATTAAGGAATTTGAATTACTCACCTGAAAACTGCTGAGGAGCATAAATGTCACGGGGATAAATCAAGCCCAGGAGATTGGCATCTCTCAGCAGCCAGGTGACTAGCTGGGGGGCCAGGGAGCCCAGAGCCAAGCCCAGCCTCCTCCCCTGCCCCATTCCCTGCCTGAGGAGGTACCGATGGCCGTATCCCAGTAATGAGTTTTCGGCCAATGGATGGGCCGTGGGAGAGGTGGGGAATTAAAAGCAAGGCATTAAATAAGCGCTCTAATTAGCTGCCGCTTGGGCTTGTCAGTGGGCTGGCCAGGGGCAGGGGAGGGAAACGGAGCCATCCCATCTTCTTATCGGTGCTTCTGCTAATCTCTAGGTACCTGTTTACATCCCTCAGCCACATTTGCTGCCTTTATTTATGGTGTCGGGGCCTGTGGCCAAGCGCCCACAGACAGGTGGTTAAACAGGGAGATGGGCCCTTGCTGGCTCCCTCTTCCACCTCATCCCCTCCCAGGCCTCTGCTCTGAGTGGGGAGAGGCAGAGGAGGGGAGGCCCGCTCTCGCCGCAGAAAGCCCTGGCGTGAAGGGACCGGGCTGGGGAATGAGCCCTGTTTGGGGTAAAAGCAGCCACTGTCACAGCTCCATTCTCCCTCAGCTCCTCCCGAATCTGGCCCGGCACACCCCGCATCCTCACCGCCGTCTTGGCTTTGGCGATGTCGTCAATCTGCAGGTGCAGGTCTTCGATCTCCACCTCCATTGCTTTGCGCGCTTTCACGGCTGCTGCACAGGTGAACTCTGACTCCTCCAGCTGGACAGAGAGCCACCCCCGCCCCAGGGAGAGACGTCAGCCATTCCCTGGGGGCAGGAGGGCTGTGCAGGAGGCTCGCAGGGGAGAGAGAACCCAGGAGCTCTCCTTCTCCCCTGTTTACTTCAGACCCCAGGGCTGTGATGCGTTGTGTGTGTACCGGCATCTCCTCCCGTGACAGGGGAGGTGGATGCTGGGCCCGTCCATACCATCCGGGGCTTGACAGTCATGCATATAGCATACGCAGACCCTGGGGAGTCTGGCTTCTCCCCACTTCCCTGTCACCTCCCTTCCCGAGGACTCAAGAACCACTGACAGGGGCAGGAGGGAGAGAGAGAAAGCTGATGACTTCCTGTCTGCAGGTACCTGGTTCTTCAGCTGGGCGATCTCCCTCTTGCTGGGTGCGTTGTTCTTCAGGTGGTCCAGCATGATCTGAGCATCTGCCAGCAGGGCCTTGGTGCGCTTCAGGTCTTTCCGGAGCCGCTTCTCTGACTCAAAGTCTCGCTGGTTCACCTGGGTGGACAGCAGAAGCTGGGGCTCTGGGCTCTGCCCCGGGGCCTCCTCCTGTCTTCCCCAAGCCCACTCCTCACCCTACCCTCACTCTCAGAGATGCCTAATGAGCAATGACAGAGGAAGTGCCAGGATTATGCCAGCTGGTGAGAAATCCCAGTGTGCAGTGGATGTGATCACCCATCCCACAGGTGATGACAGCAGGCCCTACGGAACCAGCACCCCTCCTGTTCCCAGCTCTCCCTGCGGCAGCCAGCAGTCTCCACTCACCTGGTCACTGAGCGTGGCCACCTTGTTCTCCAGCTCCCGCTTTTCCCGCAGCACCTTCTGCTTGTCCTCATACTCCTCCTCGAGCTGTACTTCCATTTGCTTTAGCTGGGAACAGGGGCCCATTCGTCCCTTCAGTGTCTGGCGCCAGCCAGCCCCTTCCCTGCTGGATCCTCCCACCCCGCGAAAAGAGTGGGGCGGCGCTGAGCATGGATGACCCCAGAGGGGCAGACCCTGAATTCAAAGTTCCTAGGGTTTCAAAGCGGCCTGGGAGGGAGAGGAGGGACGGCAGGCCATGCACAGGGGCCCAGGCCCGTGTGGGAGCCCTTGCTCCAGAGCCCTTGTGCCTGCTTCTTGGCACAGAAAGCAGGGGGCATTAACTCCTCAAGGGCCTGAGCTTCTCTACAGACCCTGAGAACACACATCCCAGCCAATGCCAGGATCCTGAGCGGAGATTCCTGGTTCTGAATAGCAATGGAAAATCGTGTGGCTAAGGTAAAGAAACAGAAAAGCCCTTACTTCAAAGCAGTGATGGGGGAACCGGCATTTATATTAGACGGGTAAGCGCCCATTGCTTTACCTTTTTCTGACACGACTGCCGGGCCTCCTCCACCTCCTCATCCCGACTCTCCATCTCCTTGGAATGGGTCTGCCTCATCCGCTCCATCTCCATCTCGAGCCGCAGCTTGGCCTGGAGGTGGGTGGGAGTAGGGACTGGGTTTCTTTCCCAGCAGCACCCTGACCCCTCCCCACTGCACCCTCATGGGCCGCTCTCCCCAGGCTTGGGAGCAGGGAACGTCTCTCTTTGCTCCCACCTTGTTTCTATGGCAAGTGGCTTCTCCAGAGAAGCTGAACTCCTTTCCTAGATGTCTGGCACAGGCCCAGAGAAGGCTGCTGGGGGTGGGGGCAGTCCTGCAGGTTTTCCACTTGGCCTCCAGGCCTTAGCTCCCTGAACTGACACGGTAGCTCAGTGGCAGGCTGGATGGGCTCATGGCCTTCCTGCTGCCATGCACTCTGAGCCCCTCACCAGTGGAGGTCAATTAAGATCTGTTCTTGTGGAAAGTACCATGAAAGCTTAATTATCTTCACACTGTGGTTGGCACAGATCAGGTGCTCCCTCAATACTTTGTGAATAAGAGAAGGAATGATTGACTGAATTTGGGATCTTGTCCTCCTCTGGCCCACACCCCGGGGTAGCTGTGGGGACGGCAGTGCCTTCCTCAGCCAAGCCCTCAGCACCTGCTCCAGCATCTGGATGGTCCCCGCCTGCTCATCCAGCTCCTCCTCCTGATCCTTGACCTTGGCCTCCAGGTCTCGGAGCTGTTTCTTGACCTTGGCCAAAGAGGCCTCATCCTTGGACTCTTGGGAAGAAATGTCCTGGAGCTCAGCCTCCAATGACACAACCTTCTGGGTGAATCCCGCAATGTCCATGTCTTTCTCCTGGAGCAAAAGAGAAGATGAGGCTGGCCCTGGGCTGGCCCGAGCCTGTGACGGGGTTGGGGTATGGATGATGGGAAGCCCCACGCACCTCCATCTGCTGCTTCAGGCTGAAAGCCTCGGCGAGGAGCATGTCCTTCTCCCGCTGCAGCTTCTCCCGCTGCAGCTTCTCCCGCTGGGCCTCCTCATGCGCCTGCGAGAGCTCACTGTCAAACCTGCGAGGGAGCGTGGCCATGGCGGCTCCATCAGATAAGGGAAGAGTCCAGGTCTCCAGCACCCAGAGGCCGCCAGGAAGTGGTGCCACAGATATGGATAGGACCCAAGTCAGGGGGAATCATGCAGCCTGAACTTGGGGCCAGTGGTCAGGTGACATTCAGGGGTCCCAGGTCAGGCCACCTAGGCCCTGCTGAGCAACCTGGTCTGGGATGGGGTGGGTAGGGATTTCATCACACAGGTCCAAGGAGCCTTTTCACCAGATGGGCCTCAGAGGGAACCACAGACTGCTTCCAGGGAAGAGGTGGACAGACTCCTCTCTGGCATTAAGTCTCGACCTTTTCCCTTTCAACAGATCAAAGAACGGGAAGAGGAACCAGGGTGAGGGCAGAGCGGGCATCAGAATGGGTAGAAATGGAAGTCCTGCCGTGTCTAACTCACTTTCTACAGTTCAGTCTGGCAACTTTAGATGGAGCAGCTGGCTGCTGCCCCACCTCTGAGCACCAGGCCCTGGCCAGGCCCACCTGCCCCAGCAGCACCCCTGTCACCCCCAGGACACCCCACACTAGGCTGGAGGCCCCAGTCCCACTGTGCCCGGCTGGCAGCATGCTTCAACGGGCACACGGTCCACGGTCGGGGGCCTCTTTCTTCACTTCTCCACTTCCCAGCCTTCCGTTTCCTGCCCAGTGACGCTACAGAAGGAGCAAATTGCTTAAATTCCTCTTACCACCTTCACTGAAGAGCTAATCGGCTTCAGGGCAAAAACTGAACAGCTCACCCCCATCCCAACTCCACATCAAAAAAAAAGTAAGAAAACTCCGGGCAGCTGAAACCTAATAAGGTGCCCAGCGGGGAGTGCAGTGAGACGGTAACTAGGCCGAGCTGGCACCGTCAGGGGGGTGCTCTGAGCGGGGGCGGGGTGTCCCGCTAAGGGTGTCTGCCACTAAGTAAAAGGGAAGGTGGGGGTAAAGATGAGAACTAGGGAAGCAGAGAGTCACAGAGCTGGGAGGGAGAAATATAAGGCCTTCCTACCTCCCCCCACTCTCTGCAAAGCAGCAGCCTGGCAGGCCCGAGTGAGCCCAGGAGGCCGAGGGTAACCCTGTGTCACTGAAAGGACTCAGCCCTGCCGTCCTCACCCCCAGGGGCGTGGGTGTAGGGCTGCCCCTTCACAAAGGCAACTGGTGGCTCTGCTGAGAACCCGACCCCTGCAGCGGGGAACCGGGTGCCGTTCCCACCCCCTGGGGCACGCTGCTGTTCCCAGGTTGTGAGGGTTCCTCCCTGTTACTAACAGAGGCATCCCATTCCCATCCCCAGCCAGGGAAATTAATTTAAATTGGATTTTCTCCCGTGAGGGCTACACCTGCCCCCCTTTGTGTCATTACATTTACCATAATGAGATGGAAGTGGCATGATAGTTTAACGACATTAGTCAGGAGAGTGTGTTTGTGTAGCTAAGGCAAGGGAGAGATGGGGAGCCGGGCGAGGGCAAGAGGCAGGGCCGCCGTGGAGAGGTTCCTGCACGGGCTCTGGCTGACACCCATCCTTCCTGGCCCCAGGCAGGGTGACAGCACATACTGAGGGGAGCATGTCCGAGAGCGAAGCCCTGAGCAGGCCGTCGGTGGGGCTGTGGTCTGCGTGCTCCTTAGGAGTGAGACTCTGACTCACATTCCAGGATGAGTGACCATGCAGGCAAAGCCGCTGGCCAAATTCAGGCCCCCTCTTCTCTCCTCCCCGGAGGGAGGCAGGGAATCCTGTCTCGGGCTGCTCTAGGAAGTCCGCTGCGTCCAGGGCAGGGGACCCACCCACCTCCTCTGTTTCTTCTCCAGCTCGTGGTTGCGGACCTGCTGGCCCTCCAGGTGCAGCTTGGTGTCCTGCAGCTCGGCCGTCAGCCGCTGGCACTTCTTCTTGAGCTGCTGCAGGGCCCGCTGGCTCTCATCACTATCTGCCTGCAGGTCTCCAAGCTAGGGGGCAAGATGGGGTGCAGGGTCAGCCGCCATTGAGAGGCCCAGAAGTATCGGTCAAAGAGGTGAGGCGAAGGAAGTGGGTGAATGAGGGGGAGACGTGGGGATGGGGGATGAAGTCAGGGTCGTCCAGGGAACCTAAGACACTCTTAACAATAGCTTGCCTTTGGTTGTCCCCCGAACCGAGAGGCGAACATGCCAACCCTTCCCCGTTGCTCCCAGGGCCTGCCTGGCTCCGGCCATTCCCTGGGCCAACACGTGGTGCCAAGCCCCTCCCAGCTTCTCCCAGCTCCTCCTAGGCACAGACCTCCGCTTCTTCCACCAGACTCACCCGCCTCTCCAGCTGCCTCTTGCTCTGCTGCTCCACCTCCAGCTTGTCCTCAAACTCCTGCTGGAGCCGCTTCTTGGTGAAGTCCACCTCCCGCACTGCTCGCTCATACTTCAGGCGCCACTCGCCACCTGTGGGGTGGGGGCAGACAAGGGAGGACCGAGCTGCTGAGAGTCCCTGAGAAGGGGCCGAGGGGACGAAGGATGGGGCAGCAGGTGGAGTCAGCTGGAGGGACTCAGAAAGGTCCCTGGAATGGTGGCTTCCTCCCAAGGCAGGAGGAGCCACTAGCTGGGAGAAGCCTAGAGAGGGTGATGTGGCCACGTGTGCTGTCTTCTCCCCAGGGACTGGCAGACCGTGGTCCTCAGACATCATCATTATCATGGCTGTTACCGCCCTCCACGATAATCGCCCGCACTTACTGGCACCTCTACTTTCTCATCAGTTTATTTCACGTAGCCTTAAAACAGCCCAACAGACAGGAGTGTGGTTTCCTAGGGGTGTGGTTTCCTAGGGGTGGGCATCAGAGCTTGCCACTCAGGCCACTTCCAAGTCCTCCAGCCTCTGACCCACCTGTGTCATCATCATCCACTTCCCCGTTGATCTCAGCTGCCCGGATGAGACGGGCCTCCATCACTTCCATTTCCATCACCTCCGTTTTCTTCTTCAGTGCGTCATACTGGGTCTGCAGAAGAGGAGGCTATGAGGTATGCCAATCCACCCCCTCGCGCAGTACCACCCGCGCCCCTGAACCACCGAGACCACAGTCATAAGCTTACCCGGGGCAGACTGGGGTGCTGGGCTGGTGGCAGAGGTGCCACCTGTCATTGGGGGAGCAGTGGGCACTAGAGTGCGACAGCCGCTAGCACGGTCCTGCCCTTACCTGCAGCTCCTTCATCTCCTTCTCAGCCCGGAGCCTCTCAGCGGTCTCCGCGTCCAGCAGCTGGGAGGCGGACTCTCCCGTGTTACGTTCATCCGTCAGCTCCGATGTCAGCTCTGAGATCTGTGGTTGGGGGAGGGAGTCGCCACCAGTTGAACTGCCTGCCTCACTCAGCTGGAACAGCAGTGGGGGGCCTCCTGGGCTGGGCGCCCTGCGGAGGTGGGCCGGTCTGTCTGGTGCTGGGAGGCACTCACCCGGGTCTCCAGCCGGTCACTGCTGAGCCGCAGCTCGTTCCGCTCCTTCTCCACCTTCTCAAGCTTGCTCCTCAGCTGCTGGATCTCTTCCTAGGGTGCAGTAAGGCGGGCAAAGTGAGCCAGAGGCACTGGGAGAGGTTGGGGCCCAGGAGCTGCACCCTTGGGGTGCATGAAGCTGGTGAAGCTCGGGCCGGGACACAAGGGCACTGGAAGCCACTGCCTCCCTGGGGCTCCATCCCTAGACCCTTCCCCATATGCTAAGGATGCTTGAGGTCTTATCCTAAGAGGATACCTAGGGGCTCAGCCAGCACCCCAGAGGGATGCCTTCTGTTTGCTGGGCATAGTTCAAGGATACCAGCTCTCTGGACTAAACAAAGGAGCACTTAGGAGCCCAAGAGAAGCTGGCAAAACTCTTGCCCACGTGGATCAACTACAGCCCTTCCCTCCCAGCAGCGTGGCCTTCCCAGGCTGTTACGTACGTCTTTGTTCCGGATCTGCTCCTCTGACAGTTGTACCTCAATGAGGGGTCGCACCGTGGTGAAGAGCTTCCACCAGGGCCAGTCCTTCACCCCTTTGTTCTTCTTGATGTTCTTCTGCACACAGCGAATGGCCAGGTCCTGGATCTAAGTTGGGGTGGGGCGTGGCACACAGCAGGCTCTCAGTCCTGAGCCCACCAGGACCCTCCCCACCACCAGCTCAGCTGTTGGGCTGCCCCTCTGGCCAACTGACCCCGAGTCAAACACTCCCTAAGCCACCCCTTGCCCCCAGCCTCCCTCCGTTCCTTAGAGAGTGGGAGGCAGACAGCCCGGCCCTGGGAGCACCGCACTGGGCGCTAACTGCTCCGCCATCATTAGGAATAACTTCGTCTGCCTTATTTGCTGCCTGATTATTTCCAGCACCCTGGCCTAGATGTGCTATAAAACCTAATCTTGCTGAAACACAAGAGTCGGCGGTACTGGCTGTTTTATGGACTTGCTAATAAGAAAAGGAGTCGCTGACGCAGCTCCTTAATCTTCACGGAGCAGCCTATGATCCGGAGCCCACCTTTGCCCGGGCCCTGCTCCCCACCACCCTCGCCCTCGGACCAGGCCACACAGCCCCATCGCTGGGTACACGAGCACTCTCGCTGGCACCGGGGAGCTGCCCATCCCCTGCCCTGGCCCAGGGCATGCTGCCCCTGGGATGTCCAGCCTCTTCTCCCCCAGGTAACGATAACTCATAGCCCCACGACCAGCCTCCTGGCCCGCACGTTCTCTCGAGTGTCCCTCCCCCACCCCAGGAACTCAGCTCTGCCCATCTAGGCTTAGGAGTGGGACGGGGATGTCCCTGGAGCAGCACCTTTTTCTTCTTGAAGTGCTGACGGGCCAGGTAGCCCCTGCAGGCTGCCTGGAACAGGGTCAGGTTCCTGCTGGTTTGTTCATCCCGCTGCTCCTCCAGCCGCGCCAGTGTGCCTGCCCGGAAGAACACCTGTGGAGAAGCGGGCCAGGTGAAGGTGGGAGCCTGGGCTGGCGGCAACCCGGCGGAGGAACAAGCAGCTGGTACAGAAAGCCAGCAGGCCCAGAGCGTGGCCCTTGGCCTGGGAAGAGCCTGAAAACCCCGGGGTCTAGGAGGAGGGAGGAAGCAAGAGGCTGAGGGAGGAGGGCCAGGCTGGGGGCTGGGGAGGCTTTGAAAGGGGAGGAGCAAGGTGGGAAAGAGATGAAAGGAGAGGGAGGCCGGAGGGAAGGTATCTGGGACAAGAAGGACGTGAAGCGGCGGCCGGTCATATGGGGAGACGCCCCTCAGCAACACCTATGGTGGCTTCTTCCCCCAGGGCTGCCAGCAGCACTGCCCACGCCCCTGTACCCACGGCCACTGCAGGCCCGCCACAGGCTCCAGCCGCCTCTGGCCTCCAGCTGCCTGCGATCAGGCGGATGGTGGTGTATGTGTTTAAGAAGGAAAAGGCCCAGGATGCAGTGCAGAGAAGGGGGAGGCCAGGGAGGGGGCCCCTCCTCTGCATCCTCCCGGCTCCGTTTCATGTCGGACTGTCTCCTCTTTCATGTGCCAACACCCTGCCCCCACACCCAGGTTTCATCTCGTGAAAGAGCCAGTGGAGTGGGTGAGGGTTGGCCCAGGCGAGGGACCTGTCACACGGGTTTGGGGGCTGGAGGGCAGGCGTGAGAGGGAACCAGCTGGATGTCCCCACACCCAGCCTTTCCTCTCACTCTTCAGTGCCCTGAGCTGGGATTGGGTAAAATGTTCTGTGCTAAGAGAAGAAGAAGAGGGGGAATCGTCAGGTGAAAAAAAGACTAGTATCCTTGCAGAGGGCAAAGGCCATCTAGGTATACACCACCTCCACCTTGCCCAGAAGACAGAAAATTCCCTTTTGTGGGGCAAAGAGAAGATGTGAACTCCACGGGAAACATTCAGAACCGCTAGGCACGGTGTCCCCAGGCCTCGCTCCAGGGAAGAAGTGGGGAGAGAGCCCACACTTGCTGCTGAGAAAGCTCTGCCTCTGGCAGGAACCTAGTCCCCCGAGGCTGGCCTGGGAGAAAGCCAGCTCAGTCCTCTGCAACACGCGGGGCTGAGCGCCTGGGATCTCCCGTGGGTCTAGAGCCCTACCTGAGCCTCCGTTTCCCACGATGCGTGAGCCTGAGATTCCACAGGGGGTGTGAGAGACCCAAGTCCCCGGAGAGGGTGGGCCAACATGCTAGTGGTCAGTCTGACTAGGCAGACGTGAGGTGTCAGGGAGGGGGATGGAGAAAGGCCCAGAAATACACTGAGAAGCGAAAGGATGGTTTGGAGTCTAGAGCAGTGAGCCTCAAACCTCTCTTAACCGCTGTCCATTTGTGGGGTTGAGTCTTTTCGAGTATTAGGTGACATCTCAGGGCCATCTCTCCCCGTGAAACACACCTATCCATACACGTTTTACAAACATCAGGAAGCTCTCAGACACCCAAACTTCCCTGCCTGAACCCTCAGGGTCCTGTGGGCTCAGGTTGAGACCCCCTTTCCTCTGAAGCAATGGGACAAACACACAGGGAATCCTCACTCACCAGCCAGTACCAACCACAGCCCAGAAGCCCTGAAACTTCTCTCCCAAACCAGATGTCAGCAAACATCTGACTTTGCCCCTAGTTCTGCTCTGAGCGTGAGTGGGCCCTGGGGTTCTCCTGTTTCAGCCAGGCACCTGGGATGGTGCAGAGAGTCGGAGAGGGCAGCTGGGAAGAGGACCAGTCTGTACAGGCCTTCTTCTACCCAAGACATACCTCGGAGGAGGTGCCAGCCCCTAGGCCAGCCAGCAGCGGCTCAGCCTGCCAGAGTTGACAGAAGCCCACCCAGGGAGAGAGCAAGAGGCTGCAGTGAAAAGTCTGACTGCAGGCCTCCCAGGGAGGAAGCTCGGCTGGCCACTCCTGAGCTTAGAGACAGGTGGGGAGGAGGAGGAGAGCAAGAAGGTGAGCCAGACAACGGCAGAGACCAAAACCAGAAAGATGACGCGGAAAGAAGGCACAGAGGACAAGGAAAGCAGCAGAAAATAACAGACCTGAAACCAAGGAAGAGAGACCAACAGGGACAGCCACGGCCCAAAGGAAGAGGATAAACCAGGGCCAGCACAGACAAAGACAGAGGCAGGGGACAGGAAACGGATCCCCAGTGAGGGAGGGGGCAGAGGAACCAAAACCATGACTCGCAAGGCAAAGCAGGGAGAACAGAGCTGACAAGCAATAGGCAAGGCTTTTTTGCGAGCACCCCCTTCCACCTCATCCTCCCACGCGTTCCTTCCCTCTCTGCTGACAGACAGACAGACAGTCCAGAACCCTCCCGGTGGCTCCCAACTGCTCTCCGTCCCACCTTGGCCCTTGAAGCACAAACGTGGATGCCACCTGTCAAGCCTCCCAGTCTCGGGAGACAGGGGTGTCCAGGCTCCCTGCCCCACAGGGGGGACGCTCGGCGGGCCCTCTGGTATGGAGCGACGCGGCAGACTGGCACCTGGGGCCGGGTGTGCCTGCCTTTTATGCACGACGTTCCATTCAGGTGAGGAATTCGGCCTGTTGGACGGGTGGTGGCGGCACAGCCTCACCAAGCCCTGCTTGCTCTCTGGGACCCTGGCAGCCCCAGACGACTCACCCAAGGAGGCTCTGCCTTCCCGCCTCTCCCAGCTCTCCCTTCCGTCTTCCCTATTCCCCACACCAGGACTCAGGCCAATTCTGGGCCACCTTCTGACCCACTCCCTCCTGACATCACAGAGGTGTTCCGTGCACTGAACAAGCCAGTTATTCAGAGGGAGGGAGAGTCAAGTTTGCTGCAGCTGGAGTATTTTACTTCCTGGCCCCCAGTTCTGAAGGGGGCAGCTTGAGAGGAAGGGCAGCCCCAGAGTGGCTGGGGGGGAAGGGGGCTGGCGGGGGCAAGACCCAGCAGGGGCCCCAGGAGACTCCTGAAGTTGGACTGAGCAGGGAGAGCAGGAGGGGAGGGGCAGCCACGTGGACAAGTGTGACCAGAGAGTGAGAGCGGCTGCCTTCCTGTAGGGACAACTCACCCGGCTCAGGCCCATGCAGCAGCTGCTCTGCTCCAGGTCCAAGGACTCCAGCAACTCCTCCACCGCCTACAGAGAGATGCCTCTGTCAGGGAGCCCACCCGGGGACTCCCCACCTCCACGCAGGGCTTCTCCCAGTCACTCAGCCCTTCCCGTCCTCCGTTCGGTCCGCTATTTATTCAGCGAGCACTTTCGGTGGCTTCTGCAGCGTCAGGCCCCTTGCTGGATTCCGGGGATATAAAGATGACTGCAAGAGGAACACGCTATCTTGTTGGGGAGCGAGACAAGAAAATTGGTGAAGTACACAGAGGAGGAGGCATCTAAGCCAGACAAGGGAGCTGTGGAAGGCACTCGGAGGAGGTGTTGCTTGTGCCGTCTTTAGATACAAGTAAGAATTAGCCAAAGTAGGGGTGAGGGCATTTCAGGCAGAGGTACTAGCATGCGCAAAGGCCTGAAAGCATAAGACAGCAGGGAGCACCAAGGAAACTCCAAGTAGTTCAGTATAACTGGAGGGTGGGGCGGGCAGCAGTTAAGGGGCAAGTAGATAGGTGGGCAGGGGCCAAAGGACGTGAGCCTGTGTGCTCCGAGAGCCCCTGGAGGGTTCTCTCGGGGAGGGGCATGGTCAGATTTGCTCTTGATAGAAATCCCACCGGCACGTGAGTGGAGGATGCATGGACCCCTTAGGCAGGAATCCATAGGAGAGAAGCCTAGAGCCTGACCCAAAGGGAGGAGAGGAGGGGGAGATGCGAGAGACCTTAAGGAGATGAAGCCTTGCCCGATGTGGGGGAGGGTTAGACGAGAGGGAGGAAGCTAGGGACACATGGAGGTTTCTGACTTGCGTAGTAATTAGTTAGTGGTGCCATTCTCCAAGGTAGGCAATACAAGAGAAAGAGTAGGTTTGGGAGGAGATATAATCAGTTTGGTGTGAGCGTGCTGAGTTTGAGGTACTATAAAGGCGTACAGGTAGAGCAGCCCAGAAAGCAGCTAGATAGAAATGCACGTCTGGCGTGGGAGAGAGGCCTGGGCTAGAGGCATTGATCTGGGAGTCATCAATATATATGCGGTAATTGAAGTGATGGGCATGAATGAGGTTGCCCAGGAAGAGGGTGTAGAATAGGAAACAGATAACGGCCAAGGAGGGAGTCTTAAAGAAGAGAGAGACCTTTACTTCAGGGGGGTGTGAAAGAAGGGAAGCTTAGAGGGACCGAGAAAGAAAGAACAGAGAGACAAGGGGAAAACCAGGAGTGGCATCAAAGAAGCTGAGCAGAGAATGTTTCAAAAAGAACAGAGCTGTCAACAGTCACACGTTGGCAAGAAGCACAGAAAAGTGCCCATTAGCTCTGGCAACATGGAGGGCTTGGGAGGACAAGACCAGTCCCAGGTGTCGGGGGTGGCAACCAGGCAGCTACCGGTGGAGGAATGAATGGCAGTGGAGCAAGGGCAGCAAGAGGAGACTAAGTGTCGATGGTGCAGGGCACGAGGGAGGGTTGATGGAAGGCTCCTTTCTGAACGTAACGTCTGTGGAACGTTTCTCCACTGAGAGAAGAGCCGGCAGAGAAGGAGAGGCCGGAGGAACAGGAGAGAGAGAAGACATATCGCTGATGGAGCAGGTCTCCAGAGAGGCCAAAGGGAATTGGTTCCAAAGCACGGGAAGAAGGGACTGGACAAGGGGAGGGAGGATACCTCTCCCACCCAGACAGGAGGGCTGGGGAAGAAGGAGGCACCTGGAGAGGAGTGTACAAAGGCAGGAGGAAGTTGGAGCCTCGATTTTATCAGCGTTTGGAGGCAAGGTCCACTGCTGGGAAGGTGCAGTCGGGGAGGATTTGAGGAGAAAGACGGAGAATGGAATAGCAGAGAAGGAGCTCGGAACAGGGGCCAGGTAAGGATGGAGCACGTGGAAAATGGGGCCCAAGGGTCCAGTGAGCCTGGAGACCATGAACCTATAGGAATTTAAGTCCCTGCAGTTGTATAAATTTCTCCCACAGCCCTTTGGGAGCCCCAAGCCAAGGAGAGCAGACGTCCAAAGGCGGCCCTTCAGGGCTGGGATTGAGCAGGGAAGGTGCTATGGGAGGCTCAGGAGAGCTGAGCGTGAGGAAGGCCGAGTGACCGGAGGGCTGGACCATGGCGTCGAGACTGAGAGGAAAAGGAAGTGAAGTCAGAAGGGAATGGACAGAGCAGAGAAAATGGAGTGGGGTCCAGAAATGAGCGGTGATGATGGAGTCACAGAGCCGGTGTCCTGAGGAAGAAAGGGGTCAGATGCACAGGTAGGAGGCTGTGGTGAGAGATTTCAGGAGCGGAGAATTTCCAGGGATGATGAGGTGCTGGGTGCAGCCATGAGGGGGAGGCGGGAATGGAGGTCAAGGGTGAGAGAGAAGGGGGTGTGGGTGGGTCATCTATAGCCACACCAAGGTCACCCTGCACACTGGCAGGTCCTGGATGGAGAGGGTAGGGAGAAGGTCTTTGAGGCCTCCATCAGTGTGGGTCTGTGACTCGGGGGGCAGCAGGAGGCAGGGGGCTTCCTGCCCTGTCCTGCACAGCATTCTCTCTTTGAGGAGAGCCGTCCTAAGGCCTGAGACGCCTTCTGAGTCAGGCTGAGTGCCTGAGGCCAGAGCACAGTGCGGGAGGGTTCCTCGGCTCAAGGAGCCCTTTGGCTCCCTGAGGAGTTACCTCTGGGGATCAAGGTGACAGCCGAGAACGGCAGGGAGACATCCCTTCACACAGCCAGAAATTCACCAACCTGGCTGACAAGGGGCCTGCCCTGGGAGCCTTAGGCTCACCCTGGCACCAGGAAGGTGTTGCCACATCAATCTTCCTCCAAGGAGGGATGCCTGCCCCTCTCCTGGACAGCTTCCTGCTGAAGGAACTAGGCCCTGGTGTGGAGGTCAAGGCTGAGGGGCCCGGGTGCTACCAGTGGGGCACCCAAAACACTAGTTCTAATCTGCCACCTGGGAGGCTCTTGGGTGATTGTCTGGCTCACCGGAGAGCAGACACCCTCAGCTCGGGCCTTTAAAGCGGGTGGCTCTCCTGTGATTCCTACAGTCCGTCCGTGCCCCGGGCTGCCGTCCCCCCACCGCCATAGCCTGGCTGCCATGTGTCCCTGGCCTGGCCCTGGTTGGGCAAAACCAGGCACCTGACCCAGGGCCAGCCTGGCTCTCTCTAGGGGAGGAAGGGCAGCTGCCTGGAGGGGTCTGAGCAGAGGGAGGAGGGTCTGGCGGGGCCGTGGGGACCCAGACCTACCCGCTTTTCATCCACCACAATGTAGTTGCGCCCGTGTTTCTTGGTCAGGTGCGGGGCCAGGACGTCGAAGCGGCGGCGGAACTCAGAAAACACCATGTGGTCAGGGTAACCTAGGGAGAGAGCGGCCCGGAGCCAGGCCCGTCAGCCTCGCCTGCTCCCAGAGCCCCCAACAACCACTGGTGCCCAGGCAGAGTCACCTGAAAGGGAAGAGACTGCGGGGGGAGGAGAGCCCGCGGTCGAGGTCGCCCCGGGAAAGGAGAGTGGAGAGGAAGGAGGCAGGGGCGACGGACAGGAGGCCGGAGGACAACCAGGCTGCCCCACGCTGGGACTGCGGGGATTAAACAGGGAACAGGTTCTTTTAGAAGGAAGCAACTTCCTTGTCAGTGAGCATGCAAACGGGGGACGGCTGACCACCTGGAAGGAATGCTATGGAGCTAAGAGCCTGGATGACCCCTAAGATGCTTTCTAGCCTCCAGGTCTATGACTCCGTGATAACCCAGAGAAGGATGTCTTGAGGACTTAATAAGAAAAAAAAAAAAAGAAAATAGGGCATCGGAGAATAGCAGAGAGGAGAAGTGCAAGGGCTTAGGGTTGGAATCCTGCCCTGGTTCTTGCTATCATGTGACCTTGGACCAGTCACTCAACCTCTCTGAGTCTCGGTTTCCTCATCTGTAAATGGGGGCCCTAGCACTTACCCTACATGGTAGTCATGGTGCTTAAATGGGAAAATGTGTAGAAAGCACAGGTTGGCTCACTTGGTGGGTGTTCAGAAAGGGCTCCCTTCCTGCCACCTTCCTGACCTTGGGCCCTAGGCCCAAGGTGACCAAAAAGGCTTGTAGATTCCCTTTCCCTAAAGAGTGTTACCTCTAACAGAGATTCCCTACTGTCTGGGCTTGAGGCTGGGGCAAGGTCAGGATTGTGGCTAGCGAGAGGTTACCCTGAGGCACCCCGAGGACACCAGAGCCCACGGCAGTGGACCAAGAGACCCACTCCTATGGAATCACAGAATTTCAAGCCAGAAAGAGGTCTTAGACCGGATATAACTCAGCCTCCAGACGTGGAAACTGAGGCCTGAGAGGGGGAGTGACTGGCTTGCTCAGGGTCACAAAGCCTGCGGCTGGAGGCAGAGCTGGACTCCAAACCCAGGCTCCTGACAGCCCGTCGGGGGCTCGCTCCACCTCAGCGGCCTAGCTGGCTCTGGGAAGCCCTCCAACTGCGAGATGGGGCTGACGCATGTGCCTGATGATTGAAACGGGAGGCGGGGGCCACTGAGGGGCCAAGACAAAGTGAGCTATTGATTGTATCTGAATTGCAATTAAATTGATGGGCCGGGATAGCAGGTCCGGACGCCTGGCATCTTAATTAATCATCAGCGCCATCGATGGTGGCTGGGGGCTGGGGGAGGAGAGGGGGTCTGCTGCGGCTGGCCTCATCGATCTGCTTGTCTGAGTAAAGCACATTGATTTTGGTTCAGAGCGGTAACAATCTGGTTTTGAAATAATAAACAGCAACTCCTTACCAAGACGTGGGGACAGATCGATGATTTATTTAGAGCAGGGCTGGGAGCCCGTTTCCTGGCTTTGGCTGCTAAGGAAGTGACGGTGCCCCCTGTGGAATGCCTCAAGGGGACCTGGCTGTGGGTCGGTGGGAGCCTGCACGCTCTTCTAGCTAAGGGAGAAAAGGGCGGAAACCTGGCAATTCATAACTTTTCAGGCAAACGAAACCCTACTCAGAAACTGGTCTGTTTCGGTCAAATCCTGCTCTGCCACTCACGCGCTGTGTGACCTTGGGCAAGCTACTTAACCTCTCTGAGCCTCAGTCACCTCATCTGGGGATGATACTGGTACCTACGTCTCATGAAGTTGTTGGGAGGATTAAATGAGTTACTATGTGGGACGAGTTTAGAATAGTGTCTGGTATACCGTAAATGCTCTAAGGATGCTAACTACTATTGTTATCGTCCTGTCTGGCCCCTCGTCCAGATGGGTCCATAGAAAGGGTCTGTCTGACCTTTCTTGGGAATTCTAAGTTCTTCAGAAAGATTTAACACTTCATTTCTCATTGCAGGGCTGGCCCACTCTCAGAGGCAGTTGCTCCACAAGGACACTGAGGCTGCTGCTGTGGGCAGAGCTGACCTGTCCAAACCAGGGAAGGCGGAAGGAGGGAGCTGTGGGAACAGGGCATGTGGGCTGGGCAGGGGAGGGGATGAGGAGGGCTGGAATGTGGAAGGGAGAGGATGGTCAGCAGGCTGGCAAGAAAAAGAGAAAGGAACAGACTGGGCTGGAGAGATGCGAGGAGAGACCCCCAGAGGAGGCAGCAGCAGAGATGAGGGATCTAGGGCCAGTCGGAGGTGGGGGGGAGCAGCACCCCTCCAGCCCCACAGGCCCTGTTAGGGAGGTGGGGAGGGGCAGGGGCAGCTCTAGGAGGGAGAGGTAGGAGTTGAGAGGGAAGGGGCCCCACCTTGGCGGTACATGCGCACGGCATCAAGCAGGCGGGAGCCTCGAAGCTGGGCGCGGAGCAGGGGCACGTCCAGCTGCAGGAGCCCGGCCTCGCAGTGGTCTCCCGGGGGCAGGTCCAGCTCACTGCTACAGCTGACTCTGCGGGAGTGGGCAGAACGGGGCTCCCCCGCCCAGCCCTCTGCTACAGGCAGGAAGCAGTGCACGAAATGCAGCTTTGACTTCTTGATGGTGTCAATGAGGGCGTCCTGCCAAAGGGGAAGGGACAGCCTTCAGTGGGCTCTGACAGCCCGAGCCAAGAGACCAGGGACCGGCGCCAGCGTCTCCGCTCTGTGCAGGATGGCAGGTGTCCCACCCCTGGCTGGGCAGGACGTGCTAAGCCTGGACAACCCTGCCCGTACTAGGCCCGGGGGGCCACGCACAGCGGGTAGCACTGCAAGAGGACCCCACCAGCAGCAATCAAGGTGAGTGGGCTGCTGAGTGAGCTCTGGGGACCTGAGTGTGCCCAGAAGGCCCCGGCCCCCTGCCAGCGGTCGGGAAGTGCCCCGGGGCCCGCACTGGCACACTTACCACCTGCAGCCTAATCTGGATGCACAGGGACTTCTTCTTGACGGCCGCCATCCCTGTGGTGAAGGTCTTCCGCATGCTGGTGGCCCGGCGCAGCGCCAACTGCGAGCCGCCCTCCAGGCCCGCAATGGAGCCTGAGAGCACCGTGGCGCTGCCCGCCCGGCCCAGAAACAGGTTGCTGATGATTTTTCTGCCAGAGGAGGAAAAGGAGGGAAAGAAGTCATATTCAGGCAGCAGTAGAGGCCGTTCCTCTTCCCAGCTCCTAGGTCACCGTGGCCGGGGGCCTGGGTTATCTGGGCTGGGGCTGCACGTCTCACACCCGACAGAGACACTACAGAGAAACCCTCAAACAGCAGGAAGAGAAAACCGGGGTGGGTGGACGGAGTGGTGTTCTTACTTCTGGGAGTCCTGCAGGAGCCGGGGGGCGTTCTGGGTGGCCGGGTTCTGCTTGGTGTAGCTCAGCCAGCCGGCCGTGTTGTACTCCACCCAGTTGGTGCCATGGCTGTGGCCCAGGAGAAAATGGTGTGGTTTGCTGCTGCGCAGGAGGGGGCTTTGGCCTGAGGGCGGGGCAAGCAAGGTTCAGGTCATCAGGGCACAGGTCCCCCAAAAGCCCATGGATTCAGTGAGCCCCCCAGGCAGTGCCGACTGGACCCATATATACATAAATGGGTTCTCAGGAGAGGAAGCAGAGGAGCCGCCCTCCAGGGTTGCCACCTACCTTTTCGGTCACCTTCCTGGGGGCCATAGTAGGAGAAAAGGCGCTCCAGGAGGGCGTCCTCAGTGGCCCCTGGCACCAGCACCTCCTCTTCCAACAACCATAGCAGGCCCTTCGCCTCATCCGTGTGGGCCAGCGAGCGAACCTATGCAGAAGGAAAGAAAGCCCGCAGTGTCACGTGGAGCTGCGTGAAGGGGGCTAGGACCTGTGGTCCCGACCGCACACCATAAACATGCTACACAGATACACACGCTACAGCTCCTGCCACTCATGGCTGACATTCTGTGGAGCAGGTGGCCAGCAAGAAGAAAGCAGGGCCAGAAAGAGATCAGAGAGAGAAGCCCATAGCACAATATGACTCCTAGGACCTGTGTCCTGAGTCCCCAAAGACTGAAGGCTTCTTATTGACGCAAGCTCACATCCAGAGCCTCTCCTCCATCCTCAACCCCTTGGAGAACAGGGGGGCTTGGGTGAGCCCCGCGTTGCCCTCACTCTCTGGGCATCACCTCCCACGCAGATTAAAGGAGATGAGGTCTTTAAGGCCCTGAGCACAGGGCATGGCCCAAAGGAAGCTGTCAACAAGAGACAGCGGTGATTAATCCTGGTTCCCCGCCCGAGAGGGGAGAACCCAGAGAGGGCTCGGAGCACTGCAGGTGGGGTCACTACAGGGTGATAAACTCAAGTGCCAAAAGCCTAAGACAGTTGACTTAATGGCTGTGGCAGCCAAAATGGGCAGAGCTGGGGTGCCTGGAGAGCAGGTGTCCCCATCTAAAGGGAACAGCCACCACTCAGGAGCAGCCAACTGCTGTCCTGGAAGAACGGTGGCCTAGTGTTGGCAAATCTTCCAGCTTTTCAAGAGAAGGCGGAAATACTGAATTCTGATTTCTAATTCCCCATGCAAGCCAAACAACCAAGTGTGAAGGTGCCTTTTTTATGGAATTCCCAGGTCTTCCTTGGGCAAGGAGGACTCTGGCCTGGCCTCTAGGGACTGGGGACAAGAGAAGTGAGAAGTGCCCTTTTCCCTCTTTGACCCAAGCAGCCCAAGGGAGTCTGTGTGCTGACCAGGAGGACACAGAAGGTGGCCGAGGACCGATGGGCAACTAAGGCCCCCGAGCAGCTGGAGCTGTGTGGCAGGAATGAGCAAGAAGCCACTGGATGGTGAGTGGCAGGCTGGGCACTGAGGGGCTCCCGTGCCCAGAGGTGGAGCTGCCCGATGCCAAGGCCCATCAGAAGGGGGAGAGCAAAGGAGGGAAGGGATGGCCAAGCCCCATTCAAACACACTATCTGACCCACCACTGCTCCTAAGCCAGCCGGGTCAACTTGCCCACACCTCCTGGGAATGGCAAAGGCTCTTGAGGGACGCCTTGGCAGGGGCCTAGGTGTCAGGAAGAAAAGCCAGCTTCCCTGGGGAGATGTGGGACTTGGGCACTTGAAGCACTTGTCCCGGGGGACGCTCGCTCTCCCGGGGCCCCACCCCCTGGGCCAGGGCCTTCCCGCAGGGAGGCGGGAGAGAGGTGGGACTCAAAGCAGAGGAGGGAGGTCAGCAGCCTGGCAAAAATGCCAATTCTCCAATAAAGCGCCTTATGCAGCTTCCCTAATTGAAGACAATGGCCAATGCCAAGCGCTCACCAGGCAGCCAGTCCCCCAGGCAGCAAGGTGCCCAAGACGCTTGCCCAAAGGGTGACAAGGCCCGTCCCCAGACTGAGCGGCGAGGACTCACACCCACACAGCCCCTCAGTGGGCATTTGATATCTGGGTACTGTTTCTGCGTTTGGGTGAATGCCACCTCCTCGCCCTGCTCTGCTAGGGTGCACTGGTCCTCCGCTTGGGGACAATGGGAGGGGATGACTGTGTCCTCTGGGTCCAGCCAGGCCCTCACCACTGAGGAGGTGGTAACAGGGCTCCTGCCAGACACACTGGAGGCACGGCTGGGACAGGGCCTGAGCTCAGACACCCGTGGGTGGTGCTCCCCACTGCACCAGGGCAGAAGGAAGTGCCACCTTCCCGGCCAGACTGGCTGACAGCTGAGGGAAAGGGCGCACAGCTCGAAAGCGCTTGGTGTCTGGGCCAGACTGCTGGGCCCCCCAGCCCATAGTGTCCCCACGCAGCAGCAGCTCATATGGGGAGGGCTCTACCAAGGGAGAGGAATGGGAAGGGCAAGAAAAGGCCAGCCCAGGCCCTCCCTGGAATTCCTACCAGGGACTGATGGGAGGCCTGGTCCACGGCGGCCACAGAGTCACCTGTGGCTGGCTCCAAGTCATCAAACGCCAGCTCGATGTTCTCCTAGGAAGGAAGGTGGGGAGGTAGTGAGCACAGGGCCGTGTGTGGGGTGCAGCCCTAGGAGCAGGCCAGGTGGGGACGCTGGGGTCAGCAAGTCCAATGTCCCATCCGAGCAGGAGCTCCCCTCCAACAGCCCGACTGACAGATGCTCACCACCTCTCAAGGCACCGCATTGTGTCTTGGGACAGCTAACCTTCTCCTAACCTCCTTATACAGCGAGCTAAAGTCACGTACACACTCCTGTCACTCCCACCTGCTCGTTAGGCTGCGTGGAGTTAGCCCACTCTCGATTTCACACACTCATCCTTGAAATACTTGAAGACAACTGTCATTTTCCTCCTGAATCTTCTCTCACCCCAGATAAATATTCTCCCCAGCTCGTTCAACTCACCTCCACTTGAGGTAGGATTTCCAGGTCCATCCGGGACACCCTTTTATGGGGGCAGGGGGGCTAAATAATCAGTCACCATACCAACAGCTCAGGAGACAGGGAAGGCCAGGCCCGACACACGTGGAGGGAGGAACTGCACGGTGGCAGTTCACGGGGCCTAGGCAGGTGCCTTGAAGGTGGGCAAAGAGGGGCTCCCAGGGACCCTGAATGCATCTTCAGCTTCTTGGAGAGCAAACTCTCCATAAAGGAAGAACGTAGCCTGGGCAGGAAAAGCGTCCTGCTCCAGAGACCACAGGGGGACATAAATGTCAGAGGGTAAAGGGCTGGGAAGGGAGCAGCCAGCAGGGAAGGGGGTACCTTGCTGCATCCACAGATGCCTCCCCCCCACACTGAGGGTGCCAAGGCCAGAAGGTGAGCCTGGGGGTGTTAGGCGGCAGGGGCAAGGTCAAGTGCTACCTCCTTGTATCTTTCCAACTCCTGCACAAAGGTGCGCTCGTGGAAGAGCCTCTGCAGCCGGTCCTGGGTGTAGTTGTGGCACAGCTCCTCAAAGGAGGCCCCGCGGGCTGACCCACCCTGCTCAGGGTTCTGGAAGCCGGGAGTGTCCACAATCATCATAGAGCAGAGTGAGTGCTGGCTGGACTTGAGAGCCCTTCACAGGGAGAGCCTGGGTCAGAGCTGCCCAGGGCAGTGCCCCCCATGCCCAGGTCGCTCACCCCGCCCCCATCCCCCTCCCCACCCAGGTGCCCAGGACCCGTGGGGAGGACTTGCCTCTCCTGCCTGCAGGGACAGTGAGCCCTCTGCTGGTGGAGGATGGCTCTGCCTCAGCAATCACACAAGCCCAAAGGCATCAACCCCACCTTTGTCAAGGCAGCAAGATGAGAGCTCCTAGGCCCTGCCTGGCGCTCACCTGTTCACCAGGGAGATGAGAAGCGTGAAGAGCTCGCTGTAGAGGCCGGACGCCATGCCCTCCAAGCACTCCAGTGCACTCAGTTTGGGGCCTGTGGGCAGGAGGGTCAGTTCTATCTCCAGGTCCCTGGGACTCCCCACCTGGGTGTGCTCCCTACCCACCCAGGCCAAGGCAGCATGGGGCCCTGGGGCTGGGCCTCTCCCCCTAATGGGAGCATCTATTCACCCCAGGAGTTTGCCCACCCGAGAGATGGCAACGAGCCCAGGAAGAGGCCTCCAATCACTTCCAGCAGTCAAGGGGCTCGGGTACCTGTGCCGTCCCCCAGGCTGCTCTCCTCGGGGCCCTGGCGGAAGGAGGTGGAGCGCTGCAGGGTGCCGCCCTGGTGCTGGTGCTTGAAGATGGCCGAGGAGAGCTCTTCCAGGCTGCAGCCCAGCAGGTACGCGGCCTTCTGGGCCCACTCGTGGCGGGCAAACTGCCTGCGCCCAGCTATGGGGTAGAAAAAAGGACCTGACGTCGTGGGTCTTCCTCCTTAGACTGTTTGCTGACCACTGTGCCCTTCAGCTCCCTTGCGCCCATAGCACTAGGGAGCAGGCATCTTCCAGAGGGAAAAAAAAACGAGCCCTGATGACACCAGCAGGGCTTCAGGCAAAACAGGGAGCGCCAGCAGCTGCCAGCGCTTCCTGTGTCCCTTGGGGTTGGAGAGAACGAGCAGGTCCTAAAAGAGGAGGTAACTCCACACTGCGGCCACCAGAGGGCTCCCAATCAGCTGCAAAAACCCCTTTAGAGGGCTTGGCCCCAGGCGCCAACGTGGGGAAGGACAGAGCATGAGCCAGCCCACCTAGGATGAACACAGAACTGCCCGTGCCTGGTGGGGGAGTATCAGGAGAGCACTGGTGTCTCCCCCTTCCTTGAACGCATTAGGACCCTCCCGAATGCGTCCGCCAGGGGAGACCGCAAACATCCACTGTGGCCCAACAGTGGAGAGGCGAGGAAAAACTGCAGGGGAGAGGGAACAGCCCACGCGGGCAGACGCGCCTCAGCCGACACGTGTCTAATCGCGGCAATTAGGGAAAACTAACAAGAAACAAGGTTTTACCTTCGGCAGCTTCTGTAAGGCAAAGGACCAGCATGCAGCATGCAAAGAAAAACAGCATGTTAGCAAACAGTCATCAGCTGAGCCTGCCAGGCCCAGTGGAAGGGCCCGTGGGGGTGGGGCTTTGGGAAGATGAGCAGGAGAGAAAACACAACCCCATTCAGACTCAGAAATGCAAAAACACACACGCGCGCCCGCACACACTCACAGCCTCAAAGGAGTATGTTTATGGATGTGATCACACTGACACACAAGGGAAGAGACCTGCAAAGACTTTCTATCACACACACATGTGCACACATGCTCCCCCCCCACCCCAGAAAATACTGGAAGCTCTGAGGAGGTAACAGACACTGCTCAACAAGGTCCACGTACTGACGCACCCAGAGCTCTCCACCTGCAGTCAGCGCTGAGGAGGGTTACAGGAAACCTGCACTGTTACCTCCTTGGAGTGAAAGAACTTCCTCAAGACACAGCCACACAGCCACCCACCTGCCCACCTACAAGTGTGGAGACAACTTCTTTAACTCAGAGTCTGCTTCCTCTTTGGCAGGGATGTAACCTGCTGGGATCATAAGGAACCTAACACCCAGACTCATGTTCCTCCATGCACCCACCCACCCTCCCACCCACCAGCGCTTCCTCACTCCTGCTGACAGCCTGGGGCCCTTCACATCCCAGAGGAAGATGAAGCCAATGCCCAAGGTGCTGTTCAGAAGCAGCATCCCTTTCCCTAAACCGGAGGAGAAAGGGGTGAAGAGGAGCTCCGAGCACCTGACCATCAATGGAATCTCAGAGGAAGGCAAAGGAGCTCTTCCAAGCCAGACCAAGCTCCAGCCCTTCACAAGACCCCAAGCACGGATGCTGAAGCTGCAGCCCATTCAACACCACGGTGCCTGCTGCCCCCTAGTGGCCTCTACCCTGACATGCAAGAGGAAGAGGCACCTACTACCAAACCAGTGGAGAGAGGGGAAGATTGAGGGAAAACTGGCCTTGGGAAGCCCCAGGAAGCAACACACCCTTCCCTACACAAGCCCCATGGAGGGCATCCTGAGAGATTCCAGGATCTGAATGCAAAACAGGTAGAAGCAGCTATTCCTGGGACTCTGAGAAGCCCCACTGCCAGTAAGCACCCTCTCCACCCTCAACCCTGGGGCTTCTCCCAGGCCAGTGTCCTCTGCTATGACAGAACAAGCCCAGCCCCCAGAGAGAGACCAGGGCAAGCACCAAGAGGAGGGCAAGGTGGCCCCTACACCCCAGGACGGGGTCAAGGTCCGTTACCCGCTTGCTCCTCGGGGGCCTCTGTCAGGAAGGGAACAAGAAGGAGAGTTATTCCAGGGGGACTGCTCTGAATTCACGCCCTTCTCTTTCCCCTCAGCCTCCAATCTCCCAAGCCCCCTGCTCTTCACAGCGCTCCCGGTCACTGCCACCTCAGTCCAGGCCTCTGGCCGTCCTTGGCAGAGACGCTTCTCCGGGGGTTTGGAGACTTCTGCTCTGATGAAGGGGACGGGGAAGAGGCACAAGCCAGAGAGGGGTGTCTGATAACAGGTGAGTCTGTGCTGGGCCAGGACCAACTGCGAGTGGACTGGGTCCCCGCCAGCTCTCCAGGTGACCCGCTAGGCTGCTGGGATCCACTGCCCTGTTACCTCTGGTGGCGCCTGCAGCGCCCAGGTGGTAGATGGCAGCCAGGATGAGCCAGCAGGCTTTCTGTTCGTCGGGGGAGATGCCCAGCACCTTCATGGCCGTCTGGAGCTTGGTGAACTGCTGAGCTGCCTTCTGTTTCTCTTCAGGCTGCGGCGACAGATGGGCACACTGGCAGCAGATCTCAGAGGGGCTGCCCCTCTGGTATCTCCCATGCTGCTGGAGCATCAGGGCGGCCAAGCTAGAGTAGAGCCGCCCGGCCTGGGCTGGGCTCCTGCTACTCCCATGAGGCAGTCCAGGACATTCCAAGCTTCTCCGACCCCAAGGCCCAGGGCTGCCCACCCATCCCCAGAGGCCCCTCACCTTGGCCAGTGGTACAATCCCAAACACATTGTTCTCTGCCAAGTGGTTCAAGTGGAGCTCTGTCCTAGGGGTACAAACGAGGCATCAGCACAGCGCTTGGTCCCCACGCCAAGTCCATCTCCCTGCCAGGCTGGAGACAGAGACTCCGCTTCCAGACTCAGTTCTGTCTGCCCATCATGCCCTCCTGTCAGGCCAGCTGCTATGGCCTTTCCTAATTGGCCTGGACACCAGGCCAGAGCACCGGCCTCCCTAGGACAGGTCACAGACAGGCCCTGGTGAGAGTGTCCAGACAGACCCCTGGAAGGGAGCAGGGAACCTGCCTGAAGGGTGAGTCCAGCCAGGACTGAGACCGTGCCCTCAGTGACAAGGAGAGCTCAAGACAATAGTGCCCTGGGCTGCTTGCTCAGCCTTATCATTTATCCTCTTCTCAGTGGACACAGACAGCAAGCCCAAAGGTCTAAGGGAAGAGCCTGGCGGAGGAGCCAACGTGGATGCAGGGAGGCCAGCATAGAGGGCACTGGAAAAGCCTTGGGCTTTTGGCCCCTGTGTGGACTCAAACACCTGCTCAGCCCCATACTAGCTGTGTAACTGCGGGCAAGCCTCTGACCACCTGCATCTCGGTCTGCTGTCCTCTCCAGATCTGGCTTCCCAGGAGCACAGATCCTAGCTAGGCCCTGGGAACGCTGAAGGGTCAACGGTGCCTCTCACATATAGCCAGGTCCCCCATGCCCGGGGCCAGGGAGCTCCCGCCGGGCAGAGCCTATGGCTCATTCATCTCGCCATCCCCAGGGCCTAGCTCAGAGCCTAACACATGGCAGGCATGAAATAAACAACCGGCATGGGATGCAATCAAGTGGCAAAGCCCAGGAGCTGTCAGTGGGTGGGAGCCCAGAGCACCCTCCTTGTTCCCTCTGTCCCATCTCACCTGAGAGTGCCATCCCCACAGGCCAGCAGGTAGTAGAAAATATTGAATGTGGCCTCACCGGCTGGGCGTCGTGCCACACGCAGCTTCTCCAGAAGCATCGTCTGTGGCACAGCATAGAGGGTATGTAGGCAAGGAGGCAGTGCCAGGTCAAGCTTCTCCCACCCACACCAGAAAGAACCAGGCCCATGGGAGCGAGTGGCTGCATCTGATTCTCCAGGTGCTCAACCAGCGGCCAGATCACCTCATGGTCAAACCTGGGGCAGACGCCAGAGCCAGGGAAGAACACAGGCCCTGCCACCCCGCCCAGCCTCCAGGCACCGTCTTCCTGGGGAGCTGGACACTTTGTGGTGAGAGACTTTATTAGCATGGAAGGGAATCAGCCTCAGCTGGGCCTTACTTCACTGACAGGCCAGCCCTGCCTGGGTGAATCAGCCTGAGAGAAACCCCTGAGCAGGGGCCAGGGCCCCAACTAGGGTGTGGGCAACCCCAGGACGGGCAGGAAGCTGAGCCGTGCCCCATCCAGGGCAGGAGGCACAGGGGGCAGAATGTGGAGGCTCAGGGCAAAGTAGGCCAGCCCCGCCGGGCCCAGGGTCCATTTCATTAGGGAAGAATCCCAGGAAAATGAGGTGCAGGGGAGAGTCTGATTTCTAGGGCGTGAAATCAGGCAGCCAATCTCTTACTACCCTGAGTGTCCCCTCACCTGAATGGAGGCTGAGGCCACCTGGCCGGCTTGGTCAAAGTCCAGGGAGAGGATCTGGGAGAAGCGGGTGGCGTTGCCGTTCATGATGGTGGGGCTGTTCCCAAAGGCTTCCAGGAGGGTGTACAGAGCCTGCCACTTGTCCACTGCAGAAGACAGGCCCAGGGCCCATCAGGAAAGCCACGGGCAGCTTGCCCCCAGCCACAAGCTCCAGAGGCCCAGGGAGAATGGGAGGCCCATCCCATGGCTGCTCCTCCAGCACCCGAAGGCCCAGTTACTTAGACGAGACTGCTGAGGGTCGAGGGGTTTTGTGGACACGGAGAGGCCAGGGAGAAGAAGAGCTGGCACCTCGGCGGGGCCTCCATCCCCACACCCCTCTCCAGCCCATTCTGTTTCCCCAGCTGCCCCTGCCTCACCAGAAAACACCTTATTCCCGCTGGTGCCTGCGATGGTGGCCAAATATTGCACCAGATGCTGGCAGCTGGTGGTCTTGCCACTGCCACTACTGCCCAGGAGGACGATGGACTGGTCCTGACGGCTCATCACCATCGCCCTGTATGCGGTCTGAGCCACGGCATAGATGTGGGGGGCCATGTCCTCCCGCCGACACCCCTTGAACATGTGCATCACCTTGGGCGCGAGAGGGACGGAAGGAAGGGATAGGCGCTCTTAGCTGGCTCCACACGGACAGCCCTCACCCCCAAGGCCCACATCTTTCTGGGCTTTTCACTCCAGGGGAGCCAGAAGGTTCTGAGGCTAAGGTCACGCATGGATATGCAGATACCAGCCCAGTCCTGGCCTCTGTGAGAGGTCGGGGGAGGGCCTTCTGTCCCCACCCCTTGAAATGACTCCTCTTCCCAAGGCCACTGTGAGAGTGGACAGGAGCCCCGGGGGATGCCAAGGGGAAGGGGTAGAGTCGGGGAACGTGGGCAGGGGGGAGGGGATAGAGGGGGCAGTCTGTGGGGCCACATGGTAGCTGAGGGGGGCTGCACCTTCTCCGAGTACACAGCGGGGGCCCCCCGGGGGCTGAGGACCAGCAGGCTGGGGCCGGCGTACGTGTGCAGCAGGCTGGCGCCATAGCGCTGGCGCAGCGTGTGCAGGACGCTGGACTCATTGAGGTACACCAGCGAGGCCAGATCCTCCAGACGGTCGCAGGAGGGAGCATTAGCCTGTGTGACAGGACAGGCGGGCGGGCACTGAGGAACAGATCCAGTCTGCTCTGCCAGCGGACAGCCTGCCCAGCCCGGCCCACCTCCTGTGCCCTCCACCAGCCTCCTGCAAACCTTCTCCACGTCATCCTCGTCCACATCCAGGATGGCTCCATCATGGTCTAGCTTCACGCGCACCTTCCCCTCGGGCAAGCTGAGCTCCTCGGATTTGAGCTGAGTGGCTGCAGAGCAGGGACAGACAGACAGACATGGGCCCGGGAAGCCGTGGCAGCCTTCTTTGGGCCCTTCATGGTCCTACCTTCTCCCCACTGTATCACCAGCCTCTCCTTGCTCACCACTCAGGCCTCTCCAGACCCAGAGGCCCACCCACCACCCAGCCCTGAAACCAGAGAGACCCAGGCCCTGGGTCTCCCCAGACTCACCCAGTGAGAAGCCATCCTTATGGACCAGCCACACCTTCTCTGTCTCATACCAGGCCTCCTCAGCTGCGATCTGCTCTTCTGTCTTCACCTATCAGAGGGAGGGGGAGAATAAAGAGTCAGACCCTGTTCTGGAAAGCAGACAAGGACAGTAGGAGAGAGGAGACATGTGAGGGGAAGGGCTTCCGGATGAGCCACTGGGCGAGGGGGACAGGTGGGTGGCATACACAGAACGGGAGACATCAGAGATATCAAGGGAAGAAGGTGGGGAAGCCAGGAGCTGGTGGCGGATGGTCCTGAGGAGCCCTGAGGACAAGGACACAGAGCTGGGGACCCTGACAGCCCTGAGGGTCTGGAAAGACAGAATGGGCATGTTGTATGGGTCCAGGGTTTGGAGACTGATGAATAAGGTGACATCAAAGGACCATGGCCTCCAGCTAGTTCCTTTAGAGCTAATCTGAAGACAGGTTCCCATATTGGCCAGCAGGGGGAGACAGAGGATGCGCGTCTTCAGGCTTCAGAGTGGGGAGCGGGTGCGGGTGGGGGTGGTAGGGGTTCTGCCTTTCCAGCTTTCTCTACCCAGAGGGAGCAGAATTGAAACACCTAGAAACCAAAGCTCTGGCCAGGCCCTTGGGCTTCTGTGGCTGAGAACCATGCGCCACAGAGGCCAAACTGAGTGGCGACCCTCAGTCTAGACACTCCTCCAGGGCCTGACACAGAGCTGCCCCATGTCCAGCTCCCGGCACTGCCTCCCCCAGGGGTCCCCCCAGATACCACGTGAGGTGGGAGCCAGAAGGGGAAAGCGGCCTTACACTCCAGCACAAGGCCCGGGCACAGACGCCAGCCCAGGTACAGGCCGGGGGTGGCAGGTGGTCACCAGAGGAAGCGGAGGGCTCCTGAGGGGGGCAGGAGTACCCTACCTGGCTGTGGGCAGGAGAAGCGGCCTCAGGGTCCAGCTACCAGCAGCAAGCAAAGAAGAGAGAGAGAAAAAGAGGGGTGAAGACGAGCAGGCCGTTGGCATGTCCCCTTCAGCAAGCACCCGGGGCCAAGTAGAGGGGAGAGGGGCGTAGCACCAGGAGGTGGACGGTAGGAGGGCTGGCCCGGCAGGTGTATTGTACCTAGTCAAGGAGAGGCCAGGCCGGGAAGGAGAGGCCCTGCTTGGTGAAGAAACACTTGGTACCGTCAGACTCCTCAGAGGAGATGCTCTGATAAGTCATTCCCTGCGGCAGGAGCGAGCCGCTCTGCCTCAGGCTACAGTCCCTCCTGGGCTGGCCATCCAGTCCATTCTGAATTACCCTCCTCTTCTGTGTTGCCAGACCAGACCACCTCACCACACCCAGGGCCTGGGACCCCTGGGAGCCTCTGGCCTTATCTCCAGGGCATTTCCCAACCCAGCTCCCCTGTAGCCGCCGGACCCCAGTACAGGCTGCCCCTGGCCTCCAGACACACACACAAGGGTGCCACTCCCCAGGCCAAGGGCGGCCCTTCAGAGCTGTCACCCCTGCCTAGCTCATCAAACAGGACCACCAGCAGCCCCAAGTCTAGGACCCCTTCCTCAGACTCCCACTGCACCCCTGCACCACTCCCACCCCATGGCAAAGCAGAGGTAGCACCACCCATCCAGGTCCACCTGCCAACTGCCCAAGAACCAGGGGACTATGGACAGACCCAGTGGCCAGCCTCGACCTCCCCATCTTTGTCTGGTTATTTAAAGGCCTTTCTGGAGAGGAAGGGGAGTCAGCCAGGCCTTGGACCTTGCCTGTTAGAAATGGGCAAGAAGTTAACAGGCCCCACCTGGGACTGGAGAGCCCAGGGCATCAGGAAAGGGGAGTGTCTTCTCCCTGCCTCACACCCACCAGGCCCTGGCACCAAGTACGCCCTCTGGGGCAAGAGACTGGGGCCAGAGAAGGGGCTGGATCTCTAGCCAGAGGGGTCCCTCCCACAGGTTCCCTGGAGGAACAGGCCTCACTGCGCACAGACCCTCCACAGTGCCCTTCTCTCATTTCTCCAAATGGGAAGCCCATGTGAGGGCCGCCAGGCCTCCAGGGAGCCACACTTCCACTGTCAGGTGGGCCTACACACACAGACACACACAGTCTGGCCAGCAGCCCCAGCAAAGAGGAGACCAGGGACTGGGAACCACACGTGAGAGGCGGCATTACAGGAGCTGTGAAGATCCTCTCAAGCCGCTGGTGGGCCTCCTCTGCGGGGGTCAGCTGGACGTCGGGGGCAGCTCCTGCCTAAAGGTCAAACCACTATTAGTCCCGGCCTGGGGAACTGGGGGCACAGCACACCAAGCTTCTAGCTCAGGAAGCCACTGGGACCCCCGTGGGTTAGTGGAATAGGGTCAGGGAGGCAAGCCGGGCACCAATTTGAGTTTTTAAGCTCTCAGATGAGAATAAAAACAGGTGCCTGGGAGTTCTAGGGTTAATTCTTCCCACCACTTTAACCACTCCAGCACCAGGACGGCCTGTTCTCACACGCATCCTCTGGCCCCTGCCCTGGGCCCAGGCGACAGGTGGCTGAACTCCAGGCTGGGGCCCATCTCAGCCCCAACTCCACCTGAGTGAAAGGTGGAGGGACAGGGAGCCAGAGGGAAGGCAGCCGGCCCAGGAACGGGCGCACGACGCTCTCCGGCTCCTTGGAGGTTCTTCTTAGGGGCTAGTGGTTCGCCTCACACCAAGACGCCCCTGCCAGCTCCTGTGTGCCAGGAGGTCACTTCCCTGATGCAGAGCGGGCCAGGAGGGGTGAGGGAAGCTGCCACCTGCTCTCTTCTAAGTTCTGCAAAGCCCGGGAAGAATGGAATGGGGAGCAAGGCACGTCTGAGACCTTAGGGATCCTATCAGGCAGCAGTCAGAGAGGAGGGCCTCTAGGGCCTGGGAGACAGGACAGGTCTTTAGGTGGTCCCCTGCCCCACTTCCCCCGACTGTACCCTTTCAGCCAGAAGGAGCACACAGGAGCACAGAGAAGCAGTAGTGAGACTTGACGCGTCGCTCCAGCCACCCACCCACCCAACTCCTGAGGCCCCAGAAGGGTCCACAAAATGGGAAAGCTTGAAGAGAAATGCCCCCCAACCCAAGGACCAGCCAAGCAGGCATCGCCTTCCAAGGGAAAGGGCTGGACAGATTGTCCTTGGCCCTCCCCTGTGCCTCTCAGCCTCCTGTCCCACCCAGAGGGCACTTTGTGGACAGACAGGACCGCCGATACAAAGGGGACCCACTGTGCTCCTTTGCCACCCAGGCCCAGAGCTCCTCAAGAGTCCTGCTGCCAGAGGGACAGCTGGCCAGGCCTGAAGAAGTAGTGATGGCGATGATGGTACCAATAAGCACTGTTACCAGCATCACTACGGATGCTACCATTTACGGAGCACCCACCACACCAGGGATTAGGCTCAGAGCATTCATTCCCTGTATCCTTTCTAATGTTCACAGCAACCCTTCAAAGTAGGTATTATCCCTTATTTGCAATTCTGAAATCCAAAAAGCCCTCCAAAACAAAAGATTTTTCGTAACAGTTTTGGTGGCAAAACCTGACTGTTTAATTCCCCCCCCCCCCCCCCAGCCTGCAGCATGAACCGTCGTAATTTTCCTGTGGGAGTATTAATGTGTTTGGTCACGAGTTGCTGCTCATTATGTACATTGCATGACAGTCTCAAATATAAAAAATTGCTAATTTCCAAAATACTTCTGGCCCAGGGGCTTCAGAGGAGGGATGGTAGACCTATGTGATCCCTACTCGACAGATGAGGGCTCAGAGATGCTGAGGTCCCACAGGAGTGAGTGGTTGGGGATGGGATGTGAGCACAGGCCACCTGACCCCAGAAATTCTGTCTTTCTACCCTCTCACTGATCTGCTAAGACTCTGATCCTCAACTTGGGATCTGGGGCCTCAAGCTGATGCTATGTAGCTGGGGGCCAGGCCCCAACTCCCTCGCAAGTGTGGAAAAGCAGCAGCATGCAGTTAACGGGTCCCCTGGGTTCTGGCATTCGGTGAAGGAAAGCCATGCAGCCCTGCCATCGGCACGTGGCCCGGGCCCAGCTTCGCCGTCATGCGGGGCCTGTGGAAGAGCCTTGGGAAAGCTGGCTGCCAGTCCTCAGGTGAGGGTGGTAAGGGAGGGTCAGAGGTTAGTGACACACTCAGGTACCTCCTGCTGCACGTCAGGGGCTGGTGACTTGTTCTGTTGCAATCCAGTGAGGTTCGACTTGAGGTTCGGGTCGGCGGAGCCTGGGGCCGCCAGCTCTTCCGACTGGGCTGGGGAGCCTAGCTTCTCTGAGGCGTCCACTGTCTCTGGGGAGACTGGTTTCCCCGAGGAGCCTGGCTCCTGGCTGGAGGGCTTCTCCCCCTTCCCGGGAGACTGCCTGCTACGTGGCCTGTGGTCCTTGCCCCTGCCCCGAGACATCAGGCTCCGCAGGCCCAGGGAGAGCTCATCCTTGGCGGCCTCCTTCTCTGCTTCCGACTTAGGCCGAGCAGGGGGAGTGGGAGTGGCTGTCTTTTCTCCCTTCCTGCCTCGAGCTGGGTGCTCAGGAGATCTGACCCCTCTGCCCGCAGGTTCCTTGGCGCTCCCAGGCTCCTCGCCAGGCAGCACCTTGCTCACCACCTTCCTCACTGCATTCGCCACCCTCTTCCGGGACAGGCCCTGGGCCTCCTCACTGGGGCCTTCCGCTGAGGCAGTCCTCGGGCCGTTCATGGCGAGTGTGGATGCAGGGCTCTTGGCTCTCTGGGGAGCCTCTGAGGGTACAGGGCTAGTGGAAGGCTGAGGACTCTTAGATGGGCCACTGCTGCCCTTTGAGCTGCCCTCTAGCTACAGTCACACAAATACAGGAAGACATTAGCATCAGCCCGTGTCCCTGCCCGCCCCACACAGAGGAAGTAAGAGGTGTGACCTCACATCTAGTCGTGGAACAGACCTTCCATTCATCCAACAAACAACACAAGCTCCAAGAGGCCACCCCAGGAAGCCCTCTTTCCATCTTCCAGATAGAACAACTGCATCAAAGAGTTTGGCTTCTCTCTCCCATATAGCACAGCAGGTCACCTGCTGTCCATCTCCAGGCTTAGCAAGGAGCTGTTGAGAGGCCAGCACAGGGTGTCCAGAGGCCCATGAAGTACCCCAGAGTTACTGGCTTATGTCAGAACAGCAACTAAGCCTGGATCCCAGGAAGCCTGCTCCCTCACAGCCCAAACACAGCAGAGGTGGAGCATGGCGAGGTCAAACACCAATTCCTACCATCAATCCTGGGCCTAACTCTGGGGCTTCCTGCCTTTGTGGTCCCTGGTCCTTCTATCACCCAACTTCCTCTGTAGTCAGACCCAGAGCTTGCCCATCCCAATGAAAACCGTAGCTAGGAAGTAATTCTTGGCCCGCAGACATGCCAAGCCTCCTCCCTCCCCACTCCTCTGGGTTGAGGCCACTGTCTACCCCTCACCCACACTCTCCAGAGCTGCAGAAACCCAGTGCTGGCCCAGGAAGCTTCCACCTCAGCCTGCTTTCTGCCAGTCTCCCTGCAGTTTTCCTCGTGCGAACCTCTCAAGGGCTGGAGGCCTCCTAGCTCCCAGAGTGTGCACGTGGAGGAAGAGGTGGCAGCTGCAGCACTCAAAGGGTTAAGCACTCAAGCGACCACAGCTCCACTCTGTCTAGGCTCAGCCAGCCTCTGGGCACCCAGGAGTCCACTGAAGATGCTGGCACACTCTGCCTGGTGGGGACTGTCTGCGGTCTCGAGGAACTGCCACTGGGCAGGCCCGGCTGGCTAATGGCAGGGCAGTTTACTGCAAAGCCAAGCCACATGGCCTGGGAGAGCCAGGTCAACCTAGGGGCTCCTTGCTGGTCAGGCAGTGCCCTGCCACTAATGAGCTGTGCTTGAGTCCCCGTTCCCCAAACAGTGACCTTGGTTCTAGGGTGTACCTGGCGGCCACCTCTGTTGAAATGCAGGAGGGCGCTCACAGAGTGGACAGACCTCTGGCTGCCATGTGGACAGAGACCCACGTCCTGAGCAGAGCTGAGCCAAACGACCTCAGCCCAGGCCTCGGGTACAGGGTGGCCCTGCTGCAGGGGTGGGAAAGGGAGGCCTTGAAGGGGTCTCTTCCTCAACCTCTTGGGCCAAGAGTGTTCAGTGGCATGTCAGGGCCCTGCAGAGCTGCCGTGGCCCCAGCTGCTGGGCCTCACTCCCTGTCCCCCACTTCTGGCTTTCCTCCCATGCCTTCTAACTGAAGCTCATGTTGGCAATGACAATGATGATGATGACAGTAACTGCTAACACTTAAACGGAGCTTATTACGTGCCAGGCAGTCTTCTAAGCACTTTACACATAATTTCCCCCCCAAATCTGGCATCCTCCCAGGCCCCTCCCTCACAAATCTCAAACATATCCCCTTGAAATCACCCTGACCTTGCAGCACTGCTTACAGATCAGGTGGAAGCCATAACACCTGGCTAATCAAATCTCCACTCAAGGAAGGGGTGGGGGGGGCGGGGGCAGGCACCGTGTGGGGTAACGAAGTACAGATCTGTTTTGTGATCCAGCCCTGTTCCCGAGCCCTGGGCACTCCTGCCCGCTAGATCAACAGCAGCCCTCTCCTGACTACACGTCTCTGGACCTGGCTATTCTAGAACCGTGTCCCCTCTCTTGCCTTAAAAGTGTCCAACTTTATTCAGGGTCTCTGTCCCAAGGCAGAATGACTTGGTGGGGGGCGGTAGTGGCACTGCACGGCTGGAGCCTGCCTCTAGGTCACCCGCGCTGAGCAGCTGACAGGGTCTTGGGAAGAGACAGCAGCAGCTGCAGTGAAACCCCTCCCTGCCCTTGGCTTGTGCCACCCAGAGCAGGACGAAGAGTCCCAACAGCTGAGCTCTCATTTGTCTGCCTAGGCCTCTCCAGCCCCAAAGAGTTCAGGAAACCAGAACTATAGGTAGGAACTAAAGAGGGGGCTTAGGGAGAGGCCCCCAACATGCCTTGGCATTGCCATCTCCTTCACACACACCAGGTTGGCATCACACACGCTGCACTTTGTCACTTGATTGCAATTCCCTCTAGCCACCCCACACGGGAAGGGGCACCCTGGCGTGCCTGCCTGCTCCATGGAACTGCCTCCCAGACTAGGCCTGGGCTTGTGGACACAACCCACCTGGACACACAACTCTCTCTCTCTCTCTCTCTCTCTCACACACACACACACACACACACACACACACGGGTCTAGGAGAAGCACTTACAGCCCCTTCCTCCTTGGCAGGAGGACCAGGCTTCGGCAGAGTTTTGTCCTCCTCTTTAACCTGAGGGAGCAGACAAAGAAGTCACTTTGCAGGTCAGAGGTAAGGGTGGGGAGACCCAGCACTAAAAGCACAGAAGGAAAACATCCAAGCAGTCATCGCTCTCTCTGAGAGGCAAGAGCTCCTGAGTGCTTAGGAGTCCTGGGCCTATGGACTTGAGCAACAGATAGCCTATCCTGGGGTCAAAATTGTCCAGTGACAACTTCAAGAATGAAGTCTCTGGGGGTGGTTAAAGCCAAGTACCCTTTGCTCTTAGTGACCAGCCACGTGACCCACCTAGGCTGCCTAAAGAGGTCCACCCATGAGAGCGACATCATGGCCTTGGTTACAGGGTGGAGAGAAAGATCCAGCTAATTCAACTCGGGCTAAACTACAAGAGCCATTCCCAGCTCAGACAGGAAGTGGTCTGAACAAGAGCCTCCCTGACCTAGGGACTGAGGAGGAGGGAATGACCCCAGCGTGGGGGGCCGGCTGGGCCAGCAGAGCTCAGTGTGGGGTAATAGGTGGCCCCTATCAGGCTGGCTCAGGCTTGCTTCTAGGACCGTATGATTTCCCCCAGCACAGAGCCTGCGTGCCTTCCCAACCAGAGCGCTGAGCTCTGGCTGGAGGCAGGAAGTCGGGCAGAGGCGGGGATTCAGGAGGCCAGATAACTTCCCAACCCCAGACCCACAAAACTCTGCCAACCATGCAGCTGAGGGAGGCAACCCCAAGGTTCGGGATGGGGCGTGGAGGAAGGAAAGATGCCTGGGCTCTGGGGTTTGTGCCCAGCCCAGGAGCTGGTTGGCCCAAGTCAGCGGGGAGGAGTAGAGTCAGGGCCAAAGGGCAGAGACCATAATATATCCGGAAAAAGGACAGACAATATGGCCACTCTGATGGTTCTTTCAGCTCAGAGCCTGGCTCAGAACAGACCCAGAGGACCAGGCCTCAATTCTGAGAGAGGCTTCTCCCCTCCCCCTCACCAGCATCTCTTCCTTCTAAAGCTCAGGCGGTCCTCGTGGATTTCATTTCTCTTCTTTCCCCAGTCACTTAGGACTGTAGGAAAAAGACAGGTCTGCCACCAGCCCTACCCCATCCTCAGCATGACTCTTTCCCAGCACAGGGGGCAGGAGCACGGGAAGGTGTCCTTGATTCCTAATGGAAAAGATCCTTTAAAACTCATCCAAAATCATTTTAATCATCCACCTGGGGGGACTCTCCATTTGCAACCAGGGTCCATGGCTAATTTTGAGCTCTAATTAGCAGTGCCTGGGGCACTGACCGGCATGATGGCCGCTGCAGTTTTAAAGCTAAGAGCCCACAGAGCTTTTTACAATGGGCTCAAGCTTCAGCGTTAGTACACATTGCCACGGCCAGAGGGAAAATGGCGATTATTCATCAGAGTGGACTCCACAACTTTAGAAATTAGGATTGGAGCGGAGAAAAGGAAGAGAGGGGCTGATGGAGAGGAAAGGAAGAGAAGTGGGAGAGTCTAGGTCTGCACCTGCTGCCCCTACAAATGCCCATCACTGCCCCCGCCCCCCCCGCACCATCACACCGTGCATGAGCTCCCAGACACACAGGTTAGAGGGACAGCAAGTGTTCACACCCAGACACACTCATTACTGCATGCAGTGCTGTTAGCTCGGGCTCAGGGATGGCCCAGATTCCAAGACCACTCCGCGTCCTTCAGCAGCTCCAAATCTGTCCTCCTTCCACTGGCTCAAGCTTGGGACCTCAAGGGTCTTCCCCCAGTGGCGAGGCATTGAGGGAAACAGCGGCTGCCCCCTGAAATGTGTGGGACACTAGACCTAGCTCTGAGCTCAGCTCTGGATTTAGCCGGAGGCTGACTCACTGCCCCACCCCCACCCGAAGGGTTCTGTCAGTTGTAGGTCATTGCCCAGCTGGGGACTGCGCACAGCACAAAGGCACGCCCAGGTCTGCAGCCTGAATCACCCTCTGGCCCCAGGTGGCCCACTGGCCTGGTTCCCCTCTCTTGGCTCCTCTCCCCCGATCCATCACAGCCCCCAGACTCGGGGAGACCCAGCTCTGAGGCCTCAGAGCCAAAGCCATTCCCAGCGGCCCCTTCATAGCAGCTCACATTCCCAGGGGTGAGTCAGAGCAGCGGCAGTGGGAAGGGTGTGAGGGGTTAACTTGGAGGGGCACCAGTGGGACAAAAGGCAGCTCAGCTCACCAGAGGTGGAGCTCAGGGGAGGAGCATGACTCAGCGCAGGAGCCCATCCAGACAGAAGAGTGAGTTCCTGGACCCCCTGGTCATTCTCCTCGGCCCCCAAATACACACACATGCCCCAACCCATCTCTAGCTTCCAAAGCTCCCGCTCCCACAAGCCAGTCTCCTGCCTGCACACACCATGCCAAGCACATAAGAAAAGCATAAAGAGTTTTGAAATACAACTTTCCTTTTGCTCCCAGAAGGCGAACCTTGATGAAAAGGCCATGGTGCCGAAAGTAGCCTGCACTCTGGGCCAGAAAAGAAATGGGGGGCAGGGTCTCTCAGGGACTTGGAGTCTTCCTAAAGGCCAGGACCTGCCGGGACAAAGATTGTGGGCAACAGGGGAAAGGAGGGATGCAGTGGAGGGGGAAGGATTACAAAGCTCAAAAGGTCAGAGAAGGAGTAAGGGATAAAATATCAGAGAAAAGAGAAGGCAAGGTAAGGTACAGAACATCGACACAGCCCTTGGAAGCTGTGCGCCCTTGAATAAGCCACTTCACCTCTCTGGACCCCTCTGTGGAATTCGGGGATGGACTAGTCCAGGTGATGGTTAAAGTCCTTTCCAAGCCGCAAGGCACAGGGATATTAGCTCGGTGCTTTGTGACAGCCTGGAAGGGTGGGATGGGGAGAGTGGGAGGGAGGGAGACGCAAGAGGGAAGACATATGGGAACATATGTATATGTATAGCTGATTCACTTTGTTGTAAAGCAGAAACTAACACACCATTGTAAAGCAATTATACCCCAATAAAGATGTTTAAAAAAAAAAAAAAAAAAAAAAAAAAAAGTCCTTTCCAGGTCTGGCACCCTAGGAGGCTGGGTGGGTGGTGAGAGGCACGCAAGCCCTTAATTCAGTGAACCAAAGCTGCGGGCCTGAGAGCCAGGAGGGGATTAAGGAAGCTGCTCTAGGGCTCCTGTGGCTTTGCCTTTTACCTGCAACTCACCAGCACCTGCCAGGGGCAAGAGGCCTGGAGCACTGCACAGCTGCCCCGTCTGGGGGTTAGAAACTAGAGCGGGTCCTCTTGAAATTCAACAGGCAGAACTGGCCTCAGCCCAGGGAGAGGCTTCATCTCAAGAATCCGTTCAAGTCAGTGGAGTTAAAAAACTGGTTCATTCTTTTTTTTACTTATCCTGAATGAATAGCGAAAAAACAGATTATGTTTTGTTTTCAGTGAATTACTTTAAATTTGCTTTGTTGATGTTTCTATCCTATTATCCAGTTCATATGCTAGGCTTTGTTTGTTTTTTTTGTGTTTGTTTTTTTTTAAGAATATGTTGGGGGTAGGAGTTTATTAATTTATTTTTGCTGTGTCGGGTCTTCATTTCTGTGTGAGGGCTTTCTCTAGTTGTGGCGAGCGGGGGGCCACTCTTCATGCGGTGCGCAGGCCTCTCACTATCGCGGCCTTTCTTGTTGCGGAGCATAGGCTCCGGACGCGCAGGCTCAGCAGTTGTGGCTCATGGGCCTAGTTGCTCCGCAGCATGTGGGATCCTCCCAGACCAGGGCTCGAACCCGTGTCCCCTGCATTAGCAGGCAGATTATCAACCACTGCGCCACCAGGGAAGCCCCAAGTTTGTTTGTTTGTTTGTTTAATTAACTCATTCGTTCTTTGATGTCCTGCTCCAGTTCTCCTGTGTGTCCAGAGAGGAGCCCATCAGCCTCCGGCTATAAGGACACCAGGCCGTTCACACCTGGGCCTGTTCCTCATGAGCATCACTGAACGCAAACGTGGGTTCTTCCCTGGAGGAAATTCTCTCTGTGGCTTCTGTGCAAAATTGCCTGGATCTTTCTCCTCTCTTCCTTATCACTAGATTTTAACTAAGATTTGCTTAGGATCAAGAATAACCTATCTTTGGGTTTCCCCGGTGGCGCAGTGGTTGAGAGTCCGCCTGCCGATGCAGGGGACACGGGTTCGTGCCCCGGTCCGGGAAGATCCCACATGCCACGGAGCGGCTGGGCCCGTGAGCCATGGCCGCTGAGCCTGCGTGTCCGGAGCCTGTGCTCCGCAACGGGAGAGGCCACAACAGTGAGAGGCCCGCGTACCGCAAAAAAAGAAAAAAAAGAATAACCTATCTTTATCCAATACAGAACAGGTAGGCAACACGTTCCCAACGATGGTGGCCATATCTCTGGCACAGTCACCTCCAGAGCCGAGAACTTGCGGTTCTCAGCAAGGGTGCCTGGGAGCCAAAGCCTCTCTTCCCTGACCTGTTCCATCTCTGGAGAGTTCAGACATTTCCAGCAACATTAACTACTGAGTATGGAACACCTACAATGAGATGGGCCCCGTAAAAATATTTAAAGTATATTTTCGTATGTAAATCTTATGACAGCCTCATGACATGGGAATTATTATTATTCCCACTTTACTGATGAGGAGAAAGACTCAGAAAGAGATCAAGTCACAAAGCTGGTAAGTGATGGGGCTGGGATTTGAACCCAGGTGGCTCTGACTGCAAGCCTGTGCTGCTCCCTTGGAGGCCCACCTTTTCTGCTAGGTTAGGCAGGGTCAGAGGGGCTGAGTCATCCTTAGTAGCCAACTCTGGTTAAGATCTGCGTCAGCGTTGAGGTTCATGAGGTCTGGGTCCAGCCACAGCATGGATCGATAATGTGGAGCTTACTAGCGTTCAACGTGCCCAAACTGAGTTTCTGGACTTGCAAAGGGACCACGACCCTGCCATTCTCTGAGGCTCTGACCACCTCCTCCCTCTCTGGCACTTCTGGCCTCTTCTCTTCGGGGAAGGGAAGAGAAACCAATGCTCACCAAACACTCACTGTGGTATCTGGCACAGTGGTAGGCGCTTTACGCCGTCTCCTCCTCCAATCCTCACAAAAACCCACTTTCTAGGTAAGAAAACCGAGAAGGCGAGTACCTTGCTGAGGGCGCCCGCAGCTGGTAAGTGGCAGCACTGGGATTCACACCCAGGATGGATCTTGGGGGGCTGTTTGTGTGTCTATAACACTCCCCGGACTGTGATTTCCTCACAGGCAGGACTCTGTTTTACTCATCGTACTGTGGGCACTAAATAAGTGTTTGCTGCCTGACGGCCCTGCAGTGGGTTCTCTGTACAAACCTCTTATTCCCATCTGGTCTCTTCTGTCAGCTGTAAACTATGGAGAATAAGACTTGTCGATCCTGATTCCCAGGGAGGTGGGGAAAACAAGGGAGGTATAATCTCTAAATGTAGCAACAATAAGTAGATAGTAAACCCGATTGCCATGGGGCTGAAGGGAGGGCAGGACACTCTGAAATTGCTTAGTAGCTCTCCCTGGAGCCAACAATACCCATGAGACGCATCAGCCTCTGGCCTGGCTGTCCCACCTTCAGGAACGTATAAGCGACGAGCTGACTTAAAGAAAGGAAGAGAAAGAAAACCTCCACAGACCAATACAAAAATGCACTGTCTATAATAGCCCTAAATTGGAGATAGTTAACTCCCTAGAGTTAGGGAGGGGTTAGGTAAACTATGTTACTTCAGTACAATACACTGTTGTGTTGCCATTTAAACGAACAAATATGTGGCCAATGTAACCATATGGAAAACTCCTCCTAAAAGAACAGTGATTAAAAAAAAAAACTAGCACCTAAATAGAAAGCAAACAGCGATCCTAACAACCTTGTACAAATTAGACATAATAGAGACATTTGGTATTTATTTTGTTATGTATTTGTTACTTACTATTTATTTCTCTTATAAAGATGGCTAAACAGTCAATAAAAAAGAAAAAGCAGAGGAGATAATAGCTAAAAGCATTTGCTCTCAAAGAGGAGAAATCCAAGAAATGTGCTGAGGGACCCATCTACCCTCAGCCCCGAAGGCTTCCAAGGCTCAGGGGTCTGGGTCAGGCTGGGTTTTACCCTCTCCATCATGAGCAAGGACCATCCACCCTTCACTTATCATCCTCTGTGCCCAGCACAGGAGGGTACAGGTGCACAAATGCCCCCAGGGGGATCGTTCCACCCACCAGGCACGCCTCGGGCATGGAGTGCTCAGCCTGGACAAATGTATCGCGGACATCCATGCCAGATGTCCACCCACGGCAAGCCCCCGAGGGCAGTGGACACCCTGAGAAAGACTGTCTAGGGGAAGAGAAGATCCTGCTGCCTGTGGCCAAGGGAACTCTTGGCAGCTCTTCCCTCTACCAACTCGCACACACGCTCCGGGCTTCTCATGGCATCCTCCTCTCTCTCCTTTCCCATTCGAACACAGAAGGGAGCTCCCACTTGACCCTATCCCTGCCAGTCCTAGCCTAGCACCAACTAATCTAAGGATGTGGAGGAGGAGGAAGGTGCAGGGAAGAAATAACAGTAAGAACAGTTAGTCTTTCTTGAGCATGACTAAGTGCCAGGTACTGTGCTGAATGCTTTACACGCATTATCTCATTTAATCCTCACAACATCCCTCTGCAGTAGATACTAGGATGATTCCTACTTTACAAATGAGCAAAAGGAGGCTCAGAAATGACCTGCCCAAGGTCTCACAGCAGCGAGTGGCTGATTGGGACTTACGCCCAGGTCTGTCCTCCAGCAAGAATCTCAGAGGCTCATGTTAGGGGATGGAAGGAAGCCCTGCCCCCACCTCCCTTGGTTCACCTGTGCCATTGTCCTTCCATGACATCACCTGCCAGAGCAAGAGTTTGGGTAGAAAGCTGGGGTTTCCAGAGATGGCCTCTACCCCTCCAGCCACCCATGACTGGAATAAGCTTTATACAGAGCCGCTTGGGAGGGTTCTGCAGGGAGTGGCCTAAAGGCCATGCTGTCAGAGAAGAAAGGGGAGAAGAGCTTGGCATGGACACCCTGGCCCCTTTGGTCCAGCCTTCAGCGAGAGCCCTCCCCCCGCTCAGGGCGGAACAGAAAGTAGCCAAGCACGCGGCCACTGTCGGCCAGCCCAGCCTAGAGGAAGCAGGTGCGCTGGGATGGCTTCCTGCTGCCACTGCAGTTGCAGAAGGCCCGGGCTTCCTCCTCCAACGGCCAGACCTGCTGGAGGCCCCCCCTTCTCTGGGGATACTCACTGCCCCTCTGCAGGGCACTTTGCCAACTGCCTGGCCACCGGCGTGCATGGCCCCAAGTCTGTGACCTGGTGCCGGGACCTGGAGGCCCAAGGTGGGGTGGGTTATAAGCTCTACCAGGAAGCACCCACTCTCAGGGTAAGAAGCCTCTCGGGCCCCACCCCCAGCCCGCCCACACACGTTGGCGCTGGTGCCAGTTTTGTGGCTGGAGCAGGGTAGTCCTTGGGCACAGGGAGATACAAATGCTCCAAGGCACATCTCAGGCTCCTGATACACCTCCGCACCAGGCCAGTCCATACTCTCTGCCAACTGCTGACACAACTGAAAAGCTTACCCTTGGTGGCCGGGAGGGGCGGCGTGGGGGAACAGAACGGACTGGGAGGCCGCTGTGTCTCTCCTCACTTGCTTTTTTAAGGAACTTACTCCCCAAGATGCCATCTGTGGCCCTTCCGAGTGTCCGATCCACAGAAATGGAGGAGCCCATGCTGAGTCCACTCTCGGGGACAATGAAATGGGGATCCCTGACAACTCCAAAAGCCACCCCTCTCAAGCCCCTCTCTCTTGTCCACCAGGGGGAAGCGGGGGTGGAGGGCCATGCTGGCAACGCAAAGCAGGGACAAGACCTCCCGAGTCCTGAGTCAGGCCCAGGAAGCCCTGCCCCTCACCTCTGAGAGGTGGAGGCTGCGGGGATGCATGATTCTCTCCCCACCAAGGTAGCCTCACGCCTCCCTCCCCACCTACTTCAGCCACCTCGAAGGAAATAACAAAAAGTCCCCTCCTTTCCTAAATGAGGAAACAGCATGAGGAGCCTGGGACATTTCCGGGGTGGGGGGTCAGAGGGACACTCACCCGCATAGCCTGGCCTGGAGCAGGCCAGAGCAAGGAGTCTCCTCTCCGATGCTGCTCCGTTAGCAGCTCAAAATAGCACTGGCAGCAGCCCCGCCCCTGTTCCCCTCCCTCTCTCCAGGCCCCTCCCGCCCAGAGCTGCCCAACCCAGGCCAGAGCCAGTGGGAGAGAGTGAGAGTGAGTGGCCTGGAGGACTGCGGGTACCAGGTATGCCGGGGGGGAAGAGGGTGATACGGCACGCGTGGAAGAGACGGAGGAGGCTCTTGGAGTGAGGACGTGGGGTGGGGGGCAGGCAGTGTTGGAGGGTTAGGGGCAAGGGACGCGGAGGGTGAGACTTTCCGACTGACACACACCCAGGCTCCCGACAGCTGAGCTGATACGGCCCCTAAAAATAGCAGAGGAATTTGAGACCTGCAGCCCCCCAGCCCCACAGGCCAGAGTCAAGACATGCACATGCGCGTTCACGTGTACACACACACACACACACACACACCCCAGCATGCATGAACACTCGATCACAGCACAGTGCTCCTGAGAACACACAAATCATAGGCTCACCCCAGCCATCTAATTACTGCGGCAGAGGCCAAGACAACCACTAACGTCATACCCAATACAACACACAGGGCCCACTGCCCACTGTGCGCAAACACAGCCGTCCTATAAAGTCCTGCAGGAGCAGAGACCCGCACCATCCGTCTGAGGCCCACTGTGGCCGCCCCCCTGTAATAAATACACCGGGGACGTGCATAGGATCAACCGCACGCTCTGTGTAGACACCCCTCCCACACAGCCAGTGACGGCACAGGCACAGAGGAGGGTGGGGTAGGTGGGGTAGGTGGGGTGTAGTGGGTAGGCCTTGGCCCTGCAGACAGAGGAAATCTTGGGTGTCTGGCGGATGAGCGAGGGCTGCCAGTGAGAGGCCAGCGTTCCTCATGAAGAGAAACCTGGCCTGGCTCTTCAGTTAGCACCACAGGGTACCCAGACCAGGGCTGGGGACACCGCTGAGGCTGAAATGGGAGATGGGCGCAGGTGGGAAGGAGCCAAAAGACAGGTCTTTTGAAGCTGTCTCAGAAGCTGTCAGCTCTGCAGCAAAAAAGGAAACAGTGGTTGCCTCCCTCTTCCTCTCCAGGAAGAAAAGGGGCGGGGGGGGGGGGGCGGGGGGGAGGGGAATGGGGAGGGGAGGCGGGGTTGCTGAGAAGCCAGAGCAGAGCTGTCTCCTAACCAATACCCAACAGGGTGTCTGGAGACCCCAGGCCTGTCACCCTGGCCGGTCCTGTGAGCCCAGCGGGTCCTGTCAACAGTATTACTTTCTCTGTGAAGAGGTTGCTAAGCACTGCCCAAGAGGACCGAAGCCCAGCTCCGGCTCCTACCTGCCACTCGCTGTACAAGCCATTAGGACGCTGGGCTCGTGAGTCTGCTTTCTAGGGAGTGGTGTGTCTTCCCGGGGAGATGGTCTGGCCTTTCGGGGGCACGTGCCATGTCACAGGTCTTCGTACCTCCAGTGCTTTCTTGACACAGTGGTGCCACTTGCCTCAGTGGCACACTGAAATCCCCAGTGAGACTTTAAAAATACTGATGCCTCGATCCCACCTCTTCCCCCTAGTTTCTGAGTTAATTGGTCTGGGAGTGCGGCCCGGGCACTGGGATTTTGAAAAGCTCCCGCGGTGATTCTTACATACAGCCACAGCTGAGAGCTGCTTGACTGCAAGGTCAACGTGAGGCCTAGGGCAGAGGTGGCCATTTGTTATATCAATGAGAGAGTCAGTGAATGAAGGAATGAATGACTTAGCTGTGTGACCAAGGGCAGGTGACGTAGACTTCCCTCATCCGCAAAATGAGGGTTATGCGGCACTGACTCTCTTAGCATGAAATTGGTGAGGTTCTCAGTCAGGGAAAGGGCTTTGGTTTCCAAAATGTGGTCTCCAGACCAACAGGATCAGCATCACCTAGGAACTTGTCAGAAATATAAACTCTAGGGCCCCACCCCAGACCTACTGAATCAGAAACTCAGCATGTTTTTATGCTGAGTTTTTACCAGCCCTCTCTAGGTGATTCGGAGAACCACTGCTTTAAAGGAATTATTCACACTGTACTGTGGTTAAGTTAGTGAGGCCTCCAGAGCCAGACTGCCGGGTTCAATCTTGGCTCTTCCATGCAGTAAACTACACGGCTTCACTCTTGCTTCCGTTTCTTCACCTATAAAATGGGGGAAGTAATACTGCCTACTACATAGGGTTATTGTAGGGATTAAATGAATTAGTACTTGCAAAGCCTTAAGAACAGGGTCCAGCCCCTATGTTTTCGATAAGTTTTAACAGTTATCATCTATCTGTGATCATTGGGGTGGGGGAGAGGCATCCCAAACAAAATTTTCAGGTAACTGAAGCCTACCCTCTTTAAGGGACAAAATACTTTCTATTTTAAGTAGTTTTCTAAATTCTATTACGATTTCCAATCATAAAAATAACAAACATTTTATAGACTCTCTTTCTTTGGTAGAATACTCTGAACTCATCTCTAACATCTTAAACTCTGACCTCCTGACTGACAGCCTGGCTTCTGCCCCACCAACACCCCAAACCACTCTCCAAGGGCACCAGCCCCGACTCGGCACCGCAGTCAACCTGAAGCCTCGGGCTACCCCCATGTTAGGAAGGCCAGACGCCCTTTGTGTCTGTGTATCTGCTGTTTAGTTCTTTTGTCCCCTACCCCTGCCAGACCATCGGCTGTCACTCTGCCTGTCAGCACGCCTGTCTTGCGCAGTCTCACCTCCTTCTAACATGCTGTTTCTGCCAAAGGCTGTAAAGCCAAATAACTAAGCCTGACAGAAGAGTCCAGAGCAGAACACGTGGGATGTCAGCGAACACACAGCCTCTCCTGTGAGTGAAAGGCCTGGGTTTTCACACGCAGACTCCGTGTTCTCTACGCTGGCTGCCTGAGGGCCTTCGAGGCTCACCTGCCATTCGGCAGTGCCCTGGAAGATGACTTCTGGGTGACCGAGTGTCACTTCGTCTGCACAGTCTCGTCTGACTTACTAGTAGTAACTGTGGGCCCATCCGTTCCGAGTTTCTACTCAGATGACTAGATCCTGTCCATTCTTTCTCTGAGATGCTTGGTGTTACTGACGGAGACCATCTCAGGGCAGTTTCACTTCCCTTAGTGAAAAGGGAAACCTCTTCATTCAGAGGGGGAAACTGGGGCCCTGGCAACCCACTCAGCTTTACACATAATCACCATTAGTCCCTCTGCTGCTCAAAGCTCAGTGCTGTCTCAGGACCTGGTCCTTAAGCCTGTCCTATGGCTCTGGGGGCCACGCGGTCACTCCCACAGCCAGCCAGACCACCTCCAGGCACCTCAGCCTCCCTCTAAGGACAGCCACAATCTGGGTCCTCCTCAGCGCTTCACCCTCACCTTCCTCTCACCCTCGCCCTCTCCCCAGCACTCCAGGCTCTCACTCTCTCAGGAAGATCTTCCCACGGCTCCCTGCCCTCATCTCCCACAGAGCCTTTACTTATGAAAGTTTCTCCACCAGCCCCTCTACCTTCCCCATTTCTCAAAGTCCATGGTGAGTTCCACCTCCTTCATGAAGCCTTTCTCAAAACCCAAGACCTGCGTGGTAACAGAGTGCAAAGTCTAAATCCCAGCTCGGACTCTTTCTTGCAGTCTGACCTAAGGGAAAGTTACTCGATTTTTTAGATTTTCCACTTTTTGCCTTATAATAGTACACTTACCTTATGGGGTTGTCGTGAGAATTAAAAAAAAAAAAAAAGTGGGACTTCCCTGGTGGCACAGTGGTTAAGAATCCACCTGTCAATGCAGGGGACATGGGTTCGAGCCCTGGTCCAGGAAAATCCCACATGCCGCGGAGCAACTAAGCCCGTGCGCCACAACTACTGAGCCTGCACTCTACAGCCTGTGAGCCACAACTACTGAGCCCAGGTGCCTAGAGCCTGTGCTCGACGGCAAGAGAAGACACTGCAATGAGAAGCCCGCGCACCGCAACGAACAGTAGCCTCCACTCATGGCAACTAGAGAAAGCCCAAGTGCAGCAACGAAGACCCAACACAACCAAAAATAAATTAAAAAATAAATAAATTTATTAAAAAAAAAAAGAAGTGCATGGAAAGCACCTAGCATTAGGCCTGGCAAATTGTCGGTAGTGATTAAATTATTATTAAAAACCAAGGTGTAGTGAAAAGAAAAAACCCAAAAACCCCACAGTGTTCACTGTCTATACCTATACATCAGCACATATGCATGGTGGTTCTTGAGTATACTCGACACGGTGCTCTATTACATACAGGGGAGTCACATACCATGTGGAATTAGATTCTAAAGTCAGCATGTAAGGCAAAAATAGAATATAGTCAAAATTACTCTTAAAAATCCCTAAAAAAAAAAAAAAAAAAAAAAATCCCTAAACCTGCTCACAAAGTATAGTACACATGGGTTTGTATATACCATTCTATATATCTGAAAGCATAATGTATACAGTCATGTACAGCATTGAATAAAAGTATACAAAATACAATGGTTATAATTTCAGACTACAGTAATATATAGTTTCCTACACAACCACATACAGGTATCCTCCATTTTTTGAAGGTTTGTTTTATGCCACTTGGCTTTTACGAAAGGCATACATTAGTACCTGTTTCCGATAAGCAAAAGAATCTGAAGAGGATTTTCGCTTTTACAAAAAAATGCTAAGAACAAAAATAGTGTCCAGTGTTTGTTTTGCAGCAAGCGTTATAGCGGCAGGACACACGCCAGGCAGCACTGCCAAGCTCCTTCCCCAGGAACTACACTCAGCATCTCAGCATCAAACTGTCATAGCTTAGGGCTTCCCTGGTGGCATAGTTGTTGAGAGTCCGCCTGCCGATGCAGGGGACACGGGCTCGTGCCCCGGTCTGGGAAGATCCCACATGCCGCGGAGCGGCTAGGCCCGTGAGCCGTGGCCGCTGAGCCTGCGCGTCCAGAGCCTGTGCTCCGCAACGGGAGAGGCCTACGTACCACAAAAAACAAACAAACAAAAAAGACTGTCATAGCTTTGAAGTGAATCTGTAGGTATGCTTTATCTCGATTTTTAAAAATGCATCCATTAGCAAAATGTGCCTTAAGGTCATTGCTTCTTTACTTTGCACCATTTCAGCTTCCAAAAGGTTTCATAGGAACGCTGTACTTTCGGATTGCGGGGGGGGGGACTGTAGTTGAATTTATTGAAGTTTAATGAGTATATGCCATGACTAAACTGATGTTTTGATGGTAATCTATTTGTGTCATGTGTTTAAGCCGTCTCCCCCTGGAGAACAGGGACGATTTCCTACTTCCTCTAGATACCATCCTACTCCCCAGAACCAGGCACATAGTAGGTGTTCAATAAATATCCATTGGATTTAACTAACTGATCTGAAAGGTACATGTGTAATTAGCCACGCAGAAAAGAATGGGGAACAAAGGAATATCCAGATTGAGTAACAACTTCAACTACTCTGCTCTCCCACATTGGTAGTGTTGGGTGAGTGAAAGGGCCTTGGCTCTGTTTCCGGCACTGGGTTAGGCAGAGCTGGGAGCAGGCTAGACAGGAGGCTCTGAGGAGCAAGTCGTTTATTCTTGCAACTAATGATGATGTGTAATACCTCATGGTGAACACTGCGGGGAAGCACAATGCCTGTTTTGGGGTTTTTTGTTTTTTGTTCGTTTCATCCCCTTACCACTAGACTGTGAACTTCTTGAGGCTGGTTTAGAGGGAGGTAGTTTGTAAAACGTTGAGGTTCTAATTAGCATTTTAATGAAAGAATACTCCTCTGACCCCATTTGTCTTTCTAGTTCCCCTTTAAATCAAAACTCTTAAAAGAAAAGGGGGGGGCTATAAACACTGTCTCCATAAATGGATACTAATTATGTAGTGCTTGTGTTATGACTAATTTGCAATGTATAAAGTGTCACTAATAGAACTCTTTATTTAAGGAAGTTGGGGGGAGTCTTGTTTCCAGCGCTATGCTCTCAGGGCTGGGGAGGGCCTGGAGCATTTATTTATGCTTCCTGGAAACTCCCCACCACCAGACAGATGCATTCTTCGGGATGATCAGTTCAAAGGTTTCTCAGCACCTGCGCCTTCCCTCTGTTGGCAAGGATTAGCCTTTATTACCTTTTTTTTTTTTTTTTTTTGGTGTGTAAGAAATGTCTTCTCTCCTATAAACTAACAGTGTAAGTGTGTCAGTAGACAGTGACTGGTACTCTTTGAGGTACCAAGGTTTTTTCTGAAATTTTACTGGGCATCAATAACCAGTGGATCCCAAAGGAAGGGAACAGACCCTCTTGAAGCCTAGGGATGGCCGCAGGGAGGAGGAGGAGGTCTGAGGAGAAACCCGCCGAGACCAAAGGTGCAGGCGTAGGGATGGGCCCAGACAACCCTGCCCAGGAGTTGCCTCGCTGGGTTGCGGCCAAGTCAGCCCCTGGCCCCGCCCCCAACCCCTGAGGCCTACGCTTCCTGGCCCCGACGGCTCCGCCAACAGCGCAGGGGCGGAGTCGGGGGCGGGGCCCGGCCGGCACATGCGCCTGGAAGCCCGGTGTGCACCCGCCCTGTAGTGCCGCTGGAGCCCGGCAGAGGGCGGCCGCCCCCTTCTCAAGGGCCAGCCGGCGCCCAGGCCGCGGGATAGCACCTCCTTGGGGTCGCCCTGCCGGCCCCGCCCCCAAGAGGCGCCCCCTGGGAGCTGGAGGCTGAGGGGGGCAGAAGCGGCAAGATGGCCTCTCCCTTTACCCTGGAGGGATACGTCCAGAAGAGGCAAAGATGAGCTCGGCGCAGACTTTGCTTTCATCACTGCTCCATCCCCACAGCCCAAAACAGTCCCTATGTATAGCAGGCACTCAGTAAATGCTTATTGATGGAATAAAATGGATGAATGGATGACTTCATGAATAAACAGAAGACTCCAGGGATGCCTTGAGCCTGTGTCGTGGGGAGAGTTCTGGGACAAGCAATCCAGGAGGGTCAGTGGGCTCAGAGTGGCCAGCCCCACATCACTGCCCCAGAGGTGGTCACTGAGGCTTTGGGCTCCCCCAGCCCCTGCCTTGGCACACCCAAAGATTTGCTCAGAGCCTGTTGGCACCACACCATCTCGTGGGCACAGAGCCCAAGCAGGGAAGTCTGGGCTTGTCCTCTCTGAGAAGACCAGGAGACCATCCCCTCGAAGTCAGGTCCCGGCTGCCTGCGGGGACGGACCACCTGACTGGTGGCTCCAGTAGGCCTGCTGCTCCCTGAGGACTCTCAGCTGCTGGGGATTTCCTCATGGCCCCTGGGGACTTCCAAACTGCCTCTGCTTGCCAAGCTCCCACAAGGCCCAAAGCCAAGGGCCAACCTTGAGGCTGGTTTTCCAACATCCTCCACCCTCCTGCCCCAAATCCCACCAAGACTTGGGGCACGTCTGAGTCTACTAAATGCACCACGCGTGATATTCCCATCCCCACCCCCTCTGGCAGACAGGAGAGAATAAGCATAATGAAGAATCGTTCTTCTCTTTTTCACATAAACGACAACTCTTCTCTATTTCCAGAGGATAAAAAAAAGGAAACCCAGTTTAAGGGTCAGACACACCAATTTAAAATATCAGTATGGCCTCCCGGAGTGTGAGTTGGAGGCCTGTGCTATTTATTCTCAGAGACACTCCTTTAGATAAGCCTCAGTGTCCTCCAAACACTGGATATTCAATAAATGTTTGAGGATCTGTGTGTTCACCTCTGGAGGCCCCTGTTGGGCTTGTTTCTAGCACCCTTTGAAGTCAAAATAAAGCACAGACCCAATCTCCATAGAAGCAGGAAGGAAGAAGCAAAAGCTTCTACTTTTCCTACTAACCCCCCACCTCTGCATTAACAGCCCTGGCCAAATCCACTGGGGCATGCAAGCACCTGTGTATTACCAGGCTGGGCAGAAAACATGCTTGGCGAGCTGGGGAAGCACTGCCCCAGTTGTGGTGGCACACGGCCAGGGACCCGTTGGCCCTGGGGCATCAGGATTCCTGAGTTGGTGAAGTGTAGAAATTGCCCGAGAGAACAAGCCTTCCTTCCTGAGAGGAAGAGAAAACACCACCCTCCCAGCCTCACCAGGGGGACGGCAGGACGAGACGAGGTTCAAGAGCGCCCCACCACTTCTTTCTGAATGAGCTGTCTAGAGCTGCACTGTTTAATACAGTAGCCACTAGCTAAGTGTGGCTATTTAAACTGAAACAAGGAAATGCTTCTGATTAAATTAAAAATGACATAAAATTTAAAATTCAGTTCCTCAGTCACACTGGCCACATTTCAAGTACTTAATAGCCACGTGTGGCTAATAATGGCTACCAAGTTGGAAAGCACAGACTATCGAACATTTATCACTTTGCAGAACTTTCTACTGGACAGGTCTGGTCCAGAGGATCCCCCTTTCAGCTCGTCCTTGTCATCCTTGCCAAATACTCCTTCAGGTGTTGTCCCTGACCACCTGCTGTTCTCTCCCACCCCTGCCCCAGAGTCTGCTTAGACTCCTATCCCCATGTGCCATGCCTTGACCCCCAGGCCTCAGAAAGAAGTGGGGGAGGGGACGGTAGCCACAATGTAACCCCCAGCCTGGGAGCAGAAGCCAGATGCAGAAGGGCTGAAAAGGCAAGGCTGAATGGAAGCCAGCCCTCACCCCAAGGCATCCCAGGCCTGAGAGAAAGCCCCTCAGTGCACACAATCATTCCTTGTTTCTGCAGAGTCTCTGGACCATGCATGGGTAAGACATCTGGAATGTAGTGGCCTGAGGGCTTCCCCACATCACCCGCTGCTGGACTCATCTGATGTTAGTGCTCCCAGAAAAAGAAGTGGCAGCAGAACCCTGAACTTTGAAGAGCAAATAAGGCAATGAAGCCTTGTACTGAACAGAATGTTAGGAGTTCTCCCATAGGGTAGTGGGGACCATAACCGGACACCTCCCTGTGGTGCCAGATGGATAAAGCAAATGAGGAAGAGGGGGAGGAGGACGTGGTGGAGAAAGGACTCCGGGGCATGCTCACCTTGCTAGAGAGGCTCAATCAAGCTCCCCAGGGAGGAAGGAGGGACCAGGGCACGGATCCGACTGCTATCACATTCTACCACCGGCACTTAATTTGAAAGGTTTTGATACAGTAGCTAGAAAATCCAAGGTGGGAGCGTCTGGGGAAGCTCATAAGTGTGAGGGAGGGAGCAGAGAACAGACCCGGGAACTGGCAGGTCAGGGCTGCCTCTCTGTTCTGTGCCTCAATTCCTGCTTAGCCCTAATCCACGTGGGCTGTCAGAGGCAACACAGGTGTGAGGAAACACAGTAAGTTGTAAAGAGACCACAAGAAAGTAGAGTTTGTTTGTTCAACTGGAAAACAAATAGGAAAGAAGTCTGGTCGTCGAAAGGTATCGCTATCAGCCAAGAATTTGACGGAAGGAAATCACAGGCAAAGTAGCACAGTTTTGAAAACTGGCATCAAACAGATTCGACTGGATGTCCAGGGCAAAGCAATCCCACTCTGAGGCTACCATGTGGCCCTGAGTAAGCTTGGGGACCAGTCTGGGCCTTATTTCCCTATCTCCACCTGGAAGGCGCTTTGGGCAAAAGCACCATCTGAAGGAGAAGAGTAAAGCCCACCCCACCCTCCATGAGCTGAGCTGAGTCGTTAACAGGCTGTGGCATTCCTGTGGGCGGATGACCCGTCAGGCTCCCAGGCACCAAGTGCTTCTCAGCCCTCAGAGACAGATCAGTGATGATGCCAATAACACTATTCTAAGTGATTTACATGTGCTGATTCATTAATCCTCAAAACAGCCTCACAAGGAAAGTACTAGTGTTCTTATTTTACACATGAGGAAGATGAGGCACAGAGAAATCAACTTGCCCACGGCCACCCAGCTAGTCAGCAGCAGAGCCAGGATTCAAACCCAGGCAGTCCGGCTCCAGAGTCTGTGCCATGCCCAGTACATACCAATGGATCAACAACACATACACAATCGTACACAACTCCCGATTTGTGGGCCCTTCTGCCTATGCTGGCTTCCTCTTCCTTCTCCTCCCCAAAATGAGCTGAAAGTAGCTCGTACAGCCAAAACCAGCCTTCCCATCCAACTTCATATTTTCCAAGCATCTGGTTCTACAGCAACAATAAGAGCTGCAGTTTGGGGATTTTGAAGGGAATGGGTGGGGAGGGAAGATGGGAGACCCTTTATAGCAGGGGCTCCTCTTTCAGAGGCACAGAGAGAGACCTCAGAACCAGTGGTCTGGACTTCCCTGGTGGTCCAGTGGTCAAGGCTCCGCGCTTCCAATGCAGGGGGCACGGATTTGATCCCTGGTCGGGGAAGTTCCACATGCTGCATGGCGTGGCCCCCCAAAACACCCACAAAGAAAACAGTGATCTAAGGAAGACACAGGGGCTGCGTGGGGGACCCAGGGCCCTGTTAAAAAACAGTAAAGCTGTGTCTTCTTCTGCCCCATAAACCAAGTCCTCCGGTTTGTGGCCAGCCTTCCTCTGCACAGAGAAGGCGAGGGCTGGTTAGAAGGGCTGGAAGCTGATGGCAGAAATGCTTTGGAAGGGTCTGGGTGAAAAGGACAACCCAGACTAAATTCTGCTGAGTGTGTGTGTGTGTGTGTGTGTGTGTGTGTCTGTGTGTGTGTGTGTGTACATGCGCCAAGCCATTTCCAAGCTGGGTGTCCCGTCACAGAGCCTGGTTCTTCTCCCCAGGTCAGGGCCAAGAAATAATGGGTGGGGGCAGGAAACAATAAAGAAGCCCTGGGAGAGGAATGCAGACAGGCATCTGTGTGACTAGGCAGGGTGGCTCACCTCCCACGACGGAGGGTGAGGGCCTTTTACCAAGCAAAGGTGTTCAGGCTGGTACCCCTCACCTTCTCCAACCCTAGGCCTCATTCCCACCTGCCGCCCCCAACCTCATCTAAACAAAAAACTCCTGTCATTGTCCGGAAATCCTGAAGCCAGAATCAGGATCACTGCAGTCTGCCAGAGAAATGAGGGCTCCTCCAGGCAAAGCCAAGTGCTACGGGGAATGAGGAGTTTGCTGGCCACTTGATTCCAGGAAGACAGCCCACAGCCGTACCCCCAGGTTTCTCAGGCGGTGCGCCCAGTTTCCCTCTCGCCTCTATTGATCTTGATGCATGGCCAAGTGAGTGGGGCCTCAGCCTTACCCTGTGCCTGTGTCCTTTAGGTAACCTAGGCCACCTGCAGAGGAGGAGGCCCAGCACAGGCTGGGTGCCCTGTGCCTGAAGCGCCAGGCGCACAGGCTCTCACAGCCTGGACCACTCCAGGTGAGATAGAAGACGCCAGCCCACCCAGGGAGGAAACCTTTCACTGCTCTGAAGCCGGTGCTTCTGCAGGCGGCTCCACAACCAAACCAGTCCACGGATGAGGGACCTGGGGGCGGGCAGGGACAGGATGCAGGCCGCCAGCGGGAACAAGGACATTGTATCAGACCCCTCCCCTCGCCTTGTCCCCGGAAGGCTCCAACGGACTCTCCAGGCACTTTCCCCTTGATGGGATGGGGCTGGGCATGAAACTGGGTGTCACAGAGAGTCATGACCGTCTCATGCTGCCTGAAAGTGCCGTCACTGCTTGGCCTCCAGCCCATGCCACTCCGGGCTGAGATCTATCTTTTCGCAGATGTCTTCTGTTCTAGAGAAAGCACAGGCTCCCAGATCACAGTGATGGCATCTTCAGCCTTTCTCCTCCACAGAACCAAGCCCACAGGGTGACAGCAAGCAGGTGCTCCTCAAGGTTTCCTGACCTCCTGCCTCGAGTGTGCCAAGGCTTGGGGGACACCGGCACCTGGTCCCTGCAGCCCAGAGCCAGGCCCCTCCCCAGCCCACCCCACTTGCAGCCCTCTTCTGCCCACAGCCGGGGCAGCCTCACAGTCCTGCTGCCAGAGAAGGGAGCCCAGGAAGTGCCCTGTGAGAAACCTCCCTCCCTGTGGGTACCCGCTTGCCCTAGGGCCCGGCGGTGAGAGAAGCTGGGCAGGGAGGGAGGAAGTGAGTCAGCTCCTTGCAGAAATGGGAATTGGAGGGAGGAGCCAGCAGAATGGAGCTCAGAGGGCAGAGGGCACAGGGGCTGGAAAGGTCACTAAGAGAGGGAACCAGGCCCTGGAGGTGCTGTGTGGCCCACAGAGTGGAGGACGGATACAGGTGACAAACTCAGCGATGCTACCTCCTGCCGAGGCTGGGTGGCCCCTACAGGTCCGAGAACCTGGGTCTGGCAGGCACAGCCCCACCTGAGGATGGAATCGAGGCAGTACCCCTTCCTGACGCACTTACCGTCTGGAGGAAGTGAGGCCCTGTGGGATACGGCCAGCCACGTTCTCGCCTCACTGAGGTTGAGTCTCTGGTCCCCAAGGCCTCCCGCTGCCTCTCCTGAGCCCCGCAGCTCCAGAAGCCCAGGCTCCCCCTGGCCTGGCCCAATGGGGAGACGGGTGTTTGCATTTCCCAGAAAGGATGGGAACTGAGTCCAGGCCCCAAGAGCAGAGCAGCTGGGGCTGCCCCGCGTCTGCCCCCGCCCTCTCCGGCAGCCCCTGCCCCTTCGGGAGCTGTCCCCAGGCTCCAGCTGGAATCTGTCGCTCTGACTGGGAAAAATCCTTGCTGTGAAAATTCCCAGCCTGCCGACATTCCAGCACACAGGCAGCCCAGGGAAAGCAGAAGGAAAGAAGGCGCCCTGAGCCCTGTCAGGCCACATTCCACCCCCTCAGAGACCTGCAGCCAGTAAGACAGGCACATTCCTCCAAGGTCCCCTGGGCCGGACACTGTGTGACCTCATGTGACCCTGAATCTGCTTCTCACCCATGCCTGGTGCCTTCCTTGGCAGGCTGTCCCAGGGACCCTCCTCCCAGAGCCCCCTCCCCAGGCCCCTGCTCCTGGCTGTCTAGAGCCCATCTCCCCTCCACTCATGTGAGGGATGCCGAGGGTCCAGGCACACAAGAAACAAAGTCCTAACACACTGCAGACAAGTCACCAAGGACAGTCAGTGGGGAGGGTTCTAGGAACCCAAACTGAGCTAAACAAGGGAACCCAGACAAGAGAGAATGGGAAACCAGTTCCTGACTAGAGAACCATCTTCTAGCCTTCCACAAATATCCACTGCTCTCAAGTGCTCCAGCATGGCAGAAATAAGAAGATAACGAATTAATTACAGTCTTGATGAAAGTTATAAAGGAGACAGAGGATGTGCAGACCTGACATGGTCTGAGAGGGCCAGGGAAGGAAGGCTTCCCTCAGGAAATGATACTCAAACCGGGGCCGGTATGTATGAGTACATGAGGGTGGGCAGGGAAAAGCATGGTAGACAAAAGGAACAGCAGAGACTCGATGGTAGAAGCCAGTGAGAACTCTGCGTTGCACACCCACCACCTGCCAGACGTTCTGCCAGGCCGTGCTCCTCACCTCTGTCCCGCAGTGCACACTAGGAGAGAACACATTCACCCCTGCGCCACAGAAGAGGGCACGTTGTTGGTCAGAGGTGACGTTCCGGGGATCTTGCTACCCCAAATGCTACAGAGGTCAGTACCAGCATGTCAGTAAGGGCCAAAAAAGGTGAGGGGGCAACGTGCCTGGCCTCCAGGGTCTAGAAGGGGAGACGTATGAGGGGCAAAAGCACAACCCTCCCCCACCCCGGGGGACCACACCCGACATCTGACAAGACAGATGCCACTTGTCTTCCTGCGGCTTCCCTCAGCCGCCTTTCCAGTACCTCTCCCAGCTCCCACAAGATTACATCCCGCCTGCTGCCACTTGGGCTCACTTCCTCTGGCTAATCCTCTACAGAGACTGAGAGCAACACCCTTCTGTAGCACGCCGTCCACAGAGCACGAGCGGTCAGTCACTCCTGGCTGCTTCCCCTTTCCTTCCGGAGAAGAGGCTTCTAGTGACAGGGCAGCGGGAACCAGAAGGCCCAGGCCTGGGCTGGGCAGTGGATGTATAAGGATATCCAGAGACTGCCTTCCCCTGCCCTATATAGCTATCTATATGGATATATAGATATCCATCTCTCCTATGCATAGTGAAGGGCAGGAAGCGGATACCTTGAGTTCAAATCCTGACCAGTCACTTAATAACCGTGAAACCATAGGTAACTTAACCTTAACCTCTCTGTAAACCAGTTTCCTCATCTGCAAAACAGAGATGATTATAATACCTACTTCAAAGGGTCGCTGGGAAAATTTAATGAGTTAATATGTGTGAAACATCTAGAACAGTGTCTAATGAAAGCAGAGTGAACGCCAGCCAGGATCGTTGTTCTTGCTTCCACTTTTCATGCCCTTCCTTCAACGCATTTCTGTTCGGCTGAAACTTTACCAGATCAATTAAATACCACTCGGGGAGCACGTACGTGCTACGCATTCTACTGGGTGCCATACAGAACACTGGGCAAACACCCCACGTCCTTCCCTGCCGCAGAGTTTGTGCAAAGCGGCCTGGCTCAGCCATGCCCTGATTCTGAGGAACATATGGCGGGAGATTAAGGGAGCCAGAGCGGTGACCCAGGCCTGAGGAAACAGTCTCCCAACCAAACTAGAGCCAACAACTGAAAAAATAAGCTTTGCTGACACTGTCCCCTGTATTTCACAGGACAGAAGCTGTTGCCAAGCACCACGCAGGACTCTAGGGTTGGCTGGGCACCCCCCACCAACTGCACAGCAAGAGGTGGGGGGCCACGAGGACTCCGTTCCTTGGCAGTGCCTGTCTGGCACAGTGCATGCCCACAGTGCTACAGATGCCTGGGGCACATCCGTACCCGCTGCCTGGACGGACAAAGGAGGCGCCAGGCAGCCTGCCCAGGCAGCAGGGGAGCCCTCACCCCAACTGGTCACCGGTCCCCACCCCACGATGCTGCTCTCCACCCCAGGCTCCAGTGAGGAGAATCCAGCAGCTTAGTGTAGCGGGGTGGCGGGAGCCTTGCTGGCAGGCGGAACGCGTGCTTGTGGTTTCTGGGAAATGCTGTAGAGATTTGCAGCATTTTTAAAATACTTGTGTTCCCACCCGCCACACACACCCCCCTTCACCCCACTCCTCACCCACCCCCAGTCTGGGTGTTTGCATATCTGGTATTTTCCAGAACCACTTCAATGTAAATAAGAGAGATTAGAAGGGAGAGGAGGACGAGGTGGCCAGGGGTATCAGGATGGGCCAGAGGAGTTCTGGCCAGGGCTGGAAGGGGCCGGAGCAGGCTACCTCAATCAAGGCTCTGCCCGGCACCAGGACTCCAAGCTGTGCCTGCAAAAACAACCGATGACCATGACATGTCCCCACACCCAGTCCAGTGTGGCCTGGGCACTGTGCCCACCACCCACGGGCTGGGTGGCCAGGGCACTCTGGGACTGTAGTTCATCTAGCATCTCACTGGGAAAAAAGCAGAATGGTCCTCTTAAGACAAAAGGGAGACCTAGCAGAACAGAAGTGACCTAGTCTACATGCTGGTCCCATGTACCCCACTAATCCAGGACAGACAACCCCCCAAAATGCTCCCAAAGACCTTTCACCCACCAGTTCTCACACCCTTGACACCTACCCACCCGCCTCTCATTACCAAAAGGACATAGTTTGGGGTCCACCCTGAGCCCCCAAACCAGGGCTCTCACATGGTGAGACTCTGACGCCAGAGGTGCCAGAAGGTTTGGCGCAAAATGAAGTAAAAAATTCCTGGAGTGGGGCTTCCCTGGTGGCGCAGCGGTTGAGAGCCCGCCTGCCGATGCAGGGGACGCGCGTTCGTGCCCCGGTCCGGGAATATCCCACGTGCTGTGGAGCGGCTGGGCCCGTGAGCCATGGCCGCTGAGCCTGCGTGTCCGGAGCCTGTGCTCCGCAACGGGAGAGGCCACAGCGGTGAGAGGCCCGCGTACCGCAAAAAAAAAAAAAAAATTCCTGGAGTAACATTAGGAACAGAGCATTTTAGAACCCTGAACTCAGGCAGTACCCAACTTCTCCACCACCAGAAGCCCCTGGGAAGACCACACTGCCCAGAAGCTGGCTGGCCTGGCAAGGCCTGGAAGCAGCACAATTTCAAGTCTCCCCTTGGAATCTTGCAGGCCCCATTCCTGACAGCACCCAGGGACCCTGGGGACAAGGTTGGTGAGGCTCATACCGTTTCCGCCCAGGGGACTAGGGCCTTCCACTACAGCAAGGGGGCCCCTGCCTTCTCCCAGATGCAGGCAACCCTGACCAGCCAGTCCCCTGCAAGGCCACTGATGACCATGCCTGCAGCCCTGAGAAGCCAGACTCTAAAAAGCTGGAAAAAGAAAGAGAGCATCCAGCGCCCCATCTTTCCCGCCAGCTGGCTGTTTTTGACAGAGCTACAGAGAAAGTTTGGACAAAAGCGTTAGGCGTCCCGTTGGAAAGAAAACCTCACCAGGGGCAAGAATGGGAGAGCACTAGGACGGATTAATTAAAGAGGCTGCAAAATTATCTTTCCTGGATGGCATTAGAGACTGGGCAGAGGGAAGGGTACTAATCTTCCTGAGCATTTACTACCGGCTGAAGTCTATCTAAGTGACATCATCTGATACACAAACACGGTTATCTTAAATAAAGGCCCACAAAGCATGGTATACAGAATAAAAAACAAGTCTCCCTTTAGCTCCAATCTTATTCTCTTTCTCAGAGAAAACTGTAGTTGGTTGGGTGTGCATCCTTCTCTGATTTAGTCCTCTCAAGTTCTGGGAGGACAGAATAGAGCCGGTTTATAGAGGTCATGGGTCACTTTGCCTCGGAGGCCTCTGCTAATGGCCACCCCTTTTCTCCCTAGCACAACTGGCCACGTCCTCCTTCTCACCCCATTGCACAGCTGTGCAGACCTCCGTGATAGCAGTTACGGTGCTTGGTTGCATTTCTTCACTTAGGTCTCTGCTCCCTCAAGGAAAGATTATATTTTATTTATTTAATCCCCCTGTGCCTGGTAAAGTGCCGGTTCTTAAGCACACTTCATTCAATGTTTAAGGGAGTCGGTAAACTGAGGCTCACAAAGTTTGGTAACTTTAGTAAAACTCAAACACAGGTCTTTCTGACTCCAAAGTCTACGCTCTTTACACTATAACATGCTCTCTTCCCGATTTTGGAGTGTGGATGTGGTTTAGATGGACACGACGACCTTTTAAGGAACCTGATAGCCCTATAGCCTTTGTTTGTTTGTTTGTTTATTTATTTATGGCTGAGTTGGGTCTTTGTTGCTAGGCGCAGCCTTTCTCTAGTTGCGTCGAGTGGGGGCTTCTCTTGCTGTGGAGCACGGGCTCTAGGTGTGTGGGCTTCAGTAGTTGTGGCTCACCGGCTCTAGAGCGCAGGCTCAGTAGTTGTGGCTCACCGGCTCTAGAGCGCAGGCTCAGTAGTTGTGGTGCACGGGCTTAGTCGCTCTGCGGCATGTGGGATCTTCCCGGACCAGGGCTCAAAACTATGTCCCCTGCGTTGGCAGGTGGATTCTTAACCACTGCGCCACCAGGGAAGCCCGCTATAGCCTTTGAGTACGAACCCCAAGGTCCAACAGAAGAAACTGTACCACAGATCTCGGGCAAATGCCTGACAGCTCAGGAAACTAGCCTTGACTGGGAGGGAGTGGTAGGCCTTCCTTTAAACCCCCATCTCTCCCCTCCCACCACATCCTCAGAAGCTCAGGGGAGCAGTGCTTTCTAGGTACGGCTCCCATGCAGGCCAGCTCCTCTAGCTCTTGGTGGCACGGGGACAACCACATCGGCCAGGGTTTAGCCAGCTGGGCTTTTCTGAGCTCATTAGAAACATCTTACATTCCCAGACAACACATTTGTCCCCCGTGAAGGGCCCACTGAGGATACAAACAGAAGGGACCGCTCTCCCCTCTCCCAGGTCCTAGTCCCGGCCAGGCTTCTACCCCTTCTTAACGGTTATTGACTTTTCCACTCAGACTCATGGACCTGGAGGAGGGAATTCTGAACCAACTGGGGTTTTAAGACCCTCATCGTTACCAACACCTCCCTCAATCTCGCCAACTCAAGGAACTCTTTGCCTTTAGAAAACTTAAGGGTAATTGATCCCAAAACAGATGTCCCTAGAACATTTTTCCTGAGGAGCCAAGGAAAGAACGTAGCATCTTCTCCTAAACCTGGCAGTCACGCTTGACCCCTCTTCTCTTCCTTCTCCCACACCAACCAATCAACAAGACTATAATGCACCCCAGTGTTCATAGCAGCACTATTTGCAATAGCCAAGACCTGGACAGATGAATGGATAAAGAAGATGTGGTATATATACACAGTGGAATATTACTCAGCCATAAAAAAGAATGAAATAATGCCATTTGCAGCAACATGGATGGACCCAGAGATTATCATACTAAGTGAAGAAAGTCAGAGAAAGACAAATATCCTATGACATCACTTATATGTGGAATCTAAAAAAAATGAACTTATTTACAGAACAGAAACTGGGACTTCCCTGGTGGCACAGTGGTTAAGAATCTGCCTGCCAATGCAGGGGACACGGGTTCGAGCCCTGGTCCGGGAAGATCCCACATGCCACGGAGCAACTAAGCCGTGCACCACAACTACCGAGCCTGTGCTGTAGAGCCCATGAGCCACAACTACAGAGCCCATGTGCCACAACTACTGAAGCCCCGTGCGCCTAGAGCCCGTGCTCCACAAGAGAAGCCACCTCAATGAGAAGCCGGCGCACCGCAACGAAGAGTAGCCCCCGCTCGCCGCAACTAGAGAAAGCCCGTGCGCAGCAATGAAGACCCGACGCAGCCAAAAAATAATTAATTAATTAATTAATTTTGAAAAAAGAACAGAAATAGACTCACAGACATAGAAAACAAACTTATGGTTACCAAAGGAGAAATGGAGGGAGAAGGATAAATTAGGAGTTTGGGATTAGCAGATACAAACTACTATATATAAAATAGATAAACAACAAGGTCCTACTATATAGCACAAGGAACTATATTCAATACCTTGTAATGAACTATAATGGAAAAGAATCTGAAAAAATATATATTTTATATACATATATAAAACTGAATCACTTTGCTGTACACCAGAAAGTAACACAACATTGTAAATCAACTATATTTTAATTTTAAAAAAGCTGAAATAAAATAAAAAAGACAACAGAGCCTACCTCAGTTGCTCCCATCTGATACATCTCTCCATCTCCACTGCTTCTACCCAAGTTCACGCCTCCATCTATCCTACTGAGATTACAACAGCTCCCTCACTATTCTCCCACAGCTATCCTTGCTACACCTGAAACCATTCTCCATACGCAGAGAGATTTTTCAAAAACCTGTTCCCATCACTCCCTAATTAAATTGCTTCATTGCCCTTGGGTTAAAGTTCACATTCCCTAGCGTGACTCACAAGGGCCTTCGTGACTTGCCCCTGCTTGCTTCTCCTGCTGCTTCTCTCAATAATGTCCCCACACTGTCCCCCAGTCTTATTCCCCAGATGTGTCATTCTCTCCAACCTCTAGACCTTGACATGTGTCTTACAGCCTTCCTCTTCCTCCTCTCGCCTCCCTGACACTCATCTCCCACCCAGATGTCAGTCCTCCCTGACTCATTCCCAAGGCTGTCCTAGAAGTCCCTCTTCTGTGCTCCCTAGGGCCGTGTCCTGGCCCCTGTCACTGAGTTTCTCAAATGGCATTGCCCTTGTCTGCCACTTGACCATCCCTCCCACCACACTACGAGTTCCTTGGGGCTGGGGGTATGTGCTGCTCACTGCTGGACCCCAGGACCTAGCGCACAGAAAGTGCTCAACAAATGTCTGTTTGATAGATAGGTGAGTGGAAGAAAAGACGCAGAAGAGTTGCTTCTCTCGGGCCAGCTGAGTGGTTCCTATCAGGCCCCAAGTCTATCTTAACTACCGTAGCTCACCCCTGCTACCAGTGGAAGCCTGTCTAGCAGCCACAGGGATACACGAAGAAGGTGCAAGCCAAGCATTCTGGACACACACGATGTGAGAAGGAAACCCAAGGGGCTGTCTCTCCCTGGGGCCTTCTGAAGAGGCCACGGAAAAAGCCATGGGGCCTGGCCCCCATCTGTGTGCCGAAAGAGAACAGATGGCTAACCAGCTCCCTCAGAGCTCCCTGGGGACAGGCAACGTGTGGACACAGTTGATGGATGGCCTGATGGGCAGGGTGGCCGCCAGGAGCTGTACCCGTGGGGCTGGAGTTGTCAGGGTACCCCACCCAGCAGCCTGGAGGAGGCGGGAAGACTCTTTTCTTGGCATGGAACTGGGATTAGAACTGCTGCCAAGAAAAGGAGCAGGAGGAAGAGGAGGAGATAGAGGATGAGAGCCGCAGAAGAGGCTGCAGCACTCCCACACCCGCTCCGGGGTCTGTCCCAGGAAGCTGGAATGCTGGGCTCATTCCACTCCCCTCTGCTGTGGCCTGAGTCCCCACCACCTACCCAGGTAGGAAAAGATACAGGGCTTCTCTTAACCTGTCAGAGAGCTCTAGGAGACTCACGAGGATGGGGCTTTCTACTACGTCCCCTGCCCGATCGCTCAGGTGGACAAAGACGTCCTCTGGCCACCAGATGGGTTTGCCCCACAGGGACGAGAACAAGCCAGCATTTCAGGGATACCTGCTGTAATGTGGAATCCACCAGGGCCTCCAAAGCTAAGCCATCCACTTCCCCAGGGATGAGGTAGCAGCAGCTAGCTGGGAAGGGAGAGTGGCTGGGAAATGTGAGATACCAGGATGATCCCTGTGCTATAAAGACAAAACTAAACAGCATCCGAGATGCCAGGCCCAGGGCCCCACAGAGGCCTGTGCTGTGGTTCAACAGGGAGCTGGCAACAATCCCCCAGGGGAGATTCATTCTTTAAGAAGAAGAGAGTTCCATCTGTTAAAAGCAATGTTAGCCTGGTAGAAAGCAGACAGACATGGCAACATGGTATGATTTTTGGTTCTGAAATAAAGACTACTCCCTCTAAGTTGCACTTCCCTGAGTTCAGTCTAGCCTGATGGCTAACACATAGTAGGTGCCTGATGTGTGTTTCCGGCATAAATGAGTCCAGGTCTTCCCCTGGATTCCACAACAGGCTCCCTTCCACTCACTACCCTTTCCTGACTAGCAAAGCTGCCTGACCCCACCAGCCCCAGGGTAAAGGAAGGCCGGGAACCCAGCTCCAGTGCTTCCCGCCGGAGCCTAACCCTGCCGCTCCCAGGCCCCCCTGGCCCGAGATGCTGCCAGGCTGAACAGCCATCTGAGCTTCCACTTCCCCTCCCCAGGAGAAAGCCAGGACCAGGACTCTGCTCGCTTCCTTAGCATTTCCTCCCACTTCTGACTTTGACACATCTGGCTGGTCACTTAGTGCTGAAAGGTCCTGGCCAGGCTATGCAGTGGTCAGGCTGCAGGGACCAGATCAGAACGATCCTAAAACCCACAGCCAGGACAAAGGGATGGCTAGAGGCCAACTTGTCCCTCCTAGACTGTCTCTAGGCAGGACACTCCAAACTGATATGTAGCCACCCTATCAAAAGTCCCCTGGGGTTAGAGATCTCCATCCCCTTAGAGACCTGCTCATACATCTAATCTCAGTCTCTTCTGCTCCTATGTCACCCCCTTCCACTGCTGTTTTGTGTGGGCAGGATAAGAGTTGGGATCTCAGGGACAGTCAGGTCATACTATCTCTGTAGGCCTGATCCCTCTTGCCTTTCCAGGGCCGTGCTTTTTCTTCTTCCAAGAGATAATAAAGACTCTTGGAGCCCGAGTGATCTTTATAAATCAGATCCAGTCACTCCCCTGCTGAACACCCTACAATGGTCCCGTTTCACTGGGATAAAATCTGAACTCCTACCATTATTTACAAGGTCTTCGATGATCTGGCCACTGATTATCTCTGCAACCTTACCTGGTATTCAGCTCCTCAGTCACTCAGGGGTAAAAGGAGGCCTGAGGTCATCTCCCCAGGAGCTACCAATGTGAGCCCTGATTTAAAATAATTTATCTTTTTTTCACCTCCAATATCTAAATAATGGAAATCCTATATTTTAGTCCAGATACCAGTCTGGACCAGTAGTAGCCCAGAGTGGCTCTCACATCTGGAAGTGGCACATGTTAGCCCCCATGCCCCAATTCAGGGCTCAGGACATATTAGCCCACCAGGGTATCATAAAGCTTGTATCGCTGTGTATCACACCTTCTGAGGTCACTCCTCCCCACAGGCCAGGTAAGTCGTCCCGGAGCCCGAGGAGTGGCACGGCTTCACCGGCCACACCCTCGCTAGGCTCTGACGGTAGCTCCTGGGTACCCCAATCATCCACCCAGGTACAGTCGCAGGAGATGCCAACATCCCCAATCCCTGCTTGCCCCCGGCTCCCAGGCCAACACTCACATGGGCTGGCTCCCTGCGGGGTCCGTCGCCGCTCCGCAGCCAGCTCCGACTCAGCTCGCCGAGCTCCGGGATGGGCTGTACCTTGAGCTGCACGCCGTCCCCAGACTGCCGGATCATCTCCACAATCTCATCCCTGGACTTGCTCTCCACGTTGTGCCCATTAATCTCCACCAGACGATCACCCGGCACCAGCCCCAGGGCCAGGTCCTTGGTGCCCGCGCCGGGCTCAGCAAAGTGAACCACCCGCCGATAGACCTGGCCCTCAGGGCCCCGATCCAGCACGGTTGTGCGTCGCAGGGAGAAGCCAAAGTCCCCCGTGGGCCGTCGCTGCAGTTCCAGTTCCCGGAGGGCAGGGGGTAGCGGGGGCACCACGGGGGGCAAGCGCAGGTCAGCCGGGAACCTTTTAGTCACCAGCTCAGGGGCTCGGGACCGAGGTCCTGGTCGAGGGATGCCTGGGCCGGGGTGCTGCATCAGCTGTCCCTCTAGGGTCCTCACCTCCACCTGTGGAGACGGGGCGGCAGAGTGCTCTGAGGGGGTGGAGGTTTCTGAGGCGCTCTCATCCCGGCTGCGCTGGGAGAAGGAGAAGCGCTTGACAATCATCTGTGAGTTCTGCTTGGCCAGGGAGCCGAACTTGGCTGCCCGCTGCAGCACCGAGCCCCGTAAGCTGCCTTCCTCACCCTTGAGGTCATCGCTGGAGCTGGCTGTGCTCAGGTGGCCCGAGTCCAGGATGACACTGCCCCTGTTGCTGTCGGAGTCGATGTCAGTCAGGTGCAGGTCGGAGCTGCTGGCCACCTTGATGGGGATGGGGTTGGAGATTTCCAAGCGCGTCTTCGAGTCACGCTTGGAGGAGCGGTTCAGGTTGAAGAAGCCACGCCTCAGGCTCATCTCTTCCAGGCTCCGCAGCTCCGCCGCTGACATCCGCTCCTTCTTCTCCTTTTTCTCCTTCTTCTCCTTCCGCGTGCCATCCTTGTCCTTGTCTTTCTTCATTAGGTTAAACATGGTGGGGTGCTATTTTTAGGGGTGGCACCCCAGAGGACTACGGGTGCTCAGCACTGGGCCTTCGTGCCCCACCTTGCCGCTGCAAACAGAAACAGAAAGGTTATTCGAGCAGAGCCTCTTTCTGTGTCTCCAATCCAGACACGGCCAACTAATGAGCACAGCTTTCCCTCACTGAGTGCCAGTTATGTGCCAGGTGCTCTGTTTTACACGGTACTGTCTCAATTAAGGTAATCTTCACAACACTGCTACGGGTAGGTCTGTCATTACCCCCATTTTACAAATACGGAAACGAGGTTTAGATCAGTTTATAAAAGCCCAGACTCCAAAGTCTGTCATTTCCTGTAATCCCTGAAAGACCCAGGCTTAGGTGTGCATGGTGGTGGCATCTGGGAGATCTAACCTCCTGGTTAGAGGATGCCATCAAGCCAACTTGGGATCTGACTTAAGATTCAAACGCAAGGGACTTCCCTGGTGGTCCAGTGGTTAAGAATCCGCCTTCCAGGGCTTCCCTGGTGGTGCAGTGGTTAAGAATCCACCTGCCAATGCAGGGGACACGGCTTTAAGCCCTGGTCTGGGAAGATCCCACATGCAACTAAGCCCATGCACCACAACGACTGAGCCTGCGCTCTAGAGCCTGCGTGCCTGGAGCCCGTGCTCCACAAGAGAAGCCACCGCGCGAGCCGCAACAAAGGAGCCTGCCTGCCACAACTAAGACCAAATAAGTAAATAAAAATATTTAAGAAAAAAAAAAAGAAAAGCCACCGCAATGAGAAGCCCACACACCACAACGAAGAGTAGCCCCCGCTCACCACAACTAGAGAAGAAAAGCCCGCACACAACAACGAAGACCCAACGCAGCTAAAATTAAATAAATAAAAATTTTTTTTAATTAAAAAAAAAGAATCCACCTTCCAATGCAGGGGACGCAGGTTCGGTCGGTGAACTAAGATCACGCGTGCTGCAGGGCAACTAAGCCCGTGCGCCGCAACTACTGAGCCCACACGACACAACTAGAGAGAAGCCTGCGTGCCACAACTAAGATCCAACACAGCCAAAAATAAAATAAATAGATAAATATTTTTTAAAAAAGATTCAAACACAAAGGAAAAAGGAAATGACTGTGCACCATCACCTCCCCATAGCCAATGTCCATTAAGGCAATAGGCATCACATGCTACTGGGTTCTTTCCTAAACCTGCTATCCCTAGAGCAGCAGCCTTAGCCACTGCCTGACAGAAGATCTCAAAGAACCAACACTTATTTAATGACTGCCACTCACCAGGCATAATGCCAGGCACTTTACACACACTATCTCATTTGAACCTCACAGCATCCCTGCAAGGTAGGTATCATTATCTCTACTTTACAAATGAGAAAACAGGGCTCAGAAAATTAAGTATATGTTAGTTGTCACACAGCTAGTAGGCGGTGACCGCAGGATTCAATGGCAAATGTTGTTTTCTTTCTAGGGCCTGGGCGCCCAAAGTGAAGCAGGGAGGGAGGTAAGGGGAAGTTCCAGACTGAATAGAGGACAGACAGCTGCAAGGTGGGGGTGGGCGTGGGGTCTGCTGGATAAACAGGATCCTGAAAAGTTCACATCCTTTTCCCCAGACCAACACCTAAATATAGCCTCAGGAAGAAAGTCGTGGCAGCCTGAGAGAAAACCCCAGCTCCAGGGCCTAGGGCGCCAACCTACTCCCACCCCTAGGCACACCCATCTGGGGACAGGATGGAGAAAAACCTGGTGGGGTGGAGTTGAGAGAGCCTTCCTTGTTCTAACCAGCAGGGAAAAAGAAGGAGGCTGTACCACCTAATTAGAAATTAAATGTACTTTTTTCTTTCTCCATGAAGGCCTCCGCTCTGAGTTCTAGACACAAGACCTACAAGCTTACCCCTTGCAGCAGCGAGCTCTTGCCAAGCCCTGGAGAGGCCTTTCCTCTCTGTGTACCCCACTGCCACAACCAAGCAGGGCATTCCAGGTCCCCCAATTCTACTGAGAAGGACCCCCAACCCAGGTACAACGCCTAGGAAGGCATCAAGGCCAGAAGTGCCCAAGGGCCCCGGGGTACTGGCTAACTGCTTTCCCCCTGCCCAGCACCCTGACCCATGTGGCCCCTGAGAGATCAGAGTATCCTTTCTAGAGCAGCGCTGTCCACAAGAAATATAATTCAAGTCATATATGGAATTGTAAATTTTCTAGCAGCCATATTAAAAAAGGTAAAAAGAAACGGTTAAAATTAACAATATACTTTATTAATGTAGATATCCAAAATATTGTCATCTCAACATGTAACCTATGTAAAAAATATTGAGATATTTTACAGTCTCTTTTCCGTATTAAGTCTTCGAAATCCAGTGCACATTTAACACGTGGAGCACATCTCAATTCAGACAAACCACATTTCAAGTATTCAACAGCCCTGTGCTTGCGGCTATTGGATTGGGCAGTACAGTTCTAGAGAACTCTTGAGTTATAGAGCATATCCAAAGAGGTGGGAAATCTGGCCCAGTCATTGGTTCCCTATGGACCTAGCAGGCACCCCTCTCCCCCTCTGACCTCCGTTCCTACCCAGTAAAACAAAGTTCCCTCTGAACTTTTTAGTTCTTAATGTTCCAAGCACAGTACCTGGGAGTGGGAAGACAGAAAATCTAGGGCCCAAGAAGTGCAAAGCCAGGGACAGCCTCGGCTAGCTGAGCCTGGACTGATTCAGGGTGAAGGGGAGCCCGGCAACAGGCATCCTCTCTTCAGGGCTCTACTTTAATATAGGGGGTCTCTCTCTCTCCTCCTGAATGCTGATGGGGGTATGGACAGACCTACCATATGCTAGCATGCAGGATCTTTGGTTGGTCGCTGCTCACCTTACCTCTCACCCATCACTACCTGCACTCTCTTAAAAGGCTAGTTTAGAAGATGGCTCCAGGGGGACATGTGGGGGAAATGAAGAAAGAAACCCACCTTGGGGACTTGGAGGGAACAAACCAATATCTCAGCCTCAGCCCAACCACAGAGAACCAAACCGCCTACAATGCTATCCCACCAAGACACCTTTTATGGTCTCCAATTCTCACTCTGCAATCCTTACCCAGTGCTGGCTCTTTGCTGGGGACTAGATATCTGAGCAGTATCAACGGTACACAGCCCCCAGAATTCTAGAATCTTTGGGCTGTCTCGGCAAAAGCTTGTCCCTCACTAGCATTGCATCAGGCAGAAACGACAGACAGTCACAGCAGCAGCACAGGGGGTTAGCGCTGGCAGGAAATGTTAGAAGATCTGGTATCTAGGCCTGGATCTGCCAACAAATCGCTAGGGGACCTTGAGCCTGTCACTTTGCTCAAGGTTGGACTAGATGATCTAGGTCTCTTCTAGCTATAAAATTCCAAATATTTAAGTCTCTTGTGGACATAAGTTATTTATTAACTTTCTACCAAAGTCACCCCTCTCATCCCAACCCTGGGGCCTTTGGAGACTAGGTCCATTTCAGCCCTTCCCTCATCAGCCCTGTCCTGCCACTGTTATCTACACAGCTCACAAGGTACCCGTTCCCCACTGTTGTCCCTACAATTGCCAGGCCTGGCTGTGGCCTGGGTTCTCTCCTGTGCCACATGTCTAGAGCTACCTGCAACCTCCCCCTCCAGGGTCAGACCTGCAGTATAGCTGCAGCTGCTCCTATGCATCTCAGAGCCCAATTCACCAGAGACCTGGGCTCTGTCAACTTCCTGTGGACCTTGGACTTTCCCGCATCTCCTGTCCTTAGGTCCAAAGTCTCCAGCAGCGATCACTACCTCCCCACTCCCATTCCAAGCTGCAGTTTCTACCTGCCTCCCCTTCGTCTCTTACCCCCCCACCGAAGGTAACCTTACAGTTTTTCTGACCTCCTTCTCTGTCTTTCACCCCTCACCCTACTCCAGGAGGCCTTTCCTAATTTTAAGTGGAGGGAAGGTCTGTGTGTAAATTAGGGTACGTACCTAAATCATCTTGACCCTACTATCCCCCAAATCAAAGCAAAGTACCACTGAATCAGTCAACTCGGCTGCTTTATTACTTTAAGACAGAAAGCATTTTGAGGGCAAGGACCTTTCAATTCAAGTATGCCCCTATCAATTCATCAACAGGAGAAACAATTTACATATTCATATCATGGAATACTACTCAGCAATAAAAAGGAAACTACTACTGATACACACAATGGGGATGGATCTCAAAGACATCGGTTAAGTGACTGTAAAAGAAGACTTCGACATACTGGTATGGTACTTTTTATATGAATTTCTAGTATGGGCAAAAGTAACCCATGGTGAAAAAAAAAATCAGAACAGTGGTTACCTCTGGGAAGTGGGGGTGGAGTGGGAGTGGGGATTACCTGAGAAAGGGCATGAGGGAGCTTTCCGGGGTAATGTTCATGTTACATATCTTGATAAGGGTTTGGGTTGACACATGTATACAGTTTGTCAATTGTCATCAAATAGTGCACATAAGATTAGTGCATTTCGTTGTATGAGATATTCACTCAAAAGAAGAAAAGAACAGTAAACGAATATGGAACTCTAGTTAATGATGTGTACGCTAATGTATTGGGGGTAACGTATACTGGTGTCTGCAATTTGCCCTGAGATGCATCAAAAACATAAGGTGCCTTGGGGGTTGGATCAAGGGATAAAGATGTGATAAACAAGGGTAGTAAAGTGTTCACTGTAGAGTCTAGGAGATGGGGTGTTCACTGTAAAACTCTAACTTTTCTAAATGTTTGCAGATCCTTGTGATAAAATGTTGGGGAAAGTATGTATTTATCAAGCACCTACTAAATGTAGGGGATATAAAGATAAATAAAACCCATGAAAGAGTTTAGGCTTCAGATGTCAGGTAACAAAGCTGAAAACAAATTCGGGTTAATAGCGATGCAATCTTGGGCAAGTCACTTAAAGCCTCTGTGCCTCTATCTTCCCATTTTTTTAATGGAAATAATAGTACCTACCACATAAGGCATGGGAATTAAATGAAATATGTATATATGCCCTTCATATAATGCCTAGACCAAACTAAGTCCTCAAGAATGGTACCCAGTGGTAGCAAGGCACATTTATGCCATTTAATGGGATGGTAGAGAGGATAATAAAGTACACAAATGACTATCAGCACACATATGACTAAAATAAGTCTAGACATACAATCTTAATGCTCTACAGAACCTTTGTATATGGAAAATAAAGCCCAAAGAAGTGAAGGCAATCCAGTTAGCACACGGCCAAGCTGGATCACACTGGCTTGAGTCCAGAGGCCCCATATAACTACTGCCAAGATAAGGACAGGCAATTCATAGATGCAGAAATACAAATGGCCAACAAACATGAACAGGTATTCAGCCTGAGTAATAGTCACAGCTGTGTGAAATAAAACAGAGGTATACTGCGTTCACTTAGCAGTCTAGTAAAAACTACCAAGCTAACATCAATCAATTAGAGGATGAGAAGCAGGGTGCCCCAAATGTGTTGCTGGGAATATAAGGTGATAAAAGGAGGGCAAATGTGTGGTATTTACGAAAATATTTAAAGGTACCTATTCTTTGACAGGGCCATTCCATTTATAGGACATCTATAGATATATTCACGCAATAAACATAGCTAATCTTTGCAGCACAATAAACATGGCTAATCTTTGCTATTTCATAATAGCAAAATTCCGTCTCTATAAATGTCCCTTACTAGGGGAGTGGCTAAATTATAGAACTTAGCAGTTATTTAAAAGAATGAGGTAGGGGCTTCCCTGGTGGTGCAGTGGTTGAGAGTCCGCCTGCCGATGCAGGGGACACGGGTTCGTGCCCTGGTCTGGGAAGATCCCACATGCCGCGGAGCGGCTGGGCCCGTGAGCCATGGCCGCTGAGACTGCGCGTCCGGAGCCTGTGCTCCGCAACGGGAGAAGCCACAGCAGTGAGAGGCCCGCGTACCACACACACACACACACACACACACACACACACACACACAAAATCTATTTATATAACATATAAGTATTAAACTATAAATACATAATATATAAAATATTCATAACAAGCTTTTAAAAAATAGTCTGGAAAGATCTGTTACACAAATATATCAGTGATTTTTCTCTGTGGAATAATGGCAAAGAGGGGTAACACTTCAGCTTTCTACCTCATAGACTTGCTACAGAAAAAACCTTTTTTTAGCATGTTACTTTTGTGATTTTAAAGATCAAAGAAGAAAAAAGGAAGGTGTGACAAAGTAATAAGCAATCCATTTGGCATTAAAGCTGTAAACCGGTTTGCAACGACAAGTTCAAAGCTGGCCATCTCATGCTTTGAAAATGTTTCAGTGACTTGGGGGACTTGGTTAAAATAGATCTCACTAGTGTCTTGTGGCTTTAAGTGGGGACAGATTTAAATGGGTCACTCTGCAGCTGGCAAAGTAGAAACCCCAGGAAATGGAAACTATAACATTAGAATCCCAAGAAAAGGGCGCCCAGACTTGGCTGCTGTGGGTGTATACTTAAAACGGCCAGTCCTCCCACCCTCGACCACACTCATAAATAAATACAAAGGAAATACTTTCCCAAGAGAGCCGGCCTCTCTCCCTTGGCCTCTGACCTCCCTGAGCGGCCGTTTCCTACCGCCCCGAGGCCTTGATGGGGCGCTCGCCCGCCTGCCCGCCCGGACCGAGGAATTGCACGCGTGGCCCAGGGGGGCTCGCCCGGCCCAGGCAGCGCTGGGTGACGCCTGTCGCCGCCGCCGTGGAGCTTCTTGCCGGCGGTCCTGCTGAGCCCCGCCGCGGCCCATGACTCACTGCCAGGTCACATGGAGCTTCTCTGGCTCCAGGTGTGCTCACTCACTCCGTCTGCACGCTTCTCACATGACATCAGCCGGCCCGGCCGCCCGGCAGCCGGCTCCCTGCCCTGCCCGCCGCAGCGCCGGGAACCCTCGGCCCTCGGCACCTCCAGGCAGCCGGGCCGGCGCAGACGCAGCCCCGCGGCGCCTCCGCTGCGATACCGTCTCCCCTGGAACGCAACAATCCCGCAGGCCCCGGGAGAAACGAGAGCGGGAGACGTGCCAGAAGCCCGGCCAGGTCCCCGGCGGCTCTTCCAGATGCACCTCCTTGGCCCCCCGCGGGGCCTGCCGCAGCCCGCTGGGCGCTAAGCTCAGCTCACACCCCAACACCCCACCTCCTGTGTGACCTTGAGCAAGTCCCGTCCTCTCTCTAGACCTCAGCTTTTTCAACTCTAAAATCTCCATGGGCCTGAGACTTCAGACTTGGGCTTCGCTGAAGAGGTATTCTGCTCAACCACAAACTTGAGGTTCTAATCCCGCTCTCCCTCTGATTTGCTGTGTGACCTACAGCCCATCATCCAACATCTCTGAATACTAGAGAATAACAAAAATAATTCCTTGTAAGTGACTATAAAGTACCTGGCTGCGAGAAAGGGCCCTGGGCCCTGTAAAATCCTCAGTCCACAATTTAAACTGCTGCCTGACTGTAAACTATTTGAAACGTCAAGGGAATGTGGATAATTTACAAGCCACACAATTCCTACCTCAAGAGAAAGGGCAGGAAAGTGAGGGGCGGAGGGTGCGGGGGTTTCCAAGTCTGCTCCCCACCCTTCCCAATCCAGTTCCCACTACTGCACCACCCCACCCTCTAATTCAGGCTGCCTCAGAAAATGGTGATGGGGGGTGAGGTGCAGTGAGCAGATCTTAAAGAACCCCGGGGCCTGACCCAAAGCAGAACTTAAAAGCTCCATTAAGCCCCCAACCCAAGTCCTGGGGAAACCTGTTAATCATAGCACAGGGTGGGCTGGGCCCTCCCAACCCCTCAAACCTTTAAACTATATCAGGCCAGAGCCCCTCAGCTTTACCCACCACACCCAGGAGAGGCCTAGGACTGGGGCTCAGGGCCACCAACAGGACCCTGCTCACGTGGATGCTCCGGCTCCAGTCTGTGGTATCCACTCCAGGTGAAGGAGGTCTGGCTGGGGACAGACCTCTGGTTGAGAAGGAGTAAGAACAGCCCTGCTGCCCTGGAGATCTGTGACACAGCAAGTCTGAATCAAGCCTTCCTGAGTTCCAACAACTCCCTGCTCCACCTAAGAGGGTGGATTCTTCCTTTCACACAAGCCCCACTTCTGCCCCTCCCAGTCAACCTTCAGGCACCTGCCACTGGGGGACCCTGGAGTTTTCAGGCCCAGCTTCTGAATGAACACATGCAGCTCTCAATGAACAGCCTCAAGCTAGGCCAGTGAAGTGGTCTCCAGCCAACAGGCTGACTGCCCAGACTGCCAGGCAGTGAGGTTGAGGGACCAGGCAGGAGTCAGGAAGGGCACAATCCACCTGAAGGTTTCTGAGGAGAGCCTGGATCGTGAGAGGAAGCCCTGGGACACACATCCTGGCACCTGAGTCAGGCCAGGAGACAGGAGTAAACAAACTAGATATTCAGAGCTGCCAGGTGCCAAGTCATCGACTGTTCAAAGCTCAAAGCTCCCACAGGAAGTGACCATCAGCATTCTACCCATTCCTCACCCACCCTCCACTCCCACCTGTGATGCTTCTCATTCCCCTAACCCCCCAACACAATAGCTTCCCCCATCATCTTCCTGGAATTGAGGCCCCAACTCCAATGTTCCCAACCCCAAATGTACAAGCACACCTCCACCCAAAGCTATATATAACCAGTCATGTCCAGCAACCAGGAGGATGCTTCCTGGAAAGTCCTCATCACAAAAGGACAGAGGGCAGGCCACTGACAAAGAGCCAGTGAGGTCTGTCCGGAAACCAGAGACCTCAAGAGAGCAATTTTCAGTATCTCCAACTAGAAAGTAGCCCCTGAGCTAATAGGGTGGGGAACATGAGGCAAGGCCAACTCCATTGCCATGACAACAGGATACCAACCTGCCCAAGAAAAGGGCTCCAGACCTGGTAAGCACATGGAAAGGCAGCTTGAACCTCCAGGTTCAATGTCTTGCTAAGGTGTTCTTGCTCTTAATCACCCGGACAACCTTCCATCCCTTCCAGCATGGCCGCAGTGCAGACACACTCGGCACCATTCGCTCTTCATGGAGGATTTACTAGGCCTCCTCAGCCACAGACATGCTAGGTACTCCAAAAGACAAAATGAACCTACATAAATCATTGACAAGGTGAAGAGGGGAGGGAATCCAATTCCATAATTTGGGGGGACCATCTGAGGGCAGGAAGGCCCTAGGCAGGAAAGCTCTTCCCAGGAAGCACCATCCCAGGCCTCCCTACACAAACACAAACCATGAGGACACTGCCAAACACATGCCCCATTGGCCAAGGGACCAGGCAAAAGGAGTACCGCTTAAAAAACGAACTGGCAGCCTCCCCCATCCTCACGCTCCCCGCCAGCTCATTCTGGCCGCCAGCCTTTCCAACTAATCAGCAGGACACACATGCCTTGCAACAGGGTGACACCGCCATCCCCCACTGCACCCCTACCCCCAAACAAAGCTCCAATGTGCGGTATGTCCCTGCAGGCCTTATCTCAGCCAGGAACAGGACCCACTCCTCACCAGGCTTGGTACCAGCGGCACCCCCAACAAGGGGGTGGGGGGCAGCGAACCTTACCATCTCCCCCTTCCCATTGGCGAAGCAACTGGCATGACAGGTTCGCAGGGCGGGGCATCAGGGCAGTCTCTCCCAGAGGCCTGGGGCAGATAGTCCAACCTTCCCACACGCACCCCACCCCTTGGCAGGGAGAGGTGAGGTGAGCAGCCATTCGCAGGGGACAGCTGGCACGCCCTAATCCCCAAAGCCTACCGTTCACCCACCCGCCCCCCGTCTTCTGCCCCAAGGGGAGGGGGCCCAGGGAAGCAGGGTCTCCATTGTTTTGCCAGCTGTCTGGCAGCTGCTCCTTTGAGAGGAGTCCAGTGTCGGCCTGGCAATGAAAGGGTGAAGGCCGCTGGGAGGGATAAAGGACTCGGTGGAGGTGCTCGCCTTCCCTGCTGCCTTCCTCAGAGCCTCGGTCCGTCAGTCTGTCTGGGGGGCCTGGGCCTGGCCTCGAGAAGCCCCCTACCCCCCGGGCTGCAGCCTCCACCCCGCAGCTCGGGGCCACCTGGGCTCCCCCGAGCCCCGAACGCCCCCCCGAAACTGAAGGCCACCCTGTCCGGCCTCCCCCCGCCCCTCGAGGTGGCAAAAGGGGCCGCAGCTCGCCCTCCCGCCCCCCTCCCGGTCGGCCCCGCGTCCCGGCGCCGAGCTGCGCGGCACGGCCAGGGACCGGAGCCGGGAGTCCGGGCCGCCGCTTCCAGGGGACAGGGGAGGAGGAGGAGCCGGCGGGCCCCGCCGCCCGCCCGCCTTCCCGGCCCGAGCCCGCCCCGCCGCCCCCCCACCCCCACCCCCACCCCGGGCCCGGCCCGCTACCGAGCGGCCATCCCCGCCGCCCCGCACTCACCGGCCGCCGGAGCCCGCCCGGCAGGCAGCAGGAGCGGAGACGCGGCATCCAGCGGCCCCGGCCCGGTCCGGGCAGGAGCGCAGCACGGCGCAGCGCAGCGCCGCCCCCCGCGGCCGCACGAGCCGAGCCGAAAGGGAGCTCCCTGCTGGCGGCTCCGGGGATAAGCGGCCGGCCTTCCTGGCAGCGCCTGGGCGCGCCTCCAGAGCGGGCCAGGCGGGCACCGGGAGCTGCCCTGGAGGCCTCGGTCCGGGTCCGAGAGGCCCTGCCTGGAGATCCTGTCTGCACTGGGCACTGGGGGCTGCTGAGCGTGCCCAGGGCAGGCCCCGGGGTCATGCTGAATGTATGGAACAGGCTCTGTCCGCGGCAGGCACTGGTGGACTCTGCTGGCTGTGTCCAAGAGGGTGCTGCCCAGGGCAGTGCTGTCCAGAGAGAACCACTGAGCCTCGCAGGCCACATCTTCCCAGGGTGGCTCTGCAGAGACAGACATAGGGTGCTGCTGGAGGATGCCAGATGGCCTAGTCCAAAGCAGGCACTGCCAGCCATGCCCAAGGTGGCAGTGGAAGAATGTACTCCTCAGGGTGGACGCAGCCTCCTGGTGGCTTGGCCTGAGAGAGCCCTGCCTCAGGTGGAGCTGCCTAAAGGATGAGCCAAGGCCCAGGAGTCATAGCCATAAATGGCACTCACTCCCCAAAGGAGTCCAGCAATGCCAAGATTAACAGCTTTCAGAAGCTCTTTGGAATGAGGTCTGCCCCTGGGTCCTCATGTCCTATCAAAATCGGGTGAGCTGCTCTACCCATTGAGAAGGAATTTTAAACTTTCTGGAAGAGGCCAGAGACATTTAGAGACCAGACCTCCAAGATAGGTGCTATGCCTTGAGCTGAGAGAGAGAGGTGGGCATTTCTACGGGCAGTGTCCATACTGAAGGGAGGTACCCCAGAGCGTGGAAGAAACTGAGTGGGGTTGTGCAGGTAAAAGGGTGTAGCGGACAAGGGCAGCTGCCTCCATAAACAGCCCAACAAGGAACTTCTGGCAGGGGTGGCCCAACCTGACAGACCAGGGAAGGTTCAAGCAAGGGGGCTCAGGAGCTAAGAGCTGAGTAAGAACTGAGAGATCCTGAGGAATAGACCACACCCAGAATGTGCATGTTGGATAAAGGAATAGCATGTAACCCAAACTCAATGCAGCACACTTTTACTGAGATCCTGCTAAGTGCCAAGCGCAGCACACTCTGAGGGACATAGAGCCATCAGACCTGGAGCGTCTCTCCAGGGAGCTCCCATGGTGAGGGCGGGGGCTGGTAGTGAACTTTGACTGCAGGGGGATTCACCACGCTGTCATCCCTTGGATGATGAGATGACGCTATAATGGATGGCTTATTTGGCTGGAGGAATGAAAGAAAGCTGCTCTGAGGACATGCCATTTGAGCGGAACCTTGGAAGCTAAGTAGGACAATGATTATCACTATTGCTTTCTGAGCAGCTACTATGTGCTAGACACTATCTCTATTCCTCACAACAAATGTATGAGGGAGACATTTTTTTAAAAGATCTTTTTGATGGCAACGATTTTTTTTTTTTTTTTTGAGCGGTACGCGGGCCTCTCACTGTTGTGGCCTTTCGTGTTGCAGAGCACAGTCTCTGGAAGCGCAGGCTCAGCGGCCATGGCTCACAGACCCAGCCGCTCCGCGGCATGTGGGATCTTCCCAGACCGGGGCACGAACCTGCATCCCCTGCATTAGGCAGGCGGACTCTCAACCACTGCGCCACCAGGCAAGCCCTAATGTCGACCATTTTTAAAGCCTTTTTTGAATTTGTTACAATATTGCTTCTGTTTTATATTTTTTGGTTTTTTGGCCACGAGGCATGTGGGATCTTAGCTCCCCGACCATGGATCAAACCCGCACCCCTGCATTGGAAGGCGAAGTCTTAACTATTGGACCCCCAGTGAAGTCCCTGAGGGAGACATTATTTTTATAGATAGGGATTGAGTGCATGGACTCGGGAGCCAGGTTGCCTGGGTTCAAATTCCAGCTCGGTCAAGGCTAGCTGTGTTACTCTGGGTGACTTACAAAACCTCTCTGTGCCTCAGTTTCTTTATCTGAAAAAGTGGGTATAATAATGCCTGCCTCAAAGTCTATTTTGAAAATCAAATGAGTTTAGTGTTTTCAACAAATGTTGCTGGAACAGCTGGACATCCACAGGCAAAAAGAGAGAGTCTAAACACAGACCTTACACCCTTCACAAAAATTAAAATGACTCATAGACCTAAATGTAAAAGACAAATACACAAAACTGCTAGATGATACCATAGGAGGAAACCTAGATGACCTTGGCTACGGCAATGATTTTTTTGCATACAACACCAAGGACATTTATGAAAGAAAGAACTGGTAAGCTGGACCTCATTAAAATTAAAAACTTCTGCTCCGTAAAAGACAATGTCAAGAGAATGAGACGACAGGCCACAGACTGGGAGAAAATATTTGCAAAAGACACGTCTAATAAAGAAATGTTATCCAAAATAAACAAAGAACTCTTAAAACACATCAATAAGAAGACAAACAATCTGATTTAAAAATAGGCCAAAGACCTGAACAGTCACTTCACCAAAGAAGATATACAGATAGCAAATAAGCATTTGAAAAAATACTCTACATCACGTGTCATAGAGAATTGCAAATTAAAACAACGAGGTACTATTACACACCTAATAGAAAGGCCAAACTCCAGAACACTGACAACACCAAATGCTGGTGGGAGTGTGGGGCAACAGGAACGCTCATTCGTTGCTGGTGGGAACGCACAATGGCACAGCCACTGTGGAAGACAGTTTGGCAGTTTTGGGTTTTTCTTTTAATTTAATTAATTAATTTTTTATACAGCAGGTTCTTATTAGTTATCTGTGTTATACATATTAGTGTGTACATGTCAATCCCAATCTCCCAGTTCATCCCACCACCCCCACCCCCCGCCCCGCTTTCCCCTCTTGGTGTCCATACGTTTGTTCCCTACATCTGTGTCTCACTTTCTGCCCTGCAAACTGGTTCATCTGTACCATTTTTCTAGGTTCCACATATATACATTAATATGCGATACTTGTTTTTCTCTTTCTGACTTACTTCACTCTGTATGACAGTCTCTAGGTCCATCCACGTCTCTACAAATGACCCAATTTCGTTCCTTTTTATGGCTCAGTAATATTCCATTGTATATATGTACCACATCTTCTTTATCCATTCATCTGTCGATGGGCATTTAGGTTGCTTCCGTGTCCTGTCTATTGTAAATAGTGCTGCAATGAACATCGGGGTGAATGTCTTTTTGAATTATGGTTTTCTCTGGGCATATGCCTAGTAGTGGGATTGCTGGGTCGTATGGTAGTTCTATTTTTAGTTTTTTAAGGAACCTCCATACTGTTCTCCATAGTGGCTGTATCAATTCACATTCCCACCAACAGTGCCAGAGGGTTCCCTTTTCTCCACACGTTCTCCAGCATTTGTTGTTTGTGGATATTCTGATAAAGCAGTTTGCAATTTCTTATACAACTAAACACACTCTTCCCATGTGACCTAGCAATTGTCCTCCTTGTTCTTTACCCAATGGAGTCGAAAACTTATATCCACACAAAAACCTGCACACGGATATAACAGCTTTATTTATAATTGCTAAAACTTATAAGCAACCAAGATGTCCTTCAGTAGCTGAATGGTTAAACTGTGGTACATCCAGACAATGGATTATTATTCAGAAACCAGCTATCAAGCCATGAAAAGACATGGAGGAAACAAATGCTTATTACTAAGTGAAAGAAATCAATCTGACAAGGCTATATGATTCCAACTCTGTGACATCCTGGAAAAGGTAAAACTATGGAGACCATAAAAAGATCAGCTGTTGTCAGGATTGGAATAAGGGAGGGATGAATGGGCAGAGCACAGAGGATTTTTAGGGCAGTGACACTACTCTATATGATATTACAATGATGGATGCATGTCGTGATACATTTATCCAAACCCACAGAATGTACAACACCAAGAGTGAACCCTAATGTAAACTGCAGACTTTGGGTGATGATGATTTGTCAGTGTAGGTTCATCAGGTGTAACAAATACACCACTGTGGTGTGAGATGTTCATAGTGGGGAAGGCTGGTGGTGGGGAGGGTGAAGGGGGTATGTGGAAACTCTCTACTTTTAGCTCAATTTTGCTATGAACCTAATATTGCTTTAAAAAATAAAGTTTATTAACTTTTTCACAATACAATGAGTTAATATGTAAAAAGAACAGCTCCCAGCATACAGTAAGCATTCTATAACTGTTAGCTTTGTTTTCATAACTTTCCCCACTCACAGCTATGGAAACACAGCCTGCAAGTGGCAGAGTGAGGATTCAAACTGAGGTCCCCAGGACTCAAAGCCCATGTTCTTTCCCCTGTACCATGGCAATGAATGAACAGACATATTAACATCTGTGTTATTTATGTGCGTCCACATCAGGGCACTCGGGGGTAGCACACGGTGTTCCTAAGAGCTCCTCTAGCCTGAACCAGGAACCAATTTCAGAAACCCGGCAAGAATGAAACACCAGAGCCACGCCCACAGTGACTCTGGCTCATGGTCACTTGTTTATTAATCTTTTACTTCTCAAAGGTCAGAATAATCCCTGCCCTGGCTCTAAGTAAAAGTAAAAGTAAAGCCCCATCCACCCCTCAAAGAAAAACATCACAGCAGCGTCCACATAAAAGAGCCCAGATGACCACGGAAAGGCCAGTGTTTTCCAGAAAATTCGTAAGCTCCTAAAGCAATCTGACTCAAGTCGAGAAGCCCCTAAGGGAGAAGGCTGGTAATAATAAATATCCCTTACAGCAACTGAGCCTTCACTATGGGTCAGCATTAAGCTAACCCCTTGGCTGGCATTGTCCCATTTAGTCCTCATCCTCACCCTATTAGGGAGGTGATGTTCTTATCCCCATTTTGCAGATTAGAAACCAGGCTGAGGAAAATGAAATAATTTGCCCAAGGCCACACGACTAATAAATAGCAGAGCCCGGAATGCTTGCTCTGAGTCACTCTGCTGGGCTGTGTCCTGGGCATGGACTTTGGGGCCACGCGGCTTGAGAGGACACGTGGCCTAGCAGCTGCTGGCAAGTTCCTTGGCCTCTCTAAGTCTCAATTGCCTCATCTATAAAATGGACATAATAATAGCGCCTACCTCATAAGAGTGTGAGGATAAAACAAGCAAATTCATTTAAAGCAATTAGCCTAGTACTTGACAGGTAGTAAGTGGTTAATAAATGTTAGCCCTTATTAATCCCTCTGACTCTCTTCATCTGTAAAATGGAGGCTGGTAATAATGTGTAAGTCATAGAGTTATCGTGAGGCTTAGAGGAAATGGCACAGGTAAAGCATGATGATACTCGCCGCACAGTAAGCTACCACGATATGACACTCCAGAAAGGATCGCAAATAAGCAAGCCAGTTTTTTTTTTAAAGCTCGCGGAATTGCATATCTGTGTGATACAAGTGATGTTCAGGTGACAAGAGCACGTGTTGAATATTGTTCCTCAAAATGCATTAGCCGAAGATCCTTTATTCCTTTGCATAGACACTTGCAGTGTGGGTGCAGAACCCTCTCTAGGAAACGTGAAGCTAAATTCTTAGAAGAGAGTACCTGCCGAATACCAGCCCAAAAAAAGGAGCATGTCTCTGAAATGACATAAAAAAGTTTAACTTGGGAAAGTTCAAACACAGACAAAATAAAAGAAACAATATAACAAACCCCTGAGTACCCATCATACAGCTTCAATCAACTCCTGGAAATCTTGTTTCAACTATACTCTCCCCTATAACCGTAACTTTAAAACAAGTCCCAGATCTCATATCACTTCATCTGAAAACACTTTGGTGTGTATGTCTAAAAGATAAGGATTATTTTTTAAACAACACCACGTACCATTGTCACACCTAAAGGTTTTAAATAATAATTCCCTAATATCATCAAATCATCAATGTTCAAATTTCCAATTATCTTCACAAAGTTTTTTTTTTAATTGCTTGTTTGTTTGAATCAAGATTCACATGTTGCAGTTAGTCGACTTTTTTTTTTTACAATTCATTTAATGGCAACTGGTAATCATCAAATTAGCAATAGTTATCTTCAAAAGTTATTACACTAGTTGTGCTGTAATTTCTCGAGGTTGATCAGATACCTAGAGTCACAGACATTTCCCACATAAGATGCATTACATAAATCAGGCTTGATTTATCACCAGCATTTATAAAACCAGACCTGGGGAAAGAACTAGGTCTGGGGACACATGCATGGTCTTAGTGTAGCAAATTCTTAGCCTGCTCTGATTATTATAAAATCAGAATAGCAAGAATATTTGCAGGATGTGACTTTTAAGTATCTTTTAACCTACAGGTTTCTCTTCTATCTCTTCCTTTTTCCCCTCACAACTCATTTGTGGGAGAAACTAGGTCATTTATCCTACAGATTTTCCACAATCTGGACTTTGTTGATTGCATCCCCATGGGGTAGTTTAATATGATACTCTGGCCTCTGTATTTCCTATAAATTGATAAATAGATTTAGAGGCTTGAGCAAATTTGAGTTTTATTTTGGGGGGAAGGATACTTCATAGGTGGCATGGTCTTCTTTCTTCAGGAGGCATATAGTATCTTGTTGTCTCTAAAATGATACTTAAAAACATCAGAAATATATGATTATCTTTTTTTATGATTATCTTTATTAGAAGTGTAAGAATATGAAAAGAGCCCATCCAGCAACAGATGAATGAAAAAACAAAATGTAGCATTTATACAATGGAATATTATTCAGCCATAAAAAGGAAGGAAACTCTGACACATGCTACAATATGATTGAACCTTGAGGACATTACGCTAAGTGAAGGAAGCCAGTTACAGAAGGACAAATGCTGTATGATTCCAGTTACATGAGGTACCTAGAATATGCAAACTCATAGAGGCAGAAAGTAGAATAGAGATTACCAGTGTCTAGGGGGAGGAGGAAATGGGGAGTTATTGTTTAATGGGTACAGAGTTTCTGTTGGGGATAATGAAAAAGTAATGGAAATGGATGGCAGTGATGGTTGTAAAACATTGTGAATGTACTTAATGCCCCTGAATTGTACACTTAATGGTTAAAATGGTAAAAATGGTAAATGTTATGTTATGCATATTTTACCACAGTAAAAAAATATCTTTAAGAGCCCCACTATTGGAAATTGCCTGGCAGTCCAGTGGTTAGGGCTTGGTGCTTTCACTACTGGGACCCAGGTTCAATCCCTGGTCAGGAAACTAAGATCCTGCAAGTCACACAGTGCAGCCAAAAAAATAAAAAGAGCCCAGCTATTGCATAGAATATGGCCCCTCTTCAGTTTATATGTCGGCCTTTGTCTGAACCTGCAGGCTTACTCCTTCTGTATTGATCTGCACATAGTTGTGGGACTCCTTCCATGCTCCCAAGAATCTCACGGGCTCCACCTGACTCCACAATGAGCCACAATCCCACCAGCCTCGAGCCCAGCATCCTAGACTATAGACATACACAAGCAGAGCTGTGGCGGCAGCTGGAGCATGTGCTTCTGAAGATATAAGGCTTGAAGTTGAGCCTCTCTTTGCTACTTACTTGTCATGAGAGCTTAGTCAAATCACTTAACCTCTCGGTTTCCATTCTTATAAAATTAGGGCTATGAACTCCTACCTCACAGGGTTGTGTAAGGATGGAATGCGGTTGCATAATTGTCGAGGGCTGTACAAAGAGAGGCCTTCATGTTGTCATTATGCTTGGAGTGATTCAAAGAGGATCCAGCTAGGACATAGGTTTATCAGCTCATTGGGAAAATAATGTCTCCGGAAGTTAGTTACTTTGCAAGCTAAACTTTTCTTGATGTCGTTCTTGGTGAGGACAGCAGTAGAGTCACCAGCTGTCAGTGCCAACACTGAGGGCATTCCCAGGATGTGGGATTTTCAGTGCTAAAACAGAAAGTTCCAAGCAAAATAGGACAAATTGGTCACCCAAGCCATGACCTACCAATTGCTAATGCTAGGGACTGCCTCTCAGGCTTGCTGACTACTGCCTATTTGACCTGCCTTTTCTTCTCAGCTTGGCCCCTGGAACCTCTTCTTCTAAATCTCTTTGCTGGACCTACTTCCTCTGTTTGCCCTTCAGTGTTGGTGTTTCCTAGGATTTCTTCCTCCACCTTCTGCTTTTAGGATCCTACACCCCCTCCTTGGGAGATCTTGTAAAGCATCTGATAGTAAATATTTTAGGCTTTGCACGTGTCTCAACTACTCATTTCTATGACTGTAGCACAAAAGCAGCCATAGACAATGCACAAATGAAGGAGCATGGCTGTGTTCCAATAAAAATTATTTTTACAAACAGATGGTGGGGGCTTCCCTGGTGGCGCAGTGGTTAAGAATCCACCTGACAATGCAGGAGACACGGGTTCGAGCCCTGGTCTGGGAAGATTCCACATGCCTTGGAACAACTAAGCCCATGCACTACAACTACTGAGCCTGCACTCTTGAGCCCGTGAGCCACAACTACTGAGCCCGTGCACCGCAACTACTGAAGCCCATGCACCTAGAGCTCGTGCTCTGCAACAAGAGAAGCCAACACAATGAGAAGCCCACGCACCGCAACGAAGAGTAACCCCCACTCGCTGCAACTAGAGAAAGCCCAGCGAGCAGCAACAAAGACCCGACACAGCCAAAAATAAAATAAATAAATTTATTTAAAAAAACAAACAAATATATGGTGGGCCAGATTTGGCCCAAGGACTACAGTTTGCTGAACCGTGGCCTAAGGACTAGAATCCAAGCTTATTAGCATAATCCAAAGGCAATTGGTCCCCCGCTACTCAGGACCAAGACACCAATAGCCTGAGGCCCAAGGAGAACAGCTTCCACTGCAGCAAGCAGGACTCCAATTAGACTTGGAAAGAACTTTCTTAGCTGTTAAAATTGCCCCAAGTTGTAGGAGACAGGGGAATGTCCATCTCCTCTGGTTTGCTGACATGCCTCAGGCAAAACCCTTTCTGGCCACTCCTAATTCTGGTCTGAAGATATCAACCTTAAATTAAATCAGCATAGATGAGTCGAGCCACTATTCCATGCAAAGCACTAAGTTAAGAGCAGGACTGTGTGTCCTCTTCCTGCAAAGCTCAGCATCTCTGCCCTGCCTGCAACGGAGGTGCAAAGACCAGTCAGAGACACGTGCAAAGTTACACAGCAAGATGGATGTAAATAACTGCTGAAGGTCACAGTCAAGGGGAGTCACAACATGCATGACTAATTATCGAGTGGAATCGTCCTGGAGGTTCAGAGGAGAAACAGATCAGAGGAGGGGGTCAAGGAAGGCTTCACAGAAAGAGGCTAGGGTTTGAGCCTATAATAGTAGAATTTAGACGGTCACAGCACCGCTGAGGAACAATGTGCACTGGTGCTTTATACCCCTGTGAAGTGGCTATTATTAGTCTCTTTTTATACAGAAGGAAACTGAGCCTCAAAACCCCAAGCAGCTTGGCCAAGGTCACACAGCCAGTGAGTGGTAGAACAGGATTTGAACCCAGTTAGTTTGGCCCTGAAGCCAACCAGGGCAGAGCTCCCCAGGAGGGACTGTAGCAAAGGGTGGGAAGAAGCGGGTGAAGGTCCGGGCATAGCTCCTACTGTGGCTGGAATAGGAAAGAGTGGATAGCGAGGTCTGGACTGGCTCGTGGAAGATGCTGGATGCCAGGCTGAGGAGCTTCAAGGGGTTAATTCAAGTGGAGAGCTGAGCGGGAGGCAAGTGCAGGTTAGAAGGGAGGGAGGGGACAGTGCAGGCAGGAAGGTGCTGGCAGGTTCAGCAGTAGCAGTGCAGGCAAGTCTGAGGCAGGGAGGTGATGTGGGGACTGGGTAGGAGAGACTAGGAAGGAGGATCTGTGTGGGGCCTCTGCTACCAACAGCCATAGGAGCAAGTGAGGGAGGAGTTGGCAATTGATCCCACAGTTCTCCATGGGCCAGGCAGCAAGGCAAAAGCAACCCTCCAGATAGCTAAAGTTAATACAATGGCTATGGGATAGGGAGGGTGGGAGGGAGACGCAAGAGGGAGGGGATATGGGGATATATGTGTACATATAGCTGATTCACTTTGTTATACAGCAGAAACTAACACACCACTGTAAAGCAATTATACTCCAATAAAGATGTTAAAAAAAGAAAAAAAGAAAAAGAAATACACACACACACAAAAGTACAATGGCTTATGTTTATTGTGACCAGCTACTGTTGGTGAGTACTTTACATATATAAACTCATCTTATCCTCACAACACTCTTAGGAAGTAGGGTTTATTATTCCCAGTTTTTTCAGGTAAAGGAACTGAGGCACAGAGAGGTTAAGCAACTTGGGCAAGGTTATGCAGCTGGTAAATGGCAGAACTGGGATTTGTTTTTCGTTGTTTTTTGTTTTAATATTTATTTATTTAAGCTGCGCCAGGTCTTAGTTGCGGCATGTGGGATCTGGTTCCCCGACCAGGGATCGAACCCGGGCCCCCTGCATTGGGAGTGCAGAGTCTTACCCGCTGAACCACCAGGGAATTCCAGAGCTGGGATTTGAACCCAGACAGTCTGGTTCCAGAAGCCTTGCTCTTAATCACTTTGCTATCCTACATCTGTTGAGGTAATGCTTTCAAGAGGAAGCAGGATTCCCCAACCTCAAGGATAAAGCAGGAGAGTGATGGCGATGGCAGGGTTTTTTGCCGGGTGGCATTGCCCAGTCAGACCTCAGGTCTCTGCTGCTACCTTGAGCCGGTTGCCTCTCACCATCAGGCAGGGAGCCTGAGGCGTGCTGCGCTGGGGCCTGCACTGACTCGGCCTACACCTCCAGGCAGAAGGGCACCTGGAGCCCAGGGCTGTCTCATCAGAATGGAGCAGGGGAGCATGTGCAGGCCACCCCATAAGTGGCAGCAGCTGGCACAGGCCACAGAGAGGGGCCGGCAGGGGAAGACCCAGCCCCAGTACTACAGCTTCACCAGGTTCGGGAGAAAGAATCCCACTCCCACCCCAAATATGAAATTCAGAAAAATCACCTTCTCTGCGGCCCTGGACACAAAGGAGTCAGTACTAGGGGGACAGGGATAGGCGTGGTAATGAAACAAGCATGGAACATCAAACCCAAACAGGGAGTATTGCCCCAGCAGGAAGGCCAACCCCGTAAAGGCCCGCAGTGCCACGTGGGCAAGGTTGATGGCCAAGACTCTGTGTGACCTCAGGCTGAGGTCCTGGGCTGCAGCCTCAAGGCATTTGAGGAGAATCCTCTCTCCCGCCAGGAGCTGTCCCTCTAGGAAGTGAGAAGACCCCAGGAACCCCAGTCTGGGTACCTGTGGACACAGAAATCACAAGGTTTAAGGGAGGAATTGAGGTGAGGGAAGGAATAGGGAGGGAAGGCGGGGCGGGGGGGGGGGCGGATAAATATAAAGCCCCAGCAGCCAGATATTTGCATAACTATTTCTGGCCCACAGCAAGAACTCCAGTTCCATCTGTGCCTGATACCCAGGCATGCCACTTGCTGCCTGACAAGGACAAGGAGAACAAACTGGCAGAGAAAAGGACATTGAGGAAGAAAGGATGGAAGCAGCAACTCTCCAAGTTTCTCCCCAGCACAACCCCAAATTAACCAAGACAGTCTGAACACTTACACTGCAATTAGCCTTCCGCAGAAATGTTCCTGACTAATGGGCTTTTGAACCTTCCAACTGTCCTGGGCATTTATTTTTTTTTCAGACTTACATGGCACCAGGCGTGTTTTCCTCAACATGCCACAGCAGACTATTCATAACTTAGATTGTTTCTCCTCCAGGTTCCGGGGTCACATATAACTTTTTGTCACCATGCCAGGATGTGGAAGAGGCAAGTCTCACAGCCCCCATTCTTGCCTCCCATTGCAAAAATCTTATCTAACTTTACATGTCTGTAGCTTCTAATCCTAGGAATTACTGCAAAGCTTGCCAAGGCATAGTTTAGAGGGGGGTATTGACACCCCTTATGACCATCAGCTCTCTCTTTCAGCCTCCCAAATGCGAGTACAATCTAGATAGAGCAGCAGCGCACTTACTGTGCAAACTCAGGGGCAAGACAGGACCCCAGCCTTCACAGCTGACTTGATCGTCTTCCCTAGTCCCCTCCTAAACAGAATCCTGGAGCTGCCCCTGGAACCTCTCTCTATTCCCCTTAACTTTCAAAAAGACAAGCTGTCCACATGAGTGAATGAGGGTTGAAGTTTCTGGTTGCCGGGGCTTTGATACAATGGATGAGAGCACAGTCTCTCAGAAGAACTTTGAAAATAGGGCAGAGATCTATCTGTGCAGGCCCAGGTTTCTCAACCTCAGCTTCGACCTCAGCACACTGACATTTTGGACCTGATAATTCTCCATTATAGAGGACTGTCGTGTGCATTGAGGGAGGTTTAGCAGCATCTCTGGCCTCTATTCACTAGATGCCAGTAGCAACCCCCCTTCCACCCCGAGTCATGACAATCAAAAATGTCTCCATTGCCAATGGCCCATGGGGAACAAACTTGAGAACCTGATCTAGGCTAAGCAAAGTGTTTTCCTGCTTGGAGGCAGGAGATGAAAAAGTTGACCTTTAGATTCTAAGATCCAAAAGGAAAAACTCCAAGAGGGGTAAACAAGATGCTGTGACAGGCTAGAAGTCAGGGAGTAGAGCAAAGATACCGTATCATAGGAAATTGTGATGCCCCAGCCAGCCAGCCAAGGTCATGTAACAAGGACCCTGCAGAGTCAAGAGTAGTGAATCCCCAGCAAATCAGTTCCACCTCCAGTGTGTCCAGCTCCTCCTCTGAACTCAGATCTTCAGGGGTTGGGGGACACTGCTGGGTAGACTTCTCTGGGTGTTCCAGATCATAGAGGCCTGCAAGAAGAACCAAGGCCTGGAAGGGTTTCCAGGTCCATATCTTAGGTATCTCTGCCCGCCCCAAAGCCCTAGAACACAGGGCCAGAGAGGGGCACTGCTGGCAGGGTTCTTAAGCTCCTCTAGTTCCAAATCAGTAGTACAGATTCTTGCTTTTGCCTCAGCCCCCCATGTGGCCTGGCACAATACCGTTACTGATCTTTTCTGTGTCGAAAACATTATTTTGTTCAACATGGATTTTTTTTTTTTTTTTTGCATCAGTTCAGATTTTTGAAAATATTCCGGTAAAATATTCTTTATCTTGATTAGTGAGGTTTTTAGCATTCCTTAAATTTTGTGCCTGAGGCTACTGCCTCCCTCACCTCATTCTCACCCCAGCCCTGCTCACTGGGTCCCCAGCAGGACAGTCCATGAGGCACATGTGAAGGCAGAGGTCACAAATGGAAGCCCACAGGCTGAATTCTGCACATAAATGTGTTTTGATTGGCTAGCACTGTGTTTTCAAAAATGTCTTGATTTGTAGCCAATTTTTTTTAAGTCAAGAGATTCACATAAAAATCCACATTTCTGGTTTCTTTTGAAACCTTGGGTGATCTAGCAATACTACATACCATGGTCAATAGCTGGCGGGACCTGCTTAGTGGTTTTCTGTTTAGGGTAGGGGGTGCTGTCCAATTTCCCTCAGCCACACTCACCCGGCTTCTCCTACTTACAAGACCCATCTGATCTCCTGTGCAGTGCTATGCTGGAGCTGGCTGGTACCCATTCACAAGAGTTGATTGTCACATTTCTAGAGTCAGTTGTTGAGCCACTATAAAAAAATTAAATTATATAAACTTACAATTAAGTACGTTAAATTGAAAACAAAACTCAACTTCCTAATGACTATTTTTACTATTATGTTTACTATTTTACTAATACATTTTACTATTATCTATGCTCTTGAGGTTATTTACATTTGTTGTGCCTATATGGTGGACATATTATATATTGGTGTGTTACTGCATCTCTTCCCAACACTGTGTTCAGTTTTGTCACATTGGAAGCATGAAACTGGCCACAATAGGACTATTTACACCATGGAAATCGGCAAACACCATAAAACGGGGCTTGATTCATTGTGTTGATGATTGTCTAGACTTAAGTTTTTTGGTTTATTTTTTGGCCATGCCGCAAGGTATTGTGGGATCTTAGTTCCCTGACCAGGGATTGAACCCAGGCCCCTGGCAGTGAAAGCTCCGAGTCCTAACCACTGGACCGCCAGGAAATTCCCTAGACTTAAGGTATTGATGGAGAAAATATTAATAGCATCAATAAACTTAGTGTGTCGCATCTGTAGCTGTTATGTTATGATTAGCACAAAAATTTGAGGAACTAGTCTTTCGGTATTTGAAAACTACCATGCAATTCAGCAAGGAAGTGGCTCAGTCATTGACTAACAAGTGAAGTTCAGACAAAAGAAAAAATCTTTATTGTTTCACTTTATCTTATGCCTTAACTTCAACAAAAATATCAACCAACATTCACGTCAAAAGTACACCTGTTTATCAGTTGTAACCTAAGGCTGATTACTGACACAAGCGGCCCTCAAAAATCAATGAAAGCATTTTGTGGGAATGAATTGGCTAAATGGAATTGACCATAAAGAGTATTGTATATTTTGTTATTATTTCTAAGTTGTGTGCTACACATTCTTTATACAAATAAAACATTTTAATAACCTTATGTGTTTGCACACATCTTTCCAGGGAGCCAGTTTTTAAACGTTTACCAGCACACCCCTGTTGGCATCTGTTTGCCACTCTTACTGTAAAGTTTCTGGGCTAAGAAGGCAGTTACTTTCTCTTCTGTTTCTCCCCAATTCTTTGTGCCACATGGTCCCAGGGTGGGCACCCAGGAGTCCCCCAACAGAAAATCTCTCAGAATCCACCTTCCTTCCAGCAACTACCTGCTTCATGCCAGCCTTCTCACATGTGCTCGTATCAAAGTCCTCCAACAGCTAATTGAGATGGACGCGATTATCCCCGTTTCACAGACGAGAAAACTGAATGGCAGAGCCAGGATTTCAATCTAGGTCTGCTGCCTCCAAAGCCTGTGCTCTTTGTACCATGCAGCCTCCCAAAGGAGAGAGAAACATGATTTAGAGCAAGCAGGGCACAGGAGAAATACCTATGTATCTCTCTGATCCCAGATTAAAAACAATGCCATTGAACCTGTACCATAGACGAGGGCTGCCCTGGAGCCTTCTCCTCCTTCTATCAGCAAGATATTCCTTCAGTCAATTCTAAATCCTTATTATGGCTCTGGATTCTGGAGACCCCTAGAGCCAGGCCCACAACTCTCTTACCTGGAAGGGAATAGTTGTTGCTGAGAGGTGGAGGCTGAAAGAAATCTGCTGCCTGCTCCGGGATGCTGCAGACCAGGAAACACGCAGAACATGCGCTTTTGTCCCCAAGCTGTGGGGGACTTGCAGGAGGAAAACTCAGAAAAGGGTGCCACCAAAGCTGAGACCCAACGTGTGTGTTCTTTGTGTTCAGAACCCTACACACTTGGCACAACTGAAGCCACGAGTATCCCCCTACCCTCCAGTGTTCAGGACCAAGCTGTGGCCATGGCCTGCCGGGTTCAGGAAATTCCCTCCTCAGGTATGGACACCCTGACGTAGTCACCCTTGCAGAGGTGCAGGTGAAGCCTGGCTTGGAAACCACCTGGCTCCCAGGAGTGCTTGGCTGGTACTGACAGGAACGGATCAGGAGCTAGGGCTGTTCCGTTCCCAAGGCGGAAGTTCCTACCAGTGAAGCTCTTTTCTCCCAGCTTGGTGGAGGGGTCCCGGGGAAGCTTGGGAATGACGTTTAGGAGTGCCTCCCCAGGAGAAAGCCCTCTTCCCCAGAAAGACTTCCCAGTTTGTCTGGCCTTCCTGATGTCTCTCGGCATCTGAGTCTGAAATCAGGGGCCCCAGGCTCTATCACTTCTTGTGTGACTTGGGGCAACTCACTCCACCTCTCTGGTCCTCATTTGTGTAACAGAACCAACAAATATTGGATGGCCAGGGCCAGACTCAGGAACATCACATTACTTACCTCATTCATATCTTCTCTCCGACCCTGTGAGGTTAAGATTAGGATCCCTACGTTGTAGCAGAGGAAACAGAAGACCAGAGACGTTAGGTAATTTAGCTGGGATCACTCAGCTAGAATTCAAACCCAGGTCTAGGTGGCTCCAGCTCCACAGATTCCTGTCATAAACTATAAAGTACTTGACACAGCATAGCAGGAATGACTGTGATCTCTACTGCAGGGTATAAGAAATAGATGTGAACTTTATATCTGTGTTGAACCATAGAGTTTAGTTTAATCCCAGGCCATTTTAGGTTCCCCTTCCCTCTGCACACAGGCCTCTCACTGTTGTGGCCTCTCCTGTTGCAGAGCACAGGCTCCGGATGCACAGGCTCAGTGGCCATGGCCTACGGGCCCAGCCGCTCCGTGGCATGTGGGATCTTCCCGGACCGGGGCACGAACCCGTGTCCCCTGCATCGGCAGGTGGACTCTCAACCACTGCGCCACCAGGGAAGCCCTGCACCAGCATTTTGTCAAGGTGTCCCAAGGCAAGTGTGCAAGCGCTCAGCCCTCTATGTCATCTGCCTCTATGTCAACTGATTGGTAGAACCGGGCCATTGGTTGTCCCACACTGGGTTACTGCTGAGATGTCCTTTATTTCTTGGCTTTCTCTGTTATGTCCATGCCAGGCTTGAGGGTCCAGGGTTCTTGGCAGCCAAGTTCCCATCTGCCCCACCTCCCCAGACCGCCATTTCCTTTTTGCTGCCCCAGGCTCCAGCCCTAGTACACCACAGGATCCCTCTGGCTAAGACTCATGGCCACCTACAGAGTCATCCTTTCCTCTCTGTCTCTTCTCCCCCTTAGCCTGGAGGAAGCGTCTCCAGTTTCTGAAAGGAGCCCCACTCCTCTCAAACACCCCATCCGGCTTTCTTGTATGATATTTCCCTCAAATATTCAGTCTCTATTCAGAGGTCTCTCTATTCCCCTGAAGACTAGATTTCTGGAGATGGAGGCCAGAAAGCAACTTTATTTCTGAGGTGTCATCCTCTGAGGCAATGAGCACAGGACAACCCAGCTCCTTGAAAAGCAGGAAGTGGTGGGGATGAGGTGTTAGAAATACCAACAGGAAGGAGAAAAAATGGGTAAGATCTCAAAAAGTTTTACATCAATAATCTTGTACAAACTTACTATTCTTTCTCCCAATTCCCCTTTCCTTGGGGGCAGAGATATAGCCTTTCAGGGCTTAGTACTAGTAGTAGCAGTAATAATAATAATAATAGCTAATCTATGTTGAGGCTTTTTTATGGGCCAGGCACTATGATAACTGCTACAACTATATTACTCCATTTAATTCTCATAAAAATTCTGTGAGGCAGTTCTTATTATCACCATTTTACACATGAGGAAACTGACCCTCTGAGAGCTCTGCCCCAAGTTCTTACAACCTGTACGTGTGGAGCCCAGTTCTCACCCAGTTTTCCGACTCCAGAGACTGTGCAGCAACCACTGGGCCACACTGTAGCTGGCTGACCAGTATCACTCCGACTGCCCACTCACCAGCATCGAGAAATATTGTATACAAGCAAGTCAGGCACCTCCTCAGGTGAGGATGTAATGGAACTTTGGTGTGAATGGGTTTCACCTGCAGAAGCAGGACGTTGGCTGGGAAGGAGGTTACTCCCAAGGACCAAAAGACCAGACTGTAAGTCCTTGGCCCACCTGGCAATGGGCTCCCCAGGCCAGACTCAGAAGCATTGCCTGGGGTTCCAGGCTGGCCCCACCTCCAGCCTGTCTTCCCTCTTGTCTAGAGGATGCTGAGAAATCACTGCCCTAATCCAGGGTCCCCTCATCCACCCAGAATGTGGGTACCAGAAGTGGTGTCAGATGAAGCAGGTACCAGCAGTCTGGCCCCGGGAGGTGAGGGGTCAGCCTGAGACCAGAGCTGCATGTTCCAGGTCCAGCTGCTCCCTGAATACACACACACACACACACACACACACACACACACAGAGTGACAGACTGTTAATCTTCCCCTAATATGAGATTCCTTTTCTTCTATAGTGATAGAACTTTTTATTAATAGCTAGGCAGTCTCTACCCAGAATAAAGACCTCATTTCCCAGCCTTCTTTTCAGGAAGGGTGGTCATATGACTATTTTCTGGTCAGTGGATGTACATGGAAGTGTAAGTGCAACTTCCAGACAGGGCTCAGCTGGGTGATTTTCTTGCCCTTTGTGCCACTGACTGAGGTCACCTGGTGGTATTCAGCCGGTGCGTGGGTTGGCTTGGAATGTCCAAGTCAGCTTCACTCGCATGTCTAGCATCTTGGCATTGGCAGGGGCAGCTTTTGGTGAAAGGCTCAGCTGGGACAGGCAACTGGAGCACCCACGTGTGGTCTCTCGAGCATGATGGCCTCGCAAGAGTTGGACTTCTTATGTGGCAGCTCAGGGCTCCACGAGAAAGCGTTCCAATGATCAAGACAGACACTCCGTGGCCTTTCACAACCAAGCCTTGGAAGTCACTTGACATCACCTCTGCCTATGCTATTGGTCAAAGAAGTCACAAGCCCACCCAGAGTTGAGGAGAAGGGTCATAGACCTGCACTTCTCAATGGGAGGAGAGTCAAAGAATTTGCAACTTTGTTTTAAAAACACACCACCAGCCCTGGACCCCTAGGTCTGGACTCGAAGTCAGAGAAAAAAGAAACTTCTATCTCATTTAAACCACTGTTATTTTGACTCTCTCTCACGCACAGCTGAATCCAACCCCAACAGACACACATATATACACAGACATATTCACAATATGCACAAGACACAGAGGGTGGGGGTGTGGACAGATACTGAAATCTCACAGGATTAGGAGTATTCATTTACTCACATTTAGTCATTCAACAAACCAAGCTCAGCAGCTGTCTTTCCCCAAAGCTCTTATCTCACTCCATACTTCCCCCGTCATAACACTTTCCATAACCTATTGTAATTACCCATTTATTTGTCCATATCATCCTTGCTCTGCTCATCTCTTGGACCATCTCTGTCTTGTTCATCATCATTCACTTATCACCAAGCACAGAACCTCAGTAAATATTTTCACAGGTTCATATTTTACAAACAGACAGCGGGTGATGCTTCAGACTGCTGGGGTCTGGAGATCAAGTGGAGAGAAGTGACACCGGTTAGGAGTCTGCATGGTGCCTGGAAATGATGAGTTCCCGGACTGAAGTGTCAGCAGCTTCAGGGGGATGAAGTGAAGAGAGAGCAGGAGGTGGGACTGCCAGGCCTTGGTGATGACGGGTGAGGGAGAAGCAGGAGTCAAGAGTGGCACCCACAGGAGTTCCCTGGTGGCCTAGTGGTTAGAATTCCAGGCTTTCACTGCTGAGGGCCCGGGGTTCAATCCCTGGTGGGGGAACTGAGATCCTGTAAGCTGTGGGGTGCAGCCAAAAAAAAGAGTGGCACCCAGGTTTCTAATCTGAGTAATAGGATAATAAACAGTGGCATTGTCTGCTGAAAGAGAAAAACAGGAAAGGGAGGTAGAAGACTCAGGGAAGGTAATGAACTCAGTTTGGGCTCTCTGCATTTCAAATGCCTGGGGGCCGTCCAGGCGGAGTCGTGCAGGAGGCAGCTGGACACACAGAGTTGGACAAACCCAAAGACCGGTAAAGACATGAGCACACATTCAGAAACATTTCCACTTGTGTGCGTTCATCGTTCGTTTCAAAGTACTGGAGGAAGCAGGGTCCGGAGCAAGGCCCCGGCATGGAACTTGGTAGACTCACACGCCCGTCTCCACCTCAACCTGATGTGTCATCTTGGGAAGCGGCTCTGCCTTCCTGGCTCATAGTTCTCTGCTGTGTTGTGAAAATGGGAGGATTGTTTCTGATGTCTCTTTCCTTCTAGCTCTCCTGGGCCACGATTCTTAGTGAAATATTTGAAGGTCTACGACTTGCGGGCTATCGCGCTAGACACTGACCCCAGTCCTGCTTCTCACACACACAAAAAACAAATCGACAGCAGCAACGAAAAGAAGCTCACCTTCAGGAGGAGGGTGCCAGGTGAATTGCATTGTATCCCGGCACCCAGTTCTCTGGCCACTCAGTACTCACACCTGAATCCCACCTTGGCCTCCAGGCTCCTCCAGCCATTCTTGGCCTAATCCTACCCCAACAGCTGTTTTCTTAAAGACCAACTAGGATTAAAAATTATCCTAATTCCTCACATTTGTGTCACACTTTATATTTCTACTTTCTCAGTATAAATGATATTTATTGCATAGGAGCTATGTGGTAGGCAATGTGCCAGGCTCTGAGGCTCCAGGATGAAGAAGACATGGGCTCTGCCCTCCTCACAAAAGGCAGGGAAGAGAATTAGCAATGTAATCTGATGTGATACAATCACACAGGGGCTTGTAGGAACCACACAGGGGTGGTATAGGTGGTGTGTGTGTGTGTGTGTGTGTGTGTGTGTTTACGAGGATCCTCAAACCCTGTGAAATTTTCACAGAACATCAGCACTAGAAGGGATCTCACAGACCACTTAGTCCCACTTTCTCATTTTATTTGTGCAGAAACTGAGGCCCAGGGAAGTTAAGTGACTTGCCCAAGGACACACAGCTGGTGAGAGCAGCAAAGCCTACACTGGAAGCATATATCCCAGACTTCTTCCAGGTCTCATCCACTGTGCCCTTTCCCCCTCACCGCACTCCCTCCTAAGATCATTCAATAATAATGATATATTTTTTAATTAATTAATTAATTTTTGGCTTTGTAGGTCTTTGTTGCTGTGCACAGTCTTTCTTTAGCTGTGGCGAGCGTGGGCTACTCTTCGTTGTGGTGCGCAGGCTTCTCATTGCGGTGGCTTCTCTTGTTGCGGAGCACGGGCTCTGGCACACGGGCTTCAGCAGTTGTGGCACGCGGGCTCAGTAGTTGTGGCATTTGGGCTCTAGAGCGCAGGCTCAGTCGTTGTGGTGCATGGGCTTCGTTGCTCCGTGGCATGTGGGATCTTCCCAGACCAGGGCTCGAACCCGTGTCCCCTGCATTGGCAGGCAGATTCTTAACTACCGAGCCACAAGGGAAGCCCCAGTAATGATATTTTAAGCTTTATAAGTGCTAAGACACTGTCCGGCACCATGCTAAGCTCTCTACATGAATTGTCTCATTTATTACTCACAGCAACTCTAAGAGTTAAGTCTGGTTTTATGATCCCCTTTTATGATAATATTGAGTCTTAGGTTAATTGACTTGCTCAAAGTCACCCAGTTAACATGTGAAAAAGTCAATATTTGAACACGGGTAGTCTGAACACAGAGCTATGTGCATGAAAAAAAAAAAATCACCTGGTGACCTTGCTTAAGGTACAATTCCTAAGTTCTACCCGTGGGAAGTCTAATTCTATGGGTCTAGGGTGAATAAGCTGGAGCCTGCATTTTAGCCATGCACTCTAGGTGATTATGATTTGGTGGTCCTTGGACCACACCCGGAAAAACCCAATTCTCTTGTATCTTTTTTCTAAATTCAGAGTTTTCTGACAGATCCCTCTCTTCCCCAGGGAACTGGCTTTGGGAGAATGAGGGTGCTCTAGGGACAGAAGTGTGCCCCCTGGTGGTCAAAGATTAGAGGCCAGGAGCTGCAGCCAAGAGGGCCCCGGGTCAACATCACAAATGTGGATTTTTCTACAGTTCTGTTCAGCCAATGTTCCTGAGGTGCCACTATGTGCCAGCACTGAGCCAGTGTAACTCAAGGTACACTCGACAGAAGCAAGATTTCTGGGAGCAGAATTCTTCACGGTGACCACTCACTTGTTTTTACCCGCCGATACAAAGGCGTGGATTTCTGGTTGCAGGTGGGCAAATTTCATCTGCTCCAGATAGTCATATCTGACAGTACATGGCTCTGTATTTTAGGTCTTTAGGGAGGTGCAAAAGAGGTTTTTGAAAAAAGCTGAGCCCACACTCTGGCAGGATGCAGGAGCGTATTCGCTGTTCAGAGTGAAGAGGCCAGGCTTTGCAGTTAGGCTGCTGCAGCTCTGCTGCTTCAGGCTCTCGGGTCCTGGGACAGTTCTTTCATCTTCCTGAGTTGCAGCTGCCTCACCTGAAACATGAAGCAGTAATAATGCCTACGTCATAGGGTCGTGACAAGGAGGAAACGGCTTCTTGGAACAGTGTCTGGCACATGGTAGAAGCTTGACAAACTGTAGTGTTTTTGATATACCTTGTAGTTATATATCATAAAGTATAAAAGAGATAAACCAGGGCTTCTGTTATCAATCTTGATTTATTCTCCTTGTAAAGGAGCAGTAGTAATTCTCAATCCCGTGTAATTGAGGGAAAAGGCCTACTCTAGTGCCAGATCCTCTAATATGTGCCCACAGATGTGAAAACGGCTCCACACTGTTTGCGGGAGTGTAAATTAGTACAACAACGTTGGAAAATTGTTTGACGATGTCTGCTAAAACTGAGCATAGGTGTGACCCAGCAATTCCACCCCTAGGTATCTTCCCAAAAGCAATGCTTCTAGATCTTAACCAAAAACATATATAAGTATGTTCACAGCAGTACTATTTATACTATATTATAATACTATTTATAATAGTCCCAAAGTGGGAACTACCCAAGTCTCTATCAATAGTACAATAGTACAAAGGATTTAAAAACTGGTATTTTCATAGAATAGAATACCATGCCCCGGTCTGGAAAGATCCCACATGCCGCGGAGCGGCTGGGCCCCGTGAGCCATGGCCTCTGAGCCTGCGCGTCCGGAGCCTGTGCTCCGCAACGGGAGAGGCCACAACAGTGAGAGGCCCGCGTACCGCAAAAAAAAAAAAAAAAAGATTGTGTAATTATTAAAATAAAAGAAACAGAATGTACACTTTTCAAACCAGTGGAGGAAAAATAGATAATTTAAAAACTCAGTCAGAAGGCAGGAGTGAAGGGGGAAATGCACAGAAATCGTGATAAAAAAAGACACAAAGTAAGATTGTAAATTGCAGTATATTCATAGTATGGAATATTATATAGTCCATAAAATGAGTGAACATGATCTACATGTATCAATATGGACAGATTTCAAAAATATAATGTTGAAGGAAGAAAGGGATTTGCAGAATTTATATGTGTTATGTACATTTATGTGTATACATTTTATATGTACATTATGTACTTTTTTTTACAAAACAAAAAAATACACATATATTTTTATAAGCATGTAAAAGAAATATACAAACATAGATGGGAAACATCCATAAGTTCAGAATAGTGGTTGCTTCTGAGGTGGGATTGAGGAGAATAAGACTGAGGGAAGTACAAAGGAATCTTCAATTTTATCTGTAACGTTTATTTTTTTAAAAAGACCTGAAGTAAATATGGCAAAATGTTCACTCCTGTTAATTCTAGCCAGTAAGGCACAAGTTTTGGATATTGAAGTCTACTGGGAAAGTTCTTCCTTACTCTTTAGGACGTCACAGGAAGCCACCCTCTCTCTCCTGATGGATGGGAAAAATGAAACACGTGGCCCCAATTGCTATTGGAAAACATCCAATAATGAAAGCAACCAGGCTTATGATGAAGCCAGTAGAATAAAGATGGAAAAAAACCCCAGGTCATGGGCTTCCCTGGTGGTGCAGTGGTTAAGAATCCACCTGCAAATGCAGGGGACATGGGTTTGAGCCCTGGTCCGGGAAGATCCCACGTGCCGCAGAGCAACTAAGCCCAGGCACCACAACTACTGAGCCTGTGCTCTAGAGCCTGCGAGCCACAATTACTGAGCCTGCGTGCCACAGCTACTGAAGCCCGTGTGCCTAGAGCCCGTGCTCCGCAACAAGAGAAGCCACCTCAATGAAAAGCCCCAGCACCGTAACAAAGAGTAGCCCCCGCTCGCCACAACTAGAGAAAGCCTGCGCACAGCAACGCAGCCAAAAGTAAATAAATAAATACATTTTTAAAAAACAACAAAAAAACCCAGGTCATTGAAACATCACTGGATCAACCAAGCCTGAAGCTTACCTTACTGCATTATTATTATTATTTATTTATATATATTTTCATTTTTGGCTGTGTTGGGTCTTCGCTGCTGTGAGCGGGCTTTCTCTAGTTGCAGTGAGCTGGGGCTACTCTTTGTTGAGGTGTGTGGGCTTCTCATTGCGGTGGCTTCTCTTGTTGAGGAGTACAGGCTTCAGTAGTTGTGGCTCATGGGCTTAGTTGCTCCGTGGCATGTGGGATCTTCCCAGACCAGGGCTCGAACCCGTGTCCCCTGCACTGGCAGGTGGATTTTTAACCACTGAGCCACAAGGGAAGTCCCCTTACTGCATTATTGTCTGTTAAATGAACTAAATAATTTTCTTAGTGGCTAAGCCAGTTTGCATTAGGTTTTCTGTTACTTGCAGCCAAACTTATAATAACTGATAAATGGGATTGCAGAACTGGGGACATATAGAACTATTAAGGAGGTAGAATTAGCAAGATTCAGCCAAAGGTTGGATATGATGGTGAGAAGGAGAGAGGAGTCAAGATTGATCCCAGGTTCTGGCTTGGATAACTAGGTGGATGGTGACACCATCTCTGAGACAGCGAAAATCAGAGGAAGATCAGGTTGAGGGGTAGGAGTGACAGTGGAGATCATCTGAACCACTCGGCTCTGTTGGGTTTGAGGAGTCTGTTGGAAGCCATCTAACTGCAGATGTCCAGGAGGAAGCTGAATACTCAACACTGGAGTTGAATAGTGAGCAGTGTCTCCCCAAAATTCATGTCCACCTAGAACCTCAGAATGTGACCTTATTTGGGAATACAGTCATTGCAGATGAAATTAGGTGAACTTAGATGTGGTCATACTGGATTAGAGTGGACCCCAAATCCAATGATTGGTGTCATCAGAAATCCATGTGAAGACAGAGAGACACATGGGGAGAGCAGCATGTGAAGACGAATGAAGGCAGAGACTGGAGTGATGCATCTACAAGCCACGGAAGGCTGAGAATTGCTGGCAACTACTGGAAGTTACGAGAGAGGCATGGGACAGTTTCTGCCGCAGAGCCTCCAGAAGGAACCAACTCTGCTGACACCATGATTAAAACTTCTGGCCTCTGGGGCTTCCCTGGTGGCGCAGTGGTTGAGAGTCCGCCTGCCAATGTAGGGAACACAGGTTCGTGCCCCGGTCCGGGGAGATCCCACATGCCGCGGAGCGGCTGGGCCCATGAGCCATGGCCGCTGAGCCTGTGCGTCCGGAGCCTGTGCTCCGCAACGGGAGAGGCCACAACAGTGAGAGGCCCGCGTACCGCAAGAAAAAAACAAAAAACAAAAAACAAAAAAACTTCTGGCCTCTGGAACTCTGAGAGAATAAATTTCTGTTGTTTTAAGCCAAGTTTGTGGTTATTTGTACAGTAGCCCTAGGAAACGAATACACAGAGAGATGTCTGAATTTGAAATATAGCTCTGAGGGTTATCAGAATAAAGTGGTTGTTGAAGTCTTGGGAGTAGATGAGATTAACTAAGGAGAGTCTAGAATGAGAAGAAAAGGAGGCCAAGAACAGAGTCAGGAAGACTGACCTAGAAGGAGCAGGAAGGGGAAAGGGAAGAGACTGAGAAGATTGAGAAGCAGCAGAGAGCGGTCACTCAGACCGAGGTCAAGGGAGAGTTTCTAAAGAAGGACACGTTCAATGAGTCAAATATTGTAGAGAGAGAAAAAAAAGGGTCCGTCGGATGTGGCAATATGGAAATCACTGGTCTCCCTTGCCAAAGCAGTTTTGGAAGAAAGGCAAGGACAGAAATAAGATTGCTGTTTTTGAAGACAGAGAGGGAGGTGAGGAAGTTGAAATAGTTACTTTTTTTTAAGACCTGTGGTTATGAAGGCAGAGAGAGAGTGACATCCAGAAGGGGAAGCAGAGTGTTGGAGGGGGTAGGTTGGGGTTTTGTTTTCAGACGAGGAGGCTTAAGCATGTTTATAGGCTGAGGAAAAAGAGTCAGTAGGAGAGAGGTTAAAAATTAACATGACATGGAGACCAAAAAACAGAAACAAACTCCATCACTGATGCAACCAGCAGACATATGTAACTTCCAATCAGATCTTTGAAACAAAAAGTGAACAGGAGCCTTTAAGGAGATGCAGTATAACTCACCAGTCCCTGTGTTTGGGCTGTGCTCAATGACACAAAGAGTGCAGTATGACTTCCAGGAGGGGAAACTGAACCAACCCAAGCAAAACACCTACAGTTACTGATTTTTAATAATTCCCAACCAAAAAAGCTGGCTGACCACCTTTTGTCGTATAATGAAATCTACAGTTGACAGTGTTCATCCAGCCATCCAGACTTTCCAATCGGTTTTTCCCAGTGCACTTTTTCTTCAATAAGAAAGGACATCCACAGATCATGACACATGTAGGAAAAGTCTCCAACATAAAATAATAGTAGTAATAAACAAACAGAAGTAAAGGAACCTGAAGAGAATAGAGATAATGTAGAGAGATGAAGAAACTTCAAAGAAGCAAAAATACCCACAGGGAGATAAAAGAAAATACTGCATCTATGAAACAAGAAGGGGATGCTTTTAAAATGAAACAATCAGAAAACAAAATTGGACTCTTGGACATTAACAATGTGATAGTTAAAATAACAAATTTGGTAAAAAGTTTGTGGTAGACAGAATAATGGCCCTCCAAAGATATGTCCCCATTCTAATCTCCACAGCTTGTGAAAATGATCTTACATGGCAAAGGGACTTTGCAGATATGATTAAGGAACTTGAGATGGGGGACATTATGCTGGATTATCTGGGTATATAATCACAAGGGTCCTTTTGAGGGAGGCAGGCAGGAAGACCAGCGTCACACAGAGAGAGATTCGAAGATGCCATGCTGTTGGCTTGAAGGAAGGGGCCATCAGCCAAGAAATGCAGGCAACCAGCCTCTAGAAGCTAGAAAAGGCAAAGAAAGAGATTCTCCCTGAGAGCCTCCAGAAGGAGTGCAGTTCTGCCTCCAGAACTGTAGGATCATACGTTTGTGTTGTTTAAGTCACTGTTTGGGCTAGTAATTTGCTATAGCAGCAGTAGGACACTAATATAGAATTAAAAGCTAAGATCAAGGAAATCTCTTAGATGTCAGAACCAAAAGACAAAGAGACATAAAAATAGAATAGGAATATAAAAAAATCTAGAGTATCAGTTCAGGTGGTCCAATGTCCAACGAATAATAGCTGCAGAAAAAGAAATACATTAAACAGAGGTGAGAAAATGATCAAAGAAGTAATATAGGAACATTTCAGAGAATTGAAGGACCTGTCTTTTCTAAAAGTTGAAAGAGTCTACTAAATGCCCACAGAAATAAAGGGAAAAAAAGATTTTACCAAGGCACAGCCTCAGGAAATCCAGATCACTGGGAATTAAAAAAAAAAACAAAAAACTTCTAGAAAGAATGAAAAAACGTCTCATACAGGATGAGGAGTCAAAATGGCATTATACGTCTCAATAGCGACATTGCATGTAGAAGACAAAGGGGAATCGCCTTCCCGATCTGTAGGGTACTAGTGCTCTATACGCAGCCAAACCTTCAATCAAACGTGACCATACAAAAATACATTCTTAGATATTTTGACCTTAAAAAATTTATGTTCAGGTGCCATTTCTCAGGACACTGTTAGAGAATGTGTTTTACTAACACAAGAGGGTAAACTATGAAAGAGGACACAGATTCAACCCTGGAGCACTGACAAGGGAGTTCCCAGGATGTCAGCCAAGAGAGGTCTCTGGGCAATACCTATGCAGTAGCATAGACAGAAACTTCTTCAGTCTGGAGCAGGAGAACAGAGGCTTCTGGATGGAAGTCTCCAAGGGGAAAAGATGCAGCCAACAGGAGGTTCTGATAGGTTGAGCATGTAGGACATTGTATTAAGAGGTATTTCATGAAGATGCAAGAAAACTGAAGCTATGACAAGACTAGGGAATGTTTAACTCCAGGGAAAACAAAACACTGTTCAAGAAAGGAAATGTTATCATGCATTACTTGGTCCAGTAGTAAATAATATTTACAAAGTCATAGAAACTAATTCACTGAATATGGATTTAAGCAAAATTTGTAATGGATCTATAGGACAGTGGGGAGGGGAAGAGAGCTAAAATCCTGTCTGCCAAGATAAGAAATCAGTATATAATGTCTAGAAATCAATGAATACCAAAGGAAAAGCTAAAAGAGTTGAAAATGGTAACCTTTGAAAAGCAGGGTTCCTGGGTTTGTAAAAAATATTTATTGTACAGTTAATATATGACTTCTTCAGTTACATATACTTTTGTAGTAAAATATAGACATTATTTTTTAAAATACTAGAAAAGAGAGGGCTAATCGATGAAATAAAATTCCTAAGAAGACAGAATGGTATGTTATCCAGGACAGGAAGTGGCGAACATCTGGGACTGGAGGTGAAGAGGTGAGTCCCACCTGGTGTGGAAGTAGACAATGCTGCAGGTACTGTAGGTTCCAGGGTCAGGAAGTTGGGGAAATCCATGCCTGATGAAATAGGATGTAAGTTCTCCTGCTGGGGGTAAAGGGAGCACAGGTGGGTGAGCAGCATGAAGAGAGCAGCGAAGTAACACACCCATGTTACAGGATGTGAACATGGACGTTTTGGCTGAGACATTAGATGTTAGAAACCAAAGTGGTTAGGACTTCACCTTCCAATGCAGGGGGTGCTGGTTCGATCCCCGGTTGGGGGGAGATAAGATCCCATATGCCCCACAGCCAAAAAACCAAAACATAAAACCGAAGCAATATTGTAACAAAATTCAATAAAGACTTTAAAAGTGGTCCATGTTAAAAATATATATATTTAAAAAAAAAAAAAGAAACCAAAGTAAGTTATGTGACAGAACACTATGCAGAAATTTCAAAGGAGGTGTTTGAGAACTGATTTGATGGCTCTTAACACTTCCTTCCGACACCGAGGTTGTACAGTTGGAGAGATGAGAGACAGACTATGGAGAGAGTTTTTTGAGAAGCTGTGCTGTGAACCCCATCATCCTTCAGGGAAGGAGTGAAAGAGCTTCACCTTAGGTGAAGGCTCCAGGGTCTCCACTTAGAAAGCCTGTTATGTGTCCCTGCAGTTAGAAATCTAAAGGTCAGAAGTTGAGCTGGGCAGTTGCTGAGGGATGAGGCAAAGCAGAGGATGCTAAGTAAGAATCAGCCTACATTCTAGAATTTGCTGTGGTAAAGTACATGTAGTGTTTCCTGAGGCATGGCGTGGGTCATGCCTCAGAAGGAACTGGGATGGAGCTGGAGCAGATTCAGTCCAGCAGAACTCTTGGAGGATTGATGGGTCCTCAGCAGAGTAAAGCTAGACATAGACCACCTGGGGCCTAGGGGCTGTAGAAGGAACAATAGACAGAGCGGAGATGCACAGACCTGGGTCAAGGTTACTGCAGGTGGTGGTGGTGGCGGCAGGGGGGTGCGGGGAGGTCGGCGTCTCCCAAGAACCAGTAAGTGCCCACAAGACGGGCAGTTTTGAAGATTTGCTGGGCACAGAATGTGAAGCCATCTTATCACAGGACCATGAGGTAAGGAATGTTCTGCTCTCCTTCTCCCATTCCCTCCAATCCTAGAAGGATCAGAAACCAGTGAGTAAGCAGCAGAAAGAAAAAAGAGTGCCCTTAACCTGGGCTCAGGCTTTCTGCCTAACGCAGGTCCTTTCTGGGGTAGCAAGGAGAAGACACCTTTGAATGGAGATTGACGTTTTGGTTACTATAGTGGATTGAACATTCTCACTTTAACTTGAGACTGTCTTTTATGATTTAAAGTACATCCAACATTTTATTACCTAAAAATGGCCACAAAAAGTCTTGGGACTGCCCAAGTTTACATCCAGGGCAAGGGAAAAAAAATTAGCCCCAAAGGAAAAACATAATGAGGCAGAGGAGATGAAAATAAATGTGCTTTTATGGCTACTCTCTATGAGTCATGCTGTTCAAACAAATGAAGGGTGAGGGATTCCTATAAACAACATGGTAAAGAATATAGATTTTGGAACCAAAGAGAATCAAGTTTGAAATCTGATTCTGTCACTTCCCAGCATTGTGACCTTGGGCAAGTAACATAAGCTCTCTGAGTCTGATTCTTCTACTGTAAAATGGGGTTAACTAAGCATATCTTTCAGCGATACTTGGGAGGATTAGATAAGATAACATTTGGGAAAACACTTAAAAACATATAGATTCTCTCCCGTTCTCCACTCTGTCAAAGGATGTTGTAGGGTGGCTGGTGGGATGGGGTATGCCAGGGAAGTGATCATGAGGATGGTGACTTTTTTTTTTTTTTTTTTTTTTTGCGGTACACGGGCCTCTCACTGTTGTGGCCTCTCCCGTTGCGGAGCACAGGCTCCGGACGCGCAGGCTCAGCGGCCATGGCTCACGGGCCCAGCCGCTCCGCGGCATGTGGGATCTTCCAGGACCGGGGCACGAGCCCATGTCCCTTGCATCGGCAGGCGGACTCTCAACCACTGCGCCACCCGGGAAGCCCGGGATGGTGACTTTTTTACACTGTCTTCTCCGAAGGACAACAGAGAAGCAGACTGGCAGAGGGGTATCACCTCTGGATCCAGACAAAGGTGGAAGGAGACCGGTGTCGGCAGATCAAAAGCAGGACACCCCGTTCCATTTGAATTTCAGATAAACAGCAAATAATTTTTTAGGATAAAAAATGTTTAGGACCTATTTATACTTCAAAATATTAATTGCTTATCTGGAATTCGAATTAACCTGGGTGTCCTATATTTTTATCTGCTAAATCTGGCCGCCCTAAATGAGACACAAAGTTGAACTACTTGGCTGTAGTTGAGAGAATGGGCTGAGTGCCACCCAATAGGATAAGTCCCATCTTTGTTCCTATTTTTCTAATAGTTTCATGGGGTTCCAGTTGAGAGGAAATGACAAGCTGCAGTATTGAGAAATTCAGTAAGACCAAATGGAATTGAGATGCCCTCCAGCTAGTTACACACAGAAGAAGCAGGTTAAGAGGCTGGGCCCTTAGGACCACAGCACTCCCTAGCAGGCAAGCGAGCATCCGTTTATGTCTGGAAGCAAAGGGATAGATGAACACAGAAAGAACCAGAAACTTGAGATGCCTCCCAAGTTCTCTCCTAGCGCTTGCGCCTTCTGAGGCCCAGCCAGGCCCTGGCTCTCCTACTTGTTTAAAGGTGTAGCAAGGACTAGGGCAAAAAAGGTCCCCCTGAAGCAGCCCCTCATGGGGGAGGTAGGTGCTGGCTGAACGCTGACTGGGCCCTTTGCTTTGTACTCATCCTGCTTATTCCCACACAACAGAAGTGCTGCTCAGCCGTCTGGTCAGCCCCATTATGCTCTTGCCAAAAAGTGCTGAGTCCAGGGGCTGCCCTGGCCCCGTGACCTCACCCCTCTCACCCTGGGCCTCATCCTGTGAGGCTCCCTGGGCCCAGAGACAAGGTCAGGGTGTCCAAGCCATCCATAAAATTCTTCTGAGCATCTACCATGATTGTCATGTAGCCTTAGTGCTGGGGAACCCAAGGTTCAAATCGACCACATTACATTTGGGGACTGTCTCATTCTCCTCAACGTCTGTCATCACCTCCACATCTAAAAGCCCCTCCCACTGGGTAGACAGTTGCCCCACCTGTTCGTGTGATGAGCGTGTGGACTGAGAACAGACTTCACAATCCCTGTCCCCGTAGATCCATGCCCTGCAGAAGGTTAGACTGACAGAACGCGCTGTTAAAATGGAATAGAGAAAACTATTGGGAAAAAAAAAAAAGAAAACGGAATGAATGTGTTCTTTTTGAAATTCAAAGACAGTATTTTTTATCTGATAAATGTTTCTAAAACTTTGTTGCTTGTTCCCACTCATCTCTATGAGAATCTGGCACAAGATAGAATCTGACTTGGAACAAGCTATAATAATAGTTACCATTTATTGATGGTACTGGGTCCCAAAGGCTACCCTAAACACCTTCATTTCCCTTCATCTGACAGCCGTGGGTCAGGTAGGTATTATCATCCGACTTTACGCCAGAGAGGCAGGGTTGCCAGTAGGAAAAACTCTGTGCTTTCGAATCAGAGAGACGTGCATTCAAGTCCCTGTTGGGTTCCCTGGCCCAGAACCTGGCCCCTCAGATCTTTAGTTAAGTCACTGGTAAAATGGGTATCAATGATCTACTTCATGGGGTTGTTTTGAGAATAAAGAAGGTAGTGTCTGGTTCACAGTAAATGCTCTGTACACTGTAGTTATTGTTATTAAGGATGAAGAGGAGAGACCCAAACCCAGATTGGGAGAAGGGAATACAAGCTGGCCGCTCTCTTGGTTCCCACTCCTGGAGTGGCTGTGCCCTGACTTTCCTGGAAAGAGACAGCGGAGGGAGTTGGAGCTCTGAGGCCATAACCATCATGGGGCAGGTGAAGCAGTAGTTCCAAACAATGTCGGGGGGGGGAATCCTGTAGAACTTGGTTAAAAACCATATTGAGGGGACTTCCCTGGTGGTCCAGTGGCTAAGACGCCACACTCCCAATGCACGGGGCCCGGGTTCAATCCCTGGTTGGGGAGCTAGATCCCACATGCATGCCGCAACTAAGTTGATCCCAGGGCTTCCCTGGCGGTGCAGTGGTTAAGAATCCGCCTGCCAATGCAGGGGACGCGGGCTGGAGCCCTGGTCCAGGAAGATCCCACATGCCACGGAGCAACTAAGCCCGTGCGCCACAACTACTGAGCCTGCGCTCTAGAGCCCCCAAGCCACAACTACTGAGCCCATGTGCCACAACGACTGAAGCCCAGGTGCCTAGAGCCTGTGCTCCACAACAGAGAAGCCACTGCAAGGAGAAGCCCAAGCACCGCAACGAAGAGTAGACCATGCTCACCACCACTAGAGAAAGCCCACGTGCAGCAATGCAGACCCAATGTAGCCAAAAATAAATAAATAAAAATAAATTTATATAAAAAAAAAGATCCCGCCTGCTGCAACTAAAGGAGCCCACACGCGGCAACGATCCCGTGTGCCGCAACTAAGACCCAGCGCAGCCAAATAAATATTTTTTAAAAAACACTGAGGTGCTATTTGGAAAGCATGATGGTTGCACTGGAGATTTGGTACTCCTTCTCCAGCTTCCTTGGACTTAAGGTAATTGAGGAAAGAGGACAGAGGACAGGCTGGGGATTCTTATGACCCCAGGAAAATTGGATGGATATTTGTAAATTGTTTGCACAGTGACCTTGATCTTCCCCCTTACAGTGGTTTTGTTCATGGGTTTGGGCTTTTCAATCAAACGTAAAAGCCCCACTTTTCTGCAAAAATTAAAAATTGGCTCAATCAGCCTGCATGGCTCTAACACTTCAGTAGTGTGTAGAGCTCCCAAATTGAGATGCTGAGCATGTGTGAAGCACAAACACAACACAAGCAGGTCGGTTGTGGCTAGGGTGGTGAGGACTACGTCAGTTTCACCTCTGCCCCCAGAGTCACAAAACTCCATCATTGGATGTCGTTCATTCATTCAAAACATATTTACTGGGCTTCCCTGGTGGCGCAGTGGTTGAGAATCTGCCTGCTAATGCAGGGGACACGGGTTCGAGCACTGGTCTGGGAGGATCCCACATGCCGCGGAGCAACTACGCCCGTGAGCCACAACTACTGAGCCTGCGCGTCTGGAGCCTGTGCTCCACAACAAGAGAGGCCGCGATAGTGAGAGGCCCCCGCAACGTGATGAAGAGTGGCCCCCGCTTGCCACAACTAGAGAAAGCCCTCGCACAGAAACGAAGACACAACACAGCAAAAATAAATAAATTAATAAACTCCTACCCCCAACATCTTCTTTAAAAAAACAAAACAAAACAAAACAAAACAAAACAAAAACATATTTACTGAGCTAAGAGTTTTGCCCAGAGCCAAAGATATAACAATGAACAAAACTGAGTCCCGGCCATCATAGAGGATGGCATCTAGCAGAAGCAGCAGATAATTAAGCAAACAGTTTCTTTATCTTCAAAAATAACTTTGTTTTGATAGAAATATGTCCACATTGTTCAAAACTCAAAAAGTACAGAAAACTATACTATGAAAAGTTTTGTCCTATACTCGAAACCCAAGTGCCCAGTTTCCCTCCTTGGAGCCCAATGTTTCTAAAACAATTTCTAAGTGTGATCCATGCAATCATCGGTAAGTGCAGGGTGTCATGAGAGCACTTGTTGGGGGTACCTAAGCCAGTCCAGGAGTTAAGGAATGAATGAATGAACAAATGAACAAATAAGTGTTTTCCCAAGACCCCAGTTCTGAGGAGAAAGAAAAGGAAAGTCGAGGAAGAATCACCAGCGTGGACAGCTGGTGCCTTAAGCCCTCGCACAGCCACCAGCCGGCCACGATCCCCAGGGCGACTCTGTTCTCGCCAGCCATCGATCCAGATGCCATCAATTAATCAAGCAGCAGAAACATCCTAGGTGGCACATCACGCTTATCATCAGACCAGTGCATCTGGAATGTTCTGCCTGACCTGCAAACACTTGTGTGTATACCAGAACTAGCCCCTGGATTTTTGGTTCTGAGAAAAGGGGGCTCAGACAAACCTGAGTTCCAGGCCAGAGAGATTGGCAGAGGGATTGGGAGAACTTTACTAGGAAAAGTTTCTTCCTCTCTCCAAGCTGCTATGAGATTTTCTACAGGATCTGTCACCAGAAGGAGAGTAGGATAATATGTAATAATAAACCTACGATGTGTCAGGCAGATAGTATCTCCTTTTTGGGGGTTGAGAGAAGCTGAATAACTTGCCCAGTCACCCACCCAGGGGGAGTTGGGATCTGAACTCACATCCGCCAGGCTCACCCATGGCACCCTCCACCCATGGCACCCTCCTCCTTCTCACAGTAGCTATGATTCTTGAACAACACATCCTCCCCTTCAGGGCTCCTGGGGAGGCCCCCAGTCACCACACACTCTTCTCACCAAGAGCCCTGAAATTCCAGGGGGAAATCATTTTACCTGTTAGGGTACCTTGGGCCTGTGAGACTGCTAAGGGCCTAAAGCAATATATTTTTTAAAAACCTCAAAAGATTTATTGGCTCCAAATTTGAAAAAGAAAGCTGTGAAATTAAAATGAATATTTAATAACATAGCTACAGAGAGAGTCCTGTCTACTAGCTGACCATAACTGAATTCAACTCTAGCATAGTTATACATATAAATATGGTATAATGAAGATTTCCAAGCACACACTGAACCATTTTTTTAAAAAATAGAGTTCAGAATTGTAATAATCCTTTGCATTTTAAAACAACAACCACCAAAATGTATATCCTGTATGAGAAGGGAGATGCGTTTTGATGTGTTTGTTACGACATGGGGTCTTAGAAGGTCCTGGGGTGGCGAGAGGAAAAGTAGGGGACAAGATGCACGCAGAGGCCTGTCCTCACCTCCCAGCTGCTCTGAGAGCAAGTCCACAGCAGCCAAGGCCTGCACAGCCAGCCTTGCCCACAGCAGCAGGGCCTCCCTGGATTTCTGTATCCCAGGTTTAAACAAAGCCCTGAGGGATGCCCGCCCAGCAGGCTGAGCCACCAAAGCTCTGGGATCAGGGGGAACAAAAGCAGAGGGAAAGCAGAGTGCTGACAGGGCCGGAGGGCATCAGCCGCAGGGCTATAAAGAGCAGGGCCATAGAGGAAGTGGCACCAGATGGAGACCCAGACTGTGCAGCAGGAGCTGGGTGAGTAAGGCCTTGAGGGGTGCTCTGGTCCTTCCTTTCCTTCCCCTGCAGAAACATGCCCAGAAGGGGGACCCCGTCTTCCTGCCTTGTGGTCAGAGCCTCTGAAGATGGCTGGAGAAGACTGGGGTACTCTGGGGGAGGTAGTCTCCTCTTGCCACCCCAAGAGGAGTCACTTACATGACAATAACCACTGCCCTAGCAACCACGGCTGGGGGCGGGGCATGGGGCCCCAAGAAATGACAGGCTCCTGGGGCATAGGGAGAAGGTAGGGGGGCGAGAGCTAGGAGGTGCTTGTTCAGAACGGAAAGTTACGTCACAGTTTACATGCATCAGTCCCTGGGCCAATACCAGCCAGAGGGAAAAACTATGAATGGCTGTTCTGAGTTAAGAAAATTGACACCCACCTGCCTGTCTTCTTTCTTCCCTCCCTCCTTGACCTCTGCCCCCTGTCCTTCCCGCCTTTACTCTTCCTACCATCGTTTTCTGTCTACCTCACCTCTATGAGCCTCCTCACCTGTAAAACGGGGACAATGATAGTGCTTCCCTCATAGGCTCATTGTGAAGATTAAATGTATTAATGCATGTAAAGCATGTAGGACAGGGCCTGGCATAGGGTGGGCCACTGTTAAGTGTTAGCTATTATCATCATCCTCTTTTCTTCCTCACTTTCCTTCGGTAAGTCTTTCAATGCCGCCCGTCCCCCTCCTCAAACACGCACCACCCCAACATGGGCTCAGCATGGCTCTACATCAGTCACTCTGGAGACCCAGGCCCTGCCATGGAGATGTTCACCCAGGACATATTCAATAGGAAGACAGATCAGTACTGTGATGAGCGCTGACAATGAGGAAAGCAAGCAAGTCACCATAGGCTGGGGAAAGCAGCAAAGTCTCCGGAGGCAAGACCAAGGCTGGGTAGGTCTAGAAGGCAGAGAAGTAGGGAGGGAATGGTGCATGGCTGTGCACAGCTGGTCCGTTTGAGGGCTGTGAGAAGCCAGGTGACAGTGAGACCACGCACTGGTAATATGAAGTGTCTGGACTAGATGGCTGCCAAGGGGTTTATACTGGGGTATGTAAGACTGAGGCGATGCTGCCACCAGCAGCGGGTGCCTGGAGGCAGGCAAGAGGACGAGAGCCACGTTTATCAAGTGGTCATGGCATCTGTTCGGTGCTCTACCTGCGTTATTGCTTCTAATCCTTACGATAACTGCGCATAGAAGTTTTACCGATGGAAAACAACTGAGGCTCGGCTAGTGAGAGGCAGAGCCAGCGTCCCAACCAAAGTCTGTTTACTGGACTTCAAGCCTCCTTTACTTCGGCCTGTGCTCCTCTTCCCTCACCCCAGAGACCATGTCATTGGTGTGTGTTCTGTCTTCCAGAATCCCTTCCAACCACCAAGATGGCTCAAACTAACCCCATGCCGGGGTCTGTGGGGCCATGGAAGGTAAGCCCATCGCTATCACAGGGAAAATTGAGGACTCCATCAGGGCAGGGGGTATAATACCACCTCAGAGCAGGCCTCAGAGCTGTGCTTTTCCATGGGACAGTGACCAACCAATAAAACACCAGCTTGTAGGGGAAAGGTTCACCCAAAATCCAGATGCTGTCTCAGGAAGCTTCTTCTCAGGGTGCCCCATTCGGACAGAAGAAGGATGACCCCGGAAGCCCATGATGGGTGGGAAATGATACCTAGTTTTCTAGGTCAATTTTCCTCCACACCGCTAAAATCATCTTAAAATAGAGCAGCCCAAGTGAATTATGACATGGAAAAACTGAGGGCCCAGAAATGAGGACAGATTTGCCACCAGATCCCAAATAAATGGTTGGACTATATGGTCTCCTGACTCCCAACGTGAGGTTGGTTGTAACCACTGCCTGAAGTGGCTGATCCTCAGCCACTGTTTCCCTCAACACCCTTACCTTCCTCACTGGGTCAACTCTTGAGTCCTGTTCACAGCTTTGGGAGTTGTCCTCTGGCCAGGTTCAAGAGCCAAGTTCTAGTTCAAGGTATGAAAGGGGTTTATCACAACTCTCCCTTTACTCTTTGGGTTTCTATAGCAGGTGTGGCTGGAGAAGCTAAGAAATAATTCACAGGGAGCCCCTGGGTCTCCCAGATTCCTGGCTTCTGGGCCACACTTATGCAGGAAGCATGGTGGAGTAAGAGTCCACAAATCATTGGTACGCCCACTAGGTCGCCTATCATCCCTGGAGGACAATTCCTGTCAGAAACGAATCCCCACGCCTCATCCCGACTGGGCATGTGAACACCGCCAACCAGTGCTATAAGTTCAAACCCCTTCTTAACCCCGTCTACACTAGAAGAGACCTCATCAGGCCTCCTGGGCTGCAGCTAGGGATGGAAAACATAGGGTCAGACACAGGTTAAGATGTTGGCCTGGGCCTCTGTTCTTCCTGATGTACCACTTTCTAGCTCTGTTTTCCCATTTTAATCCCATTTCAGATAACCATCTATGACCAGGAGAACTTCCAGGGCAAGAGAATGGAGTTCACCAGCTCCTGCCCAAATGTCTCTGAGCGCAGTTTTGACAATGTCCGGTCTCTCAAGGTGGAATGTGGCGCGTGAGTATAGACCTCAGCAGAACATCAGGCCCCTTATTTCTGGTCCCTTCAGACATGTGACCATAAAGGTGGAGATCAGGGAAGAAAGATGTTCCCCCAAACTCTAATCATTTCTGGGAGAGAAGCCTCCATACTTAAGTAATCTCAAAACAACAAAAGTCACTACATGCGTAATTTAGTAACTCAAAGCTGGAAGGAACACGAGGTTCTTAGTGGCTTGGTATTAGATTTGGGGGGGGGATTAAAGAAATATATACCATGGGGTGGGGCAGTGATGGTAATCAGTTCTGTGCTTCTGGAGCCCAGAGGCTTCTGCCTGGGATTCCCTCAGAATAGTCACAAGCCCCTTGAGTTTTTCTTTCCTACAGAAAAGAGAGAGGAAACTATCAAGCTAAAGCTTCACAGCTAACTCCCCTCTATGTCCCAGAGCAGACACTGTTAGCTAATTTCTCTTTGAAAAAAGGAACTCAACTCCAGAGAGTAACTGTAGTTCCTAGCTAGTCTTTCAGGAGTTTCTTGGTGGTGGTTAATCTCCTTGGCAAGGAAGACCCTCTCTTGTCTTCTTACTCTTGGCAAGTTAGTTGAGGCCTTGATCATCAGCCTGAAAACACAAAGGCAAGGACTCTACTTTGGCCTAGGCAGAACTGGCCGTGCATGTAGATAGGTTTCCACAAGTTGCTCACCCCCAAAATTGAGCTCTTCAACCCTTAAAGTAAAATTCTTTAAGGTGTCATCAGTAACTGAGTCCTGGTTGTGAAAAATCAATCTGAGGTGTTTTAATAAATAAGGTATAGGTATATATAGGTATGCAGAAGAACCCACAAAGCGACAAGGAAACAAGAGACTAGCATTCATCAGCTGCCTGTTCATCCCTTTGCTTCCTTAGAAAGAAGTCAATAGGTTTGGCTGGAGCCAAAGCAATAGTCAGTCACTAGATCCTGAACCTGGAGCTCCAAGTAGAGAATAAGGTAACTTGGAAAGGAAATATAATTTTAGACTGACTTTGTCAATACTCATTACTCAGGCCAGTGAAGTACACCTCTTCAGTGGATAACCCCAAACAAATATATTTACAAACCCACATAGTGCAGCTGCCATTCTCCACCTCTCATGATAAAAGTATTACTTTGTATGGCTTTTTTTTTTTTTTTAAATCTTTTTTTTTTTTTTTAATTTATTTTATTTATTTATTTTTTGGCTGTGTTGGGTCTTCGTTGCTGTGCACGGACTTTCTCTAGTTGCGGTGAGCGGGGGCTACTCTTCGTTGCAGTGCACGGGCTTCTCATTGCCGTGGCTTCTCTTGTCGCGGAGCACGGGCTCTAGGCGCACAGGCTTCAGTAGTTGTGGCACGTGGACTCCGTAGTTGTGGCTCGCGGGCTCTAGAGCTCAGGCTCAGTAGTTGTGGCGCACGGGCTTAGTTGCTCCGCGGCATGTGGGATCTTCCCGGGTCAGGGCTCGAACCCGTGTCCCCTGCATTGGCAGGCGGATTCTTAACCACTGCGCCACCAGGGAAGCCCCTTTGTATGGCTTTAATTGGATATTTTACCCCACTGTTAACATCTAAAAAAAAAGATGCCTTCTCCATGAGGCCATGTAAGCTCTGAACACCATGAACAAACACCATTACCTGTCTTTGGCAGCTGGATTGGTTATGAGCATACCAGCTTCTGCGGGCAACAGTTTGTTCTCGAGAGAGGAGAGTACCCTCGCTGGGATGCCTGGAGCGGGAGTAATGCCTACCACATTGAGCGCCTCATGTCCTTCCGCCCCATCTGTTCAGCTGTGAGTCCCTGAAATTTTCATTTCTGTGCATGTGGGGGATGGATAAGAGAGGGTGCATATGGACTGACACTTATGTTATGCTGAAATGTGGCAGGAAGGAAAAAAGTATAAAGAGAAAAGAAAAACACTGCTCCCTTAGTTTCTAAGTTTACCATTTGATTTTTTTCTCTCCTAGATGGTATTTTTATTAAGCTAAAAGTAAGGGCTTCTTATAGGTGTCAGGAAGCAGATACTCAGGAGCCCAGATCTTCAGAAGTGCAATAGGATAATCAGTGAGAGCACCTACCATGTAATAAAAGTAAATCCTGGGCCAGTTAGATTTCAGTCTGTGTATCATTTTACCTAGAAACAGGGTAATGCTGAAGTAATCCTTTAGTACAGTGTGATGACTGAAGAAGTAGGCAAGAGTTCCAGCACCTCTTATCTTTGATTCCCAACTTTCTTGTTTCTAACACTAAGCAATATTCAATTATGCATCAGAATGGGATGCTTTTAGTCTTTTGGAGAATCCAAGCAGAAGCAGGATGACCTTGAGGGGTGTGTTGAAAAATGATCCCTACATTGGGAGTAAGGCTAGGCTAAAACCTTTTCAAATGTTCATCTATATCATGTGATCTTCTCATGATTTTAGCTGTTAATTATCTCATCTTAAAGTCCTACCAAAATTCAAGTAGTGGAAATGGTAAACTAAACCGTTCTAGAACTAAAAGGTATTTAGTATTTCCCTATCTGGATGTGTTTTCATCTCACTTTAACTCCGATTTTTTCCCTCTAATGTATTGATATAATTTACACATAGTGAAATACACAAATCCTAAGTGTATATTTTTATGAGTTTTGAAAAACATGTATACCCACATAACCAACACCCTAATCAGAAAGAGAACAATTCCATTGCCCCATAAAATTACCTGGTGTCCCTTTCCAATCAATTGCTCCTTTCCACTTGCTATCACTAAGGCTAGTTTTGCCTGCTTTAAGGTTAGTCTCTGCCTTCTTAATGCCTGTGTAGTCTTCATATCCCCTACTGGACATTTACATTGTTTCCATTGCCATGCACACACACAAACACTTAGGCACACATGGACTTACTTTTCCTATCAATTTGTGGGATCTTTTCCACATTACAATTAATCCTTTGATTGGCTATGTGTTTCAAATATTTTTTCTGCTGTCATAATTTTCCTTCATTGGTCTTTCGTTGTTCCAAAGTGTATCAGTTATTTGTACATCTTAAATGTTATGGTATTGGGACTTCCCTGGCGGCGCAATGATTAAGAATCTGCCTGGCAATGCAGGGGACATGGGTTCGAGCCCTGGTCCAGGAAGATGCCACATGCCGTGGAGCAACTAAGCCCGTGCACCACAACTAATGAGCCTGCGCTCTAGAGCCCGCAAGCCACAACTACTGAGCCCACGTGCCACACTACTGAAGCCCGTGTGCCTAGAGCCTGTGCTCCACAAGAGAAGCCACCGCAATGAGAAGCCCGCCCACCGCAACGAAGGGTAGCCCCCACTCGCCACAAGTAGAGAAAGCCCGCACGCAGCAACGAAGACCCAATGCAGCCAAAAATAAAGACCTTAAAAAAAATCTTAAATGTTACGGTATTAAATTGGATTAAACAGGATAACCCAATTTTTTTTTTTTTTTTTGCGGTACGCGGGCCTCTCACTGTTGCGGCCTCTTCCGTTGCGGAGCACAGGCTCTGGACGCGCAGGCTCAGCGGCCATGGCTCACAGGCCCAGCCGCTCCGCGGCATGTGGGATCTTCCCGGACCGGGGCACGAACCTGTGTCCCCTGCATCGGCAAGCGGACGCTCACCCACTGCGCCACCAGGGAAGCCCAGGATTACCCAATTTTTAAAATCTCTGTATTGCCTGAAGTATTTTTACAATTAATGATCATGTACTTCCTCCTGTAGACCAGGAGTTTTGAGTTTGATAAATGTGATAAAGAATTACAATGACAGCCTTAACACCGGTACTAAACTTAAAAAAAAAATTTCTGCAATATAGAATCATAAGGAGTCTAAGATTACCATCTTTGAGAAAGAAAACTTTATTGGACGACAATGGGAAATCTGTGATGACTACCCCTCCTTGCAAGCCATGGGTTGGTTCAACAACGAAGTTGGTTCCATGAAGATACAATGTGGAGCGTAAGTGCATCTCAGTTTTTCCTCCCCCAGACATTCCTGTATGGAAGGATTTACGTTGACTACTCTCATACCTTTTTTCATAATCAAGGTTAATTTTCAGCTGGTTGTACGTATCTGCTCACAAACGGTGCCTGGCTTATTTAGGATGGCTCTTGTCTTCTAAGCCTAAAAGCCTTCCATATCATTGTGTCGAGGAAAGAGGCTCAGGTTTGGGGGTCTTGACCAGGTTCCTAACTAGTTTTAATAATCCAATCTGCTTTGGCTTTCCTAGCTGGGTTTGCTACCAGTATCCTGGATACCGTGGCTATCAGTATATCTTGGAATGTGACCATCATGGAGGAGACTATAAACACTGGAGAGAGTGGGGTTCTCATGCCCAGACTTCCCAGATTCAATCAATTCGCCGTATCCAACAGTAGTGGATTAGAAGCTCCAAGTAACAATTCCCCAAGCACGAGTCCTTGCTAAGCTATCTAGAATGAATTTTATGTTCTGCTCAGATACTGCTTCCAAATGTTAGCTGCTGATATCCACAATAAATGTCATCAAAAAAACCCAACAACTCTGTAGACTGAATTAACTACCATGCTTTATAGAAATCACATTTACATCTCTGAGAATCTTAAAAGACAAGCTTCAGTAAAACCCCAAGTTCACTTTTGTGTCCTTGCAAGTCACTTACCTGGCCAAGGACAATGATTCCCTATTTCAAAGAACATGAAAGCATGTAACCCAAATGCATCAGTCTATATAGTGACAGACACACTTTTGGTAAATGTTTTTTCATCTTTTCTAACCCCCACTCTAATGTTGATGTTAGCACTGTTTTTTTTTCACTTGTGACAAATCAATGCTAAACAAACTTAGGAAGTTTCTCAAATATGCACTGCCATATTAACAGCTTAGCTCAATTTCAGTTTCTTATTTCAGCCGGAAGAACATAAGGCTCAATGTCATGACAAAAGGCAGGATAGCTGCTCTCACAACCGATTTTTCCATACATACGGCAATTCTTAAGTACCTTAATAACCTGTATGATTAGAAAAAAACCCATGACCTATGACCATGCTATATTTAAGACTTAAATTATTTGTACATTTGACACTTTGAAAAAAATATTATCAATGTCATGATCTTAACTTAGTTTTCAGTAGTTTTTTTGAATTAAAGCACACAAAAGATGATAACACAAACACCTCAGAAACTTTAAAATTTTTTATTCAACAATGTACACTTATTGTCTCTTAATTTGATCTACAAATTTCTCAAGTTTTTTTTCCTGATAAAATAAGTAAATCTGGGTATGGATGTAGAGTGTTTGTAATTTGTATTTTTGAAACACTGAACATGAAGTAAGACACCAATAAAGGAAGATCATCATGTAACGGACACTTCCTCAGAATCCATGACGTCAGAAACAGCTATGGCAAATACCGAAGCATTTAGCAAAAGGGTAAATTTCTGGCCACTGTTCTTGTATCTAGAAAAGGCCTATCATTCTGACTGGTCAAAACAAACACTGAAAAAACATTTTTTAAATTGGGAGATGGAAGGAAAAAAATCCTCTAACATAATTGTAGCCCATTAATTGTCCTTTCCCCCAGATTAAGAGGTAACTCAGCTCCTAAGTGCTGATGCACACAAGACACAGAAATTACTTTGCTCCTCCAATAACGTTCTAAGACTGAACATGTGAACCACTGACAGATGCTGAGGAGTAGCCATAGCCATCAAAGATGATGCTACACTCCTGCATTCATGCCTTTTAAGGCCATGCATTATGGGCCACCTTTCACATCTTGATTAGTAGACTTAGATTTTAACTGTCACTTTCAGTGAAGGTATAGAAAGGTTTTGCTGTGTTTTCAAAGACAACATATATTAAGAGCACACTTGATGATAGAGAAGTAATATTCTTCTATACATAGGAAAAAGCTATAAAACAGAAATATTTCTTTTATATCTAGGAGCAAGGGGAAAATACCATTAGTATTATCTCTACTTAAACATATTAGCCTCTTCTACAAAGGTCCGGAAGAGAATATAAAACAATCTTTTAGAAGATGATTTGACAAAACCTGGCCAGTACATCTACACAACCTTTAAGTACACATACATGTGAAGTAAAGCTATTTAGTACATGCAGACTGCAGCAATTAAACCAAATCAGCTCAGTTTCTAACTTGTTCTAATCAGCCTGGGCAGTTTTAAAAAGATACACATCATCTTTAACCTGTGCTTTGATCTTTAAAGAATTGAATGATTCTTAAGTCAGTCAGTCATTCAGTAAACCAAATTTATGCTAAAGCAAAGGTAAAAAGGCTATCCTACCTTTAAACCAGGTTCAGAGGTTTAACATAGAATTGTCACAGAACTCCATGTGGCAAAGGTCCTTCCTTCACTTCAGTTTCAATTACTTCCCATTTCTATTTGATCAAATCAACGAAAATTTCATTGAAGAGTATCCAACAGTTTGTAAAGCTGATAAAACTGCCCTGTTTCAAAAAAAAGCCCTTTAGTAGACATGAGTCAAGCTCTCATTTTAAACCTGTTATTAAAATAGGTGCCAATTTTCCTCTCTTCTAGTTCCACTGATGAGCTAGCCCAGAACTCTAACTTTGAGCCATGTTTCTAAACATGGTAAAGCTAAGAGCAGCAAAGTAATAAGGATAGGTCACTTTTGGTAATGACACACAAATTAAACTTTCAAGACATGTGCATAGCTTTATTCATCTACTTAGATCTAACCTTTTCATGGAGCTTCGGCAAAATTCGAGTGTGCAAAATGCATTTCTAAAACGTAATGCAAGCAAAGCTTTTCACATTTACACTGGCAGGAAATACAGAGAAACTAACAAGTCACAGTAGGGAGAGTTCAGATCTTTTTTTTCTTTTTTTTTTTTAATGACAGAATTGCACAGTTCATTATTTTGAGACAATTGTTGCAGACATAAATATTTAAAATTTTCTAAGCAAGGTGCTTTAACAATAAAAAATTTTAAAGTTGGAAAGAGCCAATAACTTGGATCATAGCTCACATAGAATTCCAAATGAAAGTGGACTCCATTATCTCCCTAGATTTTGCAAACAATGCTTTTTATAACACTAAAGGAAACAGCAAGCTGAAACTTCTTTCAAAGCACACAAGAAATGGTGTCATCACATTACTTGAAGAAGGTGCTGAGCGGGGAGGGAAAGAAAGTGAAGAATCCTTTTACTATTTCCCACTACAGAACAGCCACTAACAGACTAAGAACCGAAAAAAAAAAAAAAAAAAAAAAAAGAAAAAGAAACAACCAAAAAAGTAAATCAAATCACTTCCCAGTTTATAAAATAGTTCCAGTTTGTGACGAGATCTGTAACTTTAAACAGAGAGCACCAGTTGGGTGATAGAATGAGCATTTCATACTGCATAAAAATTAGTGAGGTGGTAAGAACCATCAACTATCTCAGGCATTGTAACATGGCCTTCCCAATTTTTTTTTTTAATATACATGCAAGGCACATTGATATAAAAATAGATCTCTGGCCAACAAATATATTAAATAAGCAAATTAAAATTTTGGCTTTGCAATATTGGCAACATCAAAATATAATCAGATAGCTTTGGACCACATCTCTCTCTCATATTCTTCCACCCCATTTGGTGTTTTTCCTCCATCATATTGGGTTCAATCTCTTTCAAGTTTGAGTATGTGCTTGAGAAATGACTTTTCCTCTTGTAAAGTAGCATAAGTTTATCTTTCCTAAGTAAAAGTACGCTAGAGAAGCAGAATAGTTGGTTTTGATTGATTTGATTAAACTAAATCGGATTGGCTTGGGGCAACATTATTTCTCCTCTGTATACAAACAAAAATAAGCTCCCAGTATATATAGTAGACAATTGTTTTCTTTCTAAAAGATCAGCAACAAACCAATGATACTACTTCCTTTAAGCCATTCTTCCCAACTCCTCTTTTTGAGGCAGAGGGAATAACAGAAGCAAAATTAAGATTTAAAAGATTTTCAGTAGTAGAAGACATTTTAAGGCCAAAACGTGTAATACTAACAGAATTTGTATTTTCCTAAGTTAATGTCCTTCATAGGCCAACACCATAAATAATTTGTACTGATTCCCTCCCAAAGAGAATTTTTAAATTCATTCACTTTTGTTAGTGGCTGTGCTACAGGAAAGGTATCAAAGCAACCTATAAAGGTATGGTATATAGTAATGTAAAAAGTGCATCACATTCTTGATTTTTCAGTTTCTCATAGCAGCAGCAGGATTAATCCAAGACAGAAAATAGTTGTATTCTCATCCTAAAAATGCAACAATACCTAATGAAATGTATTCAGTATCATGAAAGGATCCTCCTCCATGGAGGATAAAGGAAACAAACAGGGGTAAACTAAAGGCATTCATTCATATTTACATATTAAACCACTTTTGTTAACACCAAATCTTTACACCTAGCAAAAGAAATATTTAAGAATAAAGCAGACATTACTAAAGCAGTATCCATTTTTGGAGCCTTTGTTTAGCACCTGAGGAGAAAAGGATTTATGGAAAGCTCTGCAATTTGCCTCAAGTTGGTTTTGTTGGTCTACAGAGTAAAATTTTGATATGCAATCAAAGTGAAACTGAATTGGAAAATAAATGTCTGTAGCTATTTTAATAAGGCTGCAGAAAAGGGATACTGCAGTACTATAAAATGGCTTTAGAACTCTGGACATAAACAAAATCTTACGGATACATAGGGAAGTCTGAATCAGCAAACCCACTTGTGAGGATGGCCGTTCCATAGGTTTCTAGCACATAACTGCTATTTGACACTCCCAGTAATGCAAAAGCAATATACCATTCATGCTTCACCGAGTGTTTTTGTTGTGTAGACAACTTAAAACTATTTATTCGTAAGACCCTTCTTGAGTAGCAAAATGGTGTGAAATTTAGTTTAAAACTCGGTAAATTTTGAGTGAAGTGAAATTTTGCTTTTGAGTGAAGCCAATGATTCATCATTCTTTAAACCAACCCAGGGTGGTCCTGGTTCTCACACACCTGAACAGATTGATGTATATTTAAAAAGAAACATTTTAAGATACTTAAAGCAGAAGCCCATCTTTCTCAAAATAAAAGAATCCTGGTGCTCTGTCAATTAATTACATTAATGAAAATAACATCAATATTAAGAACTAATGATAACCTAATGCATCTCTGCAAACATAAAGCAGTTATTATTCTTTTAGTCTTATCCTCTGCCCCTCCCCTTTAAACAAATATCAACATTTTTGGGGAAAAAAGCTGAGCAAATTCTACCCTTTCTTTTAAAAACTCAACAGGAAAATTATGGGTAGGACTATTAAAAGACACTGCCTGATCAGAATCTACAACTGGTGCAGCATTAACAGACCTGATCATAATATGTATTTGTCCCACTATAGTGTGTTTTACACAGTTAGCACAGGTATACAAGAGAGATCATGTGTTATTTGAGGATATGGCTCAGTGGCATAACTATTCTCATAATCCTTGGAAAGTGTAGACTTTTCATCTATTTCTAGAACTTGAGGAAGAAAGCCTTGAAAGAATGACTTCCTCCTTATTCAAAGTCCTCTTATAAATTTCCTTGACTGTGGCCATTTGGTACATGACGTACAATTTCACTAAAAAAGTTTACAGCAAAAAATAAACCATTAGATGCCTCCAACTGGGTTAGCAACAAGCCTAACAACCAAGTACGGAACTACCACTGCTATGTAATGTTTTGTGAAAGAAACACATTTTGTACTGTGGACAACACTCATTGAGGTTTGTCATATTTTCCCTAGAAACGGCTATTTGAAAAAACAATGCAGCACTTTTTTTCCTTTATAAAGTTTTTGCAGATTCTGTGATGATTAGGGTAAGCAGATGATTAAGGAAAACAGCAAAATTCTAAACCTCTCCAGCCATTTACTTTAAGGAAAAACAAACTGCCATTAACAAATTCCTAGTTATTGTCTATCCACTCCTAGAAAGTAGAGGAGGAGGAAGGGCTGACTACAGATGCTGTAAATACATTGTATGTGAAAGCTCATTATTACTGAAGTCAGAGGAAAGGCTATGGAATTAACTTCAGTTCAGCAAAGTGGGGTGAATGAAGAGAAAGATAAATACACCCTGTCTTTTGTGGGGAAGGGGAATTATTCAAGACATCTACAAGAGAGTGGTATGTGACACAGACACCTACAATCAAGACAGATTTAAAAAGAAATCTTCACCCTTAATTAGTATCTTCATAGCTATTAAAAAAATAGGTCATGATTTCATTCTTAGTGCCATTTTTCAAATACTACCCTTTTAAGGATTAAAACCACCTGACTTTATTCTGTGTAATGAAAACAAATGGCACAAAATAAATACAAGTTCATTCTCTGAATACTAATATAATGTCTTACACACATTCATTTACTAATTTTTAATATCTCCTTCTCTCTCACACACACAAGCACTCAACAAACACACACACAGACACACACCTTTTCAGTCTTTATAATGGAGGGATGTTAAAAATCCCCTCTAGACTGTATTTGGTTTATGCTACAGTACTAATACTCTGAGTTGAAGAAAAATTCTTTATACCAAACAATAACACATCAATGTTATTTAAATGTGCTAAATTAATCACAGCTGAAGCTTACACAAAATAATCAGAAAACATCAACTCTTAAGATTTTTCTTTTTTTAATAAGTGCTCTGTAAGGAATTGTGTGAGGACCTAAGAAAGATTGCGACAAGTAGAGTTAAGTGTTACCAAACAGCACAAAGGAGACATGTCTCAAAGTCCTGCTTGTACCTAGGCAAGTAAGTCCATTAACCCAATGCCCCCAAAATACTGACAGTTAATTATGGGGCACTAGGGTTCCAGAAGGTTAAGAGACATCCCTAACTCTATACCTCTAACCATATAATCAAGGAAATTTCAGTGGGGAAATCAAAGTGAAATGTTGCATTGTTTCATTTAGAAGTGAGACTCAAAAACCTTTGGACAGACACAGAGATGGGGTACATTCTCTTTTTGGCTTCTCTAAACATGGAGGCCTGAGGGATATGGAAGGGAAGTAGGAAAGCAATGACAACTTTCAAAAGGTATTTTCAAGTAAGTGTTGCTTCTAAATTAAAAATTCAGATGCGGGCTGTTTTTTTTTTTTTTCCTTTTAAAATATATATTCATTCAACCTCTGTATATCACAAACCCAGAAAGTGTCTTGTGAGTTGTGACACAGAAGAGCTTTCAAATTCCAGGTAAGCAAAATGGATGTTTAAAAAGAGGGTGACAAGGGGAGAGGGAGAGAATCTGGCCCTAAGGCGACAAGTGGTTACACAAGGCAATTGAACACACAGCAGAACTTTAAAACCTGTAAAACAAACTGGAGCCTTTTTTTTTTCCTTTAATCAACCTTGTATCTTTTTTTTTTAACCTTTTGAAAATTTTTATTTAAAAAAAAAACACAAAAACACAGACTTCTTTCACTTCAGTATGTGGTATGATGCATTTTCCAGTTTGTTCAATGCTTTAAAGCTCAAGGATGCCTCTGCTTTCAATTGTACATGGGCCTGAAGCATCCTAGCTTTTGGCAAGCAGGCAGGAGACTCAACAAAAATCAAAATAGAACAAGGCAGACTAAATGCAGGGCACATCTGTAAACATATTATACATTTGCAAATTACAATATCTGTAAAAGTGATACAGTTTACAGGGGAAATGAAACTATCTGGAACTGGCCTACCACAAGTTTCTGAACCTGGACTGATACAATAAGTTATTATATATATATATTATGTATAAAAGTTTTGTTTACATCAAGTGGAATTGGCAATCCATGCTTATACTTTTAAAATCTAAGCAGGGCAGAAATCCAGACTATAAAGATATTTTCTCTACTCTATGCTGAGTCCAACAGCTTCTTTCACAAACTACTTGTTAAAAGCCTCAAATAATCAAAACAAGAAAACTCATCCATACTACAGTCGCTCAAAACTGGACATTTCTTAAGCAAAAGGGTTGAGCAGAAGTAGTTACTTTCTCCCCAAATACCCCTGGGGATCCAGTCTACTTTTATTAGAAGACTACATCTCTCTATATAAATGCCCTGCTATTTTAACCTGTATTTGACATACATGGATATACTAATTTCTATGTGTGTGTGACGCAATGCTATGTCAGGCCAGAGAACTTGTTTTTACGCCACTAACACCACCCAATCTTAAATTGGACCCTTAGTTTCTGCACACACAAAAAAACTTATTTTAGCATGCTATATACAAGCTGCAGTGCAACAGGATGGTAATGTGATGATAAGACAGGGCTAATGCTCTTCTCTGCCCAAAAGAAAATTTCCAGAATTTCACATTATTTTCTTTAAAAAACCCATTTGCTCTAGTATTAAAATATATTTATTAAGATATAATCAGAAGCTAATAAGCTCAAAAGTATAGTCTGAATGGAAACACACCTTCTATAGGCAGGGTTTATTACCTCCTCACTGGCTAAAAACATGAAGTTTCATAGTTTTCATGGACTTTTTTCTTCCCCCTTTAGATTATTTCTGAGAAATTAAAAGAGAATTTACAGAAAGGTACAGAAGTTTCTCTTCAGATGTTTGATGAAAAACAAGAAAAACAGCACATTTAGTGTTAGTGACAGAGAGCAAGTCCGGAGCACCTACAGTTGAAAAGCAGAATATATTTTTGCTCCCACTTACACAATTACATTAAAATATGGGCACAGGAGTATTTTTCCATATTAAATATCTAAAGCCAATTGTTTGTTCTGTAACTTTTCTTTAAATGACACTCATGGATTCTTTACTTATTAAAGTCCAATATGTAACCAAAGCCAAGTGAACTATGTACCACCAACTATTCCAGAACTGTAGAACTTCAATGCCCTCCCCTATCCCCACCCCACAAAAAAATAAAAGGAAAGAAAGGAAATATTTCCCCAACACCCCACAGAGGCTGCTTAACTCCTGGCAAGACATGCAAATCATATTCTCTAAAAAAATACACCCCTGCAAACTTCAAGGCATTTTATCCAGCATTCTCGCAGGGCTCATAGTATAACCAAAAGATCAAGGGAGGAGTGGGGAAAAATGTTGAATCATTCTGGGTTCCCCGTGATTAGTGTATCACTTTAGTCACAGAACAAGATACAGAGATCTTTAAGTGGATTTGCCTTTCCAGTGGGTCATTTGTTGCCCAAGTTGGTGACAGCAGGAACTTTAGAACCACGCTTGTTAATAAGTCCATATTCATTAATCACTTGCATTCACACTTAAAAACGAAAACTAACAAAAGAAAAAAGAAAAAAAACTATTCAGTACCAGAGATTAAATAACCATGTGTAGTCTCTTGAAATAAATTTGATTCCTTAAGAAGTCTAATTACTTTCAGGTGCCTTTTTTTTAAATAACTATATATATATATGTATATATATATATATTTGTATATATTATCCTGTGATTCTACTTATGGTTCCTCTGCTGCGTTGAAGATCTAGGAGCATAAAAGCCTTGTGTCCCCCATGAACGGTGGCTCTAATGCTGCAGAAAGGTTACAAATAGGCAGTCTGGTCCTTCATTGATCTGGACTATCCATGGCTTCATTGTAAGTGATTATCCTTTTGGGATCTGGAGGAAAGTTTAAAAAATAAACACATAAATAAAAACAAAGTCTGAAATCCCCAAATGCCCATGTTCAAAAAACAAATCCCAAATAACCATCATCATGTAAACTCCTTTTATGAAAACACAATTTAAAGGCCATTTCCTCTTTGTATCAACACATGTGTGATTCACTTTTTCTCAAATAAATCCACCTCAATGGATTCCCAGCATAAAGGTCCTCGAGCCAGTGAAGGGCCTCAACACCTACACGTTAAATAAGAGGGTTGAGTTCAATTAACCAGGACAATGTGTTTCTCCTGATTATAAAAGTAGCACATTTGAAAAAAGGAGACAAAGGTTAAGTCATCAATAATCCAATACTAAAGTAAACACTTAGATTTATTTTCTTTTGTTCTTCTCAGCAAAATGAAGTCAAAATTTATTTAAGAAATGTGGATTGTCTATTAAGGAACTGCTCAAGAAACACCTAGCACCAAAAATTTCAGGTTAAATTAAAGCAAAACTACCAGTTCAGTCCTAATTATTACTTATTTCTTCCCTCTAATTTCCCATAGCACCACCAGACTTTATTCTCAGCAACAGCAAAAACCTGTGGATATCCTAGGTTGAAGTATAAAACAGTCAGAATGTGTCTGGGCAAAGACTCCAGTGTTATTTTAAATTGCCTTTATTTATCTGTATGCCCCCCTCTTCTGGAGAGCAATGTTTTTATTACATACTATGTCTATCTACCCTAAGAACTTTTTGAAGTACACATGCTTTAATGAAAATAAAACTTGTCAACCTAATAGAAAAGTATAAAGGCCTGAAAATAATATCGAAGAATTCAAGCTCACCTGAGGCTAAGAATCAATCTAACTTAGTCCAGAAACAATATCCTTTCTAGAACTCCAAGGGACATCCATTAGCAGCCTGCCAGGAAGGCAACACTCAATTCTTAATAGTTAATAACCATTTTAGAGTAAAAAATAGGTAGGTCTACTTCTGCAGGGTATATTTTCTAGTCTATGTTTTAAATGTGTGTTTGAATAAGGAGGTACACAGAAAGCAATTCAAAATAATTTAAGAGCTTGCTAGTTATTTTCAGGTCATGGCTATGTTAGACAAAAAAGACCTGGCCTAAGAATAAGAGAGGATGGAAGAAGAAGCAATGCTGGAAAATCGGGGAATCTTACTTTCTAGTCCGGACACTTTCTAGTTTATATAGTAACCCCTCTGTGCCTCAGTTTCCTAATTTGTAGTAAGAAAACAGAATTTCTAATGCCTTCAAGTTCTGAAATTCTAGGACTTTCACATTCATCTGAAATTCACTTATTTTAACTAGCAAGGTGGATGGCAAGTGGGATCCAGCCCTGTAAGTGGGCTTAGAGGGCTCTGAAAGCCAAAATCTATTATTAGTGACTGACTCTCCAAACCAATACTCACTTTATTTCAGGTATCCCACAACTAACATATTTTATTGTATTTGGAAATAAAGCACTCAATAATTAAGATACGCAATTTTCAGTTTTTTGAAAATTCCAAATTATCCAGATGTGGATTATCCACTCCCTCTGCCCTCCTGCTACTCACATCTTGTTTACGGGAGTGAAGGAAGCTAATCTGCTATTCTGTAGATTTCTAACCTTCTTTGCAGAGAATATACAGCCCAAATAAGGTTTTTAAAACAGCTAATATTTTTATGAACTATGAATTTCAGTTCTTAGGCTACCGTTTGTCTATCACACAAATACAGATAAAGACTGGCCATAAGGACATTTTAGGTAACCTAACCATTCTTACCTTGCTTCTGCAAATTCCAAACAGATTCCATTTCTGCAAAGAAGGAAAAAAAGGATTATTTTTATACACCAAGTTTTGTAGAGCGAAGTTTAAAGCTATGCTTTTCACTTTAAACCTAAAAAACCTAGATGGATTATTGCTGGGCTGGAGGTAGCGCTGGGTTCTATGAAACCCAGACAAAATATTCATATTTTCCTTTAATTCTTGAGAGTGTCACTGAGATGGCCTTAAATGTTGATTACAGAAAATCAATTATTACCTGAAATCAAATTGCCAAGAGAACAATCTGTCTGCACAAACAGTAAAGATATGCACATGCATGCTACAGATAAAATGATATTTTTGTAATAGCTCATTGTTATTAAAAAACACCAAGTATTTTTTGTCAACCCATCATCCTTCAACAAGGTGCCGACGTCTTTTGAATGAAGCATTCATCAAATTTAATTAAGCTTGACACTTAAAATGCCTTATTAAAATTTTACTTAACTCTGTGTTATAGGTAAGTAGTTCTCTCCTACAAACCCAACCTACTCTTCTTAACCCATAAGGTCAAAATGTCAATCCATACCTATTTATTAATAACAACACAACCCTTACCTGTTCCAATTCCATTCAAATGTGACCATTTACAATGTGCCTATTTTAGTATCTTAGAATAAGGGAAGTAGGTACATGACCAAACTGTAGTGACATACAGAGAGGGCAAGAAAAACTCTACCTGGAAGCATAAGAAAAAGCTTCACAGAAGGGATATTTGAAGGCTTGAGGAATAAGACAGTAGACGACTATTACACCACAAGAACCTAAGAACTGTTCCTTGAAAGGAGATTAATGTAAACAAAAACTACTTAGTAATAGGAATGACCTATAACTAACACTGAGAATAAGTGCTCTTCCACAGCCCTATACCTACCATTTTGAAAAGACAAAAAGGCGATTCTTATTCTGTATAACTGGACTGTCTGTAACTGTATTCTGTAATTTATCAGCAACCAATTATAGTTAAGGAAAAATAAAACTGGAGCTCATTAAGATCAGATACATCTGAACATGGGTTATAGTTAAGGTACAACATAATAGCTCCCCAGGGCTAAAAGGAAGTAAGTGTCTAGATCTAAAATTATTACTTTTTGTTTTATGTGAATGGATGGGGTCAGGGAATGGTAGAATCACATTCTCCCTGCCCCCACCCCATCAAACTCACTTCTAAAAAACCTGCTAAGATTTTTTGAAAATTTGTCAAAATTGCATGTTTGGAGTAATGGGTTAATTATTCAAAATGATCAAAGAGTTACCCAGATAAAATCCCATTCAAGGTATCACAGCGATTCCCTGATTAAACAAAGACTGGGAATAATGCACTGGTTGCCACTTGGTCCAAGAGCTTAGATGGATGCTATGGCCTTTAAATTGCTGAGCAGATGCCAATCTAAAGATTGGCAGGAAAATTCCCATCTCCTAGGAGGTCTAAGGAGAGAGAATTGCAACCAGTCTAATCTGGGGAAAAAAAGAAGATATATCAGGAAAGGAATTCTAGTCATGGCACTCACGTATCTATCACTTCAATATAATTTCTAATCCCACTAGTTTCAGGCAATTAGGAGTAGCTGCAATAGTCATTAGAGCTGTTATCTACAAACTTCTGGATCTCAGAATGGCTTACTTTAAGAAGTCCAAAGATAAGCCTTCCTTTGGTTGACCTCACTACAGAAAAAATTAATCCGACCACCTTTCCCCCTTTTATAGTACAGAAATCTCCCATTTTGCAACAGATAAATTCCTGAGTTGTGTATACACATATTACTTGATGCTCATTATTTAAAGTCTGCTTAATGCAAAGATACATCTATATTTAGTTGTATGTTGTGAAAAGAAAAGAACAATAGAACTTTTCATTGTTATAGCCCGCCTATGCTATAACATTTTCCTTTCTCTTCCCAGCCTAAAACCTCAACCTGCCGCTGCCCCACCGTTTTTTTTGGTGGGGGGGGCGGCGGGAGAAGGGCACTACATTCAAGAGTCACAGTAGCAGCATACTATTGTACTTCTAAAGCTGAGTAAACATACACATTTAGAATAAAGACAAAAATAACTTTGCAAACATCCCATTTCTTTAGTGGATTGAAGACATTTCCTTAGCTTCAACTAGGACATTCAGCTTTACATTCTACTCTAATAATTTTAAATTATTTCTGGCAAGAAAATTTTATTACCCTCAAATATGGGCTCTGGAGTAGTGAATTTGACTATGACTTCTGAGGAGGGAAAAGGGATGCTGACTTAGTTAAAAAATTAGTCATGGGCCAGCCTAGCTTCCAGCCAGGAAATCAGCATTATCTGCAGTGTTGTACTGAGAAATGAATGCAATTCCCCTTCCTGCTATTTAATATCAATTACTTCTATAACTAGTAGCAACTTGATCTCCTTGACTAGAATTTAATGTTTCCATGAAACTCCAAGTTAAGATGAAAAAGAAGGGGAAATAAATCAAATATTGTTTGCAGGATTATATGCCATGCTTCAACCACTCTAAAAAGACTAACAAGAAGCTAGTGACAGAGAATACATGGGAAATAACTGAATGACATTTTGCCCTCTTTTAGGTTACAGAAGTTTGGATTCAGACATTAAATATGAAATGAGTTTCTGTTTAACTTTATAACAAGAGAAGCTGAACAAGTATAAAGAAGCCTACAGAAGGCACCTTGAACTATACAGAATCATAACATAGCATAACATTAATCTTTTTAACACTGCCCTCTTCTACACGCATGCACTCACACACACACACACGTCTAACTTCCCAGTTCTTTTAAAACAGGAATCACATCACCCAATTATGTAAACAGTTATTGAGAAACAGCCACAGGGCCAAACTTGGTAGGCAATTTTGTCATGATTCTATCATTTAAACTACCACCACCCAAGTTTGAAATTTTACTGTATCAAAATTTTAAAAATTCAAATATTTAGTAATGCCACTCAAATGAATAAAATGTAACATTCAATTTTCTAAAGCAGACTACCTTCTATGTAGTTCCCCATCTCAAGGCTTCCTGTAGTAAATGTCCAATTACCTACAAGTTCTTAATTCCAAGTGGATTAAAAAGCACTACTTAGGGGATAGGGATATAGATGCAAAAACAGAAAGAAATGCTCTGCCTCTGTGAGCTTAGTAGAGTAGGTAGGTAGCTTTTCTAGGTAGAAGAAACATCAGCACAAACAAAGCTTGATGGTATTTTAAACAAGGTGTGCTAATTTAAAGCAGTCAGCCAACTGGGTTCTACATATCACTTGTTTTTGCAAATAAAGTTTTACTGGAACAGAGCCACGCCCACCGCTTTTGTGTACAAGGCTGAACCAATAACAACAGAGACTGGCTCACAAAGCCTAAAATATATACTATCTGGTCCTTTTATAAAACAAGTTTTCTGACCCAGGCTTTAGCAGTCACAGGTAATTTAGTAAGTCACTAAGAGGAAAAGATTTAGACAAAGAACAACACTATTCAGGGAACAAAGCTGAAAGTCATCAAGAAGGAAAGATTTAGACAAAGAAAGATGCCTTTTTGCTATTTTGGGGAAAGAGCACAAAGCATTCATAAAGAAAAGTTTGTTATTTAATTACATCGGTGAAGGGAACTTACTGAAGAAATATGAGGTTATTAACTAAATATTAGGAATGATTCCTCAAGGCAGCTGAAGAGAATGGATGAAATGACAATACAGAAAAAGAGCCCAGTAAATGTTACTGCAGAAGTAAAGAATTTAGGACAGTTGTATTAGAGATAGAAAAGAATGGAGATGTTAGAGAGGATCCATATAAACCTAACGATAAGGGTTGTATTTGTATTGTATGTTAATTCACTGAGAGGGAAGGCAAGAAAGAGCGAGCAAGTTTTGGGAAAAAAATGAATTCAGTTTTACAAACACAGAATTGGTGTGATGTTGAATTGAATATACGTGGTCTGAACTCAGCATAAAAGCAGCTGAAGAAGTCTTAAGCTTAATTCACAGCAACAGAATTAAATGAGATTACCCAGGAGTTCAAAAGCATGAAAAGGGGACTGAAGGAGCACCAACATTTGAGAAAAAGAGAATGATACCAGGAAGGTTATATCAAACATACAGGAAGTAGGAAGAGTGGGTAGAGTTAAGGAAATGGAAACTAGAGAATTCAGGGAGGGAGTGTTCAACTACTGCAACTCTTACCCAAAGTTAAGACATTTGTAACTTTCTAGTTACCTATCCCCTTTTCTCTAGCCCAGTGCCACCGCCCTGGTTCAAGCAGTGGTATCCTATGCACATTTCTGAAGTTGTCTTTTAACTGCTCTCTTATGCAGTTAACTGAGCCTCACTTTCTATTTTCTACACCATGGTTATAATTCTCTTCCTTTAAAAATATAAATCTGAAAGTGACCACACTGCTCAAAACATTTCAATGGATTCCCACTTGCCTACATGGAGACTGGTTCTGTGTATGTCTCATATAAAATTTATTTGTAGGGCGTCCTTGGTGACGCAGTGGTTAAGACTCTGCCTGCCAATGCAGGGGACGCAGGTTCAAGCCCTGGTCCGGGAAGATCCCACATGCCACGGAGCAACTAAGCCCATGTGCCACAACTACTGACCCCGCGCTATATAGAGCCCATGAGCCACAACTACTTAAGCCTGCACCTAGAGCTGGTGCTCCGCAACAAGTGAAGTCACTGTAATGAGAAGCCCGCGCACCGCGACAAAGAGAAGCCCCTGCTCTCTGCAACTAGAGAAAGCCCACACGCAGCAACAAAGACCCAAAGCAGCCAAAAATAAGAAATGAAATAAAAAATAAATTTATTTCTAGCATTTGACACAGTGGCTGATACATTAATAAATAAATTCAATGACTAAGTTAAAGATTTAACTTGCACCATTCACCTTCCTTGAAACAAACTGAATTTCTTCTTCAAACACTATTTCACTTCCACCTAAAATATTCTGACTCTCCTTCTACAAATAAATAAGCCAACGTTCACTTCTTTTTTGAATCCTGACTACCCTCATCCCCTGACCCCACCCACTCACCTTAGCAGTTTCTCTATATTCTAAATGCATTTTTCTATAGAGTAATCACACTAGTAATAAATTTCTTTCCATGTGTTTCCCCATCAGACTGAGTTCCTTAATAACATGAACCCTCTCTTTTCATCTGCTTATCACCACACACAGTGCTTGACATAGTAAATAAATATTGATTTGAACCGAATACTACTCATAAATCTATCAAGGAAGTAATAATATAGAAAAGTAGTTTTAGGTAGACCCATTTGAAACTGCTATTATTCAACCTGTTTTGACCTACAAAAACAGCAATTTCGTATGGTTCAACCAAATAGATTAATCTTCTAATTCTAAAATCCTTCAAAGAAAAAGACTGAAGAGGGTTAAAGCTGACTAAAAGCTTAACTGTTTGCCTTTAAAACTGAAAGATACTACTGTCCCAGTTTAATAGAACATTTAAAAAAAATCATTTATAAACATTTTAAGAAGCACGTAATGGCTCCCCACAAAAAGAAATCATATATAAGGCAAAACAAGCTGATTCTCACAAATGAGAACCCCCAGATCAATTTATCAGTAATCATGCCTTCCAACCCCTTATTAAGACATTTTAGATCAATTTCTGTAAAATTCTGCAAGGGTGGTGGCATAAATTTAAATTCTGCTTTTTCTCTAGTTTAGATTTACCTGTCTTTTGATGATTTCTGGCTATCCCAACACTGTGTTTTGCTATCCTGACTTCCTCCTTCTCAATCAGTCACTGTACCTACCTACCTATTCTTTTGCTTGTCAGAAATTTCTCCCCACCCTTTTCTTTTTCTTTTCATTTTGACTATACCCATAAAGAAATACTGTACATTTTCAGGTAAAGTTGATTTAAGGTAGTTGTTAAGTCACCACCTTTTCAGTAGATGCTTAATGAACTACTCTTCAGTGTACCAATCTCAATCCTACATTCCCAATTTGGAGCAACACCAACAGACAACAGAATTGTCTGGACAACCTCTAAATACACACAATCGAAACTTGGAGCACTTATTCTATTCCAGATTACTTTTAAAGGTTAAATATCAAATTCAAGTTGCTTACAATGAAACTGCTACTACTATGATAGTAATAGACAATTTCTGTTTTTATAGCATGGGTGATGACTTCCCTCAGGACTTCAGCTAATGAAATCTAGGGGTTAAATTTTAGCTTCTATTAAATTCCTTACAAGTTACCTTCCAGATTAGTAGCAAATTACTGTACTCATAAAGCAGAATTAATGAGAAATCAAGTACCCAGTATGGATGTTAAAATGCAAAGTCACTGGGAAAAAAGGATCTTACACAATTATTAAGAATTCCTTGTCACATACGTTCCTATATGTCCCATATTACAGAGAGGGGAAAAAAGGACTCTTCCCAAATATAGGATATTCAGCTAGGACTGAAACCAAATTCAAATCTGCAGGCACCTATTAATAAGATTATTAGAAAGATAGCCTTGATGGCACAATTATGGAGCAAATGCAATACAGTGAAAAGGCTTATTAAGCACTGTGTTAACGGGAGAAAATTTAATATTCAGATCTTTTTGTGAACAAATATATAAACTGTATGTATAGTTCCCATCAGTTTTACGGATCAATTTAATTAACCATAACTTGCCTCCTCAATATCCTGTTTCCCTTGGGAGATTGGGATTGACATATATACACTAATATGTATAAAATAATAAGAACCTGCTGTATAAAAAAATACATAAAAAATTTTTTAAAATCCTGTTTCCCATTAGAAATAGAAATATTTATCAGTTCCCTCTTGCCCTTACCCAATCTAAAAACTTTAAAAAAATAAATGTTTGTTCATTTTTGGATGAATAATACATTCACATGACTGCAAATACAAAGGGGAAATCTTTGTTACTTCTCTGCCGGGATTATTCCAAGAGTCTGACTAATCTTTTACTTCTAGTCACCAGAAAAATGGCTTCTAATCGACTCTACAAATTGGTGCCACATTAATCTACCCGAACAGAGATCTACAAGTCAATTGTTTAATACCAACCCAGTTTTTACAGCAGTTGAGTACAATCTGGTAACACAAAACAAAGGCTGATATACTTATTTTATAAAATTAGAAAACCCAGGCCTAAAAATAAATGATTTGCCCAAGTACATAGGAATTAGGAATAGCATTAAAACCCCTGTCTTTTGTCAGTTTAAATTACTTCCATTCTACCAGCCTATCTCCCTGATATTCAGTGGCTCCCCCTGCCTCCAGATGGAAATTAAAAACCTCCATGATCTGGCAGCAATTTACCTTCCTTCTCTTTTATATCCCCTCACCACATCCAAAATGGATATCTTCCTACCTTACTTGTTTTCCAACTTTTCTGTTCTTTATCTTTCTGTTCTCTGTATTTCCATTAAGTCAAAAATCTTACCCCCATCCATCAAAATCCAGTTTAAATGCCACTGCCTCCAGGAAAACATACTCTGCATTTACTCTTCCTACCTTTACTCCAGTAAGAAACTCTCTCTCCCCCAACTAAAATCTCTTATTTTTATCCTTCTTATGACATTTAAAATCCTTGCCTTAAAACTTGTTTATTGTTTTCTCCTCTACTGAAGTTCTTTAAAGGAAAAGACTCATCCTGTGAAAGCAAGTCTTCCACAACTAGGCCTATGGGAGGTACAACATTAAGAGGAAAACAAATTATTGCACAACTCCTTAGAAGTACAGAAAACTGTGACAGAAAAGAAAAAAAAAAAGAATTAAGCTGAGGAAAGTTCTCTATAGACCTAGAGTCCCAATCCTAGTCGGCAATTAGAACCACCCAGTGAGTTAAAAAATTTTTTCAATCCAGGACCCAACTCGAGTGGATCAAACCACTTATGCCAATAACCTGCCACCTGTGGAGGTAATACACAATTTTTTAAAAATTTCATGCAATAGCCTAGAGCTGCCTTAGGAATATTTTACACTAGACAGCTTTCATTTTGACTCACCCCATCAAAAATTAAATCTTACACTATTTATCTCCCCTGCGTCTCTATGTGCTGGGTAAATTTTATCAAATCAAATTATTTAATGAATACTCCAAAATGTCAGCATTTTGAATGCTTAATATCCTTTAGTGTAGTGTTAGCCAGGCAAGATAAATTAACTGGTTTAAATTAACACATTAACCACACAACTCACACCAATCAATGTTACTTCTTGGCTTCAAATGACTTTAGACCATTTCAAAACTAAAGATATCACCTCAGAAAGTTAGGATCTAGTATTCTAAGCCTTTGACAACAAATCAAAGAGTTCTACTAACTAAGCATTCTGAGTAATTACTTTGAAGGTGGCAATGGTTATATGTCTTGGGTATGTGCATTAAAAGCCATCACTCTAACATACTCAAAGTATCAATGAGTAAAATGCTGATACCTGGAATTTGCTTTTAAAAACTCCTAAGAGTGTGGAGGTGGGTAGATGAAATAAGAATGACAATGTTTTCTAAATGTTCAAGCTAGATGATGGGCACATTGGGGTTCACTGTACTATTTGGCTCCATTTTTAAATATACATAAATATATTTATATACTTATATATACTTAAGTTTTTCATAATCAATTAAAAAATTATCACTTTAAAGTTTTAATTCAAGTGTCACTTGAGATAAATAGGAGAAGAGGACCTACCTCTTAACTTAAATACTGGTACTGCTATGTCATGGTACAATATTCCCCCCAAAACCACAAAGATTAACAGTCTTATTTCTTAAGAAAAGTTAGTAGCATATTTATATCAAAAGCTATAAGAAAAATCCCAAGAACAAGAATTCCCATCAATTCCTTTTTTATGCCTCACTGTATCTTCATTTCACATCCCTCAACTAAACATTCAGATTTTTAAAATCTGCAGTAACTAATGTTTAAGACCACAGGTAATTAATATTTAATCTAAAAAATGTGCCATTCCTGTCGAACTGACATAATGCACCCTCCTACCTACTATTTCCAAATAAAGTTGCTGAAGGGCTTATTTTTGAAGTTAGGAAGTATGCACAGAACTTCCAATTCTAACTTCATTCAACTTACTCAGTACTAGTTTACTTTTGAACATTTAAAGGTCATACTAAAGGATCAAGAAAATAATACAAGTGCTCTTTCAAAGGATAGTCCAATAAGCCCCACTGATTACTGCCTCTTTTAGAATTTTAGAACACTTGAAAAAAGGGCAAGCCTTCCTTTAAGAAAAAGATCTTCATATCTTCAAAAGGTTGTGACCAAAACAAATTCAAATAAAAGAAAAATTAGTGACCTAATGGATTTGGTAGGAATTCAAAGAACCTGCCACTTTGGGACCTAACTGAACTGAATATTACCTGTTTGTTCTAGGGAGGAAAAAAAAAAAAAAATCAATACCAATTTCATCTCAATAATGTCCAACTACAAAACTCAAACCGATGCACTTTACTAAAGCAAATCTTTCAGTTACATCAGCAAAAGTAAGTACAACTGCATCCAGGTAGGGGTATTTAGCTTATCTAAATACCATGGATTTCATAGTTAGTTAGCCCATCTATAGGACAAGTGCATACACAGAATACCTAAGAATAAACAGGAGTTAATACTGCCATTTTAAAAGGCCCGCATTTCTCCATAATAAACATCATACATAACACCAACAACCAAGCTCCCAATGGAACAACTTGTCCCAGAATTTTTCCAGGTTGTGGGAGAACATAACACAACCAGATATCTTCTCAGGCTCACACAACCACCACCAGTATAAAGTAAAGATTTTCCAAGTACAGCGGTCTCTGGAGGGCAGATGGCACAGAAAATATCAAAAACACCCAACTCCCCTGGCAGAATTTAACATATAATTAACCAATATCTTAAGAAACTAAGTATTTCTTTTTTACCCTAACTTTCCTAAAAACATCCAGCTCTTGATTAACGCGTATTCACTTCCGAAGAGCAGTGCTGGAGAAAAGTGTAAACAGGTAATTTTATCTGCCAGGATTTCTACTCCTAAACTCCCAGAAGGCAATTCTACTATTTACTCCTATTTTTTAAAGGAAGAAAAATTTAAAAGGATATCTGCTTATTTTACTAAATGTCTTACAATCTGCAGCTAAAGTATGGAGACTAGGTAATTTGCTTAGAAGTCACATAAATAGCTTTGTTATGCATCTATGAGGCAGTGATTCTTCCAGGGAGAATATGGTAATTACCTTATCCCTATTATCTGATATGCTATCTCTTCCCTGCAGTTGCAAATCATTGCCTAAATGAGCTACTGTTAAAAATGGGACTGTGCAGTATATATTACGCGTGTGCGTGCACGCATGGGGTATGGATTTGTTAGGGGAGGTAGAGAAGGAAAACTGAAAACCACTGTTCTCCAAAGCACAGAGATACTTGTAACATCATTTGTAAACATCATTCATGAAACAAAAAACATTGTTTTAAGTGGGAGTTTGGGATTAGCATATGCAAATTGGTATATATAGAATGGATAAACAACAAGGTCCTGCTGTATAGCACAGGGAACTATATACTCAATATCCTGTGATAAGCCACATTGGAAAAGAATATGAAAAACAATGTATATATGTATAACTGAGTCACGTTGCTGTACAGCAGTAATTAACACAACACTGTAATTCAACTATACTTCAATAAAAAATAAATTTTAAAAAACGGCTACAAAAATACTGCAAAAACAAACAAACCAAAAGAACATTATTTTAAGGATTTAAATTAGTTATGCCAAATAGCAAATTTTTCCTTAAGACACAAATAAGCCTTATCCTAAGAAGGTTATTAACATGGAGCTTGAAAGATATCTGGTTCTTTTTTAACATGGGCTTTGGGGCTGTGACAGGTGCAGACTCCCAAGAGCCTGGTCCATACAATGATGATTGTACCTGCTATTGTAGTTTGATTATTTTCTAGTTACCTTTTAGCACCCGTTATTCCTTCTTATAAGAGAAAAAATTAGTTGACACTCCACCTTTTTGGACTCCTCCAAAACACTGCTCCTACTCATTTTAAGCAAATTAGAACAAACAAGTGAGCTCACTAATAAAGCAGCATATGATATAAAAAGCAAAGGAGAGGCAACACCTGTTCAAAGAAAAAATTTAATATTCCTTGAACAAAAGGCAGGAGGTCAATTATCCTTGTCTATATAAAAAGAAACACTTTTAAGTTGGAAAAGTGAACACTCCTTCTAAACTTTAACCATACTGTTTTCAAAGACCCTGAATTAGAGTCTGATATCAGCTGCTTATCAACATTGTTACTCTCAACTAAGCTCTGGAATTCTTGTAGAATCTCATAGTAGCTTCCAAATTTCACTCTTAATACAACAGGCAATAAATGTATATTAAAATGACCAGTAAGAACCTTCATATAGGAAACAAATAAGTTACCTTTAGTGTGATATACAATAGCAGCCCTCAGGTCAAAAGAACCCCAGCTATCATTCCTTTCTAGGCCTCTCTGGTATCTCTGTTCTTTGGCGGAGCCTAACAAAGTGTTCGTAGGAGACGCCAGAGGATTTTGATTTTCTATCTCATAGTCCTTTGAGAGAAACACTAAAGCACCTTGACTACTGGTGTCTGCTTTTTGCAGGTCACCTATATGACTGGGTTCCAAGGATAAGGCTCCACTCTCACTAGTAGTCCCAGATTTTAGAATGCTACCCAGAACTTGAGGACTAGTCCGTTTTTCCAGCTCATAAGCCTTGGGAAACACAGGATGCTCAGTTCCTGAGGGGATTATTTCAGCACCCTGTGAAACCAAAGTGGCAGGATATTCCCCTTGAAATGTCACCTCCATCACTTTATGATCTGATGATTTCCCAGTAACAGTCTCAGGGCCAGCACTGGGCTCATTGATAAATGATAAACCCCACTGATTCTGGAAGATATCCCCCAGGTTTTGCTGATCTGTCTGAGAGGGTAGATCCACTTGTGCTGTGCTCAACAGCACAGTTTGCATATTTGAAGGGTAGATAAAAAGGCTGGACTTAATTTGTTCAACAGCTGCTGAAGTCAGACTCATGTCTTGGAGAACTGAATCAGTCCCAGAAGAGATGGGTGTTAGAGTATTAGCAGCAGTAGTTAGCAGTGGCTGACCCCCAGGAGAATACACACTTGCATCAGTCCCTGCTAAAACTGGCCCATTAGAGAAGCTGGCCGAAGTAACAGATTTCAGCGCTGACATAGGGACCTGGGATAATCGACTTGAAGATTGGGTCTGAGTTTCCCCAGTAGATGACGAAGAGGATGAAGATGAAGATGGTGACACGGAAGAGTTCTGTACAGTTTTGTTGAGGTTTTCCTTAACTTTGCTTGCATAACTTATTTTAGGAACTATTTTAGCACTGCTATTGTCCACTGGAAAAACTGGGGGTGGTTTAAATAGGGTCCACGAGTCCTCTTTGGAGGCAACAGCAGAAGTATGCTTTCCTTTGGGCCGATCATCAAACTTTTTGCTGCTCACACCAGGCTTAATATCAGAGCTTTTCCTCAGCATATCACCCACAGCAGGTTTTCCTCGACTTGGTCCTCCCGGCCCAGTTTCATACTTCCAAATGGGCTTTGAACCATCTACTCGATTTCCCTTTTGTTCACTGTAGTCAGGCTTGAAAGTTTCAAGTCCCTGTTTTAAGGTTGGGACATTGGTCTCTTGTTGCATTATTTTGTCCTGCACTAAATTAAGGTTTTCACAACCCTTGGCACTATTGCGCCTAGCTTTCCTTTTTTTAGGAGTGGTATATCCGCTCTCAGATCCACTACCATCATTATCTGCTCCTTTGCCCATATAACCATTAGCAATATAGCCAGAATTATTTGTTACAACACCATTTGGAATTGCTACGGTATCAGTCTTGTCTACAGATTGGTTCTCTCCGGATTTATTTTCATAAGACTTCCCATTCTTTTTGTCCATACTGTTTTTCTGAATGAAATTCCTGGTTTTAATTCCTGCTTTCCCAAAGGTGCTGGACTTTACAGTCTGCTTCAGATTAGTGTCTACAACTTGTTGGTTGCCATTGAGGACCCTGGAAATAGGGTTGGTGGCTTCATCAGAACCCAGGTTCTTTAAAGATATTTCTCTTTCTCCAGCATTACCATTTAGTTCACCATAGCCTAGGGAAAAAAAGGTTAAAAAAATTACAATATGTACATAACAACTATTCATTTACAACATACTAGACACTTTGACTTCAGCTTTATGTTATTATTTCATAACTCTATGAGAAAACACTTGTTAGTCCCATTTCACAGATTAGGAAGTTTACTAAGCAAGAGACAGAACTGACCTGGTACCAAACCAGAGTCTAAGGTCAGAAAGAAGATGACATCTTAAGCATAATATCTCTCACCTAACAGGATCAACCTTCCCATCATTCTCACAAGGCTGTTATAAAATTTCCTTTATAGGGACTTCCCTGGTGGTCCAGGGGTTAAGACTCCATGCTCCCAATGCAAGGGGCCCAGGTTCAATCCCTGGTGGGGGAACTAAGATCCCACATACCATAACTAAACGCTGCGTGCTGCAACGAAGACCCAGTGCAGCCTAAATAAACAATTTAAATATAAACAAATAAGTAAATAAAAGTTTTTTACAATTAAGAACAGAGCTACCTTCTGGGAAAAATCAAGTTATACTGATACAGTAAATCTAAGTATTACAACAAAATTAAAGATTCCACTTCTATGAAACCATAAATGGCTGGTGGTCACCATAAGCAGTTCCTATTGCATTCTGTGAAACAAAAATCTAACACTTGTGAACTTTTTCAAAAGTGGTCTTGGGCTTCCCTGGTGGCGCAGTGGTTAAGAGTCCGCCCGCTGATGCAGGGGACACGGGTTCGTGCCCCGGTCTGGGAAGATCCCACATGCCACGGAGCGGCTAGGCCCGTGAGCCATGGCCGCTGAGCCTGCGCACCCGGAGCCTGTGCTCCACAACAGGAGAGGCCACAACAGTGAGAGGCCCATGTACCGCAAAAAAAAAAAAAGTGGTCTTAAATTCATTGACACTTCCCAGACATTAAATCATACTACTACTGTATGAAACCCAAGCACCTATGTACTAACTCTTATAGATACATTTTCTTCATTTTATATTTGGGTAAACAGACTCTCAGAGAAATTAAGGGACTTGCCCAAGTCACAAAGTGGAAGAACTGGAAAGCTGAACTCCAGTCTGTCTGGAACATGGTTTCCCATCACTATGTCATACTGCCTAACCAAATGATTCAGTTAAGATACTAACAAAACTACAATGAAAGTTATCTAACTTGAAAAAGTGTTATGGTATTCAAATCTAATTTAAGAACTTCAGTCACCAGAATCAGCTTATTACTACAGGTGATTCAGCCGGGTCAACAACTTTTCTCACTTCCTTACTAGTAAAATAGCGTTACAACTTATCTACCTTACTGTGAAATGTTCCCTAAAGCATCTTGAGGTCAAGTCATTAGAAAGAGATACATGATCCAAGAGAAGGATGGATAAAGACACACACTCACACTCATTTAAGGCAGCTTTTCAGGGGGTGGGGGGGAAATCCAATAGTATTTAGTATTCCAAAAGGAATAAATAATTTGTTACTCTCATTCATTCTCTTGGGCCTTTAGCCTGTCAAGGCTAAAAGGCACATGAGCTTGTATATTCTTGTTTTGAGATTTGTTTTAATTTCCAACATGGTAAATATCAATAGACATAATCCACATCAAAAGCTCTTTGTATACTTTAAAAGAGTATAAGGGACACTAAGATTTTTTCTAAGGCCTGAGATCCATTGTTTTAAAAGAACTTGATGTGAAACAGAACAAACTGAGAAGATTCACAACACTGTTTACTATAATTTTAAGTCACTCCACATCAGAGAAATGAGCAAATTATATTATATAAACTTTCAGGAAATAACTTAAGAAAACATACTTAAGGCATAATCATTCTTGAGATATAGTGGCACAGAACTTGTTTCATGAGAGAATATATTTTGTAGAAGTTCTTAACTTCTGTAAAGGTACATTTTATTTTTTGGCTGGCTAAAAAAGCTATGATTAGCCAATCAAATCAAACTTTTGGTGGAAAAATTCTATGAAACAGCAGAGATCACTGCTTAGGATGTTTTCTAAAAGGTTCTTATTTTTCTCCAGAAAAGCAGAAATTTCGACAGAGACTCTCAACATTTTTTAACAGATACAAGTTTACCGGTGCACAACTCTAGACCAATGAGAACTATATATACCATTTAACATACTAACAGGCTAAAACAAAGGCTTGTACCGTTGGGCCAATTAGTCATAACTTTTCAGATCTCAAACATAAGCAGTCTTAAACACAAAAATAAATAAATAATCCAAAGTCCAAACTAGTTGGACCAAAGCCAAGACTTTAAAATAAAATTTTTCCTATTTAGTGGCTCTGATATCAGAAATCACCAACTTAAAAACCACCCAGAAGCCACTATACTTCTGCCCCTCAAGTTTTAACGACAAAAAATATTTCTCATTTAACCATATAAAAATTTTCCCATGGCAACTTTGTTGGTTGCAAAAAGTCTGCCGAAGAGACATTTTCTTTTAAAAAGTTAGGTACTGAAAGAAAATGTAAACACTATAGAATTACTGAGAGAAATCAAAAGTCTCCAAGTGTTTTTATTATTTAGGGTTGCCATGCTAAAGCACCTAACCCTACTTCAAAAGGACTCAGCAGACCTGGAGTTCTGATAAATCTAGCTTTTGGATTAGTATCTGAAATTACCGAATGAATTTGCATTTGTCCCTCTCTTGCTCCCTCTTCTGGATAAAGAAAAATTGTTACTCTTTACAGGTTTATGGGTAATGGGTCATAAAAGCCCACCTCGACACGTTACAGACACATTTCAAAAATCCTCACAAGTTTTCTTAATAAATTAGCACTATGCATGCTGAAGCAACAGTGGTGTGACCAGGCCACACAAGAAGAGCTGCTCACCCCAACTGTTTACATTCTCTCAGAACTGCTAAACCCAGTTTCCCCTATTTATTCCCTTTCAGGACAAGACAAACTATTATAATTTGAAGGATGCCACCTTGAATGGTTCAGGGGTTGCCCCCATAAGTAGAGAGGAGTCCTGCAGGAGTATATTAATACCTGACAGACAAAACTGAATTTTCCAATCTGAACTGTAATACTGCCTTGTAGTCCAAGTAACCATAGTAAGATTTTTTCCCCCTGAAGTTGAAAAAAACCTAACGTTAAAAAGATCTAGTATTATATAGTTTCTAACAGTTTTTAAACTGTTCCAAATCCTTAGGATTACTCAACAAATTTAATGTTCATTTCTACTGCACACCATCAGTCCCTACCACCCCCCAAAATGGAAAAGCTGACATTCCAATTTCACTCTTCAAGTACTATTAAATCTGCAATAGAAAAGCAGTTTTTCTCCAGTTCTCAGTAACTGCTTATATCAAATTTGACACGCAGGATTTAACATTCATTCTCCTACCGTTTCAACTTATAAAGAACCATTATTTTTTTTAATCTGCGTGGTTATAAACTTTTAAGTTCATTTCTTTTCAAATGTTTTCTAAAATGACTTTTGCCCTCAATTTAACATTTGTTAAAAAGAAGAGTTTGGGGATCCATATCGGTTTTAAAATCGATAAACACCTTTCCTTTCTAACATGGAAAAAAAAGTCTCCTCCCAGGCAAGATGGTAGTGCACCAACCTCATGGATGAGCCACCTCGGTTCACCCTTAAGGGCAAGAAAAAGGGGTCAAAAAAACGTCGCCCTCTCTACCATTCAATCAAACATCTCTCTAATCTCTCTCCTCAAAACCTCTGCCCAAGCCCAGAAAATAAATGTTGGGGTGGTTGGAGAGAGATAGAACAAGATTTTTTTTGTAAAAATGAGGTGCTAGAAGGAAAGGGCCCAAGTGAAAGCCTGAGAGGCGGAGTCGTGAGCGAACCTGGCAGGAGACGAGGTTCCTGTGGCAGAGAAACTCGTGACCGGGGAGCCTGGTTCCCGCTGGGTACCCCACCCGGTCTTCAGGCACCGCCTCTACCCAAAATGTATCCCTCCCGCCCCCCCGCCCAAGCCCTCCTGCCCCAGGAGCGCTCGCGGCCGCCGCCCGCGGCCTCCTTCTCCCTCAGCCCCGCTTCGAGGCCGGCTCCCCGCCCCGACCGCCCGCGCCTCCCGCCGCACCCGGGAGCGGGAAATGCGGCCGCCAGCACGCGGGGCCCGGCGCAGGCCGCTCCCCTCGTGGCCGCTTCCCTCCCCCACCCCAACCGCCCCCGCCCCTCACCCCAGGGACCCGCCCGGGGCCGCGCGGCCGCCACCGGGTTACACAACCCGGCCGGCGACGGGGGGAGGGGCGGCCTCGGGCCGGGGGCGGCGGCGCCCCCGCAGGGCGGGAAGCGAGGTGACGCCGGGGGGGATCCCCAGCCACCCGGCTCGGCCGCGCCGTGCGCCCCTCGACACTCTTCCCCCTCCGCTCTTCAGTGGGCCGGAGTCGGTGACAGGAATCGGCTTCCAACATGGCGGACAGGAAGCGGCCCCGCGAGGAGGAGAGAACATTCCAGCCGCGCCGGCTATGGGGGGAGCGGGCCCGGGGCGCCGGCCTCCGGGGGAGCCGCGGGGATAGACTGCGAGGTGCGGTGCCCGAAAAGGGCGTCTAGGGGTGGAAATGACCCGAGAGACGAGGGGTCCCAACCGCCCCCCCCAGACGGGGAACCCCAAGGCCACAGGTGGGCTAGGGGTGGCGGGTGAGGGAGGACACTTCCTCAACTCTGCCCCCCTACCCTCTCATCGCCGTACGCAAAAGGGTCTCGCCACGCCACCCGAGTCGGAATTCGTTAGGCCTTCCTGAGTTACACCCGAAGGACTTTCCTGGGGGGGCGAGGTTCACCCCCAACTCAGGGCCCCCAAATTAGGGTCCCTCCGGGGCCGCAAGAAAGTAAACGAGAAAGGAATATAAGGCTAGACTTCCAAGGCCGACCCTCCGGGTCTCCCTCCAGTCCGGGCCGGGAAGGTCACACTGGCCTGGTTGGGCCTCTCCCATGCTGAGGAGAAGAGGGCGCTGCAAACCCCGGGGCCCAGCCCGAGCTTTCGGAGAATGAAAGGGGGCTTCCCCAGACCCGCAGGACACGGACACACACGCACACACACCCTGACCCCGTCCGCGTTTCCCCGATCCAGCCCCACCCCCATCTCCCCTACCCCCCACCTCCATCCCCCTTCCCCCATTCGTCCTCCCTCCCGGACCTGTTTTCTTCTTCGGCGTTTCCTGGTGCTGCTGGAGGGCGTGTTTCTGCTCATGTTTCAGCGGCTTTGGCTGGGCCTTGGGGCTGCCCTCGGCTCCATGCTGCAGGTATTGGTGAGGCTGCTGGTGATGGTGGTGGTGATGGTGGTTGTGGCTGTGGTTGTAGAAATAATAATGGTGGTGGTGGTGCGACTGCTGCTGCTGTTGCTGCTGGGGGTGATGGTGCGGATGGTGGTGGCTGTGATGGTGCTGAGACTGTGGCTGGCTGGGCTTCTCCTCCATTGAAAGCGGCTGGGACTCTCTAGCTGAGGCTGCGGGCTGCTGCACCGTCAGGATCTGAGACTGCTTCTCAGGGCTCACTCAGTATATCTGAGCGCGTCTCGCAAGCGCACTGGTTAACCGAGCGATTCTGCGAGATTGGCAGCCGCACCCCAGCAATCAGGAGCCACGCTGTGCCTCTGGCCCCGCCCCTAGCCCAAATCCTCTTTCCTTCCCCTTAGCCACTGCCTGCTGGCCAACGCCACTTACCCTATGCAACCTTACAGGGCCGGGCCTTCAACGTCAGCACTATGGCTCTCTCTTCTGTCGCTTTCTCTCCTTCACTGCGCAGTCTGCGAACAGCACTTTCTACACTTCTCGCCCGCAAGCTAGCTCATGTTGAGGGCAGCAGATTCCACTGGCGATTCCACTGGCTCTGGGAGCCATCTGTTGGTTTTGCATCTCCTAGAATCTATTGGCTTTATTTTTTCTAAATCCTTTTCCGGGTAACCAGAGGGGAAGCTCAATTCCCTTAACCCTGAGACCACTAAAGGGGCAATACAAAAAGAGGAAATAAATACATTTTAAAAAATACAAGAGCTTCGCAATCCAGTAGATCATTTTGTATTCTGGATTCATTTTGCTTTGTATTCATATGCTAATCTCTTCCTTTCCACGAAGGGATTATAGGATTCCACAATGGGGTATCTGTGTAATTTTCTAAAAGAGCACAAAGGGTTTAAATCATTGTTTCTTTGTAGTTGGAGGCAAGGGAGAGTGGGAGGAATGAAAATCTAAAATCTACACTGAAGTAGGTTTTTTTGTTTTGTTTTGTTTTCTTTTAACGCTGCAGGTGAGGTCAACTGTGGAACTAAGAAGGGTTTTAGAATGTGAAGAGTTTCAAGAGAGAAAGAGGGTGAAAGAGCACTTTAAAAGTTAAGTTAAAAAAATTTTTTTGCATATATGGAAAATATTGGAATTTAAAGAAATACTCGGTTGCATTTTCTAATATTGATTTAACTTATCCTGCATTATCACATCACAGCCTGATTTTTAAATGTTTAGTCAGGACAGTGGTTACTCAGGAAGGAAGAAAACGGTTGTGATGGGGGCACAGGGGTGCACTCTGATAATATTTTATTTCTTGACCTAGTTGGTGATTACACATATATTTGCTGTATAATTATTTCTTAAACTGAATATGTATGTATGTATAATACATTTTTCTCAATGTATGTTATACACTGGATTTTTAAAAATTTACCATAAAATACATAAGATTTACTATTTTACTCCTTTTTAAGTATGCAGTCCGGTGTCAGTAAGCACACTCACACTGTTACGCAACCATCACCACTGTCCACCTCCAGAACTTTTCATCATCAGAAAATGAAACTCTGTACCCATTAAACAATAACTCCCTGTTCCTTCCTCCCCCCATGCCCTGGTAACCGTTATTTTATTTTCTATCTCTATGATACCTCATATAAGTGGAATCATACAATATTCGTCCTTTTGTGTCTGGCTTATTTCACTTAGCGTAATGTCTTCAAGGTTCATCCATGCTGTGGTATGTATCAATATCAGAATTTCCTTCCTTTTTAAGGCTGAATAATATTCCATTGTATGCATATGCCACATTTTGTTTTTCCATTCATTCAGCAATGGACATGTGGATTGCTTCCTCAGTGTATATTTTACAATTTTTAAAAGTGGCTTGAATTCCTACAGCAGGACAATGTTAAAGGAACAAGAAGCTTAAAAGAAAAAGTTTGTGCTTTGAAATCAATGAATATCAGCACAAAAGCATAATTAAAAGGTAAAAGTCTTTTTCCAAGAGCAAATGTCACTGAATTCAGACAACCATGTCCAGACTTGACTTGTTCTTTATAGTGAGGATTTGCGTTGCCTTGCGGAATTTTACAGAAAGACCCCTTTGGGTGGTAGGGGAGTAAATTTACCCCATTTTGAGAGCTAAAACCCTAATAATAACACGTTGTGACAGATAAGTCCTTGCTGTTGAATAGTATTGCACCACTTTCCCATCTATTAAAGAAATAAAAGTGTTTATGGAATTTAGGATTATGTTGATAGGGCTTTATATTCTTTTGCGGACTTGGGACGTTTGGTTGAAAATCAAGACTCCCTGAGTCATAACTTCTCTTTCTACATTTTCCACATTATAGTTGCAGGCAAACCAAAAGCACTCACTCCGAGTTTCTGACTTTTCAAACCTTGGCCTGCCTTAGTTTCTTCACACACAGTCATATGAAGTTTAGGAAACTAAGCCTTGCTCTCAGATGCTCTAGTTACTATGAATGTCGCTGTAGTAGTATGGAGAAAGACTTGTGATATAATGTAGGAAAAAAATGCAGACTATCAAATTATATGTACAGTAAGATCATAATCTTATAAAAACATGAATCTTTATTTACTTATTTATTTATTTTGGCCGCGCCGTGTGGCTTGTGGGAATAACTATGGAACGACAACAGTAGAATGTGTACCTTTTCTTCTTCCTGATTTTTCTCAAATAGTTTTATGTAAAACATATTTTGAGATTTGCCATGTATTTGAAGATAATAATGCCATAATACCAACCCCCCTTGAAAAGAGAATAATTGGTGGACTTCCCTGGTGGTCCAGTGGCTAAGACTGTGCTCTCAATGCAGGGGCTCTGGGGTCGATCCCTGGTCAGGGAACTAGATTCCACATGCCACAACTAAGAGTTTGCATGCCGCAACTAAATATCCCACGTGCTGCAACTAAGACCCAGTGCAGCCAAATAAATAATTAAATTTTAAAAAAAGAGAATAATTGGGTCTACTTATTTCAAGCATTTTTATATTTTAAATGAAGCCTGCATTAAGGAAAAAAACACAACAAGAAAATATAGCATAAGTCTGGAGAAATTATGGGTGCTATTTTTTTTCTTTTCTCTATTCTCCAAATGTTCTGTTATGTAGTTACTACTTTTCATAATAACGTTATTTATTTTTTTATTTTTTGCGGTACGCGGGCCTCTCACTGTTGTGGCCTCTCCCGTTGCGGAGCACAGGCTCCGGACGCGCAGGCTCAGCGGCCATGGCTCACGGGCCCAGCTGCTCCGCGGCATGTGGGATCTTCCCGGACCGGGGCACGAACCCGTGTCCCCTGCATCGGCAGGCGGACTCTCAACCACTGCACCACCAGGGAAGCCCCATAATAACATTATTTTTTTAATTAAAATAATAAAAAATTGAATCTGCACAATCCTTAAAACTCATTTTACACCATATTTTACCTACAGTCAATGTACACAGTTGTAATGGAGAGACAGGAGGTTCCCATATAAGGTAGGCTAATGTTTTAACTATCACTGTAATCATAATACCTAATCTTTATGGAGCATTTATGATGTGTCAGGAGCTGTACCAACTATTTTATCTTTGTTTTCATTTGCAATTCTTTGAGATAGATATTAAGCCAATTCTACAGATGAGGAATTTGAGACCTGAAGAAGTTAAGAGACCTGCTTATAATTTAAAAGCCACCAAGTTTATGGTGGGGCCTGAAGTAGATTCCAGGTCAGCTGGATAGAAAGAATTTCTAACACTGTCAAAGTGTGATGTACATTTCTAAAATTTTAGTAAACCTCTAAAACACATTCAAGCTGTATCATAACCACCATGAAGGTGGTATCTAGTTACCAACAGAGGCATATGTACTATGCAGCTAATGAAGGTTCAGGGCCACTCAATGCACAGGCCCCTCCAAGCCCTGGAGGGGCCCTAGAAATGGTCTCTTGAAAGAGAGAGATATTTTTTCATTGTTTTGTAAAAATTTTTTTAAGTAACATATTTTTGTAATTTTTCCTTATTGAGGGCCTCCCTGCAAAACCTGGATTCACCCCTGTTAGTAGTCATTTTTAACAGTCATTTGGGAATCTGACTCAGAAGTGTTGTAACTTCAATAGGTCCTTTAAAAGGTTCTGGTCATTTTATAACACAGAAAAATGTTATGCTATAACTCAAGGGCAAAGAGCAAAATAAACTATATGTATACATTATGATTGCATATAAAATATGAATTAAAGGATTGTGAGGGAACTTGAAAATGAAAGCAATAAAATCTTTTTATTCATTCGCAAATATTTATTAGGTACTTTTTATGTACCAGGTCTTATGCTTTTTGTTATTTGGGGTTTTTAAAAAATCTGTTTCTCTTATTGATAGAGTTTTAGAACTTGGGTGAATACATTTGCAACACTGTCTTAATTATCAGATGAAAGTCACTTTTCACACACCTGTACTCTTACACTTTGTCTACTTTGACAGCTTAAGAGATACAGAGATAGTTAATTCTCTGGACCTCAGTTTTCTCCTCTCTAAAATATGGAGAATGGGCAAAGTAGCCTCCAAATTTCTTTCTATTCTAACATTCCTTAATCACTATCACTGCTCTTTCTTTCCATATTACTCCTTTATTTCATTATAATAGACTCTACAGCAGCAGAAGTGTAACTGATAAAAATCTAGCTTTTCAACTGTAACAGTTGACTATAACTTTAGAAATTATAATCAGAAACGGAATTATGTAGTTTTGTATAAATGGAAATTGGCTCCCTGATGATAGTTCCAGTTTCAAACGAGGCAAATCATTGGTAACATCCACTGTTTTATTTTGGCAGGGAAAGAATTTTATTCATGTATATTTCCTTTAGATCTTAATATTTTTGTCTTGAGACACTATCTTCAAAAAACTTTCAAAGGAATTGAACGGAGGTATGGGTAAATTAGGTTAGTCTTTTAATAACAAATATGATGTCTTTTCTAAATATGAAAGTTTTTTAAATGACATTTTTCCTTTATGAAAAGCATTATGGGAACAAGTTTGAGGGAGAAACTATAGCAGAGTGGTATGAGCATAAATTTTGTAGTCAGACAGAACTGGGATGGAATCTCTATTCTGAAATTGCTTAGCTTTGTGACCCTGTGTGAGCAAATTATTTAACCTGTCTAAGCCTTAGTTTACTTATCTGAAAAATAGAAGTAATATTAGTGCCTAACTCACAAGGTATAGTGAAAGTCAAATTAGATAATGTAAATAAAGTTGTTGGGTATAGTGTTTATAACATTAGTAAGTGGTACTAGGTATTAAATATTAGTGATACTAAATTATTAAATATTAATACATAAAATTTCAGATATGATATTTCATTAAGGAAACTGAGTTTCAGAAAAATCAATTAGCAAGTTAACCAAGAATAGAATATTTTCCCAATTTTTAAAAAAATAAGCAAATAGCCCTTTTGGCCCTCTGAGCAGCACCATGGCAGTGGGCAAGAACAAGTGCTTGTGAAAAGTGGCAAAAAGTTTGCCAAGAAGAAAGTGGTTAATCCATTCTCTATGAAAGATTGTTATGATGTGAAAGTACCAGCTATGTTCAGTATATGAAACATTGGAAAAACACTAGTCAAGAAAACTCAAGGAATCAAAATTGCATCTGATGGCCTCAAGGGTCGTGTTTTTAAAGTGAGCCTTGCTGATCTGCAGAATAATGAAGGTGCATTTAGAAAATCCAAGCTAATTACTGAGGATGTTCAGGGTAAAAACTGCCTGACCAACTCCCATGGCATGGATTGTACCTGTGATAAACTGCTCCAGAATGGTCAAAAAATGGCAGGCCATGATCGAATCTCATGCTGATGTCAAGACTACCAATGGTTATTTGCTTCATCTAATTCTGTGTTGATTTTACTAAAAAACACAATAGTCAGAAATCCAGAAGAAGATGTTAGGAATCATGACCCGAGAGGTGCAGACAAATAACTTGAAAAAAGTGGTCAATAAATTGATTCCAGACAGCACTGGGAAAGACATAGAAAAGGCTTTGCCAGTCATTTTATCCTCTCTCTGATGTCTTTGTTAGACAAGTAAAAATCCTAAGAAGCAAAAATTTGAATTGGGTAAACTAATGGAGTTTCATGGTGAAGGTAGTAGTTTTGGAAAAGCTGCTGGGGATGAGTTGAATGCTAAAGTTGAATGAGCTTCTGGATATGAGCCACCAGTCCTAGAATCTGTTTATAATTCAGACATTTAATGGTGACAATAAAAAGTCTTATTTGTGATGTTTAAAAAAAATAGAATAGGCAACTGCTGTCAACTAAAATCAGTAGTGCATTCAGTAGCAGTCCTCTCTGAGTAGCAGGTTCAAAGTTGACTTTCTTCTTTTTTGCTTCTCTATTTTTTCATTGTACATTTAACATTTATACCTTTTGTTTAAAAAAAGTATTTTAAAAAAATGAATGAATTTAACATCTAACTCTCCTGTGAACATTAATCCAAAAAAAAAAAAAAAGAAAAAGACCAACAGAATCAGTATGCCATTTTGGATTCCTTTCTGAGTCTTCAGTAGACAAAATGAATTTATGTATGAATGAATCAATAAATATTTAGTTGTCAATGTGTATAATACTCAGTTTGTTGGAGTCCATAGTTAGATGCATCTAGAAGTTAGATAAAATGTCACTCCCTGGGAATAAAACTAGTAAGACTCAACATAAACTGGATGAAATTAACCACTACTAGGGAATCTAGTCAGTGTGATTAGAATGCCTAAGAAGCTATTAAAATAAATAGTGTAACCATGGAAACTACTGTTATAGTTTTTATTCAATTTTATTTCCCTCCTTATTGTCTTTTAGTGTTTTTAAATTAGTATTTCAAAAGTTATATGATTGCTGTTGTGTTAGTTATTATTGCTGTGTAACAATTTACCCCAAACCTTACTGCTTAAAACAACAAACATTTACTATCTCACAGCCTCTGAGGGTTAGGAATCCAGGTGCTGCATACCTGGGTGCCTCTGGCGAGCATCTGCTTCCAAGCTCACTCATGTGGTTGTTGGTGGGACTCAGTTCCTGGTGAGATGTTGGAGTGAAGACCTCAGTTCCTCACTGGTCATTAGCCAGAGGCCTGTCTATAGGGCAGCCCACAACATGGCAATTGTCTTTCCTCAGAGTGAGCAATAGAACAAGAGGGAGCTCTCAAGATGAAGCCACAGTCTTTTTGTAACCTAATCTCAGAAGTGAAATCCCATCATTTCTGCTACATTCTATTCATTAAAAGTGAATACACACCTACACACAAGGGGAGGGGATCACAGGAGGGTATGAATACTATACTTTCATTAAAGGGATCATTGAAGGTTATCTCAGAGCCTGCCTACTGCAGGTATAAAACCATTTATTAAACAACTTCTGCTTGCTCATATGTCATCACCTGGCTACATTCTAAATATAATCCCACATTATATATGACTTGTTTATAAGGAGAGTACACTAATCAACACACATAAGTTCCTCATCATTTATTAAATTAATAAATATTTTTAAACACTTGAATTTTGTCACTTGCCAGCCTTGTGAGTGTGGCTAGTGTGATTCAGTCTTCCTAACGCTGATAAGTATATGAACCTAAACTTGTGACCAGGCCCAGGATTGTAGTCTTGCCTTGAGAGGGCCCACCCGAACTACCACAAGGCCTCCTTATGCAATAGGAATGGCAATATAAAACACCTACATGGCTAGTCAGGTTAACTTAACTTGGGTTAAGTTACTTGGCTGTAAGCAAACTTGGATGTAAGAAACATTTCTCCCAACACAGCATCAAATTCTACGGTGACAGCTCTATTAAAACATACACCTATTTACCTCAAGAACTGGATAACTTAACATCTCAGTCTAATATCTACTTTCAACTTACAGAAAGATAATCTGATACACACTCTCAAAATCCTTAGTTACATCTTTTCACATAAGTTAATATTTACTCTTTTACTGTATAAGGTAATAGTCACAGGTTCCAGTGTTTGGGATATGGACGTATCTTTTTGAGGGCCATCATTCAGCCCACGACAGGGCCGTTGTCTGCAAAGAATTTTTAAATAATAGTAAAATTGGCTAAATGTCAGTCCACTTTTTATTATCACCCTATGCAGGCAATTTTAAACAGAGTCAATGATAAAATACTCCCCATGGGGGCAGACCACTTCCAACACCTTCCCCCGCTCTCAGTGTGCCCATACTGAATATTCCAATATGAGCTATTCAGCCTGGCTTAACTTTTCACAGTCAGATTCTGCAAAAAACAATTTGGTGTTTCATCAATAGCCAGCCACATCCCCTAATCTTGGTATGACTGACCCCTCATCCTTCAGGAATCAAGTAAATGTCACTTACCCAAGGAAAATTTCCCTAAAGACCCTTTCTAAACTCAAAGTACCATACCACCCCTCCCACTTATTTCCTGGATCTGTTTGTTTCTTTCATAGCACTTGCCACACTTTGCAGTTATTTTATTTGTAGGTTAATTTTTTCCCATCTCCTTTACTTGTTTGTAAGGTGCAAGTCTTGTCTATCTTGTTCTCTGAGTTATCCCCAGAACCTAGCACAGGGCCTGGCACATGGTAGATGTTCAAAACACGTGTATTTTCATTGCATTCTCAGCTTGTGTGCTACCAGTAAAGCACATTGGCTTAACATTGAACAAACTTGTCTTTCTTCATCTCATGTCCATTACCCAAAAAGATATAGCCACTTTTTGTTTAGGACTGGTGACATAGAGAACCATTTATCTCCATAATTCAGAAACACCTTCAATGTCATGGATCTTAGTAGAATTGTTTCTCCTGATCCAAACTCCAACTCGGACATGACCATGAATGTTTTATCCTGAAAATTCACAGAGATATTGTAAGGCCTCATCACAAAATAAAATATAAGTATGGCATTAACATTGTGAAGGGGGACCTATACATTTTGCCAGGCATCACACTAGAAATGACATGAGTCTAGTCTGTACCTTAAACTTAGCAAGTTCCAAAGATAAATCATCAATTTCCTCTCCTAACCATATGCTCCTCCTAATTTCCTTCAGCATTTCTTTTAGTGGCACAACTATTCACCTGGCTAGTTCTCCACGCTCACTCTTCAGCTCTCCTTTCTTCTCCCTTTACTCTGTCTTCCTAGGAGATCTCACCCATCTCCAAGTCTAAAATATTATCCCAGGACTTCCCTGGTGGCGCAGTGGTTGAGAATCCACCTGCCAATGCAGGGGACATGGGTTCAATCCCTGGTCCGGGGGGATCCCACATGCCGCAGAGCAACTAAGCCCATGTGCCACAACTGCTGAGCCTGCACGCCTAGAGCCCATGCTCCGCAACGGGAGAGGCCCCTGCTCCCTACAGCTGGAGAAGGCCGGCACACAGCAACAAAGACCCAACACAGCCCAAAATAAATAATTAGTAAATAAGTTTATAAAATAATAAATAAATAAATAAATAAAATATCATCCCTACAGTGTTATTTCTAATATATGTCCTCAGTCCTCTCCTCCGAGCTCCAGACTCTCAGTTGCCTACTTGTTCTATCTTAGGTACATCACAGGCATTTCAGATTTATCATACCCAAAAGCAAAACTGGTTTTTCTTCTAACCTCTTTCTAACCTCTTTCTCTCTGATCTTCTCAGTCTGCAATGACACTACTATTCACCAGTGGCTTAATCCAGAAATCTGGGAGTCTTCTTGGACCCCCCTCTTTCTCTCATCCCCCACAATTATTTCATTCCCAAGTCCTATCAGCTATACCCACAAATATATGCAAATTGTGATGACTTCTTTACATCTCCACTACCTCCTGGTCTAAGCTATTGGTCTCTACTTCCATGGCATTCCTTGCCAAACTCATTTCATGTCACCCTCTCCTCAACCATTGTGTTACAACCATTCACTGTATCTTTCAGTTCTCTGTACAAGTCGAGCCTTAGCACATTCTGTTTCTTCTGCTGTAATGCTTCTCCCTGGCTTTTTCCAAAGCATGTTGCTTCTCATTTTAAAACTTAATGTAAGTGTCACTTCAAAGACTCTTTTCCTCCCTGCCCTATGTAGTAAGTAGATCTCTCCACTTCTACTCTTTTTTTTAAAGATCGAAGTATAGTTAATTTACAATGTTGTGTTAGTTTCTGGTGTACAGAAAAAGTGATTCTTTTTCATATTCTTTTTCATTATGGTTTATTACAAGATATTGAACATAGTTCCCTGTGCTATACAATAGGGCCTTGTTTATTTTATATACAGTAATTTGTATTAGCTAATCCTGAAGTCCTAATTTATCCCTTCCCCCCCTTTCCTCTTTGGTAACCATAAGTTTGTTTTCTAAGTCTGTGAGTCTGTTTCTGTTTTGTAAATAAGTTCATTTGTGTCACATTTTAGATTCCACATATAAGTGATGTCATAGGATATTTGTCTTTCTCTGTCTGACTCACTTCACTTAGTATGATAATCTCTAGGTCCATCCATGTTGCTGCAAATGGCATTATTTCATTCTTTTTTATGACTAATATTCCATTGTATATATATTGCACATCTTCTTTATCCATTCATCTGTCAATGGACATTTAGGTTGCTTCTGTGTCTTGGCTATTGTAAATAGTGCTGCTATGAACACTGGGGTGCGTGTATCTTGTTGAATTAGAGTTTTCTCCAGATATATGCCCAGGAGTAGGATTGCAGCATCATATGGCAGCTCTATTTTTAGTTTTTTAAGGAAACTCCATACTGTTTTCCAAAGTGGCTGCACCAATTTACATTCCATTTAGCAGTGTAGGAGGGTTCCCTTTTCTCTACACTCTCCCCAGCATTTATTTGTAGACTTCTTAATGATGGCCATTATAACTGATGTGAAGTGGTACCTCATTGTAGGTTTGATTTGCATTTCTCTAATAATTAGTGATGTTGAGCATCTTTCCATGTGACTATTGGCCATCTGTATGTCTTCTTTGGAGAAATGTCTATTTAAGTCTTCTGCCCATTTGTTGATTGAGTTGTTTGTTTGTTTTTGTTTTTTTATTGAGTCACATGAGCTGTTTATATATTTTGGAAGTTAAGCCCTTGTCGGTCACATCATTTGCCAATATTTTCTTCCAGTCCATAGGTTGTCTTTTCATTTTGTTTATGGTTTCCTTTGCTCTGCAAAAGCTTATAAGTTTGATTAGGTCCCATTTGTTTATTTTAACTTTTATTTCTATTGCCTTGGGAGACTGACCTAAGAAAACGTTGGTATAGTTAATGTCAGAGAATGGTTTGCCTATGTTCTCTTCTAGGAGTTTTCTGTTTGTTTGTGTTTTTTTGAATAAATTTATTTATTTTTTATTTATTTATTTTTGGCTGCATTGGGTCTTCATTGCTGCGCTCAGGCTTTCTCTAGTTGCAGCGAGGGGCGCTACTCTTCGTTGAGGTGTGCGGGGTTCTCATTGCGGTGGCTTCTCGTTGTGGAGCTCAGGCTCTAGGCGTGCAGGCTTCAGCAGTGTAGCACGTGGACTCGGTAGTTGTGGCTCATGGGCTCTGGAGCGCAGGCTCAGTAGTCGTGGCACACGGGCTTAGTTGCTCTGAGACATGTGGGATCTTCCCAGACCAGGGATCGAACCCGTGTCCCCTGCATTGGCAGGAGGATTATTTACCACTGCGCTACCAGGGAAGCCCTCTTCTAGGAGTTTTATGGTATCCTGTCTTATATTTAAGTCTTTAAGACATTTTGAATTTATCTCTGTGTGTGGTGTGAGTCTGTGTTCTAATTTCATTGTTTTACATGCAGCTGTCCAGTTTTCCCAACACCACTTGCTGAAAAGACTGTCTTTTCTCCATTGTATATTCTTGTCTCCTTTGTCGAAGATTAATTGACTGTAGGTGTGTGGGTTTATTTCTGGGCTCTCTATGCTGTTCCATTGATCCATATGTTTGTTTTTGTGCCAATACCACACTGTTTGATTACTGTAGCTTTGTAGTATTGTCTGAAGTCTGGGAGGGTTATGCCTCCAGCTTTGTTCTTTTTCCTCAGGATTGCTTTGGCAATTGTGGGCCTTTTATGGTTCCATATAAATTTTAGGATTATTTATTCTAGTTCTGTGAAAAATGTCATGGGTAGTTTGATAGGGCTGCATTAAATCTATAGATTGCTTTGGGTAGTATGGCCATTTTAACATATTAATTCTTCCAATGCAAGAGCGTAAAATGTCTTTCCATTTCTTTGAATCATCTTCAATCTTCTTTATCAACGTTTTATAATTCTCAGCATATAAGTCTTTCACCTCTTTGGTCAGGTTTATTCCTAAGTTTTTTTTGTGTGTGTTTTTTTAAATGTGATTTTAAAAGAGATTTTTTTTTTCTGATATTTCCTTCTTAGTATAAAGAAATGCAGCCAATTTGTGTATGTTAATCTTGTATTCTCCTACCTTGATGTATTTGTTTATCAGTTCTAGTAGTTTTTGTGTGGAGTCTTCAGGGTTTTCTATATATAGTATCATGTCATCTGCATATAATGACAATTTTACCTCTTCTCTTTCAACTTGGATACCTTTTATTTCTTTTTCTTGTCTGATTGCTATGGCTCGGACTTCTAATACTATGTTGAGTAGAAAGGGTGAGAGTGGGCATCCCTGTTCCAGATGTTAGTGGGAAAGCTTCCACCTTTCTGCTGTTGTATTATGTTGGCTGCGGGTTTGTCACAACATAGCTTTTATTATGTTGAGATATGTACCCTCTATACCCACTTTGGTAAGAGTTTTTATCATGAATGGATGTTGAATTTTATCAAATGCTTTTTCTGCATCTGTTGAGATGATCATGTGGTTTTTGTCTTTTCTTTTGTTGATGTGGTGCATCACATTGATTGATTTGCATATGTTGAACCATCCTTGTGATCCTGGGATGAATCCAACTTGATCGTGGTGTATGATCATTTTTATGTGTTGTTGGATTCGGTTTGCTAGTATTTTTTAAACTTATTTTTTATTGAAGTATAGTTGATTTACGTTATGTTAATTTCTGCTGTACAGCAAAGTGACTCAGTTATACACATATATACATTCTTTTTTATATTCTTTTCCATTGTGATTTTCCCCAGGATATTGAATATAGTTCCCTGTGCTATACAGTAGGACCTTGTTGTTTTTCCATTCTATATGTAATAGTTTGCATTTACTAACTCCTAACTTCCAGTCCATCCCTCCCCAAAACCCCCTCTACCTTGGCGGTTTGCTAATATTTTGCTCAAAAGGGAAAAATTCTTATTCCTCCATTTCATGTCCATTACAGAAAAAAAAGTCACTTGTCTGAGACCAGTGATATAGAGAGCTATTTATCTCCACAGTGCTGAAACAGCTGCAGTGTCATGGATCTTAATATAGACAATATTTTTTCCCACGATTAGGGAAATTTAATATTGAATCTTATAGGAATTTCAAAAAGAAATTGAATCATAAAATACAGGAAAGATTAACGGTAGGAAGGGATAGAACCTGGAAAATTTGGCCCTGAGGCAGTAAAATATTTTCTTTAAGCTTCTGAAATAACAATACAGATGTTTCTTTTTGCACACTTCCAAGTCATCTCACAAAGATAGACAACATCTGCTGCCTATGCTGGCCAGAAGTACAAAAGTTGTTTATTAAGGCATGATTCACCCACCCAGAGGCCTTCATTTCCATGAAGAGGAGAAGCAAACTAATTTCAGATAAGCCGGGCATAGTCATTTGACCTAACAGGAAAATGGGTCCACAGTTAACACTCTCTTGCATCTTGGACAGTGTCCAAAGCAGTGTTACTTCTTGGCTACACTTCAGAACTGCTTTGCATACCTGGGCTTCCCAACAACCAGACATCATTTGTTACGCCTCAAGCAGACAGTCTTTAGGCTAGCTTGAAAGTACTCAAAGCTATAATAGCATTCAAACAACAACAAAAAGTCCTCAGATTTCCTTAGTTTCTATCTTTGAACAGTTCAAAGAACTTCCACATTTATTTTTTTCTGGTTCTTTCCCTGTCATGGTATGACGTAAGAAGATCTGAGATTAGAGAACCTGAAGTTCAAATAGTTTGTTCAAAGCCACAGTGAAATTACATATCACAGTCAGACTCCATTCTCCCAGCTCTCTCTAGACCATGTAGTTTCCCAAGGGGTTTGAGACCCTTTATGAAAAATTTCAAAACTACATATAATTATGAGTCTTGAGCATTTTTTCTAACCTTCTTAACATAGAGAAAAAAATATTTGCCGTTTTTAAATAAAAATGGCTTTGTGAGGACAGGCTTCTAAATTGCCTCATTCTAAATTCACATAGAAAAGATCAAAGGCATAAAAATAGAGGAAAAACCTTCCATATGCCAGAAACTTGGAGGGATGTCTTCTAGTTAAAATGTAAAAGGGCTCAATTAGGAGGAAGGGTCAGCTCAATATTCCACTTTTGTAAAATATATTATCACCCCAGTAGAATTCCATGAGCATCCCCTTACTCAAGGTCGAAGGCTAGATGAAGGCAGATGGGGAGCTAGTCAGGGCACACACTCAGACCCACTTCAATCTCTGACAGAACCCTCTGCCATTCCTACTTAAATATTAACCAAAGCTGGACACATACAGACCTCTCTATGTTAAGATGAGCAAACGGAAAAAACCCATAGGACTATGAAAATATGCTGAGGCTCAAAGGATGAGGTTTCCTTGAAAAATCAGAACAAAGGTGGGTGATATAGAGAGCAGAGTCAGAAGATCCAATCAACAAAAATGTAAGCATTTATGTTCCCTAATGATGTATCCCCAGTACCTAAATTAGTGCCTAGCATAGAATAGTTGTTGAATAAATTGACTGAGTACATTAGGAATCTCAGAAGGCGGAAACAGAATAGGAATAGAAGCAATAATTAAATAATTTTCCTAATACTTAAGCCTGCTGGCAAAATGAATGAAAAGAAATCAACACCTAGACTAGCCAGGTGACATTTTTTAATATTTCTGGGATAAAGCAAAAAGCCTTCGAGAATCCAGGCAGGGGAGTGGGAGGGAACAGATTATCTCCAAAGGAACTAAACTCAAACTGGCCTCAGAATTCAGCACTCTAAGACACAAGTCAATAAAGTATATCCTGCAGAATTCTGAGAGTAAATGTTTATAATTTAAGAATTCTACACTCAGCAAAGTTGTCATGAAGTTGTGAAGGCCTCATAAATAAATACTGAGATACAAAGGGCTCAAAAGTGACACTACGCAGGTTATCAGCCCTGAAAGAAAAAACTTCTCAAACATGTACTGCTGAATAAAAAGTCAAGAATAGGGAAGAAGGGACTTCCCTGGTGGTCCAGTGGCTGAGACTCCATGCTTCCATTAGAGGGGGAGAGGGTTCGATTCCCTGGTCGGGGAACTAGGATCTTATACGCTGTGTGGCGCAGCCAAAAAAAGAGAGTGAGGAAGAAGAAAGTCAGACCACAAAAAATGTATGCATAAAAGACCTTTATTTAATCGTCTAAAATAACTCTCATAAGAGAAAATACATAATGTAGAAAAAGAAATTTTTCTTTCCAAGAAGGATAATCAAGGTAGAAAAGGCCAAATTGCATGAACAAAAACCAAGCTGAGAGGATGTGGGGAGTGGGAGGTAAAGAATGAGGAGAAATAGTGTGCTACAGCAAAGGAAACCATAAACAAGACAGAGACAACCCTCAAAATGGGACAAAATATTTGTAAATGAATCAATGAACAAAGGATTAATCTCCAAAATATACAAACAGCTCATGCAGCTCAACGTCAAAAAAACAAACAACCCAATCAAAACATGGGCGGAAGACCTAAATAGACATTTCTCCAAATAAGACATACAGATGGCCAAGAGGCACATGAAAAGATGCTCAAGGGGCTTCCCTGGTGGCGCAGTGGTTGAGAGTCTGCCTGCTGATGCAGGGGACACGGGTTCGAGCCCTGGTCTGGGAAGATCCCACATGCCGCGGAGCAACTAGGCCCGTGAGCCACAACTACTGAGCCTGCGCATCTGGAGCCTGTGCTCCTCAACAAGAGAGGCCGCGACAGTGAGAGGCCCGCGCACCGCGATGAAGAGTGGCCCCCACTCGCCGCAATTGGAGAAAGCCCTCGCACAGAAACGAAGACCCAACACAGCCAAAAATAAATAAATAAATTTATAAAAAAAAAAAGATGCTCAACATCACAATTATTAGAGAAATGCAAATCAAAACTACAGTGAGGTATCACCTCACACCAGTTAGAATGGGCATCATCAAAAAAATCTAGAAACAATAAATGCTGAAGAGAGTGTGGAGAAAAGGGAACCCTCTTGCGCTGTTGGTGGGAATGTAAATTGATACAGCCACTATGGAGAACAGTATGGAGGTTCCTTAAAAAACTAAAAATAGAATTACCATATGACCCAGCAATCCCACTACTGGGCATATACCCAGAGAAAACCATAACTCAAAAAGACACATGCACCCCAATATTCATCGCAGCATTATTTACAATAGCCAGGTCATGGGAGCAACCCAAATGCCCATCGACAGATGAATGGATAAAGAAGATGTGGTACATTTATACAATGGAATATTACTCAGCCATAAAAAGGAACGAAATTGGGTCATTTGCAGAGACGTGGATGGACCTAGAGACTGTCATACAGAATGAAGTAAGCCAGAAAGAGAGAAAAACAAATATCGTATATTAACACATACACGTGGAATCTAGAAAAATGGTACAGATGAACTGGTTTGCAAGGCAGAAACAGAGACACAGATGTAGAGAACAAACAAATGGATACCAAGGGGGGAAGGGGAGGTGGGATGAATTGGGAGATTGGGATTGACATAATATGTATAAAGTAGATAACTAATGAGAACCTGCTGTGTAGCACAGGGAACTGCACTTCGCTGTACAGTAGAAACTAACACAACATTGTAAAACAACTATACCCCAATTAAAAAAAAAAGAAATAGTGTGCTAAACACACCATCTTGCACAAGAGAAATGAAGAGATATTATTTCATTGTGATATTGAAAATAAGGTGTTTTTCTTTAATCCAAAGGTGAGCATTTTTAGAATAAAAACAGGATGTATACCTTCCAAAGCATGACACAGGATTTGAAAAGCAAAGAATACATAGTTCATATAGTAAGAGACAAGAAAAAGAGAAAATCGTTTCAGAATATGAAAAGAATTAAGAAAATAAGATGACAGAAAGAGTCTGAAACATCAGAGCATCTAAGCAATCCATTCTTTACCAAAGCAGTGTGTGAGAAACAATATTTCATTCATTCATCGATTATTTCAATAATCTTATGGAATATCATAAAGCCATTAAAATTAGGTTTGTAGAGGATAGTGAAATATTATATAGAAAATATAATAAAAAGTCAAAAAGCAGAATCAAAATTATTTCTATAGTAATTCCAATTTGATTTAAGACATGGAAATGTACTGGCAGTCATAATGGTTGAGATGATAGACTTTAGAATTGGATATAGATTTGTATCTCAAATCTACCATTTACTAACTAATGACCTCAGGCAAACAAATGAATACTCTCAGCCTCAATTTGCTCATCTGTAAAGTAAGAATGATAGTATCTTCTCATAGAACTATTGAAAGGATTATAAGAGAAAAACTATAAGAAGGAAATCAAGATATCTGGCATACACAGTAAATGATAACTATTATATATGTGTGTATATTATTTATATATAATATATATGTATATATACACATAGAATATACATTATACATACATATTACATATACATATTATATACGCAAATATACATATGTAACATGTATATATATGCGTTGTGTGTAATATATACAATATAGATGTGTGCCTATGCACACATACACATAGAAATAGGGCCAAGAAATATACAGAAGTTTTTTTTGTTTTTTTGCGGTACGCAGGCCTCTTACTGTTGTGGCCTCTCCCGTTGCGGAGCGCAGGCTCCGGACGCGCAGGCTCAGCGACCATGGCTCACGGGCCTAGCTGCTCCGCAGCATGTGGGATGTTCCCGGACCGGGGCACGAACCCGTGTCCCCTGCATCGGCAGGCGGACTCTCAACTACTGCACCACCAGGAAAGGCCCTATACAGAAGTTTTAACAACGGTTAACTCTAAAACTAACACAACTTTGTAAATCAACTATACTTCAGTTAAAAACAACTATGGTGGGACTTCCCCGGTGGCGCAGTGGTTAAGAATTGCCAATGCAGGGGACACGGGTTCGAGCTCCAGTCCGGGAAGATCCCACACGCCGCGGAGCAACTAAGCCCGTGTGCCACAACTACAGAGCCTGCGCTCTGGAGCACGCGAGCCGCAACTACTGAGCCCACGTGCCACAACTACTGAAGTCCGTGCGCCTAGAGCCCGTGCCCTGCAACAAGAGAAGCCACCGCAATGAGAAGCCCGCGCACCACAACGAAGAGTAGCCCCCACTCGCCACAAGTAGAGAAAGCCCGCTCACAGCAATGAAGACCCAATGCAGCCAAAAATAAATTAATTAATTAATTTTAAAAAAACAACTATGGTTATCTCTAGGTGGTGGAATTTTGAGTGATTTTTGTTTGTTTGTTTCTTTATACTTTTTGTTTCTCCCTGATGTTTTTCTGCATTTTCCAAAATTTCTACAAAGAATATGCTTGCTTTTACAATTATTAAAACGATTAATTAAAATTAAAATATATAATAAAATTTTGTAGGATAGCAATACAGATAGAAAAATATATTATAACAGTCCAAAAGCAATATCCATTCTTAGATACCTAAAAGGCACAAAATTATCTATAAATACAGCAGTGTCTTTCATATAGCTTGGGTTCAGTTTTAGCAAAACAAAACAAAAGTCTTTTCCTCTGAATGGTGAATGCCTTGGAGTTACTCCAGAATAATATTGAATTATTCACATTGAATGATGAATGCCTGGAGTTACTCCAAAGTAATATGAAATCAAACCTTATTTCAGTAATAACTTTTAAGCCTAAAATCCTACGAATTGAATCAGTCCTAGTACATGTATCTGTTCCAGAAACCAGTCTCCAAATTTAGAGAGTCTAGGTCTGGCACTAGGAGATTGGATGTTTTAGACAAACGCTCCTTGATGCTGAGGGTAGAGGTTGTGGGGAGTACAGGATAATGAAACCAAGCACCAATCTTTTAAATATTGTTAGTAACATCCATTTCCACCTCAGCTATCTTTTACTAGAGTAGTATGCGATAAACAACACTTCATTCATTCATTTATTCTTTCAGTTAATATTTATTTAGGAGCCTATTATGCGTGCAGCACTGTGGTAGGCACTGGGTTTACAGTGGAGAACAAAACAGGTGAGGTTTCTGCTTGCATAGGGCTGAGAGCCTAGTGGAGAAGATAGACAAATACACTAATAGACATGCAGTTGCAAATTGTGATGAGTGCTATGGAGGAAAGTTCAGAATGTTTTGAAAGAGAATTGGGGGAAGGGATATTTTAGGGTAGGAGAAGGGAGTGGTCAGACATGACCTCTTTAAGTAAGTGACATTTCAGTCAAAAGATGAGTAAGAGTTAGGGGAAGAATGGTGAAGAGTATTCTAGGAAGGAAAAGTGGCATATGCAAATGCCATGAGGCAGAAAAAAGCTTGAAGCCTTAGGAGTAATTGCAAGACCACTGCAGTCTCCTATGGAAAAGCATGTCTAGGCTCCACTTTTCCTCATCCCAGTGAGGAGAGAGAACAATGCAATGAGACAACGCACAGGTGGCAGCAGCACAGGTCTTAATCACATCTGTCACTTAGCTGTTTAACCTGATGTCTGGGCCTTTTTTCAGCATCTTTGAAATGAGAATTACGGAGTTCCTTCTTGAACCTCTTGTGAAATTTCATTATATTTCATCTGTAAAATACTTGCCCTTTTTATGATGTTACATAATCATATGTGTAATGTAATAATTGACAAAATGTGGCACTTTTACTATTAAAATGCACATTCTGAGGAAAAAGAGTAGGAGCTACCCGCCGGTTTAGGAAAGTGAAAAGAGAGAACTATATTCACTCATTTGCAATTGTCATTTAATTCCAGAAGGCTAATTATGATCATGAGCTAGGTCATCTATTTTTGTGAAAGTAAACTGTTATTTGCAAGAAGATGGTCTATTTGAAGCTTTCTCAAGGGGAATCCAGTGACTTAGCCTCAGAGCTTCATTGTGAAGTCTCTAAATCAACATGTGTTTCACTCAAATATACTCCTGCTTTGAACCATGTGGTACTTAGATAAGTGTCAGAGTCAAACTGACAATAATATATCCAGAGTCTCACCCCCACCCCAACGCTGCACTGGTCCTAAGTCCCTTGCTGGGCACAATGCTGAACACTTGCATGCAATAGTTTTCAGTTAAGCCCTGCTATAACAACCCTATGAGACACAGTCAATTCTCATTATTTTTGGTAGTTATATTCTATAAAGTGGCCACAAGCACTGAATTAATGACTATCAAACCATTGCTCCTAAGGGAAACACAAGGTTAAGTTCCTACAAACCTCTGGTTATAATATTTTTATCAACTGATCAATACATAACCTTGTTTTATGTGTGTTTCTGTTTAAAGACACCATATTTATTATATATTGTCGATTCCTTAACGTTGAACTCATGGCCAACAGCCTTATAACTCATGCTCGAATGAAGCTTATCTAATGTTTATTTTCTCCATCTCTTCTTCATGGCAGCCTTCTTGCACCTAGGAACAATAGACAACACTTTAGCAATAAGCTTGGGGGCCATATTAAGTAGTAAAATCACCAACAGAAAGTGCAAAAATGCAAAAAACGTGGCATTAAATAGATCACTTTATATGGTTATGTCTACATGTGGTCCCCTGGAACTGCGGCGGCCATCCTGCAGCCATGAGGAGATAAGCCCGAGGACAAAAGCCAACACGCTGAAGAGCAGAAAGTTAGGGAAAAAAAACCAAAACCCTACATCCTTGATAACGTTATTTGCTGCTAAATTAACCATCCTAGTAACGATTCTATCTCTTTCCTATTAGGTGAGATAATACATTTTCCTTATTTAAATAATTTGAGCTGGAGTTTTCTGTTACCTGTAATCAAAAGCAGCCTAATTGAGAAAGTCTGCCAAGAGAAATTTTTAGCTCACTGATTTTCAAAGACAGATATAGTTCTCCTAAGAGAAATTGCCCTCTGCCTAGACAAACTAACATGTACCCTATTTCCACAAATTTGGATGGAATTTGAGCTCATGGAAGAAGATAGTGAACTGATCACTTATTTAGCTCACACATGAAGCTTAACATGATGTTTCTAGAAATTTAATGGTTTTTCTTTTTAATAATAAGACACTCACGTGAAAAATATTCCTCCAAATATTCCCCCCTCACCCAGAAGACCTCCTTTCATATATCATTAATTAGAATTACATTACATGCTCATGCCTAAGCCATAATTGGCTTAGATCAATAAAAATTCACATCCTGGAGACAGGAAGGACCCAGATATCCATATCTTAATAAAACTGGGGTTCTGTTAGAAAACAAGAATGGGAAAAGGGACAACAGTTGGGTAGGCAACGAACAGGGGCTACCACACTGCACTAATACTAATATCCTATACCCATGAGAGATGTCGTTGATAATGGGGCTCTGTAATGAGTCACTTCTTCAACATTATAGGTTTACTTTGTGGGGGCGGGGGTGGCAAGAATAATACAAATAACTCCTCCCCACCCCCAATCCATTTGGGTAAAAATTGCCAACATGATGAGCCATTATCCAGAAATACTTCAGAGTGTAGTTCCTACAGACATGGATATTTTCCTATGTGACCCCAATACAACCATCAAAACTGATATGTGACCGCCACCTAATACTCAGAATCTATTCCATTTTCAGCCATTGTCCCAATAATGTCCTTTGTAGATATACAATTCAATCCAAGATCTTATGTTGTGTAGTTGTGACCTTCAATCTGGAATAGTAGTTCCTCAATCTTCCTTGACTTTCAATACCTTACACTTCTGAAGACTACAGACCAATTATTTTGTAGAATATCCCTCAATTTGGGTTACTCTCATGTTTCCTAATGATTAGATTCAGGTAATGCATTACTGGCAGAATTATCACAAAAGTGATACTGTGTTTTTCTCATTGCATCCTATCAGGTGGTACACAATTTCAGTTTGTCCCATTGCTGCTGATGATAACTTTGATCACTTGGTTAATGTGATATTTGCCAGGTTTCTCCATTCCAAAGTTACTCTTTTTCACTGTGTAACTAAGTATTTTGTAAGGAGGTATTTTGAGACTATGTAAATATCCTGTTCCTCATCAAATTTTCACCCAGTAACTTTAGTACCCACGATGTTTCTTGGTTTAATTAACTATTACTACAGGTTGCCAAATGGTGATTTTCTAATTCCAGTATTCTTTCTACATGTATTAGTGTTCGAGTGTAAAGAAAATCTTTCTAGTCTTCCCATTGGTTTTCATGTATTTATTTATATCAGTGTAGACTTATGCATTGCTGTTTATATAATCCATTACTATCATCATTTATTCTGATACCCAAATTGTCCCAGATTTAGCCCCCTTGAGGTGGCTTCTGTATCCTTTTGATGTACCCTCATCATTCTTTGAATACTACCTTATTTTGTGTGTACAAAAAGATGTTCCAAGCTTATCTTGTGCTTTCCATATTCCAAATAGTTTGGAATAAGCTATTTCTCCCAGCATCCCTGATATCGTTTAACAGAGAGTACTATTTAGCAACCAAGATATGGCACTTGTGTACTCATTGCTATTGGATTGTTGCTGCTCTAAGGCCCTCTAAGCTAATGGATATCTATATCTATATCTATATGTAAATATAAATTATGTACACATATATGTCGTATACAATGTATAATATTGTGTACCTATATATGTATTATATGTATAATGCATGTGTACATTTATTTATTTATTTTTGGCTGTGTTGGGTCTTTGTTTCTGTGCGAGGGCTTTCTCTAGTTGTGGCAAGCAGGGGCCACTCTTCATCACGGTGCACAGGCCTCTCACTATCGCGGCTTCTCTTGTTGCGGAGCACAGGCTCCAGACGCGCAGGCTCAGTAGTTGTGGCTCACGGACCCAGCTGCTCCGCGGCATGTGGGATCTTCCCATACCAGGGCTCGAACCCGTGTCCCCTGCATTAGCAGGCAGATTCTCAACCACTGCGCCACCAGGGAAGCCCTGCATGTGTACGTTTATATCTATATTTGTTTTTATGTGTCTCTCTGTATTTTAAACCATGAGTTCACACCGATAAGTTCAATTCTAATATAACATTAGAAGGCCTTTCTAGTTTTCTCCCCTTCCATATTTGCAATTCCCATAGTAAAATATCCTCAATATTTACTCATTGAGTCAATTCCCCCCATATTCTCCAAAGTGACTAATTGCCCAAATTCATGATGCTCCCTCCTCAAGCAAACATTCTCTTCTTCCCACTCATACATCGACAACCTGCACCCAGTTGCCACTGCTCTTCATCCCCCTTCCTTGTGGACACGTATCTTGCTTGCACCCCCCATAATGGCTTTTGGATTGAATATTCAGAAGGAGAGGAAGTCAGAAGGGCAGGAAGGCAGGCAAGAAGGCAGTTGGGAAAGCAGGCAAGCCATATATTTACCTTTTAAGAGACAGTACTCTAACCCAAAGGAGAACTATAAGAGTGAGAAATGTTGGATGTTGGGTCAGGCCAGTGGAGATTATATTTTGGAGGAAGGAGACCTTCACTACGATCTTTAAATAATAGGGTAAATATCAATACTTAAAGGTTAATGTGAATTAGGATTTTTCCTTCTAAATATTTATGTTCATAATTTTAAGTTAAAATAAATCACATCTCTTAAGTTAGAGCCTTGATACTCAAAGTATGATCCACAACCAGCTGCATCAGCATCTTCTGGGATCCTGTCAGAAATACAGAATCTCAGTCCCCACCCTAGATGTTCTGAATCAGAATCTGCGTTTAACAAGATCCCCCAGGTGATTCATCTGTTCGCTAAAGTTTAAAAAGCACCGAGTTTGAACATTCACCATTTGTTGGCAAAATCCATCCTGGTCTCACCTACAAAATGTAAGTAGTAAAAATCCTTCTTCACTAACTCCAGAAGTTAAAGATAAAAGTAAATACTTCATCTATCTCACCTCACATGCTATTATTTATTATTTTTATTCCCTCACTTCCTTCTTCCCTTTCTATATGCCTGTCTGCCTCCCTCCTCTTCTCCCTTCCTTCTCTTCTTTTTAAATGTCTAGTTCCCTTAAATAGGGTGTAAACACCTTTAGAATAGAAAACATTTGCCCTATAAGTCTACAGTTTAGTCAAATAATGAAAAGTCTGGCTATCGATTTACAAACTAACTTCTAAGGGAAGTATATTCAAAGAGTACAATGAAATAAAACCCAGTTAGATTGCTCTGCTTTCAGAACTAGCTTCAGATCAGAGAACTAAATTATTTTTCTTACTGCAAAATGTCAACATTTTTATTCTGGAATCAGGCAAACCTGGATTCAGATATCAGTCTGTGATTTGCTGGCTGTGTAACATTGAGCAAGTCTCTTAAACTCTCTGAACTTTTATTTCTATTTTTGGAGTGCTCAAACTCATGAGCTTTGGAATAAGAAAACCAAGCTTTGAATCTTGCTTCTTTCTCTTCTTTGATATTTAGACTTAGGCAAGGTATTTAACCTTCGTTATCCTCAGTAGAATAGAGACCCACCTCAGAGGTTTGTCCTGGGAAAATGCATTTCAAGGGCTTAGCACAGTGCCTTGACACATAGTAAGATGACCATGAACAACGTGGGGATTAAGGGGACTGACCCTTCATGTAGTGGAAAATCCATGTATAATCTACAGCTGGTGCTCCCTATCCACAGTTCTGCGTCCAGGGATTCAGTCAACTGCAGATCATATCGTGTAGTAAAGTATTATCTACTATTGAAAAAAATCCATGTATATATGGACCTACACAGCTCAAACATGTGTTGTTCAAGGGTCCACTGTATGTTCAGTAATTGTTAAATCTATGTTCTTTTCTCAATTTTGAAATAAGGATAATTATCTGCAACAAAGGTTGTAGTGAGAGCTTAGATGTGAAGAGTCTGTGGTACAAAGTAAGCACTCAGTAAATATTAGCTATGATTGGCTCATAGTGTTGCTGTGAGGATCCAGTGGGATAAGATAGTGTGATACTCATAATAATTATTGTTCCCTTCCAATAGGGAGTAATTCTGACTTTGAGTTTTAGAGAATTTTGACTATGTTGTCTGTAACCTGCAAGCTGTTTTAGGGTTGGTTTTTTTTTTTTAAGCCATTCTACATTTTACTTAATCCCTATACTTATCACTTATGTATATGCTGAAATGCTACAGAAAGAAACAGCTGGGCATTTCCACTTGGATCTGGCTTGATTATGCTCCTCTGATCCTAAGATCCTGCTCCTGAAATGGCCAGCACCATCCGGTTCTTCCCAGGTGAGTGGCTGGATTTTGACTGCAAAAAAAGGAAAAGGAAAAGCAGGTGGAAAGAAATGTTCCAAAATCTTCTTTAAGCTAAACGGCAAGGACTACATCTGCCTAGGAAATGACTTTTTTAAAGGCCATGCAAAGGATAAAAGGAGGAACAGAGGAAAGAGCAGCATCCAATTGCTATGGCAACTGGAATTTTGCAAATAAATACTTCAGCATAGCTTGTTTCTCAAACAAACTGACCTATTCTTTCCGTTATTTGGTTCCCCTCCTGTTTCCTTATTCTCCCTTCATTAGTGTACACTCATTCCTATCATACCTTGGAAAGAAAAGGATAAGTATTCCTTTTTGAGACTTTTTACTCCCCCCCCACCAAGTAAAATCTGGTAACACCTTGTTTGTTCATACACTGAGATGGGAAGTGTCCGTATTATACAGAAACTCTGTCCCTCCATGAGTGTCATCATGGAGGTATGGTAAGCCAGAAACTTCCCCCAAATCCTGACAGTCGAAACAATGAAGGTCTACTAATGACTTGTGAGTCACCAGATTTCTCTAAGCTTCCCTTTCCCAGTGTGCGTGGGGTAAATGCTGCCCCAAATTTTAGGAAATGTGGGCAAGATTTGGGTCATTTGTATTCGTATTCAACTGACCCAGTTTGGACCCAGTCTCCCTTTACAGCTTAAGCTGTCACTGATCTCCGGTGCTTTAGCCAAACACGTCTACGTGTTCCTGGCACATACACTTCTGTGCCTTGGCTCTTCCCATCTCTCTGCCTGGAATGCCCTTTCCCCTTCTCTCGATTTCCTCCTTCTATTTTATCAGACTCACGTCTGTCTTCCTATATGTCTCAAATCAAATAACACCTCTTCCACAAAGCCTTCTCTGATTTCCATAGCTAGTACATTTCTTGCTTTTCTTATTTGTGTTCGTCTCTGGTATTTGCAGTTGTTTGTGTACATCTTTCATCCACTTCACCTTCCCCCCAGAAGAGATTAAGCCCCTTGAGAGCAGAGAACATATATTCTCCTTGATTCCCTATAGCATCCCAAACTATAAATGGCCTTTTTACTTACATGTATCCCTCCCCAACAAACCCTTGACTTATAAGCTTTTTAAGACCAAGGGCCGTGTCTCGTTCCCTATTACTTACCCAGTACCTAGCTCATTGCTTGGCACATAGCTGGTGCTCAAAAAAATAATGGTTGAAGTAATGAATAAAAGTAGATGCTTTTGGAAATGAATTAGATTAATTTGTAAAATAAAACGTTAAATAGTGGGGAAAGTATATTGAGTAGGTACATGTGCATGAAATTCATTCATTCATTCAATCAGCAGTGAACAAGGCAAATGAGGATCTTGACTTAATGAAGCTTATGTTTTAATGGGACATGCAGAGAATTAACACACAAGCAAACAAAAAGATAAATTCAGGGACTTCCCTGGCGGTCCAGTGGTTAGACTCTGCACTTCCACTGCAGGGGGCACAGGTTTGATCCCTGGTTGAGGAACTAAGATCCTGCATGCCACATGGCACAGCCAAAAAAAGGTAAATTCAGACTGTGATAAGTGCTGTGAAGGAAATAAACAGGGCAATGAAATAGAGTCACTTTAAATAGGGTGTTTTAAAGTGTTGTTTGTAGGGTTTCTCAACCTCTGCACTATTGTCATTTTGGAATGGATAATTCTTTCTTGCAGGGGGCTGTCCTGTGTATACTAGGTTGTTTAGTAGCATTTCTGGCCTCTATCCACTAGATGCCAGTAACAAACCCCTCCAGTTGTGTTAATCAAAAATGGCTCTAAAAAAAAAAAAAAAAATGGCTCTAAACGTTGCCAAATCTCTGGGGGTCAAAATCACCCCCAGTTGACAACCACTGTGTTAAAGTACTACCTCTTTGAACTTGTGACATGAGCTGAAACCGGAAGACAAGACATAAATAAACCTTCAGAACTAGTGAAGTGTATTCCAGGTAGGAAAGTAGATTACAGAACACACACACACACACACACACACACACACACACAAATAGACTATAGATATGAAGATTATTCATGTGGAGGGGAGTGATATATGATGTGATTGGAGAGGGAGGCAAGGGCCCAATCATGTAGTGGCTTGAAGTCATATAAGGAAGCTCAGTTTTCATTTTAAAGCAATAGAGGCCATTAAGGATTTTAAGCTGAGATGTAGCATGATCTAATTTGTTTCTAAAGCTTGCTGTAAGGTGGCAAATGGATTGGGCAAGAGTTGAAGCAAGGAGACTAATGAGCAGACTATTGGAACAATCCAGGTGAAAGATGATGAGGCTTTAGTCTGGGGTAATAACAATGGTAATGAAGACACTTGAACAGATTTATGATATCAAAGAAGTATAAGACAAATGCTATCACTTAAAATTAAATACTACCAGCTAGAACAAGACAACCTATGGAGTGGTAATCTGGGCTCCTTGCTCCGCCTCTCATAGTAATGGTTGGTCTATTGTCTCCATTTTCTTTGCAGATGAGTTTCTGTGCATCCACCAAACTAGCCCTCACATGGTTTTGATCTACTGTGGCCTAGCCTCTATAGTACCTTTTCACTCAAGCACCCATCACCTGCTAATTGCCTTGGTCTCTCAGCTTCTCAATTCCATATTCCTGAGAGAGGGAATCTGATTGGTCTAGTTTGCTTCAGGTTACCCTCTCTTCTAGGGAATATGGGAAGAACAAATTCACTAAAGATGGGATTCAAGTGAGGAGACAATGATTGGCACATCTACTGAAGATGGCAGGTTTTTGTTTTTTTTTTAACTCTGCTAATTTGAAAAAATTTTGTGTGGGGCTTCCCTGGTGGTGCAGTGGTTGAGAGTCCGCCTGCCGATGCAGGGGACATGGGTTCGTGCCCCGGTCCGGGAAGATCCCACATGCCGCGGAGCGGCTGGGCCCTTGAGCCATGACTACTGAGCCTGCGCGTCCGGAGCTTGTGTTCTGCAACGGGAGAGGCCACAGCAGTGAGAGGCCCGCGTACCGCAAAAAAAAAAAAAAAAAAAAAATTTGTGTGTGTGCAGGTAAAATATACACAACACAAAATCTGCCATTTTAAGCATTTTATGTACAGAATTCAGTGGAATTAAGCACACTCACAATGTTGTAGAACCATCACCAATATCCATTTCCAGAACTTTTTCATCATCCCAAACTGAAACTCTGTACACCTTAAACAATAACTCCTTTCTCTGCTCCCCCTAGCATCTAGGAACCTCTGTTATACTTTCTGTCTCTGTGAATTTGCCCACCTTCGTTACCTCATGTAAGTGGAATCATACAGATTTGTCCTTTTGTGACTGGCTTATTTCATGTAGCATAAGGTCTTCAAGTTCATCTATGTTGCAGCATGTATCAGAATTTCATCCTTTTTTAAGGCTGAATAATATTCCACAGTATGTATATACCACATTTTGTTTATCCATTCATCTGTTAATGGAAATTTGGGTTGTTTCCACTTTTTGGCTATTGTGAATAATGCTGCTATGAACATGGGTGTACAAATATCTGTTAGAGTCTTTGCTTTCAATACTTTTGGGTATACACCTAAAAAAGGAATTTTTTTCTTTTTGCTGGATCGTATGATAATTAACCTGAACTTTTTGAGGAACTGCCAAACTGTTTTCCACAGTGGCTACACCATTTTTAATTCTCACCATCATTCAGCACTTCAGACCACTGCAAATTCCAGGAGTCAACTCAGTCTATCAGATCACCAATGCAACAACCCAAAATAAATAAATATTTTTAAAAGTAAATAAATAAGTAAAATTAAAAGTGAGATACAGATAAGTCTTAAATAAGCAGCATTCAGCTGGGTAGTACAGCATAGTATGTCATTAAAGAGGTATATGCAGGGACTTCCCTGGTGGTTAAGACTTTGCCTTCCAATGCAGGGGGTGCAGGTTTGACCCCTGGTCAGGGAGCTAAGATCCCACATGCCTTGTGACCAAAAAGCCAAAACATAAAACAGAAACAATATTGTAACAAATTCAATAAAGACTTTAAAAATGGTCCACACCAAAAAAAAAAAAAATCCTAAAAAATAAAAGGACATATGCAAAGTGCTTTTGGAAGCACAGAGGATAGAGTAATGCTGGCAGAGCCAGAGAGGAAGTGACATTTGAGCTGTGTTAAAAGATGAAATGGAATTTTCCCGGCAAAGAAGAAAAAAAACAGTTATACCATGCATAAGTAAAGACATGGCATTTTCAGAATCTGTTATCTAGTTAAACTTTCTCCTGTAGGTCTTAGAAGCAAACAGCAGAAAATTACCTTTTATTATTCGGGTCCATGGTTGATACCTGTGATGGTAACGTGGAAGATAGTTTGGAAGACAGAGATTCTTAAATTCTGGAGATCTGCAATGATATTGTGGTTGCCTAGGCAAGAGGCACAAAGAATCTGTTGAGGTATGGAAGAAAACAAAGAGCTATGAAAGAAGTTGCCTATCGACTGAAGCAGTGAAAGAGGGGGAGTACTTGGAGATAACTTTCAAGTTTCTGGCTTCGGCAACTGGGTAGATGGTACTGCCATTCTCCAAGCTAAAGAACGTAAGAGAAGCAAGTCTGTGAGCATGAAGAGTATACACCCATTTCTTTTTTTTTAATACCCACTTATTTTATTTTTCTGCCTACGTCTCTGGAAAAGAGGATTTCCCTGCAAGTATTACAGATAGTTTAAAAAACTGACTTTTATCTGTAACATAAAATTTTAATTTTGCTCCTCTTTAAAAAATTTTAAACTGTTGCATGATATTCCACTGTATGGATGTAATAATTTCATGACTTATTTCAAAAGTTTGTTATTTATTGTTATCATACCATTGTTTATAGATAATTTTGAATTTAAAAAATTTATTGCTTTCCACATTTTCAGGAATAGGCAGGTACCATTAATACAGTTTTTTAAAAGTTAGAGAAAAAGCAATGATATTGGAGTTTTGAGTAAGGGTACTAGAATGTTGTCATTGAACAGAAAAAGGGAACTCAGAAGAATGAACTTTTTCTTGGGACAGACTTGGGGGTGCTGAGTGAGGAGCCAGTGTTTCTGGAACAGGTTAAGACATAAGACTAGAATTCAGGGGAGAAATGAAATACGAAGATATGGGGTCATTCACAGAGGGAGAGTTGAAATTACACAAAGAAGAGAGGGTAGAGGGAAAGAAGAGAGGGTGAAGGAAAAGGAACTGAGAACACACACACACACATACACACACACACACACACACACAAACACACCACACAGAAAACATGAGGGTTTGTTGCTAGATTGAGTTCATATTCTAGTTCCATAAATTACTATCTGTTCCAAAAATTACTAGCTAAGAGTCTTCTGGACAAACCACTTAATGTTTTTGAACCTCAATTCTCTCTTTAGTAAAATGGGTGTAAATAATACCATTTACCTAGAGTGCTGTAAAAATAGAGAAAAAATGTAGGAAAAGTATTTTATTGATTATTTTTGTTGTACAACAAATTATCCCAAAATTTAACTGTTGAAAACAACAGTAATTTATTATTTCACAGTTTCTAGGGGTCAGAAATATGGAAGTGAGTTGCTTAGCTGGCTCAGGGTCTCTTATGAAGTTGAGATCATGATGTCAGTGAGGGCTGTGGTCCTCTGAAGGCTGTAGGATCTGCTTCCAAGAGGGCTTATTCATATGGCTGATAGCAGAGGGCCTCAGTTCCCAGACACATGAACTTCTCCATGGGGCTGTTGTGTGTGCCACTTCACAACGTGGCAGCTGCTTCTCCAGAGTGACTGATCAGAGAAAGCTGTGATGCCTTTTAGGACCTATCTCCAAAGTCAAACACCATCACTTCTGTTGTAGTCCATTCATTAGAAGCGAGTCACTAAGTCCAGTCCACACTCAAGGAGAATGGGATTAAGCTCAATCTCTTGAAGAGAGGAGTGTCAAAGATTTTGTGGATATATTTTAAAACCACAACAAATACCTGGCACACTGTTACTTCTTCTTTTTTAAAAAATAAATTTATTTATTTATATTTGGCTGTATTGGGTCTTCATTGCTTGAGAGGTCTTTCTCTAGTTGCGGCTACTCTTCCTTATGGTGCGCGGGTTTCTCATCATCCTGGCTTCTCTTGTTGCAGAGCACAGGCTCTAGGCACGCGGAATTCAGTAGCTGTGGTGCGTGGGCTTCAGTACTTGTGGCTCACAGGCTCTAGAGCGCAGGCTCAGTAGTTGTGGTGCACAGGCTTAGTTGCTCCGCTGCATGTGGGATCTTCCTGGGCCAGGGATCGAACCCATGTCCCCTGCATTAGCAGGCAGATTCTTAACCACTGCACCACCAGGGAAGCCCACTGTTACTTCTTGAGATTTGATCCGGAATCCTCTTTTCCTCTCTATCAGTCTTGATTTTCTTACAAAACCCATCTTCCCTTAGCTTTCCCTTTCTTCGTAAGTGACACTACCTTTCACTCAGTTACGAAAAGCCTGAGTCATTCTTTTTGTTTTCTTTATTACTATTATTATTTTTTGGCTGTGTCGGGTCTTAGTTGCAGCACTCGGGGTCTTCGTTGTGGCGCACGGGCTTCTCTCTAGTTGTAGCGTGCAGGTTTTCTCTCTCTAGTTGTGGCACGTGGGCTCCAGGGCGTTCAAGCCCAGTAGGTGGGGCATGCAGGCTTAGTTACCCCACTGCATGTGGGATCTTAGTTCCCTGACCAGGGCTCGAACCCACGTCCCCTGCATTGAAAGGCAGATTGTTTACCACTGCACCACCAGGGAAGTCCCCTGAGTCATTCTTGATTCTTTTCTTTCGCTGACCTTGTATATCCCAAGAAATCTATCTGCAGGTATTGTTGGTTCTACTTCTAAGGTAATGAATATATGAAAGTTGGGGAATTGAGGTGGTAGGGACCCACTGGATAGATGGGGAAGCAGAGGTTTCGTATGGTTCTCCTGCCTTCCTAAGGCAGCTTTTCAAGTGTACAGGTCTCTGTTAAGTGTTAAGTATGGAGGGTTGGTGAGATTGCTTCCTAGCATTCATAGCAGCCACCCCTTTTTTCCAGGTTTATCAAGATGTACCTGACATATAACGTTGTGTAAGTTGATACATTGTGATGATTTGATACACATATGTATTGCAAGATGTTTACCACAATAGGGTTAGTTAACACATCCTTCACTTCACATAATTATCATTTTGTTGTTGTTAAAGTGAGAACATGTAAGATATACTCTCTCAGCCACATTCAAGTATACAATACAGTACTGTTAGACAGTACAAGCTATACATTAGATCCCCAGAAATTATTCCTCTTATAACTGGAAGTTTGTACCCTTTGACCACATTCACTCATTTCCTCCGCCACCCAGCCCCTGGCAGCCACCAATCTACTCTCTATTTCTACGAGCTCAACTTTTTTAGATTTCACATGTAAGTGAGCTCATACAGTATTTGTCTCTCTGTCTGAACTTTTCACTTAGCATAATGCCCTCAAGGTCCATCCATGTTGTTGCAAATTGCAGCATTTTCTTCTCTTTCTATAGCTGAATAATATTCCATTTTGTGTGTATATATATAAATATAATATATTTATATATATATATATAATACATATCACATTTTCTTTATCCATTCTTCCATCAGTGGATATTTAGGTTGTTTCCATGTCTTGGCTGTTGTGAATAATGCTGCAATGAACATGCAAGTGCAGATACAAGATAGTGATTTCATTTCCTTTGGATGAATACCCAGAAGTGGGATTGCTGGATCATATGGTAGTTCTATTTTTAATTTTTTGAAGAACCTCCATACCACTTTCTATAGTGGCTGTACCAATTTACATTTCCACCAATACTGCACCACCAATGGGTTCCCTTTTCACCATATCTTTGCCAATACTTGTTATTTCTTTTCTTTTTGATAATAGTCATTGTAAGAGGTGTGAGGTGACATCTCATTGTGGTTTTGATTTGCATTTTTCTGATATTAGTGATGGTGAGCATTTTTTTCCTGTATTTGTTAGCCATTGGTATGTCTTCTTTGGTAAAATATCTATTCATGTTCTCTGCCCATTTTTAAATTGGATCTTTTGGGTCTTTGCTACTGAGTTTTACATGTTCCCTACGTATTTTAAGTATTCAGTATTAACCCCTTATTTAATGTGTGGTTTGCAAATATTTTCTCCCGTTCTGTAAGTTGCCTCTTCATTTTGTTGATTGTTTCTTTTGCTGTGCAGAAGCTTTTTGTTTGATGTAGTCCCTCTACAAATATAGTGTCATTTGTTTATTTTTGCTTTTGTTGCTTGTGCTTTTGATGTCATATCCAAAACATTATTGCCAAGACCACCATCAAGGAGATTTTTCCCTATGTTTTCTTCTAGGAGTTTTAAGGTTTCAGGTCTTACATTTTAGTCTTTATTCCACGTTGAGTTAATTTTTGTGACTGGTGTGAGATAGGAGTCCAAATTCATTCTTTTGCATGTGAATATCCAGTTTTCTCAACACTGTTTACTGAAGTGACTATCCTTTCCTCATTGAGTGTTTTTGGATCCTTGTCAAATATTAGTTGACTGTACATGACAGCCACCTTTTATTAAGCATTTACTTTGTACCTTGCACTACACTAAGTAATTTTCATGCATTATCTCATTTAATCATCACACCTCTCTAAGGAGTAGCTGTTACTATTGCTCACCTAACATGTTTGCTTAAAAACTTACTTTTACTATTATCAAGATAATGCATGTTCACACATATATTTTTTTATTCTTCTGTTAAATTATTTTCTTAGGATAATTTTCCAAAGTGGAATTACTGGGTCAAAGAATATAAAACTTTTAAAGCCATCAATAACTTTTTTCTAGGCTCACTTGGAGGACTTGTTTGCTCTCTTTCTTCATAGTCAACTTTTCTATTAAAAAAGAAAAGTGGGCTCCTTCCCTTCCTGATGACCTGCCCAACCCAGAGCCTGACAGACAGTAGATCCTTAATAAATATTTACTTTATGAGTACCAAATATATTTAGAGTATCTTATCTAAAAGCCCATCTAAGAAAAATGAGTAGGGACTTCCCTGATGGTCCAGTGGCTAAGACTCTGCACTCGCAATGCAGGGGGCCCGAGGTTGATCCCTGGTCAAGGAACTAGATGCCACAAGCTGCAACTAAAGATCCCACATGCCACAACTAAGACCCAACACAGCCAAACAAATAAATAAATATTTTTTAAAAAAAGAAAGAAAGAAAAATGACTAGGTCTGTCTTTAATGGAGATTCAAGGATGGGGCTTCAAGGAATTGCCTGATTTTAATTGAACTCATTCATTCATTCATTCATTCATCTATAGTTTCTCTTCTTGCAAACAAGACCTTGGACTTCCCTAGTGGTCCAGTGTTTAGGACTTGGTACTTTCACTGCCATGACCCTGGGTTCAATCCCTGGTCGGGGAACTAAGATCCCACAAGTTGCACAATATGGCAAACGACAACAACAACAAAAACCTTAAGGTGGCTTAGTAAGTTGCAAAAACATATAGCAAGAGAAAATATATTCCATATAAGAAACGTAAAGCAAACGGACTATAAGGGTAGGAAAATGGAGCCAAGAGTGAGGAAATCTCAAAAAGTGCATACCATGAAGTTTTATATACACTTGCTAATAAGGGCAAAAAACAATTTTGATTTTAAGCTCCCTGGCAACCTGAAAAAAAGATGAGAATGTGACCAGCTGCAACAATATTTGCAGTGTTCATAGGCAAAAACAGTCTGGTTACTTAAGGAAATCACCACCTTTCCTGGAGATAAAACTTGACATAGCCCATCAACAGACGAATGGATAAAGAAGTTGTGGTACATATATACAATGGAATATTACTCAGCCACAAAAAGGAATGAAATTGGGTCATTTGTTGAGACGTGGATGGATCTAGAAACTGTCATACAGAGTGAAGTAAGTCAGAAAGAGAAAGAAAATATCGTATATTAGTGCATGTATGTGGAACCTAGAAAAATGCTACAGATGAACTGGTTTGCAAGGCAGAAGTTGAGACACAGATGTAGAGAACAAACATATGGACACCAAGGGGGGAAAGCCACGTGTGAGTGGGGATGGTGGTGTGATGAATTGGGCGATTGGGATTGACATGTATACACTGATGTGTATAAAATTGATGACTAATAAGAACCTGCTGTATAAAAAATAAATAAAATTTTTAAAAAACCCCAAAACTTGACATAAATTTCTGCTGTGCTTTCTCTGACTGCAAATCTTGTGAACAATGTCACCTCCAACAGCATCCTCCTTATAGTAAGCATGGAGATACATTTTGAAGGGCTGTTTCTTATAGTGCCTATAATAAAGGCTGAGAACATGACAGCTATGTATAGTTCAGTAAAGGCAAAGGATGATGATGATGATCATGATGATGCCCAGAAGATAAGCAACTCTCCTGTTTTTATTCAATCTATGCTTCTTTTATTTAAGGGATCTCTTGTGAAAGTTCTTGATCTAAGGTTCATGGACAACATTTGGAGTATTTAAATTCTCTGAAATTGTATGCAAAAATATTGTGTCACTTTGAGGGATTATGACATGTCAAGGTAGATTCGGCAGTTGCAACAAATGTACTGCTATGATGGGGAATGTTGACAATGGGAGAGGCTATGCACATGTGGGGCAGGGAGTATATGGGAAATCTCTGTATCTTACTCTCAATTTTGCTGTGAACCTAAAACTGCTCTTAAAAGGTAAAGTCTTGGGCTTCCCTGGTGGCGCAGTGGTTGAGAGTCCGCCTGCTGACTCAGGGGACACGGGTTCGTGCCCCGGTCCAAGAAGATCCCACATGTCGTGGAGCGGCTGGGCCCGTGAGCCATGGCCGCTGAGCCTGCGCGTCCGGAACCTGTGCTCCGCAACGGGAGAGGCCACAACGGCGAGAGGCCCGCGTACCGCAAAAAAAAAAAAAGAGGTAAAGTCTTAAGAAAAAAAATTATGTCCAGGAGTGAATGCATTTTCCTAGGAAAAAGTTTAGAGCAGTAGTTCTTAAGCTTAACTGCACATTAGAGTCACCTAGGGAGCTTTAAAACTATAATGGTGGGAACTTTGGGTATCCTGATTTGATTGATCTTGAGGAGCCGGCACATGGCCGTGTTTTAAAAGCTCACCAGGTGATTCTAATGTGCAAGGTTGCTGTGAATACAAAACACCTAACGATTTTGTGAAAATGCAGATACTGATTCAGTATATCTGGGGTTAGGTCTGAAATTCTGCATTTCTTTTTTTTTTTAACTGATTTTATTGAAGTATAGTTGATTTACAATGATTCTGCATTTCTAAAAAGCTTCTACTGCTGCTGACCTTCAGAACATACTTTCGGTAGTAAGGCTCTAGAGCAGTAATATTCCAAGTGTGATCTGGGGATGCTTAAGGTGGAGGGAATGGCTTATTTGCGTAACAAAACCAAGATATTATTTGCCTTTCTCACTATGTTGGCATTTGCACTAACGGTGCCAAAACAGTGGTGAGTAAAGCTGCTGGTGCCTTAGCACAAATCGAGGTGGGTAGCACCAACCGTATTAGTACTCATTGTATTCTTTACTGCCATCTGCTTGCAATTTTTTAAAAAAGTGCAGTTTTACTTAAGAATAAATGACGATGCAGTAAAAATTATGAATTTTATTAAATCTTGACCCCTCGGTACACGTGTCTTTATTTTGTATGACAAAATGGGAAGTGTGCATGAAGCACTTTTGTGCTGCATGTGTAAGAAGGATCGATGGCTGTCTTGAGGAAAAACATTTATGTGATTCATTGAGTTGTGATCTGAGCTGGCTGCTTTTCTCATTGACTATCAGTTTTACTTGGGAGAATGACTAACAGACAAACTCTGGCTATTCAGACTTGTGAATTTGGCTGAAATTTTCTGAAAAATGAACAAAGTGAGCCTGCGTGTCAAGGGAAATAACTGACGGGTTTCCTTGCCATTGATAAAATTTGAGTTTTCAAACAAAAATTAGGAATTTGGGAAACTTGTTTTTACCACCATGAGCTCAACAGCTTCCCAATACTTTAAAGACTTTTCTGATGATGATAAATGTATTTTTTAAAATATTGTACAATAAAATGTGTCAACAGTTGGAAGATCTGCATAGCTCAGTGAACCAATATTTTCAAATGACCAGTGCATATTAAATCATGCATGGTTAAAAGATCCATTCAATGAGCAAGAAAGACCAATGGATTTTAATGAAACAGAGAACAAAAAGTTCATTGATATGGTTTCAGATTCTACACTGCAAGTAACCTTTAAGAAATGACTACTTGTTGAATTTCCATACAATATCAAAAAATAACCACAATTATCTGAAAAGGCTATTAAAGTACGTCTCCTTTTTCCAGCCAAATAGCTGTGTGAGGTCCAATATTCTTTATATACTTCACCTAAAACAATATATTGTAACAGACAATGTGCATGTATATATGGGAATCTAGCTACAGAAGACATGAATGAAATTTGTAAAAATGTAAAACATTGACAGTCTTCTTATTACATTTTTTGGAAAATATAGCTACTTGTCATAAAAATATATTATTTATGTTAACATGTACTAATAAGTTTACATCTATTTTAAAATGAAATCATTATTTCTTTAATTTCTAATACAGTAATTACTGATAGATATAACCAACATAAACAAAAGCTCATTAATTTTTAAGACTTTTTGGTCTGAGAACTGCTGCTCTAGAATCATTAAACTACAAAGAAGTCCAAGACTTCAAAATGGTTAAGAACTTCAGACTTTTAGAAAGGAATGGATGAACCGATTGCATATTCTCCACAAAGCTTATTTTTCTCAGGTAAGATTTTTTTTAATAAATTTATTTATTATTTTATATTTATTTTTGGTTGCATTGGATCTTCATTGCTGCGCACGGACTTTCTCTAGTTGCAGTGAGTGGGGGCTACTCTTTGTTGCGGTGCGTGGGCTTCTCATTGCGGTGCCTTCTCTTGTCGCGGAGCACGGGCTCTAGGCACGCAGTCTTCAGTAGTTGTGACACAACAGGCTCAGTAGTTGTGGCGCACTGGCTTAGTTGCTCTGCGACATGTGGGATCTTCCCGGACCAGGGCTCGAACCTGTGTTTCCTGCATTGGTAGGCGAATTCTTAACCACTGCACCACCAGGGAAGTCCCTCAGTTAAGCTATTGAAAAGTATGGAATGGCAGTGTGTTCTAGAATATATTTCTGATAAGAAATTGGAGTACAACAGTTCTGAGCTGCCAGTTATCTATAGTCTTAATATTAACAGTTTGAAAACAACTCTTGAAGCTCAAATCCAATTCCATTTCCTAATATGATATACAAAAATCTTTATGAACTATGCTTTACAAGAAGTAACCAGTTTAATTCATGACAACCCTGGTAGGTACTCTTCTTTTTTTCCAATAAATTTATTTATTTATTTCTGGCTGCATTGGGTCTTCATTGCTGGGCACAGGTTTCTCATTGTGGTGGCTTCTCTTGTTGCAGAGCATGGGCTCTAGGGATGCGGGCTTCAGTAATTGTGACTCGCTGGCTTCAGTAGTTGTGCCTCACGGGCTCTAGAGCACAGAGCTCTAGAGCACATGCTCTGCGGCATGTGGAATCTTCCCGGACCAGGGATTGAACCCGTGTCCCCTGCATTGGCAGGCAGATTCTTAACCACTGCACCACCAGGGAAGCCTGGTAGGTACTCTTATTATGTCTGATTTGTACATTTTGTTGAATGAATGAATGAGTGACTACATGAGTAAAGAAACTTAAATTTTTTACCTGTACGCAAGTCTAATTTATTATAGTAAAGGGTTCTCAGTAACGCTCTACTCATCCAATTAGCGATCACTTCTTATCTTTTTTCTTCAGTTTTCATCTGTGTTTTTTGTTTTTTTCTTTTAATAAATTTATTTATTTATTTATTTTTGGCTGTGTTGGGTCTTCGTTTTTGTGCGAGGGCTTTCTCTTGTTGTGGCAAGCGGGGGCCACTCTTCATCGCGATGCACAGGCCTCTCACCGCCGCGGCCTCTCCTGTTGCGGAGCACAGGCTCCAGACGCGCGGGCTCAGCAGTTGTGGCTCACGGGCCCAGTTGCTCCGCGGCATGTGGGATCTTCCACAGACCAGGGCTCGAACCCGTGTCCCCTGCATTGGCAGGCAGATTCTCAACCACTGCGCCATCAGGGAAGCCCTCATCTGTGTTTTTATTACCATCTGCTTCTTTATTTTATCTCCTGAAAAGCCCCAGAGTTAATTCTTTTCCTTCTTGGGACTTGAGATCTCTTCCCTCTAAATCTCCATGCACATTTTGAAAATAAATACACATAACTCAGTCTCCATCATCTAGTCCCACCTGGCTTGCTGCACCCCAGTGCTCATGCTCCCTATATGGGCCATGTGCTCATCCTATCAGGCAGATCTCCTCACCACCTTCTGATAACACTAATAATGACAAGAACTAACATTCACTGGGTAATTACTATGTGCTATGTGCTTTACTGAATGACCTTACCTAGTCTTCACTGCGTAGCTACAGTACTATTTTTATCATCCCTATTTTACAGATGAAAAAGATAGAAGTTTGTGGAGCTAAAATAACTTGTCCAAGTCTCATAGCTAGATAGTAATAGAGCCAGGATTTGATTTAAACCTTCCACCACCTCCCCACAGGTCTACTGAGGTATAATTTACATATCATAAAATTCACCTATTGTAAATATACAATTCTATGATTTTTAGTAAATTTATGGAGTTGTATGACCATTGCCACGATCTGGTTTTGAAATATCTCCCTAAGCCCAAAAAGCTCCCTTGCGGTCATTTGCAGTCAATTCCTGCTCCTACTCCTAGCTCCAGACAGCTACTCATCAGCTGTCTCTATAGAGTTGCCCTTTGTGGAACACATGTAACTGGAATCCTACATTGCATTTAAGTGGAACTTTCTGTGTCTGGCTTTTTTCACTCAGCGTGATGTTTTTGAAGTTCATCCATGTTGCATAGTGTGTCAGTAGTTCATTCCTTCTTATTGCTGAACAATATCTGTTGGATGGGTGGTTTATGATGGTTATCATAAACCATCACCAGCTGACGTACATTTAGGTGATTTCCACCTTGGGGCTATTATGAATAATGCCGTTATGACATTTATGTACAAATTTCTGAGTGGACACGTATATGGTCATTTCTTTTGGGTAGTTCTTCAGAGTGAAATTTCTGACTCAGAGTTAAGTTTATGTTGAACATTTTAAGAAACTCTCAAACTGTCTTCCAAAGTGGCTGTGTCATTTTATATTCCCACCAATGATGTATGAAGGTTCCAATTTCTCCATATCCTCATCAACACTTGGCATTGTCAGTCTTTTGGATTATAACTGTCCTATTGGATGCGAAGTGGCATCTCATTGTGGTTTTAATCGGCATTTCCTTAATGACTAATAATGTTGAGTATCTTTTCCTGCACTTGTTAGCCATTCATATATCTTCTTTGGTGAGAACCCATGACTACAAAGTTAATGCCTCCCAAATATGCCATACTCATTCTTGCCTTTCTGCTTTTGATAGTCTTCCTATAACCTAAAATGCCCTGTTATTTTATGATCCCAAATTTACAATTTTAAAAAATCTATTTCTAGATTTGCATCCCCTATAGGACTAATCCTGGCCCAACCTTTTATACATCCTATGTTCCATCCTTTTTTTTTTTTTTTTTTTAAATTTAGGCTGTGCTGGGTCTTAGTTGCAGCACTCAAGATCTTTGTTGCAGCACGCGAGATCTTTAGCTGCAGCATGCGAACTCTTAGTTGCGGCAGGAGAACTCAGTTGTGGCATGTATGTGGGATCTAGTTCCCTGACTGGGGATCAAACCCAGGCTCCCTTCTTTGGGACCGTGGAGTCTTATCCACTGGACACCAGGGAAGTCCCTCCCATTATATTTTTCATACAGCAAAAATCCAAAAAATGTTTATTAAGTTTATGCATGGACTTTGCCCCAGTTAAAACATGTGAATTCTACTCAATTTCTGAGCAGAACAGATCCTCAACATATATTTCCTGAAGACTGATACGGAAGATACCAAGTCGAATAGAGCAAAATAAAGTTCATCATCTATTTAATCATCTGGTACAAGGCACAGATACAGGCCCAAATAATGCAAAAGTACATCTTCTGCAGTTGTGTCATCACTTCAGGCTTACATGACACCCAAAAGCCTACTATCTATTTATGCATCGGTTTGTTTAACTATCATTTATTGAGCACGTCCAATGTATCAGCAACTGTGTAATTGCTATTGTTAGATACTAGAGGTAAATGAGATCCTTCTATTTGTTCATAGCAAGAGGAAGGGAAGTGATAGGTAATCAAATAATTCTAATACAATGTTAAGTGTTGTAATAAAGGTAGTTCCAACGTGGCACCACTGAGGAAAATGCAATCATGCTGTCACAAAAGAGATGACTGATTTTGTTCTTTAAGAAAGAATATTAGCCAAGTGAAATGTTGGGCTTCCTGGTAGGAATCTGGCCCATCTCTGGGTTTTTCTCTCACCTCAAGGAAGTCAGACTGTCAAAAAACCATATCCAGGGGCTTCCCTGGTGGTGCAGTGGTTGAGAGTCCGCCTGCCAATGCAGGGGACACAGGTTCGTGCCCCGGTCCGGGAAGATCCCACATGCCGCAGAGCGGCTGGGCCCGTGAGCCATGGCCGCTGAGCCTGCGTGTTCGGAAAAATTAAAAAAAAAACAAAACAAAACATATCCAATTTTGGACTCAGTTAAATAATCAGGGCACAAAGTTGTCCTGGATTGACCTGAGTTCCTAGGGATGTTGGAATAATGTTAACAACAGCACTTCTCTTCACCTTTTCCCTCTCTGGACTCATTTCCGGGCATTATCCTCTGAGTTTTTAGGAAATGAACAGTCGTAGAGATTAACAAGGGCACAAGGGCATGAATACTAGATAACAAATGAACCTCTAGAAAAAGGCCATCTTTAGCAATCTGATCTCTTCAGTCCCGGAGGATAGCCTAAGAGCTGGAGGCTCTGAATTGTAAATAAATTGTTCCAAAGTGAAACCATTAGGTTTTTAGGTCCAAAAATTCTGCCCACTTGTGTTTGGTTTTAGCCCATACTGACTGCTATTTAAGCCTTTCTTGGAGGACTTAATCTGGAAAACAGAAGTGGATGATGGGACTTCCCTGGTGGCGCAGTGGTTAAGAATCTGCCTGCCAATGCAGGGGACGCGGCTTCTAGCTCTGGTCTGGGAAGATCCCACATGCCGCGGAGCAACTAAGCCCATGTGCCACAACTATTAAGCCTGCACTCTAGAGCCCGCGAGCCACAACTACTGAAGCCCGCATGCCTAGCCTGTGCTCCACAACAAGAGAAACCAGTGTTATGAGAAGCCCGCGTACCGCAATGAAGAGTATCCCCTGCTCTCTGCAACTAGGGAAAGCCCGTGCGCAACGAAGACCCAACACAGCCAAAAATTAATAATAAATTTATTTTTTTTAAGTGGATGATGTCCAAGGAAACAAAGTAAGCATAAATATCGAATAGTAATATTTGTCTTGGGAATTGTTATTCTGAGTAACTCTAAACAGGAATCTGTTTCTCCAGCCATTAACCTGGTGTAAAGACATAATTTCAGTCCTGACTCTGACACCTTGGTCAAACCACTTAAATCTCCTAAATCTTAATCTCTTTATCAGAAAAATAATCTGCCTTTCATTCTTTATTGAAAGTTAAAGGAAGTAAAGTATGTAACAACCCCTGGTTATCTGCTTGATGATGGTGATGATGATGCTAATACTAATAGCAAACATTTATTGAGCATTTTCTATGTGCCAGGCAGTGTTCCAAAGTGCTTTTTATGATAAAGATTGTGATTATTTTTTTAAAAAATTATTTATTTTTGGCTGTGTTGGGTGTTGGTTGCTGCATGTGGGCTTTCTCTGGTTGCAGCGAGCGGGGGCTATTCTTTGTTGTGGTGCACGGGTTTCTCACTGTGGTGGCTTCTCTTGTTGCAGAGCACGAGCTCTAGGTGCCCAGGCTTCAGTAGTTGTGGCACGTGGGCCCTAGAGTGCGCCAGCTTCAGTAGTTGAGGCGTATGGCCTCAGCAGTTGCTGTGCGTAGGCTCAGTAGATGTGGCACAGGGGCTTAGTTGCTCCACGGCATGTGGGGTCTTCCCAGACCAGGGATCTAACCCGTGTCCCCTGCATTGGCAGGAGGATTCTTAACCACTGCACCACCAGGGAAGTCCTGTGATTATTTGTTGAATCACTGCTCAGCAGTACATCTATATGAAAGACCAATGGATTATCAATTTTCTTAGTCAGCTTGGACTGTTATAACAAAGTATGTATACTGGGTGGCTTAAACAACAGACGTGGATTTCTCATAGTTCTGGAGGCTGGGAAGTCCAAGATCAGGCTGTCAGCGTGGTCACATTTGCAGTGAGGACTCTCTTCCTGGCTTGCAGATTACCACCTTCTTACTGTATTCTTACATGGAGGTTAAGGGAAAAACTCTGGTCTCTTCTTCTTCTTATAAAGACATTAATCCCACCATGGGGGCCCCACCCTCTTGACTTTATCTAAACCTAATTACCTCCTGAAGGTCCCACTTCCAAATATCATCACATTGGAAGTTAGGGCTTCAACATATGAATTTTGAGGGGGATACAAACATTCAGTCCATAACCTCATTCTAGGAATTTGTTCTCCATCCTGACTGCACATTAATCATCTAGGGAGCTTTTAAAAAATATCATTGTCTATATGCGAGACCCATTAAGCCAGAGTATCTGGAGGTAGGCCCAGTTCTTCATTATAGAATAAAGGAGAGTTAGAAGGAGGTAGCATTCACATTTTCCTAAGTAATGAGTACCCAAATTCATAAAGCCCAAGGAGCCCTGATTCACCCAATTTTCACTTCATTCCTGGATTTCTTTGTTTTTCCATATAGGAAGAAAATCCAAAGAGATACTTCTTTGATTATTTCTGTGACTTCTGAAGAAAACATGTATCTGAAGCATGGTTAACACAGCGCTTACTTTCTCTCAGAGTCCTATCAGGTCTCTTATTACTAGTTTCTGGGGCAAGCTTTGAATTTCTTGTAGAGATGTTCTGTTCCAGGTTGACTGATTGATTGATTGATTGATTTACCGTGCGGCATGCAGGCTTAGTTCCCCGACCAGAGATCAAACCGACAGCCCCTGCAGTGGAAGCAGGGAATCTTAACCACTGGACAGCCAGGGAAGTCCCTGGATTTATTAACTTGATTACGATATATTGACTGCATATCCAGAGCTGTGCCGGGTGGTGGGGATTTAAAGAAGAAAACAAATACTTTGTTCCTAAAGAATCCACCCTCCAGGGTAAGAGACCCACACAAATAACACAGATAAAAAGTGGAAACTTTTATGTAAAAATATTGTGAAAGGTTTGAGAATGCTCATAAGGGAGCAGTTAATTATAGGCTATTAGGGAAAACTGGAGAGGGAGTATGCCATTAGCACTGGGCTTTAAGGACAAATGATAACAAGGGATGGGAGTGGGTAGAGAGGGTATTTCTGGCAGATAAATAATGTGAACAATGGGTTGAAATGTGATGGAATGTTGAGTGGTCCAGTGTCACTCAAATGTAGGGCATTTAAGGAAACTGTAGAAAATGGGAATAGGATGGTAATTTCTGGTTAGATTTTAGAGAAGATAGAGATTAGAAGATGTAGTTTAAAGAGAGTAGTAAAGCTTTGAAACAGCCGTTTTACAGAATGAGAAAGGGAGTTCACTAGGAATGAAGGTAGCAGTTACCATTTCTGAGCACTTACTATGTGCCAGGCAATGTGCTAAATGCAGGATATGCATTGATGAACTAGGTGGACATGGTCCCTGCCCTCATGGAGCCTCCAATCTAGGAGGGGAGGCAGAGAACCAATAGGTGTATTCTAAAAATATATAACATTATTGTTGAGATAAACGTATGAAGAAACAAATGGTATCATGTAAAGGAATGGTTAGGGATGAAGGCCAGGCTGGAGAAGGGGAATAGCCTCGGACCAAGACTCAAAGGATAAGGAATAGAACATGACAAGAGCAGAGGGAAGAGAGCTTTTGCCAAAGCTTGTGTCAAGAGAGAGTTTTGCCTGTTCTAGGACTTGAAAGAAGGCCAGTGTGGCTGGAGCACAGCAGGAGAGAGTGGCATGAAGTTAGAATAGACAGCTGGGTAGAGGCCAAATCATTCAGGGTTTCTTCTAGGCCCTGGTAAGGAATTTGAATTATATTCTTAGAGCAATAGGAATTTGTAGACTAGTTTTAAGCAGGGCAATAACATGACTGGATTTGTGTTTCAACAGTAGTTACTGAAAGTGGAATGGATTGTGTCAGAGCAATCAGGAGGCCTCGAGAAAGTTTTGGAGGACTAATGCTTCTGTCAAATGAAATCCTGAAGGAAATTAAGAGCACAGAGTGGTTTGGTGAAGGAGTTGATGGTGTAGGTTTAGCTTTCGTTGACTTTGGGGCATTATATATTAGTTATTTCTAGCATAGCTCCAAGTGGAACTGAGATAAGGAGATTTGTAGAGTCAGTATAGAGAATTGCACAGACTGTGGACAGCTAAAGTAAGGATAAGAAGGGTCAGAGAGGTAATGCCTTGACTGGAGTACAGAGAAGCCAAGGTATTTTTTTGCCCAGAGCTACTTTTACAGGGCTGTCAAATACCTCACATTATCCTGTTGAAGATGTTCCACAAACTGGACTAGACCAGTAAGATCCAGGTTGTAGCACATCATGTAACCGAGAAGGACCCTACGGGGCCTTCCCAGGACAGGCCTCTCCCCCATATCCTCTGCTTTAGCTCCTCTCTGAAGTACCTAGATAATAGTATCTGAGGTACATTTCCTGAGTTGTTTTACAGGTATGAAAAACCCCCACCAAATGGAAGATGTTAACTATCTGATGACCGTGAGCACATAGGCCCAGGTCTCCTGGAGCCTAAGGACTGATAATGTTAACACCTGTGCCACCGCCCTGTTACTTCACCATCAGCCAATCAGAGAATTGTGCATGAGCTGATCACATACCCTGTGACCTCCCTCCCTCACCTGTTTTTTAAAATTGCTTTGCTGAGGGACTTGCTTGGTGGTCCAGTGGCTGGGACTCCACACTCCCAGTGCAGGGGGCCTGGGTTCTAATCCCTGGTCAGGGAACTAGATCCCACATGCTGCAGCTTAAAGCCCCCCACGCTGCAATGAAGACATGGCACTGCTAAATAAATAAATTAATATATTTTTTTAAAATGCTTTGCCGAAACCCTTCTGGGAGCTCAGGGCTTTTTAGGGCATGAGCCGCCCATCTCCTTGCATAGCCCTGCAATAAACCTTTCTCTGCTTCAAATTCCGACATTTCAGTTTGTTTGGCCTCACTGTGTGTCAGGCTCACAAACTGACACTAACAATAGCAAGTAGTTAATTAAATTTATTGAATGAATAGGATTGATGTGGTAATTCTCTATCTGGCAAGGGTAGCTGAAGGTATAGGAGTGGATGAAACCACTGAGGGAGAAAAGAGAGAGAAGGAAAAGGGAACAGCCAAGAACAACTAAGATCTGATTGGAATTGATCTGACATAAACTGAATGGTGTGACCACAAGAGAAATTTGAGTTAGACTCTGGAAGATCTTAAAGTTGATATTTTTAGTAAGAATGGGAGAATATCTGTTAAAGAAAGATGTTTAATTTTCTATCTCTTACGCCCAAAGAGATTTTTAAGAATAGACAGCCTACTAGATAAGCAGGATCTCAAGCATTTGGGGACACGATTTCAATTAGATTGGTGTTTTTTACATAGGTCTTGCCAGGACCAACTAGGTGTTTTTAAAACAATAGAATATTGAATAAAATGGCATTCAGTCATTGTCTCTTGTACAAAATGGCTAAGTAGGGTCTCTATAAAGAACTGTAATTAAAGGGGAGTGAAAACAAATTCTTTGCTTACAGTTTCAGTGGGTTTAATTAAAATATATTTATGTGGGGCTTCCCTGGCGGCGCAGTGGTTGAGGGTCTGCCTGCCGATGCAGGGGACACGGGTTCGTGCCCTGGTCCGGGAAGATCCCACATGCCGTGGAGCGGCTGGGCCCATGAGCCGTGGCCGCTGAGCCTGCGCGTCCGGAGCCTGTGCTCCGCAGAGGGAGAGGCCGCAACAGTGAGAGGCCCGCATACTGGAAAAAAAAAAAAGTATATATATATATGTGGATGAGCCAGCCCATTACACATGTAATATGTGTCTAAAGTATCTGGATTTAGAGTTCTAGGAAACAAACTCAAAGACACTAGAATAGACCAGTTGATTTTCTACTTTTCTATAGGAGAGTTACTATAACCTAATTATTAAGATTGAGGGCATTGTTAGACAGACCTGGTTTTGATTCTTACTCGGCCACTTCCTAGCCCTGTGACTTTATGCAAGTTACTCAGCCTCTCTAGGCCTAGTTTTCTCATCAGTGCTATATAGAAAATGAAAGAACCTACTTCAAAGGGTTATTGTGAAAATTAAATGAAAAAATTAAAGCGTTTAACCCAGTGCCTTAAAGGCAAACCCTGACACGTTCCATTACAGAAAAACATAATAGAAACAATATAATATCCAACACTTAATATATGCCAGCTACTGTGCTTAGGTACTTTAAATACCTTATCTCATTTAATCCTTTGAGATAGGTACTATTTGTTACCTGAATTTCACTCATGAAGAAACTGAGGTTTGAGGAATTCCAGGAATCAGAGAGCTATACGGATACCTAGTTAGCTCAGTCACCCACAGGTGTGCACATGTAATTTAATGCAAACATATGCAAGGATATTTACGTGCTCATTTTTGCCAGTCCCACATTTCCTGGCACTTCTATCTGAAACTGGTGGTGCTGGAATAGCACGGTGGCATTAGTGGAAATGAGTGGAGGAGCACCTACTCAAGCAGCATGAGTGTTTTCAGGAAAAAGGTGATGTAATATCGCAAAGAGCACAACTCTGTCTCTAACTTGCCTTAGGACCCTAAATAAGTCATTGAATTGACGCTATGGGCCTCAATTTCCTCATCTGTAAAATGAGGGAGCTGGCTCAGTTCTGGAATCCTCCGAAGCTAAGCAGCTCTCAAGCCTGCCACCTTGTATAGGCAGTTCTATACAGAACACTCTCGCCCCCATGGCAACGGCCACTCAGCTCTCAGCGGCACTGGTATGCGGCTCTACTCTAGCCAGCAGTACTATTTCCATCTCAAATTCCTGGGTGAATAGAGGGCCTGAATGGGGGAGGGATCTGTTGGTCAGAAATCTTAAAGCCTCTGGCTTTAAAAGAAATTCTGGAATAAATTGCCTGTGGGTGGTGTGTATGTGCTAAATCAGAAAAACAGGGATCAGTTTTTAATTCACAAAATCATCCTTTTAGCAGGTAGAGGAGCTGTCTTAGCTGAGATGAGACTTAAAGGGTCCCTTTGCCACTAAGTGCTGAGTCAATGAGTGGAGGAGACTGTGGCCCAAGTTCATTAGCGTTGGTGAGGATGCCAAAGGAACGTTGCCAGAGGGCATTTAAATCAATCCGGATTTTTGAGAAGCGATTCCAGTATTTATTTCCAAGATCCATACACTTGGATGTGACTCTTTCATTATGATGGGCATTATCAGAACTCCATTTTAGAAGCGTGGGGACTCTGGGACAAAAGGACAAGAATTAAGGTTTGAGAGAAAGGTAACAACTCTTTTCAAGGAAAGCAGGAGATGTCTTTGACGAGGCTACCCTATATCTGCCCTACTCTGTTTTCAAGCCTTTGATAAGTTGTTTTCCAAGTCTGTTACTGGTAATGGTGATGATGACGATGCTGAATTCATGGAAGGGAGGAGCTCCTGCTTTTTCCTCCTCCACATTGCTTCCTTAAGTTTGAGTCCTAGAGTAGAAGGGGGCACTGTCTTTTTATAACTCGGATGCAAATGAAACGGAGGCTCCATAAGATACCAAGTTTAAAGAATTGACTTTCTGAGAGGGAGTGGTTCCGGGAAAAATGCAATGCACACTTCCCTAGGTCTCCACTGGAGGGCAGCAGTGCTAGCTTTTGCAGCCTCTTTAGGGCTGCCCACTGCCAGATCTGCATTTCAAGGGCACTGAAGAGAGGAAGAGTGTGGAGGTGGGGATGGGAGGTTGGGAACAAGGCTGGTAAGAGTTCTCAGAAGAGGGCTTTCTAAAATGGGAGACAGAGCTGTGTCCATGGAACTGGGGGAATCCTGGAATAAATGGATGATCTTTGCTGAAGACGGAGCAACAGAACTTGCTCAGAGATACAAGAGCTGTGACATTCAGGGCAAATCAAAGCTGGCTGCTCCTTATAAACCTGTGGAGCTAGAACTTGCTAATTTTCCTCTTGCCACTAGAGGACAGAATATGAAAAGAAGATTTGAGCTTCATCACCCTTTCAAACTGGCTATACAGCCCTGGAGGAATTCTAAGTTTCAGAAAGGATGAATCTTGGTCTTGCTAACATGTATATCTGGTCAAACCATTTCCCTGATGACACGTTTTCAATGGCTCCCTAAAGTCTCCAGAGTAAAGTCTGAGCTGATGAGAATGGCATACAAAACTCTTTCCTAATTATCCTTGGTCTTCCTTCCTAACTTTATTGGTTAACTCCCTGTTCCCCACCTGAACATACACAACCTTAGAGGGAGTAGTGAGGTGGGAAGGGTGAGAGTGCTGGAGCCAATCACAAGCCAGTAAATCATCCCAGACCCTCTCTTTTCCATCACTCCCACATCCAACTCCACTAATTCCTGTCTATTCTATCACAGATAAACTCTGTGAGGCAGGACCCCATCTGCCTTGTTCATCTTTATATCCTTGGTGCCTAGCACTCATAGTAGGAGCTTATTAAATATGTATTGATCAGAGTAATAAATGAATGAATACATCCATGTCACTGTTACCGTCCTGTCCAACTTACTATTATCTCTCACCTGGTCTGCAATAAGACCTCAAAGAGTCTCCCTGTGTCCCCCCTTTATTCCCTGTAACCTGTTTTATACTCTGCAACCAGAGCAATCTTTCTGAAATGCAAATTCGCTTAAAATCCCTCCATGGCTTCCCCACTGCTCTTAAAATAAAGACGATAACCCTTAATATGGCCCATACAGTAAGTATAATTTAGCAGTTTGGGCACTTGCTAGTTAAGTGATCATAAGAATATTATTAAATCCCACTGAATCCTGGTTTCCTCATCTAAAAAATGTGAACAATAATTATTCTTACCTCATAGGGTTATTGGGAGGGTTAAATAAGCCAATTCATATATATAAAATGCTTAGCATAGTGTTCAGTTCTGTGTTCAATAAATGGTAATTACAGTTATTAGGTCCTGAATGATGTAGTTCCTGCCTGTCTCTTATTCCCTCTCATTTCTGGCAGATTCATTAAGCTACTTTCAGATCCTGGAATGTGCTATGCTCCTTTTTATTCCTATTCCTCTTACTTCTTTTTTATTTTTAAAATATTTATTTATTTTGGCTGCGCTGGGTCTTAGTTGCCGCATGCATGTGGGATCTAGTTCCCCGACCAGGGCCCCCTGCATTGGGAGCTCGGAGTCTTAACCCCTGGACCACCAGGGAAGTGCCCCTATTCCTCTTTCTGGTCCCAGTGTAGAGTTTACTTCCTCTAAGAAGGCTTTCTTGACACTCCCTGTCTGCTTCAGGTGACCCTGCAATGGGTTCCCATAGCGCCCTATATACCATTTATCACGGCATTTGTTATCCGCTCCTGGCACAGTGACTGACATTTAGCAACGCCTCAGTAAATAAATGTCTTGAACCAACTCTACACCCACTGCACTTCTCTTTCCCATGCTCTTTGTTATGTTATTTCTTCTTTCTGTTCTAAACAGAACTTCATGACTGCTACATCCATATTTCCTTTCCAAGGGAAAATTCCTCACCTACAGCCACTGTTGAAGAGGCAGCCCTAGGTAGCCATAGTTCATGTACAGTGCATGGAGGTACTTTTGCCTTAGCTGACTAGACCAGAATTGGCATCTGATGCAATGGTGGACAATCCAGAACCTGGCCAGCAACTTACAACATACCTGGCACCAAAAAAGGACTAGGTCAATCAGATTCTCTCTTACTCTCTAAACATGAGTTAGAGAAAGGAGAGAATGTGGTTGTTTTTTTAAATAAATTTATTTATTTATTTTTGGCTGCGTACGGGCTTTCTCTAGCTCCAGTGAGCAGGGGCTACTCTTTGTTTCAGTGTGCGGGCTTCTCATTACGGTGGCTTCTCTTGTTGAGGAGCACGGGCTCTAGGCGCGTGGGCTTCAATAGTTGTGGCACACGGGCTTCAGGAGTTGTAGCACTCGGGCTTCAGGAGTTGTGGCTCGCGGGCTCTGGAGCGCAGGCTCAGTAGTTGCGGCGCACGGGCTTAGTTGCTCCGCGGCATGTGGGGTCCTCCCGGACCAGGGCTCGAACCCACGTCCCCTGCGTTGGCAGGCAGATTCTTAACCACTGTGGCACCAGGGAAGCCCAAGAATGTGGCTGTTAATGACAGGAACAAGAACTAAAATGACATGTAAAGAAAAGTCATGAGGGCTTCCCGTGGTGCAGTGGTTAAGAATCTGCCTGCCAACGCAGGGGACGTGGGTTCGAGCCCTGGTCCGGGAGGACCCCACATGCCGCGGAGCAACTAAGCCCGTGCGCCGCAACTACTGAGCCTGCGCTCCAGAGCCCGCGAGCCACAACTCCTGAAGCCCAACGCCTAGATCCCGTGCTCTGCAACAAGAGAAGCCACGGCAATGAGAAGCCCACGCACCACAACAAAGAGTAGTCCCCGCTCACTGCAACTAGAGAAAGCCTGCGCACAGCAACAAATACCCAACACAGCCAAAAATAAATAAAATAAATAATAATAAAAAAATTTTTTAAATTGTATAAAAAAAAGAAGTCATGAGATAAACTCAGAGTCATGAGGGGTCAAGGCAAGCTAGAGCTGTGAGGATATAGAAACTATAAATTAGAGAACATAAATACAAAGCGAAGAATAAGGAACCAGTTGGAAAAGAGGTCCTGCCTGGAGGATAGCTAAGTCGTGCTAATAGTCACTAGCATCCAGAGCATCAGGATGAAAATTCCTAAGATGCTGTCTCTTGCTCTTCTGGGCTGTTAGTTTTCCTGGGTTTCTTGTGACATATATCTTTAAAACAAAATTGTTGAGCTAAACGGGGTGAGTCATCCTTTGCAACCCAAAGTGCCTAACTAATAAGCCATTTGTTTTAGGAAAACCCAGACATCCTTCAAGGTTGAATTTCTGGCCCTCTTGTCTCTTCTGTCTCTCCACTCAGAGAAGTACTTGTCACATTACCTGTAATTATTGGTTTTTCTATCTGTGTCATATGGATATCAGCCTTTGAACTCTTTGAGGTCAGGTAATTTGTCTGTGTTTCTCAGCAACATACTCTGTCCAGAGGCATACTTGATATATAAAACCAGGTACTGATCAAAGTACTTTACATATTTTAATTTATTTAATCCTCATGGAAGCCCTCTGAACAGAGTACTATTTTTTCTATAGATAGTATTGAGGATTTATTTATTTATTTATTTATTTATGGCTATTAGCTCCTGACCAGGGATTAAACCCGTGCCCCCTGCAGTGGAAGCGTGGAGTTCTAACAACCGGACCACCAGGGAATTCCCAAGGATTTATTTTTTAAAACCACACTCTCAATGCTTTGCTTTAGCAAACTGTAGCCAGAACTTTTAGCATATATTGGTAATTTTAGTTTCTCCTACTTTTTCTGACTGTCATTTGATAGTTCTTTTTTAAAAAAATTTTTATTGGAGTATAGTTGATTTACAATGTTGTGTTAGTTTCAGGTGTACAGCAAAGTGAATCAGTTATACATATGCATATATCCACTCTTTTTTAGATTCTTTTCCCATATAGGCCATTACAGAGTGTTGAGTAGAGTTCCCCGTGCTATACAGTAGGTCCTTATCGTTATCTATTTTATATATAGTAGTGTGTATATTGAACAGGGTACTATTATCTTCCCCATTTCACAGATGGGGAAAGTGAAGCACAGAGAAAGCCTTGCCAAAAGTGCAAAGTAAATGGTAGAGAAGGAATTCATACTAGGAAGTTTGGCACCAGAGTCCTAGGCAATATAGCTTTGAACTAAAGGGGAATGTGGGCATGGAAGAGTAGTTAAAAATGAATATTTGAACACTCTTCTACAGGGTACAAAGAGCTTCCACATGTATTATATGAGGACATCAGAAGTCCCCTCACCCTTTGTGGGAAACTAGCCAGCAGTCTTAGCCCTGAAATACTAAATGCCCAGATTCTCCCTACAGGCACAGAAAAAAATGAAGTATAAGTAAAGGGTACATATGGATGTATTTTGTAAACTCCATGGACCTTTAGAGATGTTAATACTTGGTAGGTTGGTCAGATTTCTAGGCTAGTGTCCAAAGAAAAGAATTGTATTAGAATATGGAAACCTTTCATTTGGGGCAAAACAGCCATTTTCTCAGCTATTCCAAGAATTGAGTCTGTCTATAAAACCTTCAATTGAGGGCTTCCCTGGTGGCGCAGTGGTTGAGAGTCCGCCTGCCGATGCAGCGGACACGGGTTCGTGCCCCGGTCCGGGAGGATCCCACATGCCGCGGAGCGGCTGGGCCCGTGAGCCATGGCCGCTGAGCCTGCGCGTCCGGGGCCTGTGCTCCCCAACGGGAGAGACCACAACAGTGAGAGGCCTGCGTACTGCAAAAAAAACAAAAAACCTACAATTGAGAGTGTGTATTTGGTGGTGTGAGGAGGGTGGATAGAGTGGTGATTCCACATTATGCTATTGTGTTTTGAAAGGAGGCTGAGTTTAGGGACTCTTGCAGATGCCTATATTGGCAGCTGCAACCATTTCTTCTGAGTTACCATGACAACAGGAAGCGGAACTTCGGGGCCTATATATTGACGATTGGTAAGGAGCCAACTGAAAGGAAAACTCTTTGAGGAGGCCTGGTGTCGTTTGGGGTGGTAGTGGAGCAGGGTGTGTATGTATTGGTATAGGGTAAATCCAGATGCCTCCTGGCGAGATACACAAGTAACTTCCTCCTAATTGCCTATATCTCAGAGATCTGAGTTACCAGGGGAGAGGTCTGACAGTAGCAACTGTTCAGCATGAGAATGTTCTTAAATAGTAATGATGCTGTGTAAGAACAGGAAGAGTCTTTAGGTTCCCCGGAAAGGGAGGGAACGGCAGGAGATGCCTTTACCTGAGTAAAATTTCCCCAGGAAGTGAGTGCGATTTGTGTTTGGGCTGAATTCCTGGTGACACAGCCATATGGCTTTTGCTGACTGCCATCCTCCAGACAGTATATTCCTTTTACAGAGCAGCTAAAATGTATAGAGAACTGTGCTTCCCTCACCGTCACCTTTACTCCCTCCCCCATCATCAGCAGGTACTCTTTTATTTATTTATTTATTTATTTATTTATTTATTTATTTATTTATTTATTTATGGCTGTGTTGGGTCTTCGTTGCTGCGTGCAGGCTCTCTCCAGTTGTGGCCAGTGGGGGCTACTCTTCGTTGCGGTGTGCAGGCTTCTCATTGTGGTGGCTTCTCTTGTTGCGGAGCACGGGCTCTAGGCGCGCGGGCTTCAGTAGTCGTGGCATTCGGGCTCAGTAGTTGTGGCTCGTGGGCTCTAGAGCGCAGGCTCAGCAGTTGTGGTGCACGGGCTTAGTTGCTCCATGGCATGTGGGATCTTCTGAGACCAGGGATCGAACCTGTGTCCCCTGCATTGGCAGGCGGATTCTTAACCACTGTGCCACCAGGGAAGTCCCCAGCAGGTACTCTTAAATGAAGATGCCCCTACCTATCCTTCCAGCCTGAATTCCTACTCAATATGCAGAATCTGGATCTTTTCCCCAAGCCACTTTCCCACATCTCTGATTTTCTCCCAAGAGTAGGAGGCTCCAGGGGACCACAGCTGACTCTGCCAGGCACAGAGGGTTGAGTCATTCTGCAGGCGTCAGAGCTGTTAGCAACAGCTCTGCTGATCTGTATGCAGCTCCAACTCCCTCTCCAGTTCAGAGTTTTGGAGCTGTCTTGTTCAAAAGTAAAGAACAGAACACAGATGGCTGGTAACAGGATCCCACAGGGGCCTCCTTTCCCACTGAGCCCATCCTGCTAATCCTTTTATAGGAGAAGAGGAAATAAATGGTGAATGAAGCAAAAAAGGAGTATCAGCTTTTGCTTGGTTCCTTGGATCTTAGGATCTTGGACCTGAGAACAACCTTAACCTCCTGCTACCCATTACATTTCCCAAGCATTTTCCTGGTCCTTCTTTCTGGTCCTTCTTTCTTCTCATCCACTTCTTTTCCTTCCCAGTTCTCTATTCTCTGTAGCATCTTTGAATCTGATGGAGTATTTTGTTGAATGTCTTCTATTTAATCAGGCAATTGTAATCCATACATGTATAAGAAAATCAAATGCACTAGAAATGCATTTATCAGTTTTATCTCTTGGGAATCCCTTTAGTTTCTTCTACTGAGGCAGCATAATGAATTACAAAGAGAACAGGCTTTGGAGCCAGAAAGTGGGTTCTAGGCTCTGTCCTAGGAAATAAATAAATACATTTTAAAAATCTGCTCTGTCATTTACTAGCTGCGTCATCTTGGGCAATTTACCTAACCTCTCTGAGCTGCAGATATGGCATCTGAAGATGTGTATAATAGTATCTACTTTGCCAGTTGATTTATAGGTTAAATTAGACAGAGGTAAAACATAGTATCTGGGCCATAATAGATGTGCTCCGTAAATGTTAACTCTTTCCTCTAGTCTCCTGTTGCAATAAATATGAGGTCCCTGATTTTCAAGAATCTGAAGAAAATTTTTCCCATTGAGAAAGTCAGCATCCATGCTCAGATGCTGCAATTGAAGAAAGAAAGGCGAGTGAGGTGTGTGTGAGTGTTTTTGCAAGACTAGAGGACCAAGACTTTGTAATAACTAGCATGTGAATACGCTAATGTTGCTTTCACCCAATTTAAAGATTCTTGGTAAAGATTGCTGGTTGCCTCATGTTGCTGCTGCAGTGTGGTTGATATTAATTTATTTTCCTTGGAAGATAAGATGCTGGGTTGCTGATTAGGTAAGTTTTTATCCCTCTCTAAGCCTCACCAGAACAAAGGATCACTGCTCCTCTTCAGTTCAGGAAAGGAGGAGGATTGGTTGAAGTTTGTGTAAATTCCAGGAGAAAAGTTAAGTATGGTTTGGTATTATCCTTGGCACTGAGAATACCAGAAGTGTTTGTACAATCAGGTCAAATTCCACTGTTCAATTTATGTGATTACCAAAGACGCAGCTGATACAGGGCTGTGGTTTGACATGGTCCCTTTGTTCCCAATAATAAACATGTGTAATGTCAATTATACTAATGTGCTTTTGCTCTATTTGAAACAAGGAGGCTGATGACGAGGCCAGGACACCGTACCTCATTCTCTCTGACCAGGTGCTCTCTGATAACACGCTTTTCCTGTCTTTCTTTGTAACTGGTAATTAGGTTCTCAGCTGAGCTGTCAGGAATCTTGACAGTTTTCACAGGCAGTCACCATCTGACAGTTTACACCTGTGGGCTTTTCACAGCTGGCATGTTCCCTCCCTGGAAAGCAAAGTTTCTCAAATCCTAAGCTCCTCCTATCATTCAAAGAGTCTGATGTGAGTGGAAGGATAGCTCTCTCAGTGCATCATCCAATTCCAAAGCAGACTCTTGGGTCCCGTGGTGGTGATGGGGGAAACCTCTGTATTCATGTATATCCTCAGCAGTAAGGGCATATAATTGGGCAACAGAGTGGGAGTGGTCCAAGTCAGAGGCAGCATGGGAGTTTGGGAATTTGACATAGTCTATCAAAAAGAGAGGAAAAAAATTAGCTAATAGAGTTGCTTTTTCTTTTGTTCTTAAAAAGCTCAACCCCTGTACACCCAAACAATTGAAAGCAGGGACTCAGATATTTGTACACCATGTTCATAGCAGCATTATTCCCAATAGCCAAAAGGTGGAAACAACCCAAATGTCCATTGACAGATGAATGCCTAAACAAAATGTGATACATACATACATGGAATATTATTCAGCCTTAAAAAGGAATGAAATTCTGACACATGCTACAACATGAATGAAACTTGAAGACATTATGCTAAGTAAAATAAGACAGTCACAAAAAGACAAACACTATGTGATTCCACTTATATGAGGTACCTGGGGTCATCAGATTCATAGCCATAGAAAGTAGACTAGAGATTACTGGGGGCGGGGCGTGGGCAGGACGGTGGAGGTTGTTGTTTAATAGGTATAGAGTACAGAATTTCAGTTTCTTAAAAATTTTTTTTCACTCTTTATTTTATATGGGAGTATAGCCTATCAGAGTTTCAGTTTTGGAATACGAAAAAAATTCTGGAGATGGATAGTGGCGATGGTTGTACAACAATGTGAATGTACTTAGTGCCACTGAACTGTATATTTTCAAATGGTTAAAGTGGTACATTTTGTTATGTATGTTTTACCACAGTCCCTTTTGGATTAGGGGACCTAGGTAGTCTATTAAAAGAAATCAGTTCTTCCCAGAAGCTCCTCAGATGGGCTCGCATACTTACCATGATCGCAGCACTGGCCAGACTGTAACATTAAGCCTATTTTGCTGCTCATGTCTTGTTTTTGCTGTCTAGCATCCAACTCCATTGCTGGGAACAAACCTGTCCTCTATTCATAGTCTATGTGGTTCTTGTGACATTGCATTCCAGAGATGGAGCACGTTTATCAGGCCTAAGCCCCCAGTGTGTGCAGTGTATGACATTCCCCGGTGTCTGGCTCAGGGATGGGCACATGATCCAGATAGAGCCAATGAGAGGCAATAAAACTTTCTCTGGCATTTTGGGGGAAAAAATTCTCTTATTTTTTTCCTGAAATTTGATGCCAATAATGATAACAAAAATAATGAAATAGTTAACACTTATTAAGTGCTTATCCCGTGCCAGGGAGAGTTCTGAACACAATTTATTTTCTTTAGCCCTCACAATAACTATACGGGGTAAGTACAGTTATTATTCCACTTTTACAAATGGTGGAACTGAGGCACAGAGTGTTTCGATTGACTTGTTGAAGTTCTCATAGCCGGTATGTGGTGAGGCCAGGCGTCAAACCAGCTCTCACTCTGAACCACTACAGTCTGTTGCCTTGAAAGGATGTAAGGACTGGACTTGCTGATGCTTCTTGCTGTGAAGCCTCCAGACCAAAGTTAACATGGTGGAAGTCCTAGAGATGAAACCAGAGCATTTAAGCCCTAAACTAACTCTGCCTGAAGCCAGCCCGAACTGTGGACTTTTTAGCTTGTGTGAGCCAAAATATTCCCATTTTTTTCTTAAACTACTTTGGGTGTATGTCACTTACAGCCAAAGAGTCCTAAATGACTTAGGACTGTTTATTCGTTGGCCTTTTCCATCAGGCTGTGATGTCAAGAATAGGAATTGTATCTTATTCATCTCTATATCCATAGAGCCTAGCATAATGCACAAACTGACATTCAATAATGCTTGCTATCTTTCAATTCATTATTCCATAAACACTTATTGTGGGTTGTCTGTGTGTCAGAAATTGGGTTAGATGTGGGAGATGGAAGTAAAGTGAGTGAATGAAGGCTGTTATCCTGGAGTATGTGGAAGAATAGCAACTATAAATGTTAATGTGATAGAGAAATCTAGGAAAAGATGCATATGTGTGCTAGAGTTCCCAGGAAGTTGCAGTCACCTTGGCACTATGTACCTGGATGCTGGGCATTTTCTGGGTTCCTGCACATGCCAGATACTTTCAGAATTGTCTAACGTTCTAAGAATGTCTGGGAAGGCACCTGCCTCCCAAACTGACGTACATACCAGATACATAAATACCAGATACCTGGTCTTGTCATGTGAACCATGTGTTTTCCACTGTGCTTCTCTGTGTTGCTTGACTCTCAAAAGTGCATTCTGTAAAATAAGTATGCCCTGACCATTTCTCAGAGTTATGGTGAAGATCAAAAGAGGTCATAGATATGAAAGTTCTGTTGTGTCCAGGTGATAGTTGCTTTCTTTTACCTGGCCACAGCAAGTGCCAATATATTGTACTCTAGCTAGCATCCCCACAACACCATATCATTTGGCCTCGCCAGCAGTTCTATTCTTCTTGTAGTGAACATCTGTTGTTTTTGTCTGTCCAGAATTTCTCCCTCATCTTCTGGCAGAGAGTACCCTACATTTCTTTAAGGAATTTCCTCTCCATCACTCTGTGTAGTTTTGTGGAACTGTTACTCTGAGCCTCTTGCCACAGAGTGGACACACAATCCTAGCTAGGGCAATCAAAATGTCTCACCCCTTGGTGAAATGACTAGCCCAGAGAAGGGCATATAACACAGGGTCCAATTTGGGCCACTCAAAGATGTTCCTTTGGATATTATATACTGTTAGGTGAGAGTGAGAACCTTTCCTTTGCCTTTAGGGTCACTAAACTGGGATGAACTGTAAATCTGGACTTCTGTGGCCATTCCTCCCATTCCACTCTGCCCCCTGCCTCAGTCCAGCATCCATGCCTCTGCTACATGAATAAACTACTAAGATGGAAGTTCATCTAATATGATCTATGTGAAGCCTGTTTGCACCTCTCATGGAAACACTGTCTCTGGTCCATAGGACCCAAATTCTGATCTGCTCGTCCTCACAAAGTACCAAATGACTTCAATTTCTACATTTACAATATTGTTATATTTTTGTGTTGAGAACATTTGTGAAGAGGAGAAATAAAGGATGAGTTTCATGATAACCATTTATATGGTACCATTTGATCACTAGACTAGACCTCTGTCCCCTGCTCGGGGGTTTTCGGCAACAGGTGAGAGAGAGCAGGTTATGCAGGAAAGGCCACATAGCAGGAGAGATTAAGTGGTTGTATAAAGCTAAATTTTGGGACGGGGCTCCTGTCACTAGTGATCATAATACAGTGTCATATCAGCAAAGGAAGCATCTGGTTAAAACCAATATTAGAAATGCCCTTGATTCGTTTCCTGTGTATAGACAGTATTAATGGCAGCATTCAGTGTTGAGGTATATTAAACTAGATGACAGCAGTGGGAAGCACCCGGATCCTCAGTTGCATTCCCTGCTCCAATACAAACACAGACAACCTTATAACAAAATCCAATCTATGGAGAAAAATAGCCAAGCAATTGGGAGCTGGGTATGGTGCGTGGAGAGACTGAAAACGGGAAACAAAAAGAGGCAAACACCTGACAAAATTCTTTTAATTCCTGAAGCACTGGACTTTTCAGTTACAGGGTTTAATAAACTTCCTTTTTTTTTTTTCCCTGTAAGGTGATTTCAATCGTCACTTTCAACCAAAGACTTCTTACCACTATCATATTACTACCTAGCAAAGAGAAGGCTAAAGAGGAGGCCCAGAGACAATCCTAGGCCAATAAAATAACAACTTATTTTAAGTTTTGATTGCCAGCTGTTTGTTTCATATCCTACATATCAGAACTCTGGTAGGAATTTGTGTTTTCAATTGTGGCAGATGTCAGCCAAAGACAAGGGAATGACAAAATCACCAATTGGTCCAGAAGATACATTCCAAAAACCTCTCAGTCCACAGACATGCTGCCCAACCCTTGCCACATTCACAGATGTCCCAGACAGTCGTGATGCACTGATCATGGGTGCCTGCCAGAGGGTAGTGTCAGAGCAGTGCGATGGATATTTACCTCCTGACACATACACAATAACAGCTAACACTTTAAAACATTTCCCATGGGTTAGGCACTTTACATGGTATCTTATTTAAATCCTCACACAACCCTGTAAGGAAGGTAACGTTAACCCCATTTTACAGATAAGGAAAGCAACACCCAGCCTGGTTGTGAAACTGGCACAAAGTAACATACTCACTGACAGGAGTAAGAGATGGAGGTGGGACTCCACAGTCAATGTTTTTAACTACGGCTGTACTACCTTCACATCCACTGCCTGATATCTTCAGGGCTGGCTTTCTTTTAGACTCCGGTGCGGCTGCTTTAATTTATTCATGGCTTGCTGCAGATGCTTATCTGATAGATACATGAGACTGAAAGGTTTCTAGGACAGGACTTTCTTGAACTGAATTGTATTCTACCATCCTTAGGGGACCTTGGCCCAGCATTTGTCTATTTCTGCGGGTTAAAATAGAATAATCTGCTGCCTCCGCATGCAGGACATTTTCAAATGTGGCATTTGTAAATGGTTCACAAAATGAACCCGATGAATACGGGGATGCAGAGCTCAAGAACCAACTCTGTATATGATGAGTGTTACTTTGCAGTGTGTGAAACCATGCTTCTATCAGGCAGCCTTTTGTAGACACATCTGAATGAGGTATGACCACCAGACTTCAAGCTGTCAACAAATTTAACAATTACTTGTTAAATTGAGTTGAACATGACTTGGTCTTTTAATGAGTGACAATACTGAACAGATAGTTTCATTAGCTAGATATCATATCAGTCAGTGTACCCACCCACACATTGACAAGCTATCTTTTTGCACACAGATACATGTGCAACAACAAATACACTGACATTACACGGTCAGGCATCTCTTAAACACTCGAAATGTGTACATGGCATCAAGCTATCCTCGGTTGGTGGTACCAGGAGTATAATATGGTAGAAAGAGAGCATGCTTTGGATTCATTCACAACTGGGTTCAAATTCTAGCTCACCACTTACTTATTAGTTTTTTGATTTGGGGGAAGTGACATAAACTCTCTGAACCCTGGTTTCCTTACCTATAAAACAGAGGTAATAATAATAGTACATCACAAGTTTGTTGTGATGATTAAATGAGACAATGTTTGGAAAGAGCTTATCCTTGGTTTTGCCACTGCTTGTGTAACTTTTCTGTCAAGGTCAAATCATGGTTGGTACCCATTCATCTCCCACAGCTTTCTGACCCCAATTTATAGGCTCAAAAGAATACCTAGTTGAGATATGAGATGGCCTCTCAGGGAGGTGACACTTGAAGCATATTAGCCGTTAGCAGAAGAGTGAATAATATCAGGATGGTAGGAATATCCTAAGGTTAGAGAGGTATGCAGGGGTTTTGTTTGGATTTAATTTGGAAGGCTTTGGGGAGTCATGCAAGAGTTTTAAGCAGAGAAATTAAACATTCAGCTTTTAGAAATTGCATTTTAGGAAGAATAAAACCATTTAGCTCAGGACAGAGAATGGGACATCCTGAGGGGTAGCAAGGAGACTAGTTGGAAGGCAATTACAGTACCTCAGGTGAGAAACTGAGGTGTGAACCACCACAGCAGAAGCAATGGGGATGAAGAACGAGACCAATCCAAGAAGTGTTCAGGAGTTAAATCCACAGAAAGTGCAATATCTGCAACCATTCTAAGCATTGACTTATTTTCCTACCATCGATGAGTGTAATTTTCTTTTTTTTGATAAATTCTAAAAATTAAATAACTGATATGTTTTGCAGTATCTACTAACAGTACTTTCCTGTTGAACAAATTTGACATTGGGATAAGCCCATGTGTAGGTGTGTGTGTGTGAAATTTGAAGAATTTGAGGAGGGAGGCCTATTTGCACCAGATCATAGGCACAGATCTGGAATAATAATAATAATAATGAGACAGCCAGAATCTCTTAAGATGCCCCATGTGCTGAGGAAATGGGGCGGGGGGAACTACAATTTGTGGTAGAGGTGGAGGTAAGTGTGAGAACGAGGTAGTGGCAGATACAAAATACTATAAAAACACCACACATACAACATCAAATCTTTAGATTTAACTACCAGTTTATAAGAAATATAATCATTGAAGCAAATATGAAATGCCATCATGAGGAGGCAACTGGCCAAGTCCAGAATGTGGAAAATTCTTAGGATATATAATCTGATTTCTTCAACAAATAAACTACATACGAAAAAGAAAGAAAAAAGGAAGGAAGGAAGAAAAAAGGAAGGGGAACATGAAAAGAGACTTAAGAGACATATTTATCAATCAAATGCAAAGTGGAGAATTTGTTCAGACCCTGATTCAGATAAATGTGCTATGAAAAGATATTTTGGAAACTATTGGGGAAAACTGAACATGGATTGGGTATTAAATAATATTAAGGAAGTATTGTAAAGGTGTGATAATGAAATCAAGGTTATGTTACAACAGAAGTATTTGTTAGAGATACGTATTAAAGTGCGTACTTACAGGTGAAATGTTATGATGGTTTATTAGAGATTTACTTAAAAGTACATGGGGTGAGGGGAAAGGTTGTGGGAGAATAGGTGAAACAAGATTGATAAAGTGTGATAACAGCTGAAGCTGGATGATAGACACATGGTTTACTATTCTATCTGACTCCTTTTTTTGTATGTGTGAAATTTTCTATAAAAAGATTAAGAGCAAATACTATGGGAAAGCATGAATCTCTTTCCATTCCCAAATGTATGAAGTAACTAGAACATTCTTGCTGTAACACTTTCTGAAGATGGGATCAGGACTGGAGGGGCATCATTTAAGGAGTGGGTGGAGGATGAGGGGCTTCAGGGACAGGAAGGTACAAGAAAAACTGGTTTTGAGTGGTGCTGAAAAGCCAAAGAGGAACACAAGTTTCAAGATGGAAGGAGTATCAACTGTGTCAAGTATTGTAGATGTCAAGAAGGAAGGGATTAAAATGAATACTCCACTAGACATAACTAGGAGGACACTCTTGACCTTGGCGAGATCAAATTCTTAATTTTCTGTGGAGGTGGGATGATAGACAAATTTTCCAAGACTTTGTCTGTGAAGGACAGGAGAGGTGAAGATCATAATCTTTCTTTTCCCCTCAGAGAAGGAGAAACTTGGGCTTGTTTTTTTTATTTTATTTTGTTTTATTTGTTTTGTTTTTAATGCTGAGGGGAAGTTGCCGTTTGAGAATGGTTGACGATATAGGTGAAAAGAGTAATGACTGACCGACTTGCAAAGCAAGGACCCTTACTAGGAGAGGGAACATTTAGAACAAATTACATGTACATCCGGCTGAAGCAGAGAGCTTGTTTTTTCTATCACAGCCAATGTACTTTCCTAGTTTATTGTAACTTCCAACAACTGTTCTGGTGTACATTTTCACTCACAAATCTCACACAACAGATCTATTCATCTCAGTTGTTTTATTGATTGAAGAACCAAGATTTTTTATGACTGCACCTTAGGCATACCTTTTGGTTCTTGAATAAAATTTCTCTTTGTGGCCCACTGGAGGGGTTTTCCCCTAAAAAAAATGTTTTTCATTTAAAAAAATGAGAAGCACTACCTCTTCCCTGAGAACTCTTTAGTTTGTTTACTGCACTTGTTACTCAACCTACTCAATCCACAAAAACTTTTCAAGAATTTGTCCCTTTCCTACCATTGCTAACTATAGGATGGTTTAGCTCTGTATTTCCAACTCTTGTTACAGTTCCAAAAATTATTATAAACGTTTAGAATCTGAAAAACTCAGTTATATACTGATTACACTGACCAGCTTACCTCTGAATTCCACGGAGGGATTGAAATAAGCTGTGTAAGAAGGGAGCTATTCAACATGTCAGGGCAAGCTTCTCATTCGCAGGGTTTTTTGGGGGGGACGGATATTTTGGGAGTGGGAAAAGCAAAGGAGAAGAGCAGATAAGCTCTTCTTTCTTAGATTTCAGGGTGAAATGAATGTACCTGACGCCCACGTGGCAGAACGGCTCCGCCAGGTGAGCGAGGCCGGACTGGAGACAGGACGGAACTCTGGGCCATTCTGGAGACTCCGCCCAGTGTAAGCACTCGCGCGCTCCCGTGAGGGCGTGCACGCGTACGCAGTCTTGCCTCGCGCAGGGTCGAGCCTGTCAGGCGGGAAATCTCGCGAGATTGGAGACTGGGATGACTGTCGGGAGGAGGGGAGTGGTGTCTGGGAAGGGGGGGGAATCTGGGCAGCGGCCGGGCTCTGTGGCTTCAGGGCTCGGAGAGAGAGAGAGGGAGGGTGGCAAAGAGAGTGAGTCGGTGCCGCCGCCTGCCTAAGGAGAGAGGAGGGGTCCTGCTTGCCTGCGCCCTTCGCGGGCCGAGAGCGCGAGGCACCCGCGAACCTCTGAGGCCTCCAGCCCCTGGGGACCCCGCCCCGCCGGCCGGCCGGCCCGGGGCCTCTCTTCCCTTTGTGAGCGCCCCCTTCCCAGGGGTGGTGGTGGCTGAGGTCTGTGCGTGGGCCCGCCCGCCGAGGGGCCGCGGCGGGGGACCGAGAGGGCCTCGGCTGTGTGAGGACGGGAGGCGGCCGAGGCCCGGGCCGGTTCCCCCGAGGCGGCGGCGGCTCCCGGCACTTCCCCGCGCCATCTTAGCTGAGTCCAAGCGCTGAGGGCGCCTCCTCGACCCCGGTAGTCCCTTCGCCCCCCCCCCCCCGCCCCTTGTCGCAGAGCTTGGGCTGGGCGGCTTGCTGGGGCTCCGGGGGGGGGGGCGGCGGTCTGTCGCCTGGCCCCCTCCTCCTCCTCACTCCTCGCCCTCCAGCGTAGCGGCTACCCAAGCGCTGCAGGGGGCTGTGGCTGCCTACTCCGCCCCAGACCTGTCGGCGAAAGGGTAAGGGCACCTCTGCCTTGGGAAAGGGAGACATGGAGGGGGCGGGGAAATTCGGCCCACTTTGGCCGCTGCGCGGAAGAAGGGATGTGGGGGTGGGGTGGGGGAGGGAGACAAGGAGGGTCTGTGATTCTGTGGGTGGGGTGAAGAAGCTGGTGAGCTGGGCGCCCTCCCGTTTTGAGGGGCAAGAGCAATTACATTCCTCTTTCCTGAGGGTTACCGGAAGGGGTGGTAGAAGAGGATGTCTCGAGGAAGGTGTGGCCCTCCTAGGGAGACTGGGTTGATGTGCACCCCGATTTAAAGGCGCGAGGTCCCTTTCCCTTCTGATTCCTCTGCTCCTCCCTCTCCTCCTTTGTAGTGTCTGTGAATTCTTGGGAAGGGAGATCGCTCTGGGTAGTCTACTGGGTGGATTCCCACCCTCCCTCCTCGCTCGGGAAGTCTATACCCCTCTTCTCTAGGGGTGATGGAAGCGTTTCTTTCCCCCAACCCTTCCCCATTCTTTAGTCTACTGCAGTGCTGCAGAAGTCCAAGGCAGTTTCTTCATACACAGGCCCGTGTATACACTGAAGGGAGGGGGAGCAAGAGAGGGAAGTAATGGCGCTTCCCTTAGAAAGGTTACCCCTTTTCCTTTGGTTTTAAATCGATAACGGTACTGGTTTAATACTCTTCCCCTGAGATCTGTCCCTGGGAAGTATGTCTGTTACTTTTGAGGGGCTACGGCCTCTCAAGAGAGACCCTGCCATGTTAGAACAGTTTTGATGTCTCTCTTTTCAAAACACTGGGTTGACTTTTTTTGTGTGTGAGCATATTGGGTTTTCGTTAGGATTAAAATAAAATAATTTTGTACTCCCTCATTTCCCTCTTTTTTTTTTCTTCCTATGACTTTTGTAGTTCTTGAAGAATTATTAAAGATTATTGCATACAGACAGGCTGTCTGATGGACATTCCTTCTCCCTGAGCTGTGAATTTTTAGGGTTAATACTATTTTGTATACATTGAAATTGGAATTTTCCGAAAATGATTAGGTTACAAACCTTTCTGTTGAAAATGCCTTGTTTCTTAATGTAATAAAAATTAGTAAAGATTAATTTGCCTAATGATACTGTGATAGGATCTGTATTCTATAGTCAGTAAGTCGTTTTTCCACTTCTTTTGCTTCATGTCACATTTGTTTAAAACAAATCATCTTGTCTGGTTTACAGTAGTACTTGTTGGTTTTGTTTAGTAGAGTAGAAATAAATTTTAAAAAAAATTAACATTCTGAAAGTGTGTTGCCAAGTTCTTGTGACCAAAGAGTAGTCTTGAAATCTGCAGTTGATACTTTTTTCTTTAAGTATTTAGAGTTACTGATGAAGTGATTTCAAAATGTTCCGTACATGAATATTCATATAATTAAATAACTTTTATACAAAGTGATGAAGGTGACTAAACTAACTACAGAGATCTTGTCTTGACATTTTACTAGCAAGTTGTATTTGGTGTTTAAGCTTTACTTAGTGGGTGACTTGTTTTTAAATACTTCCAAATGCCATCTGAATATTACATTGTCCATCAGAGCTTTTTTGGTGTTTGTTGCATTTTGAAACCTGTTTTAAGACAGGTATTTAAAGATGTTAGTAGTAGTGGTGTTAAGCATTAATTTAGTTTCTGTCATCTTATTTCATGATTTTAATATAGGGAGACACATTAATGGTATGTTAAATCAGTTTTTATTATTTTTCCTCAGCAAATGGAATTCTCCTTACTTTATTCTCTTTTGATTTTTATCTGAACTCATTTTAACTTAAACAGCACTTCTCATTTGAATCTTTATTTCATGGCACAAAGCTGCATGTTGTGGTGTGTAGTTTTCCCCTCTTTGGCAAATTGTGAGGTAAAGTCTAATTCCTGTGTTATGGCTTGTTGGTAATTAACTCATATATACTAGCATGTATAAACCCAAGCATACTCAGTAAAAAGTGACTGTTTTTGTCTTCGAAAGGTGAAGGCACAGGGGATTTATCAATAAGGGCTACAAAACTTAAGGATGTACACTGGATATAGGTAAACTACTTGCTATATATCAGCATACTAGAACTAAGAGGTACTCTTTAGAACAACTATGAAGAAACCCTTTTCAATAGTTGGTAGGAATTCTGTTAAAGGTGGTAAAACTATGTTCATGACCAATTAGATAAATTCATTATTAAGGAAAAACTGTCTGTGGGTTATTGCAGGTGAGTTCTGATGCCCCTGTCAGAAAGAGAAACTAAGAGCTGTTAGTCTGAGTTAATTGATTCCAGATTATATGGTACCTCTTGGGTTTCTAGTTATCTACAAAATGGCAGTGTACATCACTTCCTGTTCTTTCACAACTGATTCTCTGAATTCCCTCTTAGTGACTTAATTGTTGGCATTCTGATACCTGATTTGTTAATTTGGTTATAATTCTCATGTTTTATAGATGGAAGAATTTCTAAGAATCAGTTGGGTTTAAAAGCTTTGTATAGTCTAGGATTATCTTGACAGTAACTAAATTTCCTTCCAAATTAAAGGATAGTTTCTCAAACAGATTTAAACTGAGAGGTTTTAAAGAAATACAGCAATATACAGGACCAAAAGTATGAGTGAATTGAATAGAAAATAATTATTGTATTTTCTGTAATATATATTTTGGGAGAACTGTAGATGTGGCAGTTAACTGACCATGTTAATATAAAACAAGTTTTCTTTATATCAAGGTATATACATGATATTTGGTCCCATGCTGTGATGCCATCCCGGTAGTAAGAAAGAAACTGATTACTTACAGAATACTAGGACTGAATACTCTTAACTAACCATAAAAAGTGTAATTTATTTTAAGAATTTGCTGGTACTTAGTAGATATGAATACTTAGTAAATCCAGAAGTTATCTAGGGGGCCAACTGTTGGCATTGAAATTAGATTTGAGATTAATCTGTTATTCAAATTAATAAATTCTTTTTCATTTGACTGCTCTGTATATTAAAATCATTTTATTTCTCCTCTGTATATCTCTTTGGTTATCAGTAGTCTGTTGTAATAATTGTACTCATACTGATTTAACCTTTTAGAAATTAGGAGCTTTTTTCTATGTATAAGTTAAGGGCTGCTATTCAGTTCAGGATCATATATGAATGCATCTCTTCTAAAAAGTGTCAATTCTGTAGTTAAGTCTTGCATAAAATTGAGAATGTTCCATTAAGCAGAGTGCCAACGTATGTTCGTCTGCCTTTAGGTTTCTGTACTTGTTCATGGCTGGATTATTTTTTTATATTCTTCAAGATTTCAAATTCTAAAAATGTAAGTGTAAAAGATACAAACCTCTATTCATTCCATTATATTGGATGAAAATATTTTAATTTTAATGATAAAAATTGATATTTAATATCATTAAAGTGTTTCATACCTTTTTAAGAAATCCACATGAATTTAAATGTTGTGTGGAGGGGCTAGAAACAATTACTTTCAATTGGGATGTTCTTTTAACATTTGGTAACAATTATTTCTATATCAGTCTCTTCTGTTTGTGCTAGAAGCAGACTTTTTGTTCTGAAATACAGTTTAAGGCTGCATTTTCTTAACTAGTGACAAAATTAAGCGGCCCATAAAAGGTGGAAAGGTTTTTCACAATATAAAAAATTTACGTGGCATGTAAATAAAGTTAATAAAAGTACAGATTACTAGGTACTTCGCATAATTAATATATAGCCTGTTAAAAATGCCAGTAGCAGTGACATTGTTATAAAAGCATAACTACATTTAATTGGCCTCTAACTTATCTTTAAAGCTGAGAAGGGGCTGAATTTTCTTTTTGATAAAATTATTCAATATGATTATGTTGTGCAGATTCAGAAGTAGATGAATTACTTCATTTAGAAAGACATGCAAAGTTTAGTTTCTGAGAAAAACATCAACAGATACTGGAATGGAACAAAATATTCGGATCTGCAGCCACCAATAATACAACTGTCACTTAATATATCTTAATTTTACCATTTATTAGCTGTGTAACTTCTTTATGTAACATTTTTAAGCCTCACTTTCCCTGTCTGTAAAATGAAAATAATACCTACTTTATAAGGTTGCTAGGTTTAAATGGGATAACCCTTGTTAAGTACCTAATGTATTGCTTGACACATAGTAAGCACCCAATAAGTTGTTGGCTGTCACATATTAGCCACTTAATAAATGTTTACAAATGAAAATAGTCTAATATTTAAGAATGAATTACATTCCATAATTTTGATTTGAAGTTGGATTTATACATTTGCAGCTCAACGTATATTTTTTAAAGAAATGGTTCGAATTTCTAACCAAGGATAGCTTACAAACTTTTTTGTACCTGAGATGGACTACTATGTAGTTCTATAAGAGATTTTCTTTTTCCTTTGCTGGACGTAAAACCTGTCCTAAAGAACAAAATTTCCTTCCCCTTTGGTACTTCATTTGTTTATTTAAGTCTTTTGGTATCATACTTCTACTTCCTGGAACTCTTTTCACCATCCCTGGCTTTGAGGGAATCCAAAGTACTCATGTTCTCCTAAGCCTCTTTTTTAGGTATGTTTTGTAGGTATGTCTCATCTTGAAAGTGCTTTATATTCCACAATATATTAATTCAGCAAATGTTAAGTGATGATTACATGTCAGTAAGGTTTGGTCCCTGCCCTGGAGGAATTCTGTCTTCTCACTTTTTCCACTTCCTAAATAGTTTTCTCAAACCAGATATTCAGAGGAAAGCAAGGATCTTCCTGTGGTTGTCAGTTCCTCTAAGCCAGTGCTTTTCAAACTTCAGGTTGTGACCCATTAGTGACTTGTCAGTTCAATTTACTGGGTCACAACACCAATTTTTTTAAATAAAAAATAATGGGAAATAACCAGAGTGTGTTGTGTAAGTAAGGGTGAGCATTGTAATGGGAAACTTTTTTTGGCTTTATTTTTATGTGTTCTGGGTACACAGATAAATTTTTTTGAAGTTTCTTTTTGAACTCATGCTTTTTACTTCTAACTGCATATTTCTGAAGTATGAATATGCTTGTTTTTTCTTTTTCTTTCAACAATTCTCCTTTCAATCTCTCCTGATTCTAGTCTCTAGTCTATTTGTTTGTTATGTTGCACATATTTACCTTTCCTAGGTCTCAAAGCTTGTTGGGGTACTGATAGGTCCTGGGCAGGATACCAGCAGTTTTGGGTATGATGATAACTTCTGAGGTTTTTATATTGGGGAGCACGTTATCACATGCTCTAATGTCACGTCTTATGTATGTGAGGGCAATTTCTCATGAATTGCAGGATTTATTTTTAAAAAGAAAACTTTATTTGGAGCATAATAAGAAAATATCTTTTATTTTTATTTGAGTCATATATAGATTTAATTTTAAACTATTAATTGCACTATATATATGTTTGTTTGTTTGTTTTTTTGCGGTACGCGGGCCTCTCACTGTTGTGGCCTCTCCTGTTGCGGAGCACAGGCTCCGGACACGCAGGCTCAGCGGCCACGGCTCACGGGCCCAGCCGCTCCGCGGCATGTGGGATCTTCCCGGACTGGGGCATGAACCCGTGTCTCCTGCATCGGCAGGCAGACTCTCAACCACTGCGCCGCCCTATTAAGTATTTTTAAAAAATTTCAGTGTGCTTCAGTGCATTACATCTAATGATATCCTTATATTTTGGTTGATGTTTTTAGTTCACTTATGGTGGTAGTTACGAGTCTCTAGTTTGTATTTTGGATTGATTTTTTCCAGTTTGTTTCCACTGAAGCAGAGAAAGGTTTTAGAAAAAGTTGATGAACAGCATTACTAAACAAGGTCAAGGTTTTTCCTTTTTTACACTTGGGAATTCAGTGTCACTCAAAATTGGAAAACTTGTCTCTTTGCCAAAAGCATCCATATTTTTGATTGGAAAGACTAAAATTACTTATTAACCTATAATGGTACTTGATAAGGAAACTTTACTCTTCACTGTTGCACTCTGTATAGTATGTGTTACAGTATTTAATATACTGCGGTTAAGGAAGCTCATGCTGTGTAAATGGTAGATGATGATTGTGATGTTTTTTATAGGGAACATCACATTATTGGAGTACAGTATTTCAGTTGGTTTTGTTTCTTACAATTCAAGGGTTTTGAGTCCTGGGGGCGCAGTATAATGTGCTCACTCTCAGATTCTTTACTTTGACATATGTGCTTGTTACTGATGATAATTTTTCCATTACCCAGAAAAGCACAAGTAATTTGAAAATACCGTAATGAAAAGATCCTTTTATCTTTGGTTTAGATACTGACAAAATATTTTTGTGTATTATGTGTGAAAGTTCAGTTCTATGAAATAATGCCATAAAACTTAAATCAAGAGTAAAAAGATTTTAAGGAAAAGATGGGAAATTTTTCTGTTTAGGAAAGAAATGTTCTGTAGTAGAGAAACTTGAATGCTAGCAATAGAAAGTATAGAATTTGGATATTTCTTTGTTTATGTGGCATTTTGATTGAACTGATTATGCATATGCATACAAATGTATGGTAAACTGGTTGGAGAGGTCCACTGCCTTCAAGAATAGCATGGTTTTAGGGAAAAACAAAAATATTGATCCATGAATTTTGTTTTGTAATATGTATTAGATAATTTGATAAATTAGAAGAATAAGTTTCACAAGAGAGTTTATTCCTGTAGTAAATGATGTTATACCAAAATCCTAAATAATGCATTGTTACCAAATGAATTTTTTTCTTTCTCTGGTTGAATACATGTGAAATATGTGTTGTTTATTATTTGAGAATCAAATAAATGATAAGGGTGGTGGGCTTTTTAAAATTTGTTTTTTGTTTTCTTTTTGCATTTAGTAGTTTCAGTATCAGAAGTGAATTAGATTTTGTGTCTTTAAGGAAGACCAAATGTAATTTTTTTGCAATTGTTTTTTTCAGTCAACAAGAATGAACCTATGTTGGAAGTTAAATGTTCTGAGAACTTTAAATAGGAATCAAATAAAGAACTTTCATTTTTATTTATCAGATTTGAAATGTAGATGTATTAATAATATATCATTCTCTCAAAAATTTAAGTTGGAGACTTAGTCTCCTAACATTTTACAGTCTGTCTACTCTAAACAACTAAATTTAACAAGACATCTGGTTAATTTAAGAGTCTTGTAAATACACATTTTCTTTCAACCTTCCTGGAGATGGCATGGAATATATTAGGGGAGGAATGGTGAAATAGATACAGTAAGCAAACATCGAAAATGCGTTTTATGATAATCTTTGAGGTGGTAAATCCAGTCATTGACAGTATAATGGTTCTGCTTTTGACGTACGAAATGTGTATTAAATAATACAAAAACTGTCTAATTGTTTTTGACAATTAATATATTAAGGTACACCACCATTCTGTTTTTTTTAACATGAATTATATTGGATTAATATTAGGTGAAATGGTATCCCAAATTTTAGTATCTATTATTCTCCTTTATCTCATTCAGGTGGCATTGTGATATGAGATTATAACTTTTTTTTTTTTTGAAAAAGTATTCTTTGTTAAATCCTTTTGAAGCATAGTCATTAAGCTATTTGGTTTACTCATATTTGGTTTAAGCTTAATATAGAAATCAATTTCAGTTTAACACTTTGAGATACATAGGTTATAATTTATGATCTGTCGGTATGTACTATGAAAACACCAAATCAAAATAGTGATTGATGGAATTTGAATTTAAAGACTACCAGTTTAACCATTATCTACATAGCTTTAGTATCAAAATAAGATTCAGTCATAACACATGTACTTATGTATCTTTTGAGTGCTGCATTCTAGGCACTGTACTTATCAAAATAGGTTCAGTGATGACACATCTATTTATTATACATTTTGGACTGCTATTTGCTAGGTACTGTACTGGGATACAGAAATGAGTACGATTTAATCTCTCCTGTTTTTTCAGTTGAACAGGGATATGGACTTGCAAATAAATATATCATACAATAATGCAATGCAAAGTTTCGAAAACATGACAGTGTTGACATTTTAGGTAGGATGATTTATTGTTGTGTGGATTTGTGCTGTGTATTATTAGATATTTTGAAGCATCCCTGGCCTTTACCCATTAGATGCCAGAAGCACTCCCTCTCCCCAGTTGTGACAATTAAAAATGTCTCCAGACATTGGCAAAAGTCCCCTGGGGAGTAAAATCACCTCTTATTGAGACTCACTGGTGTAGTGAATACTAAGGTACAAAGAACTGTCATCAGACAAGTGAAATAAAGTCAAGGTGGAATGACCCCTAAGGGAATGCAGTTTTATATGGGTCTTGAAGAAAAGTAAGACTGGAATTATATACCTGAGAGCATGAAAGATCAATGTCTATGAATGTAATTAGTAATAGTTTGTGGCTATAGGCTATTTATGTGGTTTGGGATGGAAATTCAGTAAAATGAAGCTGAAAAACTACTTTGGGGCCATATCTTTTTTTTTTTAATTTGATTTTATTTATTTTTTTATACAGCAGGTCCTCATCAGTTTTATACACATCAGTGTGTACATGTCAATCCCAATCTCCCAATTCATCACCCCTCCACCCCGACCCCCCCCCCTCTTTCCCCCCTTGTTTGTTCTCTACATCTGTGTCTCAATTTCTGCCCTGCAAACTGGTTCATCTGTACCATTTTTCTAGGTTCCACATATATGCGTTAATATACGATATTTGTTTTTGTCTTTCTGACTTCACTCTGTATGACAGTCTCCAGATCCATCCACGTCTCTATAGATGACCCAATTTCATTCTTATTTATGGCTGAGTAATATTCCATTGTATATATGTACCACATCTTCTTTATCCATTCATCTGTTGATGGGCATTTAGGTTGCTTCCATGACCTGGCTATTGTAAATAGTGCTGCAATGAACATTGGGGTGCATGTGTCTTTTTGAATTATGGTTTTCTCTGGCTATATGCCCAGGAGTGGGATTGGATCATATGGTAATTCAATTTTCAGTTTTTTAAGGAACCTCCATACTGTTCTCCATAGTGGCTGTATCAATTTACACTCCCACCAACAGTGCAAGTGGGTTCCCTTTTCTCCACACCCTCTCCAGGATTTGTTGTTTGTAGATTTTCTGTTGATGCCCATTCCAACTGGTGTGAGGTGATACCTCGTAGTTTTGATTTGCATTTCTCTAATAATTAGTGATGTTGAGCAGCTTTTCATGTGCTTCTTGGCCATCTGTATATCTTCTTTGGAGAAATGTCTATTTAGGTCTTCTGCCCATTTCTGGATTGGGTTGTTTGTCTCTTTAATATTGAGCTGCATGAGCTGTTTATATATTTTGGAGATTAATCCTTTGTCTGTTGATTTCATTTGCAAATATTTTCTCCCATATTGAGGGTTGTCTTTTCGTCTTGTTTATGGTTTCCTTTGCTGTGCAAAAGCTTTTAAGTTTTATTAGGTCCCATTTGTTTACTTTTGTTTTTATTTCCATAACTCTAGGAGGTGGATCAAAAAAGATCTTGCTGTGATCTGTGTCAAAGAGTGTTCTTCCTATGTTTTCCTCTAAGAGTTTTATAGAGTCTGGTCTTACATTTAGGTCTCTAATCCATTTTGAGTTTATTTTTGTGTATGGTGTTAGGGAGTGTTCTAATTTCATTCTTTTACATGTAGCTGTCCAGTTTTCCCAGCACCACTTATTGAAGAGAATGTCTTTTCTCCATTGTATGTCCTTGGCTCTTTTGTCACAGATTAGTTGACCATAGGTGCGTAGGTTTATCTCTGGGCTTTCTATCCTGTTCCATTGATCTATGTTTCTGTTTTTGTGCCAGTCCCATATTGTCTTGATTACTGTAGCTTTGTAGTATAGTCTGAAGTCAGGGAGTCTGATTCCTCCAGCTCCATTTTTTTCCCTCAAGACTGCTTTGGCTATTCGGGGTCTTTTGTGTCTCCATACAGATTTTAAGATTTTTGGTTCTAGTTCCATTAAAAATGCCATTGGTAATTTGATAGGGATTGCATTGAATCTGTAGATTGCTTTGGGTAGTATAGTCATGTTCACAATATTGATTCTTCCAATCCAAGAACATGGTATATCTCTCCATCTGTTGGTATCATCTTTAATTTCTTTCATCAGTGTCTTATAGTTTTCTGGTCTTTTGTCTCACTAGGTAGGTTTATTCCTAGGTATTTTATTCTTTTTGTTGCAGTGGTAAATGGGAGTGTTTCCTTAATTTCTCTTTCAGATTTTTCATCATTAGCGTATAGGAATGCAAGAGATTTCTGTGCATTAATTTTGTATCCTGCAACTTTACCAAACTTTACCATGATTAGCTCTAGTAGTTTTCTGGTGGCATCTTTAGGATTCTGTATGTATAGTATCATGTCATCTACAAACAGTGACAGTTTTACTTCTTCTTTTCCAATTTGTATTCCTTTTATTTCTTTTTCTTCTCTGATTGCCATGGCTAGGACTTCCAAAACTATGTTGAATAATAGTGGTGAGAGTGGACATCCTTGTTTTGTTCCTGATCTTAGAGGAAATGCTTTCAGTTTTTCACCATTGAGAATGATGTTTGCTGTGCGTTTGTTGTATATGGCCTTTATTACGTTGAGGTAGGTTCCCTCTATGCCCACTTTCTGGAGAGTTTTTATCATAAATGGGTGTTGAATTTTGTCAAAAGCTTTTTCTGCAGCTATTGAGATGATCATATGGTTTTTCTTCTTCAGTTTGTTAAAATGGTGTATCACATTGATTGATTTGCTTATATTGAAGAATCCTTGCATCCCTGGGATAAATCTCACTTGATCATGGTGTATGATCCTTTTAATGTGTTGTTGGATTCTGTTCACTAGTATTTTGTTGAGGATTTTTGCATCTATACTCATCAGTGATATTGGTCTGTAATTTTCTTTTTTTGTAGTGTCTTTGTCTGGTTTTGGTATCAGGGTGATGGTGGCCTCATAGAATGAGTTTGGGAGTGTTCCTTCCTCCACAGTTTTTTGGAAGAGTTTGAGAAGGATGAGTGTTAGCTCTTCTCTAAATGTTTGATAAAATTCACCTGTGAAGCCATCTGGTCCTGGACTTTTGTTTGTTGGAAGATTTTTAATCACAGTTTCAATTTCATGACTTGTGATTGTTCATATTTTCCATTTCTTCCTGGTTCCGTCTTGGAAGGTTATACCTTTCTAAGAATTTGTCCATTTCTTCCAGGTTGTCCATTTTATTGGCATAGAGTTGCTTGTAGTAGTCTCTTAGGATGCTTTGTATTTCTGCAGTGTCTGTTGTAAATTCTCCTTTTTCATTTCCAATTTTATTGATTTGAGTCCTCTCCCTCTTTTTCTTGATGAGTCTGGCTAATGGTTTATCAATTTTGTTTATCTTCTCAAAGAACCAGCTTTTAGTTTTATTGATCCTTGCTATTGTTTTCTTTGTTTCTGTTTCATTCATTTCTGCTCTGATCGTCATGATTTCTTTCCTTCTGCTAAGTTTGGGTTTTGTTTGTTCTTCTTTGTCTAGTTCCTTTAGGTGTAAGGTTAGATTGTTTATTTGAGATTTTTCTTGTTTCTTGAGGTAGGCTTGTATAGCTATAAACTTCCCTCTTAGAACTGCTTTTGTTGCATCCCATAGGTTTTGGATCATCGTATTTTCATTGTCATTTGTCTCTAGGTATTTTTTGATTTCCTCTTTGATTTCTTCAGTGATCTCTTGGTTATTTAGTAACGTATTGTTTAGCCTCCATGTTTTTGTGTTTTTTACGTTTTTTTCCCTGTAATTCATTTCTAATCTCATAGCGTTGTGGTCAGAAAAGATGCTTGATATGATTTCAGTTTTCTTAAATTTATTGTGGCTTGATTTGTGACCCAAGATGTGATCTATCCTGGAGAATGTTCCGTGCGCACTTGAGAAGAAAGTGTAATCTGCTGTTTCTGGATGGAATGTCCTATGAACATCAGTTAAATCTATCTGGTCTATTGTGTCATTTAAAGCTTCTGTTTCCTTATTTATTTTCATTTTGGATGATCTGTCCATTGGTGTAAATGAGGTGTTAAAGTCCCCCACTATTATTGTGTTACCGTCGATTTTCTCTTTTGTAGCTGTTTAGCAGTTGCCTTATGTGTTGAGGTGCTCCTGTGTTGTGTGCATATATATTTATAATTGTTATATCTTCTTCTTGGATTGATCCCTTGATCATTATGTAGTGTCCTTCCTTGTCTCTTGTAACATTCTTTAAAGTCCATTTTATCTGATATGAGTATTGCTAGTCCAGCTTTCTTTTGATTTCCATTTGCATGGAATATCTTTTTCCATTCCTACACTTTCAGTCTGTATGTGTCCTTAGGTCTGAAGTGGGCCTCTTGTAGACAGCATATATATGGGTCTTGTTTTTGTATCCATTCAGCAAGCCTGTGTCTTTTGGTTGGAGCATTTAATCCATTCACGTTTAAGGTAATTATCGATATATATGTTCCTATGACCATTTTCTTAATTGTTTTGGGTTTGTTTTGTAGGTCCTTTTTCTTCTCTTGTGTTTCCCACTTAGAGAAGTTCCTTTAGCATTTGTTGTAGAGCTGGTTTGGCGGTGCTGAATTCTCTTAGCTTTTGCTTGTCTGTAAAGCTTTTGATTTCTCCGTCGAATCTGAATGAGATCCTTGCAGGCTAGAGTAATCTTGGTTGTAGGTTCTTCCCTTTCATCACTTTAAGTATATCATGCCACTCCCTTCTGGCTTGTAGAGTTTCTGCTGAGAAATCAGCTGTTAACCTTATTGGAGTTCCCTTGTATGTTATTTGTCATTTTTCCCTTGCTGCTTTCAGTAATTTTTCTTTGTCTTTAATTTTTGCCAGTTTGATTACTATATGTGTCTTGGCGTGTTTCTCCTTGGGTTTATCCTGTATGGGACTCTCTGCGCTTCCTGGACTTGGGTGGCTATTTCCTTTCCCATGTTAGGGAAGTTTTTGACTATAATCTCTTCAAATATTTTCTCGGGTCCTTTCTCTCTCTCTTCGTCTTCTGGGACCCCTATAATGTGAATGTTGTTGTGTTTAATGTTGTCCCAGAGGTCTCTTAGGCTGTCTTCATTTCTTTTCATTCTTTTTTCTTTATTCTGTTCCGTGGCAGTGAATTCCACCATTCTGTCTTCCAGGTCACTTATCCGTTCTTCTGCCTCAGTTATTCTGCTATTGATTCCTTCTAGTGTAGATTTCATTTCAGTTATTGTATTGTTCCTCTCTGTTTGTTTGTTCTTTAATTCTTCTAGGTCTTTGTTAAACATTTCTTGCATCTTCTCGATCTTTGCCTCCATTCTTTTTCTGAGGTCCTGGATCATCTTCACTATCATTCTGAATTTTTTTTCTGGAAGGTTGCCTATCTCCACTTCATTTAGTTGTTTTTCTGGGGTTTTATCTTGTTCCTTTATCTGGTACATAGCCCTCTGCCTTTTCATCTTGTCTATCTTTCTGTGAATGTGGTTTTTGTTCCACAGGCTGCAGGATTGTAATTCTTCTTGCTTCTGCTGTCTGCCCTCTGGGGGCCATATCTTTTTAACTGTTTAATTGAGGCATAATTAATGCAGCAAAGTGTATAAATATTAAGTGTAAGCTTGTTGAATTTTTGCAGATGTATATCCTCATGTAGCCACCGTGCACAACAACATATGGAACATTTCTAGCATCTCTTACATTTCTTGAAGGGCCATTGCTGTGCTCCTGTTTGATGTGAAAATCATATAAAAGCAGAGGTGTGGTATCATCAGATTTGTGTTTTAAAAAGATTACTCTGGAGTTGTGGAGAATAGATGGGCAAAAATTACACGTAGGGAGTTTGGTTATAAGGTTATTCGAGAAGTCTAAATAAGGAGTTGAGCTGACATGATGGATTTTAGAGAGACTAAGGTGGAAATATTGATGGAATCAAGGGTTTACTAGAGGTAAGGGACAGGATATGTTGAGAATGACTCTTGGTAACAAGCAGTTCAAAGATTTCAGTGACTTTTAACAGGACAAACATTTTTTGCTTGACATGATATATGTGTAGTGTGGGTTTGTGGGGGATTCTGTTTGTTCTCACTATGTAGGGTCTCAGACTGATGGAGGCTCCATCACATGGTTCCATGATCTCCGTGGCAATGGGAAGGAGACTGTTGCTAATAACTTATTGGCTCTTAAAGTGTCTACCTAGAAGAGGGTCATGTCGTTTTGGCTTATTGTTCATTGGCCAAAGCAAGTCATATGGTCTTAAGAGATTTCACAGAGAGGGTAAGAAAGTGCAGTATGTCCAGAAGGGGAGAACTGAAATATTTCAGCTATGGTAAATATATGTCGTTTTGATTTACAGCTTATTTAGTCAGTTAAAAAGTGAATAATATTGAAATTTATGGTAAGAATTTTAGTAGTAACAAGAGCCACCATTTATTGAGCATTTACTGTGTGCCAGGTACTATTTATGTATTTTAAGATATATTTTTCATTTCAATTTTTTACAACATCCCTGGAAGGAAGATGGCAGTTGCATTTTATAGAGGGGAAACTGATGCTCATGAGGTTAAATAACTTAAGATCACATAGCCAGGAGTGTATGTAAAGCCTGAGCTAGTTGTACTCTATTTGGTTGAGTAGAACCTTCTTGGCAGTAGGGTAGAAGGAGGGAAAAAACCCAAAACCTCTTTGATTGAATAATCAATCAAATATTGTTAATTCGACTTGTTGTTAATTAGGCTTAAATGAATTAACAGTGGTATTGTTCTTGTAAATAACATTTTGTCCTCCAAGATTTTTCTGAAATTTCACAAGTGTAGACTATTTAATTGCATTTTAAAGATTCACAGATTAGAAGCTGCTGTTTGTTATTCATTTATTCTGTTTTTTACCGCCTTCTGTCTGATTCCTGCCTATATTGCTCTGCTTAACTTGTTCTCTAATTTTTTTTTAATAAATTAAATTTAAAATAAAATTTTATTTATTTATTTTTGGCTGCTTTGGGTCTTTGTTGCGGCGATCGGGGGCCGCTCTTTGTCGCAGTGCATGGGCTTCTCATTGCAGTGACTTCTCTTATTGCAGTGGCTTCTCTTATTGCGGTGGCTTCTGTTGTTGCGGAGCATGGGCTCTAGGCTCGCGGGCTTCAGTAGCTGTGGCTCGAAGGCTCTAGACCGCAGGCTCAGTAGTTGTGGTGCACGGGGTTAGTTTCTCCGCGGCACGTGGCATCTTCCCAGACCACGGCTCGAACCCGTGTCTCTTGCATTGGCAGGCAGATTTTTAATCACTGTGCCACCAGGGAAGCCTCGTCTAATTTTTTGAGTGTGAGAATCTTTTGTCAGTTCTTTGTACTTGAAATTCTAGTGTATGTGATTTATCTCTCTATTACTACCCTTAGTGAGAATTTCCTTTCAGGTATGTGAATTGCTAGTCATGGGGATGTTGGTAATTAGAATAAGAGGGAGTCTGGCTGTTGGGAATAGAAAATTCAAGTAGAAGGCTGAGTCAGGAGTAGGGATTTTTGTAAGAAAACCTTAGGAAAGATTAAAGGAAACAAGTAAATCTGATCTGTAAAACTGTCTTCTTACCTCCATTAGAAGGAAAGGGCTTATTTTTGAGAGGCTGACAGTACTTCAACATGAAGTTAATGGGCAGAGCTAAAGCTCTCTGTAGTGGGCAAGGTCTGTGAAAAATAAGTTAGTCAAAGCATTTCCATCATCCAAGCTGTCCTTGCATCCTTGGACCATGGTTGGCCTTTGGAAAATCAACTTTTGCCTTAAAATTTTTAAAGTCCTCAAATAATGGAAAAAAGTTAAATTGTTTAGAATAAGTTATAACAATACATGATATAAAATTCAGAAGGTACAAAAAGATGGGACTTTCCTCGCCGTCCAGTGGTTAAGACTCTGAGGTTCCACTGCAGGGGGTGTGGATTCCATCCCTGCTCGGGGAACTAAGATCCCACGTACCGTGAGGTGCAGCCAAAAAAAAAAAAAAAAGAGAAAAAAGAAAAATACATAGCAAATTAACTGTATGGTGTGTGCATAGCTAATATTGGATATATAAATGTTATTAGTATTCTCTTAGTCATTAAGTGTGTCCAAAAACACATGAAAAAAAGTTTCTAAGACCATAAATCTACTTGTGACGTCAGTCCTCCTGACCCTGTTTTCTTTTTTAATATCTCAAGTGCCTAAAACATCAATTTGTTTATTAGGTAGATTTTCAGGGAGCAGGACTTTGACTCTCAGAGAGGGAGACTCTCTGTTTGCAAAACACTGTGTTCAGTGTTAGAAAAAAAAATGTTCATAAAAGACAGGTTTAGAATTCACAAGAATAAATTCATGTGTGGTCCTTTATGCCCTCTGCTTCTTTGTAATACTTAAGACTATTTACCATCTCCTTCCTTCTTAAAAATTTTATTTTACTGATTCTTCTTTCTGACTGCCCCTAACTGTAGATGTCTCAGCAGTTGATACTTTTCTTTCTCTCTCTGCTCCTCTTTCTTTCTCTCCTCTTTCCAGTGCCTCTCCCATTCCCATCCTGTATACCCAACTGCCTATCTGAGATGTCTTGAACTTCTTGGATATCTATAGGCACATCAGGTTCAACACATCTAAAATGAACTCATCTTTTTCATCCCCTTTCGCAAAAGGTTCCCCTTATTTACCCACCTGTTTCAATGCTAATAACACTTTTTTTTAAAGTCAGCTTACTTTACCAAGGTATAATTTACTTGCAGTAAAATTCACACATTTTTAGCGTAGAGATCAATGGCTGTAACCATCAACCTAGTGAAGATGTAGAACATTTTTATTTCATCTGAAAATTCCCTAGCAATCAGTCTCATTCCACTCTTATTCTTAGGCAGCCAGTGATGTGATTTCTGTTACTATGAATTAGATTTGTCTTTCCTAGAGTTTCGTAGAAATGGAATCACACAATATGTGGTTTTGTGCTTGGCTTCTTTCTCTTGGCATAATGTCTGTGATATTTATCCATTTTGTTGCATGTATCAGCAGTTCATTTCTTCTGTTCCTTAGTAATATTCCTGAGTTTGGATATACCATAATATATTAATTCACTTGATTGATATTTGAATCTTTTCCAGTTGTTGACTTTTTTTTTTTTTTTTGCGGTAAGTGGGCCTCTCACTGTTGTGGCCTCTCCCGTTGCGGAGCACAGGCTCCGGACGCGCAGGCTCAGCGGCCATGGCTCACGGGCCCAGCCGCTCCACGGCATGTGGGATCTTCCCGGACCAGGGTATGAACCCACGTACCCTGCATTGGCAGGCGGACTCTCAACCACTGCGCCACCAGGGAAGCCCTGTTTTGATTCTTTTAATCTCTTTCCTCACCTATATTCATCCAACATATTGTGAAGTCATGGGGTTTCTTCCTTTGAAATATGTTTAACCCTTTGTTCTCTTTTCCAGGGATTTTTTTTTTTTTTTTTTTTGCGGTACGCGGGCCTCTCACTGTTGTGGCCTCTTCCGCTGCGGAGCACAGGCTCCGGACGCGCAGGCTCAGCGACCGTGGCTCACGGGCCCAGCCGTTCCACGGCAAGCGGGATCTTCCCGGACTGGGGCACGAACCCGCGTCCCCTGCATTGGCAGGCGGACCCTCAACCACTGCGCCACCAGGGAAGCCCTTACTCCAGGGATCTTTAACAGTGTTGTGAGAAGCTTTTTTTTTTTCTTGAAGCCTTATTTTAGGAGTAAGGGATAGAAGGGTAATTATGCAAATGGACTCCTTGCTGAGTGAGGTTTATAGTCAGGTGGAAATGCTGACTGAAATTGGTGAGAAGATGGTACTGACATTGAAGGATGGGGAAAAGGGATGTTGCTGCTGAATGCTCTCCATCCCTGGTAAAGCACTGTTTTAGTCCCTGTTTTTGTTGGTAGGTTGAGATTGCCATTTTTTAGCTTGTTTTGATTTTTGTTTTGTTGTATATTCATGGGTATATATGTAGTGTGAGTGGTGAAAAAGAAAGGTTTTTTTCACGGATATTCTCATTATGTGACTACTTAACCTGGTCCTTGGCTTCATCATCGGTAAAACGGGGATAATAATAATACCTGTCACATAGCGTTGTTAAGAAGATCAGGTGCGTTATTATATGTAAAGCTCTTAGAACAGTACCTGGCATGTTGTGTTCTATCAGTGTTAGCTAGTATGATTACCTTAATTCTAAGTTACTTAAAAGGCTGTCTTTTTCTCTCCCATTTCAGTTCCTCTTACATATTAATGTAAGATTTATCTCCTAACACACCACTCTTTGGCTACCTGTTCAAAGGTATAAAGCTGCTGTATTATTTGGCAACTATTTGTGTGTCCTTTTTTTCAATTGTGGTAAAATATACAAACAGTAAAGTGTACAAATTAAATTTTACAAATGTATCTACCACTCAGACTAAGCTATAAAAGTTTCTAACATTACAGAAGCTTCCCTCTTGTCTCTTTCCCTTCAGTAACCACTCCTCCCACATCTGATTTGACTTCTTTACCATAGATTATTTTTGCAAATATGTCCTTTTTAATTTTTCATTTATTTTTTAAAATATTTATTTGGCTGCATCGGGTCTTAGTTGTGGCAGGCGGGATCTTTTGTCATGGCGAGCAGGCTCTCTAGTTGTGGCGTGTGGACTCAGTAGTTGTGGTACATGGGCGTAGTTGCCCCGTGGCATGTGGGATCTTAGTTCCCTGATCAAGGATCGAACTTGCATCCCCTGCATTGGAAGGCGGATTCTTAACCACTGGACTACCAGGGAAGTCTCTGTCCTTTTTTAAATTGAGGTGTAATTGACATACTAGTATCAGGTGTACAACATGATTTGATAGCTGTATGTATTGTGAAATCATCACTGCAGTAATTCTAGTTAACACTTGTCACCATACATAGTTACAGATCGTTTTTCTTGTAATGAAAACTTTTAACATCTACTCTCTTAGCAACTTTCAAGTATGCAATACAATATTATTAACTAGTCACTCTGCTGTACATTACATCCTTATGACATTTGTTTTATAACTGGAAGTTTGTACCTTTTGACCCACTTCACCCATTTTATCCACCCGCAGCCCCTGCCTCTTGTAACTGCCAATCTATTATCTGTATCTAGAGCTCTACCCCACACCCCAATTCCACATATAAGTGAGATCACATGGTATTTGTCTTTGTCTGACTTATTTCACTTAGGGTCCATCCCTGTTGTTGCAAATGGCAGGATTTTCTTGTCTTTTTATGGCTGAATAATACTCCATTTTATATATGTGTGTATGTATGTATCGCACATTTTCTTTATCCATTCATTAATTGATGGACACTTAGGTTGTTTCCGTTATCTTGGCTGTTGTAAATGTTGCAGTGAACATGGAGATGCATATATCTTGTAGTATTTTCATTTTCTTCAGATAAATACCCAGAAGTGGAATTGCTGGATCGTATGGTAGTTCTCTTTTTAATTTTTTAGAACCTCTGTACAGTTTTCCATAGGCTGCCTCAATTTACATTCCTACTAACAGTGTGCAAGGGTTCCCTTTTCTCCACATCCTTGCCAACACATTTCTTTTCATTTGGGTAATAGCCATTTTAACAGATGTGAGGTGATATTTCATTGTGGTTTTGATTTCCATTTCCCTGATGATTAGTGATGTTGAGCAGCTTTTAACCTGTTGGTTAAAGCAATTAACCAACAGGTTAAAAGCTGCTGCAACAGGTTAATTGAGCAATTAACCTGTTGGCCGTCTGTATGTCTTCTTTGGAAAAATGTCTGTTCATATCCTCTGCCCATGTTTAAATTGGATTGTATGGTTTTTTGCTCTTGAGTTGTACGAGTTCTTTTTTTTTTTTTTTTTGCGGTACGCGGGCCTCTCACTGTTGTGGCCTCTCTTGTTGCAGCGCACAGGCTCCGGATGTGCAGGCTCAGCGGCCATGGCTCTGGCCCAGCCGCTCCGCGGCATGTGGGATCTTCCCGGACTGGGGCACGAACCCGTGTCCCTTAGCATCGGCAGGCAGACTGTCAACCACTGCACCACCAGGGAAGCCCTTGAGTTGTACGAGTTTTTAAAAATATATTTAGGATATTAACCCCTTATCAGATATATGATTTGCAAATATTTTGTTTTAATAAATTTATTTTATTTATTTTTGGCTACTTTGGTTCTTTGTTGCTGTACGCGGCTTTCTCTAGTTGCGGCGAGCGGGGGCTGCTCTTCGTTGCGGTACGTGGGCTTCTCATTGCGGTGGCTTCTCTTGTCGTGGAGCACGGGCTCCAGGCGCACGGGCTCAGTAGTTGTGGCTTGCGGGCTCTAGGACACAGGCTCAGTAGTTGTGTGCACAGGCCCAGTTGCCCTGCGGCATGTGGGATCCTCCCGGACCGGGGCTCGAACCTGTGTCCCCTGCACTGGCAGGCGGATTCTTAACCACTGCGCCACCAGGGAAGCCCGAAAATATTTTATTCCTGTTCTGTAGGTTGTCTTTATTTTCTTGCTGGTGCAAATAATTATTTGTTTAATTTTAAGCTTATCTGTGGTTGGCCCCTCCATATCTGTGCAGTCTTATTTCCCATTACTGCTCAGCACACAGATTTTATTGCATCTGCTCTGCCTGTGTTCATGATGTCCCTTGGATGCCCTTGTGATCTCATCTGCCCTTTTCTCCCTGTCCATTCAAGTGTTCTTCCATGAAATTGTCCCCAACTGTTCCAGCTTATATTGTCCTTGTTCTTTTTTTTTTTTTTTTTTGTCCCCACCACACAGCATGTGGAATCTTAGTTCCTGGGCCAGGGATTGAACCTGTGCCCTCTGCGGTGGAAGCACAGAGTCCTAACCACTGGACTGCCAGGGAATTTTCCCTGTCCTTGTTCTTATCTAAGTACTTTTTGGCTCATTATCAGTATCCCAGTTTAGTACTTAATGAGATATTCTCCTTTTTTGTAGTTACTTAATTGTCTTAACTTTAGTGGGACAGTGGTTATTTTCTGTTTCTCCCTTATGATGCCTAACATAGTATACATAGGACTAATTGTTGATGAGAATCTAATTGAATTTTTAAAGTTTAAGTTCTCCTAAGTGTTGGATAGCAACTAGCAGTTGTAGTAGACAGCTTGACAGTGAACTAGGACAACTATTTATAAAACTACCCAAAGTAGGGCTTCCCTGGTGGCGCAGTGGTTGAGAATCTGCCTGCTAATGCAGGGGACACGGGTTCGAGCTCTGGTCTGGGAGGATCCCACATGCAGCGGAGCAGCTAGGCCCGTGAGCCACAACTACTGAGCCTGCGCGTCTGGAGCCTGTGCTCCGCAAAAGAGAGGCTGCGATAGTGAGAGGCCTGTGCACCGCGATGAAGAGTGGCCTCCACTTGCCACAACTAGAGAAAGCCCTTGCACAGAAACGAAGATGCAACACAGCAAAAATAAATACATTAATTAATAAACTCCTACCCCCAACATCTTCAAAAAGAAACCCAAAAAACAACTACACAAAGTAAAAAGCACATCTTCATGAATCTATGTAGATCTTGAGGCTATTCCAGTGTATTAGACTGCAGTAGAATGTGAAATTTAGAACTGAAAGGATCATAGAGATAATCTAATTAGGTTATTCTTACCCCCTCCTTAATGCTGAACCCATGGGAATTGCCTTTGTGAGTTCAGTAGGTCTGAACTTCCTGAGATTGTATGTAATTTGCCATGTATATATGTGCACACGTGCATTTTTCTATGGTGATAATCTGTAGCTTAATTGGATTTTCACAGGTATCTGTGGCTCTAGAACTGTTAAATATCCTGTGATCTAGCCAAAATATGACATTTCACAGATGAGACGCCTGAGGCTCAGAGATAATTAAGACATAAGACGCTTACTCATATAGTCATTGTTATTCACAGTGATGATCCTGAGTCAACAGGAAAATATTATGTTCAGTGTGCTTTTCTTTAAAAAAAGAGAAACAAGACTGTATGGAAGATTCTAATACAGTTAGGAAATGTTTCTGTCCCAGATGGTTAAAACAAACTTTTAAAAAATTGAGATGAAATTCACATAACATTAAATTAATAATTTTAAAGCGAGCAATTAGGTGGCGTTTAGTACACTCAAAGTATTGTGCAACTACCACCTCTTTCTAAGTTCCAGAGTATTTTACTTACCCCAGAAGCAAACCATTTACACATTAAGTAGTTGCTCCCTCTTTTCCCCTTTTCCTGCTCCTGATAACCACCAGTCTGTGTTCTGTCTTTGTAGATTTACCTATTCTCAGTATTTCATATAAATTGAATCATAGAACGTATGCATCTAACTTCTTTCACTAACATAATGTTTTGGAGGTTCATCCACATTTAGTACTTCATTCCTTTTTATGGGTGAGTAATATTCTGTTGTATACAGAATTGTATACACAATTTATCCGTTCATCTGTTAATGGACATTTGGGCTGTTTTTACCTTTTGGCTGTTGTGCTAGTGCTGCTGTGAACATGTGTATACGTGTACTTCTTTAAGTACCTGTTCTCAGTTCTCATGGGTTTATACCTAGGAGTGAAATTGCTGGGTCATACAGTAATTCTCTGTTTAACTTTGAGGAACTGCAAACTATTTTCCACAGTGGCTGAATGCACAGGGGTTCCACTTTCTCCACATCCATTCCAATAGTTGTTATTTTTCATTAACTTTTTTTTAAATGATAAGCCATCCTCATGGGTATGAAGTGCTACCTCTTTTGCTTTTGATTTCCATTTCCTTAGTGGCTAATGATGTTGAACATCTTTTCATTTGCTTATTGGCCTTTTGCATATCTTCTTTGGACAAATATAAACTTTTGATTCTCAAAGAGGAATATTTTAGTTACCAAGAAAAATCTTTGAAGATGTAAAATATTTGGTGTTACTGTATAATTAAGTGCCAAACTGGTACAAATACAACATACTATGGGTAATTAAAAGATGTGGGGCTTCCCTGGTGGTGCAGTGGTTGAGAATCTGCTTGCAGATGCAGGGGACGCGGGTTCGTGCCCCGGTCTGGGAAGATCCCACATGCCGCAGAGTGGCTGGGCCCGTGAGCCATGGCCGCTGAGCCTGTGCGTCCGGAGCCTGTGCTCCGCAATGGGAGGGGCCCCAACAGTGAGAGGCCTGCGTACTGCAAAAAAAAAAAAGGAGATGTGGTGAGACTAGTTTAAACTTTGAGTTTACAACCCCTTCTAACATTGTGTACAATTATAAATTTTAATGCAGATAAAGTAATTTGGGGGCTTTTCTCACTTCAAATATTTGAATATTGTCCTCTGACTTGGCATTGAAAGATGTTCGTTTGATTTTGTGCATGAAAAAAAGCACAACATTTGAAGTTATGCATATCAAATTACTTGATTTCAGGTGACTAACATAAAAACATATAATACATTAAGTAGACAATAAAAATAAGCAGGTGAAAATAAAGGTAGGATACTAAGATAAGTGCTGTAGTAAAATACACTGAAAGTATCCATGATACTCACTTTTTTTTAGCTTTATTGAGGTGTAATTGATATATAAATAATTTCACATATTTAGTGTATACATTTTGATGAATTTGGACATAAGCATACACCTGTGATACCATCACCACAACCAGAGTATCCATCACCTCCAAAAATTTCCTTATGTTCTTTTGTCATGTTATTTGTTTGTTTAGTCAAGTAAACTTCAGTTTTAAAAAAAAGCTGAGGGTTTCCCTGGTGGCGCAGTGGTTGAGAGTCTGCCTGCCGATGCAGGGGACACGGGTTTGTGCCCCGGTCCGGGAAGATCCCACATGCCGTGAAGTGGCTGGGCCCATGAGCCATGGCCGCTGAGCCTGTGCGTCCGGAGCCTGTGCTCCACAATGGGAGAGGCTACAACAGTGAGAGGCCCGCGTACCGCAAAAAAAAAAAAAAAAACTATGTTGAGTAAAATTTTTAAAAATGATTCAAGATTTTAATTTCCCTCTTTGTAATTAAATTTAGTACCTTGTTTGGTACTTTAGAGAGGCAGATTTGAACTCATTGATTTTCTAAAAGGGGTATGCTTCTACAAAGTAGGGTGATCTTTTACTTGTCTTCTATTATTTAATAAATATTTGTTAAGTGAAATTTCAGTTGTTCGTATATTTGCCTTCCCACTTAATCATTTCTGAATTCCCACATCTAGGACTGGGCCTGGGACTTGGTAGCGGCCTAGTAAATATTGAATGAATTTGGTTTACTGGTTGGTTTTTTTTTTTTTTTTTAATTAAGTTATTTATTTATTTATTTTTGACTGTGTTGGCTCTTTGTTGCTGTGCGTGGGCTTTCTCTAGTTGCAGCAAGTGGGGGCTACTCTTCGTTGGGGTGTATGGGCTTCTCACTGTGGTGGCTTCTCTTGTTGCGGAGCATGGGCTCTAGGTGTGCGGGCTTCAGTAGTTGTGGCTTGCGGGCTCAGTAGTTGTGGCTTGTGGGCTCTAGAGCTCAGGCTTCAGTAGTTGTGGCTTGCGGGCTCAGTAGTTGTGGCACACGGGCTTAGTTGCTCTGTGGCATGTGGAATCTTCCCGGACCAGGGCTCGAACCTGTGTCCCCTGCATTAGCAGGAGGATTCTTAAGCACTGCACCACAAAGGAAGCCCTTCTGGTTGGTTTTCATGTTGTCTAGTTGTGTCAAATGAAAGCAAGTTGGTTCAAGCTTGACAAATAAGAATGCTTTATCTACATGACCTTCCTCTTCCCACATGAGTTATTGTATATATTTGGATATTGGCACTTGGAGCATTATTATACCTTACTGTTAATGATTTGCTAAGATAATTATATCTTTTAATGTATGGTCAAAACTGACATATCTCCCCCTAAAGTTTTACACATTTTAAAGGATATTTTGCCCCTCTTTTTTGGTAATCGTCCTTTTACTTAAAGAAGTATTACAATAATTGCTTAGAATAAAATGCATTTCTCAGTTTGCTAATATTCTGGCATACCATAAAAATTCATTAACTACAAAGGAATAAGTATTGTGAAAATTTAATATTTCTTCCATAGGATTATTTATAAAGTAAATGCTGGAATATCATTTTAATACATAGCTATTGGGTAAGGGCTTATAAGTTTGGTGATTTTACTAGAGTCAGGAATTCTTTTTTTTTTTAATTTTTATTGGAGTATAGTTGATTTACAATGTTGTGTTAGTTTCAGGTGTACAGAAGAGTGAATCAATTATACATATACATATATCCACTCTTTTTTAGATTCTTTTCCCATTTAGGGCATTACAGAGTATTGAGTAGAGTTCCCTTTGCTATGCAATAGGTCCTTATTAGTTATCTATTTTATATGTAGTAGTGTGTATATGTCAATCCTAACCTCCCAATTTATCCCCCCCCTTCCCCCCTGGTAACCATAAGTTTGTTTTCTACATCTGTGACTCTGTTTCTGTTTTGTAAATAAGTTCATTTGTACCATTTTTAGATTCCACATATAAGCAGTATCATATGATATTTGTCTTTCTCTATCTGACTTATACTTCACTCAGTGTGACAATCTCTGAGTCCACCCATGTTGCTGCAAATGGCATTATTTTGTTCTTTGTTAAGGCTGAGTAATATTCTATTGTATATATGTACCACATCTTCTTTATCCACTCCTCTGTCGATGGACATTTAGGTTGCTTCCATGTCTTGGCTATTGTAAATAGTGCTGCAGTGAACATTGGAATGCATGTATCTTTTCGAATTATGGTTTTCTCTGGATATATGTCCAAGAGTAGGATTACTGGATCATATGGTAGTTTTGTATTTAGTATTTTAAGGAACCTCCATACCATTCTCCCTAATGGTTGTACCAATTTACATTCCCACCAACGGTGTAGGAGGGTTCCCTTTTCTCTACACCCTCTCTAGCATTTATTGTTTGTAGATGTTTTGTTGATGGCCAGGAATTTTTTGTAATTTTTTCTCAGTTTTATTGAGATATAATTGATATGTAATGTATTTTTTAAATTTTTGTAATAATTTTTGTCTTACAGAAAAGTTACAAAGTTAGTAGAGTGTTCAGGTATGCCCTTCATCTAGCTTTCCCTAATCTTTCGTAACTATAAAATAATTACCAAGACAAAGAAATCAACATTGTTATAATCCTGTGATCTTAACCTCATCCCTCCTTTGAATTTTACATTTTTTCACTAATAACCCTTTTCTGTTCCAGGACTGCACTCTGCAGTTTGTTGTAAGTCCTTGTTCTCCTCCAGTCTGTTGGTGGAACCTCAGTCTTTCCTTGTCATTCATGACCTTGATTTTTTTTTTTAACCTTGCCATGTTTAATGAGTACTGGTCAGTTACTTTTAAAATGCCTCTCAATTTGGGCTTCTTTGGGGACTTCTCTGGTGGTCCAGTGGTTACGACTCTGTGCTTCCATTGCAGGGGGCAGGGGTTTGATCCCTGGTCGGGGAACTGAGATCCCACATGCTGCGTGGCATGGCCAAAAAATTAAAATACACACATTGAATTAAAGTACGTTACAACTGGGGCTTCCCTGGTGGCGCAGTGGTTGGGAGTCTGCCTGCCGATGCAGGGGACACGGGTTCGTGCCCCAGTCCGGGAGGATCCCACATGCCGCGGAGTGGCTGGGCCCGTGAGCCATGGCCGCTGAGCCTGCGCGTCCGGAGTCTGTGCTCCGCAACGGGAGAAGCCACAGCGGTGAGAGGCCCGTGTACCGCAAAAAAAAAAAAAAATGTTACAACACTAACAAAAATTTGGGGCTTCTTTGGGGCTTCTGTGGTGTTTTCTAATGATTAGACTGAGGATATGTTTTTGCTAAGAATATTGCAGAGTGTATTGTGGCCTTCTCAGTGCATCATATCAGGGATATGATACATGATGTTGGTATGTTTTACTGTTGATGGTAACGTGGTTTTTTTGCTTAAGGTGGTATCTGTTGGATTTCTCTACTATGATTTTCCCCTTTATAATTAATAAATATCCTGAGACTGTGTGTTTAATAGTACTTTTGTCAAAACTAAGAAAACTGACATGAAACAGCAAGGTCTTACTGTATAGCACAGGGAACTATATCCAATATCCTGTAATAAACCATAATGGGAAAGAATATGTATATATATGTATAACTGAATCCCTTTGGTGTACACCGTGAAGTAACACAACATTGTAAATCAACTATACCTCAATTTAAAAAAAGAAAGAAAGAAACTGATATGAGCATATTACTTACTAACTCACAGACTTTATTTGGATTTCACCAGTTTTTCCATTAATGTTCTCTTTCTGTCACAGTCTCCTCTGGAATATGATAGTTTCTCAGTCCTGTATGTCCTTCTTGTTTGGAAGAATGTCCGCCAGTCTAGGTTTGTCTGGTGTTTTTCTCATGATTAGCCTGAAATGATGGGTTTTGGGGAAGAATACTGTAGAGGTGTAGTGCTTTTATTTTTTTTTTTGGCCTTGCTGTGCGGCATGTGGGATCTTATTGAACTGCACCCCGTGTAGTGGAAGCACGGAGTCTTAACCAGTAGACCGCCAGGGAAGTCCCTTAGTGCCTTTCTTATCACGTCATATCTGGAGGTACAAGATAGCCACATGACAACACTAATGACGTTAGCCTTCCTCGCTTGGTTAATGTAGTGTTTGCCAGGTTTCACCACTGTAAAGTTACTAATATTCCCTTTTCCTACTCTGTTCTTGGGAAGTGAGTCACTAAGTCTAGCCCATCCCTTAAATGGGGAGGAGATTCATGTGATTTGGTTTGCATTTCCTTGATGTCTCTTCATGTGCTTACTTGCCATCTATACTTTTCTTCAGCTAAGTGTCTGTTCAAATTATTTGCCCATCTCCATTTTAAAATTGGGCTGTTTGTTATTATTTAGTTATGATTGTTTGTTATTATTTAGTCATGAATTATTTATTTGTATATAAGCCTTTTATTAGGTAGATACATGTTTTGCCAGTATTATCTCTCAGTCTGTGGCTTGGTTTTTTGTTTTCTTAACAGTATCTTTTAAAGAGCAGAAGTTTTCAATTTTGATGAAGTCTACTTCATCAGTTTCTTTTATGGGTTGTGCTTTTGGTTTTATATCTAAGAAATTTTTCCATAAACTAAGGTCACAAAATTTTTTTTATGTATTTTATTTATTTATTTTTGGCTGAGTTGGGTCTTTGTTGCTGCTCATGGACGTTCTCCAGTTGCAGAGAGTAGGGGCTACTCTTCTCTTCGTTGTGATGCGCGGGCTTCTCATTGAGGTGGCTTCTTTGTTCTCTTCTTGAGTGCGGGCTTTAGGTGCGTGGGCTTCAGTAGTTGTGGTGCACGGGCTTAGTTGCTCCGTGGCATGTGGGATCTTCCTGGACCAGGGATCGAACCCGTGTCCCCTGCATTGGCAGGTGGATTCTTAACCACTGCATCACCAGGGAAGTCCCACAAAAAATTTTTGTCCTGTACTTTCTTTTAGAAGTTTTAAAATTTTAGGTTTTACATTTAGGTCTCTTATTTGTTTTGACTGAGTTTTTGTTTAAGGGTGAGGTAAGTGTGTTAAAACATATATATTTCATAACATTTACTGTCCTTTCCTCATTGAATTATCTTTGCACCTTTGTCGAAAAACAGTTGACCATATATGTATGGGTCTACTTCTGGTCTCTATCTGTTTCATTAATTTGTTTCTATTCTTAGACCAGTATCACACTGTCTTGATCACACTATCTTGATTACTGTAGTTTTATAGTACATTCTGAGTACTATAGTATAGTTCAGTCGGAGTGAGATTTCCAACTTTATTTTATTCAGAATTGTTTTGTTTATCCTAGGTGCTTTGCTTTTTAATGTAAGTTTTAGAATCAGTTTCTACAAAAAAGACTACTGGTCTTTTGAGATTGTGTTGAATCGTTGGCTCATTTTGGGAGCATTGACATGTTAACAGTATTGGGTCTCGCAATCTGTAAATAAGGTATATCTCTCCATTTGTTTGGGTCATCTTTGATTTCTGTCAGTGTTTTGTAGTTACCAGCCTACAATCTTGCATGTATTTGTTAGATTTATCCCTAAGTATTTAATGTTTGATGTTATTGTAAATGTTACTTTTTTCCCCCAAATTTTAATTTCATTACTAATATGTAAAAATACAACTGGTTTTTGCATATTGACTTTGTATTCTGCAACTCTGGTAAATTCACTTATTCTAGAAGCTGTTTTGTAGATTATTTGGGATTTTCTATGTAGACAATCATTTATGAATAAAGACAATTTTATTTCTCCTTTCCAGTCTTAATGCCTTTTCCTTTTTTTGGTCTTATTGCCCTGGCTAGGTCTTTCAATACAGTTGAATAGGTCTGGTGAGAGTGGATATCCTTGCCTTGTTCTCCATCTTATGGGGAAAATATTTAGTTTTTCATCATTACATATGATATTAATTGTAGGGTACTTACAGGTATTCTTTACCAGGTTAAGGAAGTTCCTTCTGTTTTCAGTTTATTGAAAGTTTTTGTCACGAATGAATTGAACCTTGTCAGTTTTTTATTTGTTTTTTGCTTCTACTGAGATCATATGGTTATGCTTTTTTAGTCTAATATAGTGAATTACATTGATTGATTTTCACTCCTGGAATGAATTCCACTTGGTCATGATTTATTATTTTCATAAATTGCAGGGTTCTAGTTGCTAATATTTTTTTCAGAATTTTTGCATTTATATCCCTATAGGATATTGGTCTGTAGTTTTCTTATTCATATCTGGTTTTGGTATCATGGTATTGTTGACTTCCTAAGTTAGTAAGTGCTTAAATGCTGGAAGAACTTAGTAGAACTGGTGTTATTTCTTAAGTATTTGGTGGTGTTATTTCTTAAGTATTTGGTAGAATTTGCCAGTGAAACCATCTAGGCCTGGTATGTTCTTTGTTGCAAAGCTTTTAACTGTGAAGTCAGTTTATTTAATAGAAACGGAGCTATTTAGATTATCTGTTTATTCTTGAGTTAACTTTGAATCAGTTTGTGCTTTTTAAGGACTTTATTTTAATAGACTTTAAGTCTGTTTCACCTAAGTTATCAAATTAACTGGTAAAAATTATTCATAATATTCCCTTATTCTTTTAACATCTTTAGGGTCTGTAGTGATATCCTCTCTTTAGTTGCTGATACTGGTAATTTGTGTCATTTCTCTCTTTTTTTCTGTATCCGTCAGGCTAGAGAGATTTCTCTGTTTTTTCAAAGAACTAGAAGTTGATTTTTCTCTTTTGGTTTCTTCAGTTTTTAATTTTATTGGTTTTTACTGTTATTACCTTTTTTTTTTTTTGCGGTACACGGGCCTCTCACTGTTGTGGCCTCTCCCGTTGCGGAGCACAGGCTCCGGACGCGCAGGCTCAGCGGCCATGGCTCATGGGCCCAGCCGCTCCGTGGCACGTGGGATCTTCCCAGACCGGGGCACGAACCCATGTCCCCTGCATCGGCAGGTGGACTCTCAACCACTGCGCCACCAGGGAAGCCCTGTTATTACCTTTTAAAAAAATTAATTTATTTATTTATTTTGGGCTGCATTGGGTCTTCGTTGCTGCGCGGGTTTTCTGTAGTTGCAGCGAGCGGGAGCCACTCTTCGTTGTGGTGTGCAGGCTTCTCATTGCGCTGGCTTCTCTTGTTGCAGAGCACGGGATCTAGGGCTCACGGGCTTCAGTCGTTGTGGCACACGGGCTCAGTAGTTGTGACACACGGGCTTAGTTGCTCCATGGCATGTGGGATCTTCCCAGACCAGGGCTTGAACCCGTATCTCCTGCATTGGCAGGTGGATTCTTAACCACTGCGCCACCAGGGAAAAATCCCTGTTATTACCTTCTTTATGTTTGTGTTTAATTTGCTCTTTTCTTGTTTAAGTTGGAAGCTTGCGTTACTGATTCAAATCTTTTTTCCTTTTTTTTTTTCTTTTATATTTTGGCTGCACTGCACAGCACGTGGGATCTTAGTTCCCTGACCAGGGATCGAACCCACGTCCTCTGCATTGGCAGTGAGGGGTCTTAACCACTGGGCTGCCAGGGAAGTACCCTCTTGTTTTCTAATATAAGGATTTAATGTTATAAAATTTCCCTTTAAGTACTTCTTTAGCTGTGAACCAGAGTTTGATATATCATGTTTTCACTTTTATTCAGTTCAGAATATTTTCTAATTTCCTTTATGTCCTGCTCTTTGATTAATTGTGTCATTTAGAAATATGTTGTTTAATATACAGATATGCAGCAATGTTCCTAATTTAATTTTTAATTTAATTCTGTGTGGTCAGAGAACACACTTTGTGTGAATTTAATTCTTTTATATTTACTGAAACTTGTTTGTTTATGGCCCAGTGTATAGTCTAGATTGGTTAATGGTCCATAAAGCTTAAGAAGAATATGTATTCTGCATTTATTGATGGTGTGCTTTTTAAATGTGAATTAGGTCAAATTATTTTGAGTGTTAAGTTTCTGTACACCTGTTGCTTTTCTGTACTTGTTCTCTCAGTTATAGAGAGGAATGTTGAAATGTCAACTATAGTTATTCATTTCTCTATTTTTCTTTTCAGTTTTGCTTCATGTATTTTGAACCTTTGTTATTAGGTGCATACCCATTTAGGATTGTTGTATATTCTTGATGAATTGTCCTTTTCTCATTGTGAAATACCCCTTTTTTTCTTTGGTAATTTTCCTTTTCTGGAAGGTCCTTTGGTAATATGGCTACTCCAGCAATCTTTAAACATGTTTTGAAGATTGTGTTAACATATGCATAACACAAAATGTACCATTTTAACCATTTTTAAGTGTACAATTCAGTAGCATTAAGTACACTCACAGTGTTGTGCAACCAGAGCCACTATTCATATCCAGAACTTTATCATCCCAAACAGAAGCTATGTATCCATTAAAAAATAACTCCCATTCCCCCTCCCCCAGCTTCTGGTAATCTCTATTCTACTTTTTGTCTCTGAATTTGCATATTCTAGGTACCTCATATAAATTGAATCATACAGTATTTGTCCTTTTGTGTTTGGCTTATTTCACTTAGCATAATGTTTTCATGGCTCATTCATGTTGTTGTATGTCTCAGAATTTCCTTTTTAAAAGCCTGAATTATATTTCATTGTATGTATATATCACATGTTTATCCGTTCATCTGTTGATAGACATTTGGGTTGTTTCCACCTTTTGGCTATTGTGAATAATGCTGTTTCCAACATTGGTATGTGTATCTTTGAGCCCCTGCTTTCAATTCTTTTGGGTGTATACCTAAGGCTACCCTGGTACTCTTAACAGTGTTTGCATGGTATGTCTTTTTTTAAAAAAATAAATCTATTTATTTATTTTTGGCTGTATGTGGGCTTTGTTGCTGTGTGCAGGCTTTCTCTATTTGCAGCAAGAGGGGCCTCCTCTTTGTTGCGGTGTACGGGCTTCTCATTGTTGTAACTTCTCTTGTTGCGGAGCATGGTGCACAGGCTCTAGGCACACAGGCTTCAGTAGTTGTGGCACGCGGGCTCTAGAGCTCAGGCCCGGTAGTTGTGGTGCATGGGCTTAGTTGCTCTGCATCATGTGGGGTCTTCCCAGACCAGGGCTCGAACCTGTGTCCCCTGCCTTGGCAGGCGGATTCTTAACCACTGCACCACCAGGGAAGCCCTATGAGAGACATTTTTAGGTACGTAAGATTCAAAGATAAATAAGGTAGCTTCTTCCTTTAAGGAACTCACCTAGTGGTTAGGTGAGATAGATATGTAAACAAATAATTCAGTACAGTGAGATGATGTAAGTGCTAATTGAGTATAAGCAAATTTAATGGAGGTATCACTCACAGAGAAAACCAATTAATTTTGCCTGGAAGAAGAACTGGGTTGGGAAAAGTTTCCCAGTGGAGATGACAAGCAGAAATTGAAATGGAGAGGAGTTTGGCATGAAGTGTACTTAATAATTTTGAGCACTGTGTTTTCTACACATATTTCATTCAGACTTCACAAAATCCCCATGACATAGGTATTATCATTTCCCCTACTTTAGAGATGGGAAAGCTGAGGTCAGCAAGTACGTTGGCAGATCCAGTTTGGGGACTTAAATAATATGATTTCAGAACCTGTGTTTTTAGTCACTGTGTGTTCAGAGCTCTGTAGAAAGAGGAGCATAGTGATAAACTGAGAGGCTCATGTCGTCAGAGCCCTGGAGGTTGGAAGGAGATGAGGCTAAAAGAGGTAGGTAGTGTCAGACCATTCAGTTTCTTGAATGTCATGGTAAGGATTTTTGTTTCAACCAAAGTAAAGTGTAAAAGCATTGAGCACTTAAAGAGAGGGAATGACATAATCATATTTGCGTTTTGAAAGGTCATTCTGGTTGTAGTAGATGAAATGAATTGGAGGGGGGCCGAGAGTGGATGCAGTGGCACCCTTTAGGAGTTTGTTATAATAAGTAGCCCGGGTAAGGTAAAGTAATAGCCTGGATAGAATAAGTAGGTGATTGTGGAGATGGAGGAAAGTGGACCGATTTCAGAAAGATATAAAAGGACAAAACTGCAAGACATGATGATGGATTGGGTTATGAGTGAAGGAAAGGGAAGTGTCAAAAAATAACTCTTAGGTTTCTGAATTGCCCAGTTGGATACATTAGATTGGTTCATTTTATTTTATATTTGACGCACAGAAAGAAGATTGATTATGCTGTTGATTGATTATGTTATCTAATCTAAGAGATTAGATTATGTTGAGTTAGAAGTGTCTTTGAGTTATTCAAGTGGAGATGTCAAACACATGGTGTTAATAGTACCTTTGAACTTTCTATGTAGTGAATAAATAAGCTTGCTCATTCTTCTGTTCCTAATAACATAACTTTTTCAGGGCTTCATCACAGTTGTAGTCTCTTGAGTTAACTGGTAATAAAAAAGAAAGTAAATAAGAGTTTGACTCTTAATCATTAGAGCTAATAAAAGAATGTGGAAAGATTCTGCAGTCTAGAAAGCCACAAGGCAAGTATATTAGGACAGTTCTCCTTTGGAGAATGACAGAACCAAGAATAGATCCTGGAGAAAGACTAGCGAAAAGAAGGCACAAAGGGCTAATCTAAGTCTAAAATAACAATTTAAAAGTAATCTGTTTTCAATATTGAAGTTAAATATTTCCTTCCTTTTGGTAACAAAGGAACTATTCCTGGCTTATCTAAACTACAGTTACCCAAATTACTGTAGATCTGCAATGGGAATAGCTATACCGGAAGGGAAGTGTTTTTTCTTTATTTCCCCATCACATTTGATGATGAGCTGATAAATCACCACAGTTTTGCTTTATATATTTGGGCATATTGGGTATTTTAATTATTTTAAAATTTTCTTGGAAAACAAAAGAGGTCTGATGAATAGTTCTTAAATAAGTTAAAAACTATTCTCAAGTTGTTAGATTTTTATTGTTGAGCTTAGATCAGTGGTTCCTCTTTATCAGAAAATATATTGCCGCTCTTGAAAGTACTGTGATACTGAACTAACAAGACTAAGCTTTTGTTGCAGATTTTTAAACTTCTAGGTATTGTAATATTGGCATTTGTGTTACTGATATTTTAAAGTTCTCTGGAAGAAAAGTAGTTTTAAAAGTAATTCATGTATAGGGACTTCCCTGGTGGCGCAGTGGTTAAGAATCCGCCTGCCAATGCAGGGGACACGGGTTTGAGCCCTGGTCTGGGAAGATCCCACATGCCGTGGAGCAACTAAGCCCGCGAGCCACAACTACTGAAGCCCGTGCGCCTAGAGCCTGTGCTCCTCAACAAGAGAAGCCACTGCAATGAGAAGCCGGCACATCGCAGTGAAGAGTAGCCCCTGCTCACCACAACTAGAGAAAGCCTGTGCACAGTAACAAAGACCCAACACAGCCAAAAATAAATAAATTTTTTAAAAAAGTAATTCGTGTATAGATGTAGACCATTTGGAAGATAAAAACCTGATTTTTTACCACCTAGAAATATTACTGTTTGTGTATTTTCCCTTTACTATTGCTTCTCTGTATCTTTAATATGTAGGCAGTATATAGGGTAGTAGTTAAGAATGGGGATTCTAGATTAAACCTCCTGAGTTCAGATTTCTGTTCTACCACTTATTGGCAGTGTGATTTTAGCAAATCACTTAATTTCTCTGAATCTTGAGTTTCACATCTTTAATGTGGGGATAGTAAAAGTAAACATTATTGTTTGCTTTGTGCCAGGTACTTTGCTAAGTATATTATATGTAAAATCTTAATTTTCATAACGTCTCTACTTAGGAGCTACTTAGTGCCTTTAAGAGGATAAATTAAATAATGGATGTAATATACTTAGTATAGTGCTTAAGGCACAATAATGTGCTTAAGGCACATTACTTATTTTTTTTTCAAAATTGCATTTATACAATATAGTCAACCTGTTATTAAAGCTTTTATTGTGGCAACATCCCCATGCCATTAATATTCTTGGAAAATGAAAATTTTTAAATGGCTTTAAAGAAGTTCATCAAATGGATTCATTTAGTCACCTCTCTAGTGATAGACCTTTAGATCATTAAATGGTGTTATGAACATATTTGTTATGATTATTTCTTTAATTCCCAGAGGTAGAATTGAGTCAAAGGGCAGGAATATTTTTAAGGTTCTTTTTTTTTGTGTGTGTGCTATGTTGGGTCTTCGTTGCAGGTTCTTGATACTTTGTCCTGCATTGCTTTCCAGAAATGTGAATCAGTATACATTCTTATTTCTCATACATTCTTTTTTAAAATATTTATTTGGCTGTGCCGGGTCTTAGTTGCGGCACGCGGGATCTTCATTGCAGCATGCAGGCTCTTTAGTTGTGGCATGCGGGATCTGGTTCTCTAACAAGGGATCATACCTGGGCCCCCTGCATCGGGAACGCAGAGTCTTAACCACTGGAGCACCAGGGAAGTCCCTATTATTATTATTGTCTGAGTAATTTTACTTCTTGTCTTTGTTTCCTCAGCTACAAGTATAGGCTTTACTTCCATGGTTTCTTGCAGTTCCAAATTCTATTTCTGTAACCCTGGAGTAGGGTTAAGTTTTAAATTATTGTAGGTTGATTACTTTTTGTATCTTTGATGCCATTTTAGCAGTCTTTGACATCTAATTAATTTCAGTGGTTTATCAGATTAATTATATGGAAAAGTAAAAAATGTTTATTTAGTTCATATTAAAATGAAAAGAGACTGACCAACAAACTCCAAGTGTTGGTGAGGATGTTAACAACATATATTGCTGGTGGGAAAGCAAAATGTTGTGGCCAGTTCGTACTTAGAAAGTTAAATGTATGTTTACCAGCAATCCCTATCCTAGGAATTTACCTAAGATAAATGCAAACACATGTGCTAACAATGACACATACAAATAATGTTCATAACAGCTTTATTCATATTAGCCAGAAAATGGAAAAACTCAAGTGAACATCAACTGAAGAATGGATAAACAAATTGTATTATATCCATACACTTGAATGCTACTCAGCAATAACGTCGATGAATCTGAAAGGCATTATACTCAATGAAAAAAGCCAGCCACCAAAGGCCATATGATTCCATTTATAAGAAGTTCTAGAAAAGACAAAACTATAGTGACAAAAATTGGACCAAGGGTATTGGGAACTTTTTGGGGGTGATGGAAATATTCTTGATTGTGGTGGTGATATCAAGACCGTATATACATATATCAGAACTGTACCTTTAAAATGGGTGGATCTTACTGAATGTAAATTACACCTCAGTGAACCCTATTAGAAGGTATTTAGAACAGTTATTTGGGTTCAGTAGCAAATTAATATTTATTGATATATACCAGAGAACTATATAATTGGTATCTTATGATTAAGGAATTTGCAATATTATTAGAAAGAAAATATAGTTTACAGAGTGCTTATATCTCTTAGAAAATAATACTGAACCTCAGATACAAGTATGGTCAGTTCTGCTATAACACAACATGTGTGTTCCTAAAAAAATCACCATGTTATGCTTAATTATGTAGTGAAAACTACAGGGCTTATGGGAAAAATGGGGTTAGGAGCCCAACACTCAAAAACTTCAGTGTCACATAAAAAAAGATAGGAACCTAATAAAAACAGCATAGTTTTACACATGTTAAATGATTAATAAATATATAAATATTACAATAAATACAGAACTTACTGAAAGAGACCTTAGGTTTGTTGTGGAAGTTGATTTAGTGGGAGTTATTGTGAAGTGACAAAAGACAGGTTATCTAAAATCAGATAGAAAACTTTAACACCAGATGTGGTTGGGCATGCATAACACATGCAGTGAACTAAGGTAGCTAATATATGTTTAAGGTGTGTGTGTGTGTTTTGTTTATTCTTATATGGCTTGGTGTTTTAAAATGTAGGTTTTACTATTTTTCAGGTATGATGAGACCAACAGTTCAGAAGATGACTGTCATTGAAAAGATAGTTTGTTTCAGTTCCCAAGAGGAGGTGGGACACCAAGCCATCTAAGGCCACACAGGGAAGCACCAGGTTGGTCAGGAGGCAGAGGGAGCAGGAGGAAAATATGGCAAGAACCTTTATTGTGGTTTCTGTGGGAGGAAATGGGCGAGGCAGGTTAAGCAGTTTTAGGATTGGCTACTTTTAATAATTCAGTGGTCTCTGAGCTATAGGGGCTGTCCTAAGGAAGGGTCTGGTACCTGGCCCTGGAGTGATTAGGGCAGGGGAATACTGGCCTGGAGTGTAAGTGCTAGGTAAAAGAGGTAGTTGGAAATATGGATTTTGGATTGATTGGTTTACATATGAAAGATATGATCTCAGGTTAGTTGTTTGCTGTCTCTAAGAATTGACTGGCCCTGAGAGGACCAGAACATTGAAAATACAGAAAATAAGAAAACACAATTAATAGACTTGGTTCAGCTGGGTGCAGTTTGCTGCACTCATCTAGTGTTTCTCAGGGATGAAATTGCACATAAGTAAATGAATAATTCACATTGTACTACAATTGTTTTAAAAATAAATGTTATAGCAGAACTGACTGTACAAAGTAGGATACAGTATTTGAGTCACCATTCCCTCCTTTGCAAAATTAATTATGCAAATTCTATTATATAGATTTTACATTAGTGTAATTCCTTGGGACATGACTGTATTTGTAAGCAAAACAATTTAATGGTAGATTTGATCTTGGGAAAGTAATCACAGATTTAAATTTTAACTTAGAGAAAAATTTTGTCTTAGAGTACGTGCTCAGTGTAATTCAAGCAATTAAGCTGGGTAATATGTGGGGGTGAGAGACAAGATGGTGGAGTAGAAGGACCTTGAGCTCACCTCCTCTCCCAAGCACACCAAAATTACAACTAACTGCTGAACAAACCATCAATAAAAAAGACCGGAACCTACCAAAAAGGTATTCTATATCCAAAGACATTAAGAAGAAACCACAATGAGACAGCTGGTAGGAGGGGTGCACTTGTGATATAATCAAATCCCATACCACCTGATTGGGCGACCCACAAACTGGAGAATAATTGTATTTCAGAATTTCTCCCATAGGAGTGAGAGCTCTAAGCCTCACGTCAGGCTCCCAAGCCTAGGCGTCCGGCATTGGGAGGAGGAGCCCCCAGAGCATTTGGCTTTGAAGGCCATTAGGGCTTGATTACAGGAGCTCAATAGGACTGGAGGAAACACAGACTCCACTCTTGGAGGGTGCACACAAGGTCTCGTGCACACCAGGACCCAGGGCAAAAGTAGTGATTTCCTAGGAGCCAGACCTACCAGCTGGTCTTGGAGGGTCTCCTGGGGAGGCAGGGGGTGGCTGAGGCTCACCCTGGGGCATGGACGCTGGTGGCAGAGATATCAGGTAATGTTCTTCTGTGAACTCTTGCTTGAGGCAGACATCTTGCTTGGGTCATTAGCAGCAAGACCTGGCCCCACCCAGCAGCTTGTAGGGTCCAGTGCTGGGATGCCTCAGGCCAAACAACCAACAGGGTGGGAACACAACCCCACCCTTTAGCAGACAGGCTGCCTGAAGACTTCCTGAGCCCACAGCCACCTCTAGACACAGGCCTTGACATGGCCCTGCCCACCAGAGGGCCTAGACCCAGCTCCACCCACCAATAGGCAGACACTGGCCCCTCCCACCAAGAAGTCTGCACAAGCCTCTAGACCAGCCTCACCCAGTAGGGGGCAGACACCAGAAGCAAGATGGGTAATATGTAGGAAGCAGATAGATTTGAAGTTATTTTGAAATCTACATGGAAATAACTGTTATATGCTTAATAAAATTATTTTTATTTTTTAAAAAATGAATTATCTGCTTTTATAATTGGAATGAGTTTAAAAATATCTACCCTTACCTAAACTTGCATAGAGTCTTAGAAATAAATGAAATGATAGGGTATTTAAATAGTCATTCAACAAACTGTTCTTTTTTTGATTGGCTGTGTAAAACTGTTAGGCTCTATGTATGCAGGAGCTCTAGAACCTTATGATACCGCCTGGGAATATAAGGCATGTAAACAACGAGATTAAAAATATGTATTAAAATAGAGATACAAAATGAAAATTTATATAGTAAAGAGAAAGGAATCACTAATTTCAAATTGAAGTTCTGAAGCTGTATTGGAAATAGTAGGATAGGTTGGTTAAGAATGTAGACAGTATTTCAGGTGTCATGGAGGCTTTTCCTGGACATTGCTATGATTAAGGGATAGATACACTAAGAGAAAAGACTGGAAAGGAAGGATTTGGCCAGATTGTGGAGTTCTTGAATGCCTTATATACCATTTGAACTTTATTCTTTAAGTGTTATGTTATTATTTGAATTTAATAAAAAGGTGAGCAATAATTTTGTGACTTTCTTAAGAATTTCCTGGGAATACCCTGGTGGTCCAGTGGTTAGGAATCTGCACTTCCACTGCAAGGGGACATGGGTTTGATCCCTGGTCAAGCAGCTAAGATCTCACATGCCGCCCAGCATGGCCAAAAAAAAGAATTTCCTGCCTTAGTTTGTGCTTATATATATTAATGAAAAAATTAGAGAAACAGTAAGAAAGATGAATTGGAGAGAATAAAACTACAAACAGTCCAGATAGGAGGTATTGCATTAGTCTAGGTGAGATATGATTAAGGCCTGAACTAGGCTACCCACAGTGAATAGAGGAGATGCAAGTCTGTTGGGTTTACCAATGTATTAGCTTGATGTTAGAGGAGAAAAAGAGGAAGGGAAAAAATTTAAAAGGTCACATCTAGTTTTTTGGGTTTTTTTTTAAACATCTTTATTGGAGTGTAATTGCTTTACAGTGGTGCGCCAGTTTCTGCCTTACAACAAAGTGAATCAGCTGTACACATACACACATCCCCATATCTCCTCCTTCCTGTGTCTCCCTCCCACCCTCCCCATCCCACCCCTCTAGGTGGTCACAAAGCACCAAGCCGATCTCCCTGTGCCATGCGGCTGCCTCCCAGCAGCCATCCATTCTACATCTGGCAGTATACACAAGTCCATGCCACTCCCTCACTTTGTCCTAGCCCACCTCTCCCCCTCCCTGTGTCCTCAAGTCCACTCTCCACATCTGCGTCTCTATTCCTGTCCTGCCCCTAGGTTCTTCATAACCATTTTTTTTCTTTTTTTTTTTTTTTTTAGATTTCATATATATGTCAGCATACGATATCTGTCCTTCTCCCTCTGACCCACTTCACTCCGTATGACAGAGTCTAGGTCCATCCACCTCACTACAAACAACTCAGTTTCGTTTCTTTTTAGGTCACATCTAGTTTTCTGACCTCGGAGGCACAAGGAATAGCCATGCCATTATCCTGGGTGGGAAATGCAAGATGGATTTGCTGAGTGGAATTGTGGGGTCATATGGTAATTCTGTGTTTGACTTTTTGAACTGCCAAACTTTTCCACAGTGGCTGTACCATTTAGCATTCCTACCAGCAATGTGTGAAGGTTCCAATTTCTTAACATCCTCCATAACACCTGTTATTTTCTGCCTCTTTGATTATAGCCATTCTAGTGGGTGTGGCATGGTATTTCATTGTAGTTTTGATTTGTAATTAATAATGATGTTGAGAATTTTTTCATGTGCTTATTGACCATTTGTGTATCTTCTTTGGAGAAATGTCTGTTCAAATCCTTTGCCCATTTTTAATTGAGTTATTTAATTGGATTAACCCAGTTAACAGTTCTTTTTAAAAATATTTATTTATTTGGTTGCACCGGGTCTTGGTTGTGGCATGTGGGTTCCTTAGTTGAGACACACAGCCTCTTTAGTTGTGGCATGCAAACTCTTAGTTGCGGAATGCATGTGGGATCTAGTTCCCTGACCAGGGATTGAACCTGCGCCCCCTGCATTGGGAGTGTGGAATCTTAACCACTGCGCCACCAGCGAAGTCCCGAGAGTTCTTTATATGTTCTGGATACTAGACCTTTATCAAATATATTGCTTGCAAATATTTTCCCCCATTCTGTGGGTTGTCTTTTTACCTTCTTGATAGGTGTCCATTGATGCACAAAAGTTTTTAAATTTTGATGAAGTCCATTTTATCTATTTTTTCTTTGCGTGTGCATTTGGAATCATATCTGAAAAACTGTTGCCTAATCCAGGGTCTTGCAGGTTGTCACCCATGTTTCCTTCAAAGGGTTTTATCGTTTTAGCTTTTGCATTTTTGGTCCATTTGGATTTAAATTTTATATATGGTGTGAAGAAGAGGTCCAAATTCATTCTTTTTTGGATGTGGATATCCAATTATCTCACCAACTTTTGTTGAAAAGACTTCTTTTCCCACTGAATGGTCTTGACACCTTTGCTGAAAATCATTTGACCATATATGTATGGGTTTATTGTCCCATACATTTGACTGTAAATATGGACTCTCAGTTCTTTTCTGTTGGTATATATGCCTATCCTTATGCCAGTTCCACACTGTCTTGACTACTGTAGCTTTGTAGTATGCTTTGAAATTGGGCAGGGTGAGTCTTCCAATTTTGTTCTAAATTCTTAAAGATTGTTTTGGTTATTCTGTGTCACTTGCAGTTACACATGAATATTAGAAAGAACTTGTTCATTTCTGCAAAATGACAGCTTGGAAACTGTTAGGGATTACTTTGAATCTATATATTAGTTTAGGTGGTATTACCATTTTATGTGTTCCAATCCATGAACACATGATGTTGTTCCATTTATTTAGGTCTTTAATTTCTTTCAACAATGTTTTGTCATTTTCTAAGTCTTGCACTTTGGTTAAATTTATTCCTAAGTACTTTTAAAATATATTATTATTAATATTTGTTTTATTTTAGTGACATTGTAAATGGAATTGTTAGTTTCATTTTCGGAATATTCATTGCTAGTGTATAGAAGTACAACTGATATTTGTGTATTGATATATCCTGAAACTTTGCTGAACTCATTTGTTCTAATAGTTTTTTGTGGATTCTTTAGGATTTTCTATGTATAAGATTATGTCATTTGTGAAAAGAGATAATTTTACTTCTTTTCCAGTCTAGATGCCATTTATTTCTTTTTCTTGTCAAGCCCTGACTTGAACTTCCTGTACAATGTTGAATAGAAGTATTGAGAGCCACATCCTTGTCTTGTTCCTGATTTTAGGGGGCAAGTTTTCAGTCTTTCACCATTAACTATCATGATACCTGTGGGTTGAGGAAATTCCATTCTTTTCCTAGTTTGTTGAGTGTTTTTATCATGAAAGGGTGTTGGATTTTGTCAAATGCTTTTTCTGCTTCTGTTGAGATGATTGTTTTTTCTTTCATCTTATTAATATGGTATGGTACACTGATTTATTTTCATATACTACCCTGACATTCCTAGAATAAATCTCATTTGCTCGTGGTATATCTTGTTGAAAATTTTTGTATCTGTACTTATAAGGGATATTGGTCTGTAATTTTCTTTTACTGTGATATTTTTAAAAAATATTTATTTATATATTTGGCTCTGCCAGGTCTTAGTTGCGAGTGGGATCTTTAGTTGCAACATGTGGAATCTTCAGTTGAGGCATGTGGGATCTAGTTCCCTGACCAGGGATCAAACCTGGGCCCCCTGCATTGGGAGCACAGAGTCTTAGCTACTGGACCACCAGGGAAGTCCCTCCCTAATCTTAATTATAAAGATTTTAAGTACTTGTTACATCTAAGATGTGAAAGGTGCACAAAAGTTTCACATGGTTAGTCTAATTGGAGTAACTAATAAGGTTGTGTAAGTAAGGACCTTTTTTTTTAATACATTTTAAAAATTTGTTTTATTTATTTTTGGCTGCATCGAGTCTTAGTTGCCGCACGTGGGGTTTTTTTGTTTGTTTGTTTGTTTTGAGGCACTTGGGCTATTTCATTGTGGTGCGCCGGCTCCTCTCTAGTTGTGGCATGTAGGTTTTTTCCTCTTCTCTAGTTGTTTTTTCTCTTCTCTGTCGCAGGCTCCAGGGCGTGTGGGCTCTGTAGTTGTGGCGTGTGAGCTCCAGAGCACGTGGGCTCTGTAGTTTGCGGCATGCAGGCTCTCGTTGAGGTGCGCAAGCTCAGTAGTTGTGGCTCTCAGGCTTAGTTGCCCCGTGGCATGTGGAATCTTAGTTCCCTGACCAGGGATTGAACCTGCGTCCCCTGCATTGCAAGGCGGATTCTTTACCACTGGATCACCGGGGAAGTCCCTGTAAGGCCTTTCTTGAAAAGAGTATTACCTGTATCTCTCTTCAAAATTAAAAGAATAATAATACATGCATTTGGGGAATAAAAACTTGAAAGGTAGAAAGGATTCATAGGGAAAAAAAAGTCTCCTAAACACCCCTATTTCTGATGAATCCCTCCATAGATTACCTGTGTGTATACAGACATATTTTTTATTTTTATATAAATGGTTACATATTACTTATACACCTATATCTTGTTTTATAAAAAAATTGAATCTTCATATCTTTATCAATGCTCAAAATTAAACAATATTCATAATACTGCCCTATGCATTCTCTCCTACCCAACAACCCAGTGACTTCTTTAATAATATTATTTTTGCTTTTCACCTTTCTCTTCATTTCAGTTTGAAGTAGTAAACAGTGGTTCAGGTAATTGATTCTGTATTTCCCACCACTAATTTGCCCTGTGATTTTGAGAAAAGGCATGTGACCTTTTGAAACCAAATACTCCTTTTTGAAACCAAATACTCTCTTAATTTCTTCCAACCTTAAACTTTTGTAATTATAATGTATAATATTTACAAGTAGGTTGAAGCACCAGGCATCAAATCAGTTCTCTGTCAGTTAAGGTTGATGTGAATTCCTGTAATGTCAAATTTATCTTACTGATGACATTTCTCAGTTATTGGTAAAGTGATTTGTGTATATGTGTGTTTCTTTTGAGGGAAGACATAGTAGACAGTGTAATCTGTCTCTGCCGATTCTGTGTAAAGAGACAATTTTCCTTTCTCTAAAGTAATTGAACATTTGACTAAGTTGGCTGGTTTCTAAGCCTGAACCCTCTGAGTAACATGTAGGGAAAAGGGCGTTATGGTATTGAAGCAGTTGCTTAAGACCAACAATGTCCTTTTTGTGAAAATCTGAAGGTTCTTAAAAGATGGAATACTATGACATCATCACCGTTCCTCCAAGGAGCATTCCTCAAGTAATACTGAATATGCTGTGATTATCAGCACCCTTCCCCCATCTTCTTTCTGTGGCTTGACTGATGTTATTGTCAATTATTTGACTGTGGTTTGCAAATGTGGAGCAGTTACTTAATTCTGAAAATCCTTTTGGGTCTGAGATTTTAAAGTATATTGGGTTTTTATTCTAGTTTCATCAGCTTTCTTGGCGATCTATGTTTTAGGATTGAATAAAATGGTATCACCTACAAAAATTATGTATCTTTTACATTCAGCCCTCAGTAGCTTAATAAATGATATGCTTCTCTGATCTGTTTTTGTGGAACCAGAAACAAATTAGATCTCATTTGCTGTTTATAGGATTGTTAATGTCTTTTACTCTTCTCTTTTAGTAGGAAGGATATGGTGAATTACAATAATATTTTCCCCGAAGGACAGATTAGGTATCTTTAAAATGTAACCTAATAGCCTATTTTTTGTTTTTTCTTTGAAGAAGATTGTATATGCAGTCTCATAGTACCTTTAAGAACTTTTTACGAATATTTATATCTTTTAAGCCTGATCTGTAGTTTATCAAGCTGTATTAGTCCTGTACTTTGGGTATTCATGTACCTAATATTCATTTTCAGCAGAAATTATGGAGTTTATGATTAGGGTTGCTGTGAAAGTTCCTCTGTGCTGTTTTCTTTTCCTAGTTTTTCATGACAGCTTATAAAAATGGACAAGATTCAAATCAAGTACCTTTGTCAGTTTTACATTGATGACTCTATTGTAGCAATGTTCTGCATGGGTACAGGGCAACCAGGATGATGCTGATTTTTATAATAAAGTACTTTACTTTTGGAAATTTGAGGATGTATAGAAAAGAAGCAGGTATGCAGTGGATACTATTAACTCTAGCTTAACAGTGTAATGATATATTTCAGGGATTTCTAACTTTATTGGCATTCTCACTTTTTATACATTTTATGTTCATCTCTTCTGTCTTCTAACAATCCAAAGAATATGCACAAATGTTGTTGGATTTTTTTAATCTTTTTTCCCGGTTGTAGAAATCAAACATATGATTATTGTTGAAAATTTGGAATGTAAGAAAGCTATATAGACTTGTGAATGTTTTTCAAAATACCAGCCATAATTAACTAAAAATAATCCATATGATTTTGTTGTATTGCCCTCTTTGCAAAAACTACAGTTGAGTCTCAAACAACATGGACTTGAACTGCACGGGTCCACTTCTGTGCAGATATTTTTCAGTAAATACATGTATGTACTGTCAATGTATTTTCTCTTCCTCATGATTTTCTTAATAACATTTCCTTTTCTCTAGCTTACTTCATTGTAAGAATATAGTGTATAATGTATATAACATACAAAGTATGTGTTAATTGACTTTATGTTATCAGTAAGGCTTCTGTTCAACAGTAGGCTATCAGTAGCTAAGTTTTGGGGGAGTAAAATCAAACATAGATATAGAAAATTCACAAAATAAATGAATTTGTTTAATGAACTATTGTAAATGAAATCCCGTATCTAAGGCAAGAAATAGAACTTTGCCAGCCAGTCCAGAATTTCCTCCATGTGTCTCTTCCCAATCACAACTCCCCCTTTCCCGTAAAGTAACCACTATCATGACTTTTTTTTTTTTTTTTTTTTTGCGGTACGCGGGCCTCTCACTGTTGTGGCCTCTCCCATTGTGGAGCACATGCTCTGGACGTGCAGGCTCAGCGGACGCGCATGGCTCACGGGCCTAGCCGCTCCACGGCATGTGGGATCTTCCCGGACCGGGGCACGAACCCGTGTCCCCTGCATCGGCAGGCGGATTCTCAACCACTGCGCCACCAGGGAAGTCCTATCATGACTTTTATAGTGATAACATCTGGGAGTTTCTTTATAGTTTTATCATTCAAGTATGCATCTCTGTACTCCATTATTGAGTTTTGAGAGTTCTTTATATATTTATATATTTTATCTATTTTGAGATATGTGACTTGAAGTAATGTTTCCCAGTCTTTGGCTTGACTTCATTCTTTTCTTTTAAAAGTGTCCTTTGCAAGAGTAAAAGTTTTTGATTTTGATGAAGTCCAAATGATCAGTTTTGACTTTTATGGATTATACTTCTGGTGTCAAATCTAAGAACTCTTTAACTAACCTAAGGTTACAAAGATTTTCTCCTGTGATTTCTTCTCAACGTTTTGTAGCATTAACTTTTTAACATTGAGATAAATGAACCATGTTTGGACTTAATTTTTCTGTAAGGTATGAGGTATGAGTCAGAGTTCATTTTTATACATATGGATGTCCAGTTGCTATGACACCATTTTTCAAAAAAGATTATCTTTTTTCTGTGTTGTACCTTTGTCAAAAATCAATTGACCAGGGACTTTCTGGGTGGCGCAGTGGTTAAGCATCTGCCTGCCAGTGCAGGGGACACGGGTTTGATCCCTGGTCTGGGAAGATCCCACATGCCACGAAGCAACTAAGCCCGTGCGCCACAACTATTGAGCCTGCGTGCTAGAGCCCGAGAGCCATAACTACTGAGCCCACACGCCGCAACTACTGAAGTCCGCACACCTAGAGCACATGCTCAGCAACAAGAGAAGCCACCACAACGAGAAGCCTGTGCACCGCAACGAAGAGTAGCCCCCGCTCGCCACAACTAGAGAGAAGCCCACATGCAGCAACAAAGACCCAACCCAGCCAAAAATAAATAAATAAATAAAAATAAATAAATAAATTTAAAAAAAATTGTCTTGACTAATTTGGATACTTTGCCTTTTTATGAACATTTTACAATCAGTTTTTTGATATGTACAAAAACATTCTGTTGGATTTTGATTGAGATTGCTTTGAATCTATGAATTGTCAAATTTTTAAATCAGTTTGGGAAGGATTGACCTTATAACAATATTGAATCATTCAGTTCATGAACATGGTACATCTGTTTAGTCAACTTTGATTTATTTCATCAGGGTTTTATCGTTCTTACTATATAAATTCTACTCCAATATTTTATTTTTTTTATTATTTATTTTTTTTGTGTGGTACTTGGGCCTCTCACTGCTGTGGCCTCTCCCGTTACGGAGCACAGGCTCCAGACGCGCAGGCTCAGTGGCCATGGCTCACGGGCCCAGCCGCTCCGCGGCATGTGGGATCCTCCCAGACCAGTGCACAAACCCATGTCCCCTGCATCGGCAGGAGGACTCTCCACCACTGCGCCACCAGGGAAGCCCCTACTCAAATATTTTAGACTTATATCTGAATATTCCATTTTCTTCCCTTGCTGTTTTGTATGTTCCTTGGGGGTTTTTTGTGTACACAGTAATGTCTGCAGCTAGAGGTGTTTTTTTTCTTCCTTTCTGTTATTTATTCCTTTTCTTTCTTTTTCTTTACTTATAAAACTTCTAGTGTGATGTTGGATAGGAGTGATTATAGTGGAGATTCTTACCTTGCTTTCCCTATATCTTTAGGGGAAAGCTTTCCGTCTTGAATCATTAAGTATGGTGTTAGTTGTAGTTCTTTGTAGATAGCATTAACCAGGTTAATGCCGTTCCCTTCTATTCCTAGTTTTTTGAGAGTATTTGCCATGAATGGATGTTGAATTTGTGAAATCCTTTTTCTGCCTCTGTTGATATGATCCTGTGTTTTTTCTTCTTTAGTCTGTTTAGAATGGGAGAATTATGTTAATTTTTGACTGCTGAATCAGCCTTGCATTTCTGGGATAAATGCTACTTAGTTGTGATGTAGTATCATTTTTATATATTTCTGGATTTGATTTGCTAATTTAAAAACATTTTTTATTGAAGTATAGTTGAATTACAATGTTGTGTTAATTACTGCTGTACAGCAAAGTGACTCAGTTATACATATATATACATTCTTTTTCATATTCTTTTCCATTATGGTTTATCACAGGATATTGAATATAGTTCCCTGTGCTATACAGTAGGACCTTGTTGTTTATCCATTCTATATGTATCAGTTTGCATATGCTAATCCCAAACTCCCAATGCAACCCTCTCCCACCCCCCTCCCCCTTGGCAACCACCAGTCTATTCTCTATGTCCCTGATTCTGTTTCTTTTTCATAGATAGGTTCATTTGTGTCATCTTTTATTTTTTAGTTATTATTATTTTTTAAATTTATTTATTTGGCTGCATGCAGAATCTTCGTTGCGGCATCCGGGGTCTGTTTCCCTGACCAGGGATCAAACCCGGACCCCCTGTATTGGAAGGGCAGAGTCTTAACCACTGGACCACCAGGGAAGTCCCTGTGTCATTTTTTAGATTCCACATATAAATGATACCATATGGTATTTGTCTTTCTCTTTCTGACTTACTTCGCTTAGTATGATAATCTCGAGTTGCATCCATGTTGCTGTGATTTGCTAATATTTTGTTGAGGATTTTAGCTATTATCTTCATGAAGGATATTAGTCAGAAATTTTCCCTTTTTTTTTTCTAATGTTCTTGTCTGGTTTTGATAGGGTAGTTGTGGCCTCATAAGATTAATTGGGAATGTTCTCTCATAATTTGAAGAGGTTATGTAGAATTGGTATTATTCTTTTAATGTTTGATAGAATTTGACAATGAAACTGTCCAGTTTCAATGGACTGGAGTTTTCTATGTGAAAATATTTGAATTTAACTTCTTTATATACATATGTCTATTCTTTCCTATTCTTGATTATTTCTTCTTGATTGAGTTTGGTAGTTTATATCTGTCAAGTACTTTACTTCATCTATATTATCAAATTTATCAGCTTAGAGCTGTTCATTGTACTTCCTTATCCCTTTTAATGTCATAGGGTCTATGGGAATATTCCCCCCTTTGATTTCTGTTTTTGGTAATTTGATTCTGTTCTTGTTTTCGTTGGTTAGTTGGGCAGAGGTTTCAGTGTTATTGATCCCGCTGTCCTGTCCCCCCGACCCACACACCAAAAAACAGCTTTTGGTTTTATTGATTTTTCTCTATTGGCTTTTTGTTTTCTAATTTCATTGATTTCTACTCTCTTCTTTAGTGTCTACTTCCTTACATTTATTTTTGGTTTTATTTGCTTTTCTCTTTCTAGATCCTTAAGGTGGAGGCTTAGATTACTGGTTTGAGATCTGTCTTGTTTTTCCAATACAGAATCAGTGTTTCTATGTAAACACTGCATTAGCTGTATCCTACAAGTTTTATGTTGTATTTTTATTTTCACTCAACTCATTCTTTTCTAATTTTCCTTGAAACTTCTTTATTGAACCATGGTTTACTTGGGAAAAAAACCAAGTCTTTATGTGATAATTCCAACATGAGTCATTTCAAAATAAATTTTTTTTTAAGTTATCTTTCTGTTAGTGATTTTAAGCTTAATTACACTATGGTCAGATTACTTATTTTATATGAATTGAAAATTTTCACGCTGAAGATATGTTTTATGGCTCAGAATATGATCTCTCTGTGGGACTATCATATATGCACTTGAAAAGAATGTATATTCTGTCAGGTGTAGTATTCTGGAAATGTCATTAGGTCAGATTGATTGATAGTGGTGTTCTACAGTGTTGTTCTGTGTGTTTTCAGACTGCTTTTTCTTTAAATTTCTGAGAGGAGTGTTGGAGTCTCCCAGTATAATTATAGACTTGTCTTATTTCTCTTTTCATTTGTATCAATTTTGCTTCATTTTATTTGAAGCTCTTTTGTCAGGTGAATACAAATTTAGGATTTGATAGTGGAATCCTCTCATTATGTAATGTCCCTCCTTATCCCTTGTGATTTTCCTAGTTCTCAAGTCTGTTTTGTCTGATATTAATGTAGCCACTCTAGATTTCTTTTGTTTAATATTTTGCATTTCTTTTAGAGCAGATCTGCTGGGAACGGATTCTCTTTGTTTTCCCTTAGGTAAGAATCTCTCTCTCTCTCTTTTTTGGCTTTCATTCGTAAAGAAGATAGATAAAGGATTCTGTTCTGGGTTGGCAGTTCTTTCCTTTTATCACCTTTAAAAGCTGTTATTCTACTTTCTGTGGACTTCATTGTTTTTTATGAAAATCTGTGGTCATTCAAATTTTTGTTTATTTTTGTTTTTTAGCATTTTGATTATGATGTGTCTAGGCCTGATTTTCTTTGAATTTTTCCTGTTTGGGGTTTACTGAGCTTCTTGAATCTCTAAATTTATATCTTTTGTCAAATCTGGGAAGTTTTCTGCCATTACCAAGAAAGTTTTTTTTCTCTACCAATTTATTTTTCCTCTCCTTATATGAATGCCAGTAATGTGAAACTTAGACAATTTGATATAGTCCTATGAGTTACTAAGGCTCCATTCATTTCATTCAATCATTTTTTCTTTTCCTCAATTTAGATAATTTCATTTGCTCTCTCTCCAAGTTTACTGACTCTTTCCTCTATCATCTATGTTCTGTGGTTGACCCCATGCAATGATTTTTTAAAAATTTCTGATACTGTATTTTTCAGTTCTGAATTTCCCATGAGGTTCTTTTTTTTATAGTTTCTCTTTCTCTGCTGAGAATTTGTCTTTTCAGTTGTTTCAAGAGTGTTAACCATCATCTCATTTATTATGATTATAATAGCCGCTTTAACGTCTTTATGTGGGGATCTCCCTGGTGGTGCAGTAGTTAAGAATCCACCTGCCAATGCAGGGGATGTGGGTTTGAGCCTGTGTCCGGGAAGATCCCACATGCTGCAGAGCAACTAAGCCAGTGCGCCACAACTACTGAGCCTGCGCTCTAGAGCACACGAGCCACAACTACTGAGCCCACACACCACAACTACTGAAGCCCGCGTGCCCTAAAGGCTATGCACCACAGCTACTGAGCCCACGTGCTACAACTACTGAAGCCCATGTACCCATAGCCTGGGCTCCACAACAAGAGAAGCCACCACAATGAGAAGCCCGTGCACTGCAACAAATAGTAACCCCCACTTGCTGCAACTAGAGAAAGCCCGAGCACAGCAACGAAGACCCAATGCAGCCAAAAAAAAAAAAAGTCTTTATGTGATAATTCCAACATGCATCATCTCAAAATAAGCATCTGTTGGTCCTCTTTTCCCTTGATAATTTGTCACATTTTCCAGTTGTGTGTGTGTGTGTCTGTTTTGTGTGTTTATTTGTTTTTGCATGTAGAGTAATTTTGGATTTTATCTTGGACATTTTGAGTATTGTCATTTCTGATCCTGTTACTGTCCTCTGGAGAGTGTTGATTTGTTTGTTTGTTTTAGCAGACACCTACCAGTTTAGATGGCAAGTTGTCTCACTTTCTGTGGGTGGTGGCTCTAATATCAGTTCTGTTTACAAAGCTTTGTTGTGCTCTTTGGATTTGCCCTGCATTGTGCCTCTCAGTGATAGTCTGGGACTTGGGCAGTGGTTTATATCATAGATTAGTTCTCTTTAGCGTAGCCTTTGCTGCACCTCTTTGAGACTGTTTTACACAAACGTAAATCATTATTTGTATTGGTTTGTACACAGAATTAGGGGATCTCTTTTCCAGCTCTCTCCTCTCCATGATTTCCCCCATACTCTTCAGTTTCCAGTGGCCTTTTTCCCAGTTCCAGAAAGACAAGTTTCTCTCAGAGCTTTTACACTTCTGCATTGTACAGTTCGCCATAACTGGGGCTGCCCTTAAGTGAAGTGGGGAAAGAAGAGAGAGGAGGAAAAAAAATAATGGGAATTCCCCTAATACTTTTTGGATGACAGAGAGTCTGTTTTCCCAGTTTTTCTGGCCAGAGAGATTGGTTTTCTCATCGGGTTTTTCTGTTGCTGGGGCAGTGCAATTCTATGGCTGAGGAGAGAAAAGAAAAGACCAAAAGAAGGCATTTCCCCCCACAATCTCCAGATCACAGGGTTCCCTTTTCCTGGTCCTTTGGACAGGGGGAGAATTTCTTTAAGTGTTTTCTTGTCAGCACCCTGAACATAGTTTTGTAACTGAGGCCACACTCTTCTGTCAGAGACGGGAGATAAAGGAGGAAAATGGAATCAGAAAACTCGTGGCCATACCCATTATTCTTTAAGTTTTGACTTCTCTACCCAATCATTTGTATTGCCTGTTTATGGCATGTTGATATATATCCTTGGGCCATTTATATTTTGGTGGATTAGGTATTTGATTAGTGATTTGGATGATATCTCTATCTTTAAGGAATAATAATAACGCTTAATTTTGGGTGCTCTGGATGTTTCAGTTTTTGCGTTCAACTCAATTTTTTGATATACAGATTTTTTTAATGCATTAGTCTTTTGTAAGTTAAAGTACTAATAGCCTTTTGGATGTTCTCTCTCTTTGGAGTATGTATTCTTCTAGTTTAAAAAGTATTCTATTTTATTTTTCTCAAATTAAAAATTTTTCAAAACGTTGAAAGTGGTTGCTGTAAAAATTCAGGTAATATAGATGTCTAGGTTAACAAGTAATGTTCTTCACAGCCCTACTTTATCAGAGAAAATAATAACATTTTAATACACATCCTTCCATACCTTGTTTATAAATTTGCTATATATATATCTTATATATATAAATATGTATATATACACATATATTTATATATACACACATATATATATCTTTAAAATTAATTTTTAATATTTGGCTGTGCTGGGTCTTCGTTGCGGCACGTGGGCTTCTCTACTTGTGGTATGTGGGATTTTAAGTTCCTGACCAAGGATCGAACCCGGGCCCCCGGCATTGTGAGCGTGGAGTGTTAACCACTGGACCACCAGCGAAATCCCTACATATATTTATCTTAGATTTTAAGACATTTATTTAACTTTTTAAAATTTATTACTTTAATTGAGGTATAATATACATAAAGGCATCTATTTTAATATAGTTGGAGTTTTGACAAGAGTAATTCACTGCTGCAGTCAAGGTAATAGAAGATTCTATTATGCCAGAAAGTCCTTGTGAGCCCTTTCATGGTCAGTTCCCCTTTTCTTCCCCCAACTGACCCCAAACAACAGTGACTCTGTCACAATACTAGTTTTGCCTATTTGAGAATTTTTCAGGGGAATCATACAGTTTTTACTGTTTGGTTTCTGGTTTTTTTTGCTGGAGCATAATGCTTTTGAAATTCATCTGGGTTGCTGCATGGATCAGTAGTTTTATTCCTTTTTATTGCTGTGAAAAGAATTTCATTGTGTGAATGTATCACAATTTTATTATACATATATTTGTTGATAGACGTTTGTATTATATGCAGTTTGGGGCTATTATGAATAAAGCTGCTGTGTACAAGTCTTTTTGTGTGCCTTTGTTTTCATTACTTTTGAGTAAGTGATAACTAGTTAAGGAACTGTTCCATCTCATGATAAATATTTATTTAACTTGATAAGAATCTGTTAAGCTGTTTTCCAGAACCGTTGTATCATTTCAAATTCCCATCAACAAGGTAATGAGTTCCAGTTCTTCACTTTGTTTTTTTTTGATCTTTTTATTTTTTTGGACATCTGCATGGCTTATGGGATCTTAGTTCCCTGACCAGGGATTAAACCCGGGCCCGCTGTAGTTGGAAGTGAGGAGTCCTAAGCACTGGACTGCCAGGGGATTCCCCTAGTTCCTCACTTTGTACATTTATCATTTCTTATATTTTGTATAAGTATTTTTGATATGGATTCTTTAAGTGGGAATTTTGTGTGAAATAGTAAGTGCATATTTGATTTTGCTAGATTTTTCTCCACAGGTTTTGTACTGTTTTTGCATTACCACTGCTACTATATGAGAGTGCAGATTTCTCTTCCACTCCACCATCAGTGTGTGGTGAATTTTTGCCATTCTGATAGGTACAAAATGAAATCTTAGGATAGTTTTAATTTGTATTTCTTATACTTTGAGTGATGTTGAATGTATTTTCATAGATTTCATGGTTGTTTCTTTTCTTCCTTCCTCCCTTCCTTCCTTCCTCCCTTCCTTCCTTCCTTCCTTCCTTCCTTCCTTCCTCCCTCCCTCCCTCCCTGCCTTCCTGCCTTCCTTCCTTCCTTCCACCCACCCACCCATATCTCCTCCAGTTGTTGTTGTTGGTGGTGGTGTTTTCTTGGGGGGGGGGTGCTGTTTTTAGAAACTACCAATTAAGAATGTAAGAATGTCAGGTTATTGTCTTTTTTTGTTTGTTTTTTTGAAATTCTTTACATATTAGGAATACTAACCCTTTGTAAACGTAAGTTTCAGACATTTTTTTCCAAGTTTATAATTTGTCCTTTTTGTCTGGAGTGTCTTTTTCCATGGCCCCTTCTCCCAAGTTTTTTTTTTTAACCTGTTAAATATATCTGTCTTTTTCCTTACTGTTTTGGATTTGGATCATAGTTAGGAAAGTTTCTACATTTCCTGATTACAGAGGAACTTACATTTCCTACTAGTACTTACATAGTTTCATTTTTCTAATTTTTGCATTTCTGACCCATATGTAATTCTGATATTACAGTTTGAGGAACAGGTGTTATTTTATTTTTTTCCAAATAGCTATTGGGGTCTCCCGGCAACACTTATTTTATCAAATACTTTTTTTTTCTTCATTGATTTGAGAGGTTTGTTTAAGCCATTTAGCAGTAATGGTTATGTAAGGTATGTGATAGGGATATCATTATATAATTTTTTCCGAATGGGTTCTTAGTTTTCTTAACAAAATTTATTTCTTCTCCTTTAATTGTATGCTGAATTCCAAGATACACATACATGGGTTTGTTTCTGGACTCTTTTAGATTAATGGTTTACTTGTCTTATTTTAACATTCTACTGATAGCAATAGATTTGTATTATCTTTTGGTATTTGGTACAGCAGATTTTCCAGTTCCTTCATTTCTTTTTTCTCTGATTTTCTGGAGGGTGCTGTCCTTATGAATTTACTCTGTTTCTCTACTATTAACTTTAATATTTCACATATCATATTCTCATGTATACTATTTGGTAAATATTTGTGGAAATGAAATCATTTTAAGGGGTGTTAGAGAAGAATTAAGTGTATTCTTTTAGTTCAACAAATATTTATGTAATATTAACTGTTGGAGGTATGGTGTAGGATGTAGACAGGTAATATAAAGATGAATGAGACACATTGTGCCTACCTGTCTAGTTAAAATTTTACACATTACATTTAATCTAAATCTTGAAAGATTTTGAGTGGGAATTTGTTAGGCAGATAGGAATATGCAAATCATGGAACTGGTTAGAGAATTTTAATGTAAAATAATTCTTGTAATAAAGGTACTATAACTTGATCATTCAGAGTTCTTAAATAAGTCTTAAGTAACACTGCAGGTTTTTAAAAAATAGGTGGATTAATTGAATAATAATACTTTTTATGGAATTTACTTCAATCTTCTATGATCACATATTCTTAGAACTATAATTGAAACACTTTGCAGGGAACTTGCAGAGCAGGAAAATTGGTAAATGTATATGGAGCAGCCTAGAAAGTGTGTTAGAAATGAAATACAAATTAATAATTTAAATGCTTTTATTGCAGTGGAGTGTTAATTTAAGGAGGTACAAAAGACATGTAAATATGTTTATGTAGTTACAAAGAAGTTTTCTACCAAAAATTAAAATTGGTTCAGTTGACTTCACTAAAAATGAGACCAGTAGTTACCTGCTTAAAAGTTGTGTGAAGTGGGGGAGAATTGACTAGAGTCTAATGAAATCAATTAGGAGGCAAATGAAATACATTTTGGAGGGTTTTCTTTTTATTTTTGATTGGTGAATTTATTTAGGTTAAAATAGCTGACATTTAATGTAGTGCTTACTATGCCTGAGTACTAGTCTATGCTTGTATTTATTAACTAATTTAACCTTCACAACCACTGTATTAGGTAGGATATTATTTTCACTTTACAGATTAGGAAAATAAGGCTACTCAAGTTCGCAGTTTATAAATAGTGTTGCTAGGATTCATATCCAGGTAGTAACATTCCAGAACCTAGATTCTGAAGTTTCTCAGTAATGACAGCCATTTTTTAAATTGGGTATCTGATATAGAGGAACTGATAGCAGAACCACCAGGGAATTTATTGGTTATCTGTAATGTCTACTTATCTAATGCAGCAGATTTGATAAAGGCCATATTTTAATGTGAATCAGGTTTACAGGGGAAGCAGTTGTCTGCATTAAATTCATTACTTTCTCCTACTGCATTTTTCTTTGGAATGTTTGTGTTAGAGTTGATTGAACACTGGCATATGGTATCTGAAAGGAAAAGAAAGACAGCTAACTGAGTTAAATCCTTTGTGTATTTTCTTATATTTGAAAATCATTAATAGATGGGAATCTTCCTGTTGTTAGAAACCTATTACTGGTACATCTTAAGTTGTCATGCATGTTTTTTTAATGGTTTGTGTGTTCTATTATCTCTTCTGCCAATGGGCTCACTACCTCAGAATTAAATAAGGATTAGATAAGCCTTCCAAGATATAAAGATTTATTTAATTTTTAAAAGTATATGTACAGTAATACCCTATGTATAGTAGGACTCATTTTTTTAAGCACCACAGGTGATCGTGATGATGAGCCAGATTTAGGAACTACTGCACTAGTAGATCACACTTCCTTCTCAGTGAAATTCTAGGCCTGAGATAATTTTATATATGCTATCAGAAAACGATCTTATACTAATTATTCTTAGCAGCTTTTGGTTTTCCTGACTTTTTTCTTTTCTTATTTCTCTACAATAGTTTATGCCAGCGTGGCTTCATTCATACAGATGAACCAAGGATTGGGATAGCAATATAAAATTAGAATCAGACAGCTGATTGCCCAGCAGGATGCCATCAACTAACCGTGCGGGCAGCCTGAAGGACCCTGAAATTGCAGAGCTCTTCTTCAAAGAAGATCCAGAGAAGCTCTTCACAGATCTCAGAGAAATTGGCCATGGAAGCTTTGGAGCAGTGTATTTTGTAAGTGTTAAAGGCTTAATGTCAGCGACCAGGATTTACCTAAAATCCAGTCCTGGCAAAATGAAAAACAATAATATAAAGAGACAGACAGAGGCCATAGTCCATTATAGTCACTTGCATAGGTGTGTGTGTGTATAATATGAAAATAGCTTTATTTATTGAGTTTCTTGGATTATTGAAAAAATGGAAACGAATATTATTTTACTTTGACTTAGTGCTTAGAATTTTTAGCACACTGTTTTTAGGAGTCATATGACTTGCATTGCTATAGAGTTAAATATTGCAGAACACTGACTTCTGTAAAGTTCCATACAGAGTCCGTTTTAGTTTTGTGGAAATCTAGGATTATTTATTTGGCAGAAGGATATGTACCAAAGTTTTTTTTCTTGTGTGTATATGTGTGTATTTTGTACTTAAAAAACCCCCCAAAACACCAGATTTGTCATTTTAACCATTTTTAAGTGTACAATTTGTGGCATTAATTATACTCACAATGTTTACAACCATTACCACTATCTATTTTCAAAACTTGTTCATCACCCCAAACAGAAGCTCTATATCTATTAGCAATAACTCCTCATTTCCCCCTCTACCCAGCTGGTGGTAACCTCTAATCTACTTTTTGTCTCTATGAATTTGCCTAGTCTAGATATTTCATATAAGTGGAATCATACAATATTTGTACTTGCATATATAGCTAATTTCACTTAGCATAATGTGTAGCATAATCACTTGGTGGGTCTTTGATGTTGTAGCATGTATCAGTACTTCATTCCTTTTTATAGCTAAATAATATTCCATTGTTTGTATATGCCATGGTTTGTTTATCCATTCATCTGTTGATGGGCACTAGATTGTGTCTACCTTTTGCCTATTGTGAATAAATGCTACAATGAACATTGGTGTACAAGTATCTATTTGAGTCCCTGTTTTCAAATTTTGGTATGTACCTAGAAGTGAAAATACTGAATTACATAGTAATTCTATGTTTAACTTTTTGAGGAACTGCCAAACTGCACCAGAGTGGCTGCTTCATTTCCATTCCCATCAACAATGTACCAGTGTTCCAATTACTCCATGTCCTTGCAAATGCCTATTATTGTCTGTTATTTTGATTTTAGCCATCCTACTAGGCCTGCAGTAGTATCTTGTAGTTTTGATTTGCATTTCCCTAATGACATATGTCGAGCATTTTTTCATGTGCTTATTGGCCATTTGTGTATCTTCTTTGGAGAAATGTCTGTTCAAGTCTTTTGCCTGTTTTAAAAGTTGGGTTTTTTGTCTCTTTGTTGTTGAGTTGTAAGGGTTCTTTATGTATTTTGAATATTAAATTATTGGATACATGATTTGAAAATATTTTCTTGCATTCTGTAGTTTATCTTTTCTCTTTCTTGATAATGTCGTTTGATATACAAAATTTTAAACTTTGAATGAAGTCCAGTTTATCTATTTTTTCTTTCGTTGCTCATGCTTTTGCTATCATGTCTAAGAATTCATAGCCAAATCCAAGGTCATAAAGATTTACCCCTGTGTTTTCTTCTAAGAGTTTTATGGTCTTAACTCTTCTATTTAGGTAATTGATCCATTTTGAGTTAATTTTTGTATATGTTGTGAGGTGGAGGTCCAACTTCATTCTTTGCATATGGAAATCCAGTTGTCCCAGTACTATCTGTTGAAGAGACTGTGTTCCCCACTGAATTGTCTTGACATCCTTGTCAAATCACTTGGCCATATTGTATACATTTATATCTGAACTCTCTGTTCTATTCCATTTGTCTTTATGCTAGTACCACACTAGCATACTAGCATGTTTTGATTACTGTAGCTTTGTAGTGAGTTTGAGATCAGGAATAACTTTATTATTCTCTTTAAGGACAGTTTTGGCTATTTGGGACCCCTCTCAATTCTGTATGAATTTAAAGAGTAGCTTTTCCATTTCTGTGAAAAAGCCTGTTGGAATTTTGATAGGGATCGTTTAAATCTGTAGACCATGTTTGGTAGTATTGGCATGTTAACAATATTAAGTCTTACAATCCATGAACACAGCATGTCTTTCTAAACATTCATTTAGGTCTTATTTAATTTTGTTTAGCAATGTTTTTTACTGTTCAATGAACTATGTTCTGATGAACCTACATTGACGTAGCATACTCACCATAGTTTATATCAGGGTTCATTCTTAGTGTTGTACATTCTTTGGGTTTGGACAAATGTATGACAAGTATCATTATAGTATCATACAGAGTATTTTCACTGCCCTGAAAAAAGCTCTGTGTGCAGGTTTTTGTGTAGACGTAAGTTTGCAATTCCTTTAAGCAAATACCAAGTGCTATTGCTGGATAAGTAAGAGTATGTTTAATTTTGTAAGAAACTGCCAAACAATGTTCTGAAGTGGCTGTACCATTTTGCATTCCTACCAGCAGTGAATGAGAGTTCATGTTGTTCTGCATCCTAACCAACGTTTGGTGCTATCAGTGTTCAAGATTTTGGCCGTTCTAATTCGTATGTAGTGTTATCGCATTGTTATTTCCATTTCCCTGATAATATATGATGTGGACCATCTTTACAAATGCTTATTTGCCACCTGTATATATTCTTTGATATATACAGATATATACCTGCTATATAGACCTCTGTTAAGGTCTTTGGCTCATTTTTTTAATCAGGTTGTTTCCTCATTTAAGCGCCCAGTGGGTCCAGGACTTTTCTTTTTTGGGAAATTTTTTTTTTTTTTGGGGGTTCGTGGGCCTCTCACTGTTGTGGCCTCTCCCGTTGTGGAGCACAGGCTCCGGACACGCAGGCTCAGCGGCCATGGCTCACGGGCCCAGCCGCTCCGCGGCATGTGGGATCTTCCCGGACTGGGGCATGAACCCACGTCCCCTGCATTGGCAGGCAGATTCTCAACCACTGCGCCACCAGGAAGCCCTTTGGGAAATTTTTGATGACTTATTCAATCTCTTTACTAGTTATAGTAAGTAATGATAATAAGTAATATTATTCAGGTTTTCTATTTTTTCATCCTTTAGTCTTGGTAGGTTTTGTTTTTAGGGATTTGCCCATTTTGTCTAATTTGTTGGCATAGTACTCTCTTATAATGCTTTTTATTTCTGTAGTATCAGTAGTAATGTTCCCACTTCCATTTCTAATTTTAGTAATTTGGGTCTTCTCTTTTTTCTTAGTGTGTGTAGGTAAAGGTTTATCAATTTTGTTGATCTTTTTGAAGAACCAACTTTTGGTTTCAATTATTTTCTCTATTTTTTGATTCTTTCACTTATCTCTGCTTTAATCTTCATTATTTCCTTCCTTCTGCTAGCTTTGTGTTTAGTTTGTTTTTCTTCTTCTGGCTTTTAAGTTGTAAAGTTAGGTTAATTTGAGATCTTTCTTTTTTTTTAATGTGTTTATAGCTATAAATTTCCTCCTGAGCACTTCTTTCACTTGGTTCCATAAGTTTTGATATGTTGTATTTTTGTATTAATTCAGCTCTCAGTATTTCTAATATGCCTTGTGACTTCTTCTTTGATACATTGGTTGTTTAAAAGTGTGCTGTTTAATTTTTACAATTTTGTGAATTTTCCATTTTTCCATTTTCGTTATTGATTTCTGACTTTATCCCATTGAGGTCAGAGAAGATACTTTGTATGATATCTATCTTTTAAATTCTACTGAGACTTGATTTTTGGCATAACATATGGTCTGTCCTGAAAAATGTCCCATGTGCACTTGAGAAGAATGTGTATTCTATTGTTGTGTATAGAATGCGTATTCTGTTAGATCTAGTTGGTTTATTGTGTTAAGTCCTCTATTTCCCTGCTTATCTTCTGTCTGGTTGTCCTCTGCTTTATTATGAGTGGGTTATTGAAGTCTCCAACTATTATTGTAGAACTGTATATACTTACTGATCTGTCCATAGGTGTGTAAATGTTTATAATTGTTATATTTTCTTGCTATATTGAACCTTTATTAATAAATAATGTCCTTCTTTGTTTTTTATAACCTTTTTTGATTTAAAGTCTTGATTTACAAGTCTTTTTGTGGACCCAATTTTTCATTTCTTTTAAGTAAATACCTAAGATTTGTTGGAGTTGTTGGATCATAGGGCAGGTGTATGTTTAGTTCTATGCCAACTGCCAGACTTTTTCACTAAGTAGAAAGTTTACATTCCCATCTACAGTGTATGAGAATTCTTTTTGCTCCATATCCTTGCCAGCAATAGATGTTGACAGTCATTTTAATTTGAGTTATTCTGATGGGTGTGTAATTGTATTTCAGTTAGGTTTTAATGTACACTTCCCTGCTGATTGATGTTGTTGAGCTCTTTTTCATAGACAATGATTATTCACATATCTTTGGAAGTATCTGTTCAAATATTTTGCCCATTTTTTGAAAATCAGGCTTTCTTTTTAAATTGAGTTTGTAGAATTTCCAGGATACTTGGTCAATCAATATATGTTTTGTGAATATTTTCTTCTAGTATGTGCACTGGAAAATTATATATATTCTGCAGTTTATTGGGCGTGATTATCTATGTATGTCAAGTAGGTAACATTTGTTGGTTATATTCTTCAGATCTTTTGGGTCCTTTCTGATTTTACTAGTTTGTTTTTGGTCTGTGTGTTCTATCAGTAACTGAAAGGTATTTAAAAATCTCCACTGATAGTGGATTTATCTAATTTGCTTTTTAGCTGCATCTTGGTTTACTTTATACATTTCTGATCTATGTTACTGGGAATGTACAAATTTAGGATTATTGTATCTTGTTGAATTGTCCCATTATCATTAAAATTCCACTCTTTACCTTTCTTAGTATTTCTTACTTTAAAATCCACTTTTTTTTTTTTTTTTGTGGTACGCGGGCCTCTCACCGTTGTGGCCTCTCCCGTTGCGGAGCACAGGCTCCGGACGCGCAGGCTAAGCGGCCATGGCTCACGGGCCCAGCTGCTCCGCGGCATGTGGGATCTTTCCGGACTGGGGCACGAACCCGCGTCCCCTGCATCGGCAGGCGGACTCTCAACCACTGCGCCACCAGGGAAGCCCTAAAATCTACTTTGATATTAATAATAGCTTTCTTTGGTTAATGCTTATGTAGTGTATTTCTTTTTCCTTTTCATTTATTATTTCTGGAACTTTATTCTAAAGTATTTCTCATCTTTGTTGTTTTTTCCCCCACAAATTTTTTTCCACCTTTATTGTGATATAATTGACATATAACATTGTGTAAGTTTAAGGTGTACAGTGTGTTAATTTGATACATTTATATATTGCAAAATGATTACTACTATATCATCAGCTAACACCTCCATCCTGCCACATAATTAACATTTCCTTTTTTTTTTTTTTTTTGCGGTACGCGGGCCTCTTTTTTTTGAGGTACGCGGGCCTCTCACTGCTGTGGCCTCTCCCGTTGCGGAGCACAGGCTCCGGACGCGCAGGCTCAGCGGCCATGGCTCACGGGCCTAGCCGCTTCGCGGCATGTGGGATCTTCCCAGACTGGGGCACGAACCCGCGTCCCCTGCATCGGCAGGCGGACTCTCAACCACTGCGCCACCAGGGAAGCCCAACATTTCCTTTTTGTAGTGAGAACATTTATGATCTACTCTTTTAGCAGCTTTCATGTATATAATAAAGTATTATTAGTTGTAATCCCCATGTTGTACATTAGATTCCCAGAAGTTGTTAATCTTATAACTTGTACCCTTTGGCCATTATCTTCCCTACCCCCAACCCCTGGTAACCATCACTCTATTCTCTGTTTCTCTGAGTTCAGCTTTTTTAGATTCCGCATATAAGTGATAATAAACAGTATTTGTCTTTCTCTGTCTTACTTATTTCACATAGCATGATGCCCTCACGTTTCATCCAGGTTGTTGCAAACAGCAGAATTTTCTTCTTTTTCATGGCTGAATAATATTCTGTTGTTTGTATGGACACACACTACATCTTCTTAATCCATTTATCCTTTGATGGACACTTCAAGATATTGTTGTTTCCATGTCTTGATTATTGTGAATAATGCTGTAATGAACATGGAGGTGCAGATATCTCTTCAAATCGCAGTTCCAGTTCATTTGGATATATATCCAGAAGTAGGATTGCTGGATCATATGGTAGTTCTATTTTTAATTTTTTGAGGAGCCTCCATACTGTTTTCCATAGTGGCCATACCAGTTTATGACCACTGCACACTCTTGCCAACACTTGTTATCACTTGTCTTTTTCATAATAGCCATTCTGACAGGTGTAAGGTGAAGGTGACATATCATTGTGGTTTTGATTTGCATTTCCCTTATGGTGAGTGATATTTTCCTGTACCTGTTGACATACGTCATCTTTGAAAAAATGTCTATTCAGGTCCTCTACCTATATTTTAATTAGGTTGGTTTTTTGTTTTTGTTTGTTTGTTTTTTGCTATTGAGTTTTATGAGTTCTGTATATATTTTGGATATTAACCCCTTATCAGATACATGATTTGCAGATATTTTCTCCCATTCCATAGATTACCTTTCCATTTTGTTGATTGTTTCTTTCGCTGTGCAGAAGCTTTTTAATTTGATGCAGTCCCACTTATTTAATTTTGCTTTTGTTGTTTGTGCTTTGGGTATCATATCCAGAAAATTGCTGCCAAGACCAATGTCAAGGAGCTTTTTCTCTATCTCTGTTTTAATTGGAGTGTTTTGCCCATCTATATTTGATGCTGTTACTAACATAGTTGGGCATAAGTCTGTTTTCCTATTTGATTTTTGTTTGTCCTATCTGTTCTTTCTTTATTCCTCATTCTTGCCATCTTTTGAATTAATCAAGTGTTTATTGTTTTTTTGTTTTAAAATATAGGTTTTAATTCAGGTATGGAAAGACCAAAGACCAGGTAACAACTGCCATTGAAAAGATAGTTTAGGGATTTCCCTGATGGTCCAGTGGTAAAGAATCCCCCTTTCAATGCAGGGGACACGGGTTCAATCCCTAGTCAGGGAACTAAGATCCCACATGCCGTGGGGCAACTATGCCTGTACACCACAACTAGAGGGAAGCCTGAGTGCTGCACAACTAAGACCCGATGTAGCCAAAAATAAATAAAATAAGTCTTTAAAAAAAAAAGAAAAGATAGTTTATTATACTCATAGATTCCAAGAGAAGAGGGCATGCCATGCCAGAGAGGGCCACTTGGGAAAGCACTGGTATAAGTGAGAAAGCAAGGGAAAAAGCATGGGCAAGAGCCTTGTGGTTTCTGTGGGAATAAACAAGTGAAGCAGGGTAAGCAAGTTTTGGATTAACTACTTTAATTTCAGCAGGCCGTGGGTAGAGGGGCTGTCCCTAGTTGTCTGGCTCTCGGCCCTGTGGTGATTAGAATATGGTGTAGGGGCTCATAGTGTGAAGTCATTGGAGATACAAGCTCTGGATTTGTGGTTTGTATATGAAAGAAGTGCTTGTTTTTTCTCTCTAGGAATTAGCTAGCTCTGGGAGTATAGTCTCTTCCTGTTAGCAAGGCCCTAGCTGTCAAAGCGTCAGATTACAGCAATTTAGAAGATACGATTAATATATTTTTTCTCACAATTTACCTTTTGGTTATACAGTCCTTTATTATTATTTTAATTGTTACCCTAGAGATTGTACTATATACTCTTGACTTATTATAGTTAACTTAAATGAGCACTTTTACCACTTCTCAAACAATGTAAAACCTGTACAGTATTTCAACTTTCTCCTTTTTTTGGCGGTTTTTCTCATACATTTTACTTCTAAAATGTCCATTTGATTCCCTTTTTGTAAAAAAAATATATTTTATTTATTTATTTGGCTGCTCTGGGTCTTAGTTGCAGTGTGTGGGATCTTCATTGAGGCATGAGGGATCTTTTTTTTTTTTTAGTTGCAGCATGCGAGATCTTTTAGTTGCAGCATGCAGGATCTTTAGTTGTGGCATGCAAATTCTTAGTTGCAGCCTGTGGGATCTAGTTCCCTGACCAGGGGTCAAACCTAGGCCCCCTGCATTGGGAGCTTGGAGTCTTAGCCACTGGACCAACAGGGAAGTACCCCCCCTCCCCCCGCTTTTTTTTAAGACTGTCAGTAACTCCAGTATTTGAGTCTCCATTGGGCCTATTTATATTTCCAGTTTTTTCCTTTTCAGTATTTGGTCCACTTTTTAGCATGCCTTACAATTTGTGATTGGTTACTCTTCTTTTTAGAGGAGAATTTGTAGATGTTTTGGATGGTTCTATTTTTCTTCCAAGACAGTTGTGGTTTCTCTTGGTAAGCTGATAGTATAGTGTTGAATCACCTTGAGGCTTGGTTTTAGGCTTTATTAGGGCTAGTTGATGTCAGTTTTGCCCTTATTACTAGGCCTTTGCCCTTACTCTTAAACCATGGCTCTTCTAGAATCCCAACTGACTGTCTAGGGTGTTTATCAAAGCTCAAGCAGGGCTTCCCTGGTGGTGCAGTGGTTAAGAATCTGCCTGCCAATGCAGGGGATATGGGTTCGAGCCCTGGGCCGGGAAGATCCCACATGCCGCGGAGCAACTAAGCCAGTACACCACAACTACTGAGCCTGTGCTCTAGAGCCCGAGAGCCACAATTACTGAAGCCCACACGCCTGGAGCCCGTGCTCCACAAGAGAAGCCACCGCAGTGAGAAGCCTGCACACTGCAAGAAGAGTAGCCCCGACTCGCTGCAACTAGAGAAAGCCTGTGCATAGCAACAAAGACCCAATGCAGCCAAAATAAAGTAAATAAATAAATTAATTTATTTATTTAAAAAAAAAAAAGCTCAAGCAGTTTGGTGGGGTTTGAATTCCAACCTCCTCTCCAGCACTTTTTGTCTTCTGAAAGCTCTGCTTATCTTTTTAGTCTTCCAACTGCTGTTTTCTTTTGGGTTTCTGGGAGTCTTAGGCAGTACATACTTAGGAGTTGACTGTTTACTTGAGGAGAATTCACAGATTTTTGAGCTGCTTCTTTTCAGCTCCCTCTTCTGTGATTATGCCTTTTTTTCCAATATATTAACCTTTAAAAAAATTGAAATATTGTTGATTTACAATATTATGTTAGTTTCAGGTGTATAGCAGAGTGATTCAGTTATATATATTTCAGATTATTTTTCATTACAGGTTATTGTAAGATATTGAATATAGTTCCCTGTGCTATACAGTAAATCCTTGTTGCTTATCTGTTTTATGTATAGTAGTTGTATGTATTAATCCCACACTCCTAATTTATCCCTTCCTCCCTCCCTTTCCCTTTTGGTAACCAGAAGTTTGTTTTCTATGTCTGTGAGTCTGTTTCTGTTTTGTATGTAGATTTATTTGTATTATTTTTTAGATTCCACATATAAGTGATATCATATAATATTTATCTTTTTCTGTCTGACTTCACTTTTTATGGTATTTTCTGCATCATTCATGTTGCTGCAAATGGCAATATTTCACTCTTTTTTATGGCTGAGTAATATTCCATCATATATATACCACATCTTCTTAAACCATGATTGTGCTTTTTAAGTTCCAGACGCTTTGGAAGCTCCTATCTCTGGCCTCTCTCCTCAGCCTAGCTTCCTCCTTGGACTCTTGTTTTCCTGTAATACCACAAGTTCAAGGATGAAGCTGGAGTAAATTTATTGCTCACATGGGATACTGTTCTTCTCTCAAGGCTTCTGGTCTCTAAAGCTTTGCCTACATTTGTTGCTCTCCAGTAGTTTCATACAATTGTTTTACATACATTGACTGCTTTGATTCTTGTTTGGGCTTTTGGGACAGTCTAACAGAAACATGGCAAAAATTAGTGGTGAAGTTTCCCTTGATTTATGTTTGATATTATTTGTACTTGCGTAGACTTTTCATATATCCTACTCTAAAGATATGTGGTTTTGTTTTTTTATTTTTATTTATTTATTTATTTATGGCTGCATTGGGTCTTCGTTGCTGCGCACAGGCTTTCTCTAGTTGTGGTGAGTGGGGACTACTCTTCGTTGCGATGCGTGGGCTTCTCATTGTAGTGGCTTCTCTTGTTGTGGAGCACAGGCTCTAGGCACACGGGCTTCAGTAGTTGTGGCGTGCAGGCTCAGTAGTTGTGGCTTGTGGTCTCTAGAGTACAGGCTCAGTAGTTGTGGTGCATGGGCTTAGTTGCTCCACAGCATGTGGGATTTTCCCAGACCAGGGCTCAAACCCGTGTCCCCTGCATTGGCAGGAGGATTCTTAACCACTGTGCCACCAGGGAAGCCCAAGATATGTGTTTTTGGAGCAATTGGTCTTTCATTGTTGATATTGAAAAGTAGAGAGTTTCAGTAGGTTTTCTGTCTTCTTCAGACCTGCCCATATGATCTATCCAGTGAGGAATGTTATTGTCCTTTTCCTTTCGTTAAAGGGACTGAATTAAATCACATAGTAGCAAATTATCAATTATTTTAAAATTTTAAATAAAACTATAAAATTGCATTATCCAAAATCCAGAACTGAAGTGGGTGTGTTTTGAATTAAGGTTGTAATGAGAGCTAAGGATGGGATCAGAGAAAGGTAAAAAGGAAAGACAAGCAAGGCTCCTGAAGGGAGCCTCCTCCACTAAATACTAAAAAATGTAGGCTTTAATCTGAAGTCTTGAGGGAACACTGAAGTGCAACAGAAATATTATATTTCCATTTGTGACATAGAAAGTTTATTTTTGTAGCAGTGTAGAAGAGGGATTGGCAAGTGTCAAAGATCAAAGAAGGGAGGCTGATTATCAAGATTTTATAATTGGAAAGAAATGCTGAGAGCTCAAACTAGATAGTGGCAGTGAATTTAAAGCTTAAATTGATAGAATCAAAAGAACTTGTTTTCTGACAAGATAAGAGTACTTATCTGTGGTACCTCACTCACGGTACCTCACTGTGGTACCTCACTCACGGAAGAGAATTATTTACTGAGGATGGGGGAGTGGTGGGCAGGGAGAGATTCTCTAGTGCTTGGACCTCCTTGTGCAGTATTTCTGGGTTTGTCCTACCCAGGCTGGATTATTTCAGAGAGCTGTGGTTGGGAGAGAAAGTCTCATAGTCCCAGAGTTAAATATAGCAGGGGCAACAAAAGCTAATTGGTCTAAGCTAGGTATCAGGAGCTGGCTTAGGAGAGACCTGGTGGTTAAACACAATGGGTGATCCTGGATTGGGAAAAAATTCCTGTAAACAACATTGAGATAGTTGGTGAAATTTGAATATGGACTATATATGCACTGTATAATAGTATTATATCAATGCTAAATTTCCTAAATTTGATCTTTTGTTTTTCAAGAGAATGTTCTTGTTCTCAGGAAATATATGAAGTTCTTTGGAACCAAGGGTAGGAATTTATCTCAAGTCCTATTCAATAATAAAAGAATGATAATGTAATGATAACAGTATATATTTTTAGATAAAGAGTTTCAAAGCAAATGTGGCAAAATGTTAACCAAGGATTTATCTATAGTAGGTGCCATGATCTATATCTATAGTATAGCTCATGGTCCAGCCTGTGAACTATTTTCATTTAGCTTTCAAACTAAGAATGATTTTTACATTTGGAAAAACAAAAGGAAGAGTATGCAACAGAAAAAGAAGAAATGTATTTGGCCCACAAGGCCTAAAGTGTTTAATATCTTGTTCTTCACCCTCCCAACTCAGGGGGCCCAGGTTTGATTCCTGGTCGGGGAACTAGATCCCACATGCGTGCTGCAGCTAAGAAGTGTGCCTGCCACAACTAAAAGATCCCACACGCTGCAACTAAGACATGGCGCAGCCCCCCCAAAAAATGTGTGTGTATATATATATATATATATATATGTATATATGTATATATGTATATATGTATATAAGAAAAGAAACCTAGGTCTCGTTAGGGCCACCTGAGGAACCATTGCATGGAAGCTTAGAGGGGTCAGGGGCAACTGCTCAGAGCAGGTGTTTTCTGTTAATTGTTTTGATGTCTGGGAAACATGTACCGTATAGATGAGCAAAGTTTAACTGTAGCTCACAACTGACTAACTTTGCTGTCATTCTATTTCTAGGTCACTAACATTCATATTTTGTAGTATCAGCTAAACCCATGTGGCAGTGTGTGTATGTTGCATATGTGAGTGTGCACACCTAAAAGTGTGCTTCTGATTTTATGTGCTCTCTCACCCCAGCCTCATGACAGGGCTAAATGTGCAGTGTCTTTCTATAGAGTATATACAGGAAGGACCTTCTCATCAAATTTTTTTAGGTGACTAAAAATAGTTCTTAAAATATAGGTCTGAATTTTCATTAATTGACAGTAGGGGTCACCTTAAATTTAAAAATACTTCAATTGAGCCAGGTATTCTGGCTGTCTTCAGACAAGCTAATCAATGACTGGCATCATAATAAAGTGTTTGAAACCAAACCAAAGAGTCAGATATCCAAAAGGACCACTATCTCTAGATTGCCAGGAAGATAAACGTTCTCTTTTAGTTTCCAGTACCTTACATAGAACCAACATGATGTCTGTAGATGGGCCATAGAACACTGGCTTTGGAACCAAGCTTCCTAACAAATGTGGCAGACGATGTATGATCCCAGTGAAGTCATTTATTTACTTTGTAAAAGGTTTTTTCTTTATTTTAAAAACAGATGTAATATTTACCTCTTATTTCCTAGTGTAAGATTTTATTAATCTGTATTCTTTTAGGGGCTTGGCAAGTTTTATATTTTCACTGGTACAACAAATTGTTTAATGTTTTAAGAGAAAAGATACAAATATAAAAAAGAAGGGCTTCCTTGGTGGCGCAGTGGTTAAGAATCCACCTGCCAATGCAGGAGACAGGGGTTCGATGGGTCCGGGATGATCCCACATGCCGTGGAGCAACTAAGCCCGTGTGCCACAACTACTGAGCCTGTGCTCTAGAACCCGTGAGCCACAACTACTGAAGCCCATGCGCCTAGAGCCCGTGCTCCACAAGGGAAGCCACAGCAATAAGCCTGTGCACCACAATGAAGAGTAACCCCTGCTTGCCACAACTAGAGAAAAGCCCGTGTGCAGCAACAAAGACCCAATGCAGCCAAAAATAAATAAAGAAATTTATTTAAAAGAAAGAATTATAGAAAGACAATTTACATATAATTAATTGATATGGTGATTTCAGATCATTCTTATTAATTCATTAAAATAGCTCCCAAATGGATATTCACAGTTTCCTGGTCTGTAACAAAATGATTGGTTGTATATATTGTCTTTTTTTGCTCTTTACAGCATGAAGTTTGTCCTTAGGCCTGTAGCCAATTTTGCCTTTACTCGTTTACTTTCAGATGGTGAGAAGAGATAACATGTAGTATTGTGCTCTTTTTTAATTACTCATAGCTCATTTAATTCTGTTCTAAATAGCATTTTAATTTTTTTATTTTTTGAATTATAATGGACCTACAATACTATGTTAGTTCCAAGTGCACAACATAGTGTTTTGATATTTCTATATGTTACAAAATGGTTACCATGATAAATCTAGTTACCATCTGTCACCATACAAAGTTATTACAGTAGCATTGCCTGTATTCCCCGTGCTGTACATTTCATCCCTATGACCCACTTAGTTTCTAACTGGAAGTTTGTACCTTTTAATCTCCCTCACCTGTTTCACTCATCCCCTCACCCCCATCTCCTCTGGCAAACCACCTGTACCTTCCCTGTATCTATGAGTCTGTTTCCATTTTGTTTGTTTTGTTTTTTAGATTCCACATGTTAAGTGAAATCATATATTTGTCTTTCTCTGTCTGACTTATTTTACTTAGCATAATATCCCCTAGGTCCATCAATGGTTTCACAAATGGCAAGATTTCACTTCTTTTTAATGGCTTAGTAATACTCCATTATACACACACACACACACACACACACACACACACACACACAGACACGCACCATTATATATATGTGTGTATGTATATATGCAGCATGTCTTCTTTATCCATTGGACACTTAGGTTGCTTCCATATCTTGGCTATTGTGAATAAAGCTGCAGTGAACATGGGGGTGTGTATAATCTTTTCAAATTAGTGTTTTTGTTTTCTGTGAAAAAATACACAGAAGTGGAATTGCTGTATTGTCTAGCAGTTCTATTTTTAATTTTTGAGGAAGCTCCATACTGTTTTCCATAGTGACTGCACCAGTGTACATCCCCAGCAATAGTGCACGACAGTTCCCTTTTCTCTATATCCTCATCAACACTTGTTATTTGTTGTCTGTTTAATAGCCATTCTGACAGGTGTGAGGTGATATCTTACTGTGCTTTTGATTTGCATTTCCCTGATGTATCTGTTGGCCATCTTTATGACTTCTTTGGGAAAATTTCTATTCAGGCCCTCTACCATTTTTTAATTGTGTTGTTTGTTTTGATGTTGAGCTGTATGATTTCTTTGTATAATTTGAATATTAACCCCTTATCACATATATCATTTGCAAATATCTTCTCCCATTCAGTAGGCTGCCTTTTCACTTTGTTGACAGTTTCCTTCCCTGTGCAAAGCTTTTTAGTTTCATGTAGTCCCATTTGTTTATTTTTTGTTTTGTTTCCCTTGCCTGAGAAGACATATCTGAAAAAATATTCCTAAGACTGATTTCAAAGAGTGTACTGCCTGTGTTTTCTTCTAGGAGTTTTAATCCATTTTGAGTTTATTTTTGTATATGGTGTTAGAGAGTAGTCCAATTTGATTCTTCTGCATGTAGCTTTCTAGTTTTCCCAACACCGTTTATTGAAGAGGCTGTCTTTTCCCCATTGTATGTTCTTGCTTCCTTTGTCATGGATTAATTAACCATATAAATGTGGGTTATTTCTGGGCTCTCTTTTCTCTCTTATTGATCTGTGTGTCTGTCTTGTGCCAGTATCATAGTGCATTGTGGTACAGTTTGAAATCAGGGAGCATGATACCATCAGCTTTGTTCTTTCTTAGTATTGTTTTAGCTATTTGGGGTTTTATGTTTCCTTACAAATTTTAGAATAATTTGTCCTAGTTCTGTGAAAAATGCCTTTGGTATTTTGATAGGGATTGCATTGAATCTGTAGGTTGCCCTGAGTAGTATGGGCATTTTAACAATATGAATTTCTCCAATCCATGAGTAAATACATCTTTCCATTTGTTTGTGTAATCTTCAGTTTCTTTTATCAATGTCTTACAGTTTTCAGAGAAAAGTCTTTTACCTCCTTGGAGGAATTATTCCTAGGCATTTTTTTTTGACGTAATTTTACATAAATGGGATTGTTTTCTTAATTTCTTTCTTTTTTTGATGGTTGTTATTTGTATAGAAACTCAAGAGACTTCTGTACATTAATTTTGTATCCTGCAACTTTACTGAATTCACTGTTGAGTTCTAATAGCTTTTTGGTGGCATCCTTAGGATTTTTAAATATATAGTATCAGGCCATCTGCAAAAAGTGATAATTTTGCTTCCTCCTTTCCAATTTAGATGTCTTTTATTTCCTTTTCCTTCCTAATTGCTCTAGCTAGGACTTTCAGTACTATGTTGAATAAAAGTTACGAGAGTAGTCATCCTTGTTCCTAATCTTAAAAGAAAGGCTTTCAGCTTTTCACCATTGTGTATAATGTTGTCTTCAGGTTTGTCATATATATGCCCTTTAATATGTTAAGGTATATTCCCTCTATACCCACTTTGTTGAGAGTTTTTATCGTAAATGGATGTTGATTTTTGTCAAATCTTGCTGGCCTTGTAGAATAAGTTCAGAAGCATTTCTTCCTCTTCAGCTTTTTGGAATAGTTTGAGAAGGATAGGTGTTAACTCTTCTTTAAATGTTTGGTTGAATTCACCTGTGAAGCTATCTGGTCCTAGACTTTTGTTTCTTGGGAGTTTTTTGATTACTGATACAATTCATTACTGGTAATCGGTCTCTTCCTATTTTTTATTTCTTCCTGATTCAGTCTTGGGAGATTGTATATTTCTAGGAATTTATTTATTTTTTCTAGGTTGTCCATTTTATTGGTGTATAATTGTTCCTAGTAATCTCATTTGTAATACATTTGTAGTCTGTGATGTCGGTTGTAACTTCTTTTTCATTTCTGATTTTATTTATTTGGGCCCTCTCTTTTTTTCTTAACGGATCTGGCTAAAAGTTTATCAATTTTGTTTATCTTTTTGAAGAACCACCTCTTATTTTCATTGATCTTTTGTTGTATTTTTAGCCTTTATTTCTGCTCTGATCTTTATAATTTTTTCATTCTACTAACTTTGGATTTTGTTTGTTCTTCTTTTTCTAGTTCCTTTACATTTAAGGATAGGTTGTTTATTTGAGATTTTTCCTGTTTCTCGACGTGGGCTTGTATTGCTATAAACTTCCCTCTTAGAACTGCTTTTGTTATGTCCCATAGCTTTTTTTTTTTTTTTTTTTTTTTTTTGTAGTACGTGGGCCTCTCACTGTTGCGGCCTCGCCCGCTGCGGAGCACAGGCTCTGGACGCGCAGGCTCAGCGGCCATGGCTCACGGGCCCAGCCGCTCCGCGGCATGTGGGATCTTCCCAGACCAGGGCACGAACTCATGTCCCTTGCATTGGCAGGCAGACTCTCAACCACTGCGCCACCAGGGAAGCCCATCGCATAGCTTTTGGTTCATTGTATTTCCATTTTCATTCGTCTCCAGGTATTTTTTTATTTTTTCAGTGACCCACTGATTACTTAGTGTTTAATATCATATAGTTTAGCTTCCATGTGTTTGTGTTTTTGCAGTTTCTTTCCTGTAATTGATTTCTAGTCTCATACTGTTGTGGTTGGGAAAGATGCTTGATAATAATATAATATTTATATATGAATTTTTATTTTATTTATTATTATTATTTTTTGGCTGCGTTGCGTCTTTATTGCTGCATGCGGGCTTTCTGTCTAGTTTCAGCGAGCGGGGGATACTCTTTATTGTGGCGGGTGGGCTTCTCATTGCGGTGGCTTCTCTTATTGCAGAGCACAGGCTCTAGGTGTGCAGGCTTCAGTAGTTGCAGTATTGAGAATTCATTACTCAATCCTCCTTTTTTTTTTTTTTTTTTTTTTTGTGGTACGCGGGCCTCTCACTGTTGTGGCTTCTCCCGTTGCGGAGCACAGGCTCCGGACTCACAGGCTCAGCAGCCATGGCTCACGGGCTCTGCAGCATGTGGGATGTTCCCGGACCGGGGCACGAACCCGTGTCCCCTGCATCGGCAGGCAGACTCCCAACCACTGCACCACCAGGGAATCCCCTGATTGCTATTCTTTGCCTTTAGCTCAGCTTTCATCTCAGCAAATGAGTTTTCTAATTTTAATTGGCTCCTCTTTATAGTTTCTAATTCCTTGTTACAGTGGTTGGCATTTTTATCAATAGCTTTCTTAATTCCTTCAGTATTTTTATTACTTTTTGAACTCGGGATCTCATAGACTGGAGAGGTCTGTTTCTTTTTTTATTAATTTAATTAAATTAATTAATTTATTTATTTGGCTGCATTGGGTCTTCTTTGCTGTGCGTGGGCTTTTTCTAGTTGTGGCGAGCGGGGGCTACTCTTCATTGTGGTGTGCGGGCTTCTCATTGTGGTGGCTTCTCGTTGTGGAGCACAGGCTCTAGACGCGCGGGCTTCAGTAGTTGTGGCACGCAGGCTCAGTAGTTGTGGCTCGTGGGCTCTAGAGCGCAGGCTCAGTAGTTGTGGTGCACGGGCTTAGTTGCTCTGCGTCATGTGGGATCTTCCTGGACCAGAGCTCGAACCCATGTCCCCTGCATTGGTAGGCAGATTCTTAACCATTGTGCCACCAGGGAAGTCTCGAGAGGTCTGTTTCATTGCTTGTTCTTTCAGGAGATTTTCCTTGTTCTTTTAATTGGGAGTGGTTCCTCTGCTTCTTTATTTTACTTATATTTCTCTGACTCTGTGCATTTAAGAGAAACCCTTATCTACTGTGGTCTTGAAGGGCTGTTTTTATGTGGGAGCATCCTTGTGTAGCCTGTGTGAGTCTGATATTTTTGGTGCGAGGACTGTTCTTAATATGGATTCCTGCCATGTCTTTCTTCAGTGTGTGGTGGCTTTTATCCTCTTGATAGGTGGTGTGATTGGTGTTGTAGTGAGCAGATAGCCTGCACTGGATGTTGAGTGGGGCCTCCTATTTGCTCTGTAATTGTCACAGCCCTTTCGGGGGTAAGGTCTGCTCCTCAGTTGTTGTAATAGAAGCCCTTAGATCGGTTTCTGAGCTGTGATGTGAGGTAGGTGGTACTGGAGCACCTCCGCTGGGAGAGGAGCCACTGAGTATTCCTCTACAGGAGCTGTCCACCAGGAAGTGCACTCTGTGGTGTTGCCTGTCACGTTATGTGCACTCACAAAGTACACTGTTGTTGGCACTACCTTCAGCCTTGCCTCAGTCAAGGGAATGCAGGCAGTCAGCCTGGATATCCCTCAGGCTCTGTACTCACAAAGCCAGTAGGGCAGATCTACTGAAGTCAGGCACCTGGACGTTCCATGGGGGCTACAGAATCAGCCCAGGTCCTGGCCCTGCCTCTGCATGCCTGTGTCCGCAAAGCCTGTAGCTACTAACACAGGACCACCCCAGCCTTGGAAGCAACAGTAATCCACTGGGATGTCCCGCAGGCACAGAGATTACAAAGCTGCCAGTAGCCATGTAAATCCACCAGTCTCACAGCCCCTGAGGGTAGGCTCAGATTTCAGCCCCACTTCTGCATGGGGACAACCCACCAGCACAGAGGTGGTAGAGGTGGAGCCACATTGACTGTGAGCTCAGGTGAGCTCGTGGAGAATGAGGCTGCTATGATGGGGCCCCGCCCCTCCCTTTACATGTGTGTTTAACTGTGTGGCTTCTATTGTGGCCCCAGGGTCTATCCTGCGCACACCCCTGGTTGCAGCCCAGAGCACCCTCCAGCTCCTTCCGGCTGTCTCCACACAGTCAACCCCAGCCCTTTCCCCAGGTCTGTCCACTGAAGCCCAAGTTGCAGCACTCAGCCCCTGCATGCACCAGCAGATGTGCAACTCGGGCTGGGAAGTGCAGCGAGGTGTCCAGGACCATCTGTGCTGGTTTCTCTCTGTTCTGCCTCCCACAGTCTGGTTGCTGCACTCTCCTCTGAGCCTGTGAAGCTCCGTATCTGTCCCAGCTGATCTCCCAACCAGTGAAAGGGGGAACCTTCCTCTTTCATAGCTCCCTCCCAGGAGCACAGGTCCCATCCTGATTCCTTTTTTTTTTTTCTTCATTCTACTCTGTTACGTGGTGCTCTTTCTTGCAGTTTTAGTTGTATTAGATATTCTGCCAGCGTTCAGTAGGTATTCTGTGAGAATTCTTCCACATGTAGATTTTTTTTGTTTTTTTTGTCGGTACGCGGGCCTCTCACCGCTGCGGCCCCTCCTGCTGCGGAGCACAGGCTCCGGACGCGCAGGCCCAGCGGCCATGGCTCACGGGCCCAGCTGCTCCGTGGCACGCAGGATCCTCTCAGACCGGGGCACGAACCTGTGCCCCCCGCATCGGCAGGCGGACCCCCAACCACTGCGCCACCAGGGAAGCCCTGTAGATGTATTTTTGATGTATTTGTGGGAGGAGGTGTGCTCCACGTCCTTCTCTTCTGCCATCTTTATCTCGAGAAGCGGTTTTCTTAATGTCCAAGAAAGAAGTTAGGAGTAAGGAAATGAGGAAGGCTAGAAACAACCCTGTTGTATGTTGGATTGGAATTGGAGGTATCAGTAGGAACTCCTCTCTCTCTCTCTCTCTCTCTCTCATGCGCACACACACACACAGATATACACATATTTATAAAGAATAAAAATTCCTTTTATTAAATGTAGAAGGACTAAGGGAAATAATTGTTGCAGCCAAGATCCACTAGTAGATGCTAAAATTAGTAGGTTAAAGTTTGAGATGAAACAGGATATATGCATAATCTCAAGTATAGCCCCAAAGATATTTATTAATTAAAATGGAAAAATCGGGCTTCCCTGGTGGCGTAGTGATTGGGGTTAGTAGTTAATAATTTTACCGGTGTTAATTTCTTAGTTTTGATAATTTTATTATGCAAGATATTAACATTAGGCAAAAGCTGTGTGAAAGGTATATGGTAACTCTCTGTACTATATTTGCAACGTTTCCCAAAGTCTAAAATAATTTCAAAGATAAAAAGTTTTTTTAACTCACTAGTAACCAGAAAGGGACTTTTTCCCAAAAAGTGGGAGGATGTAAGTTTCTGTTGACTCTTTTTTTTTTTTTTTTACTTCAGAAAGATAATATATACTTTAGAAATTAAAATTTCGAGGAAATAAAATTGGTAGTTAAAGGAATATATTTTATTATTTTAAAGACTGTAACTTTAAGATTGAGCCAGCGATATACTATTCTAAAGTCATAAAACATCTCTAAGTATTCCTTTCTTAATCTATAGTGGAAAACTCCACTCATTGATTTCTTCTTTGTATAAAAATTGTTTTTTCCCCCTCAAACAGCAAGTATTGTACAGATGTTTAATATTTTGGCAGTATTATGGGTTTAGTCTTTTTTTATGGGCACCGAAACTACAATTTATTAATTACTAAATTTAGTAATTTATTAATAATAAAATGTTATTTCCCTTGAGAATATATGGTTCAAATTCTTAACAATCTGAGCTTTTGGTTTATACCCCAATTATAAATTGGAGACAAAAATAATAAAAACTCCATCTATAATTTCACTACCCACGGACAGCTACTATTAACATTTAGGTATATAAGTTGTAGAATTTTGTGTACACATGTGTATGTGTGTGTTTGATGTTGGTCACGTTTGTTTAATTCCTGGATTGGACACGAAATAGAGAAGAGGGACCCAGGATATAGATATTTTAGAAACAACCCTTTTTCTGTATTACAGTTTTGTCTGAATTTATGCTTATACCTTTCCTCTCCAAATACACTAATATAGAGAAATATAGAAAAAAGGAAAAATATACACAGAATCTTAGAAATGGGCCCAATAAAAGAACCCCACTGAGAAAATCCCTGAAAAATAGCCATTCAATATGCTGGTAGGAATTTTTAAAATTGATTTTATTTAATTTAATTCATATATATTAAATATACAGATATTAAATATATAGTTTGGTGAAATTAGATAAATTATACAACCAACATATAAAATGGTGATAGTTGTAGGAATGGATATGAGAAGATAGAGGATGGAATGATTCTTGTTTGAATATACCTCTTTGGATAATAAATACTTTACTTAAAAATTAAAATTAATATGTATGGGGGGGAAGGTTGTCACTGACATCAAAGGCAAACAGGAACAATGAACCCAACTGTATTTCAGACATAACCACATTGAAGGGAAAAATAGAACTAATAGGAGTAACTTTTGTACGTAGTATTTTAACTGTATACTCTCAGTCTGGTTGGGAGGGAAACTGTAGGCAAATCTTGAACCCTTCTTAATAGACTTGTTTCATATTTGTATGGGTGAGACAGATCTGAAACTATATGTTAAAGGATTAAGTGGGAATTCCTTGGTGGTCCAGTGGTTAGGACTGGGCGTTTTCACTGCCGTGGCCGGGGCTTAATCCCTGGTCGGGGAACTAAGGTCCTGCAAGCCACGTGGTGTGACCAAAAAAAAAAAAAAAAAGAAGGAGGATTGAGTAATGAATAATGTTGATGTTGTTTGAGGTCAGGATCCTAACTGTGAAAATATGGAAAGAAATATGGAAGTGGGGAAGGTAAGGAAGAACCCTGTGGGTTTGATTGGATAGGAATTAACACTGTTAATATGAAATAATTATATCTCATATATGTGTGTGTGCATCTCCTAGCTCTGTCTGCTGCAAGATTCTATTTGTAATGACACCCAGTAGTAATGAGCACACTTAGCACTCAGATCTCGAATTTAATTCCTGACTCAAAGGAACAAGAACTTATTGGAGGAATGTCTCATTTTGTTGCAGTGGGCAGGGAACATAAATGATAAGCCTTAGAAGACCTTGTGCCAGAAAGTTAAAAAGTGCTTTAAAAAAAGAAAAAAAAAAATGGGGCCTGTCAAAAAGACATTGGAGCCAGCTTAGAGGGGCTCCCACTGGCCAAATCTGGAACAATTTGAACATCAGTATAAAGATAGTAATGGATTATAACCCAGTTAATAAAATAGGACTTCATAATTTCCATGATAGATGATGGATGGATGAATGAAAAGGGGGGTGTTTTCCTTATAATAGAATGCCTGACTGATAAATGTGAAGGGAATGGTAGAGGTTGGGGGAGGAAATGAGCATTTTGTAATCGTCATAGTGAAGATTGTTTTGGGCTATTATCTTTAATGTTTGCTAAATCTAAGGGAAAATTTTGATGAGCAGGATGTTTACGTGGTTTTAAAGTATCTCTCCACAGATTGTTAGATACAAGGTAGGAAACAGTAACTTTAACTATACACATTGGAAAAACACAGACAGCACCTTTAGTGGGTGATGAAAATTGGTAACACCAATGAGGAGTGGACACATTGTATACCTCCAGATATGATACCCTGGGAAGGACACAATATCCCTCTTATAGTATTCTTGCCAGAGGTGCATAATCAGAATCTAATTTTGAAGAAATTTCAGACAAGTATAAATTTAGTTACATTCTCTAAAATACCACTGTGTATTCTTCAAAAATGTCAGTATCATGAAAGATAAAGAGGGGTTATGGAATTGTTCTAGATTAGAGAAGACTAAGTAACACAATATGTGATCCTGAAGGGAGGGAAAAACATGTTTGTGAACATTAAATATTTTTACTTTTTGCTTTTTAAAAACATGAATAAGCAAAAGTCATATCTCCTTTTAACTTGGTCATTTAATTTTAATCATCATTACTAGTACATTTGGATTTTAATAGTCAAGTTTTAGTTTAATTTAGTATTTTAAAATAATATTAGATTTGCAGATTTCACAGTTAGTAGTGTTTTCCCCTATAATGTTCATCTAGTTCCCCTAATGTTCATATGTTACGTAATCATGGTACATTTATCAAAACTAAGAAATCAACATTGATAGGATACTAGTAACTAAACTATGTACTATATTCTGTGTACTAAATTTTACCAGTTTTTCCGCTGTCTCTTCTCTGTTCTAGAATCTAATCCAGTATACTTCATTGCATTTAGTATACCCACTTTTAAATTAAGCTTTGTCTTAGGCTAATTAAAAGTGTAGCTGTTTAATGCAAAGCAGTGGAATTAGGTCCTTACCTCATACTATAGAAACTATAGAAAAATTAACTAAAAATGGATCAAAACCTCAATGTCACAGTTAAAACTATAAAACTCTTAGAAGAAAACATAGGGGTAAATCTGCATGTCTTTAGTTTTGGCAGAGCATTCTCAGATGTGACACCAAAAGCATGAGCAATAAAAGAAAAAATAAATAGACCTTAATCAAAAATGAAAATTTCTGTGCTTCAAAGTACTGAAAAGACAACCTACAGAATAGGAGAAAAAATTTTGTAAATCATATATCTAATAAGGGACTTGTGCCTAGAATATGTAAAGAACTCTTATAACTCAATCAAAAGACAACCCAATTTAAAAATGGGCAAAGCATCTGAATTGACATTTCTCAAAGAAAGATGTACAAATGGCTAAGGAGCACATGAAAAAGATAATATCATTAGTCATGAATCTTGAAAAAAGCCAGTCACAAAAGACCACATATTACATAGTTCCATTTATATGAAATGTCCAGAATGGTCATATCTCTAGAGACATGGAAAAGTAGATTAGTTGTTGCTTAGTGCCGAATGGATTTTTTTTTTTAATGAAGAAAAGAATTTTATTGTAAAATACACATAAATTTTACCGTTTGACCATTTCTAAATGAACAATTTGGAGTTTCTTTTTGAGGTGATGAAAGTTCTAAAATTGTAATGATGGTTGCATATATCTGTGAATGTTCTAAATGTCACTGAATTGTACACATTAAAATGGGTGAATTGTATGGCATGTAAATTATATCTCAGCTCTTATAAAAGAGCGCAATATAGCTCTTTAGACATGATTAAAATAAAGAGGTTCGTAGATAGATAAGCAGAGAACATTTTGGAAAAATAAATTTATATTCAAGCAGGATGTCTGTGGATAGATCCGCTTCACCCATTACAATAAGTGGTGCCAGTTTCCTAACCAGTACACCGGTAATTGAAATTGGAATGTGATTAAGTTTCCCAGGGCGCACTTAACTGAGTGTCTTTTTTTTTTTTTTCCCCAAGCCACTCTGTTGAGATAAAATTTACATATGTGCTGTCTTTTTAAACAAGTTTTAAAGTATAAATTACATACCATAAGTTCACCAATTTAATGCCTACATTTCAACGATTGTCAGTAAATATCTGTTTTGCAGCCATCACCATAATCTAATTTAGAACATTTTATCTTTGGGAACTCATTAAAAATCTGAATTGAAGATGAGTTCTTCCAACAGATGATTTGAGGTGGTTCTGATACTTTTAGTGAACCCATTTAAAATATTTTGCAGCTAGTCTCATGTGCCTTCTTAATATATAATCATTTTTTTAACACATGGAAGTTTGGCTTTTCTAGTTAACTGTCGTGTTTCTGTTACATTTTTATTACCTTTTTTCAGAATTACCTCAACAATGTTAAGTAATAATTGTGATAGCATTTTAGCATTCTTAAGCCTGATTAGCAGTAGTTCACAATAGAGGTGATTTATCATGTTAAAGAATTAACCTTTCTAATTTGTTTCCTAAGAGTTGGGCCTTCTTTGCAATTGAATACATTTAGAGTTGGGCACTTCTGCATTTTCAGGATTTATTGAGCATTTGTAAATTGTGTGTGTGTGTGTGTGTGTGTGTGTGTGTGTGTGTGTGTGTATTATTTGTTTGTTCCCCCTTTAACTTTTACAAATTGTGGTAAATTATGAAATTTTTTTTCTAGTATTAGAATCTTTTGCATTTCTGTAAGTTTATCCAAATGAAAAACCGTATATATTAGTGTATTTTATCCAAATGAAAAATTATTTTAATGCCGTATAATATTTTTAAAATTTTATGTAGAGTTTTCTTGTCTATATTTACAAGTGAAATTGATACCTAACTTTCTATTTTGTGCTGTTTGTGAGGTTTTAGTTATTGGGTTATACTGCTTTCTTAAAATTAATGGGCTAGCTTTCCTTTTTTTCCCCCCTTACATCCTGAAAAGTTTACCTGGTAAAACTATTTTCCACTGAAGAGTAGTTTTTTTGTTGTTGTTGTTTTGTTTTGTTTTTTTGGTACGCGGGCCTCTCCCGTTGCGGAGTACAGGCTCTGGATGCGCGGGCTCAGCGGCCATGGCTCACGGGCCTAGCCGCCTCGCGGCATGTGGGATCTTTCCGGACCGGAGCACGAAGCTGTGTCCCCTGTGTCCCCTGCATCGGTAGGCGGACTCTCAACCACTGCGCCACCAGGGAAGCCCACCACTGAAGAGTATTTTATATTTGTTTGTTTGTTTGTTTAATATTTGTTTATTGGTCTGAGTTGGGTCTTCGTGTGGCAAGTGAGATCTTTGTTGCTGTGTGTGGGATCTTCGTTGCAGCACGTGGGATCTTTAGTTGTGGCATGCAAGATCTTTAGTTGCGGCATGCGAACTCTTAGTTGCAGCACATGGGATCTAGTTCCCTAACCAAGGATCGAACCCAGGTCCCCTGCACTGGGAGCTCGGAGCCACTGGACCACTGGGGAAGTCCCTATGTTTTGTTTTGCTTTTTTGCTGCTTGCAGAATCTTAGTTCCCTGACCAGGGATCGAACCCGTGCCCTCGGCAGTGAAAGCCAGGGTCCTGACCACTGGACTGCCAGGGAAATCCCCACTCAAGAGTATTTTAAAGACAATTCACTGGTGTTCTTTTCAGTCTGCCACCATTGTTTGTTTTTCTTACATTTTCTTCTTTAGATCAGTTTTAGTAATTTATTCCTTCCAGAAAATTGTCCGTTTCATTGAGATTTCAAAATTGATTAGCATAGGCTTGTATATATACTAGTCTTGTTTTGTCTCTCTGTTATAGTACTATTCAAATTTCTGTTTTGTCCTCTTAACTAGATCTCTCAAAGATAAATCCTGCTTTATATTTCTTTCCAAAGTACCAGTTCCTGGATGATTTGATACGTTTCACTATATGGTTATTGGGTTTTTTTGTTTTTAATGTTCTTTAAAGGCAGTTTCAATGTTCCTTTTGACATGGTAGCTCATAAATGCTTTTATTCTCAAAGAAATTATTGCCCAGATTTAATCTGTTAATTTTTACAATAGTTCTTTCTTTGTTTTTTTAGGCACGAGATGTGCGCACCAATGAAGTGGTGGCTATCAAGAAAATGTCTTATAGTGGAAAGCAGTCCACTGAGGTAGGTGAAATATTTATATTCTTCTTGACATGTTAGAAAAAGACATACCGTTTTGGTTTTTTTGGTTTTGTTTTGTTTTTTTGCGGTACGTGGGCCTCTCACTGCTGCGGCCTCTCCCGCTGCGGAGCACAGGCTCCGGACACGCAGGCCCAGTGGCCATGGCCCACAGACCCAGCCGCTCCACTGCATGTGGGATCCTCCCGGACTGGGGCACAAACCCGCATCCCCTGCACCGGCAGGCGGACTCCCAACCACTGCGCCACCAGGGAAGCCCGACATACTGTTTTTAATTGAGGGTAGCTGGGAATTTTTTCAAAAAAGTGTAGCCATACCTAAAAGTATATGAATATTAAGAATATATCTCAGGGCTTCCCTGGTGGTGCAGTGGTTGGGAGTCCGCCTGCCGATGCAGGGGACGCAGGTTCGTGCCCCAGTCCAGGAAGATCCCACATGCCGCGGAGCGGTTGGGCCCGTGAGTCATGGCCAATGAGCCTGCGCTTCCGGAGCCTGTGCTCCGCAACGGGAGAGGCCACAACAGTGAGAGGCCTGCATACCACAAAAAAAAAAAAAAAAAAAAAAGAATATATCTCAGTGTATTTTCTTTCACAAACTGAGTGTACCTTTTTAACTTGTACCTAGAGCCATAAACAGCATATTACTGGCATTCCAAAAGCCTACCTGTCCCCCTGCTGTTAGTTTTTTAACTGTGGTATAATATATTACTTTATCTTTATCATAGAAGGCTTATCAGTTTCTAAAAGAGTAAACTAGAATAAGATGCATTTAACAGTAAATTATATTGGATGTAATTTTTTTAATGATTCAGACATTAAGGGCTGATTTAAGCAAACTTTAATGAGCAGACAATATATATCTAGTCTGAAAAATAAAAAAAATACAATTATTGATACTACACTGAGTATACTTTAGTTCACTAATATTGTGAGTAGTGCTTTTTAGTATATTTATTTTGTTTAATTGCATAAATTTATTTTATGAAATATAGTCTACTTTTAAAACCTAGGATCTGTCAGTCTTTAATTTTTCAATGTAATTATTTTTAATTGTGGTAAAATACACATAACAAATTTACCATGATAACCATTTTCTAGTATGTACTTCATTGGCTTTAAGGACATTCACATTGTTTTGCATCCATCACCACCATTCATCTCCAGAACTCTTTTCATCTTGAAACACTGCAGTTCTTTACCCATTAAACAATAACTCCCCACTCCCTCCTCCCCTCACCCCCTGGATATCACTCTTCTATTTTCTGTCTCTATGAAGTTGACTACTTTAAGTATCTGATGTAAGTGAAATCATGCAGTATTTGTCCTTTTGTGACTGGCTTATTTCACTTTACATAATGTCCTCAGAGTTCATCCATGTTGTGGTATGTGTCAAATTTTCTATCCTTTTTAAGGCTAATATTCGTGTGTGTGTGTGTGTGTGTGTAAAACACTACATTTTATTTATCCATCCATTCATCTGTCAATGGATGCTTAGGTTCCTACTGCCTCTTGGTTATTGTGAATAATGCTGCTGTAAATATGGGTTACACAAATATTTTTTTGAGTCCTTAGTCTCTCAGTACTTTAGGTATATGCCCAGAGTTGGAATTGCTGGATCAGTCTTTAGTTTTTAAAGAGTTTGGTTTTCTACTTTTTTGGAATCTCTTTATTTTATGATAAATCTTGTTTTTGTAATGATCACACTATGAATATGATAACACTATTATGATTGTATCACTGTTCCATCATTTTGATACCTAAAAAACTCAGTTTCTTACAGGATTACTCTCATTTATATTCTATTCTGTAGCACAACTTCTGAACTAAGCTTTCATAGGCAAACTTGTACTGTGTTGGAGTCTGTTTGATTAGTCACACCTAGAACAAAAAGTTTCATTTAGGGCATCATTTTTTCACATCTGATATTAACGTCTTTCATGAAATTTTTTTCAATTGAAAATTGCAGGGTTTTGTTTTGTTTTGAAAGTTTCAAATATCATTCAGACTTGAAATTTAAAGGCCATGAAACATTTTCTCAGTTTAGCATCTTATATCTTACACATTTTATATAAAACACTGTGAACATATTTTGCTATATTTTGTTGAGGGCTTGTGAAATAACATCGGCGATATATGATCTTACATTCTAGTACAAAACATTTTTTAAAGTTTCCTATTATGCCAGTTTCCCTGCTTTTAGAAATCTGGCCCAAGTCAGTGGTAAAGGTTGAAAAAAGGAAAACAAGAACAAAAAACAGATTCCTCATTCTCACCCCACAGCTGCTAAGCCTCTAGAGTCTCTGGGTGTAGACCCAGTAAACAGTATTTTTAGAGTTCTCTGGTTGCTTCTTAAGAGTAACTATGTTTAGGACATGGCCTAAGTGTCTAAGGTTGTCATGGAGTAGCTTATGGCTGAAGGTTTATCTGTATTTCCTGGTAGGTGTCATTTAGGAATGCTCTTAGTAAAATATGTAGGGAAATGTTTTCATACTGTTTTTTTTTTCTGTGAACTTTCCCATATAATAACTAATTGTTCTCTAGCATTTTATTTTAGGAAGTGTGCACTTACGAGTTTAAATCTTCGTTTGAATTTAAAAAGCAAACAAAACCTTAACATTTGGTAGAACACATAACCCAAAAACACAATAGATGAACTTTATGGTATGTAAATTATACATCAAAAAGCTGCAAATAAGAAGGGAAGATGAACTTTTGAAGAAAAATCACTAAATATGGTATATAGTTTTCATCAGCATGGTGTGTGGTTATAAAATTTTAATAAGACTCATTGATAATAAGTTTTACCAAACTAAAATTTGTCCTACCTTGAATGAAATAATTTTATAAATTATGTAATTGAGTTATAAACTATATGACCATAACTTTTTAATTTATTATTTTGATATTTACATATTACAAATGAAGTTTAATGTTCTCAATAACCCTTCTTAATCTGATAACTTTTTTCTTATATAACTTTCTCAGGAAGAGCAGCTGTTCATCATTTTTTCCTTTATTCGTTTTTTTCCTCCCCATAGAAATGGCAGGATATTATTAAGGAAGTCAAGTTTCTACAAAGAATAAAACATCCCAACAGTATAGAATACAAAGGCTGCTATTTACGTGAGCACACAGCATGGGTAGGTATATGCTTCCCTCTTGCTGTAATTTTAGTTGGTTTCTGTTTAGAGTTAATTATTTCAAGAATGTCTCAAAATGGTTGTGTAAGGCCATGCAGAAACACCTTGAAATGTTAGTTCATTCTGAGAGGGAGAGCAGCTTTTCCTAGAACTCCTAGGCAGGAGAGGGAATGTATGTTTTGTGAGTTTACTGCAGAGATTTAGCTGACCTTTATGTACATTTCTTGTACTCATTTTTTAAGGTAAATGGTGACTAGGGTTTGTTTTACTTCAAACACTCTTCTTGATCTCCTTGGTGAATTTATTTTATCTCAAGTAGAATCTTTTTAATAATATATTACATGGTACATGGTAAAATGTTCTCTGACATTTTTTAGTAGTATCATTCTTCAAATGGTTTATCAAACATTGTGAAAGCAATCCTGTTACTTGAGGATGAAATGTAGCCTATCTTTGACATAAACATATTGTAATCTATTTAACCACAAAGATCTTGGTGAAGTCCTGCTGAGTCCTGGTGAAATTTGAACTGATTATGATTCCTTGGCTGAATAATACTAATGCTAGAGAATTGAGACACTTTGTTACAAGGAGTGGTGATTAATTTTGCCCCATTGTTACCGCTGAGGTGACACGGTAGTAATACTGTAGCATTGTGGGCATAACTGTATCTTTTAAGAGAGAGGCTAAATTTTCTTTAAATGGGAATGTCCCTTATTTTGAATAATTAGTAAGTCACAGCTAATTATCATTTTAGTATCCTGAACCTAGATTTGTAATGTTTGGTGCATTTTTATCCAGTTTAATTTTGGTGGCGATGGCAGTACTCCTAAATACAAGACTGTGGTTAAAGAAAAAGCAGTGACATTGGGGAGATTACCTCTCTGTCTCTCATGTTTCTCCATTTGTAAAATAAGGATAGTAATAGGGCCTACCTCATAAGGTGGTTGTGAGGATTTAATTAGTTTTTTTTAAAATATTTATTTGGTTGCACTGGGTCTTAGTTTCGGCAGGTGGGCTCCTTAGTTGTGGCTCACGGGCTCCTCAGTTGTGGCTGGCAGGCTCCTTAGTTGTGGCATGCGAACTCTTAGCTGCTGCATGCATGTGGGATCTAGTTCCCTGACCAGAGATCGAACCCGGGCCCCCTGCATTGGGAGCGTGGAGTCCCAACCACTGCGCCACCAGGGAAGTCCCTTAATTAGCTTTAATATATATAAAATATCTGGCACATAGAAGGTGCTCTGTGTTTGCTTTAACTGTAACCTAAGCTTTGTATATATAGTTCCAAAGGACAGTTTTTTGCTTCCTAGCGATTACTAAAGTATTGCTTTCGTACTATAGATTAATAGTAACAGAATATGTATATTCCTTTATAGTTTTAGTAGTAGTTATATATGAAATACACATCTTATACAAATGATTATATGTTGGTATTGTAAAAGATTAATGTGTCATTAGCTTAACTTTACATATGCACTTAATATATTACTAGATACGTAAATACTCATTTTTTAAGGTAAATGGTGACTAGGGTTTGTTTTACTTCAAACTGTCTTCTTGATCTCCTTGGTGAATTTATTTTATCTCAAGTAGAATCTTTTTAATAATATATTTTAATACTTATAATTTTTCTTCCCATGTAGCTTGTAATGGAATATTGTTTAGGATCTGCTTCAGATTTACTAGAAGGTAGGTTCCCTTTAATCATTAAGAAAAAATAGTATTAGCAAAATAAAATGAGAATTCAATAAGAGGTTTCTTAAGTAATGTACAAATTTTCCAGAAAGAATAAAAATCTTAACCTTTCTATATTCTCTGCATAGTATGCACTGTCCTCATTAAATGTAATGTAATAGCATAAAAAAAGGGATTTTAAAAAAAAAGGGATTTTTCTCTCATTTTGACTTAAGTTTTTTTGGAATCTTTGTCATTCAGCTCCATCTGTTCCTTCTGTTCAGAATGAAGATATTAGAATAAAGGGAGAACTTTTATTACTTTTGTTTTTGTAATCACCAAATAATTGCTTAATGTTGTTAGCTTAGAGGAAAATTGACTGTGGACTGTATACTTTAACAGCTAGGCACAACTATATACTAGTTGAAAAGTTCAATAGCATTATTTTATTATCTTTGGAAGGAAATCCCATCTTGCTAAATGTTAGTTTTTAAAAATTGCCCTATATATTAGGTATGTATTTTTAAACAAAAATGTTCTTTATAATAAATATTTTCAAATAACTTTCTTATTTTAAGTTCACAAAAAGCCATTACAAGAAGTGGAAATAGCAGCAATTACACATGGTGCTCTCCAGGGATTAGCCTACTTACATTCTCATACCATGATCCATAGGTAAGCACTTTGAAAATTATTATATATTAACAAGCAAATGGCTTGTTACATTATTCACTTATTAACCCTGAAAGTTTTGTTGGTTATAGCCAAATAAAACCATTTCTTATAAACTGAGGTTTTTTAGATTGTCCATGTTTAAAAGTACATACTAGTACACTTGATCTCTTTGTTTAGGATAATTTTAATCTTTGTCTACACATGTTGCTGGATTTTCCGAAGTTCAGGCATACCTCATTCTGTTATGCTTTGCTTTATTGCACTTCACAGATACCTCGTTTTTTACAAATTTAAGGTTTGTGGCAACCCTGTGTCAAGCAGGACTCTAGGTGCCATTTTTCCAACAGCATTTGCTCACTTTGTGTTTCTGTCACATTTTGGTAATTCTCACAGTATTTCAAACTTTTTCATCATTTTATTTGTTATGGTGATCTGTGATCATTGATCTTTGATGTTACCATTATGATTGTTTTGCCATTTATTAGCAGTAAAATATTTTAAAATTAAGGTATATACATTGTTTTTTTAGAGATAATGCTACTGCACACTTAGTAGCCTACAGTATAGTGTAAACATAACTTTTATATGCACTGAGAAACCAACAGATTCATATGACTTGCTTTATTGTGTATTCTGTTTGTTAGGGTAGTCTGGAATCAAACCTGTAGTATCTCTTAGGTATGCCTGTATGTGCACTTTGTAGATTTGTGCACATTTAATTGAAATTAATTGTAGAATCATTTAATTTGGGGAATGGAAAAGACATTAGGGATTATATAGTCTTACTTTTTTCATTTTACCAGTGAAGCAACTGATGCCCCAATTTGTGACTAATTTCCCAAAGTTTACAAAGCCAGGTGGATTTAGACTAGAACTAAACCTACATCTTGTCTTCCTGGTAACTGATAATGCCAGATTTATTCCATGATAGGGATAAATAAAAGATACTTAATACTTTTTATGCTTTGAGTATTGATCCTTGATGATCCTTGATAATGAATAGTAAAATTAAGCCATTCCATAATGCATTTTTAGCATTGGTATTGGTTTTACCTGTTTTAGAAGGAAATTAACATTTTTTGATTATATATGTGAATCAAGCAATAAATGTTAAACTATATAGTAGAGTCAATTGCGAGTTAATGTGATTTTTTTTTTTTTTTAAGATTAGGATTGTAAGGTCCAAGAGAAATTTACATACTAGTAAGTAAGTGAATAGAAGATTTAGAATTATAACCTAAGGTCTTCGCACCACACAGCTTGTGGGATCTTAGTTTCCTTACCAGGGATTGAACCCAGGCCCAAGGCAGTAAAAGCGCTGCCAGGGAATTCCCTAAAGTATCTCTTCATTTTTAAAAAACAAATGGAAGGAAAATAGATTAATTTAGTATTATGTCCATTACAATAGTAAGAATTGACAAGTGCTCGGAAGCTTAGTTTTTCTGTTTTTGAAAGGTTAAGTGTATGTTATGGTGCCCGTTGGACATACAGTCCCATTTTATAAATATCCATAATTTTCTGGGATCATGGATATTACATTATCCATATGTTTGTTTTCATTTCATATCCTAAGGGTGGAAATGATATGAATAATCCTTTTTTTAAAATTGGGGGCATGAAATTCTTTTTTTTTTTTTTTTTTTTTTTTACATTAAGTAGGTTACTCAGAAATCTTAAAATTAGGAAGGAGTGGTCTGCTATTTAAATTTAATTTTTAAAACCATTATTTGTACCAATAAACAGGACCTCAGATGAAGACTATACACTTTAATTACCTGATTTTCTGTCTTGTTTTTACTGCTATTTTGCCTTCTCTTTTACAAAATTGTTACTATATATGGATTCTGTATTTTTTGTATTCTAATTTGGATCTTAATTCTCATCCCAAATGAGAGATTATCCTAGGACTTAATTATTTTGATTTCTCCTTCTCTGTTTTACAAATTTTTATTTGATTTTTATCATTTTTTTTTACACAACCCAGTGAAGGAAAGAGAAATAATTTTCTGTGTTCCTTAAACCCAGAGATATCAAAGCAGGAAATATCCTTCTGACAGAGCCAGGCCAGGTGAAACTTGCTGACTTTGGATCCGCTTCCATGGCATCTCCTGCCAATTCTTTTGTGGGAACGCCATATTGGTAAGAATAATCTTATCTGGATTTGATCTTCATAATTGATATTGTGTGTGGTTGTGCGTCTTTAAGATGTCTTTTTCCTGAAAATATTATGTTATTTTGGACATTTTAACTTTAAGCATTACAGTTAGTTTCAAATACAGATTTGGAGTGCTCCCCTTACATCCCCCATTTTTAAAATTTGTCCCCCCTACAGTTTCCTTCCTATGATTATCTGCATCATATATTGGGTGTGGGAGTGGAAACATTCAATAAGAATTCAAGTGGGGAAAAGATAGAAATGCTAAGTGGAAATGTGTGTGTTTTCTTTAGATTTATATTTACTATATATCATTGATCTTCAGACTAGGAGTACCTAAAGACTGGTAGTGGACTTGGAGTTCTCTGGGGTTTTTTGTTTTTATTTTTTATTATGGAGAATTTCAAATATAACACTAGACAAAAGTATAATGAACCCTACGAATCATTCATTTAGCCCAGCAACTTTATCCCCATGGCTAGTCCTGCCCTATGCACTCACCTCTCCCTTTGTTCCTCTCCCCTCAGTTATTTTGAAACATTCTAGACATCATCTAATTTTATCCATGAATAATTCATTATTAATGTCAGCAAGTTTGAAGGGAATAATTTTCCAGATCTTCAACTTTCAAATGTATCCTCTTTTTCTATGTATGCTGAGAGCTGTGTCTTAGGCCCACTACGTCATCTTTCTCACCTGCCTTTCAAATCTCCCTTCTCCTGCCTCATAAAAGAAAGGCTTCTAACCCACCCTGAATATTACAGTGATGCATTGCTCTGTGGTGTAAAAGCCTCAAAATAACACCAGAGGAACAATTTGAGAAGATGTAGCATCTGTCAGATATATTGAAGAGTCAGGACAAAACTCTTGGCAAGTCCTTGTACCTTTCCAGTCATCTGCCTTCCATTCCTTTTACCCTTTGCTTTTTCTTTCTCCCCAATTATCTTCCTTCTCTCCTTTTTTTCTAGTGCAGAATTCATAACTGACATGGTTGTCGTGGGGACACATAAACATGTTATTTGCATTGAATTCAGACTTTTTTCTGGCAGAAGGTGATTCTGATTTGACTGATTGATATGACCATGAAGACTGATTTTGCTAACTAGATTATAGGGCAGTGTTTTTAATAAATTGAATGAACTAATTCTGCAACTCCCAAGTTTTTAATATTTTTAAAGCACGTACACAATATACATACATACACTGTGCATTATATCCTTTGCAACTATTAAATTTATAAAATTTACATATCAACTCAAAAGTGTGCAAGAAAAAAAAAGTGTGCAAGGGATACACAGTTTTTATAAATTCATTGCAGGTAAATAAATGAATAAAAAATTTGAAGACCACTGCTCTAGATGACCAAAAATTTCTATGTAAAACCCTAGTTTAGATAGAGTCCCCCCCATAAAAAAGGGTTCTGTGAGTGTATAATATTTCTCAGTGCTTCCCCTCTTTAGATATTAATGATGAATATTAGATATTTAAAAGGCCCTCAAAAGTTCTGCAATAAAAAAACAAATTACTTGTTTAACTTTTCTTGATAATTTCTCAAACATCCTTCAGCATCTTAAAGAACACATTGACAATTGAAAGTTTACAATAAAGTAAACGTATTGGTTAATTTGTATTTAGTGTACTTGGAACACAGGAACTAGGTTCATATTTATATGTCTTTACACAAATGCACATGTGCACGCACACACAAACACACACAGGGATACCTGGTAATACTCTTATTGAAGCCGTCAGTAACTGTTCTAAGTACCTATCTGTGCTTAATACCAAATACATATGAAGTATAAGGTAAAGTATCATCAAGAACCACAGACTCTAGTTGAAGACATGAATTAGTGTTTCATTTTTTGTAGGCTTTTTTGGGTTTTTTTGTTTTGGTTTTTGTGTTTTTTTGGCTGCGCCGAGTGGCATGTGGGATCTTCCCGACCAGGGATCGAACCTGCCACCCCCGCTGCAATGAATGGAAGCGTGGAGTCTTTAACCACTGGACTGCCAGGGAAGTCCTGTGTTTCATTTTATCAACAAGACACCATCGTTGGTTGGTTATAAAGTTGATAATTTTGTGATTGTTTTAGTTGTGAGCTGCCCTAGCCACTTTTATCATGGGACACTATTCTAATTTGAAAGAAAGGCTGACAAGCTATGCTTATTCAGCGTTGGATATTGTGATAGGTACTTCCTGAAATAAATGGAGTGAGTTTGTCATTTCAAGGGAAACAACTGATGGTATTCAATGCCAATGGTAAAATTCCATCTTTCAAGCAAAAATTAGATGGAATCCTGAGACCAAAATGTTTGAGAATCACTGGCCTAAAGGCTATACAGTATTAGAATTTGCAGACTTGAACGGATGCAGAATACAGCCCTCCTCTAGGGCATCCTTCCTTTAGGATGCTGTTATAAGATCATGACACATGGTGAGAATGAGTCTCACACTGTATATGCAAAGGTAAATATTTACCTCACAACCTGTAATACATTTATTTCATATTATAAAAATTCTTAATGTCCAGATATATTGCCTGGAATTCACACCAGGTGTTCTCCATGTAGATAGTCATTACATTTTAAAAGAAAAGTATACATTTTTTTAACTTTAATTTAAATGACATTTTATTTTTTAGGATGGCCCCAGAAGTAATTTTAGCCATGGATGAAGGACAGTATGATGGAAAAGTAGATGTATGGTCTCTTGGTATAACGTGTATTGAACTAGGTAAGCATGTTCTTTATTACTATGTAGTAAAATTTGATCAAAGTTTTACCTCAATTTCTATACCAAATTACAGCTTTTTATTTTTTATGTTGGTTGCTAAGGGGAGCAATATGTTTATTACATAGTTTTCATTTTGGTTATCTGGTAATTTTTATATATATTAGCTTAGGTATATTGTATTTGCTCTGTTAAATTAGGTCTAAAAAAACTTCCACTATAGTATTAATTAAGTTTGAGGTATCTATGTCTTATTATTAATGAGTATTTGTTAAGCACTTGGAATATATATGTGATTACTAGATTTACCATCTATAGATGGTCTCTGAAGCATTTATGAGTTACTTACCTTTACCTAGGATACTTATTACTTTGAGTTAGATTTAAGAATTAGCTGTCAGGCTGCATACATATTGTAGTAGCTTTAATTTTATGCACACATTCTGTTGCTCATAAATTGAACTGTGCTTAAAGCAGCGGACCACCATAACTTCACTAACATTCCCAATGTAAGTGAGCCAGGTGGGTAATTGAACTGTCACTGTAACTGAAGATGATGGCTATCTTCTTGCTCTTGATTCCCCAGGCTTCCCCCCACAAGCCCAATATCCTTTTCTTTTTTCCTTCTTATAAGAGCATTCCATTAAACTTTATTTAAAAACAAGAATATTTAATTGAAGCATTCTAGGAGTGGCCAAGAATTGAAAACAACACATCAAAGTAAAAATCCATGTGTAGGGCTTCCCTGGTGGCACAGTGGTTGAGAGTCCGCCTGCTGATGCAGGGGACACGGGTTTGTGCCCCGGTCTGGGAAGATCCCACATGCCGCGGAGCGGCTGGGCCCGTGAGCCATGGCCGCTGAGCCTGCGCCTCTGGAACCTGTGCTCCGCAACGGGAGAGGTCACAACAGTGAGAGGCCTGTGTACTGCAAAAAAAAAAAAAAAAAAAAATCCATGTGTAATTTTGACAAATCATATTTATTTTAAAGTTTGATAACAGCAGTAAATAGAGATTTGGCGATTACCATAATGCCATTCTCCTCTGATCTCTTCATCTCAGTTTGAGGTTTGCAAAATGTTTCTTCCATTTGAAAGTATCCTTAAGTGTCTTAAATTCTTTTTCTCTTGATTCTTCTTCCTACTGGTAGATCCTAATTACTTTCTTAAGAAACTTGGGTATAAATATAAAAAAGCTGGTTAATATATTCTGCCCATGGGTTATTTTTACACTCTTATGCTGGCTGATGCATATATGTGCCCCTTGGTGATAGCGAAATTGCATTAATGGTCCTGTTAGGTATCATTGATATATTTTAATATTTATCTGATTAGAAAGTATTCATTGGCTAATTGTACTGCTCGGAAAGAAACCTCTCTAAACTCTGCAGTTTCTGTGAAATGGTTTCTTTTTGCCAGACTTTTCTAGCTTTTTATTGTAGTTCACAAGATAGAATTACTTCACAGTGAGAGTTTTTATGCTTATATAATAAAGCAACTTCAGAAGATGTGACTGCCTTTGGATAATTTCAAATGAGTGAGATGTCTTAAAGAAATTCTTAGAGTTTTAGGCATACATTTGGCATCTTCAACTTTTATAAATAGTCTTTCATAATCACTTTAAAAAATTTTACTTACAAATGTTTTGAATTATGAAGTTTTTCTAAGTTCAGGAACTGTATTTTAAGCCTGCTTTGGGTTCCAAGGGAAAGGTCTAGAGGAGCACAAGCAAATAAAACTGTCTGCATTGGTAGAAATGTTCTGTGTCTCCATGCCTTTTGAGCACTTGAAATGTGGCTAATGTAACTGAGGAACTGAACTTAAAATTGTATTTTTCTTTTTTTTTTAAATATTTATTTATTTAGTTGGTTGTGCCAGGTCTTAGTTGTGGCATGCAGGCTCCTTGTTTCCACGTGTGGGATCTTCGTTGTGGCATGTGGAATCTTTAGTTGTGGCATGTGGTATCTTTAGTTGTGGCATGCAGGATCTTTTAGTTCTGGCATGCGGGAACTAGTTCCCTGACCAGGGATCAAACCCGGGCCCCCTGCATTGGGAGCTCCGAGTCTTAACCACTGGACCACCAGGGAAGTCCCTTAAAATTGTATTTCATTTCAGTAAGTTTACATATAAATAGTCACATGTGGCTGGGGGTACCCTGTTAGACAGTACAGGTCTATAGGCATGCAAATTAGATTTGTAGTCTTGGGAACTAAATCTGTTACATGCTTTTACTTTAAAATAGTTAAAGATAGTGAATTAAAGCAAACTATTTTCTCATAGCTTGGTTATGTCTTATGACCAAGAAATCTTAAAGAAAAGATCCCTGGTTTGTTGTTTTCAGGAATGATTGTACAATCGTGTTTATAAAAATAAATTTACCACTTTTTTCTGATTATAAAAGTGTATATTGAGGATGTAAAATTTCAGAACTTTAAAAGGAGTAAAAGGAAAATAAATCAAAATAAATATAACTACAGTAATTTGTTAATGTGTACACAGGATAGAAAGATGTAAACTGTGACATCAAAAACATAAATCAGTGGCGCACCTTGCAGCTATGGCGGCCTTGTGGTGGTGCTGTCCATTCAGCCGCTGGTGGTGGTGGCGACTTCCTCTCAGGAAGTCCGATCTCCACCTCCTGCTCCCACCACGCTTGCTCGGTGGCGGCAGAGGCAGCGGTTGTCCCTGCCTCTCTGCCTCCTCCACCTTGGCCTATCCACCAGCTGGCATTGGCGGGGAGGGAGACGGTAGTTGTAGATGGCCACCCCTGCCTCAGAGAAGATACCACATTGAATGAGCAAAGAATGAACTTTTTACAGATACCTTTTATAAAAGGCTTATAAGGAATAGTGCCATAATTTGAATCACAATGGATTTCACATTATGAGGTGAATGGGAGTGAAGTATTGGACAAAAATAGATTTTTTAATCTCTACATCATGGTTTTTAGCTCCTCAGTTGTTGCACAGTCTCACTATTTGGGGAAAGTTCATGCTAAAAAACTGAAGTAATTAATGGGTGAATATGATCAAATTTCTCCACCAAGTTCTCAACCTGATAAGCAGAATCCTTTGTCAACCTAATGAAGTATTCAAGGAAGACATCTGACTCTTTTCAAGATGAACTTGAAGATTATATCAAAGTGCAGAAAGCCAGAGGCTTAGAGCCAAAGACTTGTTTCAGAAAGGTGAGAGGATTATTTGGAAACCTGTGGATACAAATAAGAGGTTAATTCTAGACCCAGGTGTAGAATGTTTGATCAAAGACTCCCTTATGAACCCGTCCAGACCTACCGAAGACCGTGCAATATTTCACAAGCAGTGGAGAAGCGGTTACCTCAGTGACTATCAGCTCATGACAGCAGGCTGAGACTGGACTCCCTGAACTACTGTCAATTCACCAGGGACTGTTTCTCAGGAAAACCAGTATCCCTGAACTTTAGTCAACAAGAGTAAAACTGTGGCTCATACAGTGTAGGATCTGGAGTTTACAGGCACCTCTCCTCAGAAAACAGTGCCAGTGCCCATCAAGCTAGTTATAAACAGATACATCAGAAGAGAGAAAGATACCCAGAGGAAGGCCAGGAAAAACCAGAGGAGGAGTGGCCCAAGCATAAGAGGAAGAAAGCTTATGAGGAAATAGATTTAGACAAACACAAGAGCATCCAAAGAAACAGAGGTGAAAACAGTCAGAGTCAGTACAGAAAAGCTTAAGAACCGAAAGGAGAAAAAAAGCTGAGGTGTAGCCTCTAAGAAAGAGGAACATAAGCGTAGAAAAGAGAAAAAGGAACAAGGGAAAGAAAGGACAGAAGAGGAGATGCTTTGGGACCAGTCTGCCCTTGGATTTTGAAGCTCTTGCATTGGTTCTCCTGAGGTTAAACTGAAGAAATAGTTAAGGAGCTTGGTTTTATGATGTCTATGTTCATATCGCTCTTTTCATGTGAACAGGTACAAAGGCTAAGTGAACAGAAAACATTTAGTGTGCTTGCTCTCCAAAATGGAAATTACTTTTCTGCTCCTAAAATCATTACTACATTTTTCTTATACATAATGTAATTTCCCTTGATGAGGGTGGCTCTGCTTTTATTCATCAAATTGCTATGATGGTGGAAGTATTTTTCCCTTGGGAGGTCATTTATTTTAAATTGGAGGATTAATAGGCTTTATAGAATCTGTTTCTTGATTGGGTGTTAGTTTGGGGTGGGTGTTTTTATATTCATTAGTTTTCTCTGTGAAGCAGTTTACATTGATATTTTTTTTCCTTCATTAAATCTAACTTGCTATAGATGTTCTAGATTGGAAAGTGGAAAATGACATACATTATATAATAAGCTTAAGTTACATACAGTTTTAAATGTTTCAAAAAGTCTTAATACAAAATCAGTTTATATTCTGGAAATGTTTATAATATAATAAAGTTCTAATTTCTACGAAAAAAAACATAAATCAAAACCAACAAGCGAAAGATAAAACATGGTGGTGGGGAGTAAAAATGTAGAGCTTTTTTTTTGCGGTACGTGGGCCTCTCACTGTTGTGGCCTCTAGCATCGCGGAGCACAGGCTCCGGACTCGCAGGCTCAGCGGCCATGGCTCACGGGCCCAGCTGCTCCGCGGCATGTGGGATCTTCCCAGAGCAGGGCACAAACCCGCGTCCCCTGCATCGGCAGGCGGACTCTCAACCACTGCGCCACCAGGGAAGCCCTGCGTAGAGCTTTTTTTAAACTTAAGTTGTTATCAACTTAAAATAGACTATTATAAATATGTTGTTTTATATATTTTGTAAGCTTCATATCAATCACAAAGCAAAACCTCTAGTAGATACACAAAAGATATAGAGAAAGGAATCCAAACGTAACACTAAAGATAGTCATCAATTCACAAAGGAAGAGAGTGAGAGGAGAAGAAAGGAACAAAGGAATTACGAAACAGCCAGAAACCAATAAACAAAATGGCAATGAGTACATATATTTATCAATAATTACTTTAATTGTAAGTGAACTAAATTCTCCAATCAAAAGAAATGGAATGACTAAATGGATAAAAAAACAAAACCCATCTGTATGTTGCTTACAAGAGAGTCACTTCAGATATAAGGACACATAGAGACTGAAAGTGAGGAATGGAAAAAGATATTCCATATAAATGGAAACCAAAAGAAAGCTAGGGTAGCTATAGTTTTGTCAGACAAAATAGACTTAAAAAAAAGACTGTAATAAAAGACAAAGAAAGGCATTACATAATGATTAAAGAAGTCAGTTCAGCAAGAGAATATACCTTTTGTAAATATTTATGCACCCAACATAAGATCACCTAAATATATAAAACAACATAAACAGACCTAAAGGGAGAAATCGACAGCAATACAATAATAGTAGGGGACTTTAATACCCCGTGTTCATCAGTGACTAGATCACAGACAAAAAGTCAATATGCAACATTGACCTTAAATGACACATTAGACCAAATGGACTTAACAGACACACTCAGAACATTTCATCTCAAAGCAACAGAAAACACGTATTTCTTAAGCGCATACAGAATGTTCTCCAGGATAGATCTTATGTTAGGCCACAAAACAAGTCTTAATAAATTTAAGAAGATTAAAATCACATCAACCTTCTTTCCCAACCACAGTCATATGAAACTTGAAATCAGTTATAAGAAGAAAACTGGAACATTCACAGATATATGGAGATTAAACAGAACAGTACTGAACACTCAATGGGTCAAAGAAGAAATCGAAAAATATCTCAAGACAAATGAAAATACCTGGGACTTCCCTGGTGGTCCAGTGGTAAAGAATCCACTTTCCGGGCTTCCCTGGTGGCGCAGTGGTTGAGAGTCCGCCTGCCGATGCAGGGGACACGGGTTCGTGCCCCGGTCTGGGAGGATCCCACGTGCCGCGGAGCGGCTGGGCCCGTGAGCCATGGCCGCTGAGCCTGCGCGTCCGGAGCCTGTCCTCCGCAGCGGGAGAGGCCACAGCAGTGAGAGGCCCGCGTAACGCATTAAAAAAAAAAAAAAAAAAAAAAAAAAAAAAAAAAAAAAAAAAAAAAGAATCCACTTTCCAATGCAGGGGACGTGGGTAAGATCCCTGGGCAGGAAGATCCCACATGCTGCGGCGCAACTAAGCCCATGCGCCGCAACTACTGAGCCTGTGCTCTAGAGCCCGTGAGCCACAACTACTGAGCCCACGTGCCACAACTGCTGAAGCCCGCACGCCTAGAGCCTGTGCTCTGAAACAAGAGAAGCCACCGCAGTGAGAAGCCCGCACACCACAATGAAGAGTAGCCCCCGCTCACCGCAACTAGAGAGAAAAGCCCACACGCAGCAATGAAGACCCAACGCAGCCAAAATATTTTTTTTAAGTTTTTTTTTTTTAATTATTAGAATCGCATCAAACTTCCTTTCCAACCACAGTCGTATGAAACTTGAAATCAATTATAAGGAGAAAACTGATATATGGAGAGTAAACAAGATGGTACTGAGCACTCAGTGGGTCAAAGAAGAAATCAAAAAATATCTCAAGACAAATGAAAATAGAAGTACAACATACTAAAACATATGGGATTAAGCAGGGACTTCCTTCATGGTCCAGTGGTGAAGAACCCTCCTTCTAGTTGTAGGGGACGCCGGTTTGATCCCTGGTCAGGGAACTGAGATCCCACATGCCTTGGGGCAACTAAGCCCGCACACCACAACTACTGAGCTCACGTGCCTCAACGAAAGAGCCCGTGTGCTGCAATCTTCAGAGCCCACGCACCACAACTAGAGAGAGAAAACTCGCACACCACAACTAGAGAGAAGCCCGCACGCCACTGCAACTAGAGAGAAGCCCGTGCGCTGCAACGAAGATCCCACATGCTGTAACTGAGACCCGATGCAGCCCCCAAAAAAACCACTAAGGGACAATGGAAAATCAAAGTAATAAATGGGATTTAAAAAAAAAAACCAACAACGAAACATGGGATGCAGCAAAAGCAGTTCTAGATAACTAATGAGAGCCTGCTGTATAGCATAAGGAACTCTACTCAATACTCTGCAATGGCCTATATGGGAAAAGAATCTAAAAAAAAAAAAAAAACGAGCGGGAGAGGGAGTGGATATACATATATGTATAACAAATTCACTTTGCTCTACACTTCAAACTAACACAACATTGTAAATTAACTATACTCCAATAAAATTTTTTTAAATGATAAAAAAAAGGCAGTTCTAACAGGGAAGCTCATAGTGATAAATGCCTACTTTAATAAACAAGAACAATTTCAAGTAAACAACCTAACTTTCCACCTCAAGGGATTAGTAAAAAAAGAACAAGCTAAGCCCTAAGTTAGTAGAAGGAAGGAAATAAAGATTAGAGCAGAAATAAGTGAAATAGAGACTAAAAAGACAATAGAAAAGAACAGTGAAACTTAAGAGCTGGGTTTTTTTTAAAAAGATAAACAAAATAGACAAATCTTTAGATAGACTTTCCATAAAAGAGAACTCAAATAAAATAAGAGATGAAGGAGACATTATATCTGATAACACAGAAATACTAAAGAATCACAAGAAACTACTATGAACAGTTATACATCAACAAATTGAGCAACCTAACAGAAATGGACAAATTCCTGGAAATATTCAATGTACCAATACTGAATCATGAAGAAACAGAAAATCTAAACAGACTGATTATTAGTAAGGAGATTGAATCAGTAACCAAAAACCTCCCAACAAACAGAAGTCCAGGACCCAATGGCTTCACTGGTGAATTTTACCGAACGTTTAAAGAAGAATTAATACCAGTCATTCTCAAATTCTTCCAAAAAACAGAAGAGGAGAAAACACTACCAAACTTATTTTACAAGGTCAGCATTACTCTGATACCAAAACCAGACAAGGACACTATAAGAAAAGAAAATTACACGCCAATATCCCTGATGAACATAGATGCAAAAATCCTCAACAAAGTAGTAGCAAACAGTATTCAACAATACAGTAAAAGGATCATACCCCATGATAAAGTGGTATTTATTCCAAGGATGTAAGGATGGTTCAAAATGCACAAATCAATCAGTGTGGTACATCACCTTAACAAAATGAAGGATAAAAATCATATGATCATCTCAGTAGATGCAGAAAAAGCTTTTGACGGAATTTAGCATCCATTTATGATAAAAATTCACAACAAAGTGGGTATAGAGGAAACATACCTCAACATAATAAAGACCATATATGACAAGCTCAAAGCTAACATCATACTCAACAGTGAAAAGCTAAGATATTTTCCTCTGAGATCGGGAACAAGAAAAGGATGCCCACTCTTGCCACTTAATATTTAACATAGTATTGGAAGTCCAGATAGGCAAGAAGAAGAAATAAAAGACATCCAGATCAGAAAGGAAGAAGTAAAACTGTCGCTATTTGAAGATGACATGGTATTATATACAGAAAACCCTGAAGATTCCACCAGCAAACTGTTAGAACTAATAAACAAGTTCAGTCAAGTTGCAAGGTACAAAATCAGTATACAAAAATCAGTTGTATTTCTGTACACTAATAACAAACTATAAGAAAGAGAAATTAAGAGAACAATCCCATTTACAATCATATCAAAAAGAATAAAATACCTAGGAATAAATTTAACTGAGAAGGTTAAAGACCTGTAAACTGAAAACTATAAGACTTTGATGAGAGGAATTGAAAAGAACACAAATAAATGGGAAGATATTTTGTGCTCATGGATTGGAAGAATAAATATTGTTAAAATGTCCATATTATCCAAAGCAGCCTACAAATTCAGTGCCATCTCCATCAAAATTCCAATGGCATTTTTCACAGAAATAAAACTTAACAATCCTAAACTTTGTATGGAACCACAGAAGACCCTGAATAGCAAAAGCAATCTTGATAAAGAAGAAGAAAGCTGGAGGCATCATACTTCTGTTTTGAACTGTATTAGAAAACTTTAGTAATCAAAACAATATGATATTGGCATAAGACAAACATATAGATCAATGGAACAGGATAGAGAGCCCAGAAATAAACCCATGCCTATATGGTTAATTAATTTACAGCAACAGGTCAAGTATAGACTATGGGAAAAGGACAGTCTCTTCAGTAAATGGTATTGGGAAAACTGGAAAACCACATGCAAAGAGTGAAAATGGACCAGTATCAGGAATTCCCTGGTGGTCCAGTGGTTAGGACTCAGCACTTTCACTGCCATGGCACGAGTTCAATTTCCTGGTTGGGGAAATAAGATCCTGCAAGCCATATGACATGGCCAAAAAACGAAAAGAAAAGAAAATGGACCACTATCTTATATCATACACAAAAATCAGCTGGTTACATACAGGGGAAATTTATCAAATAAGAAAATATATTAAAGATAATGAGAGTGAGGTTTTTCATTGTCAGAGAGGGGTATTACATATCATAGGAAGAGGATAAGCTGGAATAAATACTATGGTATTGGATTGGATTTGTGATATTATGGTGAACTCAATTGTTCTCAATAAACAAATATAGATGTTTAATGTGCATGTATGCCCTAACTCTATCCACTGAGAGGATCTAAGAACAGTGACACCTCAGTAGCAGTGAGTACATCCGTTGCCATAGTTTCTTGGAGTAGGGAAAGTACAAGATGCTCCTAGAACATCTTAGTGTGCCAGAAAGCAAGGAAGGATCAAGGAGTGATGGGGCCATGTGAAAAAAAATAGAAGCCATCATAAAAAGGTTCTTACTGCTCAAATGTGAGGCAGTTTGAACATCAAAATAAATGATAATAGCAGGTTATAACTTATTAAATAAATAGAAGTCTACAAGTCCATATAATAAAGAATAAAATGAAAGTTTTATGAAAAACAGGATATTTGTATAAGTACTTTCTCACAAAATACTTATTAAAGACAAAAAGAGAAACTACTGTGAAGAAGCCTGGTAGAAACCACCGTAAGTGATCAAAGTGAACACCATCAATAATGGAACCATTTGAACTCATACATCATCTTATAGAATAAATTAGAAAAATATAACGTTTACTTCTGTGATATTCCTGCCAAAGTTGTATAGCCCAAATTTAATTATTAGGACCAAACCAAATTGAGGGATATTTTATACTTCAAAATTGTCAAGGTCATGACTTCAGCTCACCTTAAGAGACTGGAAAAAGAAGAGGAAATTCAACCGAAAATAAGCAGAAGAAAGAGAATAAAATATCAAAGCAGAAATCAGTTAAATAGAAAGCAGAGAAGCAATAGAGAAAATCAGTGAAACCAAAAGCTAGTTGTTTGAGAAAATTAATAAAATTGGTAAACCACTAGCCAGATTGATCAGGAAAAGAAGAGAGAAGACACAATATCAGGAATAAGAGGTGACACCACTACAGATTTTACAGGTATTAAAAGAATTATAGGGACTTCCCTGGTGGTCCAGTGGTAAAGAATCCACCTTCCAGTGCAGGGGGCGCAGGTTCGATGATCCCACATGCCGTGGGGGCAACTAAAACCCATGCGTGACAACTACTGAGCTTGCACACCTCAACGAGAGAGCCCGCGTGCCACAAACTACAGAGCCCCCGCACACCACAACTAGAGAGAGAAAGCCCAAATGCCACAACTAGAGAAGCCTGCACACCACAACGAAGAGCCCATGCGGCAATGAAAGATCCCTCACGCTTTAACGAAGACCACCCCACCCCCCCACCCCCCCCCCCCGCCCCGTGACGCAACTAAGACCCAACGCAGCCAAAAAATAAAGAAAAGAAAGGAGGGAGGGAGGGAAGGAGGAAGGAAGGAAGGAAGGAATTATAAGGAAATACTATGAACAACTTTGTTAATAAATTTAACAAGTTAGATAAAACAGATAATTTCCTTGAAGGATGCAAATGACCAAAGGACACTTTTGCTACAGAGGACATTATTGGGATACTTGATTGAAACTTGAATGGGGTTTGAGGATTTAGATGATAGTCATGTACCAGTATTAATGGTCGGTTTAATGGATGTGTTATGGTTTTTTAGTATGAGAATATGTTTAGGAAATATACACTAAAGTATTTAGGAAGGGTGGGGCATCATGCCAGCAATTTACTGTACATTGACTCACTTGAAAAAGTTCTTTGAACTCTACTTGAAATTTTTTTGCTAAGTTTAAAATTATTTCAAAAAAAAACAAAAAAACTTTAACAATACTTGTATGTCCCTGTATAACAGGCACATATTTTAACAGGAAAGTTTTCTTTCTTTTACAGCGGAAAGGAAGCCTCCTTTATTTAATATGAATGCAATGAGTGCCTTATATCACATAGCCCAAAATGAATCCCCTACACTACAGTCTAATGAATGGTGAGTATTGCTAAGAGATATATTACTCGACATTGTATAAATTAAATGCTTTTTCAAAATGTTATCAAAGTGATTTCATTTCAATTAGGTAAAATGTATTACCTGAAAAGATATTAAAATAGGTTATATCATGTTTATCCTTTATTATGTCTGCTTTCTTAGCATATATATAACTTAGTTCAGAAACAAAGGATAGATGATGCCACATGGAAGCAAAAAGTATTTGCTTTTCACAAAAAAATATATTTAGTTTTTTGAACTTTAGGAACATACATAACCCTGATTATATAATAAATAGCATGATTTAAACATAATATTTTATAACTAAAATATAGATTGCCACAACCTGTAGTGAAGTTCAGTTGGAGAATGGTTTATAATTTATATAGTATAAGACATAGGTAAAATGGTTTGATTTATCAGAATTACCAGATAATTCATAACTTTGGAATCATTCTAATTGTTACTACGACATTTGTTATTCAGACTGCTTAATGTTTTTTTTCTTCTAGTGCTTCCTTGATGTGATAAAATTACATTCATTCATGTAAAAAAGTTTATGGAGAACTGATTGACAGTTTTAGAAAATGAGGATTTTTATCAGAGATAGAAAATTTTACTGGGAAATTAATTCCTCAGGTGTACCTAGCATTTGAAAAATTCCAGGGGTATATGTAGCATATTTAATAAATATTTTTAAAAAGGTAGATGCATAACTTAGCAATACTTTATTTTTTAAGGATTAATTAACACACATTCATAGTTCTTAGTACTTTTGTAGATATACATAGAAGGAATCTTTTGGCTCAGACTTTAGTATTATGGTACATATAAGTAATAAATATATTGAACACAGACTGTCTTCATACTGTGTTTGATACGTTGGGGATTCAAAAAAGAGTTCCTTTTTTGCTTGTAAAGAACTTAAGGTCTTCTTTGAATATTGAGACAAACATCGATGGAGAAATTATTACTGGCTTACTCATTGAACTCTCATCAGTAACACTATATAATAATAATGTGTTAAGACTTCTGATGTTTTAAAAATATATCTAAATTGGTTTTCTGGATTTAATGGAAGTTTTATCCATTTGCTCTAGGACACCAAATACTTAGGTATACAAAATGCTCCCTTCAAAGCAAATGGAGTGATATTCTGAATCACTCTATACAGAAGATGATCCAAGGGGCAAAGAAGAAAGAAAGGTGGCTTATAGAAAGGAAAAAAAATAAAGTTATCTTAGATTTGAATGCCAAAAGGAAAATATTGGCTTTTCTAATTTTCCCTCAATATAGAATGAGTTATGATATTTTAAATGTGGGAGCAGAATTTTAAAATAATCTGTGCAAATTTATCTTCGGAAAATGGTGAAGATTCATTGGTTGCTTTAGATAACTTTTCATAGATATATATGAAATGTATATAGTATCTCCTTTTTTATCATTTCTTTTCCATCCCCCCTCCCACCAGTAGGCACATGCCTTGTTTTGTGGATGTTTTTAAAGGAAATAGCAATATGTTCACTTGATACTTTCCTTTACAATAGGTCTGATTATTTTCGCAACTTTGTAGATTCTTGCCTCCAGAAAATCCCTCAAGATCGCCCTACATCAGAGGAACTTTTAAAGGTCAGTTCAATTATACTCTGTTTTCTACCCCTAAGAAATTATTTAAGAATGTATTTTATTTTTCTCTGATTCTGCATCAGTATTAAGTATTCTCTACTAGTTTTTAATTAAAATGCTAATTTTGTATACTGTTCTCTCTTGAGACTCTTCTTAGATGCTAAATTTTTTCATTTATTTTTTGAACATTGATTAATTGTTTTTACTGTGTCTGGATAGTTATTTGGGATATAGTTAAATATCCAAAATAGTACCAAATGGCTAAATTTTTATATGTGCAATAATATATTCATGAGTTATAATTACAAATTTTAATTCATGTGGAACAATATCATATTTCAAAGTTGGTAAAGCATAGTTTAACTTTGGATCTAATTTTTATATCTACCATACTTTAGTATTTTTCTGTCCTGTATTAAAATAATATGAAAGAAAGAAATTACATGTAATATATTTACAAAAATATTGTGGGAGAAAAGAGATTTTAAAAGAAACTGTTAAAATGGATATCATTTATCCTTTTTGGAAATACATTTTTCTAACTTAGCAATGAAAATATTTTTTAAATCATGTAAATTCTATTCAGTTTTCACTAACTTTCATTGCCTAATTTAAATAAATGATTGGTATATGCTTCCTGTTCTCAAAAATTTTATTTCATTTGGCAGTTGACCATCTTATTAATAGCAGTAATAGTATTGTTGAACTTAATATAGTTCTTAAAACATCTACATAAAGCAATAGTAAGTAGATTTGATTCTCTTTGTGACCCTAAGAAATCTTGTTGATTTTTCACTCTAAAATTTAAGTAGCCTATTTTCATATGAATGTTTTAGAATTTCAGAGGGATTCAGTTTATTTTCACCAACGCACATCAATTAAAGATACAAAGAAATTGAAAGTCTCTTATATATATTCAATAGTATTATTTGCAACTTCAGCATGTAGAAGAGCAGTATAAAGTTTCAGTAATGCTTAGGGAATTTTAGGCAGTAAGCGCACTCATACCGTCAGAAATGAAAGCTTGAATAAATTGGTACTCACAATAGCAACAAAAGGTTTAGTAAAGCTAGGAATTATATTAGTGGAAAATAAGCAAGATCTATATGTAGAAAACTGTCAAACTTAGAAATATTTCTAAGATGTATTATTTATGGGTAAGAAGACTGAATATTGCAAATAGTGGTACATACCAAGCTAAGGCTTAGGAAAAAGGAAGAATGTGATTTGCTTCTTACACTTGTCTAATATAGGTGAAAGAAGCTCTGGGTATAACCCAACCCACCAGGCCTAGGTATTTGGTATTTGGTGATTAGGTCCCAAGTCTGTATATAGTATTCATTTACCTGATCCATAGTGTGTATTGGCACAGCCTTACTGGAAACGATAGGAAGTAGCTATCAAGTGCTTCTTTCCCTTTGGCCTAACGACATTTCTTTCACAATCCATCATAAAGAAAAAATGAATAGAAAAAAGGTGTTTTTTACATATGAAGCTATTTATCTCAGAATTAAAAGTTGGAAATAAACTGTCCAGAATTAGGGTAATGGTTAAATAATTTTGGCATAAAGATTTGATGAAATATTCTGTAGGCATCATGTTTATGAGTTTGAAATAACAATACTTATGATAGTGAAAGTAGAATCAAATATGATATAGTTAGGACTCTGCATAAGAAGAAATAAATTTGGCTAACAAAGAACGTAAAAGTGTTACAAAAATTCAAGGGTATCTCATGAACTCAAGGACAGAAGGTATCTTTCTGCAATCTATATACTAACTGTATCTACAAAACAAAAGTCTATACATAGAAAATTTTTGAAAAGAAAGGTATCAAAATGTAGCAGTGATATTCTAAAGTTGGAATTGTTCTTTCTACTTTTCTTTATTTGATAATGTTAAGCTTTATTAAATGTTAGTGGTAAAAATCACTAATAATGGCTTTTAATCAGCTGCTAGTGTTTTATGAAGAGTATTGTTTATGCAGCATATAAAGAAACCCATAATATCCAGGTTTATATTACACAATTCACCATCAGTAAACGCATTTCTGTTGAAACCTAATAAAACTCAGAACTGACGTGCCTTTTCTGTGAAACCAACAGTTATAAGAATATGTAAACCTTTATTTAGCCTTTGTTTAGGGCTCTAATTGGACTTACCTCTTAGTGTTTAATTAAACCCTTTTATCATTTCAACTCTGCATTTTCAGTTGACCAACAAAAGTATGATGTGCAAAGGTTTTATAAAATGTACGGGGGTAGTTACGTAGGCAGAGAGTGAATATATGTAAATGACAATTTCATAAATATAAGATGTCAGAAATGTAATAGAATTAAATAGCTATAGATTATATGCGTTATCTATCATGATTATTCAGGATAGTATCTCTAGGGTCTAAGAAGGGGTACATTTGTACTAACTGAAAAATATATAGATTTCAACTTGACTTTTACATTCTCTTATCCAGCACATGTTTGTTCTTCGGGAGCGCCCTGAAACGGTGTTAATAGATCTTATTCAGAGGACAAAGGATGCAGTAAGGGAGCTGGACAATCTGCAGTATCGAAAGATGAAGAAACTCCTTTTCCAGGAGGCACATAATGGACCAGCAGTAGAAGCACAGGAAGAAGAAGAGGTAATAATTTAGAAATGATGCAAATATTGAGCTCTCTTCATTGGCTTCTTTACTTATGCAACTTGTCTTTTACATCACGAATCTCTTACATCAGTGGTTCTCAGGTTGTGCTTTCTTAACACTGGTCCTGTAAGATCCCAGGTGGGAAAAAAGGGTTTTGTGTTCTTTAAATCCAGTCCCTTCATAGTGCACATTGGCATACATAGTAAAGCTTCTTTTAACCATGGGAATCATTGAGAAATGAGCAGAATCTCTCTGTATAACCCATGAGATGTGTGGTAAAAATGGATTTCAAAAAGTGTCAAACAGTTTACAGAAAATGCTGTACTTTGGAAATAACCCAAAACTGATAAACTGCCTTTTTCACACAGTTGGTTTGGTTTTTGTTATTTACCTGTTGGTCATTTTTATTTGTTTATTTTTCTGTTAGCAGTTGGTTAACTTCCTGGTCTCACCAAATAAAGGGAATGTCTCATGATACACCTCTGACTTTCTAAAGACTGTGTGCCAAGCAGTGTGCTTGGTGCTTATGTTCAAGAAATCGGAAGAGATACAGATATTTGAACCTAATGCTCTTTTTCCTTAGGAACAAGATCATGGTGTTGGACGGACAGGAACAGTGAATAGTGTTGGAAGTAATCAGTCTATTCCCAGTATGTCCATCAGTGCCAGTAGCCAAAGCAGTAGTGTTAACAGTCTTCCAGATGCCTCGGATGACAAGAGTGAGCTAGACATGATGGAGGGAGACCACACAGTGATGTCTAATAGTTCTGTCATCCATTTAAAACCTGTGAGTATTTGGATTTCAGTGAAAAAAAATTTCAACTTTGGTAAATAATTTTCTTCATCTGATTAGTTTAAGAGGAGTTTTTTTTTTCTGGATTTTTGAATTTTATTTTATTTTTTTATACAGCAGGTTCTTATTAGTCATCAGTTTTATACACATCAGTGTATACATGTCAATTCCAATCGCCCAATTCAGCACACCACCATCCCCACCCCACCCCAGCAGCTTTCCCTCCTTGGTGTCCATACGTTCTCTACATCTGTGTCTCAACTTCTGCCCTGCAAACTGATTCATCTGTACCATTTTTCTAGGTTCCACATACATGTGTTAATATACGATATTTGTTTTTCTCTTTCTGACTTACTTCACTCTGTATGACAGTCTCTAGATCCATCCTCGTCTCAACAAATGACCGAATATCGTTCCTTTTTATGGCTGAGTAATATTCCATTGTATATATGTACCACATCTTCTTTATCCATTCATCTGTCGATGTGCATTTAGGTTGCTTCCATGACGTGGCTGTTGTAAATAGTGCTGCAATGAACATTGGGGTGCATGACTCTTTTTGAATTATGGCTTTCTCAGGGTATATGCCCAGTAGTGGGATTGCTGAGTCATATGGTAATTCTATTTTTAGTTTCCATACAGACACAGAACATATGCTGTTCTCCATAGTGGCTGTATCAATTTACATTCCCACCAACAGTGCAAGAGGGTTCCCTTTTCTCCACACCCTCTCCAGCATTTGTTGTTTGTAGATTTTCTGATGATGCCCATTCTAATTGGTGTGAGGTGATACCTCATTGTAGTTTTGATTTGCATTTCTCTAATAATTAGTGATGTTGAGCAGCTTTTCATGTGCTTCTTCGCCATCTGTATGTCTTCTTTGGAGAAATGTCTATTTAGGTCTTCTGCCCATTTTTGGGTTGGATTGTTTGTTTCTTTAAAATTCAGCTGCATGAGCTGTTTATATATTTTGGAAATTAATCCTTTGTCCATTGATTTGTTTGCAAATATTTTCTCCCATTCTGAGGGTTGTCTTTTCGTCTTGTTTATAGTTTCCTTTGCTGTGCAAAAGCTTTTAAGTTTCATTAGGTCCCATTTGCATTACTCTAGGAGGTGGATCAAAAAAGATCTTGCTGTGATTTATGTCAAAGAGTGTTCTTTATGTTTTCCTCTAAGAGTTTTATAGTATCCAGTCTTACATTTAGGTCTCTAATCCATTTTGAGTTTATTTTTGTGTATGGTGTTAGGTAGTGTTCTAATTTCATTCTTTTACATGTAGCTGTCCAGTTTTCCCAGCACCACTTATTGAAGAGACTGTCTTTTCTCTATTGTATATCCTTGCCTCCTTTGTCATAGATTAGTTGACCGTAAGTGCATGGGTTTATCTCTGGGCTTTCTATCTTGTTCCATTGATCTATGTTTCTGTTTTTGTGCCAGGACCATATTGTCTTGATTACTGTAGCTTTGTAGTATAGTCTGAAGTCAGGAAGTCTGATTCCTCCAGCAAGAGTGGAGTCTATGTTTCCCCCAGTCCTGTCGAAGTCCTGCAGTCAAATCCCACTAGGCTTCAAAGTCTGATTCTCTAGGAATTCCTCCTCCCGTTGCCAGACCCCCAGGTTGGGAACCTGACATGGGGCTCAGACCCTTCCCTCGAGTGGGTGGACTTCTGTGGTAAAAGTGTTCTCCAGTCTGTGAGTCACCCACCCAGCAGTTATGACATTTGATTTTACTATGATTGTGCCCCTCCTACCGTCTCATTGTGGCTTCTTCTTTGTCTTCGGATGTGGGGTGTCTTTTTTGGTGGATTCCTGTGTCTTCCTGTCGATGATTGTCCAGCAGCTAGTTGTGATTCTGGTGTTCTCGCAAGAGGGAGTGAGAGCGTGTCCTTCTACTTCGCCATCTTGGTTCCTAATCCCCTTCGAGATTTTTCTTTTTTTTTCTTTGCTGTTTCAGAAGTTTTGAACAATTTTAGGTAACTTATTTTAGAATGGCAGTAGGCTTGTTAATTCCCAATGTAATGTCTGCATTTGGGAAACTAATGTTTTGAGAATACAAAAAGAATATTTTTAAAAATCTTAGAAGAAGAAATACAGAAATACTATATATAATGTATTATTTGAAGTTACTTAGATGGAAAATAAAGTATTTAAAAATAGTAGATTAAAAAAAACTAGTAGGTTTACTAATGAAATTCATTATAATATAACAGTTGCCTTTGAAGAGTGGGAGAATGGGTTAGGATGGGTGGTGACCAAAAGTGACTTTTGCGTTATCCATAATGTTTACATCTTTAAGATTTAGTGTAATTAAGGAAAAATATAAATTCTGGGTTTAGGAAATACTGGTGTTTAGTATGTTAGTCTTCATACTTTCAAATGCAACATTTTGAATTTTCTTGAAAATATTTGAAGATCAGATATCTCCTTTTAGCAGTTAATAGGAATGCTTCCTTTTAAACTTCACAGCTTAGTGTTACCTAGAAAGTTATTAGGAACAATAGCTAAAAGGTGGAACCAATCCAGGTGTTCCTCAACAGATCAATGGATAAACAAAACCATGGTATATACATACAATGAATATTTTTCAGCTGTAAAAAGGAATGAAATTCTGATACATGCTACAACATTAGTGAACCTTGAAAACATTATGCTAAGTGATATACGTCAGATATAAAAGGACAAATAATGTATAATTCCACTTATATGAACTATCTAGAATAGGCAAATTCATAGAGACAGAAAGTGGATTAGAGGTTACCTGGGGCTGACTGGAGGATGAAATGGAGAATTTTTGCTAATGGATACAGAATTTCCATTCGGGGTGATGGAAAAGTTTGGGAAATAGTGGGGATGGTGGCACAGCATTGAAAATGTAATTAACGCCCCTGAATTGTATACGTAAAAATGGTTAAAATGGAAAAATTTATATTACAAATGTTTTAACACACAGTTTTCAAGAATGATTTAGTTAAGTAGTGTTATTTAGGGAAAAACCATGTTTAATTTTTATATTCTTAGGTAAGAGGATTAGCTGTAAAAAGATTATTCCCACAATTAGTTGGTTGCTAGTTGACTTCCTCTTCAGTTAATGAACTAAGGTATATGTCAAGAAAGACATAAGTTCTCAAAATTTGTATAACTATTTTTTGTTTACTTGGACAAATGGCAGAAGTATTATAAAGATCTTTTTAAGCTATATTATTACTTTTAAAGCCCAAGAGCCTTAGAGTAATTAATTTTATTACTACTGTTTAAAATACTGGCTGCATGCTTTATTATCTTCGTTTTTAAGTTATGTTAAAACTTTTTAATTTTGCATTTAATGACTGTTAATAACTCTAGCCATATACATTTCCTTATCATGAATCTGTGTGCTATTTTATACACTGAGGAAATAATGTCTCCTGATTCAAATTGTGTTGAAAATAAAATGTCAGCATTCCCATTTTTTGTTTTTGCTTTTTAAGATTATGTCTTTGAGATTTATTGATCAAGTTGTGTTTAAACTTTAACTTTCTTGAAAGTTCACCTGAACTGTGTTGGCCTTAGGTAGTAATGTCTGTTTCTTTGCCTAGGAGGAAGAAAATTACAGAGAAGAGGGAGATCCTAGAACAAGGGCATCAGATCCACAATCTCCACCCCAAGTATCTCGTCATAAATCACACTACCGTAATCGAGAACACTTTGCTACTATACGGACGGCATCACTGGTATGTACTACTGCAAATTAGAAATATATTTTTCATGTTGGACCTTGGCACCTATACTCAAGTATAATTATCTCTTTTTTTTTTTTTTATTCGGGGGCAAAACATTTATTTAACATTTAATTACCTCTTATGAGAAAGATATTATACAAAGCACTCTGAGAGATGTGTACACAAATAAGTAATATATTAGAATATATTGAATTAGCTTGAGAGGGCTAAAAGGTACTAAATAGGAATTCAGATTACCTTTGAATCAGGGCATAAAGGGAGTATTTATAAAATAAATCATCTGAGCCTTTAATAATTAGTTGGTTTTAGGCACGGAGGAGAGGAAAAATGTAATTTCCACCTAATAATTGACCAAAATGAGGGAGGGGATGTTTGGGAAATAGCAAGTAATCCAATTTGATGTACTCAAAATGTAGTTCTTCTGATTTTCCAAAGAATAAAAATGGATTATTTGTTCATTACAAGGATGTTGTTATACTGGGGTACTCATAACCCTAATCGGTCAGATATGTAAGTCCAAAACATGATAAAGGATACTTACTAGGGATAGAAAGAAAATACGTTAAGATATCAAAGGGAAAATAGGTTATTAGAAAATATGACAGAAAGAAAAAAATATATGGGAGTTATCTGAATTATCAGCTACATAGCAGATCTTATAAATCCCATGCTGTGGCCCATGAAACTGAATGATGTCTAAGGTCAAGAACACCATCCCCTACCATAAGTCAAGTCATTCCTACTATTCTACAACATGTAAATAATTCTTTGAACAGAGCAAGTAGCAAACAATGATTGCTTAATTTTTTCATGACTATTTTAATAAATACCTGGACAGGGGCCAGCTTGTGGGAAAACATCTTTGTGACTGGGCACATATTAAGTGTTTCCCAAGCAAGCCTTCTGTCTCAAATTTTGGCTCCCTCAAATTAATTAAGGACACTATTTATTTATTTAGTCAGTTAATTAGTTAGTTAGTTAGTTAGTTGTGCTGCGCTGCGTGACTTGCGGATGTTAATTCTCCAACCAGGAGTCCTAACCACTGGACCACCAGGGAGTTCCGTAAGGACAGTCTTAAAAAGTTATGGCTTTAGGGCTTCCCTGGCGGCGCAGTGGTTGAGAATCCGCCTGCCAGTGCAGGGGACACAGGTTCGAGCCCTGATCCGGGAAGATCCCACATGCCGTGGAGCAACTAAGCCCCTGCGCCACAACTACTGAGCCTGTGAGCCACAACGCCTGAGCCTGTGTGCTGCAACTACTGAAGCCTGCGTGCCTAGAGCCTGTGCTCTGCAACAAGAGAAGCCACTGCAATGAGAAGCCCTCATACCAAAACAAAGAGTAGCCCCGCTCACCACAAGTAGAGAAAGCCTGTGCGCAGCAACAAAGACCCAACACAGCCAAAAATAAATAAATTTAAAAAAAAAAGTTTTAGAAAACTTAAGATCCATATCCTTAAACCTAGTAAGTCCATTTATTTCAAGTAAAACATTCAGAGAGTACGTATATTTGTGTACAAAGATATGAGTAACTGTATTATTCAATATGATTACCACGTACCATAACTCAGGCTGACTTACGCCTTGGATATTTTTCATACAATAAAATGCGTAGATCTTAGGTATTCAATTTGAAGTATTTTTAGTGGTACACATTATGTTAACTATTGACTAAAAAAAAAAAATTTAAATTTATTGTCATCCCACAAAGTTCCCTCATACCCCTCTTTAGTCAAGTCTCCACTCATGACCACCACTTTCTGTTTCTTCACTATTGTTAGTTCTAACTGTTTTTGGATTTTATATAGGTGGAATCACACAGAATGTACTCTTTTGTGCCTGGCTTATTTTGCTCAGCTTAATGTTTTTGAGATTCATCTATATTGTGTTCATCAAAGTTCATTCTTTTTTATTACTGTAAATATATTTCCATTGTGTGAATATACCACAGTTTTTTAATCCATTCTTCTATTGAGGAACACTTGGTTTGATTCTTATTTGGGGCTATTACACATAAGATTGTTATAAGCATTCTTATTACAAGCCTTTATGTGAACATTATGTTTTAATTTCTTTTTGGTAAATACCTAAGAGTAGAATTGCTGAGTCATGGGGTATATATATGTTTAACTTCCTCTGTCAAAAAGTTTTCCAGGGCTTCCCTGGTGGCGCAGTGGTTGAGAGTCTGCCTGCCGATGCAGGGGACACGGGTTCATGCCCCAGCCCGAGGATCCCACATGCTGCGGAGCGGCTGGGCCCGTGAGCCATGGCCGCTGAGCCTGCGCGTCCGGAGCCTGTGCTCCACGGCGGGAGAGGCCACAACAGTGAGGGGCCCGCGTACCGCAAAAAAAAAAAAAAAGTTTTCCTAAATGGTTGTACCATTTCACATGCCTATCAGCAATGTGTAAGAGTTCCAGTTGATCTATATCTGCTCCAGCATTTGGTGTTGTCACTTTTTTTAGCCATTGTAGTGGGTGTGAAATGGAATCTCATAGTGGATTTTTTTGTTTGTTTTTTGCATTTCCCTGTGACTAAAGATGTCACCATAATAAGCACCTTTTCATGTGCTTATTGTCTGTTTATATATCTTCTTTAGTGAAGTGTCTCTTCAACTCTTTTGCCTGGTTTCTTATTCAGATGTTCACATTATAATATTGATTTGTACGAGTTCTTTGTATAGTCTGGATACAAGTATTATATCTCATATATATCTTGCAAATGTTTTCTCTTCATCTGTGGTTTACCTAGTCTTTTTTTTACTGTTGTCTTGATGAGAGGTTAAAATTATTTAGTTTTAAATTCCAATTTAAACAACCAAATTAAAACATAGGTAAAGGACTTGAATAAACATTTCTGCAAAGAATGTATACAAGTCGCTAACAAGCATATGAAAGGTGCTCAATATCATTAGTCATTTGGGAAATGCAAATCAAAACCACAAAGAGGTACCACCTCACATCCACTAGGATGGCTATTTTTTTAAAAAAAGAGGGCCTTCCCTGGTGGCACAGTGGTTAAGAATCCGCCTGCAAATGTAGGGGACATGGGTTTGAGCCCTGGTGCGGGGAGATCCCACATGCTGCAGAGCAACTAAGCCCGTGTGCCACAACTACTGAGCCTGTGCTCTAGAGCCCATGAGCCATAGCTACTGAGCCTGCATGCTGCAATTATTTAAGCCCGCACGCCTAGAGCCCATGCTCCACAGCAAGAGAAGCCACTGCAGTGAGAAGCCTGTGCACCACAAGAAAGAGTAGCCCCCACTTGCTGCAACTAGAGAAAGCCTGCGTGCAGCAACGAAGACCCAATGCAGCCCAAAATAAATAAATAAATAAATTTAAAAAAATAATAATAATGCTGCGGTAAACAGGAAGGTACAAATATCTTTTAAAAAAAAGAGGGCTTCCCTGGTGGCACAGTGGTTGAGAGTCCGCCTGCCGATGCAGGGGACACTGGTTTGTGCCCAGGTCCGGGAGGATCCCACGTGCCACGGAGCGGCTGGGCCCATGAGCCATGGCTGCTGAGCCTGCGCATTCGGAGCCTGTGCTCCACAACGGGAGAGGCCACAGCAGTGAGAGGCCCGCATACTGCAAAAAAAAAAAAAAAAAAGGAAAGGGCTTCCCTGGTGGCACAGTGGTTGAGAGTCCGCCTGCTGATGCAGGGGACGCGGGTTCGTACCCTGGTCTGGGAGGATCCCACATGCTGCAGAGCGGCTGGGCCCGTGAGCCATGGCCACTGAGCCTGTGCATCTGGAGCCTGTGCTCTGCAATGGGAGAGGCCACAACGGTGAGGGGCCCGTGTACCACAAAAAAAAAGAAATATAAAAAATTTTTAAAATAAATAAAAATAAATTTAAAAAGGAAAAGAAAAGGAAAAAAACCAAAATAACAAGTGTTGGAGAGAGTGCAGAGAAATTGGAACTCCTGTATATTGCTGGTAGGAATGTAAAATGGTTCAGCTGCTGTGGAAAACAGTTGATGATGCCTCAAAAAGTTAAACATAGATTTACCACATGACCCAGCTGTTCTACTCCTAGGTATATACCCAAAAGAATTGAAAACAGTTACTCAAACAAGTACACTACACACATGTTCACAGCAGCACTATTCACAATACCCAAAAAGTGGAAACAACACAGATATTAATATTCATGAGTGGATGAATGGATAAACAAATTATGGTATATGCAAACAATGGAATATTATTTAGCTATAAAAAGGAATGAAATACTGATACATGCTATATACAACATGGATGAACCTTGAAAACATGCTAAATTAAAGAAGCCAGACACAAAAGGTCACATATTATATGATGCTATTTATATGAAATATCCAGAGTAGATAAATCCATAGAGACAGAAAACAGGTTGGTGGTTACCAAAAGGGGAGAATGGGGAGCAGCTGCATAACAGCTGTCTTTTAAGTATATAGAGGTGGTGGTTGCCTAACATTGTGAATATACTAAATGCTGCTGGGTTGTTCACTTTAAAATGATTAATTTTATATTATGTGAGTTTCACCTCAATTAAAAAATTCAGTTTATACATTTTTGTCTTTATAGTCAGTGCTTTTTGTGTCCTGCCCAAGAAATATTTGCCTGCGCTATGGTCATGAAGATATTTTGGGGTTTTTTTTCCTACTTTATGATTCTGGATTTTGTGTTTATGTCAAATCATTCTCAATTTTTGTATATAGAGTGATACAGAAGTCAAGATTTTTGTTTTTGCTTTTATATACAGAGAACCAGTTGCTTCTGCAGAATTTGATGATAACACATTTTTTCCTCTTTGAATTGACTTTTTGGTGGAAAATCAATTGACTAAATATATTTGGGTCTATTTCTAGATTTTATTCTGTTCCTTTGATCTGTTCAGCCTATTCTTCCACCAATTCCACATTGTTTGGATTACTGAAATGTGTGTCTTCCAACTTTTTTTCCCTCAAGATTGTTTTGGCTATTGTAGGTCCTTTACATTCCAATATAAATTTTAGAACCAGCGTGTCTATTTCTTTAGGAGACCGCCTGGAAATTTAATTGGAAACTGCTCACTGGAATCTCTTACAGTGATTGTCTACTTGGCTAAGTAGTAGAGTGCTCTAAAATGCTTCTGAAATAAAAATGTTTTACTTAATTTTATTCTTTTCTCTCCATTGTTTGTGTGTCTAGGTTACAAGGCAAATGCAAGAACATGAGCAGGACTCTGAGCTTAGAGAACAAATGTCTGGCTATAAGAGAATGAGGCGGCAACATCAAAAGCAGCTGATGACTCTGGAAAATAAGTTAAAGGCTGAGATGGATGAACATCGCCTCAGATTAGACAAAGATCTTGAAACACAACGTAACAATTTTGCTGCAGAAATGGAGAAACTTATCAAGAAACATCAGGCCGCTATGGAAAAAGAGGTGGCCAATTCAGTATTACTAATTTATTTACTCTAGATTGTAACCATCTCTGAATTAACCAAGATGGTATTTTGATGTTAGGATATATCTTCCCCAGAACCAAGCAGATCAGTTGGGGAAAAGAAGAAACATTTATATAAATTGTGTAATATTAAGTACTGAGTCTGGAAAGCAACAGATGTGGGATTATTTCCTGACACTGATAGTTTTATAGTATCACAGTGGGTAAATCATGCAACCATTCTAGGCCCTAGGTACCCTGATTATCTGAGGAGTTTGTTAATCACCTATCAATAGGTGATTTAGGTCTCGAAAAATCATTCATGATTCTCTTCTCTGTGATTTTTGGAGACCTATCTTAAATTTATAGCAGCATTTTAATATCAGAGAATAATTGAAGATTACAGAGAATGTTAGAGATAATAAAAGAGGTTCAGATTAAGATTTAGCCCATTTGTGGTTTTTTTTAATATTTATTTATTTATGGCTGCATTGGGTCTTCATTGCTGAACACAGGCTTTCTCTAATTGCAGCAAGCGGGGGCTACTCTTTGTTGCAGTTCAGGGCTTCTCGTTGCAGAGCACGGGCTCTAGGCGTGCGGGTTTCAGTAGTTGTGGCACACAGGCTCAGTAGTTGTGGTTCGCAGGCTCTAGAGCTCAGGCTCAGTGGTTGTGGCACACAGGCTTCGTTGCTCTGTGGCATGTGAGATCTTCCCAGACCAGGGCTTGAACCCGTGTCCCCTGCATTGGCAGGCGGATTCTTAACCACTGCGCCACTAGGGAAGTCCCAGCCCATTTGTTTTTTGGTGTTTTTTTTCATTTTTGGCTGTGTTGGGTCTTGGTTGCGGCACGTGGGATCTTTCGTTGTGGCGCCCGAGTCTTCGTTGCGGCTCACCGGCTTCTGTCTGGTTGTGGCACATGGGCTCCAGGGTGCATGGGCTCTGTAGTTGTGGCACGTGGGCTCCAGAGCCCATGGACTCTGTAGTTTGCCATACGCGGGCTCTCTAGTGGAGGCACGTGGACTTAGTTGCCTTGCAGCATGTGGGATCTTAGTTCCCCAACCAGGGGTTGAACCTGCGTCCCCTGCATTGGAAGGCCGATTCTTAACCACTGGACAACCAGGGAAGTCCCAGCCCATTTGTTTTTTTACAAATAAGTGTCATTTTACTATATGATTTAAGTATCTTTTTTTAGGATTCTTGTTACGTGAGACCTTTTCTTTTAATGTTTTTGATGTCCCATCAGTTAAATTTTATTTTGATAGTCACACTTGTCAGGTAAAATGTAAGCTTCTCTGTAAATTCACACAATATCTAGAAATGTGTCTGGCTTGTCCACATTGAGGCATTATTTATTATAGTTACCCTGTTCAGCCTTTCCCCCTAAAATAGAAGAACTACTCTCTCATAATAGAGAATTTGGCAAAATAATTTACAGAGTAAGTAATTATTTGCTTTTGAAGTAATTTGATGAAAGAATGTATAGATATTTAGAATCCTGTTGGACATTGGGTAGTATTTTTAATAACTCGGGAAGAGGTAGATACATATTTAGAAAAGCAAATCATGAAACAGGATGTGCAATATGATTACAGATTTATTTAAAATGTATGTATGCATAGAAGTAAATAGGGTGTGCACCAAAATGTTTATATTGGTTATCTCCGGGTGGTAAAATCATACAAGATTTTTTTGTGTTTTCCTGTATTTCCTAAATGATCTACAATGAATATGCATTGCCTGTATAATCAAAAATAAAACAGTATGATATGTATCTAATATTTAACATTTTCATATTACTTAATATATAAGTTAAAGGTCAGGGTTTTGGGGCTTCCCTGGTGGCACAGTGGTTGAGAGTCCACCTGCTGATGCAGGGGACACGGGTTCGTGCCCTGGTCTGGGAAGATCCCATATGCCGCGGAGCGGCTAGGCCCGTGAGCCATGGCCGCTGAGCCTGAGTGTCCAGAGCCTGTGCTCCGCAACGGGAGAGGCCACAGCAGTGAGAGGCCCGCGTACCGCAAAAAAAAAAAAAAGGGTCAGGGTTTAATTTGAAGAGGAGTATATTACATTATTTAATATACAAATCAATCTAGATAAAAGGTCATGACTTAATTATATTTGTGGATAGATATATATTTGTTTTATTTTCTTGGGGGAGGACGTGTAAAATTTTTAAAAAGGTGAAAACATTTTGATTCTGTAAAAGATCAGCATATTAAAGATGAGTTCCATTTTACTGGTTCTCTGAAATTCAAATAATAAGATGCTGAGTAATTGGTATTGGTAATGCTTATACTGATTTTATGTTCTTAAGGGTAAAAATATCCTTAGTGGTATATATTAAACTGTTGTTTTGAATCTACTTAACTAATTTGATCCATTTTTTAAATTTCCCATAGGCTAAAGTGATGGCCAATGAAGAGAAAAAGTTTCAGCAACATATTCAGGCCCAACAGAAGAAAGAACTAAACAGCTTTTTGGAGTCCCAGAAAAGAGAATATAAACTTCGAAAAGAACAGCTTAAGGAGGTATCTATTTTATAAAAATTTTCACGCCAGTTGTCTCCTTATTGATTTTATCTATTGATGTTGATTGACTCATAGAACCATTAGGATAAATTCTTCTTTTGTTGTTTGTGGCCACTAAATGTTTACCAGTTTAAATGAAGGCAAACTTTAATCAGTTATTCTTCAACAGTTACTCTTCAACAGATATCTTCAATTGAGTAGGATCTAAAAAGAATCATTTCCTAAAAATATAAATTATTTTATTTATAATAGTTTTCGTATGCACTTACTAAATAACTGACGAGAAATAAAATACTTGAGCTGTGATCGATGTGGAAGCAACTTAAGGGCGGCTGGCCTGGGCTCAGGGCTAGAATCCCTGAGGACCCAGGAAAGGACAAGGAGGCGGGTGGCAGGCTCCCCAAGGACGGGTCTGAAATCATCAGGATCTAGACGGGTATTGGGCTTCAGGACATTTATTTCATGTCCCTCCGTACAGGCCCTGGGGCCAGGTGTGGGGGCAAGAGACCAGGCAGGGGTAGCAATAAAAAATGCGGACAGACAGAGCTCCCCTTGAGACAGATGAGATTAAAGGTTACAGGGGAGCCACAATGCCGAGGTGGGTCACTGGCAGGGCGGGGACAGCTGAGAGAGGGAGGGTGAGGCCAGGCCCTCATTGTCACCTGCAACATCCCTTTCCTGCCCCAGCCGCCGCTACTTTGGGGAGGAAGGGAGTCCCCCCCAAAATATACTTGAGCTGTGAAAGGAAGCCACACATTTCTTTTTCTAAAAGTAGACCATACCAGGCTTCCCTGGTGGCTCATGGTTAAGAATACGCCTGCTAGTGCAGGGGACACAGGTTCGAGCCTTGCTTCGGGAACATCCCACATGCCGTGGAGCAGCTAAGCCTGTGTGCCACAACTACTGAGCCTGTGCGCCACAACTACTGAGCCTGTGTGCTGCAACTACTGAAGCCCACGCGCCTAGAGCCCATGCTCTGCAAGGAGAAGCCACCGCAGTGAGAAGCCCGTGTACCGCAACAAAGAGTAGCCCCTGCTTGCCTCAACTAGAGAAAGCCTGCGTGCAACAACGAAGACCCATTGCAGCCAAAAATAAATAAATAAATATGTTTTTAAAAAAAGAAAAAATTAGACCATACCTTCTTACTTTTGGCTCAGAAGATTACAATAATTTGTTCATAGAGTAAGGATAAGAGGCATATTTGCTCATCACATTTTCTTTAATAGCAAAACATGCTGATTATTTATGATTCCACGATTTCATATTTATTTGCTCTCCATGTGCTGCATTTTTGAACTTCTTTTAAAAGCAGATGTAGTCTGACTTTGAAGAACACCTTGATTGTTCCAAGGCAGTTTGTGAAAGGGGGTAACTATTCAGGATAGTAGTCAGGAGAGAGAAATGATATGTCTCAATTTAGACCCCCTTTTACAGACTGATTGACTGAAATTTTTAGTCCATGTAATTAATTATTAGGGCACTGATAAATTAATTGGTCTTGATAAAATAATAGTAATCTCTTTGCTAGTAATGCTTTTGTTTGTGTAGGAATTTATAGTCACTTATTTAAATGTTATTATGGACATATTGTTGGCACAAAAGCTTGCTCTATCTACGCTGCCAACTGAGCTTCATTGAAAAGATTTTTCTAACTCTAAAGGGTATAACCTGTAATATATTCCTGTGACTGTAATACAAAAGCCAAACTCTATATTGGCACATTGGGTTTGAAAAGACTGTAAATAGGTCCCCAACTGTAAATAAATATCCAACAAAATGCAGTTTTACAGATCCGTTTCCCAGTGAAATGAGATTTTAGTTTTATGGGTGCATTGCTTTAGGTAATCCTTTAAGCATATAACAGGTGGTCCAGCTAATAAATTCGTTTTCTTTTAGAAGCCAAATTAGTGTGTATTTATGTGTGTGAGTTCATTTAAAACAATCATTTTTAGCATAGAGGAAGGGATATACTAGAATCTTAGTGGATAAGTTCCCTGGCAAAAGATTTTGAAAAATATACCCAGGTGATTATTTATGTGCCCTTTCTCTTCCCATAGTGTGTGTACACATATACCCTTAAGTTCAGAACTACTAAAATTTTTTTTATGTGTTTGTATATCTTATGAACTAAAGTTATAAAGAACTGATCTCTTTCTTGAAAACCAGGGGAAGGACCATAAAGTTAGCAGTCTTTGAAAAATTATCTTATACCTAGGAAAGATGGCTTATTTATATACTGTGCAACATTGTTGCTTTTTAGGTTGAAGATATATTAGTATTAATTATCATCCTAGAGTTTGCCTCATTGAGTGCATTGTCAGTGTTCTCATCTGGCCCAATATAAATGCATTTTCATTTAGATAGTTTGTAAGATAATATATATATATTTTTGAAGTATAGTTGATTTACAATGTTGTGTTAATTTCTGCTGTACAGCAGAGTGACTCAGTTCTACATATGTATATTCTTTCTCATATTCTTTTCCATTATGGTTTATCACAGGATATTGAATATGGTTCACTGTGCTATGCAGTAGGACCTTGTTGTTTGTCCATCCTATATATAATAGTTTGTATCTACTAACCCCAAACTCCCAGTCCTTCCCTCCCCACCACCACCAGCAAGTCTGTTCTCTATACCTGGGAATCTGTTTCTGTTTGTAGATAACGTTCATTTGTGTCATATTTTAGATTCCATATATAAGTGATATCATATAGTATTTGTCTTTCTCTTTTTGACTTACTTTGCTTAGTATGATAATCTCTGAGTCCATCCATGTCCTGCTGAAGGCATTATTTCATTTTTTTATGGCTGAGTAGTATTCCATTGTATATATGTACCACATGTAAGGTAATATTTTATTTTCACTTTTATTATTTTTTTATTGGAGTATAATTGCTTTACAATGTTGTGTTAGTTTCTGCTGTACAGTGAAGTGAATCAGTTATATGTATACCTACATCCCCTCCCTCTTGGACCTCCCTCCCACCTCCGCCCCCCACATCTCCCCCATCTAGGTTTTCACAGAGCACCGAGCTGAGTTTCCTGTGCTTCATAGCATGTTCCCCACTAGCTCTCTATTTTACACATGATGGTGTATATATGTTAATCCTAATCTCCGAATTCTTCCTACCCTCCCCTTCCCCCTCCTTGTGTCCACAGGACCATGGAAAGTGATATTTTAAATGCTATAGAAAAGCACTGGTTTTGATTTGTTTCGTTAAATACGATTCATAAAAAGGGTTTCTATTCTCCCATGGTTTTGTTGATTTTCCATTTAATTTCTAAGTCTTTTATACTGAGTCTATCCATAATTTTGCCAAAAACTTAATATTTAGAATGTCAGAAACCAAGAAGTGACACATTAGATGTATATTTGCCCTAATATTAATTCATATAAATAATTTTTACCTGAAAGCACTGCCTTATGTCTCTTCTTGGGAAGCATTTAAAGAATGATGTGTTTTACTTCATTTACCAATATTGTGTTCTTTTAAAGCTAGTAACCATCATAAACGTAGCTGTGTAAAGCTAAAAGGTATGCATGTTTTCTAGCATACATTTCTCTCTCCTGTCCTACTTCACCGGTTAACTCAAGAAAAGGAAAATATTACCTACCTCCTTAAGGTCATTGCCCTGCCTTGAGCATTAGAAAGGACACAGATTAAGTACTTTTATTTAAATGCACCAAATACCAGATGATATATTCATGCAATTAATTTTTATGTATTTTGAACTGAGTTGTTTTTTTTTTTTTTTTGGCGGTACGCGGGCCTCTCACTGTTGTGGCCTCTGCCGTTGCGGAGCACAGGGTCCGGACGCGCAGGCTCAGCGGCCATGGCTTACAGGCCTAGCCGCTGCGTGGCACGTGGGATCTTCCTGGACCGGGGCATGAACCCGTGTCCCCTGCATCGGCAGGCGGACTCTCAACCACTGTGCCACCAGGGAAGCCCAAACTGAGTTGTTTTTTATGTTGCCAGGAGCTGAATGAAAATCAGAGCACCCCAAAAAAAGAAAAACAGGAGTGGCTTTCAAAGCAGAAGGAGAATATACAGCATTTCCAAGCAGAAGAAGAGGCTAATCTTCTACGGCGTCAGAGACAATACCTAGAGCTGGAATGCCGTCGCTTCAAGAGAAGAATGTTACTTGGGCGCCATAACTTGGAACAGGACCTTGTCAGGGAGGTACGTTTGAAATGAGAATGTTTCCTGAAAGTATGTTTGTCATTTCCCAGACTCAGGGTCTTTGCACTTGTACCTCCCTCAGCCTGAATTCTTCTTCCCTAGATTATCTACATGGCTTGCTTCCTCCCTTCATGTCTCTCCTCAGATACCACCTCCTCAGAAGTGCCTTCCCTAATGTCCAAATCCTTCTTCTCTAAATGTTCTTCTCTGCACTTCTCTCTCTTACACATACACACTTTTTGGGGGTAAGTTTCTCGTCCTGCCTAGAATGGAAATTTTCTAAAGTCACTGGTTTTGTTCCGGTCTTTATATCCTCCTAGTATCTGGCCCATAGTAGGTATTCAATAAATATTTATTAAATACATATTAAATCTGTGAATGAGAGGGGTGTTCATTTTTAAATACCATAAAATTATTGGATACTTTATACCTTTTGAACTGAAATGGGTGCCATTAAGTATGTGTTATTATTTAACACATTTTTTATAGTCATGTAATTATTAATTGGGCAAATGTAGGAACTCTTATGCCAGTGAAAACATATTCTCACTATCAGGGATACCTGTGAGCACAGATTAATTTATTTACAAGAGTGGCTTAAAATAAATTTCAAGTATAGCATAATTGTTCAAATTCACTAATAATTAAATAAATTCAAATTAAAACAGTTGCATCAATTAAATAAGAACAATTTAAAAGACTAGCAACATTGAATCCTAATAGTGGCATTGGGAAATGTGCAGTGTTGCTAAGAATATAAATTGATACTGATATATTGATAGATATGCTTTTATCTATCAAATCCACTTCTAGAACTCTATACTAAAGAAATAATAACATGATTATATGATGCATCATGAATAAACATTTAATGAAAATTTCTTTATCAAGCAAAAAATGGAAAATTATGGTATTGCAAAGCAGAAGCTTACTATGAAACTTAAAAAAAAAGATCTGTATATACTGATCTGATCTGGATGTATATCCATTATATTGTTAGGTGAAGAAAGCACATTATATGCCTATAATGTATGTTATTCAGTTTTTAAAATCGTATGTTTTTGTGTAATAGATGTTTCACGATAAGCATGGGGAAGGTTGGGAAGCATTTGCACCAAACTGTTGGCCTCTGGAGAAGGGGTTTGCAGGGGCAAAGGGGGTAGGTTTGACTTCTGTATGTGTGTGTGTGTTTTATGCTTGTTCTTTTTAATCTGAAAAAAAAAAAAAAGAATTAGAACATTTATTGAGCAGCATGTGTGAGGTGTTGTTCTGAGAACTTTCCATTTGTGAACTCACTTCATCCTCACATTAAATCTGTGAAATAGCAATATTATTATCTTCATTTGAAAAGTGATGAAACTGAAGCACAGAGAATTTAAACAATTAACCCAAGGACTGCTCGTAGGTAGCAGAGCCAGATCCATGTTCTTATTCACTATACTGTGCTGGGTATACTGCCTGTAATAGAATTGAATAGAATACTCCGAAGAAATTCAAAGAATGGCTTAGGAGTTCTCTTCAGATATAAAATTGGGAAACAATAAAGAAAGAAAAGAAAGAAGGAAGGACATTCAGCCTACTGAGATAGATTTGCTATGTCTTAAGCTTATTGCATAAAATAGTATTAATGAATAGTAAATGAATAGAATAAGGAAATTGGTGCTACTAATTGCCCATTTACTGCTGTAAAGGTCATAAAATCTAATATTTACTATGCAGTCATTATTGAATCTGAGGATTACATCTACTTCCTGATTAATCTATTTCTTAGGAGTTTTTTCCCTAGCATTGTAAATTATACCTTTGTCTTTTGTGTTACGGATTAGGAGTTAAATAAAAGACAGACTCAAAAGGACTTAGAGCACGCCATGCTGCTGCGACAGCATGAGTCCATGCAAGAACTGGAGTTCCGCCACCTCAACACAATTCAGAAGATGCGCTGTGAGTTGATCAGACTGCAGCATCAAACTGAGCTCACTAACCAGCTGGAATATAATAAGCGAAGAGAACGAGAACTAAGGCGAAAGCATGTCATGGAGGTTCGACAACAGCCTAAGAGTCTGAAGGTACTTTTAGCCTAAGCTTCTTGACAAAGGGGAATAGGGATAAAAGGCATCCATATAAGCAGTAAAAGTCTAAGATAGAAATCTGTCATAAAGAAATTGAATAAACCTTTTTCTTTTCATTTTAAGCATGTTTAATTAGTTTTGACATGGAGTGTCTGTAGCTACAGACTTTTTTTTTTTTTTTTTTGCGTTACGCGGGCCTCTCACTGTTGTGGCCTCTCCCGTTGCGGAGCACAGGCTCCGGACGCGAAAGCTCAGCGGCCATGGCTCACGGGCCTAGCCGCTCCGCGTCATGTGGGATCTTCCAGGACCGGGGCACGAACCCACGTCCCCTGCATCGGCAGGGGGACTCTCAACCACTGCGCCACCAGGGAAGCCCTGTAGCTACAGACTTTTGCTCATGTATTTCTCAGTAGAGTACCGAAAAAAATTTAACTGTAGGAAATGGCATAAATAAGAATCAAAATTCTTATTTTAATGTACCCAAATGTCCAATGCTGACATTACAGTCTACACGTCAACATGCTAACTAACCTGTTGGCTTCTCTTTATTGTTCCAAGTAATATAGTTTTGGAATCTTATTTGCTCCTAGTGTGATTTGTATCCAAAAAAGACTGTAAATTCCTAGTCAGTACAGAAGCCAGTGAATGAAAAAAAAATGCCTTTTTACCCCCTCTCCCTTCATCGTGTGTGCTTATCTTAAGAGGAATAGTGGAATCACCACAGTGTTACTCCCATTCTGCTTATTTTCTTTATGTATTTGGTAGTGTAGGTGAGACCATGGCGTGGTAGTTGGGGTATGTTTTGTGTTTTTTTGTGGTACGTGGGCCTCTCACTGCTGTGGCCTCTCTTGTCGTGGAGCACAGGCTCCGGACGCGCAGGCTCAGCGGCCATGGCTCACGCACCCAGCCGCTCCGCGGCATGTGGGGTCCTCCCGGACCGGGGCACGAACCTGTGTCCCCTGCATCGGCAGGCGGACTCTCAACCACTGCACCACCAGGGAAGCCCAACACAGTATTTTCTTTTAAAACCCTACCCCCTTATCTGAATAACTGTCCTGGAGTGAAGTGAAATTCATTCACAGGGGTAATCTGTGTCAAAATCTAGAAGCTACGCCACACCGAATGGTACCTCTTGATTCCCACTCAACTCCATTCAAACAAGCTGTCTTGAACAAAAGTATAGAAGCAAAGTTAAGATGTTTTTACCCTTTCCTTGTGAACCTGAGTAAAATTTCACTTTGTTTTCCGAACAGCTAATTAACATCATTTACAGAGTAGCTTATGTTGACTACTCACATAATCTTCATTAGTCATTGCTTAGAAAATTGGAATTCATAATGATTTTTCAAATTTATTTTGTCTTTGTAGGGGAGAGTATATACTCTTTTGGCTATAGAATAGACAATTTCCCACCAAAAGATTAGTTAAATAACATGTCTGTGAAATTAATGACTGTTTTAAAGTCAGCAGCACCCAGAAATAAACCAGACTGAAAGCTTGTTAGTTTTCTATCATCATACCATAAATTTAATATGACTGCATTTCTGTAGGGCTTGGCATAGAGTTGTTTGATGTTTAACCATTCCTGTTTTTTGTTTTTGCCTTTTCAGTTTGAAAGCTTGTAAATACTAGTGTAATCTTCACAGATACTATACAAAAAGTGAGGCAAAAAATAATGTTTCACAATTGTAGTCAGATTTAGAATAGAATGTCTCCTTCTGATGACAGATGAGCTCAAGATTTTCCATAAAGGAGATTGTTCTGTTACTTTACTAGGGAAGAAAACCATCATGTTCCTCTTAGTTATGTATTTCTATCTACTTACTCAATTTGAACAAAACTGACTTGATTTTAATGCCAAGTTATCCATTTTTATTTACCTAAGTAATGGTTGCCTCTTCCAACTTTTTCCAGGACTTTAAAGGGAGGTAGGGGGACTTCAGTTTTAACACTTACGTAATTTGACTAGGATTTGGGGTGGGGGGTTTGGGGTACTATGTCTATGGAATGGGTTGGATATACGCCTGCTCTGTTGTTTCTTCATCTGGCATCCAGATGATGTTTTGTCAGTGTTAAATGAGTAGAAACAACTGTAACTTACATTCGTCTTGCTTTCACTTGAGTCAAACATTGAGGGATATAGTTTATTCTTGGTACAAGTATTACTCTTCTTATAGAAAAAACATTTTTCAAGGAGCTTTTTTTTTTTCCCTCATTAGGCTAGTGATGTGGAATAATTAGTTTTCTTGGCACAATGTTTTAGAAATAAAAACTTTTAAAAGAATAGAGGCTGTTATACAGAGGTAGAAGAGAATGTCTAAATGTCATTGTCCCATTCCTGGCTAACTTGGAAGAATTTTGTTAACCAAGGACAGTATTTAAGAGTGGTGCCACTGGGACTTTCATGGCAGTCCAGTGGTTAAGACTTCACCTTCCAGTGCAGGGGATGCAGGTTCAGACCCTGGTCGGGAGCTAAGATCCCACATAACTCACGGCCAAAATACCAAAACATAAAACGGAAGCAATGTTGTAACAAATTCAATAAAGACTTTAAAAATGGTCCACATCGGGCTTCCCTGGTGGTGCAGTGGTTGAGAGTCCGCCTGCTGATGCAGGGGACACGGGTTCGTGCCCCGGTCCGGGAAGATCCCACATGCCGTGGAGCGGCTGGGCCCATGAGCCACGGCCGCTGAGCCTGCGCGTCTGGGAGCCTGTGCTCCGCAACGGGAGAGCCCACAACAGTGAGAGGCCCGCGTAATGCAAAAAAAAAAAAAAAAAAAAAAAAATGGTCCACATCAAAAAAATCTATAAAAAAAAATGTACTTGTAACTAAATGTGCTAGTAAAATAGTGAGTATTACCTGAAGTCCTATGAAAAAAGTAAGGTTCTTGATATTCTGATGTTTTAAATTAGAGATTTTGTTATAAAAATACATAGAATGTTAATGGTTTGACCTAATAACCAAGTGGAAAAGTACTGTACCTGCAACCTTATGGTCTGACCTTTTTGTTTTTCATCTACTCGTCTCCTAGTAGCCTTTATTTTCATATAAGCATAAGGTATAACAAATGCCATATGTTAAAAATTATATACATCTTTTTTTTCCTTCCCAGTCTAAAGAACTCCAAATAAAAAAGCAGTTTCAGGACACCTGCAAAATCCAAACCAGACAGTACAAAGCATTAAGAAATCACCTACTGGAGACTACACCAAAGAGTGAGCACAAAGCTGTTCTGAAACGTCTCAAGGAGGAGCAGACCCGGAAGTTAGCCATCTTGGCTGAACAATATGACCACAGCATTAATGAAATGCTGTCCACCCAAGCTGTGAGTTCATTTTATTTAAGCAAAACAAATTCAGTGCCCCTTTCATCCCACCACCTGAATGAAATCCCAGCAATTAAAATACTGGTTGGAAGTGATAGCTCTCCTACAGCTTGAGAAATAGTAGTGGTTATCTATATTTTTCCTGTTCTCTGCATTGCTTGGAGGTAGGCATGATTTATATAGAATTCTCATTGATACATTTAGTCATGAGGTTCTAAATAGGCTCTCTGCCACTGCCTCAGGTGTTCAGCACATATCTCAACGGTATAGGAGGATTAGAGCAGCAGCTTTGTTAAGCAGTGAGCAAAAAATAGTACTGTATTGGGGATCCAAATGGTCACATTTTAGTGAAGGCAAATACAAAATATTTTCTATATGAGTTTTGCAAACTTTTTCTTAAAGGGCCAGATAGTAAATATTTTAGGTTTTGTAGTCCGTGATACAAAATTGAGGATAATTATGTGGGTACTTATATAGCCATTTAAAATGTAAAAGCCATTCTTAACTAGTGGACTATCAAATTAATTAATTAAAACAGGCAGCTGTCCACATTTGCTCTGGAGGCTATAGTTTGCTGGTCCCTGTTCTGTAGTTATTTCCATTGCAGAGAAGAGATTGAGAGTCTTACATCAGCTAATCAGATTCTAGATTTTTCTTAAGAAAAATGTAATTATTCAGGCATCCTCCTAATAGATTATGATAGCTTTTATCTTCATATTACCATCACTGGTTACTGTGCCTTCCTTTTTCAGAGATGTTTACTCCAAGATACAAGAGAGAACAATTGTGTATCCTACAAAAGAGTTGTCTGTCTTTTCTCACACCTCCTTTCCATAGGTCATGGGTAAATAGCTCACAGTAGGATATATCTGGGTTTTTTCCTCTCTTTCAGCTGCGTTTGGATGAAGCACAGGAAGCAGAGTGCCAGGTTTTAAAGATGCAGCTGCAGCAGGAACTGGAGCTGTTAAATGCATATCAGAGCAAAATCAAGATGCAAGCTGAGGCACAACATGATCGAGAGCTTCGGGAACTTGAACAGAGGGTCTCCCTCCGCAGGGCACTCTTAGAACAAAAGGTATAGATAATAGAAGGAAGTTAATTGCGCTAGTATTTGCCTTCATCAGAAACATTTTATAAATACATTTTCATATTAACAGAGGTGGCGTTAGATTGTTTTCACCATACCATATTTCCTTAATTCTAGTTTTGGTAGTGTTTTTCTTTAAAATTATTGTTTCAGTAATAAACCTTATTATAATTAATGAATTCTAAACATCAGAGGAATGTAGTTAAGTAGTAATTGCTAGAGGAAGGATATGGTGTTATGTGAAGACAGTTGAATTGTGGGAGAGTAGCTCTGGCTCCATGTTCCTCACTTTTTTTGTGTACCTAGCTCTACCTAAAGAGATTGGAGAAAAACTTGGATAGTGAAGAAAAAGAACTTTAGTAATTGCCTGAGAGAGGCAGGGGCAAAGGATCTGGAATATATACTTTACTCTTCTATCCTGGGCCTGGAACTATACAGATTGGTGGAAGAGTACTAGGGGACAGAAGGTAAAGCCAGTTCTACACAAGCTGAAAACGTTACTTCTAGATGTATCTTTTTTTTCTTTCTTTCTCTCTTTTTTCACTTATTCTTTGCCAGATATATTAGAGAATAGAACTAAAATCCCCAAATTCACTTCCTTTCCATCCTTTAAGGTATTATAGCTGTGCGTGTGCGTGTGTGTGTGTGTGTGTGTGTGTGTGTGTATTTTGGGGAAAGACTGATGGACAGAAAATTTTTAGATTTTGAAAGATAAAGAGGAAAGTTTTGCCATGAGAAGTAGTAGAATATAATTGTATCTAGGATTCAGAGCTATGTTCCAGAATTCCTGAGCCATAAGTTCCCAACAGGTGATAGTCTTAGCTCCATTGATCCTTTTGTATGTTAGTACTTGGCTAACTTAATAAAAGTTGTCATGGCTTCTAGACCATTGCTCCATAGATTTTCCTCTGTTTCCTGCAGTTCTTGTGATAAAAATAAAATTCCTTATTAAATGAAAAAATACATTCTTAACCCACCTAAATAAGATGTTACTCTTCTTCTGGCATAGCTCTTATTACTGGCTTCTTCAAGAGGTACTTGCCTCTAAAAATTGTCTCACTTATGTTTCTCATTCAAGATGGGAAAGATATAAACACATATAAATTTTGAGAAAAATCTAGTTTGTCCCATGTACAGATTTCATAAATCTGTCTGATTCCAACTTGCTTATTAAAATTCAACCTAAAGTTCTGTCTCTTATGCTTCAGAAAATTATCACTAAAATGAAAACTCCCTATAGTGTTGTGAGAGAAATATTAGTACTATTTAGTCAGCCCTCTCATACCTGTGGGTTCTGCATCCATGGATTCAACTAACCTCTGATTGAAAGTATTAGGGGAAAGAAAATTCCAGAAAGTTCCAAAAAGTAAAACTGCTATCTGCTGCATGCCCCCAGCAACTAGTTACAGAGCATTTACATGGTATAGAATATTGTAAGTAATCTAGAGGTGATTTAAAGTATGAGAGTATCTGTGTGGCTTATATGCAAACACTACACTATTTTAGATAAGGGACTTGAGCATCCTCAAATTGTGGTATCTGAGGAATGGTCCTGGAACCCTTCCCCCAAGGATACTGGGGTAGGACTGTGTATTTGTATTTTTAGCTCCACCTAGTGGTTCAGAGTTAGGGCTGATTAGTGTCTTAGGTACAATCTTATTTCACTATATGAACCAAGCCTGTATGTTCTACAGAGCCTAGTAAAATACGGGCGTAAAACTGATACACATTGGTGAGGGTGCAGTGGCACTCTCATATATTGTTAATGCATTTTGCAAAGCAATTTGGAAGTGTGTGTGTGTGTGTGTGTGTGTGTATATATATATATATATATATATATAAAACATCTTTATTGGAGTATAATTGCTTTACAGTGGTATGTTACTTTCTGCTTTTTAACAAAGTGAATCAGTTATACATATACATATGTCCCCATATCTCTTCCCTCTGGAAGTATATATTGTACTTTGGAAATGTTAAGTGTTTGAGAATTTATTCTAAGGAAATCCAAATATAGGAAAAGCAAGATGCTAAATATGGTAATTATAGCATAGTTTATAATGGTTTAAAATACATAACCATCTAAGATAGAGATATAATTAAGTAATTATGGCCAAGCCACTTAATAAAATCTTATTCAGCCATTTAAATGATGGCTACAAAGACAGTATTAATATAGAAAAATGCTTATGATGTGTTGAATAAAATAAAAAAGACCAATCACACTTAAAGTGAATTGAAGTAATGCTAGTAGTGGCTATATTAACATGATAGAATGGTTTGTTTTTCTATTTTACTTTTTTGGTGGGGACTATACCACGCGGCATGCAGGATCTTAGTTCCCTGACCAGGGACGAACCCATGCCCCCTGCAGTGGAAGCACAGAGTCCTAACCAGTGGACTACCAGGGAATTTCCTATATTTTACTTTTTTAATGTGGTTTATATTACTTTGATAAGGGAAAATACATAAGATTATTTAGTATGACAGATAATAAAGGAACAGTAGGGTGATGAATCTATAGTGCTTTGAGTTGCTACTAGGGCTGATATTTACATTTCAAGTGACATGCATGTAAAGCAGTTTGGGGTCAGTTGGCAGCTACCAAACCCAGGTATCCTCTCTACGGAAACTCTGAAAAATCTTAACTGCTGTATTTTCTGCACTTGGCACTTACTCGTTGTACAGATGAGAAACAGTAATCTGAAAATAAATAGAGGTGGAACCAGAGTGAATATTACTTGTTTCATGATGAATAGTTCTCTTTGAAGTTTGCTTTAATCTCGAAATGAACCAAGAGTTGTTCCTGTAGGTTGAGGCACCAACAAAGTAAAAGTAAGCCTCACTTGACTCACATAAGGTCCTTTTATGACTTTTCTCATATTACATTTACATTAAAATTTTCAGCAAAATGACAACATAACTATAAATGTTAAATTCCCTATGAATTTTTAAAAATTTTTATTTTTTATTGGCGCCTAGTTGATTCCCTGTGAATTTTATATGTGCGTGAAAAGTGGCAGTATTTCCAAAATATAAATGTTTTCATTTTTTAGTTTTATCATTTCAATTAATTTTCTTTCAGTATTTCACTTAAGTATCAACAAACATGGTTGGTAGTTTTTAAGTGAGAATTGACGACTGGAACATCTTACAGGATCTTTGTGGAACTGAAAATATTCACACAAAAATATCACATTTGATTTCAAAGAAGATAGGTCGGGAGAGCCTCTCAAAAGTCTTAAGTATGGTAACTTTTATCTACCCAGTGAAACCACCTTTCTAATTTGCAGTAATAAATAACATGTTTTAAAAGAAATGGGGATTAGTGTAACCTATCACAAATCTTAGGTTTTATTTTTGTTTAATTGAAAAATGTTCTGAGTTTCTTGAATGGCAAAACTAATCAGCAAACGAAATTGAAGCAATACTTACTGGATAAAAGGTTCATAAGCATTAATGTGTTTAATATTTTTATCATGAGTTTCCTTCAGATTATATGCAAGGAATTCAGATCAGTTACATGCTAAGTGCTTTCCCATCATTTATTAGATCCTTCAAATTAAAATAAGTGCTTTTAAGTAAATGGATTTTAAATTTTTTACATATAAAATACTTTAAAAATTTGAAGTTCTCTGAATCCTTAGAGATAAATAAGTTTAATTCCAAAGAATTGGGAATTTTATCTATAGATATGAAAAGAGTGGGGAAATTATTTTATAAATACACAATCATTTTCTAAAACTGGCAAATATAGAGAAACAGAAATGTCCTTAATCCTTTCACTCAGAAATCACCACAGTTAACAATTTGATGTCTTTACCTCACAGGAAGCATTCATGTTTAATCTAAGTTCTCCTTCAATCTTCAAATGAATGGCCCTCTCTAAATCTTTGTAACACTAGTATTTAGAACTTTCGATAATTTTCAAACTCTTCTTACTGGAGTCTATCTGGCTGATCTGTAATTCTCCAAACACTTCTTATTTTTACCATTTGTCCATGTTTTTCCACATGTTCTCTCTGCTGAAAATATTTTCCCCTCTGCTTGTCTTCCTGGTAAACTTGTATTCTTCCTTCAGAATCCAGTCTCTTCCACCTCCTCTAAGAAGACTTCTTTGCCCTAGTCTCCTTCTCCTGTAGAGTGAATCACTCCATCCCTTAGTAGTTCTGCTATACTTTATAAATCTATTATTACATCTTACCATATTCTATTGTAATTTTTATTTGCATGTGTTTCCCATGCGAAACTGTGTTTTTTTTAAGGGCACTGAAAAATGACACATAGAATGTAAACATTTATTGAGCTAGATTTCTACAGATAGCAATATGACTATTGGCTTAAGTTCTCAAATATCTTGAAACATGATTATTTAATGCTCCTTTACAAATTCTCTTTTTTCCTATCTTTTAAAAACTTTTTTTCATGGAAATTTTCAAACATATACAAAAGTAGGGAGACTTAGTACAATGAAATTCCAAGTACTCATCACCCAGCTTCAACATTTATCAGTATTTTGCTAATTTTTTCTTATCTATTCCCCCCACTACCTACACACACACATACACACACACACACTCTTGGGGGAAAGAATGTCTGGGATATATATTTTTTTAATTGGAATAATGTATTATTCTAACAAAAGTACAAAGTATGGAAAATTAGTGTGTTTGAATCATTTCAGATTAGAGAAAGTTTCACACTTAGCAGATTTAGGCTTTTACCACCTTTGAAAAGAACCATTCAAAGTTAAGACAAGTGTCAGGACAGGCTCCTGACTACCTTCAGTGATGATTCCTCTGACTTAGGATGTGCAGGTCACAGAACAGTGTGGTTATTTGGTTTTTTTCTCTGCATTTTGAGAGTGCCACAAAAACACACTTAAAGAGAGTGAGACAGGTGATCACTGACTAGATGGCTGGTGGTTAGAAGATGGTAGAGAAACGTTGGGACAAAAGGAGAAAATCACAGGCTGGACGAGGTGGTCAAATGGACAGCCTGGGGCTTCCCTGGTGGCGCAGTGGTTGAGACTCCGCCTGCCGTTGCAGGGGACACGGGTTCGTGCCCCAGTCCGGGAAGATCCCACATGCCGCGGAGTGGCTGGGTCCGTGAGCCATGGCCTCTGAGCCTGCGCGTCCGGAGCCTGTGCTCCGCAACGGGAGAGGCCACAACAGTGAGAGGCCCGCGTACCGCAAAAAAAAAAAAAAAAAATGGACAGCCCGAAGGCGCTGACAATGTAGTACATGGTCTTGTTCTCCCATCGCACAGTGCAGCTCCCATCAGTAGAGCTGTCCCAGAAGCAGGAACTTGCCATGTGTAATCCCGCTCTGTTCTTCTCCATGATTACACGGGTCACAATATATTTAAATGGTTTCCCCAGCTTGGTGAGTTGGCTTAGGGTTTGCTCCACTACGTTTGTGGTCCACTGATTCACTTTGCTGTGCTGATAGGCATTGCCACCAATGGCTCTTTCTATGGCCTCTTTTACAATGTTGCTCACTTCATCAACAACAAAAGCAGTCTCCTTGGTAGCCTGGTAGTCTTCCATCTTTCCTTCAGTGCCTTGCCTCTGCCTTCTGTCTGGGATATTTTAAAGCAAATTCTAGCATAGCATCATTTCACTCCTAAATATAGATAAGGACTTTTTTACTTTAATATAATCATAAGTCCATCATAATATTTAACAAAATTGATAATAAAATTTAAATATTACCTCATACTCAGTCCATGCCTAAATTTCTCCTTTTATCTCAGAAATGTCTTCTTTAAGTTGGCTTATTTGGATTGGGGCCCAAACAAGGTCCAGACATTGCTTTGGTTAATTGTCTTTTAAGTTAATTAGTCTATAATAGGGCCCTCTCCCCTACACTTTCTTTTTCCCCCCCATTTGGATTGGATCATTTGTTCTGTAGGAATTCTCAAAATCTGGATTTGGCTGATTGCGTCCTCATAGTGTCATTTAATGTATTCTCATTTTTACTTCATATTTCCTATATAAACTGGTAATGAGATCCAGAGGCATGATTATATTTAGATTCAGTTTTTTTTTTTTTTTTTGCGTTACGCGGGCCTCTCAATGCTGTGGCCTCTCCCGCCGCGGAGCACAGGCTCCGGACGCGCAGGCCCAGCGGCCATGGCTCACGGGCCCAGCCGCTCCGCGGCATGTGGGATCTTCCCGGACCGGGGCACGAACCCGTGTCCCCTGCATCGGCAGGCGGACTCTCAACCACTGCGCCACCAGGGAAGCCCTAGATTCAGTTTTTAATTTTTGCAAGGAATTTTCATGAGGGTTACTGTGTACTTCCTTTTGCATCACATCAAAAGATACATAATGTCTAGCTGTCCCCCTTTTAAGTGACATTAATATTGATCAGTGGGTTTAGGCAATTATCAATTTGATCAGTCATAAAAAAGTTCTCCATCAGCTTTTTTTTTTTCTCTTGACTTTATTATGAATTATTTTACATTTTAAAAAATATATGTATAGTCAACTACATTTATTTGTAATACCTTCCAGTTTTTCAGAACTGATGATGATGGCTACCCAACCACTAATTTCTAGGTATATAGAAACTAACTTTTTTTTGTTTGTTTTGTTTTGTTTTTTGCACGGTGTGCGGGCCTCTCACTGTTGTGGCCTCTCCCATTGCAGAGCACAGGCTCCGACCGCGCAGGCTCAGCGGCCATGGCTCACGGGCCCAGCCGCTCCGCGGCATGTGGGATCTTCCCGGACCGGGGCACGAACCCATGTCCCCTGCATCGGCAGGTGGACTCTCAACCACTGCGTCACCAGGGAAGCCCTAGAAACTAACTTTTTAATGAAAATTTTAGTTTTTGTTTGTTTGCTTTTCACTTAAGGCTTTGGTCTATCTGGAATGTGGTATAAGATGGGGTGCCATTTTTATTTCCTTCCAGATGGTTGGCCAGTTGTGCCTGTGTCATTTGTTTAAGAATCCATCTTTTCCCCCATTGAATTAATTAATTAATTAATGCTTTTGTCCTGCTTTAAAAACCTACAAATTGAGATCTTTATTTCTTTTTCACTAATAGTCTGTCCCTACACCAATACCACATTTATTTTATTTTTTTAATCTTATTTATTTAATTATTTATTTAGTTTTGGCTGCGTTGGGTCTTTATTGCTGTGCGCAGGCTTTCTCTAGTTGCTGCGAGCGGGGGCTACTCTTTGTTCTGGTGTGTGGGCTTCTCATTACGGTGGCTTCTCTTGTTTCGGAGGACAGGCTCTAGGCGCGCGGGCTTCAGTAGTTGTGGCATGTGGGCTCAGTATTTGTGGCTTTGGGACTCTAGAGTGCAGGCTCAGCTGTTGTGCACGGGCTTAGTTGCTCCGTGGCATGTGGGATCTTCCCGGACCAAAGATCAAACCCATGTCCCCCGCATTGGCAGGCGGATTCTTAACCACTGCACCACCAGGAAAGTCCCCCACATTTATTTTATTAGAGTGAGAGTTTGCTATGTCTGATGAAGCTAGTTTCCCTTCACCCACTTTTTTTTTTAATTCAGTGTTTTACCTAATGATTTAGTAGCCATTGATGATAATTGCCTTGATTTATTATTTCAGTAGAGGTTATTGCCTTTGCTTTTAAGAACTTGATGTTACACATTTTAGAAATATAAATTATGGATTATTTCTACAATACATCTCTTTGATTTTTGAATGTACAGCTATAAAATAGCCAGAGAGAACTTTTTTATGATTCACTTCAAAGCTGAGTAATTATCACTTCCTTAGTTTGTAGATTTTAAAAAATAAATCGGCTTTCTTTTTGCTTCTCTCCTCCTAACCCCCATCAGATTGAAGAAGAAATGTTGGCTTTGCAGAATGAACGCACAGAACGAATACGAAGCCTGCTGGAACGTCAAGCCAGAGAAATTGAAGCCTTTGACTCTGAAAGCATGAGACTAGGTTTTAGTAACATGGTCCTTTCTAATCTCTCCCCTGAGGCATTCAGCCACAGCTACCCAGGAGCTTCTGGTTGGTCTCACAATCCTACTGGGGGTCCAGGACCTCACTGGGGTCATCCCATGGGTGGCCCACCACAGGCTTGGGGCCATCCAATGCAAGGTGGACCCCAGCCGTGGGGTCACCCCTCAGGGCCAATGCAAGGGGTACCTCGAGGTAGCAGTATGGGAGTCCGCAATAGCCCTCAGGCTCTAAGGCGGACAGCTTCTGGGGGACGGACGGAGCAGGGCATGAGCAGAAGCACGAGTGTCACTTCACAAATATCCAATGGGTCACACATGTCTTATACATAACTTAATAATTGAGAGTGGCAATTCCGCTGGAGCTGTCTGCCAAAAGAAACTGCCTACAGACATCGTCACAGCAGCCTCCTCACTTGGGTACTACAGTGTGGAAGCTGAGTGCATATGGTATATTTTATTCATTTTTGTAAAGCGTTCTGTTTTGTGTTTACTAATTGAGATGTCATAGTATTTGGCTGCCGGGTTTTGTTTTTTTGTTTTTGTTTTTTAACTTTTGGAGAAATTTTGAAAAGGGGAATAGATATATATGTGTGTATACATATACATACACACACACACACACACACACACATATATCTCAAGCATGTGGTTATAAGAAATTGGCTAGTTAGGGGGTATTTTCTGAACACTGCAAAAATAGAATGCAGGAATGTGTCTTGAGTCATCACTTTGGGGCAATTATATCCTAAGAAGGTCGTGAAAAAATCTAAAGCCTTTCTCCATACCCCAAATTCTTATAAGCTACTCACAGCAGGCAGCATATGCTGAAACAAGTTATTATGGAAACACATCTGTGTCCCCTCACCAATGTATTTTCTTTATTAAATTGGTCTGACTTCTCAGCCTCATTTGAGTGAAAAAGAATGTGGAAATCCATGAACACTAAAGGGTTCCATTGACTTTTTCAGAGTGTAGAAAACAATTTAGTTCTTTTTCTGAATGCTGCATAGATTTGTCAGCGATTTTTTTTTTTTTTTTGTCCATTCAGTTGTGCCTTTTTTGTGGCATGGTGAGATGGGAGGTGTAAGGAGATCACAAGTTGTGTGGGAATTGCATCAACGAACCTGTGAGCCTTTAAAGGGGAAGACCAGAAGGGTGAGAGAGACCCCTGAAAGTTCATATGGTGGGTATGTTCAGCAGCATAGTGAGGAGATGAAGCCTCTATATCCTGACATTTGGTTGCTTATACTGTGATATCTTATCCTAGCTGAGCTCCATAATTCCCAAGACCCCAAACAGTACTTTTACTTTGTACAGAAACAAAGAACACATAGCCAATACAAATCAAATGCCAGAGAGTTTTGAATGATGCCATATTTGCAAACTGCCATCTATTGGAATTCTCACCACACTACATAGACATAATTTGATTACCCCTTTTGGCTTATGGGATTTCCTGTTTACAAGTAGAATAGCCAATTATTTAAATGCTTAGTTGCCATAGTGAACCAGGAGTCACTGAGCCAATGACTTTACCAGCTGCTGACTAATCCTCATCACCACTGTAGATTTTGCTGCATGTGCAGGTCCTCTTTTTTTTTTTTCTTTTTTTTTTTAATTGCTGTTTTTGTTGCTGCAATACTTTACAAACTTCTAGTTCCTTGAGACTTAGTGACCATTTGGCATCATGTTAACATCACACAACAGGAAACACCACTTCCAGAAGTCTCTAGCCTCGGTGCTAAAGTACTACTGAAAAGGAACTAGCAAGTTTGGCAAATTTTAAAAAAAAAGTAAAGTAAGTTATAGTGGTCAGGGAATCTCTTGACAAACGCTAACTTTTTTTTTTTCCCACAGAGGGGTGTGTTTTGTTTTGTTTTGTTCTGTTCTGTTTTGTTTTGCAATGAAGGATCAACCCAATGCTGAAAGTTAGATGTTACTTGGTATTCCACTGCTAGTGTGGAAATTGAGTTGAAGGTGGGTAGGAAGCTGTGAGTATGACTTGAAGGAAAAAAACTTTCTTTTCAGTGATAAATCAGAGTTTCTTACAAGTTGTCTTGACCCCTCCCTTGTCTTGAAGAACCCTTGCTGCTGACTCTGGATCCTGCTTTTTGTAATAGTCAGAGGACTCCAAGGTAGAATTTTCTGAGTCCCTCTCAATGATACTCTTCACCTAGACCAGGCTAATGACCAAACAGTAATCTATAATTGTTGAAATATTGGCTTTCTCAACAAAATTTAAGTCTTCCCCAGGTATGTCAGTCTAATCTCCATGAATCCTCCCCTTTAGGAGTTTCTGGCATTCATTTAAAGGTAACTAGAAGAAAAATTAATATTTTAATGTAAATCTTTTAAAAACCAAGATCACAGTAGAATTCACACACAGTTTTAGGCAGTGTTTCAGGTAGCACTCCGGTACATTGTCCTCTTGGCCATGCTTGAGATCACCAGTTTTTAGGTGAACGTGACATGTACTTCTTGTCTATCTAATGAAAGGAGCTTTTAATTTTCTATCATTTTGCATTCACCTATTATACAGTATTTCAAACAAATTGAGATATTTACCTATTTGGAGGAAAATGATAGGAGAGAGCTTTAAAGTTAATGTCCAAAAATATAATGAATTTGATACCTTTAAAAAAATTCTTATTAGGTCTGGCCCCTCTGTACTACTGGAGGCATGGAATAGGAGTGCAGCTCAGTTTTACGTACAAAACTCTTTAAAATAAAAAATACTACCAAAAAAATAAATAAATAAAATAAAAAAATAAAAAATACTACCAATAATACATGTTAAAGTCCACTTGTGGACTTAAATTAGTCAAATTGAGTTATTGAGTTCATGCAGATCATATGTACTTGTAAAATTGTGATTGAATACTGACTCCAAATGTCTATCCAGTAGGTCTTTGTATCTGATTTAATTGTGTGGCAACCAGTTTTACATGTAGGCCATGACTATACCTGGATTATTCCATTAAGTTCATTTTAATTAAAATATATATAGTTTGCAAAAATGGTTCAACTTAATTGATTTGTGTGTGTTTGCAAGATCTAACTTCTGAGGAATATCATACGTGGTAGGAATTATCAGAGAGTAAAGCTTGTAGCAGGAAAGTTTGAAAGGTTTTGAGAGATTCTGAAGAAAGAAGCAGGCACTTTCTGAATCAGTGTACAGACGTCAACATTTGATCAAATTACTACTACCTCTTCCCCATTGTTGGTGTTCACTTGATATATATGTGTTTAAGAAAATTAAAAGTATGGGATATTTGTCCAGCATATCAGAAAGTCGTAAATGCTATGTCTGGTATCCAGAGCTTGGCAGTAAAAGTTTCTTGTGTTCACTGTCTCTCCCTTTTTTAAGTTAGCATTAGAAAAATGCAAAACCTCATACCTTGAAATATATTGTTCCTAATGGGGTTCCCTTCCTTTTGCACATATTTTTCCCCTTATTAAAGTCAGCTCTAACCCCGAATTAAAGTATCAAAGTATTTTCATTATATAGATAAAGTTAGTTGGAAAATATGTTTTTATTAGTTTTATTCAGAGCTGCCATTCTTTTTAGTCATTTCTGTGCCTAGAGATGAGTAGTCCTGCATTTGAAGCCACACCCACAGATATGATATGCTTCGTACTCTAGGCCAAGGATTTATTGGTAAGTTGAACTTTTTAGCATAGTCATTATGATTTTCAGCTGCCTAGACATCGGGTAAACACCATTCAGTACACTAAAGAAACTGTCCTTGACTCTCTCCCACTCCCACCTATTTTTCCTCACCCCCTTTTCAAAAATTGAAAACACTATGAGTGTCTTTTTCAGACCATAAGGCAGACTTTAGTAGCTTTCTACTTCTGTAACTAAATGGCATTTTAAACTTTTATAGAATACATTGTGTTGGACACTGGAATAATACTGTTTATTTTCACCTGTGAAAAATTACTTTATTGTACTTGAAACACCTCCTTTGCATTTCTCCATTTGTGCCATTCACTAGTGGAAATAAATTGTATTATACCATAATCTACTGGCTTTTAAAAACTGTGTTAAATATGCACATTTTTGGTATAGTTATTATCATTTGTATGTATATATTGTATATACATATGAGTGTCTATATGTGTGTATAGATTGATGAATATAATTCATACTGTACATTTCCATCAGGGCACTTAAGGTTCTGTTATTTTGTTTCATTATTTTAGTCCTCAGTTAAGGCAAGAATGCATGTGTTTCTTAACAATGAGTACTCTGGGTTGATATTTATGAGAAGGTGGTCATTAGATGCAATCTTTTCTATTTTAATCCCCTCTTAGCACTTGAGTGGGTGGAAAGAAAGTTAAGTAAAATGTGGAACCATAAGTTGCAATGCAGTAAAATAGTGCTGGGGAAGGAGCCAGTTAGTGTTTCTGTGAGTTTGTGTCATGATGCAATGAAAGATAGGTGATGCAGAGAGAAATGAACCATGGAAACTAAAAACACTGGTGGTGATTCCTCTGCAAAGATAAAAAGAACCAATAAGTCACATAATCTTCATGTGCACTCCATGCATATTTCTTAGTAGTGGTGCCATTGATCCTCTTACCCTTTTTACTCCATTGATAATAATTATTATAAATTTTGCTAAGGACCAAAACATCCAAGAAAGGAATTACTGCTAAAGCATCTAAGGTTCTCCTAAACTCTAAAATCAACAGGAAATGGCCACTGGGAGAGAAGGATTTGGTATTGGCAAGGGGCTTTCTCCTCTTAGCTGCCTCTTCTTGCTTGCTAATAGTAAGTTCTTCATGCACCTTCCACCCCTTCGGAGGCACTACTTTTCAAGCACAGATTTGGCCCAACACTGCAACCCTTTCCTAAGTAGTTTATATGGCCCTGCGTTTTGTTCCATGCTCACAATGTGAAGTGTCTAGTGTATATTCCAGTCAGAAAATAATATATTTAAGGTGTATAAGTGTGAATCTCCTATAATGATGGAAGAGGAGGCTCTTATTTCTTAGAAAACTGCTTTCTCTAAGGAACAAATCTAAAACTTGGGCTGTCATCTTGGAGCTGCTTACCAAAATACAGATCCTTATTAAAGAGAAACAAATTCTGTCTTCCCTCATCTATCATGATAGTGCCCCCCAACCAGGTTGTAGCATTGCCTATTAAAAGGCACTCACTTACTCTTAGTTGTTAAGAACTGGAAATTTTCCATCCTCAGATTCCTTAAAGGATGAAAAGTGTGCTGTACACTTAGCAGACTTGCCTCTTGTATGCAAGGACTACTGATTGAAGTCTATTTTGCTGTGTGTCTGGTTATGTTGTCTGCACTTTTATTAAATCACTACAGTAAGTCTACATTGGAAGTGACTTAATTTGTAAAGAAGTTTTATTAAACACTGTCTAGAAAAAGAAAGTGAAGCTGAGAACTCTTCCTTTATTGTGCATTTATATTTTCTACTGAATTCTGGTAGCCCCCTTTAAAGTCACATTAACTAATTCTTCCCTTGTTTATATTCAGATTTCCAAAATTTCACTCATGCAAGGGAAGAGAATCTATTTGGCCTAATGGTAGTCTTCAGATCATAAGAAATATGTAAATTAGCATGCACCTTATCTGCCTGTTGTGGGTTTCTTAAACTTGCACTTCCCTCTCACGCACCCCCAAATAGATATCCTTTAAAGAAAATAAAGGCAGAGAATTAAAACTGGGGAGCCATTTACTATGTCACCATCACTGTTAACTGTTACCCAGCAATCAGAACTTTTTGAAGTTTCAGAGCTTGTGTGTGTGTGTGTGTTTATCTGTTTGATTGTGTTGGGTTTGTTTTGTTTTTAAATGTACAAGAGAGTCTTCTTTAAATAGAGAAAAAGGTTAATCCTCTCTGAAACAGGATGCCCATTGGATATACTAATCTGGACATCTGTAGGTAGTTTGCCATGAAAAAGTAGAGAGAAGATGAGACTTGTGAATGAATGAAAAGGGTATCTTGATACCCCAGAATTCCCCCTAAATTACGGGTAATTCAACCTGCACAGTTTCCTTTTCACTCATAGTTTTTAGCAATTGTGAGTGAAGAAATCATGTAATTATCTGTAAATATTTAGCTAACAAATTGGACCTAGTTTCTGTATTTTTTTGTTTTTGTACTAAAGTTTATAAGTCTGTGCCAGCTAGAGAGGAGTTGCTGTCATTGCCAGTTGTGGTCCTAGCATCTAACCCTGAAACCATCCTAGGTAACATTTTTAGAATTAATGCTTCAGTGTTGTTAAACAGGGAGAAATTAAGCTCAACCATTGGTCAGGTTTAAAATCTTTTGAAGCAAAGTCATTTTATTTAATACAATGATTACATGTCCTCAATCATGAATGAGGTAGGGAACCTCCCTCCCCCAGTGGCCATGTTTACAGAAGTGTGTTTTGTCTATAAAGTGCAAGGGTTTTAATGTTTATGTAAATTATGCAGGTGATAACATTATGGCTTGGAATTGTTTATTGGGCTCTCGCTGAATTTTCAAATGAAATGAACTATGCTTAATTACTGGCACATTGATCCCATTTCTGGAGCATTTTCCTATTTCCAGAATTACATGTATTCCTTTGTCAATCCTTTGACAATTCCTTTGTCATTAAAGCTGGTAAACATAGATGAGGGAATTGCATTTTTTTTAAATCCATGAACCTTCATTTGTATGCCTTCATTACTCATGTTTCTTTGGCAACTCTGAGGTCAGTGAAGTTTAGAAATGAGATACCAGTGTTAATGAAAAGTGTGTACTCTTTGCTTTTGCATGGCTTGGCTTAGCATCAAGGGTATATTTGGGCCACTTGAAAGCATGAAGACCAGTTGTATGGGAACAGGTTTCTCTCAGTGGCACATTTTGCTTTTTCTGAGCCCTCAAATACATTGCCTCAGCATGAACATTATTGTTTCTATAAATTACACATGGTCATGGAATGAATTATGTGATTTAAAAGGATGGAACTGCTTAATGTTTGCAGATTCCAGCTGGCCATGTGACTATTGGGCACATATCAAACAAACCTGGGGGGAAATATTGGAACCCTTCTAACCCTTTTTTGGTCATAGACAAGTATATTTAGTTTATTAAGATGTTGGCTGCCCCTGGTATGTTGCCAGAAAGCTCTTTTTTGGTGCCTATTCCAAATGTGCTTTCTTGCATTTCATAATATCAAAGAAACCACCACCCCTTCTTCCCAGCAGCATTTTATGTCAGACCTTTTATTCCACATTAAATGGGAGTTGTGCCTACTTAGAGTGCCCCTCCAATTAATTACATACACGTGTCCTAAAATAATCCAAGCAGGAGACACAGGTAGGAAAATTTTTTTTAGGAAGTCCACTTGAGGCCAGTAATCTGTCTGACAAGGTATTTTACCACGTTATCTTGCCACTTGATAAATGAGCCTATTAGGAATTGCAGGTGGTTTCATAGGGCAAAATCCAAGTAGAGAGGGATATGTGGGATTTCTATTAAGAGATAATTTTGTTATTGTTTTACCTCTCCTTTTATGATCCTTCTCTGCTAGGTTAGAGTGGGTTAATTCTCCAAATTTATTTTGTTTTTTATTTTCTAGGGAAATTTTTACAAAAGTGATGGTCTGATGTAAATAACATTTTGAAGTATAGTGCACATAAGTTCCCGAGACTATTACAACCTGATAATTTGTAAATGCTTTAGAGTTTTTTTCATTAACACTTGTGTTGCTAAATCCTATTTATATAAGTCTGCTAAAAATTTTAACCCATTTAAAACTTAAACATTTAAATAATGGGTGAGTTACTCTGAGCAATTTAGCTTTCAAAACCCCCTTGTTTTAGTACATGAAAAAGATAGCCTAATGCGCATTAATGAGGTTGGAGAGACTATGAGAAATATGTATAGTGTATATTTTAAAACAGCTTTGCTTGTATTGTGAAGATTTAAAAACAAACTTGAGATTTTTAACGTAACTATTAACACAGTTTTAACATAAGTTATCCCACTGGGTTTAAGAGCATCTTGAATGTATAATCCTTTTTGTAACCCAGGTTGGTTTCTGCTTTTACCAGTCATCCAAACATATTATTTATGATTTTAGTTTTATATACTCATTTACTTTTGTTTTCCTCAACCAGCATGATTTTTTTGCACATGTATTGTAGAAATTTTTAAAAAGGAACATCAGTACATCATTTTCTCTGGATTTTCTTCACTTCTCTTCCTTTCTACTAACCCATTACCTTAAAGGCCATATCGCTCCATTTGCATTATTTGTGCAAATGCCAGGGTTGGTTTTTATTTTTATTTTTGCTATTTACCTAAAAAAAGAAAAATGCTTCAGTCAATTGCTTTTTTATTTAAAAAAAGAAAAAAGAAAAGAAAAAAAGCTGTAACCTTATCATTTCTGAGTAGACCATTGAGAGATGAATGCACACCTGTAATAGCCCAGGACCAGCTTTGGTGGCTAAAGGGAATATTTTAACTAAGCAAGAGGTTCTTTTCTAAAAGTGGTATATATTATTCACAATCTCTTTCAGTTATTCCCACAAGTCAGGGGTCCAGATAAAATGAGGGTTATCAGCTAACTGATATGTTATCATTGAGGTTCATCAATGAATTTGTACATTTCTAGTTCCCTTTGGTGAAGGGAAGAAAAATGACGATTTTGCAAGACCTAGATTTTGGCTTGGTTTCTTGCCTCCTTTTTTGGCAGCCTTCATCTTCTCATCTCCTAAAGCCCTTGAGCCTGTAGGGTTTTCATGGTGGACAAAGGACCTGTGGTCTTTTAAAACTAGGACTGATTTTTTTGGCAAGAGATTATCATGTTGAAAGCGATGTTCTGCCACTTTACCGGAGACTAATTTTAAATATACACAGTCCTCTTAATTTTCGGACCAAACAGACACCCACAGGGGAGGCTTATCAAGGGTTGCAATGGGGAAGAAGCCTCTCCCTCACTGTCAGCACCAGCTGGTAAAGGTGACTGTACAGATGTGCATTTTCCTTTTGGTAGAAATGGTCCGCAGCACTAATTGGTAAGGCTTATTGTACAGTATATTGTCAGTATTCTTCTGGTTCAACATACCTTATAGTTCACATATAACCTGTATTAATTGTATAGATTGTGCATTTAAAGCTGTTACCAAGTTGTCAGAACATAAGAGCGAAAACAAGGTCATATGTAATATTTTGTTTGTAAGTATCCTTTGTATCATAGCAAAGGAAATGTTTAAAAAAATCAACTGTAATAAAGTAATTTTAGTACACAGAGTGTCTGCTCAGTTTTTTAAAGTAATTGTATTCCCATAAAGATAAAGTATATTTCAGTTCAGTGACTATTTACTGGGTAATTACTGAATCTCAGGCACTGTGCTGTACATTGGGGGTTACAAAAATGAGTAAGATATGGGTAAGAATGAGCTCCCTAGTGTGGACTAAAACCCTCTAGACTAATTGCCTTGAATTCTGTGTGCCCAGACAGTGAAGTAGCCTACTGTGCTGTGGATGTGAGATGATTATACTTTAGCTTCTAATGGCTTGTTGCAGGTTCTTAAGTTTTATATAGTCATATGTTGTGGTCTGTGTAACTACAGTTCCTCCCAGACACATGGACACATAGATGTATGCAGTTCTTGGGCCTTGTACAAAGCTTCACAAGGTGGTTTCACCTGGGTTCGTTTTCCCAGATTTGAAAATCATCACATTTTAGCCCTGAATGGGGTAGAGTATCTAATCCAGTCCTGTTAAAATGACTTTGTCAGAAGGCTTAATTTGGAGAGAAGGAGTTTCTTGGGCTGGGGTTTATATGTTTTTTTCTACTAGAAAATAGTTTTAAGTGTTGTCATTTTAAAAAGTATAGTTGAGATTACCTACTTTATTGAATAGAAGACTATCAGAAAAATGGCACTTTTAACTTTTTAACATAGCTTCTAAACTCCTAGAATGTTGATGCTGAGCTATTTTGAGATTAATTAGCATTTATGTAGTGTTTAATTTGCCTGGGTCAAACAACTACATGGCAGAGCCAAGATTTGATTCCAGGTGTTCTATCTCCAGCATTTCCCAACATCCCACCCTGAATTTGGTTGAGTTAAAAGGGGTTTTAAAAAAACAAGATTTCTTTCTGCTTTATCCCCACAATTGAGCAGTTCAAACTACAGTGGATGGAGAGTTAGGTGCTTCTACCATGTCAGCAACCCAGAACAAATGCTGTCATTGACTAAACACATCAGAGATGCTCTGAGTTATGTTTAGGGTTTAAAGCCTATCCTACCTGACTATAAAAAGAAATTTTTTTTTTATAAAAGAAAATTTAACATAAATTAAAAAATCACCACAGTGGTTGGCTAGCTCCACAGCCCCAGGGTTATAAGTTAGTGCTATCATCTACATCTCAGTGATGCCAGCTGCCAAACCAGGGTTTTCCTATATATGTCCTAGGCAATTAGTGACTTTAATTATACTTTCAGATACTTGTTCTTATGGATAGGAGGGAGACAAGGCTGCTGAGGGTGTTGTTTATTGCGGGCTGTGTAATAACGTTAGGGGTGCCATTTATAGATTCATGTTGGCTCTGCCACAAGAGTTGTGCAGCAGTTCTGAAGACAAATTCTTTCTCCTTTTGTTAACACCCTTTACACTATGGAGTTGAAAATGAGCATTGTTTACTGTCATCTTAGCCAGTGATTGACTAGGAAAAGGCAAAGTATGGCATAAAGAGCAGTGGTTTAGGGTTCTGGTCTTTAGCCCCATCACTACTAACTGAGATCTTAAAAGTCACATCCTTTCTGACCATCACTTACAAGAAATAGGAAAGCAGATAGTTTTTGGCTGGAACAAATGAACCAATGTATAACCTATTAGCCATAACATGGTTATCTGAGAGAGAGAGCATGTGTGTGTGTGTGTGTGTGTGTGTGTGTGTGTGTGTGTGTGTGTGTGTGTGTGTTTGGGAAGGGGGTGGGGAGAGTTTGTCCTCAATTGGGCAACCCAGCACCCAGTTTGTAAGCCTCAAAGGTGCTGCTCTTCCAGGCCCTTCCCAACTTTGCAGTGGAATTAACAACTGGAAATCCTTGGCCTTACAAGAATCAGAATATGGACTCTGATCTGAAAGCAGATGCCACCTCATTATAGAGGTCTTTGAGCTCTGGTTGAGGAATTAAATGGGCTTGAAGAATGGGATCCATCTGCTTTTACTATTTCATCATAGCCTAACAGATCTTAATTAAGGCCTATTCACAGTCTCAGTCTTTTCATATGGAACAACTCATAACTTGCCCAAACTCATATGAGTCACAAATGAAGTAGAAACTAGAACCCACATCTCCAAACTATTTCAGTGCTCTATCCAACACACAAATTACTAATTGCCCACTGGAAGATATCTCTGTGTAGGTACCACTGATGATCAGGGAATTTTGAGCCTGCTGGGAAATTATTAGCCCAGAGCAGGAGGCCTGGTTGTTGATTAAACAGAGGTTCCACTGGTTAGTGTTAGGGGACACAAGCCTAGATCTATAGAAGTGAAGCAACAACCAGCAAATAGAGAATGTGCAGTGAGGCTCCGTTAACTCCACAGGTAGGTGAGCACAGCTCAGTACATAGAGGACTTAAGAAGACAAACAGCACATTTGTTTGTGGAGATTTAAAAAAGAATGACATTCCATTGTTGCAGGGAGACCGCAATTTATTATTCAGAGGCAAACAAGCCGAGAGAATTTTTTCTTCAATCTCACTAGTGATAGACACTAGAGCAAGATACCTTATTACACAGGAAGGCTGGAGGAGCCAGAGACATTTGTTTTTTAAGTGTTAATATCTTTTATTTTTTGTTTTAATGAAATTCTACTTTTCCTCTAAACTTTTAGCTCTTCCTGGATACTTCAAAGCATAATTATTAGATGTCTTAAAACATCCTCTGGTCACTTTGGTAGGGTTATTTTCATTAAAATCTTTATGTCATCTCCCAACTCCCAGAATTTGGATCAGGTCTATGATCTGATCCTCAAGCCCATAAACCAACCAGAAGTCTTTACAGCCCACTGAGCTCGTTAGCATTATTTCCAGTCACCGACTCTCAGTTGAGAAGAGACCTTATATCTAATGTAGGCCACCCTTATTTCTCAGCACATGTCCCCTCCATGATATGTGCCTAGGAGCAGTCTAGCTTGTGTATACCACCAATGATGTGGGACCTTCTGCTTCCTAAGGCATTCGTTCCATCCCTGGGCACTTGGACACTCCCTAGGCATAACTTCTTAATCTTAACTCTACAAACTGTCATAACTAGTGAAAACAGTTTCTGAGGCCATCTTTTGTGGCTTGGCTGTAGGATCATTGGTATCATTGGCAAGTTCTGCCAAAGTGGCCAAGTATCTCTGCCTGTTTAAGCAGGGTGGGAACTTTATACTAAAGTTCATTTCTAAAGGAAGAAACCATGGCATTACTGAGGGTGACTGACTGACAAAGGATCCTGCAGTCTGGGTGGAAGATGAGTACAGAGCAACCTCTGACTCTGGGGTGGTTTTGAGGTTATATATAAAGCTAAGATGACACTTCCTGTGTCAAGACCTCTTTTCTAACAGTACTCAAGTCTTAGCAAGGATATCTTCACTCAAAACAGAGATGACATCTCAAAATGAGGATTTGGTGCTATGTTTTTTTATTGTCATCTCTGGCCAAGCCACCTTGGAAACCTATGCATAAATACATAAAATACTAAATCTTTAAGAGAATTAAGTTACAGCTTAGCACAGTCTTTGGTATCAGAGGTCAGAACTTAGTAGGACTCAAGAAAACCTTGAGAAGCAGTTGTCTGCTTCCTGCATTCTGATCCAGTGGGTGGAGACAGATAACTCAGGTCTGAGATTATGCCTCCTTTATTGTAATTGGATTGTGTTTTCTTTTCCCCCTTTACCATTTGAAGGTGTTTATAAATAATGAAGAGACCAAAAGGGAGGCAAGCAAGTGAATGAGACCTGAGAGGATTGCTAAAGACTTGCTACCTGGAAAACTCCCAACTCAGTGGTACTTCTTTGGGTTTTGTTTGTTTTGTTGTTTGTTTCTTGCTTCCCCAAACTCATAATTTGTCACTTCGTTTTTAGGGCCATGCCTTCTCTCAGAATGTGTGCCTGGGGTTCCTCCATCTGGTTTCATATAATTAGCTATTAACCAAAGCAGAGCCAATTTGGGTGATTCCTTCATCATTAGACTGAAGGACAGTGTCACCCAGACCTGCTTGAACAGGAACTACGCTTTCTTGGCAAAAATGGCTTGAAAAGCAGTGATGTCACCAAATGGTGATGAGAAGATGAGAGAGAGGTAGCTTCCTGAGAATGGCTATGAGTACCTCTGGCACAGGGGCATGGAGGAGAAATACTTTAGGGTTTAGGTCATTAGGGCTGTGGATCCAAGGGGATCCAAGGGACAAGGGCTGTTCTGCTGTTCACAGAGCTTTAAGACTATAACTGGAAAAAAAATTTTTTTAATACATATATATATATATCCTCCCCCACCCCACCCCACAAGCTGGCTTTCCTGTTAAAAAGGAACCATGATTTCTCCCAAAGCTATTATCTTAACCAGAGTCCCGTGGTATCTGGCCTAGAGAAACAATCTGGATTTTAGCCCTTAGGGGCCCTTTAATCCTGGGGGGTGAGGGTGGGGGTGGTTAAAAACCACTGGACTGCTCCCCGTTTTGCAGTGAGTTCTGAATGATTATAGGGTCCTGCGTATGGGACTGCAAAACCTAATAAGCTGAAATCCCCACTGTACCAGATGCTGGGGGAGGGGGCTGGCCAGATGTCAGTAATTCTTCTTTGCCAAGCCTTATACCCAGGCGTTAACCAGAAGTAGAACAGCTTCTTTAGGGTTCACTTCCTTATTATCTCTCCTGCTCAGAAATGGTGAGAGAATGTTAGATGAGGAACATAGAGGAGGAGGAACAAGAAGTGGGGAAAGGAGGGAGGGAATGTTTTCATGACAGGATAATGTGCCTTAGACAATTGAATGTTGTCTGCATTTCAGTTTAGATTCTTGGATAGTTCAGAGTGTCTTTTTATTTGATCCAGAGGAACAAGGATGGGCTAAAATTATCCAAACCTAAACCTAAAATCATGGCCCCAGAAATTCCTCATACCAAGCCTTAGGATATGACTTTTGGTAAACATCTCTCCTTCTTCAAATTGCTTTGCTATTTGTGAGGCCAGTATGGAGCTTCCTGTCAAAACAGGTGCCTTCTTTCTTGATGACCAATTAAAATTTCAGGGCAAAGATTTTCTGGGAGGAACTGGATGTCCTATTGTATTGCTTAATGGCCTAATCCAAACCAAGGTGTGGGTCAACCTGTACAATGCCTTATTTTACTCTGATCTTAAGCATTAGTCCTCATAAAACCAAAGAGCCTATCAGTCACTGAGTGGTCAGATCCAGGAGGAAGCTTTTCCTGCATCTACATGGATGGCCTTTTGAATAACTGAGCAGAAAAAGCATGGTAATGTGAAATATTCATAAATCACTGAGTCAGTTCTAGCCAATCTCTTGGAAATTTTGTTTGCTTTCTCTGGTCCCAGATGTCTCTCCAGGGTCTGGAGAGGGAAAGGCTAGTAGTAGTGTCAGAAAGGAGGGCAACTAACCAAAAAAACACCTAAGATATGAGGTTTATACTTTTACCACTTAGAGAAAGCCCACATCTCAGGAGAAAAACACCTCTCGCTAGAACTCTGGAGTAATCCCCCGAAATGGTACTGGAGGGAGCAGCTAGAATGTCTTGAGAGCCTGGCTCCTTAAGCCATGGTCAAGCAGACCCTGCGAGGATTTCCTCTTCCTAAAATCATCCTTGGGATGTCTCTAGTGAGTCTTGAGGTCCTAGGCTGAAAGCCCCAGATCAGCCCCACTCCCAGTCAGGACTTGCAGAACTCAACCGAAAGACTGGCCCTTGGTATTCTAGATGCAGGCGTTCACGCTGTCTAGCTGGTTGCCCTCCCCAACCCAGTCTCAGCACAGCACTTATTGCCTCTGGGCCTATATCACAGTCAACGCAAGACGCGTTAGCTCTGTGAGCCACTTCCACGTCTGCCACCACATGAAGTCAGCAGAGCGCCACAGCCGCAGAAAAAAACGAGGGAAGTAGCATCGAGACACAAACATCCTGTCCTCACTACATCAAGTGGCTCCAGCTTGAGAACCAGCGTCACAGAGCTGATTATTTATGTGGCACAGACCTGCCCAATGGCTCACAAAACTCATCTCCTTTGTATCTGTGCTGTGAGCGAGCATTTTCTCTTGAGTCCAGGGACATACATGGAGATATTCTTTGGCTTATGAAGTCGGTGACAGGGGACAGTGACAGGGAATGCCCAGCTGCTGAACCAGGATGAGTTGGCATGTGTAGAGCAGGGCCTGGGCAGGAGTTCTGCTCAGGGGCTAATGAACGCTAGCTTGCTGAAGTTCCATCTCTTTCCACAGACCAGTTTAAGAGAGAAGGGGCTGAATCAGGGGCAAAGAGCTGAAGCTGCCTGCCCCATTCAGTCCTCAATGCCTTTTCAGGACTCAGCAGTGCCCAGCTCTTTCTTCCTCGCAGGGCTGGCGGGTTCTTGGGTCAGGTCTCACCTTGTATACGATCTCTTCCAGCTAAAGATCTCCTCCAGGTTGGAAGAGGGAGAGACCTCCCGCTTTGGCAGGGTTCCCCAGCGACGCCGGCCCCCTAGGAACGAAACTCCGCGCCTGCTCAGCCCTTTCATCCTCTCCTCCGTTCGGAAGAACTCAGTCAAGGCCCGGAAGTACTCCACGATGACCTCGTGGCTCCAGGCTGGCAAGGGCTCCTGGCGCAGGAAGCCACAGTGGCCTCCATGGCGGCTGAGCAGGAGGAAGAAGTAGGGGTTGCTGTGAAAGAGTTCAGTTGGCAGAAAGTGGTTTGGGGGCCCACACACAGGATCATCGGCGCTACAGATGCACAGCACAGGTACGGCTGCCTCGTCCACATCCCGGAGGGGGTCGTTGTGGTCCCAGTAGGTGTCCCAGCTGATGGGGAAGCTCTTGGTGTGGCAGAAGAGGGTCTCTTCAAACTCTCGCAGGGAGCGGCTCCTGAACAGTTTTCCAGTGTCCACTGTGTCCTCCAGGGCTGTGGCGTACCTGGCAGAAAGAAGTTGAATGGGGAAGGAAGGAAAGAGAGGAAAGAACTGGAAAATAAATTGACAGCAGAAGTTACAGAGTGGCAGCCCACAGGCCAGATTCTGACCACAAAGGCTTTCTTTGGCCATATAATGTATTTAAAAACTTCCATGTCATTGCCATCATTTAAAATCAGGAGATTTCACGTAAAATGCATCTATCTGGCTTCTCGAGGGGATTGGGGAGATCTGGCGACATGGGCTGGCATGGCAACAATCAGGGTATTTCCTCCCTCCTTCCTGTGTTACAGTTTCTACCAGGACAGTCATTCATGGCATTACCTCCCCAGCCCTGGGGCAGCATCTGACTTTACAGCTGCTGAGTTATTGCAACAGCTCTCCTCCAGACCTCATCTTCAGACCCTCTGTAGGGAACCTGCTATGAAATGTCACCTCCTGAACCTCTCTTGGAAGAACTCAGTGGCTCAGACTATCCAAACCAGCAAGTGACATCCCCCAACATTAACATCTTACTTTAAGTTGTATTAGTTTGTTTGCTTTTTTAAAAGATAATATGCTATCCAGCTGATGACAGATGAGTGTGTCCTCGATCAGTGGGGCAGGTATTCCTAGAGAGGACTGAGTGGCGGAGGAAGTGACTGGGAGTGTAATTAATTGGGTGAGGCCCCAAATGGGAGCCTGAGAGCAACTGCTCTGGGAAAGAGGGACATCTTTGCTGTTTCCACCTCCCTGGAGAGGGCCTGGCACCCTGACCAGGAGGCCAGGATGGGCAGCTCTGTCCTTTATTTGGATTAATTCAGCCTTAGCCAGCTGAATTTGGATAGGTGTTTCCTGCAAACATTCAAAGAGGCTTGCCCCAAGTTGGCAATCCCAAAATTCCATGGGCAGGGCAGTTCCTAAAGGCCCAGGTTTCCTCTCCACTTCCCTTACCTTATCCTCCAGCTGGTGCCCAGGGTCAGTACTGAGGGTGGTCATTTGGGGATGGAAACTGGCAGTTAAGCCATGAGAGAGTACCTTGCCCCTGGACTGTTCCAGCGGCTCTGGGTTGCCATGGTAGCACATGGGCTGTTGCTGAGCTCAGGGTTGACCTTCTTAGAACAGGAGGCAAAATAGGGCAAGGAAAGAAAGAGAAATCACAATTGTCACCATGTATTGGTGCCAGGCCCCTTACTTTCATTATCTTATTTCATGCTTATAACCACCTTGGGAAGTGGTTATTATAAGCTCCATTTAACTGAAGAGGGAAGTGAGGCTCAAAGGGGTTAGCTAACTTGCTGGAAATTCAGGATTTGAACCCAAGTGGGTCTGACCCCACATCCCAGGTCTTTCTGCCACACCACACTGCTGCCATCGTGTCTTTGACCTCGTTCTTCCATCTCCTAGGAAAACAACAGTGTAAGCAGGGGCCTGGTTATTTGCTGTGGGAATGTCACTCAGGCCTTCTCAGTGGTAAATTCTCCCATCACCCTGGTGGTAGATTCTTTTCTTTTTGGAGATTAAAAAAAATGTTTAAATACTCTTAAATTTTTGCATTAAATATTGAGTATATACCTGGGAATATGCAAAACATCTGTCAGGTCTAAAGAATTTTAATCAATCAAATACCACCAAATTTCTGATTCCTGTCACCTCCAGGCTCAGAGGAAACATTCTGGACAGATAACCAGTCACAATTGCTTCCAGAGCCCTCTTTGCTGATTTGACAAGCTATGGACTAAGTGATGTACGTGTCAGGTGCTGCCTCTTGTGGCGGGTGGGGCAGGTGCTCAGGTTGCTAGGACACGGGTGGGGCTGAGGTGAGTGAGGCCAGAGGGCCCCAGGTCAGGAGTCCCTGCTCTAGCTAATGATGCTGAGTCCGTCTGTGGCTTTTAAACCTGCTTCCCTGATTCTGTCCAGACTAGAGGGTTTGGACGCTTCAGGAAGTGTGTGAGGAAAACTTTGCCTAAATTGCTCTAAACCTGTTTGATTCTAAACCAGGCAGAGCCGTTTCTCAGCCCCAAACCTCTATTCCCCCATTGCTCGTCTGCAGCCGCCGTTACCCACCTGCTGAGGGCGATCTTCTGGTGGAGCAGAAAGCCCCGCTCGTAGGGCCAGGGCAGGCCGGCCTCAAACCACTCGCGGCAGCATAGCACCGGCGAGATGCAGGCTGCACCGGTCATGTAGCTGGAGGAGCCACACTCGCCCAGGTAGGACAGCAGCAGCGCCGAGCCTGAGCCCTCGCTCACCGCGAACAGCGGGGCTGCGGGGTGTCGGAAGCGGATGTAAGTGATGGCCTCTTTGAGATCAGACGGGTCCCCGAAAGGCTGCAGCCGGGGGCTGACCAGTGGGCAGCCGTGGTGGCCGCGACGGTGGAAGATGACCGGGTAGTAGCCGCGCTCCAGGGCCAGCAGGCAGAGGCCGAGCACGTTGCGGGTGAGGCGTCCCCAGGCATTGGGAATCACCAACAGCACCGCCGGGAGGCCCCCGGCATTGGTGACCCGGCGGCCCCGGGCGCAAGGTCCCACGACCCAGTCCAGGGCCACCAGCCCGTCGTCCGCCAACTGCAGGTACTCCCGGGCCAGATCGGACCCCGGCCCCACCGGCAGCACGAAATGGCAGAGGGTCTGCAGGTGGGGCCCGGAGAGCCAGGAGCGCGGGCCCGGCTCCAGCGCTGTCGAGCGTCGCAAGGCGCGCAGCAGGCACTGGGCCAGCGCCGACGGCTTACAGATGAGCCTGCACCCGCCGGGCAGAGGCTCACGCCCGTCGCTGAACTGGTCCGCGGGGCCTGCGCCGTCCACCTCCTCCTCGTGGTCTTGGCCCTGCGCCCCCGGCAGGGTCCTCGCTCCGACGGCGCGCCTCCCGGGGCGCCGCAGCAGCGCGGCGAGCAGGCCAAGCAGGGCGAGCGCGGCCAGGAGCAGGGCGAGGGCGGCGCCCCACGGCGGCATGGCGAGGCCGGAGAGCCCCCGGCGGGCGGCAGCGGCGGGGAGGTCCCCTTGGCCAGCTCCCCGCTCTGGCCGCGGCTCCGCCGGGCCGCGGCGGCTGCCCAGGGCCCTCCCGCGCGGAGGGAGGGGGTGCACTCCGGATTGGCCGCGGCCCCGCAGAGACAGCCAGTTCGGTCCCGGCTCCCCTCACCCGCCCCCCACTCCCGCCCACGGCCCTTTGTACAGTGATTGCGACAAGCAGGAGCAAGAGGTGAAAGGAGCGGAGGCCGCGGGGAGGGAGCGAGGACGCGCCGGCGAGACGGAAGGGAGTGGGGAGGGCAGCAAGCCGAGGAGTGGGGTGTGGGGGGCAGAAAAGTGGGGAGACTTGGAGACCGAGGCTTGGGGGACGGGGATGAGTCTCAGAATCCTCTGCCCCCACCCCTCCGTCCCGCCTGGTGTGTAGGGTGTGCAGCTACCGGGGAGACCTGCGTCGCTGCGCCCTCAGGGGCCGCTGTTGAGAAGTAGCAAAAGGGAGAAGTGAATAAACCGCAGCTCCCGGCGCGGGCTCCCGGGCTTCCGCGGGGCGGCTGCAGTGCAGCCGCAGCCACCACCCGCACCTCCGTCGCCAGGCTCGGCTGTGCTCTCTGACCTCGGTGTTTGTCTCGGCCCCGCGGGCACCCGCAACTGCGCAATAACCCGGCCGGGCGGGGGTCCGGCTCAGGGCCAGCGAGGGCCAGGGCCGGCGTCGTGCCCCGACCGCGGGTTAGCAGCAGGAGGCTGGAGTGCCGGGGAATGCTCGTTCCCTTGCCTGCATTAGTGCGCTGTGCCGATACCCCGGGAGCGTGGGGCTCCCCTGGAACCTGGCTTCAGGTAGAGGAAATCCTCACCACCGCTCCCCAGGAAGGACTTCCCCAAAAGAAACAGCCCCAAACCTCCGAGAATAGGCTGGAGGAAAAGACGCACTCAGGTGCCCTTGGAGGGGGATGCCTATCACCCCGCGACCCGGCCGTGGCAGGGGATAGATGGCAGTCCCTTCATCAGCTCAATAACTGGCAATTACCGGGGAATGGGGGAAGGGTAAGAAATACCCCTTGCAAGTCACAGCTATGTGGAGACGGTCTTGCTCTATTTCAAAGTTTTGGGCTGGGCATTTCAACTCTTATCCTCCACCCACTTTCCCGTCTTTCCTCAAAATCCTGAGCCGGGCCAAGGAGAAGGGCACCGGGGAGAGGGCGGCAGAGCGGGCACCCGCTGCAGGTGACGTCTGGCCAGCGCTCCCTGCTGGGGGCGAGGCCTGTGACTCCACCTCACGGTGACCAAAGTCTCCTTGGGCATCTGCTTGTCCCCGCTGGGCTAATTACGAAAGCGGAGGCGGATGTGGGCAAGAAAGCAGCCCCCAGCCCGGCTCCAGCTTCCTGGGACTTCTGGGTCTGGGGAGCGTGGAGGCCTGAGACCCTTGGAGACTCCTCCGGGTTCGGGCGCTATTTGCGAGGGCAAGAGTGGGATGGGATGAAGGTGTAGCTCTAGAGTGGGGACCCTCTTCTGCAGCTCGGACTTCAGGCTTCGGTCCCTCTTCTAGATGCAGGTCACATTGATAAGTCTGAAGCGGGTTTGCCGAAGGAGCGGACCCGTCTCCCCTCCTGCGCCACCCAGTTCACAGTGGAATCCCAATTCCCGCCCTCCTCCCCGCTCCAAGATCCACCCAGGAGCTGCAGCTGCGCCCTGCAGGCCGCGGAGACCCGCTGAGACGAGTGCCCGGGCGAAGGAGGTGGTCCCGCCTGCCTCGCAGCGCTGCGCGCAGAAGACCGGCTTCCGAACAATTTTTCCGGCTTGGGGTTGAGGACGCTTGCGCGCACTGTCCCGGGCTGTGGGCGGGCACTGGGGCGGGGCGAGGCGAGGCGAGGGGAGGGGCGCGCGAGCCTGGAGAGTCGCGGCGCGCAGTCTGGGGTCGGGGCGGGACGGCGCGCGCGAGCCCGGGGTCTACGTGGGCACGCGGGCGGCGTGGGTGCGCGGGGGCAGGGCCAGGCGGCGCGCGCTCCCTGGCTTGCTGGGCTGCGGGCAGTGCTGGGGCGGGCCGGGATGGCGCCTCCTCCGCCTCCGCCCCAACTGCTTCTCCTGGCGGCCCTGGCGGGGCTTCTGGGTCCCAGTGAGGTAAGGCGACCCGCTCCCGAGAAGGCTTCGGCCCGGGATCTCAAAGTGCTTTGCCAAAAGTTCGTGCTGGAAGGAGTGGTGCGCGGAGAGGGGACTAGGAGTTCTCCCCTTGGAGGGCTGGGCCTGGGAGGGAGAGGGCAGAGCCCGCGCCGAGGCCAAACGCCCCAGCTCTTCTGCGCCTTGAACCCACAGGTGGTGGCTGAGCCGGCGGAGGAGGTGGGAGCCCATTGTCCCGAGGGCCTGTGGCCTCTGCCCCCACAGGTGGGTGCCTGGAGGGCGGTGGGAGAGAGGAGTGTGAAGGGGCAGCCCAGTCCCGCCCTGGCCTCGCGGCACCTTCCACAGCCACCCTCTGAGCACCTCTGCCGGTTCCTCCGGCCCTCAAGCCACCAACGTCTCCATTCCAACGTGATGGCACGGGCCTGCTGTTCTCTCCCCACCCACACCCCCCCAGAGTCCCCCATGGGCTCTAAGGTCTCTTCTCTCCCCCTGTATAGGTGTCGCCAAGAGTGACCTACACACGGGTGAGTCCACGGCAGGTAAGTACAAGCAGGAGGCATCCTCAGTGTCTGCACTGGAAACAGCGAGCTCCTCGCAGGCTTTCTCCACCTTTTCTGCTCACCGGCTCCATTCTTTACCACTGCCCCCAGTAAGAGGCAATGTTCTTAGTCCCAGGACAGTGAGCCACAGGCCTTGGTCCTCTGCAGTGCTTGTCAGGCGTCCTGTTGAGTAGCTGGCTGTGTGGGCAGGAGGCTGCAAGGGGAACCCTGAGGGTAGAAGGAAAGAACAACTTGTGCTCCAGCTCTGTTGTGTGACTTTGGAAGTCTCCTGACTTCTCTGGGCCTCATTTTTCTGTAAGAGAGGTTATTAGTAACGTCCCTCCCCATGAGGAGTTAACAAATAGTGTGGGACAGCACTTTGGAAAATAGGAAGCTGTAAGGAGTGTGTGTACCTCAGGTTACCAACCAAACTGTGGATTCACCTTGTGGGGCTGCCTATTTACATTGCCAGTGGTTGGATAGCTTCTCTGTCCCTTTGGTTTTCCTTCTGAAATATCTATTTTTTTTGATCCTTGTAATAGCTCCAGGCCAAAAGAGCTCATGCCACCCACCTGATTCCTTTTCCCAAACATTCCCTTTCATTCCACTGTTCAGAAACCAGTGGCTCCTTATTTCTCCCCTTATCATGGCCATACTCCCCTGTCTAGTTTTTCAGGCTCTACCTCGTTAAGTAAACCTCATCCAACCTCCCCACATCTTTGGTTCCTCTCGTTTTGTTGGTCTGCTCACCACACATATGAGTTCGAGGCTTATTCCCACCCCTGTACTTTTGCACCTGCTTATTCCCCTCAACACCTGGCGTATCCTGACTTGAAGGGGGCAGCTCCCTGCCCTCCTGCCATCCATCCCCATCCATCTTCAAAACCCAGCATAGGAGTCAGCTCTCTCTTGAGACCTTGCCTGATCATATTAGCCCTTATTTATTCATCACCTTCTCCAAATTTGTGTAATGCTTATAACCTGTCTCTTGTAATTTAGCAACTAATCACTCTGAGTTTTATTAGTTTGTGCTTTCATTTGCATTAGTTCTGTTCCCCTGAGTTTCCTTTGCATTCCCTGCGAGCGGAGTCCAGGAGTTCTCTTTTGGCATCTCCTACAGCATCTGGCACAAGTGCTGAGCGTTAGGTCAGCTCAGTCAAAGAATAATTAATAATTGATGAAGTGTTTCTATCCTGAGATTGTGCACCTGCTGCCTTTGTGCCCTGTATTTGGATGTGTTGGGGAGATGAGATTGAATATATAGATGGGGCAATACATAGAAGAGCTGGTCTCTATTTGGGGGGTGCTTACAGTCTAGACTGGGAACCTGTAGAGCCACCGTGGCAGGTCCAGAGAAATACAGCTAAAGAGTGTGGTGTGAGTCTGGCAGGGTTAACCACACATGCTGTCACAGAAGTTGTGAGCTTTGAGGGGTGGCAGTGCATGGAGAGGAGGGATGAATGGAATGCCCAGAGGCAAGAGGGGGTGCACACCAGTATCCAGGGCCCTTTGTCCTTTCCTGAGCCCTGAAGGTGGAAGGGTCATCTGGCCATCCTGGGAGTCCCTTTAAGTTGGCTCCCCAGGATGGGAGAACTTGGGATTCTTAGGGAGGGACCTGGCTTGATGTCTCCATGCCTTTCCTCCAGGCTGAGGATGTCAGCTTCCTCTACCATCCCTGTGCCCACCCCTGGCTGAAGCTCCAGCTTGCCTTCCTGGCCCACATTTGCATGGCCCAGCCCTTACTGGTCCCTGACTCCAGCCTCACCCAGGATCGGGTGAGTGGTTGCTGAAAGGTGGTTGTCTGGCACTGGCAGGGGCTGCAGCCCCACGTGCAGGGCAAGGGGAATTCAGGGCCTCCTCTTGCTTGCTCCCCATCTTTGTCTTAGCTCTAACAGTTACCTCCTTTCATAGCCCCTGGTACTGGCAGCATGGGGGGTGGCACTGGAGATGGCATGGGTAGAGCCAGCCTGGGCTGCCCACTGGCTGAAGAGGAGGAGGCGGCGGAAGCAAAAGAAGGAGAAAGCATGGTTTCGCTCTGACAGTTTTTCTGGGCCCTATCCCTTGGTGCCAACACCGGGCAGAGGGAGGCTGTGCCGGAGAGGGTGTGTGCAGGTGAGGGGTGCTGGCCAGGCTTGATGGTCATTGGATTGGTGGCCCAGGGTGGTGGTGTCATTGGGTAATCTGGGCAGGGAAAGGGTGACTGCTGTCTCTTCTCCTTTTAGGCCATGGCTTTGGCCTTTACTCTGCGGAGCTGGAGGCCCCCGGGCGTAGAGGTGGCATCTAGAGGGCCTAGGCAGCTCTTTCCTAGTGGTGCCAAGAGGCGTGGGCTGCGGGCTGCCCTTGGTCTCCAGCCCACCCCCTCAGCCCTGAGGTTCCGCTCTGTTTCCCCACGGAGCATGGAGGCCAAGCAGCCTATGTTGGGACCCCAGGGTGCAAGGGATAATGCCCCATCTGTGCCCACTGGCCCACTGCTGCCTCTGGGGCCTGGAAGCAGTGTCAGCTCCAGGCTAGAGGCTCAGGTGCCCAAAGGGCAAAGCAGCCCAGGGGTCTGTGCCTGTCCAAGTCAGGCTTCCCCGGCCGCTCGGGCAGCAGCGCCTCCGCCGGCAGCCCGGGGCCCCACCCCGCGCACGGAGGAGGCCGCCTGGGCTGCCATGGCCCTGACCTTCCTGTTGGTGCTGCTCACCCTTGCCACGCTCTGCACGCGGCTGCACCGAAACTTCAGGCGTGGGGAGAGCATCTACTGGGAGCCCACAGTGGACAGCCAGGACACAGTGGCTGGTGAGAAGCTCCCCTCCTCACCTGCCCCGCCCCGCCCCGCTCCCGATGGCTTCCCTGCCCTTGACAGCTCCCCACCCTGCCCATAGCGGTGCTGAAGCGGAGGCTGCAGATGCCCCCTCGCCGGGTCAAGCGCTCCCGCCGGAGACCCCTCCTCCCGCCCACGCCGGACAGCGGCCCGGATGGGGACAGCTCCGAGTGACCTGCCCCAGCCCTGCCACTGTGGCAGGTTCGGCTCCTCCTCCCGCCGGGAGGCTGCGCCACGTGGACCGCGCGCAGGGCCGCCCCCTGGTGGCCAGATGGCGCAGTCCTGCCTAAGCGTTGTAAAAGGGCTGGTCCTTAGTGTGTGGTTTGCTGGGAGGGATGGAGAAGGGGAAAGGGAGGAGAGAAAAAGGAGCTGTCTCAGCCTCCGTTGCAAAAACTCCGTTTTTCTTATTAAATTATTTTAGTAGAGCCTGGAGTTGAGCTTGTGCATCTGCCACACAGACTCCCTCCCACCCAGGGCACTGTCCTAGGCCATTTGGGTCGTGTTGGGAGGTAGGGGGTTTCTATATCAAGTTGGGCACTCACTGGCCTGTCTCCTCTTGCCAGCCTGGCCTCAGACACTGGGGTTTAGTAGCGTGATAGACCCCTCCCACCACCAGGGGTGAGCAGGTGGTGGGGATGGTGGTGGTATTTACTGAAACATTGTTATTTCCAGGACTCCTCTAAGAGATGACAGGGGCTTCCCTTCCCTCAAGTACAGGGGCTGGAAGAGTCGTGGTCTTCACTTGCTTCATACTTTTGCCAGGTTGGTCTTTCTCCGTTTCACGTCTGCCACTTCCCCAATCCCTCCCACAGTTCCCTAAGCATCAGAAAGGGCACATGGTCACTTATTTATTTTTGATACAAATGTACATGACACACATCTTGACACTCAGCCCACCACCACCACCACCACACAGGTAGAGCCTGGCCCCCGGGACAGAGGCGGGACGGGGAGAGGAGCTGGTGGGCGCTGCCATCTGCCTCTCAGCCTTCCCAGGCTGCAGCCCAGGCTCCAGGGACCCAGATACTGCAGGCACTGGCCTCTCAGGGGTTACAGGGAGGGGGCTCTCAGCTGAGTCAGGGACCCCGGGGAGCCAGCCCCAGGCTCAGGTGCTCAGTTCTCTGCCCCAACCAGTACAATCTCCCTCCACAAGGGAGGGGAAGAGAGATGGAGCCAAGTGGTTTTCCTTTTACGTTCATAGTGAAAGGGTATGAGTGGGGGGAACAATGAGGGGAGGCAGAGGGCAGGACCCCAGCTGGTTACCCGGCAGTCCCTGGCCCCAGGATGGGGGGGAGGGGCCAACGCCCAACACGGGTCCTGCTGCTCTGGTCCCCTCACCCCCTCACAAAACTCCAGTCGGGCCAGGCCTCCGGAACGGCACTGCCGCCCCGCACACTCACACACAGGCACGCAGGGACACTCAGTTACCACAACGTTAAAATTAAGGGGTGGGAGAGAGGAGAGAGAGAAAAAAGACTTTTCCAGTGTTTGCTGCTGGGGACCCCAGGAGCACAGGTTGGGGGCCTGTGCCCTAGGCTGGGGCCGTTTGGCATTGAAGGAGAGCAGCAGGGGGCTGGTGGCTACAGGGTGGGGACATCCACAGGTATTATGTACAAGGGGGGGGATGCCCCCGCTCAGCCCCCAATAGGGCTGGACTGGCTCATGGGGGTGGGGTGCATGTAAGGGAACCACCCCATTCGGAGTGTCCCCACCCGACCCTTTGCTGAGGGTGCCCTAGAGGGCAAGGGGCTGGGAGTGACGCCTTGTAGGCCCCGGCACACTAGAGGGGGAGGGGATGCTATGTACAGGGAGAGGTGCATGGAATGTAGGGGACAGAAGCTCCTGCCACCTCACCTCCCCATCCTTGGGAGCTTGAGGGGGACGGGCACCAGGGCACCTGGCTGCCAGGTGAGAGTGGCAGCACTAAGGGCACTTGTGCCAGCGGCTCTGTTGGGGTGGGGATTAGTGTCTGGAGGGGCCCAGCTCCCATGGCCAGTGAGGTCCCAGGGTGCGGGTGAGGGTGCAGGGAGAGTGGTCACTGCTTCTTCTCTCGGGTGGTGATGGTGACCAGCTGCTTGGCAGCCTTGGCGATGTCGTAGGCGCACTGGATCACCTGCTGAGTCAGCAGCTGGAAGTCCACAGGGGCGCCAGGCTCCAGGGGCACCGTCTTCCGGCACTCGCTCTGCAGCCGGTAGGCGCTGGCGTTGAGCAGCCGCAGGGAGCTGCGCACTGGCTCCAGGGCTGGCCTCTGGAGGGAGGGCAGAGGGAGTTGTTGGGCCTTGGATTTCAAACCACGAGCCATGATGTGGCCCAGTGTGTCTGTCCATGGCTCCACTCAGGTAGTTGTCAGATCCTCTACACCTGCCCCGCCCTGAGGCCCTGCCCCACCCTGAGGTGCCGCCCAGTCCTGCTCCCCTCTCTGGCCCCTGTACCTTTGGGAAGAGAGAGGCCATCTCAGTCACAGCCAAATGGATCTTTTCTGAGCACGGCACAAAGCTATGGGGGGAGGGGAGGGTAAATTAATTAGGAGGGCTCTCAGGGAAGGTTCCCAGGGACAGTGGAACACTGGTCCCTCTCTTACCCTCTGCAACACCCCAGAAGTCCATACGAGCCTCCACCCACCTCCATACCTGTCATGCTTGAATTCCTGGGCAGCCCGCAGTAATTCCTGAATGTTCTTGGTGACCTGCTCCGTCTTCAGGATGACATCCTCTGTGCTGGGAAGCCCAGGGTCGAGGTCTCCATCCAGGCTTTCCAACTCTGGGTGGAAGTCCTCTTCCTTGCCCAGCTCTAGAAACCTCTTCCCTTCCAGGCTGGGGTTAGAGAGGAGAGAGGGAGGCATTCCAGCCGTGAGGCCACTTGCCTACACCCTCACAGACCATCAGGGGCCACTCACCCCCCTCCCCCGGGTGCCTCACCCCAGCAGCGGGTCCCCACTTTGCGTGTTCTCATAGTCACTGTCTGCGCCGCTACCATGGCGGGAAAGCTTGCTCTGGAGGGGTACAGGGAAGGGGTGGCAGGTAAGGTGCACGTTCACAGACGCCCCCCCCCCCCCCCGCCCATCACCTCCCAAGCACACATCTCACTCAGCCCATCCCTCGGGCCCTGGAGATGCACATTACCGAGTGGCGGCTTCCTTCCTGGGAGCACGACAGCAGGGGGGAGGAGGGAGTGAAGGGCACAGCTGAGGCCGACACCCCCTTCCGGACCTGAAACCCAGGCAGGGCTGGAGTCAGTCTCCTCCTCCCCACCACTCACCTTGTGGCTTCCCTGCAGTGAGGCTGGGACCGTGTGTGTCCAGTCATCCCTGTGCCCAGCGTCCAGCATAGAGCCTGGCACCTGCTGGGGCTCACAACCTATTTGTGGGAGCGGACCCACCTCCCTCAGGCCCTGCTTACCCGGTAAAGGCCAGCAGGGACGTGCACTGAATAGATGGCGTCATCCTCCAGCTCCTGGGAGTGGCACAGTGGGCGTCATAGAGGGCCCTGCAGTGGTCCCAGCCCCGTCTCCACCCCCGACCCCGAGGCCCGTGGGCAGCTCACAGTGCTGTGGAAAGGCGGGAGCCGGGTGGTGAGTTCATCCCCAGGGGGGCCTCCAAAGGGCTTCAGGGCAGAGCCCGGTTCATACATGGAGAAGGCCTGGCGGTCTCTGCGGTGGGTGCTCCCGCCAGGCCCCACGGGCGTGTGCTCCACTCGTTCGCTGGGGAGTGGGGCTGTGGGCGCCGGCCCCGGCGGCTGCCGGATCTGCAAGTTCTCGGCCTGCAGCTTGTGGATCTGAGAGTGAGAGTGGTGTCAAGACACTCCGGATGGTCCAGGCAGCTCCACCACCTCCAGGAGGGAGTAACTCCTCCCCGCACTGGGGCCCTGGGAGGCCCCCATCCTCACCTCCCGCTGCAGCCTCCGGAGCTCATCGCTCAAGCTGCTGTTGACTTTCATGAGCTGCTGCACCTTTGCCTCGGAGGCAGCCAGGGCCTTCTTGAGCTCCAGGTACTCCTGCAGCGTCACGGCCCCGTCCGACAGGTCTGAGGAGTCCATGCTCTGCAGAAGGAGACGTGAGCCTGTCAGTCCCCTTGTCCCCGAGGCCCGAGCTACGAGAGGATGGAGCAGGGCCTTGGTGGAGGTGTGGGGAGGGGCAGCGCTCAGACCCGAGCACGGTTGTTCCGAGTGGCACCAGCGCTGCGCAGGGGCTCCTGGTCTGTGTCCTCGTCCGAGGCCACGCTGTCGTAGTCGTGCTGGTCGTCCAGGTCACTCTGGCTCCGCACAGACAGCTCGAGGTTGTCTGAGGGCACAGGCCTGTCACTCAGGGCTCACACGGCCCATCTATCATGCCACCCCCAGAAGGAAGCCACGAGAGAATATCCTGGAACAGTGCCCACCACCGCGCCCCCATCCACGCCCTTCCCACCTGTGGGGCTGCTCAGGCTCTTGCCCTGCTGTCTCCGCTTGGCCTCACTGAGAATGTCGATGATCAAGGTGGCAAACTCTCGGGCATTAAAGCGGGCCAACTTCTGCCGCCCCTGAGAGGCAGAAAGGGCCAGGCCGGTGTGAGAAGGCCCTTAGGGCTGACACACAGAGATGGGGACAAAGCAGCCAGGCCGTCCGACAGTTGACTTAACCACAGCTAAAACGTGCCAGACCAGCTCGCTGGGCCAGGGCAGGGGGTGGGGAATGACACAGATTCGGGGTGCCTAGGGGAGCTCTCAGGAAGAGGCTGGGACCCCCCCAGGGGGCTGCTCACCAAATGCTCCAAAGAACAGCCTCCTCCCCATTCCCAAATCCCAGAGCCAGCGGGGCCAGGGAGAGGCCACAGCCAGGAGTGGGGAAGACTCGGCCCAGACAGCAGCCTGCCAGGAAGGGCAGGATCCATAGAGCTGGTGGCCCCAGGAGAGGAGATCGTCGCCCCAGCCCCACCCCCCCACGCTGGTCCAGCCCACTCACCTGATTCCGCGTGGCTGAGTATTCAGGGTTAACGGGCAGGAAGGGTACGGCACTGCGCTCTGTCACCAGGGTGCTGTGGTTTTGGGTTGCCAGCCACACTGGGGGGGAGGGGCAGGGAGCGGATGGTCTGCGGTGGCCAGGCCCACGGGGTGGAGGTGGGAAAGCGAGGAGCACAGCCTTCTGAGCTCCTCCCCATGCCCACCGAGTGTTGGTGTTCAAGAAAGGGGTGGTCTCCGGACAGGGGAAGTAAGGCTGGGTCAGGGAGAGGCCGGTTGGGGACTGACAAACAGAACGAGGCGACTCCCTCCCGCCAGCCCCTGCCAACCGGGAGTTTGGGCTGGAATCTGGCTGTGGCCAGGAAGAAGGGATGTAGGGGGCGGAGTGGGACTGGGGAGAGAGCCAAAGCGGGAGGCAGCCAGAGCAGAGGAGCCCCAGTCCAGGGCACTGGGGGGAGAAGCAGGCTGGCGGCCTCCAGCTCAGCACGCTCTGCCTGCCGGGCTGGGCTCACAGCTGGCCGGGGCTTACGTGCAGGCCTGCGGAGCAGACCAGCCCCCGGTACCTCTTCCTAGTCCCAGTAAAAGGACCCCAGAGCCACACCAGATCCCGGCCCCTCCCCAGCAGGCAGGCGCGCTGTCCCCTCTGCCCGAGGCTTCGATCCCCTCCCGGCTCACCAGCGTCATTTTCTCTTCGATCCACCTCGTCATACACGTCCATGGCAAGTTCCTCAAAAAGCCGGTTGCTGAGCTGGAGGCGGAGATGGGGACCCAGGCTTTGTCAGATCCACTGCCCCCCCCCCCCCCGCCAGTGCCAAGCAAGCCAGCTCACCAGGATCTTAGAAGATGTCGAAAACGACTTGTGTGTCCCTTGTGCCGCCCAGCCCTCCCCCCAGTCTCAGAACTGGCAACTGGGGTAGGGGTCTGCCTGCCAAGCTCCGAGGTGGGAGAGGCAGAGGGAGACCAAAGCAGACTGGTTAGTGCCCAGGTAGCTAGAGATGCGCCTCATGCCCTGGGAGCCTTAGGAGGGCAGAGCCAGGGTCAAAGGCGAGGGGTGCGGAGGTGGAGGACAGGTGACTGAGGAGACTAGAGTGAGGGGCAGGTCCAAGACTTGGAAGAGGGCACCAGGTCAGAGAAAGGGGGAGCCATCGCAGGGACGGGGGCGGGTCAGAGATGGAGGGCAGCTCCAAGCCTTAGGGGCCTGAGTAGACTCACCGCCTGCAGCTTCTTCTTGGCAGCTTTGGCCAACTCGGACAGGTCTAGGCTGTGGACGAAGGAGGGAGACGGGAATGGGGAAGAGGGGAGAGGCCAGACGTGAGCAGTGGCCAGGCCCCTGCCAGTGACCTCCCAAACATGCAGGGATCCCAGGGAGACGACACCCCAGGTGCTGCACACCAAATGCCTCCCTGCCCCACCAAACCTCCAGAGCCTGTTCCCGAGCAGGCACCATATACCTCTGAGACATGCACTTTTGCCGAGATCTAAGTCCAGAGGAAGGCAGCAGAGGGAAGAACAGGACAGAGGCAGCAATTACCCAGGAGCAGGGCAGCAAACGCCTTCCCACGTCAAGCTCAGACCCAGAATGTACCAAGCCCAACTCATCTTCCCCCCAGCCCCTCCTCGGCCGGCTCGCTCTTCCTCTCAGTGACCCACCGCACCAGCGGCAGCTCCTGGGGGTCACCTGCAACCTCCCTCACCCTCAAGCCCTAGCCAGGCTTTCCCCAGGTTCTGCCATTCCATCCTCCTGCCTGGTCTTTTGCAACATTTCTTCACCCATCTTCCCGCTTCCAGTCTTGCCCCTGCACCCCTTTATTCACCCAGAAGCCAAAGTATTTTTGACACATCTGGCTGCGCTACCCCTTGCCTTAAGAACTTTTCAATAGTAACAGGTTATGTATGGCACACTTCAACAAAAAGCTCCCTTAAAAATATGCTAGGGAATTCCCTGGCGGTCCACTGGTTAGGACTCGGTGCTTTCACTGCCGGGGGCCCAGGTTGGGGAACTAAGATCCCGCAAGCCACGCGGTGCGGCCAAAAAAATAAACGAAATAAAAACGCTAAATGCTTTGCAGGCACTATCTCATTTAATCCTCTCAGAAGCCCAGAAAGATAGGTACAGTCACCCTTATTTCCAGGAGCAGTAACTAAGGCTCAGAGAGGTTAAGGAGCCTGCCTGAAGCCACACAGCCAGTAAGCGGCAGAGCAGACTCCACACGACTGTGTCGGAACCTCTCTGCTCTTGGGGTCTTGGGGTGGTCTCAGCTCTTGTCGGGGCTCAGGACCAGCCACTCTCTTGCCCCGTCTCTCTTCCAGTCCTGCTCCTGAGATTGCCTGCCTCTCACATGCTTCAGCTACACAGTCTGCCTGTAGTTCCTGGCACAACATTTCTGACGTCTATGCCTTTGCCTCTTTTGCTGCACTCCCCACAATGGACTACAACTGACTAGGGTGCCTCTCCTCTTGGCTGTGACCTCCTTAAGGGTAGGGATCACGCCTGAGTTACCTCTGGGTCCAGCGGCAAGAACAGCTGGCACTGGGAAGGTGGTCGGTTAACATTTCATTGAGAACACGTTTACAACACACACGCAAGCAGGCAGACACATCAGGCAAAATCAGACCAGAAAAGTAGCGGGGTGTCTTGGGGTCTCAGCAGAGAGAAGATCTGGGCGTTCAGGGATCCGAGGTGCCCAGGTCTGACCATCCCCGTCTGGCCACACTGGCAGCCACCAGGTGGCGCCAGCATCCATCTTGTGAGCTGGGTGAGCATCCCACCCCCAACCCCCACCCCGAGCCTGAGCTCCTGGGGCCTCTTGGATAAGAGGCAGAAACACCTCTACTGGCCTTGGGCCCGCAGCCCCTGCCCAATTTTGGCCTGGCAGAATCCCAAAGTTAGTCAAACTCCCGGGGCCTACCACCTTTTCACTGAAGAGCAAAAATTTGTCTAAAGGTTTTACAGTTGGGGTCAGTGCCACTGGGAACATAACTCAGTGATCCGCTGCTCCTGGGGGGGCTGTTTCTTGTACTCAAACCCCATGTGCTTGACAGCCATGGGGGTTAGGCTGTGCTGGCCGCGTGCTGAGTCAACATTTCTTACCTGCCTTGGGGCCCAGCATTAGGGAGTGAGGACTGGACTGCGATATGCTTGTGCCTCCAGCCCCGAAGGGGAATGGGGGTGGGGGTCCCAGGCCCCTAAAGCTGAAGAGTTGGGGGGTGGGGGCGGCTCTGGGGGTCAGTCAGCCGCCTCTGGGAAGGGGTGTCAGGTGGGCACTCACCTGTCTGCCATCTGTGGGATGATGTAATGCCCATTCCTGTGATCTGAATAAAAATAAAAATGCCAAGTCACTGGTGCTGGGTGGCCTTAGCAGCTGGGAGCCCACCTCACTGCCACGAGCAGGGCTTGGCACCCAGAAGTGACAGGGGAAGGGAGGAGGGCAGGCCACCCCCAAGAGCCCTGGGAACTGGCTGGAAGTTATGCCCACCCCCACTCCCTACCCCAACACGCTGCAGCCCAGAGCCTGCAGCAATTTCACAGGAGCCAGTTGCCTAGTAACGTTGTTCCCCAGCCGGCTTTGTCACCATGGCACCTGCTGCTGGGGTGTGTCTGGGTCCCACCTGCCTGGCCCAGCCAAGCCTGCCCCACACACTGCTCACCCGGCTTGCGTCCACAGAGATAGAAGGCCAACCGGTCAGTGAGCTCATACTGGCACTCGACTAGCCTTTCCGCCAGCTCATGGTGCCCCGCCTGCCTGTGGGGAGGGGCATGGCTCAGCCCTACAGCCGCAGCCCGCTCCCCACACCCACCTAAGCCTCACCCTTCAGCGGACCCTCACCTGGCATAGTCAATGGGTGTGCGGCCGTTAACGTCAGGGGAGCCAGGGTCAGCCCCGTACACCACGAGAAGCTCGGCCTGCAGCGTCTGCCCTGCCTTGGCAGCCACATGCAGCGGTGTGGTGCCCTTCTCCGGGTGGAAGAAGTTGGCCTGGGCACCCAGGGACAGCAGGCGCAGACACGTCTCCAGGTTTCCCGTCCGCACGCTCGAGTGGAGTTGCTGTGAGGAGCAGAGTGTGCCACAAACGGATGTGGGGGGGCCCCTCCCACCTCCAGCGGCCCCTGGTCCAGGCCCACCTGGGACTCCTACCAGCTCCAAGGGGCCCAGCTGAAGTTAGGTTGTCGAGGAGACAGAGGGCTTCCCACTAGGAGTTCATGCCCATTAATCACAGCTGCAGTCAGTCACCACCTACCACAGCTGTTAACTCTGTGGTAGATGCTACTTCTTTCCCATTTTACAGATAAGGAAACCGAGGCTCTGGGAGGCTCAGAAACTGCCCAGAGTTTTCTGCCTTTCGGGCAGCAGCTGAAGAATTTTAGCCTCGTGTATCCACTTGGGAGCGGAGGGGCCTTATTCACACGCGGCCTGACCACGCAATCTCGTCCCTCCACCGTGCCCACCATGCTTGCCTGACCTGGCTGCCTTGGGGGCCTAGGGCTCAGTGGTGATGGTACTGTGGGTGAGGAGAGGAGAGGCCCAGCCGTCCGCTGTGGCGCCCCGCAAACCTTGCTGAGGTCCTTGGCGGTGACTCCGTCGTCGTCCCGGCAGGGCAGCTTGTGCACAAAAGCCAGCATCTGGTACTTGGCTCTGATGAACTCTGACTTGATGGGGCTGCATGGAGCACGCAGGAGGAAATGGGGAGCAGAGCGGGAGAGGCCAGTCGCCCAGCGACCTCCCAGGCTCCTGCCCCTGAGCGCACAACCTCAGCCACCACCCCTCAAGCCCGACTCACTGGACTTTGTCTTGGGGGTTGGCTTTGCGCCGGCCGCTCTGCACCTGCGCGGGGTCCAGCAGGGAATGCTCCCAGATGGAGTTGGCCCCGTTGCTGGCGAGCGTGTGCACCATCTGTAGGGAAGAGGTGCCAGAGTGAGAATGCCCACTGCGCACTGGGGAACACCTCCGAGCACCAGGCTGGACACAGTACTAAAAGGCCTACTGTGTGCCTGGCACCGCTGCACCCCTACCCAGTCAGGCCATCCCAGCCAAGGATGCGGGTCCTGCTTAGCACTTCGGGTGACGTCGTGGGCACACCAAGGCTCTGAGACGTTAAAGTCAACACCACATGGCCGAGCTACTAGGTGGCAGAGCTGGGGTGAGAGCCCAGGTCTGTGTGACTCCGGTCCTGGAAGCCTCCTCTCCGTGTGGGCCGGCGCCCGGGTGGAGAGGGTCAGGATCGGGTTCTGCCCTGGGTGGGTGCTGCCCCCGGAAGCTGCGGGATCCAGACAGCTGTGTATGTGGGTGCAGGGCGGGGGGGAAACGTGCCAGCGCTCAGCACACGCTACGGGGAAGGAAGCACGGCCCGGCACAGCCCGTACCTGCAGCAGAGTGGGGGGCCAGGCGCTGTGGCGAAGGTGCTTGACGATGGAGATGTGGCGTCCCAGGCTCCGGTGTACACTGCAGCACTCGTCACACACCAGCACACCCCTGCTGATGGAGGCCCAGCCGGGGTCTGCCGGGTGGGGGTAAGGGTCAGCCGCAGCCAGACACGGGCGAGGCCTCCTGAACACCGCCCTGGGCCCGCACTACGCTTAGAACTCCACGCACGTTTGCTCACTCAGTCCCCCAAGGCTCTGGGAGCTGGACCAGAGATGAGGACGCTGAGCTCTGGAGGTGGGAGGGACTCCCATCAGAGCCAAGCCCTTTCCTACATGTCTTTGCCCCTCTGGGGAGGTGTGGTCCCCAGGGCCTACTCAGCGGGCAAAGCTTCCTGTCCTACAGCCACTGCGACAAGTTCCACAGCCTTTCCCCAGGGAACAAGGCTGCCACCCTAGCCCTGCCCCAGGGAGGCAGAAGTCCCCACGGACTACACGCCACACATCTCTAGGCACTCCTGCGTCCGGATCAGTGCTACATTTCTCCTACACTCTGCCTTCTTTTAGAACCACTAGCTCACCTGCCTGACCCATCACACCCCTCTGGGGGCTCCCGCCTCTGTCCTCCACTGGCAGGTAAGAGCCCCTTTCATGACCGAGTCTCCTGACACCACCAGTGATGGGGTGCGCTGGAGCCCCTCTTAAGGGGGATGGAGAGAGCAAAGGAACTAACACTGACTGAGTACCCACTGTGTACCAGTTGGGTGCCATAAGTATGGTACCTCTGACTGTCAGGCAAGGTGGGAAATGCTACCCCTGCTTTACCAATGAGGAAACAGTGTCTCAGAGAGGTTAGGGTGCTTATTCAAAGCCACACAGCTAATGAGTGGGATTGCTGGGATGTGAACCCAGGCATTTAGACGCTGGAGACCATGCCATGTTCACACCAGCTGCTGTTGCAGCCCCAAGTGGGCCAGGGCCATGGGAGCCACTCTCCACTCCTTGGGGAGAAGTGAACTTTAGAAGCAAGAAGGGGGACCAGAGCAGGATGGGAACTCCTGGGGTCCTTCTCCAGGGCAGGGGAGATGCCACCCATCCCAGGCCCCTTGGGAGAGGGGGAGGAGACAGCTGCATACAGCTCAGGCTGCAGAAAGGTCACGGGGGAGAAAGCAGCCATTGTGTGCCACTGGAGAGTGGGGGCAGGGAGCCTCTCTCGCAGGACACTGTGCTCTGCCCAGGCCCCCGGCCTGTCTCACGAAGCCCCGTCCTGGCGGGCGGTGAGGGGGTGGGGACTGGCTCTCTGCCTCGCCCCTAGTGCTCATGTTGTCCAGAGCAGCCCCCACCAGGGGAGGGGACAGGCTTGGGGTAATGAGAGCCTCTCCAACCAGAAGGCAATTCTCATACCCTTCCCTGCAAGGACTTCTACCAGTGTTCGCCAGAGAACTGTGAGGAAACTGAGTCAGGATACAGCCTGAGCTCTGCCGTGGTGAGTGTCCCCTCCATGGCATGGAAACAGGAGGTGAAAGGAGGAGGGCTCAGTTCTTTGGGTCTGGACTTCTTTAGGGATCCCCCCAAAACAGGGCAGAGGGATGCAGGAGGTACCCGCCATACACCTTCCTCGGAGGCTGAGGGGCCCACGAGGAAAGGACCCGCCATCTGTGCCAAGAGGGGGAGCCCTAGAGCAAACTTTAGTGTTGGCTTTACCCAAACGGTGAGGCCCCCCCCACCCCCACCCCCCAGGCATGGAAAGCTCCTTCCCCCCCCACCCCCAAACACCACTGGGTCAGGGGTCTGCCTGCCAGCCCCCTCCGCCAGCCCAGGCAGGAAGCTGGAAATGACGCAGCCTGAATTCCTCTTGTTGAAATGGTGGGGTTTCCTGTCAGGAGGGAGCCGCCCAGGCCAGGATCATAAATGGGCAGCTCTAAGGCCTCCACCCCAAGCCCGTGGCCCTACCGGAGAAGCCAGACCTGGGAAGGCTGGCCAGATATCCAGGGCCAGACCAGACACGGTGAGCCCCTGAATGAGGCAGTGACCAGGATCTGGGGAAAGGGGTCCAAGGCTCTGCTCGGCACTCCCCCAGCCTGGGGGAGGGGTTCTCCCTCTCTTCCACGGTGACCTGAAATAGGAAGGGTGGGCAGGGGACACTGTCCTGGTCTGGGGCACACTGGTGCCAGCTCAGTTCTGGATGACACAGATGGGTCACCTTACTACCTACTCCCTATGTCCAAGGGGCCTGGGCCTACCCAAGCAGGAGCCCCCAAGGCCCACCTAGGCCAGTTCCTAAGCCAAAGGGCCAGGAAGGGTTTCTGAAAGTCAAACGGCTATTGTAATTTAAGGTTAAGGGACCCTTGCCCCCAAATAGGCTTCCAGGACCAAACTCAGGGCAGAAGGGTAGGGGGAAGAAGGGTTAGGGGATGTGGTCCCCTCCTCAGTACCCTGCCAACCTTCCCCCTGGGCTTCTGCTTCAGTCGTGGGGCGGGGGGCGTCTGGTATGTGTGAGCAAGTGGCAGGAGGGGTCCTGGGATAATGTTCGCCAGCACCAACCCCATGGAGGCCTATTAAGGTGAATACATGTCACCACCCAAAGCCACTGGTGACCTCCAGGGCCCGGAGCCAGCCTCTTCTTATCTAGGGACCAGATCCTCACTAGACAAGAGGGAGAAGCCCCCCCATCTTGAAAGCAGGCAAGACTAATCCATGGGGATAGAGGTCAGAATGGCGGCTGCCTTTGGGGGGCGTTGACACAAGAAAGCTCTATAAGGTGATAGGAACGCTCTACCTCTTGACTGGAGCTGTGGTTACACGAGTATATACACAGGTAAAAACTTGTCAGGCTGAACACGAAGAAAAAGGCACTTTGCTGTACATAAGTTATACCTCAGTAAAAGAAGCAGCCCATCACTCACCCCACCCCTCAATCTACATTATGAAGACAAATGAGCCTGCAGGTTCCCAAATGTCCCTAGCTGGTGGCCAGCCTCGCTCACTCAAGGTGCCTGCAGGATGGGCATCTTGAGGTCTTCACGCCTGTGCCTGGGGCTGCCAAAGTGGGAAGGCTGCCTGAAGGCCTGTGGTGTGAGGCGCAGGCCCGTGACAGAGAAACCAGGACTGTGCGGCAGGGTGAGTGGAGGGGCAGGAAACATTCTCCAGGGTTCCCTGACCCCTGGCCCTCTCCTGGATTCCCAAGGCAGGCAGGGACACAGACGGTGCCTAACGAGGTGGCACCAGCTGCTAGAGCAGCCATGCTATGCCCAGCCGTCTCACAGCATACTCACACTTGTCCCGAGTGCCCAGGCCTGTGAGCAGAGGGAGGACAGGGCCCTTCTGGGTCGGGCTGCATCTTACCTTTCACCTCCATGACCCTGCAAATTAACCAACCACAAAAAGGCCACGACCCCATTCCTAGGGCTGGGACTGCAGGGCTCCTATCACAATGAGAAGCCTACGACTTTGGGTAGGAAGCATACACCAAGGAGGTGGCTCTGGGCCTGGGCTCCAAACTGCTGGTTTCCCTCAAGCCTCTTACCTGGGCTGCTACAGGTCCCAAACTGAAAATGCCACTCCACGCATCATAGTGTCAGGGTGTGGGGTAGCCCCAAAGAGTCAGCTGGGGTCCTGAGAAGCATCCAGACACTTGAAGAATGCCTGCGATGTGCCAGACACCATGCTAGGTGCTGGGGTGGGGGGTGAGCAAGACTTCATCAGCACCCCGCACACCCCACCATCCTGACCTCACCACCTGCCTCCTCCTGATCTGTATTCTGGATCAGGGGAAACGGAGATTCCAGGGGGGCACAAATGGCTCTGTGGGATGAGGACTGGGGGCGGGGAGCTGGGCACCCCAACACAACAGATACACACCACTCCTGCCCATGCCCACTGGACATCCAGAGGCTTCCAGCCAAACAGTCAAATGCAGCAGAGAAGGGACAACTGCCTTGCTAATGCTGCCCAGTGTCCCCCTGGCCCAGAATCCGGACCACAGACTTGGAGGTGGAACAGTCCTCGAAAACCATTTCTACTCCAACTTCTTTGCCTCAGAGTTGAGGAAACTGAGACCCAGAGTGAGGAAAGTCTTGCCATGAGTCACAGAGTAAGCTGGAAACAAAGACAACACCAAAATCCAGGCTTCCCTGATAAAGTGTTTACTAAGCAACCCCCTCCCAGTCCTACCTGCCCTCCCCACTGCTACATCTGCCCAGCAGAGGTGCAGAACAGCCTCGGACAGACAGACAGGAAGGCAAGCTCTCCTCCCAGCCCTTCCATCCCCAGACCTGCCTGCAGCTGGGGTAAGGAGAGAGTTTCTAACTAATCAGGGGTAGGGACACCCCTTCTCTCCTCCCCTTGCCCCCCCCTCAGATAGTTTCTTCAAGGCCCTCTAGACCATGACATGCCCTGAGAGGAGGCCTCAGGGTCAAAACCACCCAGATCACCGTGCCTCTGCCAGGCACCCACAGTTCCCTGTTGGGATCCTGGTCCTGTCCAAAGAGTGGCTGCAAGTTACGGGCCCACAAAACAGCACCCCACACTCTCACACTTATTTTGTGCCCAGAGGTTCACAGACAACCCCACCCTCACCCGAGCCTGCCCAGAGGTCTCCCAGGGAGATGGTGCCTTTTCTAAAAAGAAGCCGGTCAAGGGCCAGGGCTTTCCTTTCCCCAGGCCAGCTCTGAGCCCCATCACTGGCAGTGTCCTCCCACATCAGAATGGAGCAGCCTCTCTGGGTCACTGATCCTCACTTCCTCAGTAGGTCGGGGTGTGTGGGGGGGGTTTTACATCAGCCTGGACCTGACTCTGCTGGGAAGGAGAAGGGAAACATCACGGTAAATATAGCCAAGAGGCAGGCCAGGAAGCCAGGTGGATCCCAGGAATCTAGGCACCCCTCGGCACTGCTCCCTACCCATTTCTGGCCAGACTGGGCTAGGGGATGGGGAGGGGTCTGTGCCCAGGCTGGGGTAACGCCAAGCCCACCTTCCAAGTAGGCCTTACTGGAACCCAGTAAAAGCTGTCTCGTTGCTCCCAGTCACCAGGCCTGGGGACGCCTCGGGGGAAGATGCCCAGGCTCGTGGTGGCCCTGAACACTAGGCCCTGCGAGGAGCCTTGGGAACCCGGGGCAGGGAGCCCTAGGAGTAGCCACCCCGTCATCTGCTCCCGAGGAAACAGTATCCAGGCCCCCCTTGCCCATCTGCCCAGCTCTCTGCCCCTTGCCCTCCGCCACCCCAGCGGGCGCGCAGACCATGCGAGCAGCAGGTGCAAGACGCGGGGGTGGCACTGAGATGACACAAAACCACACTCGCCCCCACCTCCTAAACCCGGCCGGCCTCTGCCACAGCCCTCCTGCCACCCCAGGCTGGCGCTTCCGTTTGGATACTGAGATGGAAGGGGGAGCAGCCAGCTGCCCTCCTCCCTCATACTGAGGGGTGGGAGGCGGCGCCGGGAATGTCCTTCCTCGCCGGTCCACGGACGCGAGGAAACAGCGGCCCCGCAGGCCTCCCTCCCGCCAAGGACGCGGCTCCGCAGTGGCCCGGGCGGGGGCCGAGACCGGAGGCCGGAGGCCGCAGCCCCCGGCCCGGCCCCGCCCCGCCCTCCGGCCCCGCAAAGCGCTCCCGCCAGGCCCCGGCGCCCGCCCGGCGGTGCCTCGGTGAGCGGTCCCGCCCCCGGCCCGGCCCCGCTTACCCGGGGCGCTGCAGTCCGCACACACCTCCGCTCGCGGCCCCTTCCGGGACATCCTCAGCGGCGACGCGGCCGCAGCCCTCTGGGCCAGCGTGGGGGGCGCGGGCGGCGGGCCCGGGCGGCGACGGCCCCTGCAGCCCGGCCCAGCTCCGGCAAGGCCTCGGCTAGGCTCCGCGAGCCCGGCTAACCGTCCGCCCCCGAGGCTGGCCCGGAACCCGCCGTGCCCGCCCGCCCGCTCGCCCTCGGGCGCCCTCCGCCCCGCACCGCCCCGCGCCGCCCCGCGCCGCCCCGCCGCCGCTCGCCGCTCGCCGCTCTCTCTCTCTCCGCCCCCTGCGCGGCTCCCGGCCGCTCCTGCAGGAAGCGGCGCAGGCCCGTCCCACCGGGGGAGGGGCAGACTGCACACCCGCCCCGCCGCCAGGCCCTGCCTGCCGCGCCTCCAGGAGAAAGGAAGCCGAGAGCGCGGGCGGGAGGGGGCGGGGGCGCTTAAAGGGGCCACGGCCGCCGCAAGGCTAGAGCCGGCAGTGCCTCCTACGGCCCAGGCCTCGGCTCCGGCGCACCCCTGTCCCCAGACGGTGTGAGTTTGCCTCACAGCCCCATCCCCTTCATTTCCGGGGACAGTGACCCCTGGGGATCAGAGAAGAGAGTAAGGAGCTGGAGGCCCGGGCTCCCCTTCCTCATCAAGGGGCTGTGGTTCAGGGTACCTGTCTCTGTTTGGGGTGAGTTGTGCATCCTGGTCCCCCATGAGTCCGCCTGTGTGTCCAGGTGTATGTGTGGTCACACTCTTGCTGACTACGCACACCGCCAGCAATATGGACGCCCAGGTGCCAGAGGTCATGCAGTGTATCCCCTGCCACCGGGCTAAAAAGACATCTATCCCTCCTCCATGCTTTCATCCAGAGAGGAAAGAATCTGGGCAATTTTTTTTGAAGACCTCCTGAGGAGTGACCACCGTGCCTGTGTGCAGTAATATCCACTTCGCATCGGTCTTGTATATATCAACGGTGTTTCTGAGCCACCAGGGGTGTGTGTGTCCAGGGCGTGTGCGTATAACATACAGGGACCTTTTTTGTGGTGGCCTTTCTTCCTGGACTTCACACTGAGACTCATTGGAGGTGGGCGGGGGTGGACAGGGAGAGAAGGTGCAGGCCGCACGTGGGTGCACCCCTGGACTGAGCATGCTCCCCCATACACGTGTGCCCCACGTGCACCCAACCCCCATCCCTGCAGCAGCAAAAGGCCAGAGCTCTGTGGGGAGAGGGCAGGGGTGCCCAGGCCCAGGCCCAAGGGCCAGGTCAGTGGTGACACGATTAAGGGACGGTTCCCCAGATTAGGGGAGGGTTCCCCATCGGCATGTAGTCCTGCTGTGTAACAAGGGAGCAGGAGGGGAGTCCTTGGGCAGGGGTGCAGGAGTTGGTTGATTTTATCCCAGCGGTGCCAGAGCAGCAGTGGCTTGTGGGTGGCAGGCTGCTTCCCTGGGGGAGACAAGTAATGTTCATGAGTCACACCACCCGAAATATATGCAAAGCTGCCTCCATCGCCTTTCGCTGCAGCCCAGATTGACAAGTTTGTTTGAGATTGCGATCCACGAGGTATATTTATAATCGCACCTTAAAAAAAAATCTTCCTGCAGGCACCCCCTCCCCCCACAGCCAGCAGCTCCTCTGGCAGGGTTTCTGCGAGCTAAGATACCTCGCGTTGGGGGGGGGGGGGGGGGGAGAACACCACCTGCCGCCCTGTGCTGCACTCCACCGAGAAGTCTGTCCATGGGCTTGGTGGCCCCATCCCTGGCGATGGGAGGAGCGGCCTGTCCGCTCTTCCTGGGCGCACAGCCCACGAGCTGTGGCCGCCCGTTCACCCCCGATCGACCCCCAGCTATGGAATTTCATTTATTAGAAGTCGAGGCGGCTGCTGGCAACCCCATTGCTTGGCTGTCTTTGTTTCTCTGCTGTGTGGGCGCGTCTCGAGCACGTGGCAGCTGGAGCGCGCAGGCCGGAGGAAAAGCGACCTGAGTTTAGAGTCCAGGGCCACTTGGCAAAAAGAGAAACTCCGGCTGCCCAGAGGATAGCCACCCCCCGTCCCCGCCCGCCCAATCCAGGCTGAGCTCCCCGCCTCCTTAAGCTCCAAGCCTTTTCAGGGGAGGAAGGATAAGTCACCCCGTTCCCCCCACCCCGCTAGCCCCATCTCCTGGTTGGCCCTGGGACTACCTGGGAGTGGCCGAAGCAGGGCTCCACTTCCCAAACTTTGTTCCCGAAGCCCCCAGCCCCGCCACAGACGAGCTTCTGGGTCTGGGGCTAGGGATAAAAAGGTTTCAGAATTTCCCTTTGGAGACTTTGCCACCTCAGGAAGCAGGACAGTTAAAGAGAGATCACAAAAAGACTCTAAAAACAATTTAATGAGGAAATGTACAGGCATTCTCCCGGCCACTCCTAGCCGTCCCTTCTCCGCTCCAGCCTCCTCCCCAACTCTGGCAGCAGCCACGACACTCTGCTGACCCCTCGTGGTGGAGGTGGGCAGCGGTCTCCGGCTGCGGGAGACGCCAGCTGGCTCCTCCCAGCCTGGAGAAAGGGGTGAGGCTGTCCACTCCTCCCTCATCCTTTCCCGCCGGGGCCTGGCACTGCAGGGTGTGGAGGAGGAAGGACCGAAGACCACACAAAGAAACCTGAGAGAGGCTCGGAGAGTTTGCAAACTTTTGCTAGCACCTCCCACAAAAATGCTTCCTGGATTGTTCTATGTAGGGCTGGTATGGAATCCCTTATTCCTGTCTTGTTATAAGGTGGGCTCAAGAAGACTCTGTGCCTGGTCCCGCCACCTGTCCCAGTCCGCCTGGTTGGGGGAGGGATGCGCCATTTCCAGGGCAGTCACTATCCTTAGCTCACCCGAGGAGGTAGTATTTAGTGTCACATTTTAGAGGTGAGTGGTCCGAGAAACTAGAAAATTTAAGCAATCTGCTTAAGGTCAGGCAGATAGTAAGGAGGAATTCAAACTCAGGTTCTCTCAGACACCCCAATCCCTAGCCACTCCAGGTCCTACCAGCCCTTGCAATAGGCTGCCCCAGAGGGCAATTCCACTTTTATCACGGCATCTGCAGGCACCCTTCTGGAAAGACTTCTCTGCCCTGGGGTTTTTCAGGAAGGAGTTAGTCTCTGGAATCAGTCACTTCCTCTCCAGAGGGGACCACATGGGGTGGAGGTGGGGAGCTGCCACCTGCTGCTGTCTCTGCCCAGCCCCACTCTGGTCCTTGCAGAGGACAGAGTATGGGGGAGGGGTCTGTTCTCCCAGCCTTAATAGACTTTCTCTTTCTAACGTCAAATGTGGAAGATGGAGTTGAATTCTGAAAGAAGGCAGGGAAGGCTCCTACGCAATATTTCAGGTGCCAGATTCCTGGTTGCTCCAGTGACCCTTACTAACGCCCCGCACCTTTCTCAGGATTCCTTCCATCAGTCACTCTTTTCTTGGAATCTGGATCCTGCTCACGTTCCACTAGGACCCAAACTCAATCCTGAAGGCCACACCTTCCCGCGACCCCTAAGGCTTGAGCAAGGCCTGTAACCCCCTCCTTCCCCAGCAAAAGGCAAGATGCCAGCGGGTGGCGGTGCGCCCCAGGCCAACTGGCGTCAGGACACTGCCTCCGTTCCGGCCAGGCCTGACTCCCCTCCCCACTCTCTCAGTGAATCAGGGGGCCACTGCGGGACCCTCTCCGGTCACTCGCCACCCCCAGTTCCACGAGGCGGACTACAAGCCCCATGATGCCGCGGGGCCGAGTTATAACAAGCACTGCCCAGGGCACCCACGTCCCCCTCCTCTCTCCCCCGCATCCCCGCATCCCCAGCCGACCGCTCGGGCTGAGGGCCGGGCTATGCAGCTGCGGGCGCGCGTCCCTGCGGCGGCGGTGGCGGCGTCCCTGGGGCCCTCGCCCCGTGCGCCCCCGCGCCCGCTGCGGGCGCCTGCTCCCTCGGCCGAGCAGCGTCTCTGTACGCGGGGGTGTGGGAGGCGAGGCGCGAGTCCGCGCCGCGCCGCCGAGTGCCCGCGCCCTCTCCGGGCGGGTGGGGGCCTCTCCGCGCAGCCCGCCGCCTCGCGAGGACGCCCGCGGCCCGCGCCGCCCGCACCGTTCCGGGCGCGCCACCCCCGCCCGCCGGCGCCGCTAGCACATGCCCGAGCCGCAGCCCTGCGAGCAAGCAGCGCTGGCCCCCCGCCCCGCGGCTCCGGGCCCTGGCTCTGGCGCGGTCCCTCTTCCCGGGCCGGGCGCCGCGGCCCCGGCATGAGGAGCGGGCGATGATCCCCGCCAACGCCTCCGCCAGGAAGGGGCCCGAGGGCAAGTACCCTCTGCACTACCTCGTGTGGCACAACCGCCACCGCGAGCTGGAGAAAGAGGTCCGCGCCGGCCAGGTAAGAGCGCCGTCGGGGCGCCGCGAGGACCCCATGGCCGGGCACGCCCGCCCGGCTTGGGGAGGGGGCGCGGCGCGGGCTGTCCCGCCCCCCTGGCGAGTTTGCAGCGCTTCTTTGTTCGCAGCCGCCGCTTTTGTGCTGTTGACCCGGAGAGGGTGATGGGAGCGGCCCCCGCCCGCTTCCCTCCGGCCCGGACTGGCGGCCCACACGTGCTCCGGACCCTCCCAGATTGGGGTAGGGGACGCCGTGCCCCTCCTCCGCGGGGGCAGTGAGGGCTGCGGGGAGGGGCTGCTGGCTCCATCTGTGTTCCACGCGGTAGGAGAGTCCGCCCCACTCAGCTCGGCAGCAACACCTCCCGCGTGAGTGTGCGGAGGTGGGCAAGGCCTGCGTAGGGAGGGGGTCACGGGTCAAGGATCAAAGAGGCTGTGACACTCCCAGACATTCCAGCCCCACCCAGTGCCCTCTACCCTCATGATGAGCGCTTATCTGTTTGCTCAGACTGGGCAGAGCCCCTGGATCCCTCAGACCCGGCTCAGGAATGGGGAGTAAAGAGAGAGACCCTCTTGGGTTTAGCCCTGTAGGGCCTTGTCCAGGTGCTGAAAGGCGCTCTCCTGCCCTCTGGTGCTGGGGCCTGGCTTCTAGGCTCTGAGGAAGCGAGGGGCCCTTTGGCCCCTGGCAGGATTCGAGGGTTTGCACACAGAGCAGGCTACCAGGTTCCTCTAGTCAGTGAGAATGGGTGGGTCAGCCAGCTTTGGCTGGGCGGTGGCCTCCAAGAAGATAAGGTAAGGGATGGGGTCTCCTGGCCGTTCTTTAGGACCAGGGCAGGCAGGCAGGCAGGCACAGGTCACAAGTAGTTCCCAACTCCGCCGTTGGCCTTCAGGCACAGGTAGGCACTCGTGGCATGGACGACTAACCCTCCAGGGTGGGGAGGCAGGAGCGAGAGCTGGGCCCAGCCTGCCCTGGTTTGTCTCCAGTTGAGGCCTGCAGACTTGGCCTAGATCTGAGATCCTGGGGCCCTGGGCTGGGAGTGGTTTGCTAAGGCGTTGTCCCTTTGGGAATATGCCTTTTGAGGGCCACTTCCTGAGTCACAGGAAGTTCAGTTTGAGGAGCTGTCTGCTTCCCAAGGGAAGAGTAAGGTGGAGAGCAGGACATCCCCAGATGGTGAGCAAAGTGCGGGTCAGAGTGTGTCTCTGAATTCCACCACTGAGCCCTCAGACCAGTGCAGCACCCAGCTCTGCATAGCAGTCCCAGGAAGTGTTGGGGTGACCTGAGCCTCCATCTCTGGTCGGGGTGTCCACTTCCATTCTACCTCTGCTTTCACAAGGATGCTCCAGGTTGCTCCTCATACCACATCTCTGTTTATCCATCATAAAGGAAGTGGTTTGCAGCCACTGGTAAAGGAAGCGAGGTCAGAGTGGTGGATCCTGTGGGACAAAGATGAACAAACCAGGCACAGCCCATGCCCTCCAGGAAACCCCATTCTGGTGAAGCAAGTGTGAACAGGGAAGTACAGTGTGATGTGCAGGGTGCTAAAACAGTCCAGCCTCTTCTGGCTCATTCTCTGCTTTCCTCCCCTTGAGGGCAAGAGAAGACAAGCCTCTGATAGAGGTTCCAGCTGGAGGGATTTAAGTATGATCTGAGAGGAACTTCCCAATGGGATGGTTGATGGTTGGTTGAAGAATTGTTAGGCAGAAGGCTAGTGGCTGAATGTCCGGATCACCTCAGTCACACTCCCTTGCCCAAGGGGTGGGTGGTCCTTTTCTTGCAGAGATTGGAGAGAGGCAGAATGCCTTAGAAGAAAAGGCTTTTTCACCCAGGCCTCTCTGATTGACAGTCCTCAGGTCAGCAGTCATCTTCCTGGGGTGAGGCTGCATGGGGAGCACTGGAACCCGCTGCAGGTAGGGGTGGTCTGGACCACTGAGTGTGTTCCTCTTTACTCCCCTCAGGCTGCCACAGAAACCAGGGACCAGGTTCACCCCATCCCCACCCACTCATCCCCTCACCCTGGTGAGTTTTTGTCTTCCTGAAACGGATACTGCCTGCCCTGAACCAGGCCAGGGGGAATATAGGGCATTGGTTGAGATTAAACCCTTCTTCAACCATAAAGGAGTCAGGGGTGCCAAGAAGGGGAATGCCAGTCAGTCTGGGTGGGAGAGCCCCCTGGCTATATTTCGACTCCAGGACTGACCCAGAGTGATGCTTGCATCCAGATGTGCACTGCTCAGTACCCAGGGCCTCAGACTCCCAGGGAGAACTGAGGATGCCCACCCCAGCCATTTCCTGCAGTTACGGGTCTGGGGGCAGCCACTTAACATCATAATGAAACCCGGTAGACCCCAGGCATCTCATCTGGGGGTCCCTGATCTCTGGTCCTTCTGGCACCCACTGTCACAGAAAACAGCTGGGTTTTCCTCAAACACACAGCAGCTGGGTTTCCCTGGTCTTCACTTGTCATAGCTGCCTCTTCTTCACTCCAAGAAAGCCCTGCAGAAGCCCTCCCGTGGGCAGGCTTGGCAATGCTGGCCAAGGAGGAGGGGGATGGCACGGCAGGCTTCTGAGCAGGTTCATGGGGCCTGGAAGCAGGGAGTGGCAGGGAGATGGGAGGTGCTCAGCGGGTGTTTTTTGGTGAAGGGAAGAGTCCATGATCACCCCTAGCCAATACCCAGCAATACAATGGTTGCTGGGTGCCCTGCTTCCTGCCACACACCTGCTCTGCCAGGTTGGGAGGGGGCAGGGGGTTGTAGGGTAGTGGATGTGCCAGTTCCCCCTTGGCTGGCACGAGGCCTGAGGTCCAGACAGCTGGGCATGGCCTTGGTTTTGGAGTCACGCGTCCCTGGTGTTCCCTGGGGGTGGGAGGTGGAGGTTAGACTGAATAGCTCCCTGTGGGAGGGCCAAGGAGAGCAGGATTCTTCCCAGGCAACAGGCACTCTGGAGGGGGCTGGACTGTGGTCCTAGAGAAACATTTTCTTTCTTCCGGCGGCTGCCTCCACCATGGTCCTCCTTCCTGCTTTCCCTGGTTCATCCTTCTGACCTAGAGGCAGGTGAGATGGGATCGTGGGGCCCCCGGATACTCAGACAGAGGCTGCCTCACCCTAAGTACCTGTTGTGCCAGGAGCACCTGTGATCCCTTCTCCTCGCAAAGTAGGCAGTCCTGGGTATGGGCTGTCACCACAGCTGATGAGTTGGGAAGCTCAGGAGAGGGAGCCACAAACCCTAGAAACCAAATATCAATGTGTCTGGGATGAGGGGGAGGGGCTGAGTGGGGCAGATGGAGGGGGTGGGTGGAGGGCGTGGGCAGAGGGGCAGGTGGAGGGGGTGGGCAGAGGGGCGGGTGGAGGGGGCAGGGCGGAGGGGCGGGTGGAGGGCATGGGCGGAGGGGGAGTCAGCAGGTGCCACCCCCACTGGCCCAACTCCACTTGGGGAAGCATCTTGCCTCCCTCCCCCCATTGAGTGAGCTCAGGCCTGCCTGGTGGGAGAGCAGAGGAGCAGTGGCCGTACCAGACTCTGGCTGTCTTCCCTGGGGCTGGGGGATGGAGCGGGGCAAGGAAGGGAGACGCAGGCTGAGCAGGCAAGGGGCCCCAGGCTCTGGGCCCCTCACCTTACTTCTCCAGCACCTGTGTTTAGTCTATACATTTGGAAATGTTCTTATAAGATTTCACCTAACAAAAGGACTCTACTAATGCTGAACAACTTTGAAATATACCCTGCTAGCCCACGTGGGTCCAAGGAGTGGGCATGTGCAAACGTGCTGGCAAATACGTGTGTTACATGAGTAGAGGCCAGCTGGGCACACATGTGCTTGTACACTTAGGGGTGCACATGTACAGGGAGTGTGGAGGCAGGAGTGTGTGTCCTTATGGTACCTGTACGAGTGTGTGTACGTGTGTGTGTGCAGGCAGGTGCCTGAGTGGAAGCAGGGAGACTCTGCTCAGGGAGCCCCAGCTCCTAAGCTCGAAAGACCCCTGCTTTTGGCTCCAGCTGAGGCCAGCTGGGGTGCAGAGTTTCCGCTCTCTTGGTGGGGAGGGCTGGCTATTGGGTTTCCTGGGAAACCTTTTCATTCCAGCAATTAAATAGCAGCAGGCCTTTGCCGAGGAAATCAATGAATTCTCCCACTTGGGCCCCCAGCAAGGTGCCTCTGCCACTGCAGGCCCAGCTTTGGACGGGTGAGGGGGAACTCCTTTGGGGCTCGGCTGACAGTATGCAGGGCTGATGTTGGCCCTGGAAGACAGCGGTGTCTTGGGGACCCTGGGGAGTCGGGAGAGCTCCTGTGGAGTGGGGTTAGGGAGGGCACCCCTGCCTGGCAGGCAGTGCCAGCCTCTCTGTGGAGCCTGGAGCTGGGGCACCTGAGGGGGAAGGAGGCAGGCAGCATCTGGAGCCCTGGGACTGGGCCCTGCTGGCTCCCCGGGGCCTTGTTAGCGGCAGCAGCATCTGGGGCGGGGCCGGTGGGAGGCATGGGTGGCTGGGCTGCGGCCCCATGGGAAGGCCTCTTCCTGACACCCCCCATGACCCAGCCAGCTCAGGGTCTATGGATCCTGCATCACTCCCACCCCAGGACTCAGGACCCCACCCAGGTCGGACCCTGAGGGGCCCAGCTCAACCAGTAAGAGGCTCTCCTCCCCTCTGGGGAGCTCATGTAGAGCAGCAGCAGGAGGGCCGCTCACAAGGGCCACGCACAGTTTTGGGGGTTTTTTGAGGCTCCCAGTATATTTAGAAATGAAGAAATGCCAACACAGGGTTATAAAAATTATATAAATCTGAATTATTTTAAATGTTTTATTTTTGACGAAGGAGTTCCCACTCATGTTTAAAATATGTAACTGTTGCTAGAAGGTAGCAGTCCTCACTACTTTCCCACTCCTCTCAGAGGCAACCACTTTGAACTCTTTAGGCTGTTCTGATATTTGCCTCCATAATTATAAGCAATATACCTCTACAAGTATTTACCAGTTAATCAATTTTACACTTTACTGCCTTGCCTTCCTTCCCCATGTCCCTTAAAAAGTCATCTATGCATTTGTTTAATAAGCATTTATTAAGCACCAGTTATGTGCCAGATGCTGTCCAGAGACTGGGGATGTAGCCCTGAACAAGACAGACCGTCCCTCTGTGGGGCTTACAGTCTAGGAGAGGGAGACAATGAAAAAATAAATAAGCACTTTAATGTTGGGAGAGAACTAGAGCAGGATAAGGGACAATAGATAGATAAATAGCAACTGACATTTGAGATGGGTTGTCAGGACCAGCCTTTCTAAGGAGGTGACATTTGAGCAGTGGCCTGAATGAAGTGAGAGAAGCAGCTTTGTGGCTCCTAGTCCCCAGAAGAAGACGGTTCCGGAGAAGGCTGATAGGCAGGAGTGGAGCTTGGAGAGATGGGAGACCATGTGAGTTCAAAGAGACGTCCAGGATTCTTTTCTCAACTGGATGGGAAGCCATGGAGAGATTTTGAGCTAAGGGGCGTCAGGACCTGAGGAATATTTCACAGAATGACAGCACCTATGGTGGGCCCTGTGAAGAACAGACCTAAGGAACCAAGAGAAGAGTGGGCGGAATGAGGTGACAGATGGGGTGGCCACGACCAGGAGGGTAGCCTGAAGGTGGTGAAAACTAAGATGACTTTGGATCTATTTTGAAGGGAGAGCCTGTAAGGTCAAATTTTACTGATGGATTAGATATGGAAGGTGAGAGAAAAAGAAGAGATAAAAACAGTCCTAATGTTTCTTACCTGGAAAGGGAGTGAACTGAGGTGCCGTTTACTGTGATGGGAGAACTGGGGCAGGTAAAGCTGTCCAGGTATGGCTGGCATAAAGAAAGCAAGGGAGGTCTTCCCTGGTGGCGCAGTGGTTGAGAATCTGCCTGCTAATGCAGGGGACACAGGTTCGAGCCCTGGTCTGGGAAGATCCCACATGCCGCGGAGCAACTGGGCCCGTGAGCCACAACTACTGAGCCTGTGCATCTGGAGCCTGTGCTCCGCAACAAGAGAGGCCGCGACAGTGAGAGGCCCGCGCACCGCGATGAAGAGTGGCCCCCACTTGCCACAACTAGAGAAAGCCCTCGCACAGAAATGAAGACCCAACATAGCCAAAAATAAATAAATAAATAAATAAATAAATTCAAGGACCCTTAATTAAAAAAAAAGCAAGGGAAAGAAGTCACAGGTCAGAACATCCCATTTTGTTTCATGAATTCAATTTCCTTTCCATATTTTTCTCAGGGTGTAAATTACTGTCCCCCACCCCGGCCAAATTTTTTTTCTTCTGTTTCCTGCATTGACAGATGTTTCCTCTGGGTTTTTAGCATCTATTTGCATGTTTTGGTATCTTTCAGGTTGGCAGCTTTCCTCAAGTGTCCAGTCACCCTCGGCTCTTGGGGCATATTTAAGGATGGGGGGTGTGGAACTTATTAACGAATGGGTGCTGCTCTAAGATGATTGGCCTGTTTATTGTTAGGATCCCCAAATTTCTGTACCCAGAGGTCTGTGGTGCCTCTGGTTCCTGCAAGAAAGAATTCTCCAGTCTCCTGGTAGGGGTGGGATAGGGGCAGTGTTATGTGCAGTCTGGCTGCCCGTGGTTCAGGACTTGAGGCAGGGAAGGGACTGGGTTTTCACTGTTCACCAGTTTTCAGTCCCGTGACCTCATCCTCAGACCAATGTCTGAGTTCAGTACATCTGAAGCTTAATTTCTATAAAGAATACACCCCTGGCATCCTGTGGAGAGGAAGGGGGGATATCTCCCAGCTTTACAAGATTGGGGAGGGGGTTCTGAATTTTAACCAGACCCCCCTGTATTCAGTCCTGAGCCTTTCTCCCACCCCTGCTGTTCCTACTGCCTGCGTGTTCTGCACCTGTCAAGGGTGCTAAGGGGGGAATCTAGCTTGCTAATCACTGGGGTTTCCCTCTGTGAATGCTTGGGTTCTAGTACCTGCTGTTCCCTTAAGTCAACTGTGATGGCCCAGCCACTTTCTTGTGGGTTTTAAATATTTTATTGGCATTCTTAAACTTACACATTTACTTTTCTTTATTTTTTTAATGTGGTTGTGCCGGGTCTAAGTTGCAGCAGGCAGGCTCTTTAGTTGCAGCATGCGAACTCTTAGTTGCAGCATGCATGTGGGATCTAGCTCCCTGACCAGGGATCGAAGCTGGGCCCCTCGCATTGGGAGTGCAGAGTCTTAACCACTGCACCACGAGGGAAGTCCATCACACATTTACCTTTTGAGGCAATCTTCATTACTTTGTATAGATCTAAGTTTCCATCTGGTATCATTTTCCTTCCACTTGAATAACTTCATTTAACATTTCTTGCATGTCTTCTGGTGATAAATTCTTTTAGCTCTTGTTTGTCCATAAAAGTCTTTATTCCCCCATTTCATTTTTGAAGTATATTTTTCACAGGATATAGAATTCTAGGTTGACAATTTTTTCCCCAGCACTTCAAAGATTTCATTCTGTTGTCTTCTAGCTTGCATGGTTACTGGTGAAAAGTATGTAGTATTTCCTATATTTGTCCTTATATACATAGCATGTCTCAATTCTCAAAATGCTTTCCACAACATTGTAAATCAACTATACTCCAATAAAATTTTTTTTAAATGCTTTTAAGATTTTCTTTTTATCATTAATTTTCAGCATTTGATTATGATGGGCCTTGGCATAGGTTTTTGGTGTTTTTCTTCCTTGGAATTCATTGAGTTCCTTGGTTCTGTGGATTTATCATTGTATTAGTTTCCACAACAAATTACCACAGACTGGGTGAGTTAAAACAACAAAAATGTATTCTCTCATCATTTTAGAAGCCCAGATTCAAGGTATCAGCTCCACTCCTTCCAAAGTCTCTAAAGGAGACTCCTTCCTTGTCTCTTCAAGCTTCTGGTGGCTCCAAGCATTCCTTGGCTTGTGGTTGCGTAACTTCAGTCTCTGCCTGCATCTTCACATGGAACTTCTGTGTGTGTGTTTTTTAAACTGGATTTAGGGCCTACCTGGATAATTCAGGCTGATCTCATTTTAAGATCCTTAACTTAATTATATCTGCAAAGACCCTTTTTCCAATTAAGGCCACATTCACAGGTTCTAGCAGTTAAGATGCAGACATATATTTTGTGGGATCACCACCATTCAACTTACTACAGTAGTTTTTTTAAAATCAAATTTGGAAATTTTTTGGCCATTTCTTTAAATTTGTCTTATTCCTCCACTTCCTTATCTTATCCTGTGGACTCCAATTATACATATGTTAGAATGCCTTATAGTGTCTCACAGATTGCTGAGGCTGTTTGAATGTTTTTCAATACTTTGTTTCTCCTCTGTTCTTCAGTTTGTACAGTTCTGCTGCTGTATCTTTAAATTCACTGATTTTCTTTTTATTCCGTAGTGTCTAGTCTACCGTTAATTCTATCCAGTGAAAATTTCATTTCAGATATTGTACTTTTTTTTTTTTTTTTTTTTTCCAGTACGCGGGCCTCTCACTGTTGTGGCCTCTCCCGTTGTGGAGCACAGGCTCCGGACGCACAGGCTCAGCGGCCATGGCTCACGGGCCCAGCCACTCTGCGGCATGTGGGATCCTCCTGGACCGGGGCACGAACCCGTGTCCTCTGCATCGGCAGGCAGACTCTCAACCATTGCGCCACCAGGGAAGCCAGATATTGTACTTTTTATCTCCCATTTCTTTCCCTGGGAATGTTGTGTTTTTCTTTAAACTTTTGAGCATATTGAGCCCTTCATCTTTGTTTCTATTAAATGATTTTTCTCCTGATTATGGGTTTTATATTTTCCTACTTCTGTGCTTGTCTAGTCATTTTTAACTGGATGTTAGACATTGTAAATGTTGTGATGTTAGGCATCAGGATATTGTTGTCTTCCTTTAGAGAGTGTTAGACTTTGTTCTGGCAGCCTAACTTAAGTTACTTTCAAATCAGTTCGATCCTTTGGAGCTTATTTTTAATCTTTACTAGATTAGGTCTGGGTGAGCCTTTTCTCTTGGGATAGGATTCCTGCTCCTACGGTATAACCCTTCTTGGGTCTCTTGAATACCCTGGGTAATCAACAAGGACTCTCTACTCTAGCAGGTTGGAGCTTGAATGTCTCCCTGCCATGGGTGAGCTCTGAGAATTTATCAGCCTATTGTTCCTTTTCTGCCTGGTTTTGTTGAGTTTCACTCCACACATGTGAAGTTTAGTATTCAGCAAAGACTCAAAGGGACCATATGCAGATTTCTGGAGCTTTTTTTTTTTTTTTTTTTTTAACATAGCTCACTTCTTCCTGGAACTCTGCCCTGCAACTTCTAGCTACCTCAGCCTCCCTGAACTCCTCTCTCTCTCCTTAACTCCTCAGCAAGACTGTCATGCTCTGCTGGGGATTCCCCTGCCTGAACTGCTGTCTGGAATATTCCTCCAAGTAGAAACTTAGACAATCATAGAGTCCACCTTGTTTGCTTCTCTTACTTCAGGGATCACAGTCCTGGACTAATTGTTGCCTAATGTCTGAAAACAATTATTTCATATATTTTGAAGCAATAGTCTTCTCTGTTTGGTGGGAGGGTAATTTCAGTTATCTCATCATATTGGAGTAGAAGCCTTTTCCTGGCATTTTAATCGAGTTTTGGGGAGGAGAAAAGGAGTTACATACACGTGGTCAGTTCACGTATTTAAGCAGAAGTCCTAGTTTCCTGAAATATATCTAAATATTTATGTTTAACAAACATATGCTTTTATCATGCAACAAAAATCTCATGTAATATAATCGTGTTATTCACAAAACAATAATAGTATTTATAAAAAATGTTAATACATAGTGTCCCACAGGCATAGGACATGGGTTTGAAGTTGTACCATAAACATATTCCTTCATTCTTATCAAGGTATTACTGCAACTGTTTGCTAAACCTCTCAGGGATAATGTCAATGATCTAAATTGGTGGCCCTTCCTGAAGGTGTGGTCTTGGACCCCTAGAATAGGTCCTGTCTCAGGTGCCCTCCCTGGCCAAGGGTCTTTCTAGACCACACTTTGGCCCCAGGCTTACTCTTCACAGGCAAGCCCGCTGGGCCTTGGAAGAGTGAACCCAGTCAGGGCACCTAGGTGGACAGGAAAGGAAGTCCTTCCCTTTCTCAGAGTTACTTCCTGCCCTCTCCTGCAAGCCCCTGTCCCCTCACCTGACCCCAGCTCATTGTGTCTGTTTTTTCCATTGCCTTCTGAGATGGGCAAGACAGGACAGCTAGGTGGTTGCTGCCTGCCTAGCGGCTGTTAGGCTTAGATGGGCTACCTCAGAAGTGACCAGGGCAACCTCTTCACCTCTTCCAGGTGGACATCGAGCAGCTGGATCCCCGTGGGCGGACTCCCCTGCACTTGGCCACCACCCTGGGGCACCTCGAGTGTGCCCGCGTGCTCCTGGCACACGGCGCAGATGTGGGCAGGGAGAATCGCAGCGGCTGGACAGGTGGGCACCCCTACTCACCCCTACCCCACAGCCTGGGTCTCCCGGCATCATATCCTCACCTCTGATTGGCTGAAGGGAGCCCTAGGCAGGGTCCTGCCCTGTGACATCGCCTCTTGCCCACACCCTGCCCCCAGTGCTTCAGGAAGCTGTGAGTACCCGGGACCTGGAGCTGGTGCAGCTGGTGCTGCGGTACCGGGACTACCAGCGGGTGGTGAAGCGGCTGGCAGGCATCCCTGTGCTCCTGGAGAAGCTGCGCAAGGTGAGGTCCAGCTTCTCAGCCTCCCCACCACGGTCTTTGAACACTATCTCTACCGCAGGCTTAGCCACTCTCCTCTTCATCCTCCAGGCCCAGGACTTCTACGTGGAGATGAAATGGGAGTTCACTAGCTGGGGTAAGAGGGGCTGATGGGGGCCTCTCCCACCTCAGGGCTTCTACACTTGCTGCTTCCCTGCCTAGAGCACTCTTCCCATCGCTCTCCCATGGCTCCTTCTCACCGCTTAGCTCTCAGCTCATTGCTACCTCTTCCTGAGGCCTTTCCACAATGCCTCTGTTGATTCCATTATTTCCTTCACTTTGTAATGACTGGCTCATTTGTTTGTTACCTGTCACCCCTTACTAGAAGGTGAGCTCCAAGAGGGCAGGGGTCCTTTCTTGTTCAATGTTGTATCCCCAGTGCCTGGCACACAGCAGGTGTTTAATAAATATTTGTTGGAAGACTAGATGAAAGGTTGAGTGAGTGAATTAAACGGTGGATACTAGGGACTTGGTGGTGGCTGAGTCATGCCTGTCCCCAGCCTCAGGTTGTTCATTTCTGAGTGACTGTGGTCTACATTTGTAGGGGGAAACTGGGGCAGGGGCTGCTTTCCCACCGGTTCCCTTACCCTTTTCCAGCCACACTCCTGACCCTGACCCCCATGCTCTGAGGTGGCCGAGGGTGGTGGGCCAGACAAACTGAAGCCACCTCTGACATTCTCTTCAACCTAGTGCCCCTGGTGTCCAAGATCTGCCCCAGTGACACCTACAAAGTGTGGAAGAGTGGGCAGAACCTTCGGGTGGACACCACACTTCTGGGCTTTGACCACATGACGTGGCAGCGAGGGAACCGCAGCTTTGTCTTCAGGGGCCAAGGTCAGGCAGGTGGAAGATGGGGCAGGGTGGGGAGGCTGGGGACAGCCCCCTGAGACCCCTGACCCCCTGTGCTATTCTGCGGCTGGCAGACACGAGCGCCGTGGTCATGGAGATTGACCACGACCGCCGGGTGGTGTACACAGAGACCCTGGCTCTGGCTGGGCAGGACCGTGAGCTACTGCTGGCTGCTGCCCAGCCCACCGAGGAGCAGGTGCTGAGCCGGCTCACTGCCCCCGTCGTCACCACGCAGCTCGACACCAAGAACATCTCCTTTGAGAGGTGAGTGGGCATGGCCTCGGAAGCCTGGAGCCAGCCCGGTGGATGCCCCCTCACCGAGACCACACTGCTTCCCTAGGAACAAGACCGGCATCCTGGGCTGGCGCAGCGAGAAGACCGAGATGGTGAATGGGTATGAAGCCAAGGTGAGGTCACCGCTCCCGGGTGCCCGCCCCACCACACCCTTGCCTACAGCAAGCTGGGCAGGGGTTTCCTGACCATGCTTTCTCGGCCTTGGAGGTGCAGAGGCAATGCAGCGTGGAGGCAAGGTCATGAGACTAAGAGGCAACTGATGAGAATGGCCGGCATTTCTTGAGCACCAAATATTATGTTCATGCTCAAGGCTCTGTTCTGACATTTTAAATGTATGTACTTGTATGTATGTATGTGTGTCTATGTACACATGCACACACGTCTGTGTATATATGTGTGTATGTCTCTCACACACACACTCATTTAATCCTCACGACAACCCTTTCGGATAGATGCTATTATTATTCCCATTTTACAGAGGTTTATCGAGCCCTTTCCACCATTTCCCATTTAATCCTCACAAGTCTGTGAAGTAGGGTACTGGCCCATTTTATGATGAAGCAGGGGCTTGGAGTGACTAAGTGGCCAGTACAAGGTTGCCCAGAGCTAAACTTCAGACCCAGCTGGCTGACTCCAAAGCCAGGCCTTTACCCCTAAGAAGACTGTTGTGGGGGACGCCCAGCAGTCACTCTGGGACCCCCGTATCACCCATGTGGGGCCATGTGGTGAAGGGTCTAACCAATGCAAGTTTCTGTGTCATTGTTGTTTCCTCCTGGAAGCCTTCCCTGGTTCACAGGCTGGGCTATGGCCTCTGGTTTTTGGTCCCACAGTCCTGTGCTCTCCCCATTAGAGCATGTATTACACTGTGTTATTACTGTCCATTGTCTTCTTGATTGTGAGCCTCAAGAGGACAAGGATCATGTCTGGCCATGCTTGTTCACCACTGTATCCCTGACGGCTGCCTCAGTGCCTGGCTTATAAAGGCTCCTCACAAAATGTTTGTTGAATGAATAAGAGAACTGAATGAATAACTTCATATAATTACTTGCCCAAAGGCCTGGAGATTGGAACTGACAGCACCCCCCTCCCCTGACCATTCTTTGTAGGAAGTGTTCATAACGCCCTTAGGGGCAGGGTAGGGGTACCAAAGCTGTCTGTGAGTCCTTTCCTCATCTGTCCCCAGGTATATGGGGCATCCAATGTGGAGCTCATCACCCGGACACGGACAGAGCATCTTTCAGAACAGCACAAGGGCAAGGTCAAAGGTAATGAGGCAGAGGCGGATGGGGGAGTGGGGGGGAGGAACCAGCCCCACTCAAGCGCCTCCATCGGTATTTCCTCTGACATCCTAGCAAGAGCCAGGATAGCTTATTCAGGCAAATAGGTTTCAATTCAAGTGCCAAATCCTAGTGATTGGTAGTGGTTGCCTAGAGTGCTGTTAAGATTCTAAGGCAACATTTGGGCTCAACGGGAAGGAATGCTACAATTGATTACTAATATCTGCATTGGATTTGGGGCAGGGGGGAATGTCATGTACACTGTTTGTTGGCCATTCTAGTCTAGTGGGACATACCCTAGGCAGAAGGACAGGGGCCCTGCCACTGATTCTCTGTGCCCACGGATACTACAACTGACTCTCTGGGCACCAGTTAGTCTGTCTAAAGTGGATAAACGTAATTCCCACCTCACAAGAGAACAAAATGAAGTGAACATGGATGCACCTGAAGGAAAACACATACACATGCATCCCCCAAAATACTTTTGGAAGTTTCTCCTGAGCCCCAGGCCTACTTTTATTCCAGCTGTGCTTATGGTGGTCCTGCCCCTGCCCCTTGGAGTCCTCAATCACCTTCAGGTGAAGGTGCCTGGGTGTGTGGTGTGGGTGAGCAATCCTCCCTCCCCCTAGGGACCAGCCTCCTCCCTGGGTCTTGGGTGCTGTCACTTCTGAGGACTGCAGTGTCCTCTGAAATGCCGTATTTCTTGCAGGCTGTAAGACACCTCTGCAGTCCTTCCTGGGAATTGCTGAGCAGCATGGGGGCCCCCAAAATGGGGTGAGTGTGTTCAAGGGGTACCCCTCTGTGGAAGGGTGTGGATGGGGATCAGGAGGAAGTCTGGGAGGCACCCTGTGGGGACTTCCTTTCTTTCCACAATGCCCAAGGCCCTGTCAGCTCCACCGTGGCGGGGGGACAGATCCGGGGCTTGTAATACCAAGTGGCTGGCCTGGCCTCAGGGACTGAGAAGGGCTCATAAGCCCCTCCCTGTGTGGTACAGACCCTGATCACTCAGACTCTGAGCCAAGCCAACCCCACTGCCATCACCGCAGAAGAGTACTTCAATCCCAACTTTGAGCTTGGCAACCGTGACATGGGCCGACCCATGGAACTGACCACCAAGACACAGAAGTGAGGCCCCATGGTGGTGCTGGGGAAGGGTGGGCAGGGCTGGGAGGCCACGGCTTCTACAGTGTCCCTCACCCCTTGGGATCTGGGTGCAGGTTCAAGGCCAAGCTGTGGCTGTGTGAGGAGCATCCCCTGTCCCTGTGTGAGCAGGTGGCCCCCATCATTGACCTCATGGCCGTCAGCAATGCACTTTTTGCCAAGCTCCGGGATTTCATTACCCTGCGCCTGCCTCCAGGATTCCCTGTCAAGATTGGTGAGGCTCCACCCCCAGTTCCCTTGAGCAGCTATTGGGAGGATGGGGCTTAGAGGAGGTAAAGAGTGGGTACTTAAGGTGTGAGAGAGTGGGTGGTGGTGCCTGATGGTGTCTGCATCCTCAGAAATCCCGATTTTCCACATCCTCAATGCCCGTATCACCTTCGGGAACCTCAATGGCTGCGATGAGCCGGTGCCGTTGGTGCGAGGCAGCCCCAGCAGCGAGACCCCTTCCCCAGGCAGTGACTCCTCCAGTGTCAGCAGCTCCAGTTCCACGAGTGAGACCCTCTCCCGCCCTGAGCCCGCCCTCACTTCCCCTCCCCACCGAGCACTTCCCCGGGAGTGGCCGGGAGGGGAGGTCTGGTCCACTCTGACCCACAGCCCGGCACCCCCAGCCTCGTGCCGCGGCTGCGAGATCTCCCCCGCGTTGTTCGAGGCCCCACGCGGCTACAGTGTGCTGGGCGGCCAGCGAGAGGCCGCCACCCGCGACGACGATGACGACCTGCTGCAGTTCGCCATCCAGCAGAGCCTGCTTGAGGCGGGCAGTGAGTATGACCAGGTGCGTCCCCACGGCCGCACGGGGCCACCGGATTGCGGTGCCGCCACAGCTAACTGGCTCACCCCCGCCTCCGCCCAGGTCACCATCTGGGAGGCACTAACCAACAGCAAACCGGGCACTCACCCCATGTCCTACGAGGGTCGCCGACAGGACAGGTCAGTGCCCGCCCGTCCGGAGAGGGTTTGGAGACGCCTATTCCCCCACCTCCCATACACGTGCACAGAGAACACCAGGGCCCTGTCACGGTGCGTATGGACACGGCCGCATGAGCACCCCTCTTGGCCCAGAGGAACCGTGGTACCGCCATCAGGGACCCTACTGGTTTCAAGATGGCGTCTACCACCACCACCCGTTCCTGACTCAGGGGTGGGTGAGCAGTACTCCAAACGCGGCCTTAGAGCCTTCACAGACCCTCGCCAGACAGAATGTCGGGGCTGGGGTTCTAGAAGACTGGGAGGATGGGCTTTGTAGGAGCTGGCATCAGCTCCTACCGGGTGGGAGGGAGCCAGGGAGGTGACGCGGGACTCATCGCTTCCACTGGAGAGTGTTGAGGCCTGCGCTGTCCCGGGGCCTCCACACCGTCTCCCGCCCCGCATACGGGCGCCCGGAGCCCTCGACGTATCTTACCTGCCTCCAGGAGCGCTCCGCCCACGCCGCAGCGCCAGTCCACAACCCCCGCGGGCCTGGCGTCGGTCCCCAGCCCTCGGCCCAGCCCGCGCCCAGGCCAAGGCGGCCACGTGTTCCGGAGCTACGATGAGCAGCTGCGGCTGGCCATGGAGCTGTCTGCGCAGGAGCAGGAGGAGCGGCGGCGGCGCGCGCGCCAGGAGGAGGAGGAGCTAGAACGCATCCTGCGGCTCTCTTTGACTGAGCAGTAGCGCCCACTGCCGGGCCCCTTGGCCACGCCCCGCGGGACCCGCCCCGGAGCGAGAGTCGCCCCTCCTGCGCGCTCTCCGAGCTGAGTCCGGAGACCCGAACCGCCGCCTCGGGGGCGTAGCGGCGCACCCGGCACCAGATGGGGAGGGGTTCGGCCCGGCCGTGGGGTACCTTCCTGGAGGCAGCTGGCACGGCTCCCCTGCTTTGCTGTATCCTGACCCCACCCCACTCCCCTGGGCTCTGACCGGTCCAAGGGCGGAGCCAGGCCGTTTGAGGGGGAGACGGTCCTTAGAAGAGCACTGTCTCCATCCCTTGCTCCTTCTGGCCGGTCCTCCTTTCTGCTCACTGACCCCACTCCAGGACACTGCCCGTGAAGCCTTTGCATCTCCGCTCTTCACCCCTGGGGGGCAGCTGAGCTCCCCACGTGCTGTGTGGCTGCTTCGTCCTAGACACAAACCAGCACGTCAAGGGCCCAGCTCCTCCCCCACCCCGGCATTTCAGCGTCAAGTGCACTTAGCGGGGTGCCCGGCTCCCCCAGCCCCCACACCCCTCCCGGGTCTCAGGGTGGTCCCAGCTTCTCTTTGGGTGACCAGAGGTTGGAGTCCCCATCCCCAAGGCACGTTTTTGTGATCAGGGAGGGTGCCCAAGGTGGCCCCAGGTCTGGGCAAGGCCTGGCTCCCTCGTGGTGTCTTGGCGAATGGGGAGGCATAGTGGGCGTGGGGCAAACACCAGACTGGACACAGGGGTCGCCCAGGGCCCTGGCACCACCATCCATCCCTTCCCACCAGCTGCTGCTAGCCCTCTGTGGTTGTGCATCCTACTTTCCCTCCACCCAGGGGCTGACTCCGAAACCCTTCATCCAATGGTGCTAACCCCCGGCTCTCCCCTGCCCCACCCCACCACCCAGAGAAGCACAGACCCCGCCAGGGGCAGGGGCCCACTGCAAACCCTTGTCTGGGTTCTCTCGGACTGGCCTTCCTGGCTCAGCCAGTGAGGCTTGGAAGGGACACGAAAGCGATGGAAGAAAACAACAAAGGGAAGCTGTTCCTCTCACCCTCTTCCCTGATGCCAGGGGCACCAGACTGATTCTGAGGCACAAATAAAAGAGGCTTCAAACCCGAAGCTTTTCCTACCTGCCTTTACTGGGGAAGAACGCCCATCTGCGGGTTGAGGGTTCCTTCTGAACCTCAGTGTGGGGAGGGCTCTGAAGTAAGAGGATGTCTGGTGGGTCCTGAGCCGAGTGTTGCATTTGTCAGGGCCCCCAGGAGTCTGGTGGTGGCATTTACAGAGGCTGGGGGTCTAGCATCCCCACCCATGCAGGAGGCACAGACTGAGCACTTGGTAAAATGTTTCATTCAGTACGTCTTGTTTTCCTGCTAGAGTCAAGGCCGCAACAGAGGGCTGGTGTATGTGTGTGTGTGTGTGTGTGTGTCTGGGAGGGGGGGAGGTGTGAACCTGCTTCCTCATGCCAGTTCTCTGGTTGGTTCTCCTGCGGGAGTGCCGCGAGGAAGCCGTCCTCTCCCCTAGAGATGGAGAGAAGGAAGAGAGCCCTCTGCCGTAGACTGCTGGGTGTAGCCCGTGGGTCCGGCTGTACAGCCAACGTTTGTGTATGTCCGTAGAACTCGGGTGACGCCCGTTGAGTTTACCACTCAGGGTGGTGGAGTCAAGTGAGCTGATTAGAGGGAGAAGCGTTGTAATTTTCCCCAGCCAGTCTGGGGAGACCCGTCAAATCGCTACCCCTTTGAGGTCAAGCCCAAGCTCCCCAACATCCCCAAGCATTGCGCTAATACTAAGCACTTTCCCTGCCCTGGGCGGGAAGGGAAACAAAGGGGACACTGCCTGCCGTGCAGCACCATTGTTGAGGCCCCCGTCACCCTGGGCCTTCCAAGGCCAGCTCCTGCTGAGTCCTGTACGAGGCACACAGCCCGGTAGGCGCCAGACGGACGCGAGTGTCCGCAACGCTTCATTTGTCCAGGACTCCCGCGAGGGGCGTAGTTCCCTCCCTAGTCCCGGCCCAGGCCCAGAGAGGCGGGGTCCAGAGGACCCAAAGCCGGGGCGGCGCGGGAGTGCTTGCGCTCCGCCCCACTTTGCCCTCCCGGCTTGGAGCTTCCCCGGCGCGATGCGCTAGTCCGTGCCGTCCACCAGCTCGCACAGCATGTTCTCCAAAGACGTAATGCGCTGCTCCTGGGCCTGCACCTGCTCGCGCAGGGCCTTGATCTCCTCCAGCAGCGTCTCCAGGGTGTGCTGCTGTTGGACGCAGAGGACGGAAGAGGCGGCGTTGGGCGGGGTGCGGTAGGGGGATGTGAACATTGGGCCTGGGTGGAGCAGGGCGGGACCTTACCGACAAGGGGGCGTCGCTGGCTGACTGGCTGCGGCGGGGGCCGGGGGGCGGGCGCACGTCCAGGATGTTGCGCTTGGTGACCCGCAGCTCGCGGTGCTTGGGGGGCATGTAACCGTCCCTCAACGAGATGAGCACGGGTTCGGCGTCCTGGCCGGATAGCCATTCATCCGCTTCTAGGGCCGGTTCGGGGCCCGGCGTATCTGGGTAAAGGTCGTCTTGGAACAGGTCTGACTGCAGGTGTAGGGGGACACGAGGACAAGCAGGGTGCCAGGCCTGCTCCGCTCCTTTCCGCCTCGGAGCCCTGCCCAACCCCTCTCCCAGCCACTCACCTTGCGGGGCACAGTCATGATGATGGGTTCACACTTTCTTTCGTGCAACTTGTAGAACCTATAAGGGAGCGGGGACCGGCACAGGCTCAGGCTCCGACTCCCTTAACTTTTGCCCGGGACCAAGGGGTTAGAGGCCAACACTTGCTGAGCGCCTACCATGCATTGAACTTTAAACACCCTCTGATGGGGTGTTTATCATCATTAAGAGATGAAGAAACTGAAGTTCAGAGAATGTCAAGCCTGTAGCATTGGGGCTGGCACTGGAAACAAGCCCGTATGACACCCCCCACCCCCGAAAACCCACTATTTTCCAGAGACTACACTATTGGGGAAGCCCCCGAGTCTTCCCGGATGGGACCTGGGAACAGAAGCAGGTGAGCGGGAAGGGCAAGGCTGCTGACCGTGCAATCTCGCACTTGCTGACATCCAGTCCCCGCTTGGGCATGAAGCCCATGCCCCTCTGCGGCTCCTTGCTGCTGAACGTGTTCAGGTAATGCACGAAAGGTGGTTCCTCGGTAATCTCAAAGTACCGAATGCTGCTGTCGCCCTGCAAAACCAGTCGGTTCGGAGATATGCTGGGCGGGCCCCCGATATCTCGGTCCAGCCCCCTCTTCTCCCCTCCCGGCTGCGAGCACCTTGCCACACAGGTAGACGATGCTGGAGTCGGGATCGTAGAAGGGCAGTAGGACCCCGTTGCTTGTGTCCATCTCCTGCAGTGCCACTGGCTCCTCGAAGTTGTTCTGCCCGAGCACAGGAGGCGTGACCAGCCCTGTCCCGCTCGCCGTGCCGCTCTGGATCCCCTGAAGCTCCTTTACGCTTCGTGCCCTCCCCAAAACCCACGCATTCCCAAGGCAACTCTGGTGACGAGAGCTGCAGACCCCACACCTGGACACCACTCTCGGTCCCCCGCACCTATATCCCCTGCACCGCCGCATGCAGTCACCGCAAACCACCCCCAGGGACTCGGCATCACCAGGCGGGGGCGCCAGCGTGGGCTCCTTCAGGCGACGCAGCAAAACTGGGCAGAGGGGTGGGTGTGAGGATGGCAGGCGCTGCAAGGAGGGCAGCAGCCTCCAGCCCTGTCCAGGTGGGCATGCCCTGCGGGTGGGGGGCGCCTGGCCCCTCTCCCGTGATGCCAGTCCCCGGGGCACACACCCCAAACGTCCAGCTGCGTTACCGGGTCCCACAGGCCCAGCTCTCGCTGGCTCATGCGGGTGAAGCCCGTGGTGAAGATATGACCCTGGCGCGTGAAGACGGCCCTCATGGGCCTCATTCCCTCGTGGGCCGCAAACCTCTCCTGGGGGGAGGGGGAGACAGGGAGAGGCGTCACCCAGCTGCCTGCCCTGGGGAGCCTGGAGGGCCGGGCAACCAACTTGCTGACTTGGGTGTGGGGGGCGGAGACAAAAGGGGTCTTAAATATTCAGTTTCCTGGCGTCTCCTGGCTGGCCCCAGGCCTGGAGAGCGCGGGCCTCTCTCTGCAGATTCTGAGCCCTTAAGCGCCCTCAGAGCAGGGGATGCCTGCGGGCTTCCCAGGGGAGCAGAGAGGCGCTTCCCAGACGGGAGCTCCCCGTTCCGCTTCAGCTGTCTTGGGCGCGGGCCACGGTCTGAGAGAGCGCTCCCAGCTGACCCAGCGAAGGAGCGAGCGCGTGCGCCCGGCGCGGCCTGGCCTACCGGGTCCCAGAGCGCGAGTTGCCGCTCACTCATCCTGCTGAAGCCGGTGCTGAGTAGCTTCCCGTCTGCGGTGAAGACGGCCCGCAGCGGACGGGCGCCCTCGTGAGGCCGGGCTCGCTCCTGCTCGCGGGGTTAGTGGGTTAGAGTGCCCGCCGCGCCGCCCCGCCCCGCCCCGCTCCGCTTCCGCCGCGCCCGCCGCGCGCACTCCGCGCAGACGTGCACGTGCCCCGCGCATCCAGCGCCCGCCTTAGGTTGAGGCTGGTGAGGCAGGTGCCGCCGCCCTCCCTGGGCACCCAGCTGGGGCAAACAACGCGCAAGGGTTGCCTCCAATCTCCCGCCCAGCGGGTCAACTAGGTTGGAAAGGGGCCTGCCCGCGAGCCAGTGTCAGGCTCAGGCGCCGGAAGATGGCGCTGGGTGCCGGCTGGGAGGAGAGGGGTCCGGGGGCGCAGGTTCGGTTCATGCAGGTCTGGTGGGAGGGTAGAGTTTGCAGCTTCTCCCCTCCTCAGTCACAAATCGAGCAGCCCTCCTCTGAGCTTCTGAGATGCAGGGGAGGGGAGGGAACAGGAGCGCGGCTGAGAATTGCGGGCTGGGGGCTTACTTAGGGCAGGGGCTGTGGTTGCAGACACGGCGGGGCAGGGCTGGTGTCTGGGGTTGAGGTGGAGGAGGTGAGAGCTGGGACGAGGGGCTCAGGGGGTTGTGGGTACAGAGGCCTGACAGCTGCTTCTTGGGGCAGGGGTTGGGACGCAGCCAGGCTAGACACTCACCGCCACCACCTGGCCCTTGCGGGGGTCGATGATGCGCAGGGTCTTGTCCTTGCAGGTGGTGGCTAGCAGCCTCCCATTGCTGTTCCAGCACACGCTGTGGATGACGTCCGGGTGTATGTCGTCTAGACTCAGAAGCACCTCCCCAGTGCCCACGTTCCAGATGATGATCACATTGTCACCACCTGCCCAGAATGGCCAGGCACCGTCACCTGGCCCTGCCTTTGCCACTCCCCACACCCCCCGATCTATGGTAGGGACCCCTCCCTAGGCCCCCAGACCTGCACTGAGCAGGACATTCCGGGCAGTGGGGTGCCAGGAGAGGATGCCCACACGTTTGGAGTGGCCCTCGAGTGTGAGGATGGGTTCTGTAATGTTGCGCATAGGGGTATAGTCTGGAATCTGCCACACCTAGATAGAAGGAAAAGGCATAGGGTAGGTGGGATGAGGAGCCCACTTTGTCACTCTGCTCTTCCCTTACTTCCCCCACCCCCCTTCCCCAGGGTCAAGTGCAGGACAAAATGTGATGGTGCCCACATGGGGCAGAAGCAGCTGGGAGCCAGGAGGTGGCACTGTCAGCTTTCCAGAGACCTGCCTACTCACAGGAGCAGGGAGACTTCAAAGCACTGCCCCCCTGCTCTTCAGGCCCCAAGGTAGCCATGGCTAAAATTAGTACTAAGCAGTTCATCCTGGGAGGGGGCAGACATGTAGCTAAAAATAGCCTGGGAGCTGGACAGGGCAGGGCCCTGGAACTCAGCACCTCCCTCACCACCTTCTGCAGCACAAGCGAGGCAGCCCTCCCTGCTTCCCCTGCCCAACAGCCCAGCAGCATCCGCCTGGCTCCTACCATGATGGTGGTGTCATCTGAGGCACTGGCGATGACGTTGTCATTGTGTGGGCACCAGTCGATGTCCAGCACAGGGGCAGTGTGCCCAGTGACCAGTGGGTAGTTCTTATCCACTCGCCCTGTCTGCAGGGGTCAGAGAGGGAGATGTGGGGCCACTGTCCTGTGTGTTTTCAGGGGGTGGGGAGTGGATCTGTTTACATCTCAATTCTCTATTTTCTGTTTTCTCTTTGCAGAACCCACCCCCTTTCTGCTCTTCCAACCCCATTCGGCCTACTTCCTCTACTTCACGGAAGACAGAGTTGAAGTCATTTCACATCAAGGAATCAGACACAGAGAGGTAAGATAACTTAACCAAGGACACACAGCAAGATACTGGTAGAGCCAAGACTTGACTTCTTAGTCCAGTGCTCTTCTAAAAACATCTACTTGGAGGAGACTGTTCTTGGGCCTGTTCCCCCAACTGAAATGTCCAGGGGAAGCCCCTGGTGGAATAGGTCAAGGTAAGATGCAATGCAGTGCTTGACAGTCCTTTCCCAGCCACAGTTGGCAGATCTCCCTCTTGTCAATGGCTTTACCTTGGAACCACAAGCAGCAGGCATTCCTTGTGCCTGCCGTCTCCCAACCTGAGCTGGGGCCCATCTATTTTTAATCTTTATGGTATGTTTGTGGGGGCTCTGAGGCCTTTGCAGGGGCTGGCATCAACCCAGACCAGGCAGTAGGGGAGAGGGGTGGCCGTGTGGCATTGGAATGGCACTTGTACTGGGGGAGGAGGTGGCTCCAGCTGAAATTTGAGCCCAGGGGATGATGTCCTTGGATGGTGTCTGCATTGTCCTGGAGTGAGTCACTGGCTATTGCCAGGCCTCATCCTGACCTTGCCACCTGTGGGGCCTCCCCTAACAAGGTGTAGGAGCCGGAATCCAGGTCAAGGTCATGCCTTGGAGTGGTCATCCTGTGGGCAGAGATGGCTGAGGGGCTTGAGGCTACTCAGTAAAGGTGCTGGTCATTGCCTGGCCTCCATCCCTGGAGTAGAGGGGGCTCTGGCCTTATATGTCATGTCCCCTGGCCCTTTGCTCTCATTCTACCTCACTGCAAGAACCAGAATGGGGGAGATGGCCAAGAACTCCTTAGATAGAGCCTGACCCTGTCCTCAGTGTGCTGCTCCGGGGTGTGATTTAATCCAATGCTCACCCTGGGCTGCGTACAAAAATCCTGACACCAAAAACATAAGCGGTGTGGCATCAGGAGAGATAGGAACAGAATCTGGCCAGCTTCTGTCTCCACTACTTCCCAACTATCCATCACCCGCTCCTGGTCCCTGCTGGGAACAGGGTGCTGCATGGAGAAGGGATGCGCTGTGAGTAGGTGGGGGCCGATGTGATGCTGCTGTTCTAGGAGGGGTGACAGAGCCTCCCAATTGGTCCCTGAGTGATTGGGGAGCAGGGAGCAGTCAGTCCACATAGACTGCCCTCCTGACTGAGGAATGGAACTAGATGAGAACACAGGCTGCTATCAGGAGTCCCCAGGAGTCACAGCCAGTGTCCTCCACCTGCTTCCTTCCCCTCATCTCTCACCTTGGCCAGAGGCAGGACGATGAAGGCACCTCCACCTCCAGCCTCCACAATAATGGCCAGGAATTTGGGGTTGACGGCACAGAAGGAGCTGTCCCATGTGACCTTGGACACACGGATGTCCTCGTAGGCCTGGTCAGCCTTTGCCGCCTGTCCAAACACATGGCGGAACTTGCTCTGCCGAACCACGCGCCGGCTCATAGCTGGGGGCAGAGATGGAGGATCTCGGTGCCCAAATTTTGGTCCTTAGTCCCGTAGCTGTGGGAGGGAGGGAGGAAGAGTTGGGGGAGTGGCAAGTGAGAAGGGTTATCTGACCAAGAGTCAGCTATAAATTAATATAGAGTCTGGTCCTAGAAGCAGGGAGTTTTCTTCAAGGTGATGTATGGGAAAGTTCTTTGCTTAGTTCGAGGGGCTAGGATTTGGGGCCTGACTTCTCCTTAGAGAGCCAGGCTGGGGGGACAGTGGAGCCTGACTGGGCCTGAAAGCTTCCTGGAAGTTGAAGTGGTTTGGGGAGGAGCCTCAATGCCAGGCTGCCCTCCCACTGCCAGGCTTGGATGAGCATCTCTTCACGGAAGTGGTTTATCTCCCAGAGGCATCTCGTCCAGAATCAGAGGCTTTGGCTTAAGGCCATTTGTGGGGCTAGGACTGCAGCCACTCAAGATCCTAAACTCAGCATCTGTGGCATAGTTTAGGTGGATGGGGTTTTGCCTTTTTCTAAAAATTTGCCAAGGAGAAGTTCCTCCTGTTAGCTCACCTGGGTTCTTCCTGTTACTGTTTTTATCAGTTTCCTCCCATGCTGTTGGTGGGGGGGACACAGTGTAAGGTGGATCTCTCCTCCTCCCACTTCTCTCTGCACTGGCTTCTCTAATAGGCCCTCACCACTGTGTTCTGGCTTTTGCCGGCCATATTTCAGCCCCACTTCTCCTCTGAGTCCTCTCTCCTACTAAATTCTCTTGGGGGTGGGGTCCTCGACCCCCCTCCCCTCGGCTTAGAGCCAGATTTTCAGGAGTGGAGTGGGGAGGGCGAGGTGCCTTTTCTCCCGCTTGGGGCTTGAGCTAAGCTCTTCCCCAGGAGACACACCGAGCTCTTCCAAAGCCCCAGCGACTGACTCCAGCCCCTCCCCAGCCCCGGGCATCCTTGTGCCCTTCAAGACGCTTCTGCGGCTCCCGGCCTGAGGCCCGGCCTCCCCGCACCCTTCTCCGGCCTCCTGCCCTGGCACTGCGTTCTTGCGAGACGAGGTGTCTGCGCCCTGCGGGCGCGCGGGCCGCTGTTCGGCCAAATATAGACACCAAGTCCGCCCAGCCCGGGACCGAATTTGGCGGCGGGTGGGGGGAAGGGGGCGCAGACCTCTGTCCCCTCCAGACACCCCGCCCGCTTCACTGGCTGCGGTGGCGGCGGTGGGGGGGTGGGTACCTGGTCCTGAGCCGGCCGAGGGGCGCTCACGCTGCGACTTCTCTGCGGAGGGGGTTGGGGCTGCGCTGGGGACCAAGGGAGGCGTCAGGGCACCGGAACTGCCTCTCCTGGTGTCCGCGGCGTCTGGGGCCCGGGCGTTCGGCTGCGCGATCCGGCCGCTGCCTGCGACTCTCGGGGCCGGGCGTCGCTGCAGTCCCAGCTGCCGCTGCCATCAACCTGCGGAGGCGGACTTAGGGCAGGGGCGGGGTCACATAGGTCCCGCCCCCTCCAGCGGCGGGAAAGTCGAGTGCTGCAGACTCTGCGCGGCCAGTCCGCGGGCCTTCGAGAAGCGTCAAAAGTAATTCTGCGTGTGTGCGCCGGCTGTGCGCGCTCCTCCGCGCTCCGCGCCTAGCGGGTGGGCTGAGGAGGCCCAGGTTCCCAGACCCAGAGCTGGGCGCTGAGAGAAGGAGCCTACGAGGGGGCGCGCTCCCCTCAGAGCCGGCGGCCGAGCAAGATCGGATGCCTTCACGCTGTATGCCTGCTGCAATCACACTCCCAATTTAGACCATACCGGCGGGCCGGGGCTGTGGGACTGCACGTCCAGACACCCCTGAGGAGAGGTCCTGGAAGATGCTCTGGGGCCCCTTGGATGAGGGCCTAGGCTGGCCCAGGGCAGCTGTGAGGGTACCCGACAGGGGCCTGTGAATGTTACTGTTATTAATAGCAATAGCGACCACTGTCACTGTACTAGGCACTTCACCCCGTTAGGGAGGATTCCACGGAACAGGGCACAAAGCAGCCTAAAAACCGGTGATAGGGGTGTGGGAGAAAAAAAAGTGAACACCAGGTTCAAGGGAAAGCGGCTGGCACGGGTCTTTTTTTTTTTTTAAAATAAATTTATTATTTATTTTATTTATTTATTATTTTTGGCTGCGTTGGGTGGGCTTTCTCTAGTGGACACGAGGCATGTGGGATCTTCCGGGACCAGGGCTCAAACGCATGTCCCCTGCATTGGCAGGTGGATTCTTAACCACTGCACCACCAGGGGAGCCCTGGCACGGGTCTTTTAGACACTCAGCCTGACTCCTAAAGTCTTGAGGGCCTTGTTTGAATTGGTGCCCGACTGTGTTCCAGGGAAACCCCTGCCCCCTCCCACTCCCTTCCAGACCCGCGGATCTGAGTATTGACCAGGGTTAAGGAGGAGACAAAAAGAAACCAGATCAGAATGCAGCCGGTGAAGAACTAGTCCCTGTAGCTGCTGTCTTTCCAGTGCTCACCCACTGCCTGGATTTCTTCCTTTGGATCATAAGGCCCTGGAGAGCAGCAGGGGACCGGTTATTACTTCTCACTCTCCAGGACACACCTGGAAATCAGTGGAACACAGCCTTCCAGAGGGTAGAGATTAGCATTGGGGGTAAAGGGAGGGAAGGTGGTGGGAACCTCAAATGCCCTCACAAGGCTTGTTTCTCAGGAAGAGTCCAAGTATTCAGTGGCTTGTGGATCAGAACCAGAAACTGTTACAGGTGCCCCAGAAATAATTATGGCATTGGTGGCGGGGGGGCATGAGGGTAGATGAGGAATCTCCCTTTTACCTGAAGATTCCAGGCACATGATTAGGAAGAAAAGACCTGAGTGACTCAGTAGCTCCTTAATAACAATAGCTAGACACTGTACTAAGGGCTTTACACATATTAATTCCATTCTGATAATAGTCTTCTGAGATGGGTACCATTATTACCCCTATTTTACAGGTGAGGAAACTGAGGCACAAAGAGGTTAAATAGCTTTTGCGTCACTCAACTGGTAGGTAGTACAGCTGAGATTCTTACCCAAGAGGTCTGGTGTCTGTGTCCAGCTTTTCAGCACCATGCATTTTTGTCTCTCCCTGAAGGCCACCTTATCTCACAAGTGCTGATATTGAGAGATACGCTTGTGGCACAGAGGAAAGGATGCCTATACTGATTACGAAGCTGGAGTTTCAGCCGTTGCTCAGTCACCCTATTTTTTCAGCTTTTCTGGGCTGTAAAGCAAAAAGGGCTGGGTCAGGTGCTTTTCAAGTCTGCACCACTTGTTGGCAGAGAAGGGATTTGACATGCTGTCTCCTACCCTGAAACGGCAGTTTTTCTTCTCCCATCTCCTTTTCTCCTCTTTAAAGAGAGCCAGGTACTCCATTCTAGAGGTAAGGGTCTGGGACTAGGAAGCAGGAATCCTTTCTTTCCCTCCCTCCCTCCCTCCCTCCCTCCCTCCCTCCCGTCCATGTTTGGCTGCGTTGGGTCTTAGTTGCTGCACGCGTGTGGTGCGTGGGCTTCTCATTGTGGTGGCTTCTCTTGTTGCAGAGCACGGGCTCTAGGCATGCGGGCTTCAATAGCTGTGACACACGGGCTTAGTAGTTGTGGCTCGCAGGCTCTAGAGCGCAGGCTCAGTAGTTGTGGCACATGGGCTTTGTTGCTTCACGGTATGTGGGATCTTCCCGGGCCAGGGCGCGAACCCGTGTCCCCTGCATTGGCAGGCGGATTCTTAACCACTGCGCCACCAGGGAAGCCCAGAAGCAGGAATCCTTCAATCCATTCTGCCTTCAGTTCCATGACCTGGGTGGGGGGGGTGGTTGCTCTCCAGGTACTTAACAGGTGTTGTTTAGAGCTGGCATGGCTCAGCCCTGCCCTCTAGCCTTCTTCTGGCTGCCAAGGCCTGGCAGAGCTGGGGGTAGGTGGAGCCAAGGCACAAAGAGCCAATCAGTGGAAGAAGCTACTTGGACTTGGTGCTTTCCCTTGCTGTTATGCATTTGAACTGTTACCCATCTGAATAGCAATCCATAAAAGATAGGCGTAGACTTCATCTTTCATAAAGCCATTTTCTGGAAGAGGTGGCCTGGCAACTTAGACAGGATTTGGTCCATTTGCTTTGGCTAGAAAGCCATGACTGATCAGGGTCAGGGACTCCAAGCACCCCTAGAATATTTTGTGAAATGACCTTGCCTTCACCATCATGCACTCTGGCACTCCAGCCAGAGACCAGTGGTGTGCCCATCTCATTTGATATGGACGATTCAGACTGAAGCAGGCTGACTTAATTTTAGTTCAAGGCAGTGTTTTCTCTGGAAACTGAGCTTTCCCTAGATAGTAGGGCTGCTTTATATGTGATGGATGGCACCACTAAATATCTCATGATGGGTCTGTGGAGGGGTGGGAGAAGTGAAGACCCCTCCCCCCCAGCCTGTTTTTGTTTGTTTTTGTTTTTGGCCATGCCGCAGGGCTTGTGGGATCTTAGTTCCCTGACCAGGTATTGAACCCGCACCCTCGGCAGTGAAAGCACGGAGTCCTGACCACTGGACCACCAGGGAATCCGCACCGCCCCCCCGCGCCTGTTTTAGGGAACTGCTCTGGCCCCATCTCTCTTCCTCTACCACTGACATCAAGTGCTTCTCTTCTCTTCTAATGATGGGAGAGGGTTAAGCTTATACTTCTTTGGAAAGTCATGCCCTGTTTCTAGAAACCTTTCAGTGAACTGAGGTGCCTTGTGCTGAAAGCTTGTGAACTCTATCTTGTTAATGTCCAGAGAAGTCACCTACCCAAGAAATCCAGTCTCTGCTGGGGCGCGTCGCGGCAGCTGTCCCAGAACACTTTGTACCACAGATGGTGGCGGAATTTTGGTCCCTTTGCTTATTCATTCTCCTAACATTCAGGTGGTGGCTTTGGCAAGAGCCTCTTTGACCAGGCAAGTTCCCAGCGTGGTCACTTGATTGGAGCCACACTGTCTGAAATAATCTTTAGTGATCCCATTTCCCATTCAGTCTTCATTTTGTGAGAGGTAGAAAGTTATATTTTTTCCCAGAGCTCAGCTCTCTCCTAAGGGAGGGAGATCAATCAATGGGAATTGCATCATGTTTACCATCAGTGTTCTCTTCCAATCCCTCCACCTTTAAGCAACCCCCTCTTTTGTTGCACTTGATCAAGTACACGTTTCATCTTCAAAATAAAAATTTATTCAATCTGTAACAAGAACATTGAATCTGCACATTTGCGCACAAGTTCACATTTAAAAACAGCGGAGCACATCAGTAATAAAAAACCTATGATACAAGTGGAACATCCCAACCACCAGGAAGATTAAGGAAGGAGATGAGACCACTCTTTATATTCTGCTTCAAATGCCTCAAAAAGGTCCCAGAGATTCCAGGGAGCACCTGCTTTATTTAATAAAATGTGAGCATAAAAGTTTGGGGTGGCCTGGGGCAAAGGTAACAGTCAGTGGGAGAGTCTTTTGGACTTGTTTTCTACATTTAGAACAAGTCCTACAAAATTAAAGTAGAAAGAAAGAAAGAAAAGGCACCTTAAGCTATGCCAAGCAAACCAAATTCCAATAAAACATAAAAACCAAACAGTTCCCTGTGGATTTACTGATTGGGAAACATTTCAGGGCCAGTTACCCAGCTTCCAGACTGGGTCATCAGCTTGAGTTAAGCCCTGGGCATTAGCTCTCCACGTGTGCACAGGATGCTGCCACCAGTGTTGCTGTGAGGACACAGATGGCAGCACTAGTCATACACCCCTTGGGACATCTTCAAGCTGATAAGGGATGATTCCAGTTTAGAAATCCTGTCCCAGATCTCTGGGGCACTGAGAAAGTGAGGCTGGTTCTCTTTTTTCATAGCAGGAGCCAGGCGCAGGCACCCTCCACTTCCAGGCCAGAAAAGTACAGAAGCACCTTGCAATAGCTCTCCATGGCATCAAGGGACCCCAAGCCCTGGAGAAGGGTTAGGAGTGTACAGCTTCCTGCTTTGGTAGCAGGAGGCTTTTTCCTGATACAGCCGTCAGATGAGTCGTGGCAGCAAATACACTTATGCCTAATACATGCCTTAATCTTTTAGTTTGCAAGGGAAAACAAATCCAAGATGTTTTTAAGTTGGATTGGTGCTGAAATAGCTAAAATTTCATCTCATCTACCATCAAAAAGCAAAACAAAATTAGACAAAAACGACACTAGCCATTCACCATTACAACCATCACTATAAGACACACCATCACTGAGGAAATGATGAATATTTCCATACAGAGTGTTGGATGGGAGTGCAAGACACAGATGGAAGTCAGCTCCAGGTTTTCCCCACTTACCCATAAGGCTGACCTTGCTCAGTGTGAGGACTCACAGGATGGCCAGGGCTGGGTGCCTGGAGGAGGAATCTGAGTGGCCATCAAGATGATGCACGTTTTAATATTCACAATGTAAACAAAATATCCACAAACAGTTCAAAAAAGCCAAAGGATGGCTTTATTTAAAAAATTTAAAATGCCCTTGAAAGAGACCCTTTTTGCATAATGCTTTCTTAAAAAAAAAAAAATAGAGAGAGAGAGAGAGAGAAACAGTTCCCACAAAAACATCTTTACCAAACATGGCTAGATCACTTCAGAACTGAAATCCTCAGATGGAACAAATGAAGATTTCTGTGAGCTGCTATGTCTCAGAAGCTTCAGGTCTATCCAAGAGCCATCTGTCTGGGGCCCTTTAGCAGGAGGGGACCTCAGAGCCTGGGCTGTCATCCTCAGGCTGTCCTTGGGGCTCTTGGTAGTTCCCAAGATGAGAAAGAGGAAATACCAGTTGGGATAAAGGTACAGAACCAGGAAAATGCTAGATAAAGAGCCTGAAGCGGCTGAGATGTTAGGAATGATCCTAAACATTTGGAATTTGAAAGGCAACCAAAATGAGGAGAGATGAGTATTACTACACTACGGTACTGTGTATCTGCTATAGTACAAACTACCCCTAAGTGTTTCTAAAATCAAAAAAGGGGTTTCTCTCCTTCCTACTGACCAGGTAACCATCCAGATTACAGCTCAAAATCCGTGTGCTCCTGGGGCTTTTACCCCATGCACCACAGTGTTACTTTTTACACACACACACACACACACACACACCCCTCCAGAATAATTTTAAGTCAGACTATGGTGGTTTTCAAAATAAAGAGAGGCACTGAGCGAGAGGTCCAAACTCTTCCTACTCATCTCTGTCAATCCACCAGACCTGCTGTTTCGGGCCTGGCTTTTCCATGAACAGAAAAGGGAAACAGGCCACCTGAGATTATCCGTTTGAAGAGAATCAAGTTTAGAAAGTTCTTGATAGGCCGTCATGTACTTCCCCTGGACAGTGCTCAGCTACATAAATAGCACAAGAACAGTTTTGGGAGTCTGAGGGCTAGCAAAACCCCATGGCATGGCTGAATTACAGACCTTGTGTAGAGAATGTTTATTTAGGCAGGTAAATTAAATGATAAAAAGTCTAATTATTTTTTAAAAAAAGGCAGAGCAAGACCTCCTCTACTCTTAAAAAAAAAAAAGGTTTTGTTTTTCTTCACAGCGTTTGAGGTTCCCCCACTCCCAATCTTTGTTGTTTAATGCAGTGAGAGTGAGCATTAAACACAGTTGCCGGGAAAAGAAGACAGAACAGTGCAACACTGTCGACCCTGTGTGTACTTCTTAATGTCAGGGATGTCACCATCTCAAGGGATTAACTGAGTGGACGCTACTCTCTTAACCTCCATGCAAAGCTTCCTCTTCCCACCCCTGCCACCGTTTCCTCTCCTTTCGCCAACATATTGGTGACGGAACTGCCTCAACAAGAAAGGGCGGTTTTAGATGGATGAGCCCTGGAAATTCATAGCCCTGTCCTGCAAGCCTCCTCACACTGGAACATGCCACCTAGTAAAACGTTTTACAACACATTAAATATCCTGGAGTCACAAAGCTGTGTGGATGACACATTTGAACATTTAAGGAAACTATTTAGGGACAGCACAGGTACATATCATTACTACACCATAAAAACACTTAGAGCAGGAGGTTTCTGTCCAATCTGCCTCCTGGCAGTGATGTCAGACCCAACTACGGCCTCCACCCGGCAACTGGATTCACAGCTCCTCTTGAACACATACGAGTGGCCTCAGTCCACCTTTTCTCTCTCCTTTGGGTCACCATACCACCTGTCCTCAACGAACTCTGGCCTCTGACATCACTTTGACAGTCTGTGCATCTTTTTCCTCTAAGTGCTGTGATGAACCCCAAACCTAAATCTTAGGTCTGTGCTCGGTCAACCTCTCAGCAATGGGGACAACCACCAAAGCAAACAGGAAGCAAATTTGCAAACCTCTTCAGTTTTGATGAGCTGCAGTGGTGTTCCATTCCAAGCTAAATATGTTTTCTGTAAGAAGCTGAAATAGGCTTGTTTACGGCAGGTGCTCCTGTGTTAAGGACCTCCACAATAGCAGCAAAGCAACAGCATCCTAGCGGTCATTTAAGGGTGCCTGCCCTTGGCCGAGGCCTCCCTGCAGCCCTTCAGCCTAATCCATTAGGAGCTTCCACCCTGGGCAGCGGTAACACTCACATATACTCCCTGGCTCTGGTTCAGCTAGTGGTGAACAACGTTCTGGGATTTCAGTCTCAAAGAGAAATCAGCCTTCAGTCAAACTGTGATCTAATGGGAGCCTTTAGGGGTTTCTCTGAGGAGGAAGTTACTAACACATAATTTGGCAGGAGCTGGTGATTAGAAGTCTCCATTTAAAAAAAAACCACCATCAATGTACACTCTGCAGATTCCTACCAACAGCCATCAACCTTATTTCTGTGGTGTCCGTATGTTTTCCAGTTGCAGCTTTACTATTTCTTAAAATGGGTAAGTCAAAAAGACCCTACAACATACAACATTAACAACAAAACAATGTAAGAAAGTGACATTATGTACATAAGTACTGTGTATAAACTAGAGAAATGACAAATCTTCCAGGAAAAGGAAAAAAAAAACTTATGTCAAGTGTTAACAGTGATAATATTAAAAAGAAAACTTTGCATTCAATGGAGGTTATACATATGTAATGTAACAATTCAAATACCTACAAAATTAAAAAAAATAGGCAGCACTGGGAGAAACAGCATGAGGGAGGAAAATAAATTGGAAAAAATATGGCCATTAAACTTAGAAGGCCCACAGAATTATTCAAGTAATGAAAGGGTTAAAACCCTACATATGTATTCATTTTACAAGAACACACTGACTTTTAATTGCTGTTTTTCAAACTTGTCCCTATTGTGTTTTAGTTGGGAGAATGCTGCAGGGCACATTTCCAGGGGATGGGGGTTGGGTGGGGTAGGATGACCACCTGTGTGGAGCCCATCCACCTGGAAGATACTGGGCAGTGGTGGCCTCTCCACCCCCAATTTCACCTCCTTCTCTTCTTCTGCTTTCCTCTAGAGAGGACCTCTCAGAAATCCTTTGGAGTTCATTTTAAATTTAATAAAATTATTTGCTTGGGGTAAAAAAGTATTTGCTTGATAAGTTTACAAAGCCAGCCATTATCATGCCTTTTTGTAATGATACACTCTGGAGACCAGGAGAAATGAATTCTGGAAAACCCTCTTTGAGAGCAAAGCAGAACCTGCCCATTTCGGCAACTCCAAGGGGCTGGGGCTGGGGACCAAGTCTGAGAGCACGCTGACGTTGGGCTGCCCCCTTCAGTGAATCCAATGCATCAGGTCTGGAGACCTAACCATCATCACACAGGCCTGGGGCAGCATTTCCAATTCCCAGCTTCAACCCCACCTTCCCCATCTGCTTCCTTCCTCAAGCAAGCAAGCATGCCTTCCCTCGGGGGCAAAATGAGGAGCAGGTGGCAGTAGACTGAAAAACAGCAATTTGCCTTTGATAAAGGTGTTCTTTGAAAATGAGTATTTTTTGAGGTTTGCATTTTCCAAAAATAAAAAATGATAAAATGGTCTTGCCGTCCAAATCAAACTCTCTCTCTCTCTCACATACACAGAGGAAAAAACCAAACCCTGCATGCGCCAGGAACAGTAAAATGACCAAAGTATTATAAAATTAACCAATAAAGTGCATGTTCCTTACATATTACACCTGCCCCTTTTACAAACATTTCTTTCAGAAAGTCACATGTAGAGGCTCAGAATCACATGGTATTATAGAAGGGGTTGGTTGTCCGTTTTTTATCATTTGCTTTTTTCAGTCTCCTTAGGGGGTGAGTTCTGCCGTGCTGCTGACGGGGCACTACAGCCAGCCCTGGAGCTGGGCCTGCACCCTGCAGTCCCTGGGTCTGTACCAAAGGAAGGCCTCCTTCAGAACTAGTCAATTCAGGTCCTGCCCTGGGGAGCAAACACTGCTGACTGGAACCAAATTCTTTGGCATACTGTACAAGGGGCCTCTCCACCGGCTTGCTCTGTGCGATACACTCTGTTGTTTTGAGTTGCTCTATGAAACACTTGGTGGGCTCTAGGTTCTGGGGAGCATCTGGGTTTTCTGGGGGCTCCTGGGCCTCCATTCCCGAGCCCATTCTGAGGAAGGGCTGAAGCAGTTTGAGATGAGGGGACTCAGAGCAGATAGGCCCCCTCTCCGGTAAACAGTCTTTACAGAGGTCCAGGTAACCTAACTTGGCGAGGGAAGCTGAACGCCTCATTTGCGATGGTTTGGGGAGCCCTACCTGGGAAATCTCTCGGGACTCGATTTCTTTAGCGCGTTCCTTCACCCCACTGGGGCTGTGACTGAGACCCTTTATACCGTCACTACTAGGGCTGTGTGGGAGCTGACAGGCTACAGGTGATGGGTCCAGTTTTTCTTGCTGCTCCCCAACACTGTTACCGAGTCTGCTAATTAAACACAGGTCTTCGCTACTTAACTGGGAGCCCTGATATGGCACTTCACTGCCCCTGGAGAGGGGGCCCTCCTGACTCTCCTCCCAGCTGCCCTTCTCCGCAGAGGGCTCATTGTCTGTGGTGCTGCTTTGCTCTGTGAAGCCTTCCAGGTGAACCACTGTCTGGGGATGCAGGTAAGCCAAGCTGTCACCAAGTACGTGGGTCGAGTGACTAACAAAAGGCGCTGCCGTTTCCAGGGCAGCTGCTGGGCTGTTGCCCCAGTCTCCAGGGCTGCTCAGGGTTGGGGCTGGGTGGGCGGGCCTGCCGTGCTCAGGCTCGGGAGAGGAAGAGTGAGGCAGAGGTAGCGCTCTGGGGTGCAGAGAAGCCTGGTCGGGGCTCAGTGTCCGGTTCAGATTTTCATCCAGCGCACAGAGTTCAGTGATGGACTCCTCCACTTTCACTTTCCTCAGTCCCTGCTCCCCACTCTTTTCGCTGGTGGCTGTTTCCCCCTCTGGCCCGTGATCAGGTGTCGTGACTGTGTGGGTGTATTCAATGATTTCTATCTTCTTGGGAAGAGGCAGAGGGACTGCTGGTGTCTCAGGTCCCTGGCATGAGACCAAAGTCCTCTGCTCCTTCAGGACTCCTTCCTGCTGTGTTCTGGGACCTGACCCTGGGCACTTCTGAGGAGCTGGCAACGGGTGAGACTCCGGCAGCTCGGGTGCTGGAATGATGGCATGCTGCTCAGAATGGGGTAGGGAGCCAGCCTCAGACCCACTGCATTTCCCTTTGCCCTTGCTCATCTCTGGTTCCCTGGGGACAAATGCATGTTCTAGGGTGGCTTCATCACTCCTCCCTTTTGATGCCTGATCTGCCACAGAAGAAGAATCATTCTTGGAATTCTTCCGAGTGGACAACGAGGCACAAGCAGCGGCAGCACCGTGCTGCTCCTGCTCCTGCCGCAAGCGCTCCTCAAACTCCAAGGTGGCTCGCCTCACGGACCCGGGGCACCACTTGGCACCCGGGGGCATCCCTGGGCCCCAGAGCTCTAGTTCCCCCTCAGCTGGTTCCTCTTCTTCCAACTCTGTGGTGGATGAGTGTGCCACTGGGCACCCTTCTGGCTCCCACTTCCCTGAGTCTTTGGCTAGTTCAGGCTGGGCTGTGCAGGAACCTCCACTCTGCTCCAAATTTCCAGGTTTGTTCTCTGTGGCTTGGGCCCTCTCAAGGGGCAGCTCATGGACGATGTGCTTCTTTGGTGTATGGCATGGAATGGATAGGATGTCGCCTTTCACTTGAATCTGTCCAACTCCTTGACTGATGGATTCGATCTCAGTGACGATTTCTTTGACTGAAATTGCATTTTCTGAGTGAGACTGCATGAAGATGTCTGGGCTGACCAGTTCCGAGATTGCCTAAGAAGAGAAAACAGTGAGATGGTTATGGCAAACTGTAATCTAATTGAAAATGCCAGATTTTTTTGCTTACTAATCCTCTGATCCAGGAGAACCTTCTGGCTCTCTGAGGACACAAATCATGGAGTGCCTGGGACTGTCCTCTGCCTGGGGTTGTATTCTGTTTTGTTGTACAAGAAAAAACCGGATTCATCAAAGGCAGAGATACAAAATTAGTCATAGGTTGTGTCACTGTCTAGTAAACTTGTGTTCTGTTGACTCAAATAGGATTCTAATCCAGTATCTTGCTCCAAAAGTAAACAGCAAGTAGCCTTGGAGGCTCCTATAATCCTTATTTTCCTAAGACCATGAGCCTTCAGGATTTAGGCCATACTGGGGTAAATGAAACCTTTCCTCTCTAGCCTATCCCCTTCCAGTTTGATCCTAACTTGGTTCAAGGGGAAGAGTTCCACTGAAGGGCTCAGTGGCCACCTTAAATATGCCCAGTGTTAGAGGAAGCTGGATGTCTGATTTGGAGAATCACTGCTCTCTTCTGTCCTTTGTCTTGCCAGCTTTCGTCCACATCCTCCCACTGCTTCTCCCAGCAGCCGCATCCCAGCACATGGGGGCACTCTATATCTGACTGCACAGTTCCTAGGTTTCACATGGCTTCTTCCTTGGCTTATGCAGCCACGTGCCTGAGCAAACTTAGAAACTGCGAATCTGACATTTTAGTGTTCCACCAGTTACATATTCCCAGATGGGTTTAGAACAAGGCCAAAGAAAACTGGCCAATGCAAAATCAAGTCCTACTGTAAAAAAATAAGAATTTCAAAATTTAGAAATGGCCCTTGGACATCTCTTAAAGCAACATCATTATGACCATCAATCTACTTTGTTAACATTTTTATAAACCTTCAAGGTACAGTATTTCCCTAGGAATTGTTCTTGTCTTTCTCCTTCAAAAAGAGTCAGAGCTAGTACAAACTAACAAGATCAGTTATGCCTTTGGGAGAAATCTGCTGGGACATCAGGCAGAGGCAAACTTGCCAAGGCTGGGAGAGAAGCCACAGCGGGCCCAGTGTGTGCATGGGCTGCGGAGAGAGTGCTCATATGACCAGAACTTTGCAGAAAAGCTATTTCTGTCAGAGCCACTACATCCATTAGTCCAAAGGAGAGCTCAGGCATTCTTATTTTCCCGGTAGAAACGAAACAGAGGCATAGCTTTTGGGGAGAGGAGAAGACAGAAGCAGAGGCAACAACTGCCCTGGGGTAGTTAAGAAGAGAGAGAACAGATGAGGAGTGAACGAGGTGGTAAATATAAGCAGACAGCAATCAGGAGATGTCAAGAATCTAGTGAGCTCCACTGAAATCGTGAAATGACTTCATTTATGTTAGAGTAAATCTGTCCCCACTAGCTTCCCAATTACTGTATTATACTGACATAAGATACCATTGTTTTTTAAGATGCAACCCAATTTCAAAAGTCAAAATTCTCATAAGTGTGAGTCTTAGAGTTGATGATATATAGTAATTCTTTCCCTGGTCTGAGACGGCTCATAAGAACTCATGCCACTGAGACGAATCTTGGGATTCTGTCTGCTCCCAAATCATTTCCCCAAACCATCCCTCAATTCTTGAATACCACAGCGTCTGCAATGAGGAACAATTCAGAGATGTTATTAATAGCAAGAACTCAGCATGGGAATCAGTTGCTACTCCAACAACTATTAACACACGTCTAGTCTTCGAATTTTCTGAGGCAGAAAGAATTTCCCAAACAAATCCATCCTCTCAGAGAGACACACGTCTCACTCAGGCAACAGATCAGTCCCTGGCACCTCACTGTTGGTGAGATTTGATCTGAACTGCGGAGGTCCACAGGGGACCTTCTCCTTGGTCAGGCAGGACATTTGTTTTGGCTAATCCCTTCTTCCCTCATACCCTCTCAGAAGTGCTTCCAATGACACCAAAAGCCTGGAAAGATAAATTCCTTGAAAGGCAACTGATTTAGAAAAATATTTAAACCCTAAATTTTCACGCCAGACTGTCTCTCTCACATCGCCTTCCTAAATCTTTACCAACATCAAAAATAGAGAGAACATAGCAGAGTCCCAAATATTTTGTCATTAAAGAGAACTTCATTAGGCATAGAACCATAAAGACAGTTTTTACCTTTGACTGTTCCTCATCTATTGAAGATTCTTCAGATGCATGGGGAGTATTACTCAGAGAGCTGCTTCTCTGGTCATCAGCGGTCGCCTCGGAAGGGGCTACTTCGACCACTGACAGTCGACAGCTCTCGCTCCTTCCTCCACCCAGTTCCTCCATCCTTGAGTGAGAAAAAGATCGGGCCCGGGTTTCTTGGGAAAGCTCTACAAACTTCTCTAGCGCGCTAAAAAAGTCAATGCGATCTGTACTGAAATCTGAGACTTCAGCCTGGCAACTGGGTTGGGGGCTCGGTGAGTCAGGATCAGGGGACATGGGGAGATCTTTCAGGCGGGATGTCAATTCTTCCATGGGCAGTAAGTGGACGTTCATGTCTGCTTTCAGTGCGTCTGTCTCCAAATCTTCCACTGTTAAGTCTGGGAACTTGTTGGCCATTTCTGGGTCCTGTCCAGGTTGGATTAAGGCTTTGGATGCATGGCAGTTGTCAAGAGGGAATTTTGATTCATTGAGACAACACCCTGATGAGCATCCATTGATGTCATTTAGGTTTAATTCATCTTCAATCTGTCCGGCATGAAATTCCCTAGAAGTAAACTCCAAGCAGATCATTCTTTCTTTGGTACACAGGCCTTTCTGATTTTCATCCTGTGGGACGACATGTTCCACGAAGACGGGAGGTATGGGTGGGTGATTCTCCATGGTCTTGACCTCGGCAATCTGGTCTGCTGAGGTGGTGATCTCCTTCTTGTTGAGTTCTAGTCCTGCTTTGCAGATGGGTTCGTGGTGGTCTGAGAGGTCACTATCTGAATGAGATCGCCAGAGCTTGTTATGCCGCTGTTTGCTGTGGAGGACATACATAGGAAACGCCTTACTCTGGTTTGTGAAAACAATCAATACCCTCCCAGGAAAATGCTCCCAGATAAACTTAACCTGCAAGATGCTTTGTTAATGCCCAATGGAAGTAGGTAATCAACAGTTGAAAAGAGGCTCAATTTCACTAACAGCAAACAACAAAAACAAACGAATATGAGATCTGATTTTTTACTATCAGACTTATAAGAGCTAAGATAGCTGTTAACAGCCAGTGTTGATGATGGATTGGTCAAACTAGCCCTCTCATAATACACAGTTGATAGGAGTGTGAACCATAGAATTTTAAAGAATGAAATCTGGCAATAGCTCTCAAAATCTAACCCTTTAAACAGCAACTCTCCCTTTAAAATTTTTACTTGGAGAAATACGACTACATAAGTGCACAAAGCTATACATATAAGGATGTTTACTGTAATACTGCAACACCAAAAAAAATTTATTTAAATTATAGTCCATACACTTATATGAGGCTATTAAAAACAGTCAAGGGGACTTCCCTGGTGATCCAGCGGGTAAGACTCCGCTCTCCCAATGCAGGCGGCCCGGGTTCGATCCCTGGTCAGGGAATTAGATCCCACATGCCGTAACTAAGAGTGTCCTCATGCCGCAACTAAAAGATCCCATGTGCCACAACTAAGAGCCAGTGCAGACTAAATAAATAAATATATTTTTTAAAGTTAAAAAAAAAAAAACAGCCAAATATTTTAGTGGAATGATGTTCAAGGTACACTATTAAGTGAAAAGCATGTTGAACACACTTGGAATAGTCAGTTCCCATATTAGAATAAGTATAGTGAAATATCTACAGAACATCACCAAACTGGTAACAGTGTTTCTTTCAAGGAAGGCAGGGCTTTTACTTTTGGGGAGGGCTTTACAATTCTACACTCTGTAGTATGTCTACAATTTTTGAATTAAAAAAATGAGCCTGATTAATATTAATAGCTGGGGGGAAAAACACAAAACATTATCCAAGTACTACAAAGAGAAATAATCAATTGGAGCCCATTATAAGTTCTCATAATTGGGATAAAGAGCTGATATAGGATTAATCACTGATGTGGAAGTGTGAGGAGGGTGGTAATCTTTCTTGAATTAGAAAGCAAAGAATAGGGAGTTCCCTGGCGTTCCAGTGGTTAGGGCTTAGTGCTTTCACCGCCATGGCCCCGGGTTCAATCCCTGGTTTGGGAACTAAGATCCTGCAAGACACGCGGCGCAGCCAAAAAAAAAGAGAAAGCAAAGATGAGGCTAGTAAATCTGGAGAAAAAGGTTGGTAACAGAACGGAAGAGGATAAGCATAAAGTACAGGCCCTTTCATAAGGATCTGTGGATAAAAACCATCAAGCTAAAGTGACCCCTGGAAAAGGAGGTGGGCCAAAAAGACTATATGCACACATCCATCCTTTGGTTGATTTTATGGAGAGAAGGTCTGATGAGATCTCATTTCAAACCACACTCTTAACAAGGAAGCACAGTTCTCAAAGCTCCAGTGAAAAAGAGAAAGGTGGCCCTGTGGCTGGGCAGGGAACAGGTCGCTAAATGTGGCATTTGGCGGTATGGTTTCCATGACTTACAAGCTGATGAAGAGCTACCTCGCCGCAGGGTGGAATGGAAACAGCCCAGAACAACTAACCCTGGGCTCAGGGCCATACCTGCCTTGGCTGCCTGTGAATCTCTGCCAAGTCACACGCCCGCACTAATGTGAACCCCTGTTTGTGCTCAACTCTGCACCTGCTCTCAGCTCCCCCGCCTGCCTGCTGCTTGGGTGGGGCTCTCTCTGACTCAGGCCTGCCTAGCAGAAGGGTGCTTTTCTGGGTAGGGCGCAGGTCAATTTGTTTATGAAGACAAGCTATAATCAAGTAGCTGGGTGTAAGGTGGGGTTTTCCCCCTTTCCAAGCTGCACGAACTCCAGCCACCCCTAGGAGGAGACAACGTATCACACACCCCAAACGAGTGAGTGGCTGTGGGGAGGGGCAAGCTGACTGGTTCGATAGCTGGGCCCGAACTGTACTTTGTGACCAACGGGTGCCAATGTGCTCCCCTTAAAGCTTCTTCTTTTTCGTCTGACACCCTGTTCCCTGACCTAAATAGGACTGTGTTCTCCAGTTTCCATCCCTCACCTATCATGAGGATGTTCAAACCTGCACCAAGTCCTCTCAGCCACCCACCAAGGCAGGACAAGTCCTGTGATGCAAATCACTGGGAAGGTATCTCAGGGAGTAGCTGTTCTCACCCTAATAGTAAAGAACAGCTTATCTCATCAGACAACAGGCAAACAAGAAATTTTCATGATCCCGAGAACCCTCCAAAGTATGTTTTTAAAAAACTGCCTGTAAATCACTAATAAATTGAGAGGGAACGAGAGACTGATGTTATGCTAATAGGCACCAACAGTGCAAGTCTCAGAGAAAGTAGCTGACATCATAGCTGCTTTACCCAGCAGGGATTTCCTTCTCTTCTTGGGGAAGATATTCATCAGAAAGTATTGGGTCAGGGCTCTGGAATTAAACTGACACCTCTTGTAAAGGAGAAAGAAAAATCCCAATCCAAAAATAAGTCTGATTCTGCTGCCTTTTTCATTTTTGCAGTAAAACCTGCAGGGAGAGTGGCAGGCGGCTCTCTCACATAGTCATGATACTCATTACCACAGCCTGTGAAGCACTGCTATTCCATGTGGCCCTTCCTGATTCCCCCTTCTCCTCCCAGTGCAGGGGTTAGAAACCGATCACCTGAATTTTGTGCTTATCATTCCCTCCCTTTTCCTTATTGTGTCATTGCATGTTTTGTTCTAACAATATATAGCTTAGTTTGTATGTTTTGAATTTTACATAAATGAAATCATACTGTATGTATTCTTCTACAACTTTTTATGCCTAATATGTTTTAAGACTCATCGATGTGTGTAGCTGTAATTTCATAGAGTGTAGTGAATATACCACAATTTATTATTCATCCACCCTGTTGATAAGCACTTTTAGCTATTACGAACAACACTGGACATTTGTGAATGTCCTTTGTGAAACCAAACACCTTTGTGAAACCAAAGTGTGCACCAGGCACAAGAATGGACATTCTTGTGCCTGGTGCACACTTTGGTTTCACAAAGGTGTTAAATATAGGAGGGGAAAAAAGGTGGGTCACAAGGCATATGTGCAGCATGAGTTTTACTTGGTATCACCAAACTGTCTCCCAATGAAGCCCCTTCTCAAGCCAGTTTATTCTAATGCTCCGTCACTGGTAGGAATAGGTATAAGACATTAGATCATATCTGTTATTTTAAACTGTTAATGTTTATATTTAGCTGACTCCCGCGACCTATTCCAGGCAGGCAGCAAGTGCCAAAAAGAACTTCAGAGTTGGTTTGTGGCCTGGATGATGCAAGCAAGTCTCAGGTTCTTGTCCTCCTTGAGTGGCCTCTGACCTGAATGTGGATCCACATAAACACACTGACACACGTGAGATGACTGGGCCATTCTGGGTAAGAACTGGGCCTTTTACTTAGTAAATGAGCAAGAAGGAAAGCTAAATGACAGGATGCACATGATGTCCCATTCTCTTGCCTCCACTTTCTTTCTTATTGTTATATGTTTGGTAAAGAACCAACTCTGAGAAAATTATATAGAAGAAAATACTGCTAAAAATGGAGTATGAGTTGCAGTAAAATCAGACTATTTATGGTTACTTCTTAGGGCATTAGGCAGCCTGTAGAGAAGAGGAGAAGGAAGAGAAGCAGCATCCAATCGAGCATTTGCATGCACTGTGCATGGTCCTTAATACTTGAAGATTATTTCACTGAAAAGCTGTTAAGAAAATCCTTTAAACCTTACGTGTGATTGGCTGTCACCTGACCAGGAATCCATGTCCTCTCATTCTCGGGTTTCCTCCTGCTGGCTGACCATTATGTACCAGCTAACTAGACTTCAATGTCTTCACCAGCAAAGCCAGGGTGAAAGACAGGCTCTGTCTCCTCTGGCCCTGGTGACAGGGACATTCAAACAATCAAAACTAACATCTATGAGGACATGTGTCACGAACTCTCCCTGGCCACCACCCAGTTTTTCTTCCTTGCCCCTTATACACTGGAACCTAATATCTCAGACACATGGTCTAGCTCGCAGATGGATGAAATCTGAACTTGTCTAATGGAACATAAATCTGCCAGATATCTAAACGATCCAACTCCAGAATAACAAACAGGGTTGCTGGTAGTTTAATGGAGGGTTTCAACACACACACATGCACACACACACACACACACACACACACACACACACACACACACCCCTCCTCCTGCCCTCACTCCCATCCCCCGGCTATAAAAACAGAAAAAATAAAATTAGATATGAACAGTATCAGTGCCTTTATGATACCCTCACTTTTAGGTCTAAAGGAGACTATTAAATATTAGTCTCCCTGAGGCTTAAAGACATACTAAAAGATGCAAAAAGTCTCTTGTATTTCAGAGGGACTGTCACTGTTTGGTCCACCCTCTTACATTCTGATTAAGAGACTGTAACCAATTCATAAATCACTACAGGGGCCTAGAGTCACTTTGTTAAACTTTTCTTCTACCAAGAGGTCAAAGTACCAAGCTAATACCCTCAAACAGAGGGCTGCCACCTCACGTTAAGCACCCAGTGCCACTCTGGACAACCAATGGTGCTCGACAATGCTAGGATCAGAGCTCTATCTCTTTGGGAAAACCACCATGTGCCTTCTGGGAGAAGATATGAAATACAAGATATCTAAGCACCTGGAGAGGGAATGGAATTTCTTTGCAAATACAATGAGTGGGATTTTCCCAAGGCCTTTCCTCTCTTGGTGACCTAAGCTGCAAGGCTTGACAGAGCTTCAGACCGTCACAGGAATCTGGGGCTTCTCCTTCTTTGCTCTTCTAAGCAGACAGACCCTGAAGCAGTACTCTAGGGCTGGGCAAGAGTCTGAGAGGCCCAATCTACTCGGCAGTCAGCCTGGCAGGTAGCCTACAAGTGCTGTTTCTTGACAACACATCATAGATTGCAGACCCTAACAGCTATATACCCAAGAGGCATTCCTACTCTTTTTCCTTACTGGCAGAGGCCTGATTTGGTTTGACTGTTCACTGCCCCACAGTTTCAGGGAATGTGGCACTTCCCTAGCACCAGAGAGTGAATGTGAATTTGTTTTAACCAGTCCAGGAAATTCTATTTGCCTACCCAGTGCTTGGTTTTAAGAATATGACCCAGTCCTGGTCAGTGGTCCTGTGGGGGTGGGGCGGGTGGGTGGCAGTCTAGTGGGGAGCTTCTGGGAAAAGTCTTCTCCTCTAATTGAGATGCCCTTTCTTTCAGCCAGACGCGGTGGAATTTACATGTAGATGCCTAGACATGTGGCAGATAGCTGGCAATCGTGAGGCAAATTCAAGGACCAAGCTATTAACTAAGGAAGGGAGAACACAAAGTAGAGCAGGAAGATGAGAGCACCAAAGTCCCTGATTACATCCCCGAGCCCATTACAGTCTACTTCGGTGCTTCTTGCTACAAAAGACGGTAAATGGTCCAACTTTTTAACTACCTACAGCTGGGTGCTGGCTCCTGCAGATGCACTCTTCAGCCTTTCTACCCTGCTCTCTGCCCTGGAGACTGACGTATGAACCGCCTCCACTGGTCCCCTTGTCTTCGGACTTCCACAGGGTTTGGCTAATGGGGAGCCCCAGCAGGAGACTGGAGGGAGGAGAGTGAAGGCAGGCCTCTAGTCCTGTAGCTCCTTCCCCGCAGGGCCACTCTGGCTGGCTGGGTCCCCTGACTGAAGGCTACTGCTCCTCTCTGAAGGTGCCTTTTCTCCAGGAGTCTCCGCCCAGGTTCTAGTAACTGCGCCATCCCTCTCTGGGCCCAGGAGCTATTACCAAACAGCCCTGCTGATATAAGTTCCTTGATTCCACTACAGTCCTACACCTTTGTAAACAGTCCCTTTATAAAGTCTTCCCCATATAATCTGAGTGTGCTGTTTCTTGCTGAAATCCCAGTTGATGAAGATATTCCATTACTTGCAGCTGAAAGCAGCCTAAGTGACACCCCCAGCACTAGATTTTAGTTTTTAAAATTCAGGAAACATCACAATACAGAAAATTCCAGGACACTTCCATTCCAGTTTCTAACACAGTTAGTGTGTCTGTTGGTGGCGGAAGGCAGTGGCTAGAGGAACTGAATGGCACATGCATGTGTGTTCTCTGGGTAGCCTTGCAGGAGGGGCTTGATGAGAACCATATCTGAATAACCCTTAAGGGCGCATAATATACATTATATACACTTTTATTTACAATAACCCTGTGAGCTAGGTCTCTTGATTTTCATTTTATAGATGGGGTCAGGTGAGGATCAGAACTGTGCAAACTTCTCAAAGTTGCAGCAAGGGGGTGAACCAGGAACGGAAACCACATCTACTGACTCAAATTCTGTGGTTTTCTCACTCCCCAGGGCTTGCCCCTCCCTCCGTGAATCAAGCCCAGGAAGGCAGGATGGAACCAAAAGGGAAAGGGAAGAGGCAGGGTGACTTGTGGGTTTATGTTGCCCTTCTTATCCTCATCTAAGATTTTTCTGAAATACCTTTAACATCTAAGAAAAACTACATACGCTAAAAAAAAACCACAAAAAACCCCACACCCCAACCCAACAGCTTGCCTGGGATTCCAGAATAAATACTGAAATTGGCAGGACACACAGTATCCTTCCTCTCAACGGGTCACGTGAGGACACTGCCTAATATCCGTCATGTGTGCGTCTGGGAATATACACTATTTGTGTCTCATCCAACCCTCAGATGCCTCTTTCTTGTGCCAAAAAGAACTTCTCTGTCCTACGTTCTGATGTAATCTAAAAATGTCATCAAAATCTGGCCCCAAAGACCTATAAAATTCTTTGTAAGTGGAGGAGACTTCAGTATCCTCCCAGCCTCCTAAGAGAATGGCTCAGATGAAATCATGCCAAGTACTGAGTAAATGGGAGGGGTTTTTTAGTGGAAACCGTAATGCTATGCTGTGGCCACATTTTCACAATACTTCGGCGGTGGGAGGGTGGTCACTCTGCCTGGTTAGGCTGGAAGGCTATTTACCATTTTGTTCAGGGGAAACACAGCCCAGATTCAAGAGTCGAGACCAAGTCATGAGACTCACTGGAGTCAAACTCTGGCATCAGCCCCGACTGCTTCTAGGCAGCAGTGCCTTCACCCTAACAAAACCACCTAGAATGTGCCTACATGGAAAAACAAAGCAAAATATGGTACTCCACGGAACTACAGCATGTGGTATCTCAGGAAGTTGATCCTTGAATTCAGTTTACTAAGAGAGTAAACTGAATCTTTTTCCTGAGATCAGCTGAAGGTGGCTTTCACCACCAAAGGGGTAATAAAAATAATGTAGTGAAATTACTCATTTTACAACCAATTACCAAATTATTGTTGAAACAGCCAGTTCTTATTGATACAGGAAGATGTTCAAGACCTAGTACTCTGTACTTCAGTACAGAGAAAGACAAATACTGTACGGTGGTATCTCTTATACGTGGAATCTAAAAATGCCAAACTCGGAGAAACAGAGTAGAGTGGTGGTTACCAGGGCATGGGTGGGGTTGTTGAGGGAAATGGGGAGATGTTGGTCAAAGGGTACAAATTTCCAGTTATGAGATTATAAAGTTCTGGGGATGTAATGTACAGCATGGCAATTATAGCTAATAATACTGAATCACATACTTGAATGTTGCTAAGAGAGATCTTAGATAGTCTTACCACAAAAAAGAAACAGCAGTTATGCCAGGGGTTGGAGGTGTTAGCTAATGCTACAGTGTTAATCAGTTTGCAGTATGTAAATGTGTGAAATCAATACACTGGACACCTTAAACTTACGCAATGTTGTGCATCAACTGTATCTCAATTGAGCTAGGGGGAAAAAAGGAACAGTGGCAGTTAAGTGCAGTGTTAAGTGCTCAATAAATGCTGCCACAGTTAAAAAAAAAAAAAAAAAAGACCTAATACTGGGTGAAGAAGTAAGGCTGAAGAACAGGTTTTGTGGGAAAAAAAAAAAAATCCATCAATATATATGTGATAAGAGGTAAGATAATGTCAACTGCTGTCTGTGGTTATTGAGTTTCTAAATGATTTCTCCCTTTGTAATTTTCTGCATTTGTGCAAAACATATATATATAAAATCAGATTAAAAGATCTTAAAAAAGAAAACAAGAGAGCTATTTCTGGGAAGCCCCTTCATACCTCTAATGGGTTATATATATCCCAATTCTACAGATTTGTCACATGACCAGAATTACTGTTGAAGGTTCAGTGAAACCAAGCCTTGGAAAAAAAAAAAAGCCCAAAGCAGCAGCAGGTACTTGTTTTAAGAGAATGGGCCAGGGACTTCGCTGGCAGTCCAGTGGTTAAGACTCTGCACCCCCACTGCAGGGGGTGCGGGTTTGATCCCTGGTTGGGGAACTAAGATCCCACATGCCACGTGGTCCCCCCCCAAAAAAAAGGGCCAAAAATTTTCTAAGAATTTCAGCTAGCACTACCCTGGGAGCAATCAGTATCCATTTTGATAAGGCAGCTGCATCTGGCCTTAGAAGCTGTTGAGAAGTATTTATTAAAATCTGCACCTAGGGCTTCCCTGGTGGCGCAGTGTTTGAGAGTCCGCCTGCCGATGCAGGGGACACGGGTTCGTGCCCCGGTCCGGGAAGATCCCACATGCTGCGGAGCGGCTGGGCCCGTGAGCCACGGCCGCTGAGCCTGCGCGTCCGGAGCCTGTGCTCCGCAACGGGAGAGGCCACAACAGTGAGAGGCCCGCGTACCGCAAAAAAAGAAAAAAAACCTGCACCTAATTGAGATCTGAAATAAGGGAACAGTATTGCCACCCTTTAGTTTAATGTCTTTAGTTTAGATTAAATGCCTAATCTTCCATGCTGATCTTAAATACTGGTACTTAATTTTTAAAAACTAGATGGATAGAGGTTTCAATTTTCAAATCCTATCACACACTTAAATTAGGTGAGAACTAGCTGCAGAGAAGGACATTTCACTGTGCCCTGGGGAGCATAAAGGAGGGAAAATCTGAGAAAGTCAATTAAGGACTCACCTTGCCAGCAAGATCCCCTGGTACTCTTCCAGCTGTCTCATGAAGCTGGGGTTGGGCTTGGTCACTGTTCGTCTTTCCTTCACGTAGTCATAGGCTCGGTCCAGATTCCAGCCATACTCCTTCATCGCATAGGCAATCACAGTGGAGGCTGAGCGACTTACCCCCATTTTGCAGTGCACAAGGCATTTAGATCCGTGTTTCCTAGTTTGGGGGATTGAGGTAAGGAGGAAAACACAATAGGGAGTACACTTTAAGAGCTAGGCTCTAAATGTGTCCATGTCTCCTGTCTGGCCTTTCCATTTTCTTGCTTTGTAATTCACCCCACCTTAGTGCACTTGCGTGCACCTCTAATCAAATGTGTGGGGCAATTCTGGTGCACTCAAACGATATTCAGTGTTAATATTAAGCCTCTCTAGTTCATTCAGCAAACATTTATCAGGCATTTACCATGTTTAAGACAATGTGCAAGGTCTGGGATGCAAAAATAAGTAACAGTTTTTCCCTAAAGGGTAGGACTCATTGGGAGAAGTAGACAATTAAAATTCAAAAAGGTAATTGCAATGACAGTTGGTCACAGAGCACAGAAGGAAAATTTTCTATTTAGAGACTGGACCCCATTTTGTGTGTGGCTGGAGGCCAGTCCTCTCAGCCCCAGGGGCACGTTGACGGCTGGCATGCTATTGAATTACAGGTGTGGCAGTGATTCATCTAATTTACCCAAATGTTGTGAGTTGCTTCCAGTTCCAGTTCCAGTTCCAGTAAGAGTTCTGTCCCGGGAGGAAAGCACAAACCAAATGAAACTCACTCTCCTCTTTACTCAGATGTAGCCCTGGATATTACTTTCCACAACACTTTTCACAACCCGTGTTCTGTCTAGGGACTGGATATATAACCCGTGGAGCTGGATGGGACCACGTGATGTACCACATGGCTTTCTCAGCAAGGAGGGTGGAGTGAATAATTAGCTGTTTTTGTGTTTTTTTTTATGGGGTGGAAGAAAGAGAAAACAAAGTCACCATAAAGTGACACTAACAAACAAAACTCCTCAGTCTTATGCCAGAGCTCATTACCTTGGATCTGAGCATTACTCAGCTATGCTAATTCTGCTAATAACACAGTGTCTGGCCCAGAGTAAGCCTTCAAATATTTGCTAAATGTATGAACAAACTTATGGATCTCCTGATTACATCTGTCAGTTGTAAGTAGGAACAACATTTTAAAATCTGGAAAAAAGAACATTTACTCTTATCACTAGTGTACGTGGGCTGGAATCCTTCCCAAGTGGTTATTCCAATAAATTAAAAAATGCACACGTCAGCCTAACAGGGGAAATCTATTCATCCACTCACTCACTCTATTACAGGAGACAAGCTTCCTTCCAGAAGCTTATAATCCTTCTGCTGGAGACAGACACACATGAATGAGTTAAGCACCAATGCAAAGAGGCATAAGGTTAAGTGCCAAAATGAGAGGGCCAGCCAGATAAGCTACGGGAATGAAGAGAAAGGTCTGGAATAACTGAAACAGTCTCCAAAGAAAGGTAAAATTTTAGTGTCCTATGGTTGGTGCGCATGTGCGTCTCTGTATGCTTAGGTGATTCCAAATGACTAGGACATGTTTGTTTTGCTTATGGCACCACAGTTTTCACTTAGACTCCAGGTGGCAAGCCAAGTCACAGTGACACAGATGGAAGTTCAGACATGTGCTCTATATTTTCCCATCAAGCTCTGACAACTTTAGTACATCGAATTTCAGGTCTATGCCTGCAGGCACGGAAGGTGCTCAAACTTGGACAATCTTAAGAAAAATACAATTATGAAATCCACTCCTATGAAAACATTTCTTCATTTTGAACTGGGCTTTTTCAGTGGATGGCTTCTAACTCAGGTAATGAAGGATCTGCAGTTAGTTCTCACCTAGCCCAATTTCACCTTTCAGGTTCATTGCCCACCCCACCCCCTCACTTCAAGTGCTAGATTGTCCAAATTAAGCCCAGCATCACATTAGGAATGCTAAACTAGAGTGGCCCTGCAAGTGTGGAGTCCTAACCACTGGACCGCCAGGGCCCTGATTAGGGTGAAACACATGAGGTGCCCAGGGTGCCACTTAAGGGGAGGCACTCACTCTGAGACGCTGACCTATACTTGCAGGACACGGAGAGTGCATGCCTCTCAGTAAATGTAATGTGGGCGCCTCACGTTCTCTCTCTCTAACCCCAGCCCTTCTGAAATCAAGTCTTTCTCTTCACTAGGACTGGGGCCTTGCCTTGATCTCTAGCCTCTTTGGCTGTAACCCTGACAACTTGCCTAGTCTTTTCCAGTCCCCTTTCCTTAAGGAACTAGACTATTCCCATATACTTGATGGACTGAAATGAGACATGATCTTAGGTTCAAGTCCTGTCTCAACCACTAGTTAATATCTCTGAAACTCATCTCTGCAGTCTGTCCTCTTCTGTACAGAAGGAAGACAGCATATGCCTCTCTGGGTTTTGGAACGTACAGGAGAGAATATGTGTAAAGTACATGGCACATAGGAAGCATGCCATGAGTGGCAGAAGCTTCAACAGTATAAAACAGTCTCTCAGGTACTGGTTAGAGACTGAGGAAATGGGCTCAGAGCTGGAGTATGGGGATTCAGGACAACTAAGAGGAAGCATTTCCTGACCATGTAGGTCCTTAAGTGAGGTGTGGTATCATTCTTGAAGGAGGACTTTAAAAACAGAAGTGGGAATTCCCTGGCGGTCCAGTGGTTAGGACTCCACGCTTTCACTGCTGAGGGCCTGGGTCTTCTGAGTGTCACCCCACCTGCAGAGGGAATGTGGCCAACATGCTTACTGATGGTTTTTTCTACTGAAGGGATAAATAGGACTGGCACAAAAATCCCCAGGGACTTAAAAAATCAGCGTTGATATATTAATACTAATACTAAACACTAAATTAATACTATGGAATTGTTTCACTAAAAGGACCAATTAATTTAAGGAAGATAACAACAGAAGGGCCAGAGGAAAAATTTCACTATTTAGAGTAGCATAAAAGTAAAGTAAAAGAATGGGAAAAAATTTCCAAAGTGTCCTGTTTCTCTCCTTGTCTTCAGAGAGCAGGATCAAGTGTTCCACCTGTCTGGAATAATTTCTATTCTATAACTTTCAAGTGTCCCTATTGGTAACTTAAGAATTCTTCCTTCTCTCATTCAGAATTTCTCCTCTATTTCAGAATTTCTTCCTTCTCTCATTTCTATTTCTTTCACTGCAGCTTGAGTTTATTTTCTCTAATTTTGTGCTCAACGGAAATAGCCAACATGAGATCATCTTCCAGGGGCTTCATCTACTTAAAGCAAAAGTACTAACTCACTAGTCATCTTTTTCCTAGTATTAAGAGATCTCAGTCTCCTTCTTTCTCTACTTCCTTTCCTCTGAGTATCATCAGTAAGTTATCTACAGCTTTCAGACCCCAACCATGTGTGGTGCACAAGGAAGAGGGGTCAGAACGTGTGTGTGGGACCATTACTCACTTTGCTTTAGAGATGAATTTGTAAGTGTCATTCCAGTAAGCCAGGAGATCCGTTGCCTCTTCATCATATACCCGAATGTTGTGATACTCAAAGACTCCTGGGAAGAAGTTATCTATCTCTCGAGTGACATTCAAGATATATCGCACCCTGTGAGGAAACCAAGGGAGATTATGAGCCCTACTACTCAGGCGAAATCCAATTCCCAGCACTGGAATTTTTCTTATTTAAAACTTGCTTACTCCTGGGCTTCCCTGGTGGTGCAGTGGTTAAGAACCTGCCTGCCAATGCAGGGGACACGGGTTTGAGCCCTGGTCTGAGCCCGCATGCCGCAGAGCAACTAAGCCCACGCGCCACAACTACTGAGCCTGTGCTCTAAAGCCCACGCGCCACAACTACTGAGCCCGAGTGCTGCAACTACTGAAGCCCACGTGCCTAGAGCCCGTGCTCCACAACAAGAGAAGCCACCGCAATGAGAAGCCCACGCACCGCAACCAAGAGTAGCCCCCGCTCACCACAACTAGAGAAAGCCCGTGCACAGCAACGAAGACCCAACGCAGCCAAAAATAAAAATAAATAAATAAAAAACAAACTTGTTTATTCCTGAGGCTGAAATTAAATACTAAAATATTGAAGAAAGCTAAAAAAAAAAACCCTAAGAGGCTATCCTTATTTAATACAGAAATTGTATAACAGGGTCCTGCACATACCTGGGTATCAGGGAGTTACTGAGAGAAAAGCTGTCTACCAAGTTCAACATCTATATTCCATTTTCAGTTTGTGTTTAGTTATACAAACTCATCTTTCAGAGTCTTTTGAAAATATGCCTTGCATTTTACTCCAAAGAATCAACTTGAGGCCCATGATCTGACAATTTCTCTGCAGTCACCAAAATTACCAGCAACAAAATTTTTTGGAAGTCATCTGTATTAAATCAGACTATTAATATGTACCTTAAGAAAAAAAAAATAGAAGGAAACATTCCCTCCTATCTTTCTAAATGCCAGGTTGTCAGTTTTTGCTCTATTACTCTCCTTAAACTACATGAAGGCAAGTGAGGCCAGGCTGGTAGGGTCAGAGGAAAGTTGGACTTAAAGCTCTCTTAACTCTCTAGGCTGCAGTCCTGGCTGCTATGGCAGCAGATGTGTCTGAGAGTTCTCCCAGGCTTGCAGAAAATGGTTTCTGTATCAAAAATTTCTTTTGCTATCTCTCTCACTGTGCAATCTCAATAAACGCTTCGGTTTAATCTGCCAAAGGATTACCTTTTCTCAGTGCTGTATGGACTTAGACACCACTGTTGTCAACTCCAACAGCACAGCACAGACTCACTCATTTCTCTCTGCAGAAGCTGCTTCCTGGCTTCCCTGGTGGCGCAGTGGTTGAGGGTCTGCCTGCCGATGCAGGGGACGCGGGTTCGTGCCCCGGTCCGGGAGGATCCCGCGTGCCGCGGAGCGGCTGGGCCCGTGGGCTGTGGCCGCTGGGCCTGCACGTCCGGAGCCTGTGCTCCGTGACGGGAGAGGCCACAGCAGTGGGAGGCCTGCGTGCCGGAAAAAAAAAAAAAAAAAAAAAAAGCTGCTTCCTTCTCAGAACCACACGTGGGGTTCTACAAACCCAATCACTGAAGTCAGAGAAATGACTACAAAAAGGGAGAGCCAAGCTAACCAATTCTGTGGTTAAGGTCAAGCAACCAAAATTTTTCTGGGACATGGGTTGAATCTGTTTTAACTTAGCATCAAAGTCCATTACTAGAAAGGATTTTTAATTTAAAAAGCAAGCTGGGCTTCCCTGTCGGTCCAGTGGTTAAGACGCGGCGCTTCCACTGCAGGGGGTGAGGGTTCGATTCCCTGGTCAGGGAACTAGGATCCCACATGCCGTGTGGTGCGGCCAAAAAAAAAAAAAAAAAAAAATTAAGAAAAAGCAAGCAACATGCACCTGTAGAAAACACTCCAGCTGTTCCCCAAAAGGTTACCACCATATGACCCCATAAGTCCTCTCCTAGGCATAAACTGAAGAGAAATGACAACATATGTCTACCCAAAGATTCATACATGAATGGTCGTAAGAGTATTCATAATAGCCAAAAAGTGGAAACAACCCAAAGGCCCATCAAATGATGAATGGGCAAATAAAATGTGGTGAGTATATATATCTCCATATAATGGAATACTATTTGGCAATAAAAAAGGAATGAAGTACTAATACATGGTACAACATTGATAAACCTTGAAAATACAATGTTAAGTGAAATAAACCATGCTTAAAAGACTACATATTGTATAATTTCATATAAATGAGATGTCCAGAATAGGCAAATCTATAGAGACAGAAAGTAGGCTAGTAGTTTCTAGGAGCTGAAGGGAGGAAGGGAAATTGGGGTGACTGCTAAAGGGTACAGGCTTTCCTTTTGGGTTGGAAAAAAATGTTCTGAATTGATTGTTGCACAGCTCTGTGAATATACTAAAAACCACTGAAGTACACATTTTAAAAGGGTGAACGATATATGTGAATTATATCTCAAAACTGTCAGAAAAAAAAGGCAAGCACACTTCCTCTTATTTCATTTAAAATAAAAATGAACAACCTTCCCATCCCCAATCCCATACTTCAGTAATGGATTATAGCAGGACAGGGTTTCCCAATCTTTTTCATTACAGAAGTCTAGTCAGCCACTACCAATTGGAAATGGCACTCCTCGAAACTTCTCTGTCATTCTTACACTTCATTGTAAGCTATTCCTTACAATGCTTTGTAAGGAATAGCATTTTACTTGGAGTTCTAAAGTAAGTGGATTGGGAGAAAATGGCCTTATTGTCAAAATTACACTTGAAAAATCCCTTATATCATCCACAGGGGGCAATATACATGTTTTGTGTACAGATCCCTGAACTATAATTCTTGATCCACTGAAGTTTTTTTTTTTAAATAAATTTATTTAATTTTTATTTATTTATTTTTTGGCTGTATTGGGTCTTCGTTGCTGCGCACAGGCTTTCTCTAGTTGCGGCAAGCGGGGGATACTCTTCGTTGCGGTGCAAGGGCTTCTCATTGCAGTGGCTTCTCGTTGCGGAGCATGGGCTCTAGGCGCACGGGTTTCAGTAGTTGTGGCATGCAGGTTCAGCAGTTGTGGCTTGTGGGCTCTAGAGCACAGGCCCAGTAGTTGTGGTGCACGGGCTTAGGTTAGTTGCTCCACGGCAGGTGGGACCTTCCCGGACCAGGGCTTGAACCCATGTCCCCTGCATTGGCAGGTGGATTCTTAACCACTGTGCCACCTGGGAAATCCTTCTTCATCCGTTAAAGTTTAAGCACCAGTGAATTTAAGAAACAAGATCTAAGTAGATGTCTGAGCATCTAACCATACTTGTCTTTTTTCTGTGTTCTATAATTTAGCATTGTAAGTAGTAAATGAGATAAACAGGTCTCATCTCCAGCTGGGGATATAAGTCAAAAGTCAAAGTGGATATATGCATGAAGCGATTCTAATGCGTTTGGCAGGCAGTGCTCTATCAAATCTCAGATTTCATATTAAACACTGTATCAGGTGCTAGTTTCCTGCAGGTCACATTCTGTCAATTTTTCTACCATTCCTTCACATTTACCGGGCACCCTTTTGATATAAGGCTCTGAGCTAGGTATGTTTCACACAAAACTAAGATATGGTCTCTGCTTTCAAGAACTTCTGATTCAATCCTTATCAACTTAAATTTTCCAGGTTCTATTTAATTTCATACCTTAATATTAAGTAACCAGATTTCCATCCCCCCCGCCCTAAGAACTCTTTGTATAATCACTTGGCTTCCTTTCTTCTGAGGGAAAAGTAGGAAGTATGCATCTAATCACGTTAAAGACAACCAGAAGGCTGACTTGTAGCTGAGAAAACAGGCAGCCAGCAACCAGTCAGGGAGTCATCACTATCTCTTGAGTCTCAGTAGGTCTTATCTCTGTCCAAAATGAAGAGTTAGAATGGCCAATTTCCAGACATGATTTTCTCTTCTCTTATTGGAATGAGCTGACCTCCTAAGGCTGAGTTCAATGAAAGATTTAGGCATTAGCTAAGAAGTGAAAAGGGAAGAATGGCAGCTTTTTGCTTGCTGAATGTTCACTGTGGTCTCAGTTGCTTCAATCAAACTCATAACCATGCCGCTTAGGAACACATTTCCTACTACAAGGTCAGTCTTCTTGTTCAATTTTACACTGTCTCTTTTATATTTATAACCTACTTAGTCTTCATGCACCTTACTATAAAAGGATAGGAACTGAGTCTTATTTTTCTTTGGATCCCTAGCATCTAGCACTGTGCTTGGCCTACAGAAGTTGCTCAGTAAATGTTTAATACAGGCCTGTGAACCCAGCATATGCAGTTCTGTGTACTCTTACATAAAAATAGGAACCAAAGTCTAGAGAGACAGTAAAAAGATCAGTGGTTGCCAGGGGGTGGGGGTGGGGAATAAACGGACAGAGCACAGAGGATTTTTAGGGCACTGAAAATACTCTGTATGATGCCATCGTGATGGACACATGGTCATTATACATTTGTCCAAAGCCATAGAACGTACAGCACTAAGAGTGAACTGTAACGTGAACTATGGACTTCAGATGATTACCAGGTGTCAATGTAGGTTCATCAGTTGTAAAAAATGTACCTCTCTGGTGGGGATGTTGAGAATGGGGGAGACTATGCATGTGTGGGGCAGGGAGTATATGGGAGCTCTCTGTACCCTCCCCTCAATTTTGCTGTGAACCTTAAACTGCTCTTAAAAAAAAAAAAAAAAAAAAGGGAGTCAATAACTAGATTTGCTTTTAAACAGCATGAAAGGCTTGCACATTTGTTTTTGAAAGCCTTTCCACTGAAACAGTTGATCTTTCTTCGGAGGTGGGGGGATGAAACAGTGGGAGAATAGCCATTTTAATTTTTATTAAATTATACCCAGTAAGAATCAACTGGAAGCAACTCTTAAGCTTAAAGTTACTCACTGACACCTCTCTGACGGGAAAATGTAAAGATAAAACAGTGATTTCTGCGACATGGGGGTGTCAGCAATTGCTCTGTGTGCTTACCCTCGGTTCTGCAAATCCTCTAAGTTAGAGGCATTCCATTCCGAGCCCTGTGGAACCAAAAAGACAAGGTTAGAGAGTATTAGCCAATGAACCGAATACAATACTTGAAAAGGAGTCCTGTGAGGGAAGAAACAGTTTCTAAAAAGAAGGCCAATAACATCTACCAAGTTTCCTCTCTCAGTGCCAGGTACTTTATATGCTATCATATTCAGTTTCCACAAATGATAGAGTAAGAAAGTTACCTTCACTTTTTAGAGATATGAAAACCAACCCTTATAGAATTCAGATAATATCTGCTCAAGATCACATTGCTGGAAAGGTTTCTTTGACCATTCTCCAATCTAAGTTAAATGTAGTCCGTCACTCTTGTTTATAGTAGTCTATTTTATCAATAGCATGCATCACTATTTTTACTTGTGTATTTATTTACGTGCTTATTTACTACCTTTCTCCTCCACTATAATACAAGCTTCTTGAGGGCAGCAACCAGGTCTCTTGTTCTCTAAGGAAACTCCTGCACAGTGCCTGGCACCTCGCAGGTATTCTTAAATGAACAAAGTGGCATTACTATGAATTAAAACTGGATTTCATTTTAAAACCCCCACTTTTTCTAGTGCATTATGTTGCATCTAAGAAACTGGGATGGTACGGTGTGTGTGTATGTCTGTGGGGGAGAGAGTGAAAAACAGTCAAACAAATGAGAGAAACATGATGTGCAAAATTTAAAGGAAAATGTCTCTATAGATTATCTGCAAGATACATCAATTGTTAATATTTTGCCATATTTGCTTTCTTGCTGTCCTTCCCTTTCTTTCAATATATATCATACTTTTTTTTTACCCGAACCATTTAAGTAACTTGAGCATCATGACACTTCAATACTTGATTATGTATCATTTAAGAACAAGAATATTCTCCTATATAATTCCATTTCTGCAACCAAGAAAGATAACATGAATACAATAATAATCTAACATATCATCTATATTTGAATTTTAAAAATTGCCCTCAAAATGTCCTTTGTATTCATTCAATCAAGAATCAGACTGTGCATTTAGTTGCCATGTCTCTAATCTAGAACAGTCGACCCCTGTGCCTTTAGTTATTTTGTCTTTCATGATACTGACAATTTTGTAGACTACAGGTCTGTAATACTGGAGAGCTCCCCACAACCTGGATTTATCTGATTGTTTCCTGATGACTAGATTCAGGTCAAACATTCCTGGCAAGAATATGACAAGGGAGGGCTTCCCTGGCGGCGCAGTGGTTAAGAATCCGCCTGCCAATGCAGGGGACACGGGTTCAAGCCCTGGTCTGGGAAGATCCCACATGCCGCGGAGCAACTAAGCCCGTGCGCCACAACTACTGAGCCTGCGCTCTAGAGCCTGTGTGCCACGACTGCTGAAGCCCATGTGCCCTAGAGCCCGTGCTCCATAACAAGAGAAGCCACCGCAATGAGAAGCCCGCGCACCACAACGAAGAGTAGCCCCCGCTCACTGCAATTAGAAAAAGCCCGTGCACAGCAACGAAGACCCAACACAGACAAAAATAAATAAAATAAATTTATATAAAAAAAGAATATTACAAGGGAGATATTGTGTACTTCGTACTGCATCAAATCATGAGGCACATAATGTCAGTTTGTCCCATTATTTGTCAGGCTGAGTTTGAATTCTTGGTAGATACCTTTGTGCCTGCCACATCCCTCTATTGTAAAGGTTCCTTTGAAATTAATTAGTAGTCTGTAGTAATCTTTGAAGCCGTGTGAAAGGCAAAGTAATCTTTTTGCCCTATGATTTCAGCATCAATTGCCGATCTTGCCCAAATGAATTATTCTACTGGAGGTTACAAAATGGTAATTTTCTAATTCCATCATTCCTTCTGCAAGTTAGCTGACATTCTTCTGTAAAAGAGTGTCACCTAATCAATCATCACACCCTTTATTGAAGTGTCACTATGGACTCTTGAATTCTTTTTCTATTTAGAACGTTATAATCCATTACCATCTTTTTTTTTGGACATGCAGATTGTCCGGAATTTGGTCAGTGGGAATCTCTTCAAACAGGTTCCTTTTGATATGATTCCATTAGTCTTTGAGCGCATCCATGCTTTGTAGTACAAAAAGTTGTTCCGGATTCACTTTGTGAGTAGAATCAGCCAGTTCCCCAAGAAGCCCTGGTTTCTTTTAGTGAAGAATGATATTTTGTAACCAAGATCTGGGCATTAATTAGGTATGCTCCTAACTACTGGGTGTCATTGTTTCTAAAACGTTTCAGTGGTCAGATCTAGGAAATATTTCTAAAAAAATACTGTTTATATTTTTACCTTCAACTGAAATTAATTCAACACCACAAGGTTCTTTCTTGCCTCTCCCACACTGTTTATATATCTCCTTACTCCACGGTGAGAAGTTTGGTTCCCAAAAACTCATTTACTCTACTTACAAAATAGTTTTAACATTATTACACCAATACCAAAACCAATAACAAAAATGTTAAGTTCAAATTTTCTTTGCATTTCTTTTTTTTTCCTTATTATATCCCACTAAGGGGTACAATTAGAGTATTATGCTTAAGTTATTGGAATTAATTTCTTTCTGTGAGGTTATCAATTTGATACATATTTGGGTTCATTTGCTCCTGTTTATATTCAATTTTAGGGTGTGTTTTTTCTTCCATGTTTTCCATTTCTTTGAATATACAAGACTTTTTTTTTTTGGCGGGGGGGTGGGGGTGGGGGGGTGCGGTTACGCGGGCCTCTCACTGTTGTGGCCTCTCCCGTTGCGGAACACAGGCTCCGGATGCGCAGGCTCAGCGACCATGGCTCACGGGCCCAGCTGCTCCGCGGCATGTGGGATCTTCCCGGACCGGGGCACGAGCCCGTGTCCCCTGCATCGGCAGGCGGACTCTCAACCACTGCGCCACCAGGGAAGCCCTATACAAGACTTTTATAATACTGAAAGTCAAAAGTTTATTAAAAAGTAAACTTGAAGTCTCACTCCCACCCCCATCTCCTCAATCCCCATGGGTAACCGTTTTTATTAGTTTGTGGCTTATTCTACCTATGTTGTATTTTGAAAAAAATATAAGCAAATATATACTTACCACTTCTGAATTACACAAAAGTACTTTACTACATATGCTTTTATTGTTCTTTGCTTTCTTCACTTTGCAATATCTCCTCAGACCCACTCCACATCACAGTGCCACTTTCCCCATAGCCTTGCCAACAAAATGTGTGGTTAAGCTTTTGAATCTTTTCCAAACTGATAGGCGTGAAATGTTATCTTGGTGTAATTTTAATTTGCATTTCTGTTTAGCGTAAAAGTGAGCAACTCTTCAATGTTTCAGGTCTATTTTCTATCTTTGAGCTGTATGTTCATGTCTTTTGAAAAGGCAAACATTTAAAAATAAGAATTTATCTATTTCAGAATAATGCATTAAGTGGAATTTAGCTTTATAAGACTCAGGTTCAAGTCCCAACTCCCCCTCTGACTGGGGGACCTTGGGCAAACTGCTTAACCTCTCTGTTTTCACTTTTCTTATCTGTAAAATGAAACACTCCTCCCACCCTAGTCCTAGGAATCTAATGGATAGCTTCCCCTCAAACTACAAATATAAAGTTTCTCCCCATTCCTTTTGCCATGTAAGAATACAAAGAGAAGTCTGTGACCTGGAAGAGGGCCCTCACCTGACCATGCAGGCACACTGGTCTCAAGACTTCCAGCCTCTCCAGAACTGTAATAAGTTTCTATTGTTTATAAGCCAACACCTCCCGCCCCTCCCTCACACTTCTTTCATATTAAAATGGAAAACCCTCTCTCCATCCTAAATCCTCCTCTGGACACTGTCCTTTTCCTTTTCCTGAAAGGAAATCTAATACTCACTTTCTAAAATTCCCCATCTAATACTTTCTACAATTCCTCATTTCCCATGTATCTCAACCCACAGCACTGTGGCTTCTGCCCTCATCACTCTTGCTAATGACCTCTTCTAATTGTCTAATCCAGAGGTCACCTCTGTAACCTTATTCCACTGGCCTTCTATGAGTATCTATCTTGATATGGTCATCACTCCCTCCTTATGGAATTAGATCAGACTGCACAAATATCTAGCCTCATGCCTGGCACAACAAAGAGGATCAACAAATGCTTGTTGAATAAATCATCAAATGAGATAAGTAAATGAAGCACTCTGAAAATTGTCAAGTGTTATGTAAGCACTATCTTCGTATTACAAGTGATCTGTAATTTGGCCATCGAACTTGGAGATCTCAAGGATGCTATGTTGAAGTACATTTAGGAAAATTGTCAGTAAGTGACGGATGACTGATCTTTTCTACAGACCAGGGCTCACCTGACTTGCTTTAAAAAATATATAAGAGGTTCTAAAGACTCTGTGCTCAAACTTAGAAAACTGGCTCCCATACCAAAGAAAGAGGCAAGAATTATTTTTTTATAAAAAGGACTTTCAAGGAGACAGAAGCCAAGCAATAAGGGTTGAGTGGCTAAATTGGAGCCAGGGAAATGTGACCACCTCACTCCTTAATTTAGAAATCTAAATCCTCTGCGGAATTCTGTACAGCTAGATGGAAATAACCCTGATGTGATGGTAAAAGTCCATGGTTTTCATCTACCTGTCCAGAGAAACTTCAAACTGACAATCTGAAATGACACATATCCAGAAACAAAATAAATTAAACTCATCAGCTACTGACTCAGTGAAGCCCATGTAAAGTGACTTGGGCTGTGCTCAGGGCTGTTTCAGGTTCAACCTGAAAGAACTGGAATCAACATGGTGTAATTACTTTTCTGTCCTCAATACAAATGCCATGCATATTAGCCCCCTTGGATCCTCAACAGACTCAATCTCTTTTTTTTCCTCCATGCTTCTCAGGCAGTGACATAATTCCATGGGGGTTTTCGGTAAGTTCTATGTAATTATGCAGAGCATATTTTAATTGTATGGAAGTGTAAAATGAAATCTTGAAACTATACTGTAATACATTTTAAAAAAATAAATTTATTTATTTTTGGCTGCGTTGGGTCTTTGTTGCTATGTGTGGGCTTCCTCTAGTTGCGGCAAGTGGGGGCTACTCTTCGTTGCAGTGTGCAGGCTTCTCATTGCAGTGGCTTCTCTTGTTGTGGAGCACGGGCTCTAGGCACGTGGGCTTCAGTAGTTGTGGGGCATGGGCTTAGTTGCTCTGTGGCATGTGGGATCTTCCCAGACCAGGGATCGAACCCATGTCCCCTGCACTGGCAGGCAGATTCCTAACCACCCCGCTCCTACAGTTTTTAAATAAGTTCACTTCCACCTTTCACTCTGGTTCACCTACACTGTACTCTGGCCCAAAGACTGAAGTGACTGATTTCTTTTAAAATGTTATCCTCAGTACATGCACCCCAGTGTTCACTGCAGCACTGTTTACAATAGCCAAGACATGGAAGCAACCTAAATGTCCATCAACAGAGGAGTGGATAAAGATGATGTGGCATATATACAATGGAAGATTATTCAGCCATTAAAAGGATGAAATAATGCCATTTGCAGCAACATGGATGGACCTAGAGATTGTCATACTGAGTGAGGTAAGTCAGAAAGAGAAAGAGAAATATATGATATCCCTTATAAGTGGAATCTAAAAAGAAATGATACAAATGAACTCATTTACAAAACAGAAACAGACTCATAGAGAACGAACTTATGGTTACCAGAGGGGAAGGGTGGGGGGAAAGGATAGTTAGGGAGTTTGGGATCAATATGTACGCACTGCTATATTTAAGATGGATACCCAAAAAGGACCTACTGTATAGCACAGGGGCCTAACTGTGCTCAAAGTTATGTAGGAGTCTGGGGGAGAATGGATACATGTATATGTATGGCTGAGTTGCTTTGCTGTGTACCTGAAACTATCACAACATTGTTAATCGGCTATGCTCCACCCCCACCTCCCAAAAAAAGGGGAAGAATTCTGTAAGTTCCAAATTGGGGTGAAAACTAAAATTGCCTGAAGTAAAAAAAAAAAAAAAAAAAAAAAAAAAATGTTATCCTTAGGAAATAACCTTGTTGGGGTCCAAAAGTTCCAAGCAAAAAGAGGAGAGCACATCTATGGCAAAGAAGGATGACTGTACTGGGGGTTCTGCGAAGATCATACAACTCGAGATAATCTTCAAGGATTCGTATCCCTGTCCAAATCTTTATGATACCATACCTACAGCCTCAATGCTGTGAGTCACTTTACTGTGGCAGCCAGGCACAGGATCGATAACTTTTTCTTCTAAAAAGTTAATGCTACACATCTCCAGTTGAGGGGCAAAAATCATGAATATGAGACAATTTTTCTTTGAAACCAAAACTCTACTTTAAAAGGATTTGTAATGTCAAATCTTGAAAAGGATACAATCAGCAGTAAAATTCTGACTTCTTTCTCATTCACAAACAACATTACCGGTTGCCTGTCCAATATGACTGTGTTTCCCTAATTTAACTAAGAATGCTGCCTGCCTTTCTGCAAAGGCTCTCTGTTCACATCTAGCATTTTCTCAGCCAAATCGGACAGCCTCCAGGAGAGCTGTTGATACGAGATTTGGTTGGCAAAGGCTTCCAGCTCAGAGAAGTAGTACACTCTTAAGGGTGTGGAAGAACTGCTTTTTCTGGAAATACCCTGGCTTCCAACCAATCAATCCTGGCTTCTCGCTGCAGATTTTCTTTAAACTACGCTCTATACTTTTCTTCTGCATATCAGCTGGACACCTTTCCAAATAAACATCTCTGTGCAGTGCACTACTAAGCCGAGCATTCTTCCAAAGGGAGGGGAGAAATCCTGCTGCATCCGTTCACACAATCTGCTTGCGCTCCAGGCATGGCAGCTACGCACAAGATGAAATGACTTTGCAGAAAATTAACAACACCACTTACAGTTTGGATAAAACCTCTTTTTCCGTGTCAACTGCTGGGAAAGCCAGCAGAGCACAGACTCACTGGAGAAGAAACAGGGGTTTGGACACAGGATATGGTGGTACAAACAAAGGGAAATACAATAAGATGTTTAGACAACCTGTTCATGCACTTATTTTGTTGGATAAGAGTTAAATTCCAGGATTCTCCAGTTTGAAAGTTTTTTTCCCAAATAAGAAAAATATTCACAATGCAAAGAACATGTCCATTCTCAAGAAAACAGAATTATATCTGAAGCTGAATACATTTTCCTTTTTTCAAAAATATGTACATAGATACATATTAAAAAAGTAATAAAGAACTAGAAGGCAATATTATATAATGAAAGATAATCGTGCTTATCTCTCTTGGTGTTGATTAAATGTCATTTATTGTCTTCTGAAGTTGCCTAAATTTTCTATAACGAACATGAATTATTTTTGTAATAAGAGAAAAACCCAAGACAGAAGACTACACCAATAATCATGAAATAATAGGATGAATTTAGTGATACAAATACTCAAATGCATTTCTAGTTGATTAGCGACTTATTTGGGGAGAACTGGATTGTTTTTTCTGCTTAGAGTACTATTAAAATTTATCTATATGTCCTAAAATAGTACCATTTGAGGAAGGGGTAAGGAGAAGGTAGTTCTTGAGGGGGTGGCATCAGAGACACAGGGAAGCATGTCTGAAATTAAACAGTTAGTGACTGAATTTGATATTCATCATGTCTACGTCATTTTAGGTATTAAGATCTAAGCTCAATGGGAAAGCAACTTCCAAGTTTATAGCTTTGGTCACTTTCAAACGAGTTATTTTTGGCTACAGGCACTTGCCCTTCATAAAAATTAGTCACGTTACATGGAGACAGTTGGGGGCAGGGTCCATTTGAATGAGTGACTCATAAGTTTTCTATGCACAACACAAAAATTATTTCCAAGGATACAAGAGCAGGGAATACATGAACCCTCATGGAATTACACACAAAAGACAACAAAGCCAGGTGCTACACAAATGGAAAGGTCCGTGACAGTTTTGCCGAATGATCTACGTTGAGAAATGGCAACACACACTGGTCAAGTTAAAGTAAAGAAGAGAAGCTCCCCTCCCAGCTCACAGCTTTTCATAGGTAATTTCATAGCTAAACACCACCATGAATCACTTGACAAGCATACGTACTCCAAAGTGTCAACAAGTTAATTCAGGGCACAAGCCTTCAATGGCGTGAAGTCTGACTGCTTGGTGAAATAAACTCTTATATTCAGGGTGAGATGATGCAGTTTAGTCAGTTCCTGTGCATATTTATTCCTCTTCTCTCCTGTTTCCCACCTTCTAATCACTTCACAAATGTGCTTACCAGAGAAACGAAGTGAAATTCAAACCAATCGATTTAGTTCCTTGTTAGCATTTTTAGTCAAAGTATGTGGGAATTGGAAATAACAGTGAGGTTTTGGTGTTCCCCACTGACTTCAATTATCCTTGTTATCCTTGTTCCCACTACCATGTACAGATGAAAACTAGAACTCTTTAACATTTGGGAGATAAATAGGTCTTAGGATTTTAGAAGCTTTCCTAATCCATCTGTCAGAGAGGTCTTCTTGGGCTAATCAGAAGCCACTGAATGTTCAGGTACCATGAAGAACAATTTTAAATCACTGAAGATTTGGTAATCAAAAAGTAATTGAGGGGGCTTCCCTGGTGGCGCAGTGGTTGAGAGTCCACCTGCCGATGCAGGGGACACGGGTTCGTGCCCCGGTCCAGGAAGATCCCACATGCTGCGGAGCGGCTGGGCCTGTGAGCCATGGCCGCTGAGCCTGCACGTCTGGAGCCTGTGCTCCGCAACGGGAGAGGCCACAACAGTGAGAGGCCCGTGTACCGCAAAAATAAAAAAAAAAAAAAGTAATTGAGGGACTAAAAATGTAGCTACAAGGTTCCAAATGTTTTAAAAGTCCAATAGTCTTTGTTATAAGTAGTTTTCTAGGGGGCTTCCCTGGTGGCACAGTGGGTGGGAATCTGCCTGCCAATGCAGGGGACACGGGTTCGATCCCTGGCCCGGGAAGATTCCCACATGCCGCGGAGCAAGTAAGCCCATGTGCCACAAATACTGATCCTGCGCTCTAGAGCCCGTGCTCTGCAACAAGAGAAGCCACAACAATGAGAAGCCCGCGCACCACTCGCTGCAACTAGAGAAAGTCTGCGCACAGAACAAAGACCCAACACAGCCAAAAATCAAAACAAATAAATAAATACATTTAATAAAAAAAAAAAAAAAAAAAGAAAGTAGTTTTCTGCTCTCTTCAGATATATCAGATCTTAGACCCATTTGGCAGATTTAAAAGAGTGACCTCAAAAAGGATCATTCTTTTTTGGGGATACACTGTATAAAACTACTGTGGACTGGTCTGCTTTGTGGCTCTATTATGTAGGACAGATGAGATCTTTAACAACCCATGGGCAAGAAAGGCCTGATCTGTAGCATTTGCCAATTTCCTCGGTGTAAATTTTCCCACCATAGTCAATTGATGTCACTGAGGAATTGGGAAGAGATGAGCAGAAGCACACCATTATATAACATTTCCACCATACAATAGATGTAAATAACCTTAAGAGCACAGATAATTGTAAAATGTAGTAAAATACAGGAAGTGATGAGGTTTGAGTATTTATGACCTTTGTTTTTAATGTAAGTTACATTTTATCTAAATATAATAAAATTTGATAATTGCCCCCGCCTCCATGAGTTGGTATGGACTAGCCCCAGCACACCCTTTAAAGTGGCCCTAGGACTTACCAAGAACACGTGCTCAAATATCTGTGTAGGGCTATCCATCTGACCAAGGATCACTATCATTTCATTATCTATAAATTCCTTGAATTCTCGCAAGTTGCACACCATTTGCATTTCCAATTCAGTTCGTATCTGAAACAGAGATGACATTTTGTACTAATCTCTGAGAAGTCCCCCTGGACTTTCAATCACTCACCATTTCTAGCCCCACTCCTATTATCATTCTACCTCTAGCCTTGGAACAATGGGGACTCAAGGTCTCTTACCTCTTTGGATGTGATATTCTCCAAATCCTTCTGCATCATAATCTCCCTTAATTTGGTTTTAATTAGCCTTTCTGTTCGCTCACGTTCAGTTGGTCTGAGAAGAGAGAAATGGTGATTTTTCTTAGGCAGGAATTTGACCAAGTCAATTAATGTGCCATCTGATTATGTTTCCAAACTGGCAGACCTTCCCTTTGTTACCCTTAAATTTATATTCTGGAGGCATGGGAAAAAGAAAATTATACTTTAAAAAGTTTCTTTTCAGAATGTATAGAATATAAACATGTAGAGATTATTACTTGAAGAGATTGTACATGTCTAATAGCCCATAAATATATTCACGTATACAGATCCAAGAAGGAGTAAAAGACAAATAGGCTATACTGAGTGTAATACTTTAATGGAGGACCATTTCCCATCAAGTACCCCTGAGTACCACTTGCTGAGCTAGAGTACCAAGCTGGGAAGACCAGTGGTGCGACCTACTATGGAACTGGGTCTTCTGTAGCTTAAAAATGCCACCCAATGCTGACCATCTGTTGCTACGGTTCTAGAAAAATGCGAAAGAGAGAAGAGTGATTTCTTCCTTCTTCAATGAAGCAAATTCTGTTCCAAAATGGATTTTAAGGATTAGCTACCTGGAGTACTCCATCCAAAATGTTTTCTTTTTCACAAAAGCTCTCACCAATATCTGTGAAATTATTATCCCCATTTTACAGATAAAGGAAATAAACAGCTAAAAGGTTAAATGACATGCCAACCGTCACTTTCACTGGCAGGAGACCCAGAACTCTCCATCCAGCCTAACACTCTACCTGCAAGATTATGTTGCTTCCCTTAGTCTTCTGACTCTCTTAAAAACAAAAATTTCCCTTGGAACCTTACTATGAAATCAAACTAGGAAGGTGATTCTCCAATTACTGGAAAGATACTGGTTCAACATAACTAGATGCTTCTCTCTAAAAGCATTATTTCATATTATGCAGAATTTGAGTGAGGCTAACAGAGAGTACTTTCTGTCTCATCTTTCCCTCCTACCAACTTGAGAAAGGTATCTGCCCTGTACTTCCTTATTTGGAGATGGAAATGGACTAAGCCTTCAGGCATCCTGCCTGCCCTTGCTGCCTACGGCCTTATCACTGGCTGCAAAAATAGCTTCAGTATAATCTCCAAAGATGGATGCTCTGACCCACAACCTTGGGGCTCCCCACCACTTGTACTCTTAGTTTCTCACGAACCCTGCAGAGTATAGCTAACGCCTCTGCCATTTCCCTGTCAATCGGCCAAAGCATCCCTGTCTTGACTAGGATTAACATTCTTAACCATGCTCCCCACCATTTTTCCTAGACATAGCTAATGGTAGAAAGTTATACATTTCAGTCTTCTACTAAAAATAAATATTGGTAAAAAACAAATTTTAGCACCTGTGTGCATCGGTTCAATTCCCTAGTTTAGCAGACTTTCTCCCAATCCTTCACACTTGTTGGGCCAGAGTGGTTTGGGAGCAGACATACCTGGGTTTTAATCCCAGCCCTGCTACTTACTAGTGGCATGACCTTGAACAAATACCTTCCCTTTGCTGAACCTCTGTTGCCTTTTCTATAAAATGTGAACAGTAATACTATTTGCCTCATGAGGTTTTTATGAGAATTAAATGAGATACCATGTATGAAGTGCCTGGCATAACATCTGATGTACACTGGAGGCACCATACACCTATGTTCCCTGCTCTACCTTCCTTGGATTTCAAAATATAAACTTTATTCACAGTAGAGCACTTAAGTACACTTTGACATACATTCTCCTCTGTAACCTCAGCATTATTTTTTAGGCTTTTCTAGTCAACTTAGGGAAGAAGAGGGAATGGAAAAGGCATTACAACACAAACATACTTTCTCCCTTGATTTCACTAGAGAAAAATCTGGAAAATACATATATACACAAAGAAAATAAAAATCACTGAAAATCCCCCTGTCATTATTAATACTCTCACCTACAGCTCTCAGTCTTTTTCTACCGACAGACATTTGTTTATTAAATATATCTTAAATTGTGGTTATATTGTACCTAGTAAGAATTAACATTTAATGAGCCTTTACCATGTGCCAGGGACTACATTTTACATTACTATTATTTTTTTTTTTGCTCAGGGATAGAGAGAGATTATGGGCAATTTTATTTTCTTTCCTTTTTGTGTTGTAATTTCCAAATCTTCTCTAATAAAATCAGGAAAAATGAAAAGTCTGATTTAAAATGTCCATTTATGAACAAGATGAGACATCCATTTCTCCAATACCCATCAACCAGTCATAAAGCATGAAATCAATAACACTGCCCACGATTCTGAAAGCCATACATACTATCCTTATCTTTTTAGTTACTGTGGAATCTTATTTATTTATGGCTGTGCTGGGTCTTTGTTGCTGCGCGCGGGCCTTCTCTAGTTGCGGTGATTGGGGGCTACTCTTCGTTGTGGTGCGCGGGCTTCTCATTGCAGTGGCTTTTCACGGGCTCTAGGCGCACGGGCTTCAGTAGTTGTGGCTCACAAGCTCTAGAGCGCAGGCTCAGTAGTTGTGGCGAATGGGCCTAGCTGCTCCACGGCACGTGGGATCTTCCCGGACCAGGGCTTGAACCCGTGTCCCCTGCACTGGCAGGCATATTCTGAACTGCTGCGCTACCAGGGAAGCCCCAGTTACTGTGCAATCTTGAAAGGACTAGAGCTACTAGTACTAACTGGTTCTCGTACCAATAATACCCTATACAAAAAAGCCTTCACTGTTTTTTTTGACTGTTCCATTCACACAATTCTTGGAAATTTCATCTTTCCTAGTAAAAAGCATTTATTATCTAAATTAAGCCTTTAAAAAAAGAATCACGAATTGTTTTGGTATCACTTTAGGAATCTGAAGGTGAAGGTTTGTGAGACCATTTAGCAAGTAGCTACTCTTCTTCCCCAGATGTAGAACACCTTGGAAGTGCAGAAAGATCAATTCAGAGCAAAATAAACATCCTGATTAATTTCCAAAGCAGGAGCTAAGTGTGAAAAAATTTCCAAAATAGTCACATAAGTTTCAACACATAGACCTAAAAAGGAAATAAACATCAGCTCCACCTTAGGCTATCCAATTTGTAGTACAGCAGGGAGATTTAATAAAAATGTTACAGACCTAACAAGGCAAATGTGGGGCTGAGTAAGACAGAAATTACAATATATATTTTTAAAAATTTGAAAAGAAATCAGTTAAAAATTAGCATAACAATGTAGGTATTCTAAATTGACTGGAAACATCTTGTTTTCTTAAGTATTAGCAACATCCCTCTAAAGCTTCTCTATGTCATTAATTTGCTTAGGAAATGCTTCTTTTAAGATAATGGAAGGTCAGACTTCAGCCTAACTCCTTTAAACTCAAATTTCAAATTAGTGGAATCTGAATTAATGGGATTTTATGGTATTGCAGATCTTAACTATGGAGACTCCACTGTGCCCAGGAGTGAAACTCTTCAGGCTTTTGCACACAACAGAAAGGACAGGTTTCTTTGCGAGGCAGATGTGTAGTGCAGACAATGACTAATATCACTGGTAAGGTTAATTCCCTAAGAGGAGAGATTAGGGAGGAACATGCTGGTTCTGACCCCCGAGAACGCAACAGAGAGGACTTCCATGATCCTCAGCAAGATGACTTACATGTCTGTGAAAAGAGCTGGAGAGTCAGGCCGGTGGGACTGCACATCCTGCATAGCATTCCATTCATTGACTGAGGATTGATCTGAGTTGATATGGCTCTCATAATAACTCACCCAGGTGAGAAACAGGCTGCCAGGGTAGTAGTTATGCATTCTGGCGACTTCACAAGCCTTGTGTAGACTCTGTAATGCAGACCTGAAAGATATGCTGGGAAATGAGCACTGGAGAACTGTGGGGATACCAAAAGGCCAATAATCCATGTGCTCCCCAAACTCTTCCAATTTTTAAATCCTATAGAGTTGGGCCTCTGGAGAATCTACTCCTTGGAATTCAAGAATCTCTGATTCTGATCATACTACATTATCTCTTCATAGCAATCAACTAGACATTTCTTGCTGAAAGATATGATGCATTATTAAGGCAGGGGGTAGAGGGGAGCAGGAGAACTGACAAGCTACCAGTGAAAAATAGGTCTGAGTACCTATGGAGCTCACAATCCTGTAGTTGGAACCACGCTGTGGCTACTGCCACTAGAGAAGTAAAGATCTACTTCATTTACTACACAAACATTTGTTTCTCTTGGCACAGAGTCACGTTAGAACATGTATTCCCTATGACTCTTAGAGGTTCCACAAAGATCACATAGACAGATGTTCCTAAGCCTTGAGGACAAGTCCTTTAATGCCCAGGATGTACTGATCTAATGACATCTGTCATTCTTGCTACCTTAGTCTCCTAGTCTTTTTAAACCATTTATTCATACACTTGAGCTACTTTCTAAGAACAGCTCTGGTTATACTGAGACTAATTAAATCTCTGACTCTGAACTCAGGAACTCAAGCAGGATAAACAAAACTGAAAAGTACCTTTTTGGTTATATACTTGGGAAAACTAAAGCCAGAAATGCTAGGAAGAGTTATACAAGAGCAGGCATCTTTCTATGTTTTTGTTTACTGATTTGTCTCAAGTGCCTAAAAGAATGCCTTCTTTAAAAAAAATAAAAGAATGCCTTCTAGTTCAAAGTTGGAGCACAGTTAAAATTTATTGAATGAAATGTCTTATTAGCTATAAACTAATGTCTCTCTCCTAAGGGAAGAGGATAGTATGCGAGTACTCTGTGGCCAATCTATACCCATCTTTTTCTTAAAAATGCCTTTTTATTATTTTTTTTCTTTCATAACAAATGTGATCATGCTCATTTTAGAAAATTTAGGGACCTCAGGTAAACGGCAGAAATATCCTTAATCTGACTGCCCAGAAATAACCACTGTTGGTCTCTGCAGAGATCTAAAATAAAGATGATCATATTCTGCACACCATTTAACTTTTTCTTTTACTATACACCTTGTCGTCAACATCTTTCCAGGTCAATAAATATTCTTCAACTAGATAATTTTTAATGGTTGCATAATATTTAGAAACATGGATGTACCATAATTTAACTGATTCCTATTATTTTAGCCATTTAAATTGCTTTCCTTTTTATTTTTTTTTTGCGGTATGTGGGCCTCTCACTGTTGTGGCCTCTCCCGTTGCGGAGCACAGGCTCCGGACACGCAGGCTCAGCGGCCATGGCTCACGGGCCCAGCCACTCCGCGGCATGTGAGATCTTGCCGGACCGGGGCACGAACCCATGTCCCCTGCATCGGCAGGCGGACTCTCAAGCACTGCGCCACCAGGGAAGCCCCCTAAATTGCTTTCCATTTTTTGCTACTATTAGAACACTGACAAACATTCTTATAGTTAAAAATTTGCACACACCCTTATTACCTTAGGATAAATTCTTAGAAGCACAATTACTATGTCAAAGGGCATACAAAATGATACAGCAAGCTGGCAAATCATTCTCCAGAAAGGTTGTTCCAGTTTATTTTCCCACAAGTAAGTCTATGACAATGTTGTTCCTTAAGTCCTTGTCAACCCCATAAAATGTAAATTAAAAAATAAAATCAAGACCAATTTCATGAGAAAAAACATGCCAGTCCATTTTTACTAGGGAAACAGATTTTCCCGTAAGAACAAAGTTGCAGAATCTTTTCAAATGTCTCCTTTTACTTAACGTAAGCCAAATTCTCAGAATTCTCAGCAAATTTCAGTTTCTTACACAGATTCAAAGGTAAAAGCCAGCTTAGTGCAATGTACAGGATATTCAATGCATGTTTTCTTCATCCAGGAAACACATGCTTCAAAAGCATATGCCACAAGTGTCTGGCGCAAATGTCCTAAACACGCTCAAGGCATAACCAGCTCATACTCCAGCTGCATACAGGAGAGTGAGGCTGCAGTAACTACTTCCCTGTGAAGGAAACACCTGGTCTAAATGCTGCTTTGATCCATACATCATCTTTTTCTTTTCTTTTGTTTTTCTTTTGTGACTTTCAGTTCACTACTCCTCATGTGGTACACCAAAAAAAGTTTATTCCGCAATAAGCCAACAGACCTAGAACTAGTCAGTCTACTTTAGAACATCAAAGCTTGAATTACTTGAATCCTTAAGGATTAAGACTGCTTTGTACTCCTCCCCAAAATATAACTGAAAACACTGCATTTATGGGACTTAGGACTTATGGGTTTTACCTGGTATAGGTCAGTTGCTTTTAATGGACCCTTAGTCAAAAGAGGTCATAAGTTTTCTATGAGAAATTTATCTGTGAAATATGCCCTTAAATCTAAAAATTGGTCTAAACACATAACCTGAAACTCTGTCCTATCTCAATTACTGCATGAAATAAGATTTAATTGTTCAGCTGACTCTCTTTTAGGACCGCACCCACTTCAAGCCTATCAATCCTGTTATTCAGGGGTAAGGTATCTCCCTGGAGTCTTTTTCAGGCTCCTTTATTTCTTGTTTGGCTTGCATTCTGCTCATTCTACTCCTCATGGGGACTTCCACTATACAACAGGCAACTGAATGAGGAACTGAAATTCAAATCGCTGACTGGGGGATGACTCTGAATCTTAGAGTCACATCATTCCCTGTTTATACTGGATCATTTTTCTAGATAATCTAGAACAAGAGAATAAGAATCTATTCTGTCGAAACGTAAGAGATACTCTTAGGCCAGTTATATAACCTCTCCAAACTTTGGTTTTCTCACCCATAATAAGGAGCTAATAATACTATTTTGGGGAGTTGGTGTGATGATTAGATGTATTCCATGTAAAGCACTAGGCTCAATGCCTGACATATATAGTAAGTAACCCAAAAGTGTCAGTACACCAGCTGATGGTTATTAACAACTACAATGTTTTTTCTAGGCTTTATTTGCATTATGTAAATAGTCTCACAAACAGTTGCCAGCAATTAAATGGAAACTTGTCGATGTATAATATAACTCCATCAATGCTATCCCTGATTACCTGAAGAAAGGGGAAGTTAATGCATAGTTGTGAATGTTCTAGACTCGGCTCTAGACTGCTACTAACTTAGTCAATGTGTCCCTATAAAACTCAGTTCCAACTGGCTATCTGATCCATTGTCTTCCAGAGTCTAAGAGCACTTCTGAGTTTCACTTGTTCACCAACGCTGAAGGCCTTCCATTGTGATAATCTGGAAACTGAACTTCTAGGTCATCTTTAACTATGATGGCCACACAGACAGATCACACAAAATCCCATACACACAAACAGATCATACAGCATTTTCATAAAGAACTGTGCCATTTCAAATACTACTTCTCACAAAATATTGTTCCAATAACATTAAAAAAACTTTCATAGAGATATTAAAAGTCCTCTTACCACATTGCCTGCACAGACACAGGTTTGAATATGTGAACTCTGTTATCTGTTGATACGCTGAACCCACTAAGGAAAACAGAATGAGACAAAAATCCATAAATGAGAGTAGGTTATTTCAGTTGTGAGTTTTCAAGGCTGTTTCCCAGGCTAGCAATTGCTGGCGCAGTAGAAGGTATCATCAGGCACTTTGTGTAGAAGTTAACTGGAGTATGGGACTTGACTGAAAAGCTTCAACGAATTGTCTGATTTTATCTACCAAGCAAAATGAATGGACTCCCACATTGGAGTCAGGGAATTGCATACTGTTTCCCAGCTGCAGCTATGGACAAACTGTTCTGCTGTATGTTTCTATTTGGAAGTCTTGTGGGTTCTTAGCAAACCTGACCCTGGTTTTATAAACTGGAGCAAACATCTTGGTCTCTTGGGGACACATTCTAAAAACACCAGTAGGTGGGGGTGGGGGGTCACTGGAAAGAACTGGCACAGGAATGGGTTATACTGTAGGCTGACAGCTGGCAGAGGCAACAAGAGATTATGTGAAACAGAACGTATCATCCTCTGGGAGAGCACTGCAACAGTCCCACGTGCTCAGACTAAAGAGCGAGCCAACAAACTAGCTCTTCTTTGTGTGGATTCTTACCATAGTCGGTCTAGAGAAGTAGAAGCGAGAGGCTCTGGCAAGCTGTATTTTTACTCTACTTTACAAAACAGGAGTTTAAAAGGACTCACTGAGCTGCTGACATGACAGTTCAGCTGGGCATAATGGGCCTCCCATTCAGCTGAATGAATGGGCACTAAGATGGAGCCCCACCCCTTGGCTTTCTGTAGGAGAATGAAAAGGGAAAGCTCTTACCCATCACCATCCAAATGAATTAGGGTGTCACTCCAGAGAGGCAGGACTAAACCCATGGTACAAGTGCTACTGCAAGACAAGAAATAGTCCATAAATTACTTCCTGTTACTCTAGGAAGCAGCTGTTTATTAATTCTTTCACTACGAAGGATAAGTCCCTAAGCTCTAAATTCTGACATAAGTGCAGAAATTTCTATCATATTACCAGTAACCCAACATATGTGTCCAGGAGCTGTTTTTAAACAGGTGTTAGTTAGGTCTCTAGGTATTAAACATAGAGAACTTATTGACTGAGCTTCCTTTACTGCTGTCTTGCAAATGGCCACTGTCTAAAAAGTCCAGGTGATCACTGACTTGCAACTGGCAGGTCTCAGCCCAAGTTCACAGCACCCAATTTAACTCAGAATTATTTCCAATGCCAAGAACTATTGCTAGTTACTGAAGACCTCTGAATATGTGATTTGCTCAATTCTAATCCTGAGGTTTACATAGATTTATTAAATACCAGAACGTACTCAATAGTCTAAAAGGGAAAAGTAATTGTTAATGGCTTGTAATCAAGTTAGAGAGACAAAACAGGCACATTACAACTTAAAAAAATAAAACAGTGCTTGGTGGCTGTGCACTGAAACAGCATTGCTGAAATGCAGAGTGAAGCGGAATGTCAACCACCAAAAAAAGAGTAGCTCTAGTATGGTATGTTAAAATATTATTTAAATCACACGCTATCCCAGGGAGGAAACTAGCTTTAAGTTAATGGAACAGGTTAGGATGGGAAGCCATGGACTCCCAATTGTGTCTCTATCACACCACTTCTCTGGACAACTATAATCTACCCTAGAACTCTGCCACTTTCTCTCCTTAAGGCTGCCATACACCATTTTCCCCTCCATCCAGTCTCCCAAAGGCTCCTACACACTCTCCCTTCCAATATATCTTAGAAAAGCAGCATGGTATAGTAGAAAGAACACCAGATGTAGGAGGTGGAACAGCGAAGTATGGTTAAGAGCATAGGCTCTGGAGTCAGAGGGGCTTTGGAATCTGGATTCTGGCATTAACTGTATAATTTTAGGCAAATTATTTAATTGTGTTGTGCTCCAGTCTCCTCATCTGTAAAACTGGGATAAAACCACCTCCTTTATTGGGCTGTTTTGAAGGTTAAATTAGATAACACACCAAAAACCAATGTGTACAACAGTGCCTAAAACACAATAACAACTACCACGTATTGAGCAGTTATACTATATCAAAAGATCTGGATTCGATCTCCTTCAGTATTTCAATTCCTTTTGACAGGTTATTCAACCTCTCACCACCTTAATTTCTTCATCTTAAAATATAGGTAATGAAACCTAAGCCTCACAGGGTTATCATAAAAATTTAAAATATTTAAAGTGAAACAATACATATGAATGTATTGTCATGTAAAACAAATGTTGAATATGAATCTGTGGTGGGTGCTCTAACACAATGGAAAGTGATTTTGGCAGGGCAGGGTGGGGGACATTATGAAAAGTGCATTAAAAACAACATGGGGGGGCTTCCCTGGTGGCGCAGTGGTTGAGAGTCCACCTGCCAATGCAGGGGACACGGGTTCGTGCCCCGGTCCGGGAAGATCTCACATGCCGCGGAGCAGCTGGGCTCGTGAGCCATGGCCGCTGAGCCTGCGTGTCCAGACCCTGTGCTCCACAACGGGAGAGGCCACAACAGTGAGAGGCCCGCGTATTGCAAAAAAAAATAATAATAATAAAAAAGTAAAAACAACATGGGGAATACTGAACTGCCACTGCTGCTGGAGTCACTGCAGGGCTAACAAAGGCCATTCCCTAGTTGGGCTGTATCTAAGGCTCTGCACTGCACTTGCTGCCCTGTGTTACTCACAACTCCACTAGTGATTCCAGAGTTCAGGAGATTCAAATCAAGATTGCAACAGCTTAGGCACATTGTAACCTTGGGCCTGAACTCCTGAACAGCTATCAAGCCAGGCCCTGGAGGGAGGAAGACTGCTCCACCACTGTTTCTGTTGACTAGATGAGGTGAGTACAAGGAAAACCTGTTTTGAAAATGGCTTCCCAAGGTTGAGCGAGTTATTTTTAGAGTAGTTTTTTTTTTTCCTTAAGTGAATGCTTAGCTAGGTCCTAGCAGCAAGTATAATTTGGGTATAAACATGAAGGATTTATAGCTTAGTGACAAATCTAGAAATTAAGTAACTACAGAAGATACCAAAGGTCCAAAAGAGTGTGATCTATGAGCTTGTGACCAGACACCAGTTAAACTTTAGACAAGTGACAATGATATGCAGGAACCAAACATCACATTTTCTGCTTGTATTCAGGTCAAAATGATTTTTTACATTAAGAAGTAGCTTTTTCACATGACAGGAAAGAGAGGCCTGAATTAGGCACACCTAGTATTTTTATCTAGTTTATCTTGAGTCTCATGAAATTTTCTCCATTAAAGTATAGTTACTTATTTTAATAGATACTCATCCCATTAAAAAATTATTTATTGAGTGCCGCTATGTACCAGACATTTCAAGGTGTTGGGGGTATGAAGAAAAATTATAAAATAATACCATAAAACTCTATTACTTTATAACTTGAAATATATACCAAATGTAATTTGGAAACCAAGGTTATACTTTTTATTTAAAAATGTATTACTTAAAATATAACACAATACTCAAAGAACTTATAAATAGGCTAAATAAATTGGCTGTAATATATCTTGAGAATTACTTGGGATGAGCACGTCATAAACAATCTGGGTTCCACTTTGGTTTAATATACTGTTTTGAAACATTAACTTTTTATATTCTCAGATACAAAATGATACAGATTCCTTCAAACAGCAACTGAGATAGAAATGATACTAGATTACTTGAGCAACAGTATTCTGAAGTGGGCAGCAATTTTCTTACTGTCCAAGCTCATTCAAACAGAGGGTGTAGGGGAATTCATAATATCAAATTTACCAAATAGAATGAAAACTAGTTTCTATAGCTTTTCTTATCACATTTTGTCTTCCATAAACGAAAATTTTCTTTTGTTAGTCAGATACGATTCAGGCAGGACTATTACCAAAGACAGATGCAGTTTACCGGGGATAAACTACTGGGCACCCACATTAATAAGCATTCTTTATGATTTCTGGGAACGTTTAGGACAAAGTGAAAGAGAGATAAGATTAGACATCTGATTTCCCAGACTCTGGGTCAGGAGAATCTGAAGTTGTCGCCTTCTCTCTCTAGGGCAAGACTCAAATGACATTTCCATGCAGCTCCAGTTCCTGTTTTATGGGATTTCCAAAGGAGGAGTCAGGGAGAACCAAACAAAGGAAATGAGATGGAGAGCAGCCCTGTCCACCTGATCTTTCTGCAATGATGGAAATGTTCTATAAGCGTACTGTCTGACAGGGAAGCCACAAGCCACATGTAGCTAGAGTACTTGAAATGTGGCTAGCTGTGGCTGAGGAACTGAAATTTTAATTTTATTTAATTTTAATTTATTTAAATAGTTACAATGTGATTAGTGGCTATTGTACTGGATAGTACAGATCTAGAGACATAAAAACCCAAATCAGAGGTCTTAAAGTACTAATGAATGTAGGCAAGGTAGGTATTCTTACAGGATAAATGCTTATTGAAAGATCTGTGTTGCTTAGGTAACACCAGAGGTTAAAACCATGCAGGAGAAAAAGCTTCCTAAATGTGGTTTACAAGCCTGTGTAATTTCAGAGTGTACAATTAAAGGCTGTAAGTGGTATACAAGGTAACAACTCTGGCCTTGTGATCCTGGTGAACCCACATATCATTTTCAGGTTGACTGCTATGTACAAGCTCAGGTAAACACTAGTTTGGGAATCTTTCTGGTGACAATGTGATTTTTTTTTTCCTTCCAACATCAGGACAATGAGAATCACTCTTAGTCTCCTCTTCTCTTTGCCACTAAATTCTCCCAGGCCTGGGTCACACCCCTAGCTACTCCACAATCGCATTCTAGTCCTGAACCAGGAAGTCAATGCTTTGAGATATCTGGCAGGATTTCCTGAGGCTTATTATCTACAGTGCAAAGATCTGCTTAGCAGCCACATTCCACAGTCTTCCCAAGGTTTCTCCAAAAAAAATGGGAAAATAAAATGGAAAGCAACAAACCTTAGAGGCACAAAAAAGCCAGGTGATACATGGCATCACCTTAGGTATCATCTTAGGATGTATAGTGCCGCTAAAGCCAAAGGTGAATGATTATAAAAGGTTCTCTTTTGAGTTTAAAAAATCATCCCCCCTGCCTTTCTTTAACTCAGAAGAAGAAAAAAGGAAGTGTAACATTTGACAAAAGCAAGGTGCAAGGCCATGGATATAAGAGACTGGAATTAAAGGGGGCTCTTTTTGCACCCAGAACCCACTGGTACACTATCACAAAGGGTGTGTGCCCCAGAACCACCAAATGAATCGTTACTGCTTAAAATAAAGAGGACTGCAAAGAAAAGCCAGTTTTTTTCCCCCCCTTGGAGATAGAAATTTAAATCATTTGCTTTATATCATTACCACCTAAAGATGAAAGGAAGAAGGTAAGGAATAGTGGTAAATTAGGAACACACAACCAAAGACATTCACTAAACATTTTTGTCTCTCAAGATTGTGTGACTAAGATACTTTTGATGTTCTCTAGTTTTACGCACTGAACTTTTAGAGTAGAACTGCATAAGGTGTTTTTGTGATAACTCAAAAGGTAACTGGAGTGGGTTGTTTAAAAAGAGGTTTTCTCATTCTCCCCTCTGTGGTACCATACCTGTCATTAGAGGAGAAATCCATTCCTAGGACGATGCTTTCTTCAGTGTCTTGTCTACCGTTAGTTGAAACCACTACCATATAGCGTGTTCGATTCTGGTAAGTACTTTCTAGTCTTACAGCCTGGAGGTTAATAGACAATAAAGAAATTAAGAAATTTAGAAGATCAATTTTAGATCATTCAACCCTTTTTACATCACCATTTTAAAGCATACTCAAGGAGATAGCAAAGCCAGTAATCAGGAGACCTAAATTCAAATCCCAGTTCATGGATTAACTATGAAAACTTCAGTAAGTTAATTGGAGGGAAATATAATAATACCTATTCCATTGGGTTGTAAGAATCATATGAAATAATGCATGTAAAGTACAGTGCTTGGCATATACTAAATGCTCAATAAATGTTTGCTATTAGGATAATTTATAACAATAACGATTACCAGGGCATGTTCTAATGATCTAAGAGTGGAATGTGAGGTATATGAATGTGAGCACCTGACTCACAGATCCATGTCCCGCAGACAATTATAACAGGAAGCAAAGTTTAATATCTAAGAGGAATATGCTCTATTGCATTCTTACAGATTATACACTACAAGATTTTCTTTAGTTTCAAATATCAGAAGTTTATATTATTTTTATCAAAATTATGGTATTTTAAAAGGTCCTTCAGAAAATTCAAATATGCACATGGTCTCAGATGATATTAAGGATTTACTGTTAGTGTGATAATGGCATTGTGGTTATGCCTTTTTCTTAAATATCTGGAGTGAGATGACCTGAGGCCCAAGTTTTACTTTAAAATCTTCCAACAATGGGAAGCAACAAGATATTCAGTAGGTGAATGGATAAACTGTGGTACATCCAGATAATGGACTAAAAAGAAATGAGCTATCAAGCCATGCAAAGACATGGAGGAATCTTACAGGCATACTACTAAGTGAAAGAAGCCAATGTGAAGAGGCTAGATAGATAGTATGATTCCAACTCTATGACATTCTGGAAAAGGCAAAACTATAGAGTCAGTAAAAAAGATCAGTAGTTGCCAGGGGTAAGGGGAGCACCAAGGATTTTTAGGGCAGTGAAATTACTCTGTATGATACTCAAGTGGTAGATACGTGTCATTACACATTTGTCAAAACCCATAAAATGTATAGCACCCAAAAGTGAACCCTAATGTAGAACTATGGACTTTGAGTAATAATGATGTGTCAACGTAGGTCCATCAGTTGTGACAAATGTTCAGCTCTTGTGGGAGATCGTGATAATGGGGGAGGCTATGCTTGAGTGGGAATAGAGGGTACGTGGCAAGTCTCTGTACCTTCTGCTCAATTTTACTGTGAACATAAAACTGTTCTAAAAAATGCAGTCTATTAAAAAAATTTGCTACGAGGGTAGATCTTCTATTAAGTTCACCACCATCGTCATCATCCTAAGGAGGAGGAAGAGGAGGGAGGCAGGGCTGGAGGGAACTTCTGAGGTGATGAGTATGTCTATGATAGAGACTGTGGTAATGGTTTCACAGGTACACACTTATCTCCAAACTCATCAAGTTGTATATATAAATATGTACTTTTTGTATGTCAATCGTACCTCAAAATAAAGTGGTTTTTAAAAAGTTCCAGCGAAGAAAGAATAAAAGGGGGAGATAAATGAAAGAAATCTGGCAAAATGTTGATGGCTATTAAAGTTGGGTAACAGGTTCATGCAGACATATTTTCTACTTTATATGTTTGGGAATTTTCTTAATAAGAAGGCTCAAAAAGATACTTTATAAACCTTAAAAATAAAGTAAAATGGCTACTAGTCAACATTTATTCAATTATTTACTCTGTATCTACAGTGTATATCATCAGGGCAGCCATGAGGATTCAATGGTGGAAGAGAGAGATATGGTTCCTGCCCTCACAGACTGTACAGTCTAGACTACTCTTCTTTTTATCTGTTAATAAAAAGCCAGGAAGATGTGCACTCGAGGCAATATCCTCTGTATAACATACTCTCCCACCCCCACTCCTTATCTCAGAAGAGAAACGGTTCCAATCCTATCACCTGGCTCAAGAAATCTGTCACAAATTTGTTAGAAATTTCTATCTGGAATTCTTTCAGCGCTACTCTTCTTGGAGTCTCCTCCTTCATTCTGTCACTATTCCAAAAGTGGCCAGGCAAAGAAAGAAAAGAGACATCACATGACCCACTTAAAAAGGCAGAGGTGAGTCGGTCCCTCCTGGCTATCTTTTCACCTCTACTCTGATACTCCTAGGAAAAGCTACTTGTAAGCACAATCACCTGAAGTAACTACATTAAGCTTGTCTCTAATAAAGAGCTGATACACCAAGAATGTAATTCCCACCATACTAACTCCATGTACCAGGTAGAGAGCTGTACTGCTGACTTTTATGTTCCATGAAATAATAGAACATTTCAAACCAAATTTGCTTGTGAGAAGCTAAGAGGAACTACTAGTTAAACTGACGAAGGTCTAGCCCTATTTGGCTGGGACCAAGTGAGCATTATACACATAGAGCTATGAGTAGCAGTAAATGCACATGAGGGGGACTGACAGGCAGCACAGACTCTATGATTCTAGAAACATTCCACAAAATATTAAACTAACCAAAAACCTGGTGCAGGTAAACTAGAATTTCTTATAAACAAGATCTCAGATATTATTACATATCTAAACCTGGGCTTGCTTTGGCAAGCTCTGATCTAACTGTTCAGTTTCCTGAATATGTATGTTACAGGCCTTTTATCCTGTCAAAGCTCTTGAGAATTTCTGGAAAGGCTCACATGCAAATGACATGGAAACAACTAAACTATGCTTCTGGTCATTTATCTATAACTTCTACACCAACTAGTGGGGACTGATTGGCTAAGCTGAAGCTGATAAAGGTAAAAACAAAAACAAATAAAAGACCTCCATAAATATTACCTATTACGCAAGTTATCAGGCCAAGTTAGCAGGTGGGTAGCAAGTTTCTTTGTGATATTCAAATAAAACATTAGTTGTTTCTCTTTTAAAAGTGAGGTGTGTATCTGTTTATCTATGTATCTATTTAAAATATAAAGAGCATTTCAAATGTTTGGCCCTCCCTTGCTTAATCTAATCAGAACAGAAGATCCTAAACCTAATGGGAAAGGCCCCAGTCATCTCACACTGATTTAGGCTTGAGAAACTGGCACATCACGGATTCATTCCATTTTAACCTTCTTAGATGGAAGAATAGCACTTAGAGGTCTTGGGATTTGATCATGGACCTCTAGATAGCACCTACAGTTATTACTAAACTTTTACTAAATGGAAGTGGAGCTGTAATCAGTGGGTGAGAAGCCATGACATTAACTTAACACCTACATCCTAATTAGAAGGGCAAGATCAAAAATTTTTTTTTCATTAATTAATTTATCTTTGGCTGCGTTGGGTCTTCGTTGCTGCGTACGGGCTTTCTCTAGTTGCAGTGAGCGGGGGCTACTCTTTGTTGCTGTGCATGGGCTTCTTATTGCAGTGGTTTTTCTTGTTGTGGAGCATGGACTCTAGGCACGCGGGCTTCAGTAGTTGTGGCATGTGGGCTCAGTAGTTGTGCCTCACAGGCTCTAGAGCGCTGGCTCAGTAGTTGTGGCGCACGGGCTTAGTTGCTCCACAGCATGTGGGATCTTCCCAGACCAGGGCTCAAACCTGTGTCCCCTGCATCGGGAGGCGGATTATTAATCACTGTGCCACCAGGGAAGCCCAAAATCAAATTTTTTTATAAAAATTTTTTTTTGCAATGCCAGGGAACAGACCTGAGGCTTTGAAATTCCCTTTAAGCTTCAAGATTCTAGATTAAGGAAATAAATAAAAATTTAAGAGCCACAGCATAGAGAAAATACTAATACCCACCCTGGTTTGAGGTCTATTTCACTCCTGTGTTGGGGAGATTAACAAAATCTAATAATCTAATTTGATTCATTAAGTCAATCAGAGAAATATAATTTAAAATGGCAGTTTGCACATAATACCCTAATATTAGAATTGGCAGGAATTCCAATGTTTCCTCAGTTTCCAGAACTCACATGGAATAGATGACAAATAAGGCAACAATTCAGATGCATTTGATTAAAGTTCTCATTGAAAAGGATACTACTGAAGTTTACTCTAATCGCCCAAATAAAATAACATTTTGTTTTTTTAACGTCTTTATTGGAGTATAATTGCTTTACAATGGTGTGTTAGTTTCTGCTTTATAACAAAGTGAATCAGCTATACATAAACATATATCTCCATATCTCCTCAACATTTTGGATTTAAAAAAATATTTTTCTTATCTATCTATCTATCTATCTATCTATCTATCTATGGTTGGGTCTTCCTTGCTTTCCCTAGTTGTGGAGGGTGGGGGCTACTCTTCGTTGTGGTGCACAGGCTCCTCATTGTGGTGGCTTCTCTTGTTGTGGAGAACGGGCTCAGTAGTTGTGGCTTGCGGGCTCTAGAGTGCAGGCTCAGTAGTTGTGGCACACGGGCTTAGTTGCTCCACGGCATGTGGGATCTTCCCAGACCAGGGCCCAAACCCGTGTTGCCTGAATTGTCAGGTAGATTCTTAACCACTGCGCCACCAGGGAAGTCCCAACGTTTTGGATTTTAAAACGTGGCAGCAATAGCAACTGAGAAAATTATTCCAAGAAAGTCCATTTATTGCTAAATTTGGAATAGTACAAGTTTCAGGAGAACTGGATCCAGCAATCCTAGGTCTGACAAGTCATCTCATTTTCAAAGCTCATCTTATCAAAGAATGTTAAAAACTTCCCTTGTTTAAACGCTTAATCTGATTATAAGCAGTTCACAAACCGATACAACAACTTCTCTGCTCAGCATCATCCAGCATCAGGAAATACTCCTTAAGTTTACATTGCACCTTTGTCTTTAATCTATTTCCAACAAGAATCTTACATCATGCCCCTACATGCAATGTTTATCCTGAGGGAAGCCACATTATAAAGTCCCAACGTCAGAAGGCAGCTCACGCAATCCATCAAGAAAGAAAGGTTTCAAAAGTATGCAAATATTAAATTCTAGCCAAAAGAACAAAGTTAATACCTAAAATTAAAATAGACTTCAGATGTGACACTAATGAACTAAAGAACACTGTCTTCAAAAGAAACAGAGCTTGAGGGAGTCTCTGGATTTTATTATTTTAAAAAATCTGTATGAAATTCTTTAAAAAAAGACCCTATGGGAGGACCTCCCTGGAGGTCCAGTGGTTAAGACTCTGCCCTTCCAATGCAGAGGGTGCAGGTCGGGGAACTAAGATCCCTCATGCCGTGGGGTGCAGCCAAAAACAAAAAACAAAAAACCCCTGCAAACCCAATGACTTATATCTGTGCAGGCATTAAAAACAGATTTATTTACTGACATGGAAAGATACCCACAGGAAAGTTTGACAAAAGCAGGTTATAAAACAACATTTAGATTTTCACCTGTTTAAAAAAAAAAAAAAGATAAAAAAGGCACTCTCTGACATGACACATACTTTTTTTCTTCTTTCATTTCTGAGCTCAGATCAAGTACAGAAACCTTAATAGTTATAAACCTCAGTAGTAAAATCTTCTCATCATGGCTCAGAACTGATTAGCCTTTCATACACACACTGCCCCTGCCCCCAACCTCATTCAACCACTGACAAGTCTTCAGTGATCCACTGTCACCTTATAAGTACATAAGCCCTTACTTATGTTTTAAATTACTTTATACTTTTGCTTCTCAGTACTACAGAGATCATGCATTAGGTAGACTGCAAGGTTTTCTGATGCTCAGATTTGGCTATTTTCATCACTGACCCAGTTCAGTAAGAGCAGATCGCAGAGAATCAGACACATACTCTTACACGTACACTTAAGATTAGAAGGATACTCATCCAAACAGTAAGAATGGTTTTCTTGGAGTATAGGATACAAACTGATTTTTACTTTGCCTTTATGACTCTCTGTACTGTCTGATTAAAAATAAAAAAATTAACCCCTTTTTCTTTTTGGAAAAAAAACAAAACAAAACCAAAAGACTCATTTTCTTAAATTCTCCTGCAAATTACTCAAAAACAACTCCTAGTGCCTTGTCAGCACCTCACTGCTAGTTAAAAACACTAGCTTAAGTTACTTTAAATGTTAGCAAAGCTCTTAATTTCCCAGTCTATTTTTTTTTTAATTAAATGGGTCTCTGATAATGTGCAAGAGCACTGTAAAACCACTGCCTTCATATTATCAGCTATGGTTTTCCCAAGTACTAAAGCTAACGCTTAAGATTGTATTTATAATGCAGAGCTTCCCTGGAGGAAAAATTAGTTTAGTCCTATTTTCAATGCTAAAGCAAAATGTGGGATTTAGTGCCTTTATTTGTTGTTGGGTTATTAAAAAAAATAAAAGCAGGAATTTCAGTTAACTATCAAACTTTTAACCTGATGCACAATCCCCAGAATGAGAGTTTCAGCATTTCAAATTTAACTCAAAACAAAAGGCTTTGCTTTGAGTCTACAAATGCTCCTTTCAGTTAGAAAAGTGCTAATTTGTCCAAAGTCACACAATGTATTCACTCATTTTCTTGAAGATGACTCACTCAATAATCTGAAACATAATGACTATGTGTTTGTAACAATTCAAAACAACTGCTGTAAAATGGCTTGTCACTTGAGCTCTGAATTAATTTAAAGGCGTCAGTTACATTTTTTGAATTTGTATTTTATAAATGTAAAGCAGCTGAAGCTGCATACTTCAGCAGGAAGGAAAAAATTTAATTGCCAATTCTGCCTTAGTAACTGCTCCCTTATGCTTTCCCAAGTCTCTTGTGGTTGAAATTATTTTAACATTCAGAGATGCAACCCAAATTCTGGAATTTTATTAATGAGAAAGAGACAAAGTGAGTAATAGACCTCAGCTTTAGCTCTACCAAAGCAAATAATTTTTGGAAACTAGCCACAAATTTCTATCTCTATTTCTAATATATGCAAGTGACCATTATTATGGGTTTTAGAGGGGTTGTTCTCAAAGTGTGACTCCTGGACCAGCACCATCAGCATGACTTGAAAACTTGTTAAAAATGTAAATTATCATTGCCTCCCGCTCCCCAAATCAAACTCTTCAGGTGGAGTCCAGCAAATGTCAGTTTAACAAAGCTCTGGAGGTGATTCTGATGTACTCTAAAGTCTGAGCATCACTGCTTTAAAATGCTAATGCTGTAAGAATTGGACCCCACTTTTTTCACTTAAAAAGAAGTGTTTAAGATAGAAGTATATCAAGAAATATAGACAAGATTTATGTAAGTATAATGCTACGTTAGGATAAGGATATAAAATAATTTTGGAGGGACTTCTTATTTCAATTCCTTTAAATTTCAAAGTGAGTTTCTCAACAAAAATTAGTGGCCATGTCAAGAAGGCTATAGAGGCAGCATTCAGGAGAAAAAATGACAGAATCTAAACACAGAATGATCAGTGTAATTACCATAGAGTTCAGAGGGCTGATCATCAACTTTCCAATCATTCATGTATTCTACTCATTATCTCTCTTCCCAGACACAAAGCAGAGATCAGCTATTTGGATTTCCACAGATACATTAAGTTCAATTTCCAAGTTATCACCTTAGCCCAGAAGGGCTCGTCACCACGCACCTGGATTATTGCAATAACTACCCAGCAGGCTTCCTGATTTAAGTTGGCTGCCTCCTCCCCTCTACTCTGTATTAGCTTTTTTTTTTTTTTTTTTTTGAGGTACGCGGGCCTCTCACTGTTGTGGCCTCTCCCGTTACGGAGCACAGGCTCCGGACGCGCAGGCTCGGTGGCCATGGCTCACGGGCCCAGCCGCTCCGCGGCATGTGGGATCTTCCTGGACTGGGGCACGAACCAGTGTCCCCTGCATCGGCAGGCGGACTCTCAACCACTGCGCCACCAGGGAAGCCCATCTGTATTAGCTTTTGAGGAATATTTCTTAGATACTGTAGCTGTCAAGTACTCATGGAACATTCTCCAGGATAGATCATATCTTGAGTAAAAATCAAGCCCTGGTAAATTTAAGAAAACTGAAATCGCATCAAGTATCTTTTCCAACCACAACACTATGAGACTAGATATCAATTACAGGAAAAAATCTGTAAAAAATACGAACACATGGAGGCTAAACAATACACTACTAAGTAACCAAGAGATCACTGAAGAAATAAAAGAGGAAATCAAAAAATACCTAGAAACAAATGACAATGAAAACACAATGACCCAAAACCTATGGGATGCAGCAAAAGCAGTTCTAAGAGGGAAGTTTATAGCAATACAATCCTACCTCAAGAAACATGAAACATCTCAAATAAACAACCTAACCTTACGCCTAAAGCAATTAGAGATAGAAGAACAAAAACCCCCCAAAGTTAGCAGAAGGAAAGAAATCACAAAGATCAGATCAGAAATAAATGAAAAGGAAATGAAGGAAACGATAGCCAAGATCAATAAAATTAAAACCTGGTTCTTTGAGAAGATAAACAAAATGGATAAACCATTAGCCAGATTCATCAAGAAAAAAAAGGGAGAAGACTCAAATCAGTAGAATTAGAAATGAAAAAGGAGAAGTAACAAATGACACTGCAGAAATACAAAGGATCGTGAGAGATTACTACAAGCAACTATATGCCAATAAAATGGACAACCTGGAAGAAATGGACAAATTCTTAGAAAAGCACAACCTTCCGAGACTGAACCAGGAAGAAATAGAAAATATAAACAGATCAACCATAAGCACTGAACTTGAGACTGTGATAAAAATCTTCTAACAAACAAAAGCCCAGGACCAGATGGCTTCACAGGCGAATTCTACCAAACATTTAGAGAAGAGTTAACACCTATCCTTCTCAAACTCTTCCAAAATCTAGCAGAGGGAGGAACACTCCTAAACTCATTCTACAAGGCAACCATCACCCTAATACCAAAACTAGACAAAGATGTCACAAAAAAAGAAAACTACAAGCCAACATCACTGATGAACATAGATACAAAAATCCTCAACAAAATACAACAAACAGAATCCAACTGCATATTAAAAGGATCATATACCATGATCAAGTGGGGTTTATCCCAGGAATGCAAGGATTCTTCAATGAAGGCAAATCGATCAATGTGATACACCATATTAACAAATTGAAGGAGAAAAACCATATGATCATCTCAATAGATGCAGAAAAAGCTGTTGACAAAATTCAACACCCATTTATGATAAAAACTCTCCAGAAAGTAGGCATAGAGGGAGCTTACCTCAACATAATAAAGGCCACATATGACAAACCCACAGCTAACATTGTTCTCAGTGGTGAAAAACTGAAACCATTTCCACTAAGATCAGGAACAAGACAAGGTTGCCCACTCGCACCACTATTGTGCAACATACTTTTGGAATTTTTAGCCACAGCAATTAGAGAAGAAAAAGACATAAAAGGAATCCAAACTGGAGAAGAAGAAGTAAAACTGTCACTGTTTGCAGATGACATGATACTACACATACAGAATCCTAAAGATGCTACCAGAAAACTACTAGAGCTAATCAGTGAATTTGGCAAAGTAGCAGGATACAAAATTAATGCACAGAAATCTCTTGCATTCCTATTCACTAAAGATAAAAAATCTGAAAGAGAAATTAAGGAAACACTCCCATTTACCACTGCAACAAAAAGAATAAAATACCTAGGAATAAACCTACCTAAAGAGACAAAAGACCTGTATGCAGAAAACTATAAGACATTGATGAAAGAAATTAAAGATTATACTAACAGATGGAGAGATATACCATGTTTTTGGATTGGAAGAATCAATATTGTGAAAATGACTATACTACTCAAAGCAATCTACAGATTCAATGCAATCCCTATCAAACTACCACTGGCATTTTTCACAGAACTAGAACAAAAAATTTTACAATTTGTATGGAAACACAAAAGACCCTGAATAGCCAAAGCAATCTTGAGAAAGAAAAATGGAGCTGGAGGAATCAGGCTCCCTGACTTCAGACTATACTACAAAGCTACAGTAATCATGACAGTACAGTACTGGCACAAACACAGAAATATAGATCAGTGGAATAGGGTAGAAAGCCCAGAGATAACCCATGCACATATGGTCACCTTATCTTTGATAAAGGAGGCAAGAGTATACAATGGAGAAAAGACAGCCTCTTCAATAAGTGGTGCTGGGAAAACTGGACAGCTACATGTAAAAGAATGAAATTAGAACACTCCCTAACACTGTACACAAAAATAAACTCAAAATGGATTAGAGACCTAAACGTAAGGCCAGACACTATAAAGCTCTTAGAGGAAAACACAGGCAGAACACGCTGTGACATAAACCACAGCAAGATCCTTTTTGACCTGCCTCCTAGAGAAATGGAAAGAAAAACAAAATTAAACAAATGGGACCTAATGAAACTTAAAAGCTTTTGCACAGCAAAGGAAACCATCAACAAGACAAAAGGACAACCCTCAGAATGGGAGAAAATATTTGCAAACGAAGCCACTGGCAAAGGATTAATCCAAAATATACAAGCAGCTCACGTAGCTCAATATCAGAAAAACAAACCACCCAATCCAAAAATGGGCAGAAGACCTAAATAGACATTTCTCCAAAGAACATATACAGATTGCCAACAAACACATGAAAGGATGCTCAACATCACTGATCATTAGAGAAATGCAAATCAAAACTACAATGAGGTATCACCTCACACCAGTCAGAATGGCCATCATCAAAAAAACTACAAACAATAAATGCTAGAGAGGGTGTGGAGAAAAGGGAACCCTCTGGCACTGTTGGTGGGAATGTAAACTGATACAGCCACTATGGAGAACAGTATGGAGGTTCCTTAAAAAACTAAAAATAGAACTACCATATGAGCCAGCAATCCCACTACTGGGCACATACCCTGAGAAAATCATAATTCAAAGAGAGTCATGTACCACAATGTTCATTGCAGCTCTATTTACAACAGCCAGGACACGAAAGCAACCTAAGTGTCCACTGACAGATGAATGGCTAAAGAAAATGTGGCACATATGTACAATGGAATATGAGCCATAAAAAGAAACGAAACAGTTATTTGTAGTGAGGTGGATGGACCTAGAGTCTGTCATACAGAGTGAAGTACGTCAGAAAGAGAAAAACAAATACCATATGCTAACACATATATATGGAATCTAAAAAAAAAAAAAAAAAAAAGGTTCTGAAGAACCTAGGGGCAGGACAGGAATAAAGACGCAGACCTAGAGAATGGACTTGAGGACACGGGGAGGGGGAAGGGTAAGCTGGGACGAAGTGAGAGAGTGGCAATGGACATATATACACTACCAAATGTAAAACAGATAGCTAGTGGAAAGTGGCAACATAGCACAGGGAGATCAGCTCAGGGCTTTGTGACCACCTAGAGGGGTGGGATAGGGAGGGTGGGAGGGAGACACAAGAGGGAGGAGATATGGGGATATATGTATATATATAGCTGATTCACTTCATTATACAGCAGAAACTAACACAGCATTGTAAAGCAATTATACTCTAATACAGATGTTTAAAAAAAAAAAAATACTGTAGCTGTCCCATGTAACTTCTTGGCTCAAAAACCTGTAATGCTTCACTACAGATTACTGAAAAGGTAGAGGTACTAAAGGTATTAAATATTAGGGGGTCAGGTAGGGAATGTAAATGAGTGGAGTAGTCCACGTGAAGATTAAATGGGTAGAAATACTTTTCACTTTCCACAAAGAATCATACTCATCCCATTTTTACTTTCCTACTTTTATTAGATGTTTTATTACAAGGCAACAGTGAAGGAACGATGACAAATGGTGACACTTGACTTTAGTGTGCAGGAGACAACAGAATATGTACAAATTACAGTAAATTAAGAACCCAGGCCATACTGATGTCCTCACCCTACCAAGTCTAGCCAAGTTTTGCCATGTAAGAATAAGGTCCCAGTGTGGTCAGAATTCTTGATTTTTCATGAAAAGCCCCAAGTCTGGATTTCTATGTGAAATCATCCAGCTTTAAAATTCTGGCTCAGATTTAAAACAACGACAACAACAGCAACAAAAACCACTGTGTGGTCCAAACAAAACATATCTCTGGCCTGTGGACTGCCAGATTGAGACCTCTAGTTTGGAGCATTAAGTCCCTATTTGCCTGCCTTGTCTTTTGGTATTTTAACTTCCCTGTATTAACAACAGTCCCCATACGTAGGCAGCATTTTATACTCTGATATACTTTAGTGTCCGTTTGATTCTCTCAACTGTGAGAGGTAGAAAAGAGATAAGGAAGCAGGCACAGACAGACCAAGTGATTTGTCCAACATCATATGGTTGTCACTAAGCCCAGGTCTCCTGACTCTGAGACCAGCATAAACCTTTGGCCACTTAACTCTCTCCCTGTCCCTCTTATGTGTGCTTTTGCTTCAGTCATGCCCTCATCTAGAATGACTGTCTTCTTTCCTTCTGCCAATCTCATCATCTTTCAAGACCCAGCTTAAGCTCTACTGTCTATATAAAACCTTCCTCAACTAGGTTAAGTGGCCCAGTTTCTTTTTTCTGAATTTTAATTGGTGTTATGGTCAATAACTTACAAACTGGCGCTCATCAAGTCTTGAACCAAATTATTTCACATCATTTCAGATTAACTCATATCCCCAGTTACATTCTAAGCTCTTTGATGATGGGGACATGTCATTCTTCTTTTCTATTCCACACAGTTTTTATGCTGGGACATAAAAATGACTGTTTAATGTTTGCTATCTTAGACAGTCTTTTGAGGAAGAAAGTTATAATAATACCTCTAACTTACCAGCCTGATGTTGTCTTCTGGGCGGAGTAATATGAACATTGCTTGGAGATGCTGTTGGAGGTCACCTGGTGAAATTTACAAAACAAAGGATAATTATTCTCCATTGTAATGTTAACAGAGAGGATTCCTTCTACCCTAATAACTTGTGTAAAAGAAAGTTCTGGTTCACTGAGGGACTCTAATTAGACACAGAAATTGAGTGAGTGTCTTCATATGAATGGATCTCTATACATTCACTTTTAAGTCTACACTACATTAAAATTTGCTTCGTGTTTGTCCTCTGGAAGCTGCACTTGAAACCAGTCAGTTTTGTACCATGATTGATGTTGATGAGAGCGATGGTGAAATGTGTTGGGCAGAGAAAGCACTGGCTGTGCTTTCAGGCCCACTGAAGGTGGAATCAAGGGAATCTTGAAATGGGGATGTATGGTATACAGTGTTAGAATTATCTCTAACTTTTAAAAAGCTAACCATTTTGCCATTCCTATCTCTGTAATTGTGATATTCAGTTGCACTTAATCTAAGAAGAATTTTAGATTCCCCCTAGAATAATGTCAACAGTTAAAAATGATTTCCGCATCAGTAGCTGATATTAAAAAGATATTAAATACAGCAGATCTCAAGGGATATATATTCTAGTGAACATATTATTAGGTGCTTTAAAATGGCCAATCAGGGACTTCCCTGGTGGTGCAGTGGTTAATAATCTGCCTGCCGGGCTTCCCTGGTGGCGCAGTGGTTGAGAATCTGCCTGCTAATGCAGGGGACACGGGTTCGAGCCCTGGTCTGGGAAGATCCCACATGCTGTGGAACAACTGGGCCCGTGAGCCACAACTACTGAGCCTGCGTGTCTGGAGCCTGTGCTCTGCAACAAAAGAGGCCCCGATAGTGAGAGGCCCGCGCACCGCGATGAAGAGTGGCCCCCACTTGCCACAACTAGAGAAAGCCCTAGCACAGAAATGAAGACCCAACACAGCCGAAAATAAATAAATAAAAAAAAAAAAAAAAAAAAAAAAAAGAATCTGCTTGCCAATGCAGGGGACACAGGGTCGAACCCTGGTCTGGGAAGATCCCACATGCCACAGAGCAACTAAGCCCATGTGCCACAACTACTGAAGCCTGCACACATAGAGCCCGTGCTCTGCAACAAGAGAAGCCACTGCAATGAGAAGCCCTTGAACCGCAACGAAGAGTAGCACCTGCTCGCTGCCAACTAGAGAAAGCCCATGTGCAGCAACAAGGACCCAACGCAGCCAAAACTAAAATAAATAAATAATAGCCAATCATTATTTCAATCCTCACTTGCTTTTATACATCCTATAAAACTAAGTTGAAATTTCTTTGTATTAAACTATTATAGGTTTCCTCAATTTCCCTGTTCTGTACTATAAAATCGGAAGCTTTGGCTAGTAGGAGATAATTAGATAATGTGCTGTCATAAACGATAACAATCAGAGAACAAAAAAACTTCATTCCTGACCAACCCTTTTTCAAGAGTCTCAAGTGACTAATGTGGCTGCATAATCATGGATGCCACCGTAACCTGTTCTCACATTGGTCTTGGAATCTACATACATAATTTTCATCCACGTAACTTCACAGCTGTTAATGATGAGATGAAATGCTGATATGTGCAAGAAGTAGAGAGAGATAGGAAGAAAAAAAAAGTACGTTGGCAAACAAGTAATGTTTGTCCCTTGTGGCTTGTGGGATCTTAGTTCTTCGACCAGGGACTGAACCCAGGGCCCCTGGCAGTGAAAGTGTAGAGTCCTAGCCACTGGACCACCAGGGAATTCTCCCCTTTCTTCCTCTTAAAGAACAGTTTTCTTGTCTTTTTCTCCCCCTCATTTTACTGCTGGCTTCTGACCAATTCCATTATTGCAGAATCTTTCAACTTTCAAAATTAAAAAGAAGAGTCATTATGTTTGGCCATTCTACTATACTTTAAACCCAGAGACAGAATCTAAGTCTCATGTGCAAGAACCAGTGTGGGTTCACAGTACAAATCCAAGAGAAATGAAAACATATGTCCACACAAAAAACCTGTACACAAATGTTCATAGCAGCATTATTCATATTAGCCCCCAAATGGAAAAAACTCAAACGTCTATCAATTGATGAATGGATAAATAAAATGCGGTATATCCATACACTGGAATATTATTCAATCATAAAAAGGAATAAAGTACTGTTACATACTATAACATGGGTGAGCCTTGAAAGGGGCCACGTCTCAAGTGAAAGCTGCCTGTCTCAAAAGATTGTTTATATGGTTCCACTGACATGGAACACCCAGAATAGGCAAATCTATAGAGACAGAAAGTAGATTAGTGATTGTTTAGGGCTAGGAGGGAGGGTGGGGGATATAGGGAGTGACTGCTAATGGGTACTGGGTTGCTTTTTGGGGTGATGAAAATGTTCTAAAATTAGATTGTGGTGATGGCTACACAACTCTGTGAATGTACTAAAAAAAAAATCCCTGACTGTACACTTTAAATGGGTAAATTGGGTGAATAATATGGTATTTATGTCTCAATAAAGCTGTTAAAAATAAAAGAATCAGCGTGGGGAGACAAAGTGTTAGGTATAAACAATGAAGAATGACTACAGTTACAATTGAGGTAAGCAGCTCAGGCTTTTACAAAATTAAGCTTCCTTTTGTTCTCTCAGGACAAATAACCTAAAGAAAGAATTTTCAGGATGGAGAACTTCTAGAGGAGAAACATTTCTGGGCAAACAGCAGCCCTAAGACTCCACTCCAAGCACTAGTGGCCCAAATATCTAGCTGGACCTTCTTAGAAGGTCCGACAAAAGTCAGGGAGCCCTACCCCTACAGTAGGGCTTCCTACGCGAGCTGGGTATGTGGAAGTTCAGATTCGCTAGTGGTGAAAAGTACTGCCATGAGGTATTTCCTCTTGGGAAACTGTCCTTCATAGAGACTAATAGAGGCAATATACCCGTACCATTAAGATCCTTTTCCTACATTTTGTTTTCATATGCTTCACTGCTGGTAGCCAAGTTTTAGACTTCAGTTTGATTTTAAAGACTTTTGGTTGTTTCTCTTTAAAATGTTAGCAGACATTCACTTATAATATCACTTTTTGATTACAAAAAAGTACTTGGATATTTTTAATGAAGCCCAGATAAAATTCTAACTCGTTCAAGAAATATGCATAAGAAAGTACAATTAGACAGAGTAAGCCCTTGATCTGCTTGCAATTCTGCCATCATCTTTCAGTTACTGCCGACTCAGCCAAGGGAGCTCCAGCTTATGTGAAGGTCTGGCTCTGTGAGCTGCATTTATACTCACACTGCCTCATCTGTTCTGGTCTGGATCACAAGTAAAGTCCATTCATCTTGTGTTAAATCTGCTTTTCTTTTTGGTATGGAGAAAGCTAAGTGAACAAGGTCAAGTAGAAACCTGGGTGGCAGCTGAAAAGCCACTGACCCCACTTACTATTACATGCCACAGAGCAATTTGCCTAACATCTTAGTCAGACACACTGGATTTAAACCAATATTTTGTCTTCTTTTTACTGTGATAAATATCCACACCAAACAGAAACCCAAAGCTCACCTGGGTCTACTTCCTCTGTGCATTCAAGTTTTTGTGGTGTTGGGGAGGAGATCCCCCCTTGACTCTGGTGGTTGGTGTTGAAGAGGAAGGTTTTTAGAAAATGTAGTACAAAGCTAATTTTCCAAAGAGTTTTTTCATCTGCCCCTTTTAAAATTTTTCCATGGCTGGAGAGTTTTGGTAGGAGGATAATACTGTCCAATGAGATGGATTATAATTCTGAGCTGCTACATTTGGAACTAGATGAAGGTCCAAACAAGAAGTAGGGCAGCCACTAAAATAGCTAAGATTACCTGCACTGGAGTTAAACTCACTACTGGCTCCATGGGACACAGTACCTCTGGCTTTCACCTCTGACCTACACACTCAAGGTTTACAGTCTTCTTTGTTCTCTTCTTAGTAATTCCAATTGCTTCCACTCCTGGACATCACACGTCATCAAAATGGCACATTTTGGACAATAAGCAAACACTCTTTGTATAGCACTGATTAGGATTTCTCTAATTGGTGTCCTCAGGACAACTGACTTTTTTTTTTCCCCCAAAATGACACAAGTTAGGCTTGCTGTTAGAAGAGAGGCATAAGGCTGATTATCTTCCTTTAAACTGTGGATATCCTATACCTGGAGACCTCTTTCTCTAGACCAACTTTCTTCAATTCTTTCTTAACCTCATCACCACATGCACCTGACTTTAGAGAAGTCTAACATATGGAAATATTAAATGCGTACACTACTGTTAGTGGGTGTGATACAGTGATTTATAATAAAAAATATATATATTTGGTCTTTGTCCAGTTCCTGGCACAGAGCTGTTAACATCATTGGAATTTCTTTCTTTCTTTTTTTTTTTTTAACATCTTTATTGGAGTATAATTGCTTTACAGTGGTCATTGGAATTTCTTAAGTGATGTGGAGCAAAGAAGGTGTCTTTTGTTCTATTAATGACTTGACTCTATGAAAGCACCTAGGGATGGGGGCTGGTTGCCAGGGGAACCAACCTTGTGATTAGAGGGTTGGAACTTCCTTATCTGGGCAGGGGAGAGGGGCTGGAAGTTCAATGGATCACCAATAGCCAACAATTGAATTAATCATACCAGTGTAATGAACCCTCCACAAAAACCTAAAAGGCCAGGTTTCAGAGGGCTTCCAGATTGGTGAACACATGGAGATTTGGGGAGGGCATACACTCAGAGAGGGCACAGAAGCTCCGTGCCCCTTCCCACATACCTTGCCCTACGCATCTCTTCCATCTGGCTGTTCCTGAGTTATATCCTTTTATAATAAGCCAGTAATCCAATAAGTGAAATGTTTCTCTGAGTTCTGTGAGCTGCTCTAGCAAATTAAACAAACCCAAGGTGGGGGTCATTGGAACTTCCAATCTACAGACAACCCGGACTTGTGACTGGCACCTGAAGTTGGGGGTAAGGGGGGCAGCCTTATACAACTGAGCCCTTAACCTGTGGAATCTGACACTATCTCCAGGTAGATAGTGTCAGAATTGAGGTGAATTGCAGGACACCCAGCTGGTGTCTGAGAATTGCTTGGATGTGCGGGGAAACAAGCCTCATATTGGTACTGGGTGCAGAATATTAGTGGGTTATTTCAAAATCAGAGTATCACACTTATCCCTAAGTGAACATTTATTTGATGATTCCTTGTTTCTATAAAAGTCCTCTGAATTAAATTTCCAGTCTTTTTAGCGTGAACACAATCAAGAAGTAGACTCTGGTATTTAAGAACTGGTATTTTAATATGTGATATCATAATTCTTGTTAACACAATAGTGCTACTGAATTTACTTATATTAGTAATATGCCGTATTAGTCTCCTCATAACATCACTAGAGAGCAGACAGAAAAAAAAAGTCATCTTTGGTTAATCGATTTTGCATAGAGTCTGAAGAAACATCTGAACATCTTTTAGCTGATTACCAAAACCTTAATCGAGATGTCACATAAGACTTCATTAGTGTATTTTTGTGCCTGATTATTTTTCCAACAAAAATTTATTGTTGAACATCTACTTCGTGTATAAGGTATTCTGCTAAGTGCCAGAAATATGGTCTATGAGAGCGAAAGAAAAGTGATTACAGCATAGTACAATGTTTTCACCATTACAGAACTGTTGAAGAAATGGCGATGAGGTACTCAGTCTTTTAGAACAAAACAAAAGGTAAAGAAACCAAGAAAAGGAATGGCATATGTGGAGCTTTACCTGCATGCTTATTGCGTCTGTGGCTGATTCTTGGTGTGGATGAGCCATTTCCCCGTGGCAGAAAAAGGGCAGCACCTTTGACCGTTAGAAAGCTCTCGCTGATGCTATAAGGAAAAAGTAAAAATAAATAAATAAACAAGTAATTTAAGGAAGAAAATCAAAGAGTAAGATGAAGACCGACTTTGGGATTATTTTCTCTTCCCTATTCTAAAGTTCCAACCTCATGGGATGAAGTAAAAATAAAATCAAAAGAGCCTCTGATAAACAACATGGTCCTTCCTACTGTATAGCACAGGGAACTATATTCAATATCCTGTAATAAACCATGATGGAAAATAATATGAATACGTATGTGTGTGTGTATATACACACACACACACACACGTATAACTGAATCACTTTCCTGTACAACAGAAACTAACACAACATTGTAAATCGACTATACTTCAATTAAAAAAAAAAGAGAGACTCTGGTTACTCACACAGTCTTGTCTACTATAATTTTTCTGAAACAAAACTTACAATATTCTATACACATTACACGGTAGCAGTTAAGAGTGAAGGCTTTGGAAATATAGGGTAAAGGCTCTGGAACCAGATGCCTGGGTTTGAATCCTAGCTCTACTACTTCCTACTTGAGTGAATTTTAGGGGGCCTAAGTTTCTTTATCTATAAAACAGGGATTAATAAATAAATTGAGGTTGTTGTGAGGAATCAATAAGAATAAGAAGCTTCTTAGAGTGGTGCCCTTAATAAATATTACTTTAACAGCTAACAGAGCTAACAGATCTATGGTTATCAATAACTAATAGATCTATGGTTGTCAATAATGGTGTTTCAACAGCGTTCTAATCAGACATGAAATACGTTACAATGCTTAGCTACTAATAATAGATCCAAAGTTTGCATAAAAGACTTATATTTAAAATATACACACATCACACTAAAGTGTTACTCAAAATTTTACTTTCACAAACTTGCATTTCCATATGATTGAAAAGGAGTAGTGCACAGGAAGTCTGGTCAACCCATGGAGTTTGCCCTCCATGTTAACACCCTTCATGTGAATGATAGCTCAACAGAGGTGGGGAACTACTGCTCAGCAGAGAGGCTATTCAAAATACAATTACTAGTGGATATCCACAGAAAACAGAAATTGTATCTAAATTATTTCATATAGACAGACTAAGCCTTTCAATGTTATCTACAGAATCTGAAAAGGATAGAACTTCTAAGTCATTAATGGCAAAGTTTAGAAACACATAATGAAGGATTCCAAGATTGTTTGCGAGTACACCGTTCAGTGTTAGCTAATGTATTGTAAATTACACTGTGCTGCCTACTCAACATTTCCACTTGGAAAACGAATTGGCATTTCAAATTTACATTGCCAAAACTATTCTCTTGAGTCCCCTGCAAACCTGATCCCTAGCCTCATCCACCCAAGTTGTTTGGTACAAACATATAACAGTCGTCCTTGGTTTCTCTATTTCCAACAATATATATCTAATCCATCAACAAGACCTATGAGATTTACTTTCAAATACATCTTGAATCTGCCCATGTAGCTCCATTACTACTCTGACAATGGTCCAGGGTACCACTGTTTTTCACTTAGACTACCGTTAAGAAGTTTTCTTTTATTACAGAAAATTTCAGACTTATACAAAGTAGAGGTAATAATACATGAGCTCCCCACATTCTCATACATTTCAGCTTCAATTCATGGGCAATTCTGCTTTTTCTATATCTTTACCCCTTTCGCCCTATCCCTGAAGTGAAACTAACCCCAGACATTATATCAGCAAAAATCCTCTAAACTGGTCTGTCAGCAACTATTTCTGTATCACTACTATCCACTTACCAAACAGCAGCCAGAGTGCTTTAAAATATACAGATAAATATCATATAATGTCACTTTCCTGCTTAAAACCCACCAACAGCCTCCCTTTTTATGTATAAATTAAACCTGAAGTCCTCAGCTGGGACCTCAGGGCCCTGTAACAGCTGATAAGAAGTTATTTCTCTGGTCTTATACCATCTCCCCTTTTGTTTACTATGATCTGGTTGCACTAGCCTTCTTTCTGTTTCTTCTATATTTCAGGCCCCTTCTCAGGGCCTTTGTGTTCTTTGTTTTCTACTTGGGACACTTTTCTCCTGGCCTGTCACTGTTTAAGTCACAGCTCCAATATCATCACCTTTCCCCCCATCCCAATCATACTCTATCCTGCTGTCCTGTTTTGTTTCCTTCAGGATATTTATCATAAGCTAAAATTATATTTATTCACTTGTATGCTTGATTGTGGTCATCTCCCTATGCTAGAATATAAGCTCCATGAAGAATAAGACTTTATTTTGCTCAGCACTGTTGTATCTTCAACACTGGAAATAGTGCCAAGCACATATTAAGTGCTTGACAGATATTTGATGGATAAATGAATTCATCCCAGGAGTTTTTCCCCCCATACTCTTTTAGCTGACCCATCCCTGAAACAGGAATTGTAATTTAGGACAAGAAAACAGAAATTCTGTAATCTCACAGGTAAAAAATAATGATTACAGAATTCAATATATGTGGCAGATTACTGGGCTGTAAAATACAAATGTGTGATGATAAATTAATCGATTAAATGAAATTAAATCATCTCTATAACAGTTGTCAGTCCTTGATTCAATTTTATCGTTTAATCATGTGGCATGAAGCTGATATACCTTTAAGGTAACTTGCCAAATAGACTGGAACATGTCTTCTAAAAACAAACACAAGACTCCATAGCGGCCACTTTACAATTCTGCGTGCTGGCTGCCTTTGTTTTGTTTTGTTTTCATCTTTAAATAAAGCATTGCACTCTTGTGGTCTGTTGCACAAGTCTTGTCTCTTGTTACATTTGTGGTATGCACATGTCACCCTGCTGTGGGTCACTCTGTTTCACTCACATTACAGGAACAACCTAAAACAAAATGTCTGAGCGACAGGATGAGTGGGGTACACCACAGACAGGAAATGACATTCACACTGCTGCCAACACAGCAACTGTCTGTTTTACAAAACGAAAATATTTTAAAAATAAAGGCTAAATCGTCTACCTATCAGCAGGCAAGTTACAGCTATGGGCACTTTGGTTTCCAGTACACAAAGTGGTCTCTACATCTACTAAAGAAGTGTATTTGTTGAGAGCTTATTTCAGTCATTCTTTTTGTGAGACAAAAGTAGTTTCTCTTTGACAAACACACCAACTTCCTGGTTTTTAGAGTTCTGGAATATTGTTCTTAGATACATTTGTGGCTTATGCTTTAAAGCATATTTCTTAAGTGTCTTCTTTAAAATGTATGTAGTGCTTTCACAAGGGGAGGATTGGGGTGGAGGACAAGGGCTCTTGGTTAACTCAAAGCTACCTGGAAAATTTCTGATTATAAAAGAAAAACCAGGAGTCAAAGTCACAATTGGTATAAGGCAAAAGATGCCGTTCTATTTGAGTCATTTATACAAATCTCAATAAACTTTTCTGATACAACAAAATGCACAGCAGGTCCAGCTGGGCCAGGAGACTGCCCTAGTAGGTGCGATCTAGGCCCCCAGAGAGTCATGGCAGATACACTCTGGATGGTACGATCAATCCTCTTTATTCTGTGGCCCCAGATTATGACTCCCCAGTTATCAAAAAAGTGGCATAAACTGTTGATCACAAGGGGACCAGGAATGAAAGTGTAGCTAATTACAAAAAACCCTTTTCATCACTGAAAAAAAGTCAAAGTTCTATAAACGCTATCAAAGATGGGATGGCGACATGGAAGTGAAAAAATAAAATTCGAAATCACCAGAGTTTAGGAGGATCAATTTCAACTTGAAAATTAAATGCTTTATTTGCATATGAAGAAAATAATACGTATATTTAATCACATGTACTTCAGTGTAAGGTAAAGGCTTAGCATATCTTGCTAGAATAGTGAGAGACATGTATTCGTGTTTCTGAAGCATCTGGCTAAAGATTCAATCAACACAGAGTTGGTCTCTAATTTAAAATCTAGAAAGGCAGGTGAAAACTTTTACATGTTTTCTGAACTGACCAGTTATCTGGAGCCTGGCCCAGGAAGAGGAATGCTCCAGTAAATTCTATGGAGCCATCTGTATGTGATTACAGATGTCCAAGTTAAACACAAACCCCAAAGGACTTAAGAACCCCCATATTAAGGAAAACACAAGATAAAGAACATTCTCCAAATCTAAAGTTGGAGAGTCATTAGCTGCTTGATGAGAAAATGACAAGGATCATCTTTCTAACACAGTGACAGTGACATTCTCCAGTTTTTATCAGAATACGTCTGAAGAACATCTACCCTTCTCTTGCCGTAAGATCACTTGCTCAACAAATGGAAAGTCATCCCTAGTTTGATACATGAACTGAGCTAATAACAGCTAACTTGAGTAGATGCCCAGTGTGCCAGGCACTGAGCTAAGCACTTTACATTGTTTCATTTAACCTTCACAACAATCCTATGAAGTAGGTACTATTTTTTACCCCCAGTTTACACATAAGAGACTGAGGGGCTCACAGGTGGTAAATTATCTGCCCAAGATCATACAGCTAGCTAGCCATCCTCTGAGTAAAGATTCAAACCAAGTTCTGACTTGAAAGCTCATGCTCTGAATCACTCTCTCTCTATTATGCTGTTCTAGTTTTATGATATAGTTTATGGAAGATGAAACACAATGCCTTCCCTACAGAACTTTTCAACAGCACAGAATTTAAAAGTGGAGACAGAAGTGAAAGAAAAGGACTGAAATCCATTCAGATCTCAACTCTTATTCCTTTTTTGTTCCCCCTATCAAGGCCATGAACAGAAAGACTTTACTGAGGGGAATGAAGAACATCTGGCTGAGAGATGAATCCAGATGGGCTGGACAGTAGAGAAAAGAACTGGGAATGACAGTAGCATTTTAGTCTCAAAAACAGAGGAAAGAGCACTCTGTTTTAAATAATTTGGGAAAGCACTCTGTGCCAATCCCTCCCAATCAAAAGCACTTTGCAAAGCACGAAACTCGTTAACTGGCAGTTTCTTCTCAGGCAAAGTGGAGAGGAAAAGGTCAACTAAGTGAAGAAAATACTTAACTGTTCTGAGGTTGGAATAACCTTTGAGGAATGTGGCCAGGGTGGTCATCCATGACCAGCAGGAAGGCCAAGGAAGCAAAACAAAGCAATGACACACCTGGCCAAACTGCTACATGTTAGTTTGACAGACATTCTTCTGTTTTACATGTAACACACGAGATGAAATGAATCATTCACTATGGGAAATCAAGTTTCATAAAGTGGGTGTAATGCTTTTACTTTAACATTAAAATGAAGAAAGTAGATTTTCATGTTTATAATGTTTCTAATGCCAAACTCTTGAGTTTGTTTGGCATTTCTGCCTGAAGCCAAAATTCATAGGTAAATTATTGTGTAATACTGATGGCATAAAATGTTATTGCACGAGGTAAGCTAGTTAGCATTTATGTAAAATTCGAATACACATAATCTGAACTGTTATATTTTTATCTTGAAGAATATTCACTTATGGGAAACTTGCAAATACATTCCACTCTCCTAACAACACTCTCCCTTTCCTGATAAGCTTTCTCTGCTTATTTACTTGCTTAATTTCAGATTCAAGGTACTAGGGCAGCTCTGTCAATCCCATTAGGTGGAAAGGAATTCGTGTCCCCACTCAGTGTGACCACATCCCACAGAAAGCTAAGTTCATAATAAAAAGTTTCAAATATCAGACCAGAGGCCAAAGGACTACAGAGCTATCAATACTAGTGCCTACTGAAAAAGTTTGGCTAAATCCAAAAAACAGGAAGGACAAAATCACTGTGCCTTGATGGATGAAACATGGCTACAAAAGTCAAAAGCACACTTCAGGTAGTGAGAAAATTTCGATTCTGTAATCCTAAAGAAATTTAGATTACAACGGGAGAAATACAACGGGAGAAAATCCAAACCCAAATACTGTATGCACTATTCTCTGTAATTAAACAATCCCCAACCCCATCTCCAACATACAGGCCATATGTTCAAGTGACAGTGTTGGAATGGCAATGGATACCTGGGACCCTCTCTGCACCCAGGACATAAACTCCCAGATACATGCCTATGAATGCAGGCAGCGGGATATTTTCTCTATCAGCAGACAAGCAGAGGCTGGGGTACATTAGTAAACCGGTTATTGGCAAAGTGGATAAGAGCTTAAGGCAGTTCTTATTCATTAACTACAACCACCAGACCATTTTAGTTCCAGCTAATCTTCCTCTTAAACTCTGTTGCACAATGCCCAGCACAACTACCTTCAGATGCAGTTATTTTCCCCCCTTTCCTACTTTTCTACAATCTAAGAAGAAAAAAAAAAAAAGGTCTGTCTGTTCAAGGCTGAGGGACAAATTCCACCAGGACTAATCTTCCCGGTCCTTTCCCTACAGATGATAAATTGGAGGGGGGAAAAACCCCAGAATATTCATTTTGAATGTTCATTTACTGATAAGATCTTGTATCTATCCCATTTTTGCCTCAAACATGTACACCTTAGAAATGTCCAGATAGAAACACAATCTAGGATCAATAATTTTATCACTGGCCATACAATTCAACCTTCTAATTTCTATAGATGGGGGCACATCTGAGTTGACATTTGTGGTTTCTGGCTGTCCAGCAATAGAGTTCTCCTTTCTAATTTCACCCTAGTCTCCTTTTGAGAATGTGCCTGGTCATGGTGACCCTCCAACTCTGGAACTGCAAGGGGCCTTGCAGGAAGCTGGCATGTGGTTTAGGCTTCGCCAGTTGGAAACTCTCTCCTGAATCTCAGGCAAGTGACCCAAGTGAGTAGGGAGAATGGGGGATGGTCACATTCACAGTGGGGAGAGTAGCAAGGTATAGCACAGTCGACTCCTGCTCCTGGGCTTTCCTTGAATGCCCTTTGCTCCTGCCTGTTCTCTAAGTTTGGTCTTCTAGTCTCCCATCCATTAGGTAAGCTCTGACATCCTTCTAAGAAATATTTTGCTTAAGATAGTTAAAATTCAGGGCTTCCCTGGTGGCGCAGTGGTTGAGAGTCCGCCTGCCGATGCAGGGGACACGGGTTCGTGCCCCGGTCTGGGAGGATCCCACATGCCGCGGAGCGGCTGTGCCCGTGAGCCGTGGCCGCTGAGCCTGCGCGTCCGGAGCCTGTTACTCCGCAACGGGAGAGGCCACAACAGTGAGAGGCCCGCGTACCGCAAAAAAAAAAAAAAAAAAAAGATAGTTAAAATTCATTTCTGAGTTTGCAACAAACAATCTGGTACATCAACTGAAGTTCAGAGATGTGAATGACTTGCCCCAAGTCACACAGCTAGAAAGCAGTGGAGCACAGACTAAGGCCCATGTCATCTGAAACCCAGGGCGGCACTTTAACCCTTTATCTTAAGTTAGCAGTTACCATAACAGGACATATTTGCTGACTTAATAATCTGAAGCAACCAGAAGTTAAAAACACATCTGGTCAGTTCATCTAAAGAGAACAAAGGCAGGATTTCATGGCAAAGCCTGGTGTGATATTTCTTCTACTTTTCATGGTATCCTGAAAACAAAGTTCAGGTCTGGATAGGGAAATATTTAGACATACTCCCATGAGGCAAATACTTTCATGCTGTTTCTTAAAGTTCCTTCTTTTTTCTTTTTCCTTTAGTATGTTTGTTGGATATTAAACATTGCTTTAAAAAAATATCAAAAACTAGATGCCAAAAACAAGAAGTAAGAAAGACCATGAGGCCTAGGCATGAGGGCAAGAAAGCCTACATGGGAAAAGAAGTGGATGCCTGACCAGCCCTTGGTTCCTCTGCAGTCTTCTCTCAGACCAAAGGTGCTTCTTTCTAGATGCTGTCTGGTCATATACACACTTGACCTCCTGTCAGGGATTAAAAGTGTTTAGATTTTGGTTTGGAGTTTTGAAGTACTACCAAATAATGAAAGGTCAGAGCTGGAGGGCCCTCAGAGAGGGTCTAGGTCATGGCTCCAACTGGTAGTAGGCGGGCCTAATTCAGCACATTTTGTGAGACCAGCACAGATGTAAAATCATTTTAATTTCTGAATACCTTTGAGAAGAGCAGCCACTCTCTCCAGCTCCTCCAGGCGGCCACCACCCCTGGAATTACACTGAGCAGTCTGGCCCCCAAACACTTCTGAGTTTGAGCTAAGATTCAGAGACCAGAATTTCTCATGACACTACTGCCACCTTCTAATCTCTGTCCCTTTGCAGCCACTCTACCAAGTCTCAGCCTCATCTCCAACAGCCATCTGCCAATATTCCATCTACCCCTCCTCAGAGAAATAAAAACAAATACTCCCCCCTCTCCCCCACCCACCACCACCACCACCAAAAAAAAAAAAAAAAAAAAACCCTAGGTGCCTATGAAAGGAGTTGGTTTCAGGCACTTCCTAACACAATGGACCCTAGTCCGCCTGATGACTGACAGTGCCGGGGAGTTTTGTTTTCAAGAAGGTCCTCCTCCAAGGAGTGGAGAAACCACCTCAGCTCAGAGGAGCCCATTTCCTTTACAGGCTGAATTAATAAAGCTTCTCAGTCCTGTGGCCCAAAACTCTAGACTTAAATACTTTTCTTTCAAAAAGGTAAAGCCTAAAAGCTGTCTGAACCAAAGACTAAATGACCTAAACAGTTCTTTCTCAGTATTTAAAATGCTGGATGTACTGATCACCAAGAGACATGACCAACATTACTTAGCACCAAATTTTAAATAGTTGGTGGGATTAAACAAAAAACAAAAGGAGATTAACTAAGAAAAACTGTTCAGCATTTGAAATATTATTTCATTTGCATGATTCAACAAATGCCTTTCCAGGTATTTTAAACACACCTGCAGAAGGAATGTAAGTTGGGCTTTTAAGCACTTGGCCAAAACATCAACCCCTGCTTTCAGACCATTTCTCTTTCACCTTTATGCAAAGCCTCTTGTGAGGCTCAGGGCACCTTCTAGTCTTTGTTGCTGTCACCTTCTGACATCCTTGTCACTAGCTTTAATTTACTCCTTATTTTGCTCAATCTTCTCTCTTTTAACCCTGATTCCTACTACAATCTTAACAGATTCCATTGTTCATAGAGATGAACATCCAACAGCTTGTCCCCAAATTTCTTGTCCCCTTGATCTTCAAACACCTTCACCTGGACTCCATTTAGACTTCTAATTCCCAGAGTCCCTTTCGAAGGCATCAGAGTTTGATGGACTTGATTTCAGAAGCCAAACTCCCACTTTCTGACTACAACCCCCTCTCTTGTGACCTTCATGTGTTCACTCTCTCTTCAACCTGGTTGAGACTCCCACCCCTTGATTTCTCAATTTTTTCCCAAGCCATCTACCTCTTTTTGGCTTTTCTTCCTTCCCTAACCAACCTAGTCCCATGTCCTATTTCCTAACTGGTTTCCCTGCAATCTGTTCTCTTTGTTTCTGAATTCACTTCATAATACTTACTACAGCTTAAAATTATAGTATTTTTTGATGACTTATTTATAATTTTCTGTATGAGCAGCAAGCTCCTTGAGCGGGAACAACTGCCTTGTTTAATGTTATCTCTCTAATGTCTAGCATAGTACCTGACACTAAGTGCACGTGCAATAAATATATATTGAATAAATGAAAGGCAGCCCAATGTTTAAGGAGATTATGAAACCATGCCTCTGGATGCCGGCGCACATCCATGGTCTCAGTGACAGAGATGTCAGAGATGACAGCAACAACGCTGAGTTGACTCAGCTGGGCAGTTAATCCCTCCAGGCACAGCCCCCCCACCATTTCCATCCCTACCTGCTCCAAACCCTCCTCGCTCTCAAGTCCCATCACAACTCCTGTTTCCTTCAACTCTCCACTTAAGCTGGTCTTCTACACCATCAAGAAATGGAGGCTAGCTGGTGTGCTTTTTCCCAATTATTGATACTTTCCCTCACCTGCGGACTTATCGCCTTTCTCCAATCTGAGAGAATGATGCATCCAGCTATCAAAAGTCAACCCTCTCACCTGTGTCCTTGACCCCATTCCCTTGTATCCTAGTTTACCAATTAGTCACCCCTCTCTCTAGTGACCGCTTCTCCTCAGCCCAGAAACATGCTCAACTCTGTTCTTTCACATCCTTAAAACAAAACCCTTACTTGATCTTGTGTCCCCTTCTAAGTTCTCTTCTTTATTACAGCAAGTCTATACTTGCTGTCTCCATTTTCTTCCCTTGTCAGTCGTTTTTTTTCTGCTGCCATCTTGCTTCTGTCCCACCTCTGAAACTCCTCCCCATCCTAAGTCTGCCAGTGATTACCCAAGTGATAGATCAGAAGGACAAAGATCCTTGTCTTAGCTTGACACCAATTTCTGTTTTTCATTTAGCACCTGGAGCCTTGATGGGCACTAGCAAATCCCTTTCTCCTTTTTGAGACTCTCTCCTCTTAGCGTCTAAGACACTGAACCAACTTGGTACTTCTCTAAGCACCCCAGCTCGAGATCCTCTGCCAGATACCCTACCCTACCCTGCTCACTGCTCTTACACCAGACAGATTGTCTGACCTTCACAGGGCTCTGAAACTCATTTACAACTAATTGTACTTAAAAATCAGAATTTCCAGCTTCTCTTGAAAGATGAGAAAATCTGAACACACATGTCCACATTCATGCCTAGCAAAAACTGGCCAGAGCTGCACAGTGGCTGCCCCTTTAGATATCACATGATGGTAAGTGCTACGGAGAAAAACAGCAGAGTAACAGTGAGTGCTGCTGTATGTATTTGTGTTATAAGGTATGCCCAGGGAAAGTCTCTCTGATGACGTTTGAGCAGAGATGTGTAGGAAGTAAGGGAGGTGGCTGTGTGGCTGTTTGGGGAAACAACATTAAAAGTAGAGGGAGCAGCAAATGCAAAGTCTCTGAAGTGTACTTGGCTGGTATGGGAAATAGCAAGGAGGTCAACAGCACTGAAGTGTAGTGAGCCAAAGACGTGTGGTAGAAGATGAAATCAAAGAGATAGGAAAGGGCAAGTGGCACAGGTCTCAGTGTCTCCACTTCATTTCTAATTTGGCTTCCAAGGCACTGTAGTTGAGATTTTCTTTGGTTAGTCAAATCCAATGGGCATTTTTCAGTCCTAATCTTTCTTGACCATTTGATATCGTTGATGACCTTGTAATATTCTTTCTTTGTATTCCTCCTATGTTTCTATTCCTTCACATTTTCATTTGCGGGCTCCTATTCTTTTGCCAACCTCTTAAATATGTTGTCTTCTATCATTTCCTTGTCATTCCTCTTCTTGCTCTATACATACTCTTTTGGATGCCCTCATCCACTTTCATGGCCACCCTGTCCTATAAAGGATAAAGGATGACTCCTGACTAGTTAGCTACTGATAGATAACAGATTACCCTAAAACTTGGAAGCCTAAAGCAACAAAATCATGTATTATCTCATACAGTTTCTGTGGGTTAAGAGTCCAGGAGCAGGCCAGCTGGTGGTTCTGGCTCAGGGTCTCTTATGAGAATGAAGTAATCTAAAGCCTAGACCGGGGCTGGGAAGATCTGCTTCGCTTCCAAGATTGCTCCCTTACATGGCTATTGATAGGAGGCCTCAGCTCTCTGCCATGCAATGGTCTGCTTGACTGACCTTATGACATGGCAGCTGTCTTTCCCCTGAGTAAGTGATCCCAGGGAGAACAAGGCAGAAGTGTGGTATTTCATGTCTTAACCTTGGAAGTGACACACCATAATTTCTGCAATATCCTATTAGTTACATAGGTCAGCTCTATTTAATGCAGGAGGGAACTACACAGGGATGTAAATAGTGGGAGGCAAGAATCATTGGGAACGATCATTGAGGCCTGACTGTCTCGCCTCCCAAATTGGTTCTCTAGCTCAGATTTATCACCAAAGCCCCAGACCTGTACAGTAAGCTGTCTACTGAATAGCTATTGTTTGTTGATAATAATGGCAACAACTCTGCCATTAACTTCACAAACTTTTTTTGTGAAAACCTGGAATTGGGTACAATGGCATGTCCATCAAAATGTTCTCTCCGGGAGTTGTGTGACGGTGGTGGAAGTGGTTAGGTGCTGGCTCTGAGCACTATGAAGTAAACTTAAAGATGCTGTAACTATCATTTACTGAGTACCCGCCCTGTGTCAGGCACAGTGCCTGGTGCTTTACAATCACCCTCTCGCAACAACTTCATGAACAGAAGTTATTCTTCCCATTTCACAGATGAAGAAACAAAGGTTTTGAGGGTAACTTCCCTAAGCTTACCAATTACACAATCAGCATGACAAAGCAAGGATCAAACTTTGGCCTATTTCCAAGTTATGCTGTTTTGTTTTGTACTTTGAAACTCCACTCCATGGCTTTAGTAGTCTTGAGTTCTTTGCCTGTTTTGTACAATGCAGTCTCACTGTAGCCCACCTAGTAGGGTACCGAGAGGGTTCTAAGAAAGAATTCTCAAATTATCAGAAAACCAAGGTTTTATGTTTTGGTTTTGGTTTTAAATTGAGTTAGTTCAGTACTACCTTACCGCAGCCTTACAAGTAATTCTCAAAATTCACTGGCCACAAAAATTTAACCCAGTCTGTAGAACATCAGTCTATCATTTTTCCTTGCCTAACCAATTCTTCTATAGCTGTTCTCTACCTTACTAGGCTAAGAAAATGAAATAATTTGCCAACAGGCACTCTTAAGTCTCTCAAAGATACTAATTCTCAAACTATCAAACCAAGGGGAAGAGAGAAAGGCATGGCAAAGTATGTTGACTCTTTTTTAAATCTACTCGCTGGTTTTCTTTACTATCCACTGCACTGTCTGACTTTTTAAAAGTCCGTGGGCAAAATCCTTATATTTGTAACTGTCTTAATGCACATTACAGATCCTTTCAGCCCCATACTGATGCACAGTGAAATCTAGGAAGAACACTGTTGCCAGTGCTTAGGTTCTGACACTTAAAAAAAGTTAACTTTTGTAAAATAGTAATACTAGTGATGATGATGACGATGACTAACGAGCAGGAGGAGGAAGAGGATGAGAAGGAAGAGAAAAAAACAAATAGCAAAAGGCAAAGTTCAAAGGACAATTTAAGGAGCTGTCAGAGAAAAGGGAAAAGAGAGAAGCAAATGGCAGGCAGCCTCTGGCCTTAATCAGCTGACATTTTTTAATTGACCTGATGTTCCTTGTTTCCTACTGTCTTACAGAATCATCACAGAATTGTACCACCAATACAGGTGAAAAAGTTACTCCACTTTTCCTTGCAAATTTAATTTATTGAGCTTTCCTGATGCCTGATTTAATGTTTAATAGTTAATTTTTCAAATTTACTAGATGCACATTTTTAGATAAACTCATGCAGAAGCAATGACCCACAGCACTTTCTTCCCTATTTTCCAGATAGTATTCATAAGAAATCAGAGGGCTAGGGACAAAGAGATCACACAGTAGTATTTTGCAATACTCTAGTGTGCAATATGAAGCAATGAGAATTCCAAACATTTTAGTTAGGATTTGGAAAAACAGGAAAATATTAAAATCAAAATGATTCAAGAGTAAATTAAAATTTGCCTGTGTGTTTAAATGTGGTGGAGGGAAAAATGGTAAATCATCACATATTTGCTCCAGTGTAGGAACAATCTTACAACTTACACCTAAATGTTTTTAGGTACTGGTTGAGCTAGGTCCTAAAACTGCTCCAAGTGGCAACTCAGGACAAAGGAAAACATAAGGAACAAAAGGAAATTATTTTTAACTGCCAAAGGCAGATTTTTTGCACAATAATTGGAAGGAAAGTTGCAACCCTGAGGAGGATCTTTTAACCTTCTCACATGGCCATAGACAGATAGCAAGGCTGTATGTAAGTGTTGCAGACTTCCTTAGTCATCAGGGGACCCTACACACCACAGAGGTCTACCCTTTAAATACCTAAGCACAGGGGACCACAGGAAGTCTAAAAGGAAGGTGGCTGAAGGTATTCTTAAAAGTGCATATTTTTTTTCTTTTTGGAGGGCTGTATGAATTGAAATGTTTATTTATATTTATGATAAATACTGATATATGGACTAATCTGTTTCTTCTATTTACTTAGCTTTTACTTTTCTTGTATATTTCCTTTCATCTATCAGGGTAAAGAATATATATTTCTATTTTTACATGCTTATCAACATTTTAATAAATATATTTCATGCAGCAAATCAATATTTCTAGTTTGTAGATATGTTTCTTCCTAAATGAGGCTTCCCTGGGGTGGGCACAGCAATGTGCCTTGAAACTCAATATAATTTAAAACACCAGTTTTTAAACGTTAAGAAAATTAAAAATCCTGCACATATATGTGTCTTACTTTTAAAAATAAAGGTTGGATCTCAGCCATACTCTAAACACTAGAATACTTGGATCTAGGAAAGGAAAATAAGAGAAAGAGGACTCACTGACAAAATGCTGATAAGCTGCAATGCCCTCTCAGTAACTCAAGACCAAAAACCAAAAGATGATGCCAGGATCAGGGGAAAAAAAAAGGGAAGTGGCTGAATGACAAAGTATCTGAAATTCGGCTTAAGAAAAAGGACGTAACCAGGCAAAACGCTATGCATGTAAAGAATAGGAAGGTAATATGGCAGGAGTGGAGATGGCTATTAGTAAGGATGGAGGCATTGTGGGTGATTTTTTTCTTTTTGTAAATTTCTTTTTAATGATGGTTATACTGTGTTTTCAATTTTAAAAAAGAACCCAAAAAAGGCAGGGGGGGGGGGGGGGGGGGGTGGGGGGGGGTGGGGGGGGGGTGGAGGGGAGCAGTACAGGAAAACACACCGTGGGAACAGAGTCATGCACACAGATGTTTTGCGTAAGCTGCATTTTCAGAGACATCTGCCTTTGTACAAGACTTGAGAAAGTAAAGCTGTCGTCAACAAGTTCTCTGAAGTGATGGGTGGGGCCTGAGAGAAAGTGAGCTGTGAAGAAACCAACAATTAGTACCCTTAGGGCTCAGAAACCCACAGTTTCTTAGATTAAGTTCCTCATTTATGAGCCACCTCTCTGCCCAAAATGCTTTGCCATCAGCAATGTCTGCTACTCAAACAAGGAGGACTCAAGTTGCCCATATGTCTCCACTCAAGTGACTGAGGTTCTTTGTCAGCAGCACCACTCAGTTCTTTGCAGAGAGAGGCTATCTCTCTGTGGTAGAAGAGATAGGGCACAACCTACTGTATAAAAATCTGAGTGGGAAGCAAGCTTCCCTACTCCTCCCTTCTTGCTTCAATTCCAAATAAAAATGTTTATCATGTACAGAAAAACTCGTGTAAAAGCAAAGATAATACACTTGTTCTGCCACCTTGCTTTGCTGTATGTTAAACTTTACTTCTGTTTAATGAGATGAATATTCCTAGGTCTGTATTGTTTGTTTTTTTGTGTGTGAGGCACTGAAAGGAGAGTCCGTTGACACTGCTTTATATAGTGCCCGCTCTAACACCATGTACGGAGTATTTAATAAATGTGATCTGAAAATGACAACAGAAACAATGCTGAAGACTCAAGCACATTTCGAAGGATAATAAAGTATGAAAGTCACTCACTGTAAAACCTCTTCTCTGGTGTGTGTACATAGGGTGTGTGAGCCCTGAGGTCTGCAACACACATCACAGGGAAAGCCTGCTTTACTTGTTCTTCTTTGCAGCCTTCAATCATGCCTGATGCCAAGTGGGGAACTTCTATTCACAGAAGAACTTTCAACTTACTTGCAAAGTTCTTAACAAAGTTTTATCTGTTATCCTTTCTTGAACTTCCCTTTTCTGAGAAGTTGGGTGTGCTGTGTGGGTTACTGTCTTACATCTGCCTTCTGAGTGAGTTTACTACAAAAGATTTTAGAAACTTCTTGTTCAAGCATAGTAGCCTCTTCTAGGTTCTATATGAGCTTCCCTTACTGCTAACATGACAATGGAACTGATAATCTGTATTTATATACATTTGTTTGGATAAAGCTACCCAAACTGCTAATATAATCTTTTTTTAAAAGTATTTATTTATTTATTTATTTTGGCTGTGCCGGGTCTTAGTTGTAGCATGTAGGCTTCTTAGTTGCAGCATGCGGACTCTTAGTTGCGGCATGCGGACTCTTAGTTGCGCCATGCGGACTCTCAGTTGCGGCATGCATGCAGGATCTAGTTCCCCGACCAGGGATGGAACCTGGGTCCCCTGCATTTGGGAGTGTGGAGTCTTAACTCACTGGACCACCAGGGAAGTCTCTATAATCTTGCTATATGGTGAAAGAGTTAAGAGGGAGGCTCAAAGTAAACAAGGGGAGAGGTAAGTAAGTCATAGATCTGAGTGGTCTTATATTACTGGCCAAAGAATTTGGACTTTACCCTGAGATCCATAGTTTGCATTTCTAGAAAGATTCCTCTAACTACAGTATGGAGAATGGATTGGAAGGGGTTGAGACTTAGAAATAGGGAGACAGATGTTACTTTAGTGTTTCAGGCAAGAAGTAGAGAAGGATAGTCTGATCTGAGCTAATGAGAATGAAGAGAAGATGGATATCTTGGGGATATTCGTCTAGTTTACTTTCTGGTACCGATGGAAAATTTACTCTGTAAAGAAATTCAAATTCTAAGAAAAACTCTGAGAGAGAAAGCTTTGATATGTGTCAATTCCTTGCAATCAAAGAATGTCTTTTTCTTTGCACCTCCTGACTCTTCAGACAGATCTTTTCCTTTGAACAAATCCCAAAGCTTTACAGACTCTCACGCAAGAGGGTCAAAAAAGAAGTCTTATTGACATGGACATTAACTTTCATACCACCTGCTTCTGTCCAAACTTTTCTCAAAATAGGTTTTTCTCACTACCTCAACTTTCTCTGAAGTTTTACTTTACTAATCCTCAGATTTGGAGGTCAAATTTGCCTTAACCTATCTGCCAGCTGACAGCCAATCATCCTGCATAAGCCAGGGAAACTTACAGGCAATTCTTCCTCACGTCACTTTGTTATCACACAAGTCTAAATCATTTCCTGCCAGGCACCAAACTTCCAGCATCAAGGAAGAACAGCTGAAGAGAATACTTTTACACAAAGGACTTCCCTCCTTCCTAATCCCCTACTCAAGGGATATGACAGTATACAGATGACACAGGCAGGGCTCAACTTAAATGGAAGATAGTGCATCTAAGCTGTGAAACCACCACTTTAAACCAATCATAAAGAAAGCAAGGTTAATTGTCTGCACATAATAACAAGCAAAAAATGAATCAGAAACCTGAAGCCAACTTCAACCAAAAGAAGGCAACTGAATTTTACAAATTCATCTGTATTACATTAGAATAGGACATCAGTGAAAAACTGCTGAGCTGGTAATGCTAAATCTCTTTGCCTCTCAGCTAAATTAAGTTACCCATTATTAAAGATTATCTATGAGAAGACAGTTCTCATAGATAATTAATTTCCCCACCTCTAAAATCTGTAGTTGTGTAAAACGTAGCTCTGGAGAACTTAGAAAGAATTTATATTAAACATTAACCACAGGCTATCCAGAGGAAAGGACTGGAATACATCTGGGGAATATACTTAAATCACAGTAAAGTTGCCATGTTATAAAAGCCAACTAACCTTGCTTCTTATTTCTCTTCTGTTAAGTGGGATCACAACGCTAAATAAGATGTTAGAGTGAAAGATGATTAAAAATGTGATGAGGTGGCTGTATCAAACCTTTCTTCGTTGTCTCGGGGAAGACAGTAGGGGCACACCTGGCCAGGACTCAGCTGACCAGGGTTTTCTAATCTCACTTTACATATGGTTTGGTGCCTTTGAGTCAGTTTTAGCACTTTAGGCAGACTCTCTATTTACAAAGAGAAGGTTAGTATCTCACCTGCTGCAGGGAAACATGTAAAGGGAGAGAGGAAAAAGCATGAAACTGAGAGTCAGGTGACCTAGAGTTCTTGCTCTGTCACCAATGAATTGTATAATATGACATGAGAAAATCGGATCTCAATTTCCTCATTCAACATTATAAACTCTTAAGTTTGTGATTTTAGGAGATTACCACTAGGAACCTTAAAATCATTCCATTAGTTCAAGATGAGATCACCATATTCCTATAGTATTAAACAGTCAAAAATACCAACTAGGTTTTTCACAGCAGAAGAGGTAACTCTCAAAGAATGCCTCTAAAAGGTTATGTCACAATGGGCTGGATGCCTCTGCAAATGTGATGTTAAATCCTAGAGGTTTCTGCTCAGTAACCAAATGGTTAATCTGTCCACTGGATTCCTGATTCCACTGGAAAATTTTTCTGCAAATGGAATCCCATCCCTCCCCCACTCCAGTGTTGATCAATTAAAAAAGAAAAGGATGAAATGGCTGCTTGAGTCGTTTTACACTCATAAAAGAGGGTACAAGTTGCCTGCCTGAGCTAAAAGGTGGTGTACTGGAGTCACCCGAATTGGCCATATTACTGATTCACTTGGCCCTCTAGAAAGCCATTCTACCTCTGAGTTTCTCCATCTGTAAAACAGGATTAGTTCTATATATCCTGTCTCACATGCTTAGGGATAAAATATCCTTTCTTCTTAGTTGACAAAAGTTTGTGCAAGCTTTCTAAAAAGTATCAAGTACCAGAATTATATAAATACAAGTTATTATCCTAAAGTACATGAAGCTTAGGCTTTACCTTTTAAATTCTGAATAAATGTTAACTTTTGGTTAATGAAAGAAAAAGAAACCACCCCCAGGCATGTTTTTTAAAAAAAAAAAATTTATTTATTTGTTTGTTTATTTTATTTTTGACTGCGTTGGGTCTTCGTTGCTGCGTGTGGGCTTGCTCTGGTTGCGGTGAGTGGGGGCTACTCTTTGTTGCGGTGTGCGGGCTTCTCACTGCGGTGGCTTCTCTTGTTGTGCAGCACCGGCTCTAGGCTCCTGGGCTTCAGCAGTTGCAGCACGCAGGCTCAGTAGTTGTGGCTCGCGGGCTCTAGAGCGCAGGCTCGGTAGTTGTGGCACATGGGCTTAGTTGCTCCGTGGCATGTGGGATCTTCCCGGACCAGGGCTCGAACCCGTGTCCCCTGCATTGGCAGGCGGATTCTTAACCACTGTGCCACCAAGAAGTCCCATGGGCATGTTTTCACATGGAATGAACTCTTGGCTTCTTTCTGAAGTGATTTACTTTAGCTTTTAAAACAATTTTTTGGTTTAGCGCATAAAACCTTTTAACCCAAGGAGCAGCTGGAAAAAAGCATCTCTACATATAAGCAGAACTAAAATAGTGTCCCTATTTCTTTAAATATAATTGTAACACTAGTAATGAAGACCAGCTAAGGTCATTCTACTGTCTTTTTCCACATTAGCCAAGTCCACACCTTGCTATATTTAGACAAGGTATGCATACCCCACTAAAGATAGGAGACTCAGTCCTAGGTTTAGGGTCAGAACAGTGGGGTTATTACCTCAGCTGAGGGGGAAAGACACTAAGAAAGAAAACCTATATTGATGCATACCTTGGCAACCAATAGAACAACCAATGCTCAATTTTATCTCACTGTGAACAGATGTATAATCTCTAGTATGCATAGAACAATCTCTACCATACATAACTCCAGCACAGTCATGACTAAAGCAAAGCAGTGAATATCATTTAGATAACTCGCTCGCCAGGATTGCTCACCATGCCTTAGCCAAAGAGCTGTCTAGGTCAACAGGGTAAAATATTCAGCAGTTTGATCTCTTGGGAACTGGAACAAATAGGTTTTCAACTCGGGAATCCCCACTATGTCAAAAACACCAGGGTCTGACTGGTAGAGTCCTCTAGCAGTGCCCAGCTGACAGCCTCTTGGATCTATCGTCTGGCAAAGGAAGAACCAAATGGGGACAAAACTGACTTACGTATTTTTTTAAAAAAGCTTATGGAACATGGATTTTATAATAGAGACTGTGTTGAACTGAGTCAGGGACATGGTAATGCAGGTAATGGAAGAATCTGCTTAGGTGGATATATTCTGTAAGGGGCCCCTAAACCTGAGGTCAAAAGAAAAAGTCTGGGCTTCGCTGGTGGCGCAGTGGTTGCGAGTCCGCCTGCCGATGCAGGGGACACGGGTTCGTGCCCCGGTCCAGGAAGATCCCACATGCCGCGGAGCGGCTGGGCCCATGAGCCACGGCCGCTGAGCCTGTGCTCTGCAACGGAAGAGGCCACAACACTGAGAGGCCCGCGTACCGCAAAAAAAAAAAAAAAAAAAAAAAAAAAAAAAAAAAAAAAAAGGAAAAAGTCTGAGGAAAATATCTTAAAGAAAAACACAATTGCCCTCAAAAGAAAGCTAAGAAAACCCCCAATAACAATCAGATGTTTCTGGTACCTCCTCAACTGTGAGGTGAAAAAAATTAAATACATTTAAAGAATTCAGTAAACATGCTTCTGAAACATAAGTATAACAAATAGAAATCTGTTTATCTTCATTCAAAGGAAACTGCACATTGCAATTATGAACATTTCCACTGCAGGAAAGATAAGCAGATGTTGGATGTTTTCCCAAAGTTTTTTCAGTGTCACTGAAGAGGCATGTTTTTTCAGATTAATGGTTAATGCTAAAAAGGCAACATTTTGAATGTTGTTTTTTCTCTTCCTATATATTTTAACATTTCTACAGTGACATATTTAACGAACAGTCAGCAAAGAGAAAACAACTACACATATAGCTTATACAGTATACTTGTATATTCATTTTCCAATATTTACTTCTAAACTAAGCAACATAGAAAAATATTTTAAATAGTGTAAATTCTGAAAAAAACTCCATTCTGTTTCCTCTGCAATTAAAATCCTACTTAATGAAAAATAACTACATCTAAATATTCTCAATTGACACTGAAAGACTGAATCCTCTTGTAGGCCAAAATTCTAATATGTAAATAAATAAGCTTTTTTAAAGGGTGTTTAATTTCTAAGAGAGATAAACTGGTCTGAGTTTTCTCACGGCCTTATATGCAAAACACAGATTTTTTTTTGCCAAATATGCACTGGATTAGGCCTAAATAAATGAATTACGTGAGATGGCAAGAAAGCAAAAATGGCACATAAAACTTAATTGCTCGCACTTCTAAAAATTTGTAACTACACACTGTAGGCTGCAGAAACTGGTCTTAAATAGCAAAGAATGGTTTAATGGGTTGGAGAATACCTTGACTCTCAGTGCACAACACATTAAATAGCACACTCATTCCACTAAATATCTAAGCCCAGGGCAGTCGTCCCCAAACTTCTCAACAAGCTCTTTATAATTTAATAAGAATCTGGCTTAAATGCATTTAGAAATTCTCCTAATTCTTCTCACGACTTTTACTTTAAAGTAACAACTTTAAGTTATTTCTGCCTTCCTGGATATAGTTCAAAGCACCAGAAATACTTTACCCCAATACTGCTTCTCTTTTCACTCACCACACAGGTTGTGACTATTTGCTGAGGAACAACGAACATTCAGGCTTTACAGTAATATTCCAAATCTTCTTTAGCAAAGCAAATACCATTCTTGGAATATCTACTCCAAGATTATTAGAGAGAGAGAACTCAAAAGGCTGCATAATCCTTCTCAATAGAGAGAAAATGGTAGTTCAAAATCTTTCATTGTGGGGAAATCATGAGTGATTGTTTAAAAATGGATAAATGAATCTCACTGGGAAGGCCAAACAGCTTAAAAACACCTTACTTAATTTCTAAGTCAAATGCCTAAAATAGTCTATTCCAGGTTCTTAATTTGGGGTGAGGGGAAGGGCATTATGGGCATTACATTCCTTTGAGAATTTGATGAAAATGATGGCTTTTTCCTGCAGAAAAATAAATGTACTAATAATATATACACCCACCTTTGCATATCATTTCATTGTATTCATGAATTTAGTTTAAAACTCTGGATTAAAGGAATCTTGTAGTTGCCCTCAGGAGACTATGAGCAACTGGGAATTAACAGTCCTCAGACCCCCTCCCCCCAACCTCATCTTTTAGCAGACAACAACTCAGCTTTAACAAGAGGAAAACACTGAATGATTGGTGCTTGGATTTAACTTTGAAACCAGAGGAACAGATAAGGCCTGGGGCTTTCTAAGGGTCTTCTATTAATACTCTGGACTCTTGCCATTCTAAAGCACGCAAAAGGCAAGTCCTATGAAAAGGCCCTCTTACCTGCCCCATAACGCTGCCTCCTCTCCTCATTTCTGGAAATCCCTCTACAATAAACTTGCTTATATCACAAAGATTCCCAAGCATTAGGTGAAAGTTCACTTACTGAAGCCCTGTAGTACAAGATATAACAGAATTTCAGCACAATAAAGGATTTTGGACAAGATTTTGAAATTCATTAAAGTCAAATCTGACCAGCAAATGAAGTTTTACATTTCCTAAACCTGCTGGATACTCCAGAATTTTTTAATAGCTACCCAGAGCATGCCATTTCATGTAGCATGCCATTACTGTACTTATATTCTAACAGTGTGAAAAATCCAAGATCACCAATATATTAAACACTGCTTTATGTGGTAGTGATTTAGCATAAAGGAAATGACTAGATTTAGAGCTTTTTTGAGCTTATGATTTTATAACCCATGCTACATGGGAGAGGAGATTTAAATGCAAGGTATAAGTGTTATTGTAGGCTCATGTTTATGTAAGTTAACAATCCTTATCTATTCTTTAAAAAAATTAATTATTTTTGTCTGCATTGGGTCTTTGTTGCTGCGCGGGGGGCTGAGCGGGGGCTACTCTTCGTTGCGGGGCGCGGGCTTCTCATTGCGGTAGCTTCTCTTGTTGCAGAGCACGGGCTCCAGGCTCGCAGGATTCAGTAGATGTGGCTTGCGGGCTCTAGAGCGCAGGCTCAGTACTTGTGGCGCACGGGCTTAGTTGCTCCGCGGCACGTGGGATCTTCCCCGACCAGGGCTCAAACTCGTGCCCCCTGAGTCAGCAGACGGATTCTTAACCACTGCGCCACCAGGGAAGCCCCAACAATCCTTATCTACTGCTATTATGTCTATAAATGCAGTGGCCTCATATTGTTTAGATTATTTGTCACACCTAAAAGTTGATTTATACATTTATACCACATGTCCATACTTCAGTTTGTGGCTCAAAAAATTTATCAGTTTCCTGACCATTTTCTCTAAAATAGCACTCCTTCTCCCAGGTTACTTTCCATCTTTTTTGTCCTGCTTTATTTTTTCTTTATAGCCATATCATCAGCTGATTATTTACAATAGTTTATTTACATTCTGGAATGTAAGTTCTCAGAGCTTAGAGTTGGTCTTTTTGGATCATTCCCAGTGCCTAGAACATTGTAGGTGATCAATACATGAATGAACAAGTTATTTACTAAGTGGAGATACAAAATTAATTGGAGGCAAATATAGCATAGTGAAAAAGCATGAGATATAAAGAGGACTTGGATTTTAGTCACCGCTCCTACATTTATTAATTATATAACCTGAATAAGTCATTTAATCTCTTTGAACGTCAATCTCTTTCCTTTAAAATGATGCTAAAGTATTACTACAAAGGGTTATTTGCAAGGGTTATAGGAAATAACAGAAGTAAAAACTTGTTGCAAATATTAATGATTCTATCCCAGCAGTTATTCTTGGAAAATTGGCAGAAAATTCTGCAAAACAGATCAATCTTAAGAAAGCAAGTTATTCTGTCACCTAATCTTTGGTCTTGCAGAACTGTAGAGGCAGAATGAAGTAGTGAGAAAGCACAGCATTACAAGGGATGGACTTGAACCTCACTTACCAGCTGGCTGACCTTGAGAAAATCTCTTAACCTCTCTGAGGCTTACTTTTCTTATGTATAAAATGTGGGGGGAAATGCTACCTCAAAAGTGTAACTGTTTGAACTAAATGATACGTTAATTGTGAAAGCACTTTTTAAACTTTGACACAGAATATGTATTTTTAGTTAAATCAATTAATTACCTTTCCTTAAAGAAAATCCTAACCTTGTTTGTTCCACCAGCCAAATGGAAGGAAATATTATTCCAGAACGTGTTCACATGAACTATGGGCAGAAATATACATACTCCCAATTCTTGCTGCAAGTTCTCCAACTCTGGTGACAGGATGGAACAGAACATGAAAAGACAGAAAAGGAAGATACAGAATGGAAAGAGAAAACAGAGGTTCAAATAGACACAAATAAGTAGCAAAGAACAAGCAGCAAGTAGAATAAGTAGCAAAGTTCTGATCAACACTGAGTATATCTGATTTCTTTTTTTCTTTTTTTAAGTTTTTGATGTGGACCATTTTTAAAGTCTTTATTGAATATGTTACAATATTGCTTCTGTTTTATGCTGTTTTTTTTTTTGGCCAAGAGGCATGTGGGATCTTAGCTCCCAGACCAGGGATCGAACCCGCACCCCCTGGATTGGAAGGGGAAGTCTTAGCCACTGGACCGCCAGGGAAGTCCCGAATCTGTATTTAACTTCATATCCCAAGGTCAGGGCCCACTTCATGGACGTGCGATCTGTGCAGCTGCACAAGGTTGGTGCTTGAAAGGGGCTTGCACTTGATTCAATGCTCTGCTGTTGCTGTCTTGAAATTCTTAATGCTTTTCAAACAGGGGGCTCCACATTTTCATTACGTACTGGGCCCTGCAAATTATATAGCTAGTCCTGCTCGCAGTCTTTCCACTAGACTAGAGGACAGGATAATAGCTTACAATCTTAATGACTGCATACAAGGACCGCTACTAACTTAAAGGACAATCACTAACAAGTAGACTTTTAATCAGGTTGGTGATCACATATTTGTAGTACCTAAATTCTGAAGTTAACAAAATACTTAGTAAAAGCCAATTTAATTAAAAAGCAGTAGACCAAATCAGAAATGCAAATATTATTTGCCTTTCCCATTTTTGTGGTCCATCACGTCCTAATAACAGGCCAAACGGTGACGTCAGCAAACGAAGTACCTGAATCTAACCTAACTGACGTTTCATTCTGAAACCCAACAAAAGACCAGTGATTGTGGATTTTCTTCAGTTTTTGATTTAATATCTGCTACCTTACAGTACGCAGAGTGACAGTGCCACAGAAATCATCTATGAAGTGAAAGCCCTAACACAATTCAGTTCAATTAAAGCACACTCTTTAAATAGTGTTTTGTTTCTTTCCTGCTCCTGTGGACTGAGAGACAGCTTTTCTTTGACTGAAGCTGAAAGGCTGAAGCTGATGAACTGAACATTTCCCGTGCGGCGAATTCAATTTTTGATGCCTGCAGGCCAAAAAGATACTTTTCCCCCTTAAAGCCAGACTCACCCCACATTGGTCCATTTTGACCTTTGGACTTCTTATCAGTCACCTTCAGTCTCCGACAGGAGTTGGACTGGCCAACCCACAGAGGTCCACTCTCCAGAGAACAAAGGCTTGCTATGTAAAAGAGATGAGCTGTGGGCAAAGATACCATCTGTAGAGAAGGTGCTGAACTCATCCTCTGTGTTCCAGCAGCATGTCCAGGACTGCTGCCACTACAAAAAAGTGAAACTTCACCCCAAAACTTTCCCCGCCTGTGATTTAAACACACACCTTCATTAAGGAAGGAGCTCGGTTTCAGACAGAGGCAGGCAACCAATACTACTGAATCCAGCATGCAAACGTGGCCTGCATTCTAACATTCCTTTCTCCTTCCCATCTTTTTTCTTTAAGTCTGCCAGTAGCCCCTCTGAGTACTATTTAGATCTGCAGGGACATTCAAAGACTCTTTAAGAAATACGTACACTCTTGGGCTTCCCTGGTGGTGCAATGGTTAAGAGTCCGCCTGCCGATGCAGGGCACACGGGTTTGAGCCCTGGTCTAGAAAGATCTCACGTGCCGTGGAGTAACTAAGCCTGTGAACCACAACTACTGAGCCTGAACACCACAACTGCTGAAGCCCGTGCGACACAACAAGAGCCTGTGCTGCACAACAAGACAAGCCACCGCAATGAGAAGCCCGCGCACGGCAACCAAGAGTAGCCCCTGCTCGTCACGGCTAGAGAAAGCCCGCGAGCAGCAACAAAGACCCAGCGCAGCCAAAAATAAAATAAATAAATAAATTTATTTGAAAAAAAGAGAAATACATACACTCTTCTCCTTTCTCCTATATTCAACATTCAAATAGCCTCAAAGATGAAAACTTGTTTTTCAAGATTTTAAACGGCTTGTTCCCTAGAAAGCTCACCTCCTCAACTTTGAGAAATATACCCACTGCTTCCTATAAACAAGATGAGGAAATTCTAGCTTTTTAAGTATAGTTACAAGCATTAACAAACTAATGTATATGGTCATCGTTTAAAATTTCAGTATCCTTAATAAGATAGAACTTTGGGAAATCCCAATGATGCTTAACACTTCCTAAACAGAAAACAATGAAATGTTCAAGGTTAATTTGCTGCAGGACCCTAGGTAAGTGTCAGTTATCTATTGGCTCAGAAATCTCTAAGTCAAAAATGGTGGAAAAAAAAAATGGTGATGATTTTAGAATAAAATAAAAACATGGGGAGCAAACCTAAATTCACAAACACTACAGATATATTCAACACCATCTTGGGATAATTAGTTTCTTTATCTTATCAATGCACTATTATTTCATCTTTCCATAAGGTCTACTCAAATAGCTTACAAATTTTCCATCAGTGCTTGGGTATGAAAGCAATCCCTGATAGGAAAGACAAATAAGGATCAACTTTTCTGGGTCTCCAACTGGTTCAGATGAATTGAAGGATAAAATTGTATCTACCTTGATTTTATTTTTTATTATTTTATCAGCACTATGAAAATGAATTACTAAAATTCATTTTAGTAATGAGTGTAGACTGGTACATTTCTGGTGAGCAAACCAGCAATCTATATCAAAAACTCTAGAAATATGTATACCCTTTGGTCTAGCAACCCCAGAAATGAGTTTTAGGGTATTTCCTTCAGGGACATGTGTAAAGATTTAGGCACAAGGATATTCATTCAGTGAGGCTTTGTTTATAATTGCAAAAAACTGAACACAATCAAAATGTGCACCAACAGGGCAGAGAGAATTCAGTTCTATGGAAAACAAACAACTCTCAAAAAGGATATGAAAGAAACTCATTTGAGGACAATGACAGGATGTTCCCAATATGCTAAGTAAAAAAAGAAAAACAGAGTACAAAGCAAACGATAGAGGACAATCCCATTTTTAAAAATAAATAAATAAATAAATAAAAGTATACACATATATAGAAATGCCTGGATGGTATTAACAGTAAACATATTTGGGAGATAAGAATAAGGATAATGCTTTTGGGGGAGAGGAGGAATGCCTCAGTGTTTTCTGTTTTTTCTATAATAAACATGCATTATCTGCAATATTAAAAAATAACCAATATTTTTGCTTTGTTGACTTTAAGTACCAGTAAGACCAGTTCCATTAAAAATAAAAAATCACTCACCCAGGACACGTTCACTTTTAAGCTGAGTGGGTGGTAAAGAATGAGATATTATCAACTTTACTGCGTATAAGGTAGACAGGCTTTTTAAAGCAAAAGAGATTCTCTATTTGAAAAATTTCCTGAAATGGATTTGTAAGACTGCCGTAAAGAGGAGCACTGATATTCAAAATTTATTGGTTGATTTTGATTTTAGTTGAGGAAGAGACTAGATGTTATCATTTCTTTAAAAAGCATAATAAACATTCTTACGACACTATCATTTTCTGACAAACAGGGCATATGGCCTTGCTGAGAACTTCTCCAAGTGTGTAAAATGGCAAGAAAGAATTCTAGCAGTGTGAGCATAGCGGCGGACTACCAAGATAACTGAGACTGACTACAGGCGAGACACAAAAGTGAACAGGCCCCAACTCATGAATAGCCAGGACTAAGGTAGGTTCTCAACGGATATACTCAAGTATATTTCCAAGGAGGTAAGTAATAAAGTATGATTAAAACAACAATGGCTTTCAATCTTTAAGTTAGAGAGATGATAACTAGCCAGTCTACAATCTTCAGTTTTTCTTTAACTCTGAAAAAAAATTACACTGGGTTTAAATTCATTTCGTTAGAATCACTAAATGGAAATAAATTCAGTCTGAGTTTGGCAATTCTTTCAGTGCAGGAAAGTATAATAAGACACAATCTGCTAAATTTTTAGTAGCTGCAGTAACTCTTTGAATCAATATTGTTAAACTATCATTTGGGCATTTATATAGTCCTTGGTCTTTATTGATATATAATTATAGGCTTACTTACATACGTGTAAAAGATCCACCTGTCCACTAGGATGGTTTCCATGTGTACTTAAACTAAGGAGCTGTACATTGCTTATACAACTCTAAATAAGATGAGCCATTAACTGACAACCAGGCCATTAAACTGGTAGCCAAGCCATTAAGAACAAAATCAGCACACCCTTCCCCTTATAGGCTCACTCCACTGGAAATATTACAAGCCCTCTGGGCCATGGGAACCACCTTGCCTACCACATGGTGCTGATGTAACAATATCTAGAGCTATGCACCTGGAGAAAGCAGGGAATGAGGTTTTGCTTTGGAATTCTTGAATGTTTCTTTCTTTCCTCCCTCCTTCCTTTCTTTCTTTTAACCATAAAGCCACTAGCAGATAGTTTAATGATTTTTGTTCTTATGCTGCCTATGGGGATTTCACACTGCGCTACCAACCACTGGTACTAATTCAACAACAGCCTTGTAAAATTGGCAGCCTTCCTAAATAAGCTATGTAAAGCCTGCAAATGCTGGTTACTGTGCTGTGTAGTCAGTGGGTACTCGATAAAAATGTGATTAAAATTCTGCCCACATGATATATCCCAAATATGCTCATACCTATTTTCTAAAGAACATTATCAGTCTATACAAAAGCATTTCTGGATTCTCCTTCTTACCACAAATGATTAATAGCAGTCATTCACTGAAAACTATCTGTAATATGGCCCGACATCTGCAATATTAGTCTTCCTTTTCTCTCACCACTCAAGTACCCTTTACCTCTGCTTATACAGATCAAGACATTTAAGAGGGCCAGAAAAAAAGGTCAGCATTCCAGCTCAAATCCTACCATAAAGGCTCATTTACAATAACTTTTTGTTCTCTGAATACCTAAAGCACCAACTGCACCATTCATCTGCCACTTAGCATGTGCTAAATTGTGTTCTTATTTATCCTTTTATTGATCTGTCTTATATCTCTCAACAGACTGAGCATCCTGACTGCAAGAACCATGTCTTGTATTTCTTTGTATCTCCCATGACAATTATGCATATGATGGAATTTTTACCAGCAGGCTGGCATACCACTCTAACTCTTTCTCCTATACTTTGGCTCATGTCAAAAGGGCAAAAATATTAGCTACCATTTACTGAGTGCTTACTATTTGCAGTACTTTATAAATATTACATTTAATTAACTTAAATGAACTACATTAATATTAATAGACACTATAAGTTCCATTTTATTGATAAGGAAACCAAGGCTCATGGTGGTTTTATGATATGTTGAACATACTGAAGGTCAAACAGCTTACAGGTGGTGAAACTGATTGGAACTCAGGTCTGTTTCATTCCAAACACCAGACTATTACTATCAGCCACAAGAACAAATGACAAGTAAGATAATGAATACATGACCCAAGACACCTTTTAAGAATCTCTAAATAGAGTATTTAATGAATGGGATACTTTAAGAATTGAATGTGGGATTTTAATGAGGAGGAATAAGCATCACAGGTATGGGGTTGATAGAATGATCTATACCAAATCTGGTCAAAGGGACGTCCAAAAAGTTGAGCTTCACACATCATCTAAATCTATTTCATTCCCCTCCTAGGAAGAAAAATTTACACTGAGAATTCACATTCTGCCACAGATGTCCCAACTTCTCAAACTAAGTTTCCCCCCCAAAATAAAGACGATAAAATAAAAGGAAGTTAAAATTTTTGGGTGTTCATGAGAATTGGGTATATTTTAGGAGAAACACAGTAATTTAAAGGTACCTGGGACAGAGGAGAGTCCCAAAGAAATGACATCTCTCTTAAGAGCTCTCTGTTATAAGTGATACTTATTTAAAATCAGTGAAGAAAAATCATAAATACTCTCATTCAGTTTATTCCTTATGAAGATCAACTGGCTTTTATCACACAAAATTCAAAGAACAACAGAGATGAGATGCACAGATAAGATGCTAAGCTCATAAACCTGATCAGCCTTTTGTGGAGGTACTGAAGGCTTCTTGGGTTGTAAACAGGCCTGCCTATCTGTGGCATGAAGTTTTAAGAATACAGACACCACAGAAGACAAGGGATATGAAGTCCACAATTATAATTCTCAGGGCTTGAAATGTCCTGCTACGGATCATGAATATCCACATGAATCTTTGTCAATAAACATTAAGTACAAATGACAAAAGTAACATAATCGTTAACTGAAAATTTTATTGTTCTTTCTTATTAACTATCCACAGTCCCCTGAAATGAGGCAGCTATTATTCCCCCCAAAACATAAGCAACAATTTGAACCATTTCGCTCATTATCAAAAAAAAAAAATAATAATCAAATAATTCTATGTCTTCTACATCTGGAAAACTGAACTTACAATTTAAAAAAACCCCACTCTAGTACAGGCTAACACTGAAGTTTCTCTTTATTTGAGAAGAATACAAGCCTCTGGATTCTGTGGCTTTAACAGACACATAACTAATGCCAAATCCCTCAGGTTACTAAAAGAAGGGTCACACCCCTCTAAAAACAGATTAATGCAAAAAACAAGAGTTGCCCAATTTGCACAACCTGCAAAAAGGAAGTGAGCCCAAATGTGCCCTTTGGTGTGCAGTACTAACAGTCTATTTATAAATCATCTGCCACATCCTTTCCAAATCACAGGAACACCTAAAAAGGCCTTGATGTTTTTAGCACATTTCTTCAAGTTAAATCTAATGATGTTAGTGGAAGCAGCATCCTGTGTAATTCTAACAATGCAAAGCTAACTCTAACTCTATCTGAAAGTAGTTAAGATACTGATTATTATTTTTTTGCTTTCACCCTAGAAATTCAGAAACATTATGTGATATCATCTACACCACTGTTCTTTAGTCCCAAGGCAATTTTACATAAGGTAATTAAGAAGATTCACATTTACTGGAGAAACCCAAGAAGAGAGGGAGCAAGAGGATCTGTAGTTTAGCCCCTCCATTACTCCAAGGTTCAACAGCTCTTGGAGCCAGAGAATGACAGCATCCTTAATTATTTGGCTTTGGGCAATGGTTTCTCAGTGTAAGTCTAAAGAAATTGCCCAATTTCAGGAGTGATTACAGGTGAGCACACAATCTGAAGAACAGTAATTTAGAAAAAAAAATTCACTCAGATTTATCAAAGAAATCTTGCCTTGAGTGCATCACAACCTCGCCATTCCTGTTCATCTTCATTATGCAGAGTTACTCTTCAGTTAACTGGTTTCCAGTAAGGCCAAATTTGAGAGCTTTTTTCCTCTCTGTTCTAAGCCAATGACTGCTCTACTGACTTCAAAGCAGCACAAGTGCGGATAAAGCCACACAAAGTTATCACTGCTAATGAAAACACAAATGCACCTTTTACTCTGACAATTAACTTCTCATAACACCTAGAAGATTAATTCACTTGATGTAAACTTATTTGAGCACCTTTTAAATAATATTCTACCTTTTAAGGGTATATTGCCTATTCAAGGATCAGAAACAAGCACAAAAACAGTACTGATTTAAAATCAAACAGACATCTCATGCCTTTTAAAAATATTATTATTAGTCTCTTTACCCACCAACGAGGGGAAAAAAAGCTCTTAAATCATAAATGAATGCCTGCCTTCAATCACTGAATTATCAATTATTATAATTATGTTTATCCATTTCTGCAGAGGACAAATGTAGATTTTAAAAGTATCATGGACGATAAACACACTTATACAATAGAACAAGGAAATTTAAGAATTTGAAAGGCAAAACAATTCCACAAAATTATAACATTTGGAGTAGGACTTCTTGGTTCTAGGCTTTTAAAGTACAGAATTTCTGCTAAAGAACTGTTTTAGAGCTAGAAAAAGATGGAAGACTACACCTAAATCATTCAACAAATCATACGTAAGCTGGACAAAGAGAGCACCAAAGATTCAACAAATATTTGAATGAAAAAATCTTAAAATATTAGTAAACCAATTCCAGCAATATGTTAACAAATAATGCAAAAAGCGTGAAAGGGCAATTCAACTTTTGCAACTCAACGTGTCACTGCATTCCCAGGAAAGGGGGGGAAATATTATCCTTCCAACAGATGTCCAAAAAACACGTAATAAAATTCAATAACTATATCTAATTTAAAAATACTTGAGGGCTTCCCTGGTGGCGCAGTGGTTGAGAGTCCGCCTGCCAATACAGGGGACACGGGTTCATGCCCCGGTCTGGGAGGATCCCACATGCCGCGGAGCAGCTAGGCCTGTGAGCCATGGCCACTGAGCCTGCGCGTCCGGAGCCTGCACTCCGCAGTGGGAAAGGCCACAACAGTGAGAGGCCCGCATACCAAAAAAAAAAAAAAAATTGAAATTAGGAATAGTAGGAAATATCCTTAACTTGGAAAGTGATCTATGCTGGAACCTACAGCACACAATACATCTATTTAGAAAACATAAAAAGCACCCCTTTTACAATGGAAAACAAGATAAGACCACTAGCATGGCTCCTCTTTAACACTACACTAAAGCCTAAGGCAAAGCAATGACGAGTTACACTTAGAGAAAACCCATTTACAGATGATATAATCATCCACCCAGAGAAGTCAAGAAAATCAACTAAAATATCTATTAGATATTAGGACTAAGAGTTTAGCAAGGTGGTCTGATACAAAAGCAAATACTATAAAAACCAGTTTTACCACACACCTACAGGGACTAATTAGAAAACATCATGGGAAAGAAGAGCTCATTCACAAGAGCAACAAAAGCTTTATAAAACACCCATGAATATACCTAATAAGAAATGTGTAACTACTGTATGAGGAAAAGTGTAAAATTTAAATGAAGGACATTTTAAAAACAGTGGATAAACAGACACACACACCACATTCCTCATCGGGAAGGCTCATTTTATAAAGCTGTTAATTCTTCCTAAACCTAGTTCAGTACAATTTAAATCAAAATCCCAATAGGATTTTTAAAAGTAGAAATTGACAATCTGTTTCTGAGACTTACCTGGAAAATAAGCAAGAGTAGCTAAGATATTAAAAAAACACATCCACTGAGGTAGGCCTTGTGATACAAGATATCAAAATGTCCACTAAATCTACATTAAGTAAAAATGTGGTATTGGTGTATGAAAGAAAACATGTCAATAGGACTTAATATATAATACGAATAGCATTTCAAATCAGTGAAGTGAGAATGAGCTAAATAAGTGGTATTGGAATAAATGACTGTCCATTTGGAAAAAAGGTAAAGTTAAAGCTCGACCTCATAAAGCTCGACACAATAAATACAGGCATACCTTGTTTTGTTGTGCTTCTCTTTATTGCGCTTCGCAGATACTGCATTTTTTTTTTTTTTAAACAAATTTAAGGTTTGTGGCAACCCTGAGTAGAGCAAGTCTACTGGTGCCATTTTTTCAACAGCATTTGCTCACTTCATGTCTCTGTGTCACCTTTTGGTATTTCTCGCAATATTTCAAACCCTCCACCACCAAAAAGATCAAGACTTGCTGAAGGCTCAGATGAGGGTTAGCATTTAGCAATAAAGCATTTTAAAATTAAGGTAAGCAGATTGTTTTTTTTTAGACATAATGCTACTGCATGCTTTACAGACTACAGTGTAAACATAACTTTTATATGCATGGGGAAAGCAAAAAATTCGTGTAACTCATTTTATTGTAACATTCACTTCATTGTGGTAGTCTGGAACTGAACCCGCATTATCTCCAAGGTATGCCTGTGAAGATAAATTACAGTTTTAAAGAGTGAAATATTTTTAAAGTGTAGGCATACTAGAAAAATACAAAAGAGTATTTATAATCCTGGGAGTGGGTGGGAAGGGTAAAAGCCAGATGCAAAACTGAAATCATAAGAGAAAATACTGACAGATTTTACTACATAAAAATTAAAAACTTTTGGGACTTCCCTGGTGGCGCAGTGGTTAAGAATCCACCTGCCAATGCAGGGGACACAGGTTCAAACCCTGGTCCAGGAAGATCCCACATGTCACGGAGCAACTAAGCCCGTGTGCCACAACTACTGAGCCTGCGCTCTAGAGCCCACGAGCCACAACTACTGAAGCCCTCATGCCTAGAGCCTGTGCTCCACAATAAGAGAAGCCACCGCAATGGGAAGCCTGTGTACCGCAACAAAGAGTAGGCCCCCGCTCACCACAACTAGAGAAAGCCCGTGCGCAGCAACAAAGATCCAACGCAGCCAAAAAATTAAAAAAAGAAAAAAAATTAAAAACTTTATACAAGATGCAAAATTAAAAGACAAGCAATAGGCTGGGCAAAGTATTTTTAAAACATATTCAGAATATACAGAGTACTACATGAAAAAAACTACCAATAGAAAAATGGTTAAAGTACAAACATGTAAATTATAGAAGAAAAATGAGCAAGACCAATAAAAACACAAAAGGATCCTAAAGTTCTTCAATAGTAAGGGAAGTGCAAACAGAGGAGTGTTTAAGAGCAGGGGTCCTGGAGTGAGACCGTCTGTGTTTGCATCCTGGCTGTATTACCTTAGACAAATTACTTAAAATCTCTGTGCCTCTCGTGTGTAACTGAGGATACACCTAAGTCGAAGTTGTTAAGAACAGAGAATGAGGTAATATGCATAGTACTCAAAACAATGCCGGGCACACAGCAAGAGCTCAGTAAAAAATTAACTGCTATCTAATATCACTAATATTACCAGGGTTGGTGAAGATACCTATGTAAGTATATAAGTAAGATATACTCTTACTTATAGCTTGTAAGAGCAAATTGGCAAAGCAAACTGCAAAGCATTTTGGCAGCATGTATCGACATTTTAACAGGTACATAACATCAGACCCAGAAATTCCACTGCTAGAATTTTATCTAAAGAAATGTTCCCACATATATACAAAGCATCAGGACTTTGAGTGCAGCATCGTTAAGAGCTCTAGATTTGGAGACAGGAAATGCTGCTTCTAGTTTCAGTTCTACCAATAGCAAATCATGTAATCCCTGTGGCAATCACTTCATCATTTTGATTTTTTAGTTTATTTACTCTAAAAAATGTGGATAATGACTTGCCCAATCTGCTTCACAGGAATACTTTAAGGCAGTGGTTTCCAAAGTGTGGTCCCTGGATCAGCATCATCAGCATCCTCTAGGAACTTGTTAGAAATTTAAATTCTCTAGTCTCACCCCAGACCTACAGAATCAGAAACTCTGGTTGTGTAGGCAGCAGTCTGTGTTTCAATAAGCCATCTAGGTGATCCTGATGCAAGCTTAAGTTCAGAGATGAGCACATGTGAAATCACTTGCATAACTACACAGCAGAACTGAAAAGAGCATTCGTACTATCACTAATAAACACAAAAAATAAAGCTGTTTCTACCTTTCAATTTCATGAAAAGGTACATTTTGGATAATCATCTCAATATGCTCCTCTGTTGCTGAGCTTGACTTCAGAAAGCACTGATGTGAAGCTAGGAAGTCAAACTCATATACATAACCAAGTAAATAAATACAAGTATTTTGGGTCAAGGATAAAAAGCTCAAGGTAACCTCATTAACAAATCAAGCAATGTCTCAAGCTTCCAAGTTCCAAGACTTTTTTTTTTTTTTTTAAGTTCCAAGACTTTTGATCAGCGGTTTTCATAATGGGAACACTGCTTTAATGATAGCCTTTGCCAGCATTTTATCTACTAATTCTTGATCCTTCCCTGAACTTTTCAGGACACAAAAATAGTCACCTATTTGTCGATAAGCTATTTGTTTGGCATATAACAATAACATTAGAAAAGCCTTGGCCCCTTGCTTAGCAACTTCACTTCTCAGAGATTGAAGGCTGGCTCTCTAAAAATAACATAGGCTTGAAAAAAATAACATAGGCTCCCATATTTTTCAGAACTTCAGATTTTTGTTTTATTTAAAAGCATATGTAGATTCTTAAAGGGTATGGAACTTTTCATGATCATTTGAGCAGTCTGATCCAAGACTCTTGAAGTTTGATCAGATGATGCTCGGGGTTGCTCACATATATTTTTCTAGTAGGATTAACACTTATGACTAACTCTTCTTTGTTTCTGGAGTTAATTCAATCCTTAATGTTCTTCTCTGAATACATAAGAAATAACACTATATTTGGTGAGTTTTACACAATGGTAAGGGGAGACCTTAATCTAATAATGATGATATAATTCCCAATAACATACAGTAATACCCAAGCTATTCTCTAATTTCACCTATATGTATATACACACAGTTAAAAGTCAAGAAATTCGAAAGAGCCTGTGAAATCACCAAAATAGGTATCCAAAGGCCCTACTCTAAAGGTCATTAACTTTCTCCATAGGGAAGCCCCTAAGATCTCACTGTGGTCTTTTTACTCTGACACAATTCTCATGGGATTCGTTACACGGTTTACTTGGTTTCTAAACCCAGAGCAAATCTGAGGCAGCAAACAAGAAAAGGAAAAAAAGCTCTTATGAGTGGGTCCTCAGCAATGACAAGAGAACCACTGGCCTAAGAGTACTCAGGTGTCATGGTACCCCTTGCCCCAAGCATACAGTTAAAATTCAGTCTTCACTTAAGGACCTTAAATCTTAATCTTTTAGTTGCTCCCATTCATCACTGCTATTTACATATCTGGCACCACAGGGAAATGCTCACACCAGTTAAGTTTTTACTGTATCAGGCCTTAGAAACAATATTTCCCTTTAGGAAGGAGATTTTTAAAAACTATTTATTTGTTTGTTTGTTTATTTGGCTGTGCCAGGTGTTAGTTGCGGCATGCGGGATCTTTTAGTTGGGGCATGCAGGATCTAGCTCTCTGACCAGGGATGGAACCCGGGCCCCCTCCATTGGGAACGTGGAGTCTCAACCACTGGACCACCAGTGAAGTCCCAGGAAGGAGATTCTTAACCTTTTATATCATATGATTTTTAAAAATATATTTACCCAACATTTTCATATGATCTCAAGGAGTTCATTAAGTTTCTGAGGCCAATTCATGGCTTCAATAACCATAGACCCAAAATTAAGAACTTCTGCATTAGGTGCCAAAAATGTGTGTAAGTTAACAAAATTTAACACTTATGACAGTAACTATTGTTACTGCTGTGCGTGGGCTTTGCTGCTGTGCGCGGGCTTTCTCTAGTTGTGGCGAGTGGGGGCTACTCTTCGCTGGGGTGCGCAGGCTTCTCACTGCGGTGGCTCCTCTTGTCGCGGAGCACGGGCTCTAGGGGCAAGGGCTTCAGTAGTTGTGACTCGCGGGCTCTAGGGCGCAGGCTCAGTGGTTGTGGCTCGCGGGCTTAGTTGCTCCGCGGCATGTGGGACCTTCCCAGACCAGGGCTTGAACCCGTGTCCCCTGCATTGGCAGGTGGATTCTTAACCACTGGTGCCACTAGGGAAGCCCCTAAGGATTTTTAAATGATGATGAACTGGGCAACACTATAAATGTAAAATAAAAATGATGGCTAAAGCAATACCAATAAATACACTTTAGAAGAAGAGAATATTAGCAAAACTCTCTTAAGAAAAAAAAAAGTGGTAAAAGAGAGACAAAAAGGAAAAGAGAAATATTCTGCAAATTCTTTAAAAGAGTGTCTACCTTAACAGCAAAACTCTTCGTGTAGCAAATGTTTTCACTACTAAGTTGAAGATGTCAGCACATAAAGATAACTCCTAAGACGTAAGTCTCAAAAGTGGCCTTGCAACTACGAAGACAGAAGATCATTTTTCTAGTGGTTAAGAGCACTGGCCTAGGAAACATCTGGATTCTAAGGACATTTTTGTCATTTACGAGCTATATGGTCTTGAGTAATTACTTAAATTCTCTAAGCCTCAGCTACATTATCTGTAAACAGAATAAAGCAGTTCATAGGGTGGCTGTGATGATTAAATGAGATAATAATACACATTAAACTTAGCACAGTGGCAAGTCATCAATAAATGGCAGCTAATAGTTTTTGTTTAATTTCAATTACATTTTCCTGGGCAGGGGTTTATAGTTTGTAAATTGTTACCACACATATAATCTTTTACGATCCTCTGGGGTAGGAACCACCGTATCCTCATTTTACAGTTTAAGAAACTGAACTCAAATGACTTACCCAAAGTCACTAATTAGTAGGAAAAGAAATCTGTACTTGCTTGACCACACTAGGAAGCAAGATTCAAAACTCCTTTTCCCCACAAAGCTTAGAAGCTCTGCCTTTTAAGTTTTGTTTAACCTTTTTTTAAACTGTAAATATATATAAAATTTGCCATTTTAACCATTTTTAAGTGTACAGTTCAGTGCCAATAAATTCATTCACATTGTTGTGCAACCATCAGCACCATCCATCCCCATAACTTTTTCTTCTTCTTCAAATGAAATTCTGTACCTATTAAACACAAACATCTCATTCCCCTCCTCCAACCCCTAGCAACCAGACTACTCTAAGGTCCCTCACATAAGTGGAATCATACAGTATTTGTACTTTGTCACTGGCTTATTTCAGTTAGTACGATGTCTTCAAAGTTCATCCATGTTGTAGCATATATCAGAATTTCCTTCCTTTTTAAGGCTGGATAATATTCATTCTGTTTATCCATGTATCCATTAATGGACATGTGGGTTGCTTCCACTACCTTTTTAAAAGTATTGTGAACACTTATTTTGAGATTGGTTATCCACTTTCAGATTAGTCACTCCAATTGTCTTTTTTTTTTAAAGGGAAAATACAAGTAAACAGTTGATTTAATTCTGTAGAGTTTATAATACAAAACAGTAAAACCACGATACTGCGGGGGGATATTGTTTTTTCGGTGCGCCACCATGAATCAACACAAAGGAAAAAAGTTGAAATGCAAATTTGATTTGGTAAGAGAGCAAAACAGTTAGTTAAAATAATAAATTAGCTTTAAGATTATCTATAATTCACTTTACATGCTATTCTTGGGACCTTTACTAAGGGATAATGGAAAGTTTCTATTGTTGGACATGAAACTAAAAAGTTCCTTAGGGTTGACCTGGGAGGGAAAGAGAAGTTGCTCAAGTGCCAGGAGTCTGGGAAAACCTCAGTAGGTGACTCTCCTTGAACCTACTCCGAATGAGTGCTAATACACTACAAAGATCAAACTGCTGCTATCTAAAAGTAACCCTAAATCACTCAACTAGTTTAAGGATGCAACTTGAATAGATGGGAGTTCCTCTACTTCGCCCTTTTTAACTGTGAGATGAGAGTTCCTCTGCTTCGCCCTGTGAGATGAGATTAACCACAAGCTTGAGCACACAGTTCTCAGAAATAACTAAACCACAATGGAAGGGAGAAACAACTCTAGAGACTTTGAAAACAGTTAAGATTTAAAGATGCAAATGAATCTTGCACTTTGGCGATTGAAGGTGTGCATACAGGCTTGGGTTGGTAGCACGTACTACTACAGGCGGAGACAAAAAGAAAAAGAGCCAAACTACTAAAATCCAGTTTTATGAAATAATTTCAGACTACAACCAGCGGGTGTTAAGAATGAACTGCCTTTCTTTGTGTGCACGGCTTGTAACAGAAACCTATGGTCACAAGCAAACTTATTTGAAACAAGAAAACAGAACAACAAACACGGGAGCTTGAGCACCAGCAGGACCCGCAAGGGAGTGCGAGCTTTTCCGGCCGGCGGTTCAGAGCTACTGACCGCCCTTCAGCCCAAGTCTCCCGAATGCCACACAGCTGTCACTCAGTCATCACAGACAATTTCCCTGGGGCGACCTCACTTTCAGATTCTCTCAAAGTTTACCAGAAATTCTCCCAAAGGATTTTCTGTCCGCCTCCCCACCCCCAGGACACTTTCTCCCTCCAAGAATTACCCTTCCTCTCCACCTTACTATGCCCCCAGACGCCCCAAGACCTGCAAGCAAGCAGGATGCGATTTCGCCCTTGCTTGCTCCCAATTGCCGGGGGAAAGCGGCTGCTGAAAAGCAAACTTTCCGAGCGTTCACAGAGGGTGGGAGGGCGCTCGGCGCACTCACAGCTGGTTGATGGCGTTCTGCGAGATGACCGCGTTGGCAGAGAAGTAGGGGATCATGTCGGGGCCACTGAGGCTCCAGGTGCAGGCGGGGGGCGCCTTCCTCTCCCGGGCCAACGTGCTCAGGGTCATGGGGCTGGCTCAAGGCGCACAGCTCCGCATCCCGGCCCCCGCACAAGGCGCTCGCTTTGGGCTCCGCCGGACTGGAGGCGCGGGCAGCGCGGACTCCCGGCGGCAGAAAAGGGCCCGCCGGGTCGCGCGGAAGCAGCTGCCGTAGCCCTGGGGCTCGGCTGTGGAGTCCCGGCGTCCGGGAGCCTCCAGCAGCCCGCCCCAACTCGCGTCCGGGGCGGGGCGGGGCGGGGCTGAGCGCGCCGGCGGGGCGGGTCCTGAGACCCGAGAGGGTCGGGCCCCGCGGGCGCCCCGCCCCGGAGCTCTTAGCACCCGCCGGATCCGCTGCCGGCGTCGGAGCCTGGGGAACAGGGTCGGCCCCAAGCCACCTCGGCTTGGGTGAAGGAGTGAAGGGAGTCGGGGGGTGGGCCAGAAAGGCTCGCATTTCATTGGAATGTTTCAACAGAAAGGTCCTGCCTCATAATCTGCTTTATGCATGAACCTCAACCAAACCCCATTTTTCAAATGACCTTAAAACTTAAAGGCTGTACACTCGCAAATGCAATAAATGTTTATCAACGGCTTCCTATGTGCTACGGACTAGGAAAATGCTGAGATAAACTGGATTTTTTTTTTTCAACAGTTGAAGCTATGATGGGGAAAAAAGTCTATCTACACTGCCGATAACATCTGCTAATGCTTGTAAATAAATTTAGTAACCATCCTCCAAACCAAGGATTCCCAGCCTTAACTGCACATATGAATCCACCTTTGGAGATTTAAAAAAATCCCAATGCACGGTTGCACCCTAGACAAATCAAATCAGAATCTCTTAAAGTTGGGATCTAGAAGTTAGTATTTTTCAAAGCTCCCCTGGTAATCCCATTGCGCAGCCTAGTTGACAACTACTGTGCCAAATGATCTAGAGAGGAAGACGGGCTAGAGGTTATATCCTTACTGTACCGATGTGGAAACACTGAGGGTCTAGCCAGATGATCTTATTTGTAACTGACTTAGATAGGAACTCCCGTTTTATAACTCCTGATCTAGGGCTTTCCCCACCAAACCCTATTCCCTGATGCTTTATGATTTTCCTTAACAACTCGCTGAGCAGTGCCTTTCACCTGAACAGGGACCAGCTCTGTAAAAAGAGAATCTCTTTTCTCTCTCACCTACACACTCTGCTATGTGTAGTGGCTTACAAAAGGGACTGGCCCCCTTCAGGCACTCAGTAAAAGTTAGCTCCCTGGGCTTCCCTGGTGGTGCAGTGGTTAAGAATCTGCCTGCCAATGCAGGTGACATGGGTTCGACCCCTGGTCCGGAAAGATCTCACATGCTGCGGAGCAACTAAGTCTGTGCGCCCCAACTACTGAGCCTGCGCTCTAGAGCCCGTGAGCCACAACTACTGAGCCTACGTGCTACAACTACTGAAGCCCATGTGCCTAGAGCCTGTGCTCCACAAGAGAAGCCCCCGTAATGAGAAGCCTGCGCACCACAACGAAGAATAGGCCCCGCTCGCTGCAACTAGAGAAAACCCATGTGCAGCAACGAAGACCCAATGCAGCCAAAAATAAATAAATTAATAAATTAATTTAAAAAAAAGTTAGCTCTCTTGTCCTCACTGTCTCATCAGAACAAGTATTTTTGGGCATCAGTATTTTTAGCTTTTATGAATACTTGACTAAAATATACATCGATATAAGTTGCTTTAGGAATTCCAGAGCCAAAAATCAATAATTAAAAAAAAAACGACTCCACTATCATAAGAGATCATGAGAAAAAATTATAAGAGAAAGTAGAACTATAAAAGAGACTATAATTAGGAAGAACTCACTTTACTACTCAGCATATGCTGAATCAAGAAGAAATAAGTCTTTGTTTTATATAAAATTTCAGACTTCTTTTCCTATTGGGAAGTTTGGCAATTTTCAAAATACTAGTAATGAAATAATCTAAACTATAAATTCTATGTCTACAACCAGAATCCTTCTTTTGTTAGTTGATCCTTCCATAAAACAAAGTTGTTGCCAAGGCACTGAGGGACTGGAAATATTGCAAACTCATGCCAGAAACAGATATCTAAATTAAGAAGGAACTAGTTGGCAAGTGAAGAGTTAATGAATAAAAGGCCTGGACTTCGGAGTCCAATGCATCATCATCTTCATCCATCTCTAGGAAGGAAAAATTTTGAAAGATTTATTCAGGCTATGTCAGCAGGCACCCAAATGGCAGTGTAAGAAAAAATCTGCTGATACACCCCAAAATAAATTGCTTTAAATATCTGGCAAACTTGCCAGTTTGAAACTTCTTCCAGGCTGTAGTTTATTACAGCCTCCTGCAGTGATTTAAAAAAAAAAACCAAAAAACAAAAAAACCGTAGCAGGCTGTTTGGAACAGCACTGTTAAGGTGAGTCCAGTTCCTTTCATGACACAGCAGTGATAGGATTTTATTGAAGTCAACACTTAAACGACGCCATTTAGGAAAAGATGATGTCATGGTAATCATTTGTATCTGCCGGAAAAAGAACTCAGCAGGAAATGTATCTTACTCAATGCAACACTTAATATCTCTGGCATTTAAAAACGCTAGAGATAAAGATTTCATAAATATGTATACTTGTCTTTTATAAATAGGTTCCTATAGTGACACCCCATAAGTGCATAGTCCTTTGTTTCTCCTCAAAAGATTTCTGTCAGTGCCCGTCCAGCAAAAGGAGACTATTTTAACACCCCCATCGAGGCCTTTTCAAAAGCTTTTCAAAGTTAAATTCTCATTTTGAACTGTAATATAGAAAATTGGGAAAGTGCTAGAACATGCTTCTTGGTTTTTAAGGAAAAAAAAAAAATCACCTCTGCAGACTGAAGTACCTTTAAGGAAATAGTTCTTTCTACTACTGTTTCAAAAAGTTGAACAAATTCCGTTTCTTTTCACAATCTGCAGAGTGTCAAAATGTCAATCAATTTAGTTTCAGCTCAATTTAATCCTTTACTCTCCAGTGTCAGGAAACAAGGCTCTAGGGAGCAAGTTCTCTGTACCCAAGCATCTGGGAATTCAAAAATGATTCCAAATTAAATTGAGCAGCATGACATAAACTAAGCTAGTTTTCTACTCCACATGAAGTCAGAAGAGGCTTTCTCTAAAAAAAAAAATCTGCCCAAAGGCCCTGAAGAAATATCACTGCATTTCTTTATACTGTTGCTTGAATTTAGTAGACTTGAAATGAATTTTGTCATGTCATTTGCTGACTATTTCAAGGGTCAGAAATATGAATATTCTAAAATGTTAATTTGGCTCTTGACAGCATTAGCTATGACCAAATTAAATTTTTTGTAGACTCATATATTAATAGCATTGAAAAATTTTAAAGTAATAGATGTCTCTGGTATCTATAAGATACTTCCATTACTATGTTTCCATGTGTCCCTCCATAAGGTATAAACACTGTAAAACTGTATAAAACCAGAGACTTGTATACTGACCTAACTGTACTCCAGGACAGGTCCAAAGGTGAAACGTGAAGGATGTGAACATGCTTTTGTTACTGTAACAAAATTTCAACGTGGGTGGATCACTTGAATTGACAATAGCTAATGAGCGAAAAGGTGACAATGTTATAGTACCAAAAACTGCAGGCTAGAAACCAGAGGACCTAAATTTAGTTCTAACACAGTCATTTAATAATCTAAGATTTTGGCCAAGTCACTTAACTTCATCTGTAAAATGGGATAATAAAACCCTAAGGAAATATCCCAAGTCTGTTTTTGGGAGAGTCGGGAACCTTAGGAAAGAAATTTCATCCAATCTGGAGATCCTGAAAAATGGATTTAATCCACTTAATGCAGTCATTTAGTTCAAAGCACTACAGCCCAACAGTTAAAAACTCTGGCTGGACTTCCCTGGAGGCACAGTGGTTAAGAATCCGCCTGCCAATGCAGGGGACACGGATTCGATCCCTGGTCCGGCAAGACCCCATATGTTGTGGAGCAACTAAGCCCATGCGCCACAACTACTGAACCTACGCAGGCTCTAGAGCCCATGAGCCACAACTACTGAAGCCCATGCGCCTATAGAGCCCATACTCTGCAACAAGAGAAGCCACCACAGTGAGAAGCCCACGCACCTCAAAGAAGAGTAGCCCCTGCTCACTGCAGCTAGAGAAAGCCTACACGCAGCAACAAAGAGCCAATGCAGCCAAAAATAAATATTAATTAATTTTAAAAAGAACTTTAAAAATAATTTTTTTAAAGTTTATTAAAAACACCCAACAAACTCTGGCCTTGGAATTAATCGGCTGAGTTTGAATCCTAGTGCCACCAATAGCTATGAACTTTAAATAGCTACTTAATCTAGGGCTCAGTATTAGTACCTAATTTATGAAGTTATTGGGAGGATTAATTAAATTAACACATATAAAGCACTGAAAAGAGTGTCTGGCACAAAAATCTACTTTTTGGCCTTAGTGGCTCTGTAAGCTTAAGAGAGCTAAGGGAAAGGTTGAGGAGATTGCCCTTCAGGAATAAAATCAGAGAGTTGGAGCGTTCAATGAAGAATCTTAGATCAGGGTGCAGGACTATAATAAATTTTTACATTTTTATTAAAATGTTTCTACTTTTCTAACTCTTCCATGTATCTTACCCTTTGAGTGTTTCTCTAAGGTAAAGGACCTATGTGCTTTTCTTTAGGTTGTTCAGAAAGTGTGTGTGTGCGAGTGTGGGGGGCGCAAGGGGACTCTGAAGTCGGTCTGGCAACCTTCAGGTAAAGTCCACTGTGCATTTTAGTTTATTCACTGAGAAAATGAAAATGCTGGACTAGAGATAATCCTCTATGCTCTTTTCCACCAACCTGAAAAACAGCTAAAGCGGGCAACATTAAAATGGTAATGAATCTGATATCAGAAAGTTCTAGACTCTAGCTACTTTGTCCACAGGCAAAACTTACTCTGTTCCAGCCCTGATTCCTTTAATCTTAAAGTGGGATGGTAATGCTTACCTCCCAGGTTTACTAAGATACACAGACACAAGTGCTTTGTAAACAGGACAGCACTAAATTTTTGTATTTTTACCGTCCATAAATTGGCCAATCAGCTTCCAATAACAGAAAGCATTGTATTTGTTTGTATTTGGGATGAGAAGGTGATGAATGAATGAAAATTAAAATACAAATAAACTTCCCCTATATACCACCATTTCATTCAGGAAGTCTTTACTATTATTGTTTGCCAGGCAGTTAATTATATATTGCCATCTTGTAGTAACATGAGATCTGAAGTGCTTACTGGGATTTTGCTTTCGTTTTTTTTACGCTTTGAAATAATAGTATTAACTTATATAACTTTATTTTTTAAATACCTAGTCATAAGAAAGAATGATCATACCAATCAGAAGACCTATTTGTATTTTTATGTTTTCTCTAAGGGGCTTGATCTAGAGAAATAAATAGTAAATTAATCTCCTGAGGGTCAAAAGGGAGAAAACCAACACTTTAAAGAGTTACAAAACAAAAAGCCTGTTACCTAGAGTAGCACAACAGTCTGTCTCCTGTTAATCTGTAAAATGCTAGGATAAAACTCTCAAGATAATACCCCTAATTTTCAAACTTGTTGCCCAGACAGTACCTAGAGGTATCTTGCTACACTTAGTCAAAGGCACTCTTCATTCAATACAATACACTAAACTCTGTAAACAAAGGCTCTTAAAAGCGATCAAGTTTTGCAATCACCACAAGGCTAATAGTTTTATTTAAAAGAATATCTGACAATAGTTTTAAACACTGGATTAAACAATGTCACTGAGCCCTTCCAATCCTTTCTAGGGAACTTTCCACCATAAGAGCAATGGGGAATACAGAAAAGATCTGCCTATCAACTCCATGAGAGGCAGATCTAAGGCACTCATCCTTCATAGTCTTAACCATATGCTCTAGTAGGAAGAGATGTTGAAATGCTGCTTTCTTCAGGTTACAAAAGCCTCACACTCTATTGTTTAGTAAAAATAATAGGCATTTATAGATCACTTTTCACATCCAACACACCTTACAAAACATTTAACCATTTAATCCTCACAATCTTTGTAAACATTAAAAAAAAAATTTTAAACACATGCTCAAAAACATTTTTTTTCAGTATTCAGAAAGATAAAGTAAAAGTCACTAAAAGTCACTCTTCTCATCCCCATCATCCTACTCCCAGGGATGACTGTTAATACTTCCAGAAATTTTCCTTGCATAAGCAAACATTAATATATTGTAGCTGCTCTTTAAGAAACACACATGCACACAAGCCATAATTATATTATGCATATTATTGTGCTTTGTGCTTCCCACACACTTATCACTATATCTTGGACACTTTTCCATGTTTATAAAGATGAACCTCATTCTTTTAAAGGAGTGCATAGTATTCTATTTTACAATTATATATAATTTATTTAAATAGTCCTCTACTGATGAACATTTAAATTGTTTCCAGTCTTTACTATTATATGCAGTATCACTATGAACATGCTTTCACACAATCTTTGGGCATTCATGTGAATATATTTGTTGGATAGATACCTAGAGGTGGAATTGGCAGTTAGTTAAAATATTTTAAACATCTTAGGAATCGGCAGACATTATCAAATTGCCTTCCTAAAGGGTTTAGTTTTTTGTTTTCCACTGGAATCTTTGTGTCTCCTCCCACACTGTGATCTATTAAATTAACTCAGGGCCCAAGATTCTCTTCTACACGTTTTACATACTGCGTTAAAAAAATATATATATATTTATCAATATATGTATATATATATGTACACATGCGTACATATGTGTGTATAATATGAGAAAAGTAAAACATGCTTAAGGAAACTAGAGAAATATACTAAATTATAAAGAAAAATATGAAGAACTATATTATAGACAATTTAAAAGAATTACATAGACTGTAAAAAATATAGTACATAAACTATTTTGAAGATAATTTTTAATTCACAAGATGTTTTAAGATCTTGTTTGATGCTAATGATGTAGAAGACATTATAGGTGAATAAGCCAAATGTGGCCTAATACTGTCAATGTCCTGAAATGGGGTGAGACAGAGATAGAAAAATGGGAAATAAATTTGGGAGTAACATAATACGGAATCTAGAGGAGCTGAGAAGGTCTTGAAAGTAAAAGCAATAACTGATATTTATTGAGCCGACACTCACTGTGTACCAGATCCTCTATTAAGAGTTTACATGCAGTATCTCAATTCTCACAAACAACCCTATGATTCTATTATTATCTTTACGAGGCTCAGAGAGGTTAAATGATTTGCCTAAGGTAATACAGTAGTATTTCAAACTCAGCCAGTTATTCTGGCTCCAGAACCTGTTTTGTTAATCAGTCTTCTACATTGTCTGCATGATTATGTAGGTTCACTACTGAACGGGTTAAGTCTGAAAAGGTCAACTGCCAAAGGAAGAACTCCTGCGAACCTTAAATACCTACCTTCCTGCACCTGGTGTTTTCTCCTCTACTTGATCCTAGCTATAGCTAGCAGGTCCTGACAATAATAGGGACCTAACCCAGTACTAAAAATAGCAGTAAGATGATCTTCTGGCTGTTGTATACCATCCTCTTGCTACCAGATCCCTTAGAACTCTATTTCAAACTCCTATTCATTCCAAGACATTTTTCAAAGCACTTATATCTAAACATATTTTTGTTTCCCTAGTTTTTTTTTACAGAGCATCTTACATGAAGGAGGCATTTAATGTATTTGTGGATAATCATGGGATCATCATCTCATTTGATGTTTTAAATAAACCTACTAGGTGGGCAGGTATTATACTAATGTCTAGGTGAGAAGAAGCCTAGACTCTAGGCTAAGGTGTGTCCAATTCATCCAGTCTCAGATCCATTTATCTAAACTGAGATGTGTCCAATTCAATCTGTCAACATACTATTGACAGATTAACTTAAAACAATTGGACTAATCCTGAACACCTTAAGGCCAGGCACTTTAGATACTGATTATCAAAATGAGTTAAACCCTTTTATAATAATCCCCTACTTAAAACCCCCAAATAGTTCCTTATTCCCTTTCAGATCAAGTCCAAGCTCTTCTTCTGGCCTTCAGATCCTCCATAGTTTATTTATTTATTTCCTTTTTTTTTTAAATTTATTTTTGTCTGCATTGGGTCTTTGTTGCTGTGTGCAGGCTTTCTCTACCTGTGGCGAGTGGGGGCTACTCTTCGTTGCGGTGCACGGGCTTCTCATTGTGGTGGCTTCTCTTGTTGCGGAGCATGGGCTCTAGGTGCACTGGCTTCAGTAGTTGTGGCATGTGGGCTCAGTAGTTGTGGCACGTGGGCTCAGCAGTTGTGGCGCATGGGCTTAGTTGCTCCGCGGCATGTGGGATCTTCTCAGACCAGGGCTTGAACCCACATCCCCTGCATTGGCAGGTGGATTCTTAACCACTGCACCACCGGGGAAGTCCCAGATCCTCCATAATTTAAATCCTACTGTAATCCAGCCATTATGGCATATTATTCTCAACTCCATCCCTTCTCCAACACAATCGGTGTAAATATTTTTTATCCATTCTCCCAAAACAAATCCTTGCCATAATTAGGTGGTTTCTATCCTGTCCTCCTATATCTGAGTCTCCCTCTCCTCTCTGTTCAAATTATTCCTTCTCTGAGACAAAATTACACAGTTATTTTTATCCAGGTTATCCACGTATAAAATATTTTCAAGGCCTGGTTCAATTCTCAGCTCTTTCATTAATTAAAAACTCTACAGTGTTTTCACATACATCCTCACTTGATTCTTACTGAAATCCTGTGTATAGGTAAATAGAGCTAGCTGGGATGATCAGCTTCATTTTATCGGTGTGGAAATTGAGGCTCAAAAATTAAGGGACCTGCCCAAGTTTACATAGCAAGTGTCAGAGTTAGCATTTGAACTGAGGCCTTCTGATTAAGTCCAATGATCAATTCCTGGTTTATAGTATGCTGTGACTCTTTTCTAACGCCTTTAGAATTTATTTATTTTTTTTAAAATATATTTATTTATTTATTTTTGGCTGCGCTGGGTCTTCGTTGCTGCATGCGGGCTTTCTCTGGTTGAGGTGATCGGGGGCTACTCTTCGTTGCAGTGCGTGGGCTTCTCATTGCGGTGGCTTCTCTTGCTGTGGAGCACGGGCTCTACGCGTGTGGGCTTCAGTAGTTGTGGCTCGCAGGCTCTACAGTGCAGGCTCAGTAGTTGTGGCGCACGGGCTTAGTTGCTCCACGGCATGTGGATCTTCCTGGACCAGAGCTCGAACCCGTGTCCCCTGCATTGGCAGGCGGATTCTTAACCACTGTGCCACCAGGGAAGTCCCACCTTTAGCATTATAATCTGCATTGTTATTCAAGGTCTTATTCTCTATTTTATGTCACATATGCCACATAATTTATCTCTCTGCTGAAGCAAATCACGTACAGTAACTCTCTTTTGTGGACTTCATAGAGCCTAGTACAGTGCCAGGCAAGTCATAAGCATTAAATACATTCTGGTTTGGGCTTCCCTGGTGGCACAGTGGTTGAGAGTCCGCCTGCCGATGCAGGGGACGTGGGTTCGTGCCCTGGTCCGGGAGGATTCCACATGCTGCGGAGCGGCTGGGCCCGTGAGCCATGGCCGCTGAGCCTGTGCGTCTGGAGCCTGTGCTCCACAATGGGAGAGGCCACAACAGTGAGAGGTCCGTGTACAAAAAAAAAAAAATATATATATATATATATATATATACATATATATTCTGGTTGGTTGATCCTTTACCCCACACCCCACTATATTCTGCTTAGGGCTCTAGATAAATATTCCTTGAAGGAATCAATATGTTAATGACAGAGGGTCTCTCTCCCTGGGAGCTCCTGATATGGGGAGAAATCCCTAGGACTCCTTTTCATTGCCTCATCTTTCTGCTGCCTCTTGCTCTTTGGGTAGATGCCTCCTTCATACAGAGAATACAGCAGAGGGCCTGGAATACAATCCAGTATGTAAGGGTTTTATTTTTATTTTCAAGCCTGCTCTAGACTTTCAGGAGCCAAAAGTTCAAATCGCAGCAGGATTGATTCAGCCCTTTCACAAGCAATTTAGTACTATGCAGTTTGTTTAGACTGATCAAGTTTCCAGGCCCTGGCTGAGCAGCATCATTATCTCTCCAAGCTTTCATGTATCAGCTTCCCTGGCCATATTTCACTTTCCATGTCTTTCTTCTCTGAAATCAGGTGAACATGCAAAATTACACAGTTATACACAATTTTGTACTTTTCAACAACCTTCAAATATCTTCATGGAATTTAAATACAATACAGGAAGTTTTTTTTTTTTTCTTTTCTCTGCCTCAGGCAAAAATCAAGAAGGATGCAAAAGTTATACTCCTCAATTCTCAGTAGAAAGGGGGTACTCTGTATCATTCTTCAGCTAGTACATCAACTAACTGAGAAGAGATATGGTATTGCTCGATTCTATTCAATCCACCTCAGCTGGAGGCCAACTGGACAATGGATCTTAAGTGAAATGAAAAATACTTTGCCAGGGGAAAAGAAGACTAGGTAGCAACTCTTTCTCTTAATGTTTAATTGTGAAATATTTCAAACATACAGCAAAGAACAGAGAGGATAACACACAGTCAGATACTCAGTAGACAGCAGGATCACGTTCTAACATTTTACTCTTCAGATTTTAAAACATTACAGTTGAAGCCCCCTGTGAACTTCTCTATGAGCACTTTCCCCTTCTTCTAGGCATGTAACTACTCTCCTGAATTTGGTGTTCATCTTTCCATTCATGTGTCTATATTATGCATGTGGAATATTTTTTTTTAATATAAAACTCATTCAGAAAATTACAGCATATAAGCATTGAACTTTAAACAATTTTTTTCTTAAGGTTGCTATATAAAATACACATAAGAGAGTAAATAAAAACGTCTTCCTGCTTAAAAACTTGTAGTCCAGGGATGGATAGATGACTAGATATATGATAAAGCCAATATAGCAAAACGTTAATTGTGAATCCAGGGGGGATGTGTATTTGAGTGTTTACTGTATACTTCTTTCAACTTGCTTGCATGTTTACATTTTTTTTCCTTTAATTTTATTTATTTATTTTTTTCTGTGTTGGGTCTTCATTGCTGTGTGTGGGCTTTCTCTAGTTGTAGCGAGTGGTGGCTACTCTTCGTTGCCGTGTGCAGGCTTCTCATTGCTGTGGCTTCTCTTGTTGTGAACCATGGGCTCTAGGCGTGCGGGCTTCAGTAGTTGCGGCACATGGGCTCTAGAGCGCAGGCTCAATAGTTATGGCACACAGGCTTAGTTGCTCCGCGGTGTGTGGGATCTTCCTGGACCAGGGCTCGAACCTGTGTCTCCTGCACTGGCAGGTGGATTCTTAACCATGCCACCAGGGAAGCCCTACATTTTTTTTTTAATAATAAAATATTAGGGCTTCCCTGGTGGCGCAGTGGTTGAGAGTCTGCCTGCCGATGCAGGGGACACGGGTTCGTGCCCCGATCCGGGAAGATCCCATATGCCGCAGAGCGGCTGGGCCCGTGAGCCATGGCCGCTAAGCCTGCGTGTCCGGAGCCTGTGCTCCGCAACAGGAGAGGCCGCAACGGTGAGAGGCCCATGTACTGCCCCCCCCCCCAAAAAAAAAATAATAATATATTAGGAAAAAACCCCCCAAAATCTCTAGTTCATATTTTGTCTAAAAATCTCAGTGAGGAAGGACATCAACTGGTTTCAGATGCTTAAGGATCTAGTATACTTACAGAAAACAATTATTAGGCTTGATAGTCTAATTACTGTTCAAGCTCTTACTTTATGGCATGTAACAAATAAAAAGAGAAAAGACCAGTTCCTCTAAGATTTATCTTCACAGAGCCACATCTTATAAAGCAGCAATTTCAGCTTTGACCTTTCCATCCTTTTCTGGAGTTCATAAAACAATTTGTTTGTAATCTCTTTCTCACCATGATTTAACCCCCAAATGGAAAACTGTTTATGGTTGATAAGCACACCTAATAAAATGAGTGTATTAAAAAATTAGAAGAGCAATACTTTTAAATATTTTAAAAAGATTTTTATAGTCCCTGTCACAAAACTTCTAAATGAACTTATCTCAGGAAAATGCTCTGCTACAAGTTGATCTTGAGAAGAACTAGTACAAAAGACATTCACTGCTGGTAAAATAAATACCACTGTGATATAATATTACACAATAGTACTTTGCCTACTGTTTGAGGTATTTTCATATTTGTATATTATTTTTGCCTGACAATAAGCACACTAATTTTTTTTAAGGAAGAGGAAACGGAGTCTCAAAGAATGAATCTACTTGTGTCAAGTCATGCAACCAATACAAACATAGGCCTCCTAACTTCAATACCAGTGCTCTTTTCATGTAACTGAGAACAATGAACTAAAAATCTTTTTGTTTTAGTGGCATTTAAAAAATGACTACATTACCAGAAATTACACTATTTATCATTTGTTTGTAAAGTACTTTACCTTAAGCAGCCTTATTTAATAGTAATTACTCTTGGGGGTCGATAGTTTCATAATTTTATAGGTAAAGTAACATATTCAGAGAAAACTAAGCTTAATGAAGACTGTTTTTTTTTTTTGTTGAGTCTTTTTTTTTTTTTTTTTTTTTAGTATTTATTTATTTGGCTGCACCAGGTCTTAGTTGCAGGATCTTTAGTTGTGGCATGTGGGATCTAGTTCCCTGACCAGGGATTGAACCCGGGCCTCCTGCATTGGGAGCATGGAGTTTTAGCCACTGGACCACCAGGGAAGTCCCATGAAGACTTTTAATTATAGCATACTGCCTTCCAAAAGGAAGGTCCTTCAAGGAAAAGGATTATGCTGGGTTAAAAACAGCAATTCCATTTTGGGAAGTGAGAGATATTGTTGCATCAACACAATTCTTAACAAAAAATTTTTAAGAAAAATTGTGTAGTTATTAAAATTAAATTTAATTAACATTTTAAATTAAAATTTAAAATATGTACAAGCTGACTTTTGAAAACTGAGCAAATAAAAAGATATGATAAATGATTGTCAAAAATAAAATCAGTGAAATTTACTGATTGCTGAACACTGCTTATAATTATAGTCTTTTTTAAATCATAGAAAATAAATTTTGGGCTTTGTGTGTGAGCCTAGTGAGAGATTTAGCTAACAGTGAATGAATTACAGTTAAAGAGTTATTTTTTTTCTTATAATATTACCAGGTGTAATTTATTCTAGATATTACTGGAACAGAAGTGGATGATTAAATATGATGTTACAGTTAATTAAACGGTAATAAAAACATAGCCCCCCCTCCCCGCCCCATTCTGAAACTCTTACAGCTGAATGTAATCCAAAGTAGCACCTAAATACACATTTAAAAGTTAATTCTTTCAGGGGCTTACCTGCTGGCACAGTGGTTGAGAATCCACCTGCCAGTGCAGGGGACATGGGTTCGAGCCCTGGCCTGGAAAGATCCACATGCCGTGGAGCAACTAAGCCCGTGTGCCACAACTACTGAGCCTGCGCTCTAGAGCCTGCAAGCCACACTACTGAAGCCCACATGCCACAACTACTGAAGCCCGCATGCCTAGAGCCCATGCTCTGCAACAAGAGAAGCCATTACAATGAGAAGTCCACATACCACAACAAAGAGTAGCCCCCGCTAGCCGCAACTAGAGAAAGCCTGTGTGCAGCAACGAAGACACACAGCCAAAAATAAATAAATAAAATAAATTTATTTAAAAAAAGTTAATTCTTTTTTTTGCGGTACGCAGGCCTCTCACTGTTGTGGCCCCTCCGGTTGCAGAGCACAGGCTCCGGACGCGCAGGCTCAGCGGCCATGGCTCACGGGCCTAGCCACTCCGCGGCATGGGGGATCTTCCCGGACCGGGGCATGAACCCGTGTCCGCTGCCTCGGCAGGCGGACTCTCAACCACTGCGCCACCAGGGAAGCCCAAAAGTTAATTCTTTCAAGAAGAAATTTCGTCACTTAAAAAAAAAAAAGCACACAAATACCTGTCTTTGTGGGCTATAAGTGTTCTTTGTAAAGATGCAATCCCTGTTTAAAGGCATCTTAATTCTGCACAGCCACCCCATCTCCAAAGAGCAATATTGATATCGGACTATATAGAGTGATACTGCTTGAATGATGGATGTATTCCATCAAACATTAAGTTCACATCTCTGAAGGGAGTTCAAATTTTGCCCTGCATCAAAAAAAAAAAAAAAAAACCCATAAGAGGTAGCCATGTTTTCCCCTAAGAACCCTGTTTTTTTACAAAATCTCAAGGGAAAGAGAGCTTTAGTTAGGCAAACTGAAGCATTAACTACGAAAAAATTTCTGCTTACTCTTTTACATGGGCATAATAAGTACTGGAATGATAAGTACTAAGAATCTAGGGAAAATTCTGTAACAATAAAAAAAGGAACCCTAGGAAGCAGAATATTAAATTTCTTATGCTGAACCTTCAAAATAGGGCTTTTACAGTCCAAAATGTTAATTTATGTTCGGACATATACTATACTTATTGATTATATTTTACAGATGGGTAAACAGAGGCATACCAAAACAGTGAATGCCAATTTTGCCAGGTACCATGTTAGCGTGAGATATTCAAAGAAGTATGAGAATATATAATTATATACTAAACAGCTCCCTGTAAAGCAGGGGAGACAGATGAGATATGTGAAAAAAAATGGCCCTCAGTCCACCAAACATGCTTTTTACAGGTTTGCATTTGCAGATGTTGTTCACTTAACGTGAAAAACCTATTCCTCCCCTCCTCTCATCACTACCCAAAGCTGTCTGGTTAATGCTTTTACTCAGGATGCCTTCTGTAAAGGTTATAGTGGGTTATAAATGTTCTTAGTAATGGTAAATGATTTATTGAGCATTTACTGTGTGCTAAGCGTCATGCCAAACTATGTAAATGAATGATATCTCATTTCATCATCATGGCAATTTTATGAGAACTGCTAACCAGAGTTCACTTTTAAGGAATTTCCTGGAGTAACTGACAGTCTCCATTCTCTCTGTAAAGCATCCTACCATAGTAGCAGAGATGCTGCTGCCTAACAGGTTACTCCTCTTTAGTATGCCTGTTCACTTCTGCTTTTACAAGTTGGATGCTCATCCTCATCAAGAATATTTGTATTTGTTTTAAGAACTGTTGGTTCCGATGTAGAGAATGGACTTGAGGACACGGGAAGGGGGAAGGGTAAGCTAGGACGAAGTGAGAGAGTGGCATGGACATATATATACTACCAAATGTAAAACAGAGAGCTAGTGGGAAGAAGCCACATAGCACAGGGAGATCAGCTTGGGTCTTTGTGTCCACCTAGAGGGGTGGGATACGGAGGGTGGTGGGGGGAGATGCAACAGGGAGGAGATATGGGGATACATGTTTATGTATAGCTGTTCACTTTGTTATAAAGCAGAAACTAACACACCACAGTAAAGCAATTATACTCCAATAAAGATGTTAAAAAAAAAAAAAGTGACAGAAACAAATCCTTCCCCCCCCAAAAAAAACCTGTTGGTTCCTATTGCAATCATAATTATATAATTTAATGAAACATTATGTAAACCAATTATGTATGAATACAGAAATAACTTATTTCTATGAAAATAAAGTCGGATGCTTTTGAAAAACCTAAAAAGAGAAGAGTTACTTTAAAAATTGCTGTTGAAGGGCGTCCCTGGTGGCGCAGTGGTTGAGAGTCCGCCTGCCGATGCAGGGGACACGGGTTCGTGCCCTGGTTTGGGAAGATCCCACATGCCGCGGAGTGGCTGGGTCTGTGAGCTATGGCCGTTGAGCCTGTGCGTCCGGAGCCTGCGCTCCGCAACAGGAGAGGCCACAAAAGTGAGAGGCCCGCGTACCGAAAAAAAAAAAAAAAAAAAAAATTGCTGTTGAAGCCTCTTCAATAATTGGTGCTGGGAAAACTAGACAGCTACGTGTAAAAGAATGAAATTAGAACACTCCCTAACACCATATACAAAAATAAACTCAAAATGGATTAAAGACCTCAATGTAAGGCCAGACACGATCAAACTCTTAGAGGAAAACATAGGCAGAACACTCTATGACATAAATCACAGCAAGATCCTTTCTGACCCACCTCCTAGAGAAATGGAAAGAAAAACGAACAAATGGGACCTGATGAAACTTAAAAGCTTTTGCACAGCAAAGGAAACCATGGACAAGATGAGAAGACAACCCTCAGAATGGGAGAAAATATTTGCAGATGAAGCAATTGACAAAGGATTAATCTCCAAAATTTACAAGCAGCTCATGCAGCTCAATATCAAAAAAAAAAAACCAACCCAATCCAAAAATGGGCAGAAGACCTAAATAGACATTTCTCCAAAGAAGATATACAGATTGCCAACAAACACATGAAAAGGAGGCTCAATATCACTGATCATTAGAGAAATGCAAATCAAAACTACAATGAGGTATCACCTCACACCAGTCAGAATGGCCATCATCAAAAAATCTACAAACAATAAATGCTGGAGAGGGTGTGGAGGAAAGGGAACCCTCTTGCACTGTTGGTGGGAATGTAAATTGATACAGCCACTATGGAAACAGTATGGAGGTTCCTTAAAAAACTAAAAATAGACAATACCACCCAGCAATCCCACTACTAGCATATACCCTGAGAAAACCGTAATTCAAAAAGAGTCATGTACCACAATGTTCATTGCAGCTCTATTTACAATAGCCAGGACATGAAAGCAACCTAAGTGTCCATCGACAGATGAATGGATAAAGAAGATGTGGCACATATATACAATGGAATATTACCCAGCCATAAAAAGAAATGAAATTGAGTTGTTTGTAGTGAGGCGGATGGACCTAGAGTCTGTCATACAGAGTGAAGTTAAGTCAGAAAGAGAAAAACAAATACCGTATGCTAACTCATATATATGGAATCTAAAAAAAAAAAAAATGGTTCTGAAGAACCTAGGGTCAGGACAGGAATAAAGACGCAGATGCAGAGAATGGACTTGAGGACATGGGGAGTGGGAAGGTTAAGCTGGGACGAAGTGAGAGAGTGGCATGGACATATATACACTACCAAATGTAAAATAGCTAGTGGGAAGCAGCCACATAGCACAGGGAGATCAGCTCGTGCTTTGTGACCACCTAGAGGGGTGGGATAGGGAGGGTGGGAGGGAGACGCAAGAGGGAGGAGATATGGGGATATATGTATATGTATAGCTGATTCACTTTGTTATAAAGCAGATACTAATACACCACTGTAAAGCAATTATACTCCAATAAAGATGTTAAAAAAAGAAAAAGAGATGAACAGGGTAAGAATTGCTGGTGAAACCAACTGGGATACTATGGGCAGAGGGTATAAGGAGAACCAGCAAAGAATGATGATAAGAAAGCCAAAGGAGGTGAGAACTGCAGAGAAGAATGGTCAATAGTGTCATTTAAGATGGGGATCAAAAATTATTCACTGGTTATCTTAACAAGAACAGCAGTTTGAGTGTTGGAGGGAAAAAAAAGTCAGATTCCATGGGTTAAACAGTGAATGTGAGTTGACAAAGGAGGCAGTAAATACAGACTGTCCTTTAAAAAATCAAAATCAACTTGTAGTTTGAGGTGAAAACAAGGTTATGGGATGGTATTTTAAAATTATATTTTAATTTCTTTTAGTCTGATAAAGACCTGACCGTGTTTATAAGATGAGGGAAACAAGCCAACAGAGAGAGGTAAAACATTGTATTTAACCCTATGACAAATTAAAACATTAAATAATATTCACAATAAATCTTGATAAAGGATACAATATTTAAAGAGTCTAAACTCCATGAAACAGGAATATTTTTACCAAAGGTATAGATGCCAATAAGACCATTAGAATGCTTTGCAGATTAAAAACCTTCCACAAATGTGTTCACATACTTGAACCTTAAAGATCCATATCAAGTTGGCTCAGAAGTCATTTTCCAGAAATTTCTAGAATGGTAGAGAAATGTAATTGTGTGTGTGTGTGTGTGTGTGTGTGTGTGTGTGTGTATGTTGAAGGATAATTTAATTTCTCATTCTCAACATCTGCTTGACATCTGAAGAGATCTGCATAGGCTTATTTTCTGCTACATGGCATTAAGAGTTTAATATATCCCCAAATAAATTACAGTATGTAAAAAATAAAAGCCTAGAGTGAGGAGAGATTAGGAGGTAATTCAGGTAATGAGCTTTACGTGGTGGAATCTGGTATTCTAAAAATTGAGCTCCTGCATAGTTACCTTATCGCACACAGTTAAGGGACTTGGAATTTCATATGTAACTTCTGGCCAGCAGGTTATTTTTTTTAAAAATAAGAACCATTTCCTCTTTTCAATCACAGGTAAAATCTCCAACTTAAAAATAGTAACACACATGAACTTCTTATTGGAACCATGTTTTTAATCTAATTATTTGTAATCTTCCCAAATATGCCTTTCCTATATTCTACATGGCCTGTATTTTCCTGTCCCAGAGTAACAATTATAAATATTTTATGTGACTAAAGATGCAGCAGCAACATATGTGTGTGTGTGAGAGAGAGAGTGTGTATGTAACATATATATGTTATAGATCATCCTTTTAACAGAAAGCTTAGAGTTTGGTTTTCTTAAAATTAAGTCATTTGGTATTCTGTAGAATTCACATACCAATCTACCTAAGACAATCACCATTTAACTCAGTTGAATACTAAAAGTGATTTCATTGATTACACGTTCCAGCTGTTAAGAGGAATAGTTTTGCAAAACAAACAAACAAAAAAACACTGGCCTGCCAGTTATATTTAAATTTAGTTGAAAACCTTAATGTATCAACTGCCTTTTTTTTTTTTTTTTTTTTAGGGGGGGATGAAGAACTAGGCTATAGTTATTCTGAAGGTTTCTGAAATACTGTAAAGATTTACTTGTTTATTATGGACATAAAATTATGATCCTACTTTTAGAAGAGCTCAGTTTATAATAATAAAAAGGAATATTAGTAATAATAATAGCTACCACTTGTTGAGTGCCTATTATTGTGACAGGCACTTAACCTTTATATCTCAAATCCTTGTTTCTGTTATAGAGTTGATGAAATGGGCTCAAAGAGGCTAAGTATCTTTTCCTAAAGCCTGAAAATGGGTGGAAAGTATGGTTCTACAGAAAAAGAACAGACAAGTAATGTGTAACAACAGTGTTGGAAGTGCTGTGAAAGAGAAGCAGAGAGTTCCGTTAGAGCATGAGGTGAGAATTTTTCCACTGAAGAGTAAGGATTATTATAAGCAAAGGTGGCTCATAACCAATTATGTGTTTTAAATAGTTTCTAAATTTCCTGATCTTTTGTTTGGTGTGTTGGCAGAACAGCTGTTTTAGGGTTGGTTTAGGTAATCCATAACAGGTCCTTTCTTCTTCCTCCAAATGGGTCCTTGGCTTGGGGAAATTCTCAGTGAATAATTAATACCAGAATAGTCTGCCAGTTATGTTTATTAATACAATCTTTTTGCCTCAGGATGATGGAATAGCAGTGAGTCAGAGAAGCAAGCAGATGAGTCTGTGTTTAATAAATATTCATTGATGAATGAAGCAAGATGATCAGTACCTTTAAACAGGGTTTTACAAATAGCATCCAATGGCTGTGACTTTAGGTAATCATCCAGGTGGAATCAGATTTGACTTACTGACACAGAGATGGGAAGCTCCCATTTCTAATTCAATACTAGGTTTGTACTAAATAAGAACTTTATTGGTATATAAAGTGTGACAATTTTTCTTCTTGTTTTTCCTCAGTAAATGATCTTAATATTATATGATGTAAACGGTGTCAGTCATAGTACAGAGTTAGAGAAATTAGGCTGTGAGTTTGTGAAATTAAAATGGAACAGAAATTACTAGTGAAAGTACATCACTTTATATCTTGCCTTAATACTTGGTGCTTGATATTCATTTAAGCTTTCCTATAAACAATTTTATTTGCATTTTCAACAATCCTATAGGATAGATGGGCAGATGCTATCCTCATTTTACAGATAGACAGGAAGGCTCAAGCAGAAGTGAATTTTTATCCACAGATATATTATTATAATGAAGATAGAAAAAATAATGTAGTCCAATTCTCTGCCATTACACAGGTATAATAAAAATATTTGATGCTTATAATTTATATATATTTATATATATTTCCTGTTAAATTACAGTTTGAAAAACAGATGCTGTGCTGGGGTAAGTTTTCACTTTTTCTTGGGAAATCTTTTGTTTTTCAGAAATCTTGTTCTCTAATCACCTGATGAAGATATAGCAAGCATTTTGAACTATCTTTTCTAAAGACTAATAGTCTACAAATAATACTAATATTCAACACATCAGTTCTAATAAACGCTTTATTCATCTTCTGAGATAATTAAATATGAATGTTGAAGTGATATAGAATTTGATGATGGCGGCAATTTGAGAGTTCATTTGAGTTATAATAGGAAATCTTTTTGTAGTGTTTATTTCCTATAAAATATGTTTACACAAACACATACAGGCGATACATATCTATAATTTTTCTTACTCTGAAATATGTATTTGTGTGTGTGTATACCCTGTGTGTGTAGATACACATAGGTATGTATATGTAGATATACTTCAGGGTAAGAAAAATCATGAATCTCAGGAGTTCCTACAGTTCATACTGTTTAAACCCATAATCACAAGAATATCAGAAGGAGAGAAGAAAATAAAAACTTGACCTTATACTGAACTCAGCAGTTCTGATATTAAGTGTTCAGAATAAACCTTTCCTAATAGCCTCTTATCCTTTCATCCAAAACAAATAACTTGTAGTGAACAAGAAAGGAAGTATATTAAATTTATTACTTTTTTAAAGTTTCCTGAAAATTTTCTGGAGGAAGGTAGATTCTAATTTTGGGAACTGCAGTGGGAGTATAGAGAAGTACGGAAAAGGATGGGCAAATCTTTTATTCTTTTTTGTAGGCTACTTTTTTAAAAAATGAAATTAATTATACCTTTTATTCATTTGGGAAAATCATTTTTGGAGAAGGTACCAGCACTACAGAAAGTTAATCATCCAGTCATGAATTACTTTTAAAGACACAAGATGGACTTTTTTTATCAAGCTTCCCTAGCTTCAACTCATATACTTATCATTCATTTGCTCAGTAATTTAACAATTAGGTAATGCATGCCTACTGGTTGCCAGGGCTTGGCCTGGATCTTGGGAATGTAAAACCAAGTCATGCATGGGAGCCGACGGCATATGAGGGGAGACAAACAAGAGTGTGAAAAATGATGAAGTCCTTCCTTAGAGAAAATTACTATGAACTTTTCCACGTTAATTTTATTCACCAAATTAATATACAACAGACTTGCAAAATTCAACACAGTTTTAAAGTAGGATTAACAGCAAGTACACTTTTTCATGAGTGAGTGAAACTATTTTTTTTTTTTGGATATATAGTTGTCTTTTATTTGTATGTTCTGATTTGTTGTTGTTGATGATGAAAAGAAAAGAAAATCCCTAATATAGTAGCTCTCCTGTCCTGGATGTATGCATTCAAACTCATTCCCTGGGTTTCCTTGGCTGCATTGTTTCTTCTGTAGCTAGGGCCTTATCCTGAGATAATATCACTTGATGGTCTTGCTGAATTAGTAAAGCCAATGCCAAAACAAGTTATCTCTGCCCTTGAGTTCTTCACAACATGGCTTTATTTTTAAATTTTAAACATAATCTGGAAAAAGCTCTTCAAATGCCTCAAAAACTATGGTAAGGGGAAGACAGCAGGGCTAGCAGGACTTTGGAGCATGAGCAGCCTCTAGGATCAGGCTATAGTTAGTAGAATCTACACATTTGCCTGTTTAGACTCTTTCCAGCAGCAGCTTGGTTGGCATAGTTTCTGCCGAGATCCACTGGAGCACTGCTGCCCCCAGCCCTGAGGGTTGAAGGCCAGTTCAGCACTCAGGAAGGTTCTTTTGGTGGTCTTGGCAAAAAGTGATAGCCCAAAGCCCAGAGCCTTCCCAGGGTTGGCCCCTTTCACATGGTCTGCATAAATAAAGAAAATGTTGAAGGTGCTCCCTCAAGTGCCACAATTTAGTTAGTCATCAAAGGTTATACATCTATGGAGTAGCCCTCTAATACTTTTGAGTTATCTAGGATCTGTGAGCTGAATAGGTCTCAAGACCTTCCCTATAAGACATGAGAAAAATACTTCGTCACCTCTAGGAAGCATCCCCATTGCATAGTCTTTAGTTCGAAGATTTCACACATCAATCTCAAACTGTTTCCACACAGGGCTGTGGTCATAAAGAGCCAAGCAAAGAAGGCTTTGGAGGTAACAGCCTCTACTGTGATGGGCACTGTAGTTGTGTTCTATTAACTCACCATAGAAAGGCCTAGTTGATAATAAAAGGGTGCACTAATTTGGTTTACTTCCATAGGAAAACCAATAATTGTTTTGCCCAGCAGCCTTATGACACTGGCTTCAAAATCTCTGAGGCCTGGGTTGGGGTCTTTGGCCTGGGTTTTTTGGACCTTGATGGGATGGACAGACTGATGCAAGAAGTTGCAACACACACGGCTGAAAAAGTACATCTGGATTGTCATGGGTGCCATGGAGGTATTGTACCCACATACAGAGCGCTGGAGATGATGGTAGTACCTGTGGCTTTCTCTCTCTCTTGCAGCTCATTGACAATGTCTTTTTAAAAGGTTAAACTTAATAAAGAATATTTGCATAGCACTTTGTGATTACTGAAAGTAGACGTTTTCTTTTAACTCAAAAAGGTACAGAAACATATTGGATCGTGGTTAAAATAAAAAATTCATTGCTATTATCAGTTATGTAATTGTCAGATCTTATAACTTATAGCACTATCTAGTTCTTATAGGGAGATGTCTCCTTGGTTTTAGTAGTTAATACATAAATAATTGTTAATTACTAAGAACTTTTTATTTTGCTAGAGGCATAATTTTACATTTTTAACCTTCCTGTTTGAAGACTCAAGCTTTACCTATAAAATGTTATTGTATATTTGTCAATTATTCCTTAATACAGTTTTTTTTAAAGTATCAATTTTAAGGACAACCTAGGAATTTGTCCATTTCATCTAGATTATCCAATTTGTTGGTGTACAATTGTTCATAGTACACTTCTATAATCCTTTTTATTTCTGTAGAATCAGTAGTAATGTCCCCACTTTTATTGCTGATTTTAGTAAATTTTTAAAATAATTTAATTTAATTAATTTATTTATTTTTGGCTGCGCTGGGTCTTTGTTGCTGCACACAGGCTTTCTCTAGTTGCAGTGAGCGGGGGCTACTCTTTGTTACGGTGAGCAGGCTTCTCATTGTGGTGGCTTCTCTTGTTGCAGAGCATGGACTCTAGGTACATGGGCTTCAGCAGTTGTGGCTCGCAGGCTCTAGAGCACAGGCTCAGTAGTTGTGGCACATGGGCTTAGTTGCTCCGCAGCATGTGGGATCTTCCCGGACCAGGGTTCGAACCCATGTCCCCTGAATTGGCAGGTGGATTCTTAACCACTGCACCACCAGGGAAGTCCAAGTAATTTTTTTTTTAATTTTATTTTTTGACCACGTGGCATGTGGGATCATAGTTGCCTGACCAGGGATAGAACCCGCGTCCCCTGCATTGGAAGCGCGGAGTCTTAACCTCTGGACTGCCAGGGAAGTCCTGATTTTAGTAATTTTAGTCTTCTCTCATTTTTCCTTAGTCCATCTAGCACCAGAATTTGTCAGTTTTGTTGATCCTTTTGAAGAACGAACTTTCTGTTTCATCAATTATCTCTATTGATATTCTAGTTTCTACTTCATTTATCTCTGCTCTAATCTTTATTATTTCCTTCATTCTGTTAGCTTTGGGTTTGGTTTGTTCTACTTTTTCTAGTTCCTTCAGGTGTAAGATTGGTTTGTTGATTTGAGATCCTTCTTATTTTTCAATGTAAGAATTTTTAGCTATAAATTTCCCCCTTAGCACTGCTCTTGCTGTGTGTGTCCTGTAAATTTTGGTATGCTGTGTTGTTTTCATTTGACTCTTAAGTATTTTCTAATTTCCCTTGTAATTTCTTCTTTGATGCACTGGTTGTTTAAAAGTGTGTTGTTTAATTTCCATAATTTTGTGAATTTTCCCATTTTCCTTTTGTTACTGGTTTCTAACTGCATTCCATTGTGATCTTAGAAGACACTCTGTATGAGATCTATCTTTTAAAATCTATTGAGACTTAATTTGTGGCCTAACATATGGTCCATCTTGGAAAATGTCCCATGTGCACTTGAGAAGAATGTGTATTCTACTGTTGTTGGGTAGTGTTCTGTATATGTCTGTTAGATCTAGTTGGTTTATTGTGTTAAGTCTTCTATTCCCTTACTTATCTTTTGTCTGATTGTTCTATACATTATTTTCAGTGTGGTAATGAAGTCTCCAACTATTATTATAGAATTGTCTATTTCTCCCTTCAATTCTGTTTTTGCTTCATACATTTTGATGGTTTGTCATTAAGTGCATAAATGTTTATAACTGTTATATTTTCTTCCTGCATCAAATCTTTTGTTAATACAGAACATCCCTCTTTGTCTCTTGTAACCTTTTTGATTTGAAGTCTACTTTATCTGATAATTAGTACAGTCACCCCTGCTCTCTTCTGGTTACTATTTGCATAGAATATCTTTTCCCATCCTTTTACTTTCAACCTGATTGTGTCTCTGGATCTCAGATAAGTCTCTTGTAGTTGGGTCATGTATTTTTTATCCCTTATGTCAATCTCTGTCTTTTGTTTGAAGAGTTTCATGGACTCATTTACACTTAATCACTGAGAAGAAAGGACTTGCTTCTCTCATTGTGCTATTTATTTTACACATACCTTAAAGCTTTTTTTGTCCCTTATTTCCCGCATTACTCTCTTCTTTTGTGTTTTGTTGAGTTTTTGTAGTGAAATGTTTAAATTCCTTTCTCATTTCCTTTTGTGTATGTTCTATAGCTAATTTCTTTGTGGTTATCATGGGATTACACTTAACAACCTAAAGTTTTAACACTCTGAATTCAACTTATACCAGCTTAGCTTCAATAACATACAAAAACTCCATTCCTTTACAGCTCTGTCTCCACTCCTTTCAGTTTCTGATGTCACAACACCATTATTCATTGTGTCCCAAAACATAAACTAATAATTCTTTTAAATGCATTACTCTCTTAAATTATGTATAAAACAAGATTTGGAGTTATAAACCAGAGTTACAGTAACACTAGCTTTTACACTAATCATTGGGGGATTTTTAGTTTAAATGTATTAGTCTCTTAAATCACGCAGAAAACAAAAAGTGCAGTTACAAACCAAGGTTACAATAATACTAGCTTTTATAATTGCCCATGTATTTACCTTTACTGAGATCTTTGTATCTCCATATGGCTTTGAGTTACTATCTGATGTCCTTTCATTTTACCTTGCAGGAAGCCCTTGGGCATTTCCTGCAGGGCAGGTCTAGTGGTCATAAACTCCCTCAGCTTTTATTTATCTGGAATATCTTAACTTCTCTTTCTCTTTTGAAGGGCAGTTTTGCCAAATATAGGATTCTTGGTTGACTGTTTTTTTCTTTTAGAACTTTGAATACATTGGCCCATTGTCTTTTGGCCTCCAAAGTTTCTGATAAGAAAAATTTTGGCCTCCAGATTTCTGATGAGAAATCTGCTGATATTCTTCTTGGGGATCCCTTGTATGTGATGATGCACTTCTTTCTTGATGCTTTCAAGAGTCTTTCTTTGTCTTTGTCTTCTGAAAGTTTTATTATAATGTGTCTCAGTGTGGGTCTCTTTGAGTTCATCTTACTTGGCGTTTGTTGAGCTTCTTTGATATTTATAGTGTCTTTCAACAGATTTGGGAAGGTTTTTTGTTGTTGTTGTTGATTTTTGGCTGTGCCACGTGGCTTGCGGGATCTCAGTTCCTGAACCAGGGATTGAACCTGGGCCACTGCAGTGAGAGCCTGGAATCCTAACCACTAGGCCACCAGGGAACACCCAAATTTGGGAAGTTTTTAGCCATTATTTCTTTAAATATTTGCTCTGGCTCTTTCTCTCATCCTTCCGCGTTTCCCATGATATATATGTTGGTCCTCTTGATGATGTCCCATAAGTCCCTTAAGCTCTGCTTGCTTTTATTCAGTCCTTTTTCTTTCTATTCCTCAGACTTGATAATTTCCATTGTCCTATCTTCAAGTTTGATGATCTTTTCTCTTGCCTGCTCAAATCTGCCTCTGAATCTATCCAGCGAATTTTTAATTTTAGTTACTGTACTTTTCAGCTCCAGAAGCTCCTTTTTGGTTTCTTTTTAGATTTTCTATCTCCTTATTGACATTTCCATTTTGTTCACACATCATTTTCACAACTTCCTCCACGTTTTCCTTTAGTTCTTTGAACATCTTTAAGATGGTTGTTTTAAAGTCTTTGTATAGTATATCTGCCATTAGGTCTTTTTCAGGGACAGTTTCTGCTATTTTTTTCTTTTGAATGGGTCATACTTTACTGTTTTTTTGTATGCCTTGTGATTTTTTTTGTTGAACACTAATAATGTGGTATTAGTGTGAATCTAATAATGTGGTAACTTTGGAAATCAGATTCTCCACCTTCCCCAGGGTTTACTATTTTTTTTTTGTTATTGTTTTTGTTTTTCTGATTGCTGTAGGCCATCTCTGTGCCAAGGATCAGTCTGAGATATAAGCTTAAGGTCTTCTCAGGTCTTTTCTGAGACTTTCCCTAGGCATATGTGGACATATTCTAATTTTCCCCCTATATGAGCTGTTTTTGAAGTCCTGTCTTTAATGTCTGACTCCCAAAAGGTGGAAAGGCAAAAAGTGAAGGGGGAGAAAAAAAGGGTGCTAGCCCTTTAAATCCCTGGATGTCACTTCAGCATGAAGAGAGGGGCTTGCAACAAAGGGGAGAGATGCAGCAATACTGGCTGCCTGCCCCTTTGTCTGCACCTCTATGATCAGAAGTGGCACTCAGCTATCAGATCACAGATCCCTGATATCTGGAGGACAGGGTCTTTTTTGCCCACCCCATCTTATATGAGCCCTGTGCAAGCTACACCAGGAACATGTGCACAGCTGCCTACCATGTGGCTGAGGGGGAGGGATGGATAGCTACTAAGAGCTAAGAGCTGAAATTGACCACAATTTACCCTCCAGTTCTTCCTCTAGTAGTTGCAGGCCTTCAACAGACTCCAGAGTTCGAAAATAGTTAAGTCAGACAGATTCTGCCAGGTCAATTTGTTGTGGAGATAGCCAGATTCCTGGTGCTTCCTACTCCACTATCTTCCCAGAATCCTCTCCCAGCAGTGATAGGTATTTGACACTTTATTAGTCTCTGGAGTTTTATACTATAAAAAAACAACTTTTCAAAAACTTACTTTGGCAAAGTCAAGAATTGAGGGGTAATTGCTTTCTGTTTTTTTTTTTTTTTTAATACCCTGAAGAATAACATCTGGGGGGAAAAAAGTAAAATTATTAAAAGAAAAAAACCAAGTAAAATTATTTACCTAGCTTTAAAAGATATACCTAATTTCATTATGTCTGCAATAATTAGTTTGCTTTTCAAGTCAGATTTAAGAGGAATGCCTATTGTAGCTACCAGAAGCAGAACATGTCAGATAAATATAAAATAGAATCTGTGAATACATTCTTCAGAAACAACAGAGTACTTCAGGGAAGTGAAAATTCTTACTCTTGTTGAGTGGCTAGGAAAAGAACCTTTCAAAGTGTGCACTTACCAATTTAAAGGGGCTACTCCATGCAGTGGCAGAACTCAAGAGGATGAGAGGATAGCTCACTACATCCCCTGGTGGCCACATCAAAATATTTATAAATAGCTGAAAGTTCTCTGGATCAGAATAGTAACCCATATGGTGGGAGGTGGAGATTCAGACTTCAGGAGGGCCAAAAGCAAAAGATGAAGAGCTTCACTATCATCAGTTAGAGACGGTTTTTAAATACATGGAAAGCTCTACTTTTGTAAATCAATCAATCACATACACACATATATTCTGCTATAAGTTCAATAAAAGGCCTCTCCATGAAATATTAATATCATCATTCTGTTTCTTAAAATAGAAAAGTGAGGTGAGGGGGGCATCTTCCTGTCAAATGGCTCTGAAAAAAAAGTTCCTTGTACTGTATCAGCAATTTTCCTATGAGATTGCTTCAAAATTTAAAAATATACATATGAGGATAAATTATCAGTTCATATTTACAGCGGACGTTTCCTCTTTACCACTTCTTTTTTAAAAATTTTAAGTAGAATACTCTTATTCTCTAGGTTAACAAATTCTTTAACTAGAACATATACTCAGAAGTACATCTGTTTTCCTTCCACAGCCTAAAGATGGGCAATGTAGTATTTACTGTCATTATGATATTTAAATCCATACAAAAATTATTTCACTAAATAGGCTGAAATTAAATGAAGTCGTATCTCAAGAGAACCTGACGAGGTACCAAAGAGAGATCTGGAAGAAAGAGTTGGCCACAAAATGAATGCATTAGTAACACAGTACCATTGTGAAATTGTATCTTACACAAAGACATGCCCTGATTCCATGTTTTCTTTCAGCTGTCTTCAAGCTGTTTCCACTTGACTACTGCCCTGTTGCTTCACACGTTCAAAGGTGAACTCTTCATATGTGTTCACAGAAGTTCTCTTTTTCAACTATATCATTTCTAGTAAAGATATCAACCAATATTCTATTCTCTTTCATTCATTCATTCATTAAACAAGCACTTACTGAGTGGCAACTACAGGCTAATTGCTGTGGATACTGAGATAAAAGACACAGTCCCTGTCCTCATGCTGCTGTCAGTTGGAGGTGATTGCCCACCTCTAGCCATTTGCCTGCAACAGCTTCCTGAGTCATTTTCCTGCCTCCTCTCATACTGCATAACACTGCCAGACTCTTTTCTGGCATTCATGCCATTCTTCTAGACAAAGATCTATCAAATCAAAACTCCTCTGCTCTTAAGATATAGACAATTGTCTTCTTATTATCCCTGGAACACATTAGCACCTACTTCCAGACTTCTGGGGATATCCTCCCACTCTCCCCATCCTCCTATATTTGGAATGCTCTTCTTCTGTTCTCCTATCTAATCCCATTCGTTCAAGACCCAACTCTTCCCAGGATATTTTCTGATACTCCTCTGGCCCACACTACTTGCTCTCTCTCTTCCCCACCTGCAACAAAACTTTCATAGTTAGGTTTGAAGTACTTAAGAGAAAATAACACGTTTTCAAAGGTGCAGAATTTTTTCAGTAGATGGTAAGTAATTCTTTATGTCTATGAAAAACTGAAGAGGAAGAAATTACGTTCTAAAACAGGAGAGGTTTAGGGCTAAACATGAAAAATAACTACACATTCACAGTAATTAAAAATAGTAACAAATATTATACAGCCCCCGCTCGCTACAACTAGAGAAAGCCTGTGTGCAGCAACTAAGACCCAACGCAGCCAAAAATAAATAAATAAATAAATTTATAAAGAAAAAAAAAGGAAAAGACTGGAACTGAATTTCATCCATTTATATTTTTATCAAAAAGGTAATAATACACAACCTGATTTTTAGTTCTACAATTATGTTTTTTTTTTTTGTTTTTTTTTTTTGCGGTACGAGGGCCTCTCACTGTTGTGGCCTCTCCTGTTGTGGAGCCTGTGCTCCGGACGCGCAGGCTCAGCGGCCATGGCTCATGGGCCCACCCGCTCCACGGCACGTGGGATCTTCCTGGACCAGGGCACGAACCTGTGTCCCCTGCATCGGCAGGTGGACTCTCAACCACTGCGCCACCAGGGAAGCCCATTTAGATGATATTTAGATAAGACTTTGGACTTTAGAGTCGATGCTAGAATGAGTTAAGACCTTTGGGGCTGTTGGGATGTGATGAATATATTTTGGATGTGAGAAGGAGATGAATTTTGGGGGGCATGGGTGGAATGTTATGGACTAAATGTTTATGTGCCCCCCAAGTCTGCATGCTGAAGTCAACCTCCAATGTGATGATATTTGGAGATGGGAACCTTTGGGAGGAAATTAGGGTTAGATGATGTCATGAGGGTGTGGCCAACATGATAGGATTAGTGTACATTCAAGAAGAGGAAGAAAGCAGAGCACCCTCTCTCTTACAGCCATGTGAGGACTCAGCAAGAAAGCAGCTGTCTACAAGCCAGGAAGAGGGTTCTCATCAGGAAGCAAATCTGCCAGCACATTGATCTTGGACTACTAGCTTCCAGAACCGTGAGAAACAAATGTCTGAAATTTAAGCCACTCAATCTATGGTATTTTGTTATAGGAGCCCAAGCTGACTAAGACAGGTTGTTTGTTTTTTTCTTGCTGAGTTGTAAAAGAGTTCTTTTTATATTCTGGATATTAATCCCTTATTAGCTACATGATTTGCAAATATCTTCTCCCTTTCTGTGGGTTGCCTTTTCACTCTGTTGTTGTGTCCTTTGATGCACAGAAGTTTTAAATTTTGATGCAGTCTAATTTATCTATTTTTGTTTGTTTTTGCCTGTGAACATTGGTTTTTAAAGGTAGCATAGTTTGAGCTAATTATACTAAAAGATTACTTTTAACTTATGACTTTCCCTATAAATGATATTTGGTTAAAATAAGAGATTAATGCAACATCTTTTTTTATTACCTGGAATTGGTATTAGTTCCAATGATATACTGTTTTTATGGTTCTTAATGGTTTGACAATTCAGTGCTATGAATAAGAAAATAGACTTGCATTGCTTCATCATTATGTAATTTGGGGGACAATTACCCCAGTACATGCATAAAGAAATTAACCCAGAGATCTTTAAATCTGGCCTAACAGAAAATTTAAGAATCCTTTGGAATCCTTTTTCATTCTAATGGGAATAAGGTTCTGATGTCTCTGGTAAACAATGAGCTAAAATTTCTTCTAGGTTTCTGTCTCGTAGTCCTATGCAAAAGAATGACACTTCACTGTCAGATCTTCCCTAAGAGACAGTGAGAAATTAAGCTTTAAGCCTAAATTTTTGTAATAAGGCAGGAAAAATACTGCCAATAACCTCAGTTACTGATGAAAAACTATTTTTATACTAAGTTGTGGTTTACACAAGCGAGGTATATATATATCAACAAATACACGATAATTTATCATTAAGGAAGCATGCCCTTTAGCCAGCTTCTCCACAATGAACACATTTATTGTATCCGTTCTCAGTATCATCTAGTGATTGAGTTCAGAGGACACAAATTTGGTAGCATTTATATGACCGTCTAGAACTTACCAAGACTATTTCTTGTGGGAGGGAGTTGATTTAAAAAAAAACATTTTATTTCACAGACATTTAAACAAATATTTTTAAAAGGCACTTATTTCTTACAAAAGATGTACCCTATTGTGTCACAGTATAATAATGTTCATAACAGGAAAGTTGAATTCCATGCAATCTTGAGAAATTAAAATATCATATAATATAGTTTGTTGCATACAACATTGACATTGCTATTACAGACTTTCAAAGTTCTAAGGATTTCAGTGAATTCTGAACTATTGAATCTTTAATACTACCATAAAAAATTTTAAAGAAGATAACAGAAATGTTATTATATATGTCCTAGATGTCTCTCATAATTTTTTTCTTTTAATGGCAGCAGGTATTGGTATCCTTATAACATGCCCACTATTCCATGAGAGGGAGAAAAAAAGTTTCATTGTATTTTAAAAGATTGGGTAAGTTACTTAGTATATTCTTTGTATTGAGGAAGTGAAATATTAACCAATCTGTAAAAATTGCCAAAACCTATCAAAATGAATGACAAAAATAAGTATAAAACCGAAGGCTGAAATGTTCCTTAGTTGACATTTTCCTAAAAGGTAAGGAAATTTTGCTTTTTCATTATCCAAGACAGTTCTAGAGACTTGGGTCAAAGCTGGGCCAATACTGGCCTTTCTGCATTAAAAAAAGAGAAATCTACCACTTAATTAGTTACTTTATTTACTGAGGTATAACTGACGTACAACATTATATTAGTTTCAGGTGCACAACATAATGCAGTCTACCATTTAAAATCTTTCTGAGTCAGTAACTGGATTCTTAATTTTTTTTTTTTTTTGGCTGCATTGGGTCTTAGTTGCTGGGCATGGGCTTTTCTCTAGTTGTGGTGAGCGGGGGCCACTCCTCGTTGCAGTGCGAGGGCTTCTCATTGTGGTGCATTCTCTTGCTGTGGAGCACCAGCTCTAGGCACGTGGGCTTCAGTAGTTGCAGCACACGGGCTCAGTAGTTGTGGCTCACAGGCTCTAGAGCGCAGGCTCAGTAGTTGTGGCGCATGGGCTTAGTTGCTCCGTGGCATGTGGGATCTTCCTGGACCAGGGCTCAAACCCACGTCCCCTGCATTGGCAGGCAGATTCTCAACCACTGTGCCACCAGGGAAGTCCCAGTAACTGAATTCTTAAAGTAATTCCATTTTGAGAGACCAACTAAGCATCTTGGAAAATGAGGATCAACTAATATGACACGACTGAGAAAGAATTAGAGAAAACACACTAACTACAGAAATACTATAGGATGTAATGAACAAACATACCTCCTGGGCTGTGATCGGCATTCCTCCTCCCCACTGTCTGCCTCCTGTATAGACAGAAAAATGAGAAAAAAAAATTTAAAATCTGAGGTCTCATATCATAATACCAACAATGTAATTTTTACTAAGCTTTACATGTAGGAATATCTCATTGATGCTGTGTACTTAAACTAAATTCTCTCCATAAAAAGTGACTTCAACCAATCCAGGGAGTTGATATATATCAAAATAATTTATTCCTGGAGGAAACTTTCACAATAGTCTACACATTTTTTTTAATAACGAAGTGCTCATAATTAAAAGAATTACTTCTGAAAACCAGCTGAAGATGCTACGTTACTGTTATGTTACTTAAAATTAAAATGAGTGGGTATTCTGACTTTCACCAACAAATCTCATCAAGATGGTCTATTAATGATTCTGATCCCCAAAGAACCACCTAAACAATGAACACCATTTTGCAAAGTGCTCATGATCACGTCACCATTACCTTAATAGCTACTACTTATTGAGTATAACATGCCAGGTGCCTTGCTTAACACTTTAAGTACATTGTCCAACTTATTCCTTATAAACTCAGAAGGTTGACGGTACACTGATTCTAACACATACACATAAATTGGGATAAATTTACAATCAATGTGACTAAAAAGCATTGAATCATAGTTTAATTGCAATATTTATTTTTTTTAGTGGCACATAAAGTAACTGAGGGTGTTATGGCAATTTAGGCTCAATGAAATATGAATATTTTACAGAAACTGAAATTCACAGAAAGGAAAGAAGTTGCTCAAGGAAACTCATGTAGTAAAGCTAGAATTAAAACTGATAAAATACTGCCTCCCAACACATTGAAAAAGCATATCATTCACCCCTGCCCTAACCTAGGTTAGGAATTATTATATGTTAAGATACTATACAGATCTTCATGGAGACAAGACTAGCAACATGAAGGAAAAGTGAGAAAAGATGAGATAATTAATGATAGTGAGGTGCTAACTTTTTCTTTAAGTTTGCTCTCTGACATTTTATATTTGCACTCTGGTCACTTTTGCCCTATTTGGCAAACACAAAAATAGGAGGAGCAAAACAATCTCAAACAATACGTGTACTGTCTGCCGATAAGTCACCTACATTTTCGAGTTTATGGAACCATCCCCATTCACCTCTACATCATTCTACCTCCATTCCTGGGCAGCCACAGCCAGCTCTATAACTTTTATTCCCATTTCATTTTCATTATTGATTTCAGGTATGCCCATTATCTTGCACAAAGGGAAGAAGACAGCAAAGATCCTACCCTCGGAGGGAGGACAGGGGAGGTGTCATGGTATATTACACTCTGCCTACAGGGGAAGTTTTAGGTTCAGAAGTATGCCCTTTAGGACGTGAAAAGAATGGTGCTAAAATGAAAAGAACCGATCGTCTCTACAGTCAATAGTCAGAACCTGGAAAGTTTGCAAGAATGAAAATGAGAAGACTCATAAGCAAAGATAAGTGTTAGATTTTGGAGCCCAAGGGAACTGTAATAAATAGAAATGATTTCCTGGAATCTCATTTAACAAATTATTCTTCATTATTGTTATCAGTGGTTAATAGATCTCTACTTCTGATGTATTCTTCTCATTTTTTAATTGTATGAAAAATTATATGACAATAGATATATTTAAAATATATGTAAATTATAAGGCACAATAATAAAATGAATACCTGTGAGCAACATTCTACTTAAAAGCTAGAATAGTACCAATACCTTTGCATTTACCTGTGTGCTTATTTCCTATCTCCCATTCTTATCCTTCGCCCAAGATGTGAGTACTATCTTGAATTTTTAAAAAATATTTATTTATTTATTTATTTATTTTGTGGTACGCGGGCCTCTCACTGTTGTGACCCCTCCCGTTGTGGAGCACAGGCTCCAGACGCGCAGGCTCAGCGGCCATGGCTCACGGGCCCAGCCGCTCCGTGGCATGTGGGATCTTCCCAGACCAGGGCACGAACCCGCGTCCCCTGCATCGGCGGGCGGACTCTCTAACACTGCGCCACCAGGGAAGCCCTTATTTATTTATTTGGCTGCCCCGGGTCTTAGTTGCAGGACGTGGGATCTTCGTTGCCCTGTGTGGGATCTTATGTTGTGGCATGCAGGATCTTTAGTTGTGGCATGCGGGATCTAGTTCCCTGACCAGGGATTGAACCCGGGTCCCCTGCATTGGGAGCGCAGAGTCTTAACCACTGGACCACCAGGGAAGTCCCACTATCTTGAATTTTAAGTTTATAATTTTCTTGCTTTCATTCTACTATAAAAAATTTCATACATACAGAAAAGCTGAAACATCTTATAGTGAACATGTGTATCCAACATCTGGATTCTACCAGTAACATTTTTTATATTTGCGTTATCACTTCTCTATTCATCTTTCTGCCTCACTGATCAATCCATCTTATTCTTCTGTTGCATTTCAAAGTAGTTTACAGTGTACTTGCCCTTAAATGCACATAATTAGAATTCGGTATTACAGTTCTTTCTTTTCTTTTAAGGTAAAATGTATATACAATGAAATAAATGCAGAAATCTTAAGTGCACCATTCAATGAGTTTTGACAAATGTATGTATCTGTGTAACTCAAACTTTTACCAAGAAATGCAACATTTCTATCAGCTCAGAAATTTCTCTCATTTAATACCTGGCACAACCTAGAGTCAGCCACTGTTCTTAATTTTCTTCCACCACAATTTTTTTCCATCAAAAATTAGTATATAGCATATGACTCCATTTAAATGGTTTCCCTGTTCACATAAATAGAATCATATAGTATGTACTCTTTTGTGTGTGGCTTCTTTCACTCAGCATAATGTTTTTAAGATTCACCTATGCTGTTGTATGTAAAAGGAGTTCATTCCTTTTTATTCCTGAGGATTCCATTGTATGAATATACCACAGTTTGTTTATTCATCTCCTATTGATATATATACCCAGGATGTTTGAGTTTTTGCCTATTATGAATAAAACTTTTACATAAGCATTCTTTGCTGTTTTTTTGGTGGACATGTGCTTTTGGTTTTTTGTAGGTCATGGAACACATGCATGTGTAATTTTAGAGAAAATTACCAGGGCTTCCAAAGTGCTTATACCACTTTACATGCTTATCAACAATGTGTGAGAGTTGTAACTGAAGTCTAATTGGAAATTTTTTTCTCCTATAGTTACTGTTTTCTATGTCTTCAGAAACCTTTGCCTACCCTTTAGTCACAAAGATACTCTATAATATTTTCTTATTAAAACCTTTATGGTTTTATGTATAAGGTCTATGATCTATCCTGAATAAATATTTGTATGTGGTGTGAGATGGGGTGGAGGCTCTTTTTTTTCCCCATATCGATTTCGAGTTTTCAAGCACATTTATTGAAAAGACTTCCCTTTCTCCATTTGATAACTTGGCTCCATGTAAAAAATCAAATGACAGTGTAAGTGAGGTCTACTTCTGGGTTCTTTATTCTGTTCCATTGATCTATTTGTCATTCTTTATGCCAGTACTATATCTTTATTACTATAGCTCATAGTAAGTTTTGAAGGAAATATAAATCCTTTAACTTGATTCTTATTTTTCAGGATACCTTTATCTTCTAGTAAGACATTTTATCTTGAAATCTACTTTATCTAATATTAACATAGCTATTCCAGACTTATGCTCACTGATTGCAAGGTATATTTTTCAATCTCTTTATAACTTAAAGAATGTCTTTTGTAGACAGAATGTAGTTGGATCTTGCTTTATTTTACCCATTGTGACAATCTTTGCCTTTTAATTGTAGTGGTTAGTCCATTAACATTTAATGTAATTACTGATATAGTTAGTAACATGGTAGAACCAAATCCATTTATTTTCTGTTTGTCCCCTATACCTTTGTTTCTCCTTTTTCTGCCTTATTTTGTATTATTTGAGTATTTTTTAGAATTTCATTTTAATTTACATATTGGTTCTTTGCATTATTTTTTATTCCACTATTAAAAAAATTACATGATGTCTATATTGTTAAACAATATATTACTTAGTTTTGATTGGGGGCTTTAAAAATTGTATTACACTTATGCAGTCTTCCTAATATGTTTATTATTTTTTTTCACACATACACACTGTATTTTATTTTTACACCAATATGTTTTTTAAAAACTAAATATTATGCTAATAAGATTCATCCACTTATTACCTATAGCTACAGTTCATTCATTTTTTTGCTGGGGTAAAAGACTGCATTATAGGAATATACCAAAGTTTACCCATTCAACTCAGATAGATTGGACTGTTCCTGTTTTTGGTGACATCAACCACGCTGCTATAACTTCCTTGAAATGTCTTTTGGTCTACATGCACAAGGGTGTCAATGGGATATAGGTACACCTAAGGTACCTAGGAGTAGAAACGCAGAGTCACAGAATAACTAAAGGTACAAGTTTACCAGGTAGTGACATATTATTTCCTAAAGTAGTTGTGCCAATCTATACTCTCACCAGGAAGGAGTGAGAGTTTCAGTTGTGCTAAATCCTAGCCAACACTTAAAATCATCAGATGTTTTCTTTTTCTTTTTTGCCAATCTAGTGTTATATATATCTCACCATAGTCTTACTTTGCTGTGCCTTGACTACTACTAAGGTTGAGTACCCTTTTAGATGTTTATGGGCTATTACTAACTTAATATCCTTTCCCTCATACATAAAATGAGCTGACCAAAACCAGATAATTCAAATTATTTTCAGCTTTTTTGGTAGATTTTTCTACCTATGAGAATTGTGATGAGAAATAAAAAGCAAAAATACCCTTGATGTTTCCTTAGAGGCCACAAACAGCTAAAACCAGCTACATCTATAGAGGTAAACTAACATCTATTTTACACTACTATGGGCCAGGTACTTTATATGTTATTTTATTTAACGTGCACCACAACCCTATGCAGCTTGCTAAAGGTCACAATGCCAATAAATGCCACGTGGAGTCATGATTTGAACTCAGGTCTACATTTCTGCTATAACCAGCTGCCTCTTAACTAAGAATCTGCATTTGGTACCTATACTCCGGGACAGTGGTTAGGAAGGGAACTGCAGAAAAAAGCATAACTTTTCTCATGGCTTATAATAAAGTAATATCCTTTGTCACCTTTCTTCTATGGCTTCTACACTTTAAAATAGTGCCAAAGGAGTGGAAATTCCTTTGGCCCACAAAAAAAGCAAGTCAGAGAAGTGTTTCTAACACAAGATACCCAAATGACTTTTTTCTTTCTTTCTTAGATTAATATTACAATAGTCAGGCCAATGAATGATTTGCTTCCCTTTCATCTTACTTGGAAAAAGAGATTTAGAAAACAAAAACAAAAGCAACTCAGTATGTCAAGGCATTATATGCCTAAGGTAAAGTGGATTTTTTTTAAATGAAGAGTGTTGATTATTTCAATGGAATTCACTGCCAAAAAGGCAAAGATACAACATTGCTTATTCAGCAAGATTAATTACCAGATAATACAGTTATCTTGAATAGTGGCATTTAGATGGTAGGTAAAGGGAGAATGCTTACCATTCTATTGTAACAAGTGCATACACCAGACCATATATAACCACCTACCTTGTCAAGTAACTTCACATATTGTTAGTGAAAAAAAAAAAAAAGAAAAAAGAAATGCCAGTAGTCAACATGCTCAGAACATTAGAAATCACAAGGAGAAAAGTGTAGAGATAAACATTAGTTTCTTCTTAGTAAATTGAGTAATTTCTGATGTATAAGGAGAACTAATTAATTAAATGATTAAGTATGTTTGTTGACTTTTTTTTAATATTCCAGAGTCCTATTGTTAAGTAGTTTTTATTTAAAGAATATAATTTCTTCTTGATGTTCTTAAGAAAAATTTGACCTATAAACAATATGGTGTGAGATTCTGAATGTGCATTTAATTTTAGGGTATTCAGAAAACACTGACTCAAAAAGACACACGCACCCCAATGTTCATAGCAGCATTATTTACAATAGCCAAGATATGGAAGCAACCGAAGTGTCCATCAACAGATAAATGGATAAAGAAGATGTGGCATGTATATATATATATATATATATATATATATAAATATATATATATATAATAGAATATTACTCAGCCATAAAAAAGAATGAAATTCTGCCATTTGCAACAACATGGACGAACCTAGAGGGTATTATGCTCAGTGAAATAAGTTAGAGAAAGACAAATATTCTATGTTATCACTTATATGTGGAATCTAAAAAATAAAATAAACAAATGTTTGTAACAAAACAGAAACACACTCATAGATATAGAGAACAAACTGGTGGTTACCAGTGGAGGTGGGGGAAGGGGGTGGGTAAGATAGGTGTATGGGATTGAGAGATACAAACTACTATGTATAATAAGTAAAAAGGATATATTATACAGCACAGGGAAATATAGCCATTATTTTGTAATAACTTTAAGTGAAGTATAATCTATAAAAATATTGAATCACTAATGTGGTACACCTGAAACTAATATAATATTGTAAATCAACTATACTTCAATTAAAAAATAAAATATATAATTTTAGGGTACTCGGGAACCATTAAGTATGAATTGAAAAATTAATGTATTCTTATTAATCTACTTAATACCTGAGCATAAAAGTAGGTAACTAAGTAAAAGATGTTTGGAAAAAACGTAAGCACCCAAGTCATATTTGCTGAGAAGTAGGCTGGAAGTGCTGCCAGCCTTGAAAAACACCAGGCTAGGTAGGTGTTAAGCAATAATTTCCCAAGCTTTATTGTTGCAAGATTCTTTACACTCTCCATACACTCCAATCCAAGTGGACTCATTCATCAGTTTTCAAAAGCAACTATTAACTTCCTTTGTCTGTGCTGTTTCATCACCCTGGAAGGCCCCTCTCCCCTCTCCTATATCCTTCCCTAGCATTCAAAGCTGGTTTCAAAAGCCAGTAGTTCATGGTATTTCTTCTATCACTTTACTGATAGGCTGTCTGCCTCCCTCCAAACCTGACCGTCACTGTGCATGTTTCCTGTGGCACTATCAAGATCTGTTTCTGGGTTACCACTGGGTTCTTGTTTTATGTTCCATTATCAGACCGTAATCTGCCTTATTTTTCCTTTGCATCTCACTCTGCGTTTAGCACAATGCCCTAGGTGCAGATGGAACTCGACAAAGAGGTGAATGAATGCGTGATTAGAGCGGTGAACTAAAACCATGTGAACACTTGGAGCTAATTGGCTGTGCATTCTCAGCTAGTGAGGACTATGCCAGTTATGTTTTCTCCTTAGCCGGTTAAAAGAATAGTTTTTGTTGCTCAGGAGTTAGCCTGTGACGAAGATCTGGAAGTAATACCTTAGCTTTTCCCTTTGGTTAAACAGACAGAATCATTCACTTGCTCTCATTTATGTATTCATTCACTCATTCAACACTAATTGACTACCTATTATGTGTTAGGTACTAGGCACCAGGAATTAAAATTAAGCAAAACTGCCCTTATCCTTGGATAGCTCACATTGTATTAGGGGAGACAGTACCATAAGCCAAAAAATTATAATGATATGTCATTTGGCTTACAGCAGTGGATATTCAAAATGCTACAGAAACAACAGAGGAGGAAATGACTAACTGTGGGGCTTGGATATGCTTCATAGAAGTTAATTTTCAGGCTGGGCTTGAATTAGTGGGTTTGTGTTGGATGGAAAATAGAAGGAAAGAGTATTTCAGGCAGAAACGTTGGCAAAAGGAACAGAAAGAGGAGTAAGAGTCTGGACATTTAGGGAATGGTGAGCAGCTGTGAATTGCTGGAGCAAAGGTATGGGTATTGGGGGTTAAGGCTATCAAGTAATATTGATGTTACGAGTCCATAAAGGTAGGAATATTAAGATAACAGTCCTATGATCACAAAAAGTGGTTGTGGATTATCCATTAACTGGACTTCAGATTATCCATCAGTCACTTCTGCCCCTGGCAGAAAATTAATACTGGGAGGTGTCTGTCAGACAGGATAAAGTAATCTGGTAGTCTTCCTAAGAATGGACGTGAGCTTCGAAATCAGAAAAGTCCTGCTTCTGGCTTTTGGAAGAAGCAAACGTGAAGAACACAGGCTTGAGGAGGAAGTAAAGGCACCATTTTGCCACTTGGTTACTGGTAAGAGAAGGCTTAGATTCTCTCCTAGAAACAAGAGACAAAGAAGATGGGAATGGAACCAGCAGTTTGGGTTATCCATTGCTTAATAACAACCTACTAATTTATTATATTTCATGATTTCATGGGTCAGAAATTCAAGCAGTACTTAGCTAGGCAATTCTTCTGCTCCACATGGCATTGCTAAAGGTCAGTCAGTGCTACTCAGGTGGTATTTAGCTAGAAGATGGGCCAGTAGTCAGGGTCCAGGCAGCTTTACTCACATGTCTGACATCTCAGCCTGGAAAACTGGAAAGCGGGGCTCAAGTGGAAAGTCAACTAGAACATCTATGGATTGGGCCTTCTCAAAGTCCATTGTTGCCTCAGGGTTGGTCTTATCGCATGGAGGCTTAGAACTCCAAAAGGCTAGGCTCAGAGCTGGCACAGTGTCACTTCTGCCATGCTCTGTTGGTATATTAAAGAAGTCTAGCCCAGGTTCAAGGGGAGGGGAATTAGACACTATCTCTCAGTGGGAGAAATAGCAAAGAATCTGCAGCCATCTTTAATCAACTCTACCAATTCTGGTGACCAGCTAGTAAGTATGTAGGCAAGATGAACAGGACAGGAAAAAGGCCGTTAAAGATAGTTAATGAAGTAGAACTTCTAAAGACTAGGGCCATAGAGATATCCAGGAGAGTAAAGAATAAAGAAGATGATTCTTATGTCAGTACAAGGTGCACTGAAGGCCATAGGGATACTTTTATAGGCTGGTGTCTATAACGAAGTGTCCTCCCATTTGGCAGGCTGAAGATCAGAAAGGACCTGCAAGTGTGGTCACACACACACTCTACTGTCCAGGACCAGAATGAATAACCTGGGCACTCACATCTGAGAAGCTGGTCTGTAAGAAGGTCAGACACCATCAAATCAGCAGTCCCAATATAATTTGACTTTGTTTTAAAGTCTAGCTTAAATTGAGGTGTATAGTACTTGCTGGTATTAGGAACCAAAACAGAGAGTCAATCTAGTCATATTTTAGAGAGACGTAACATGCATTAAAGTAAAATATGGAAGCCAGAATACAGTGCAATACTTATTACCGACATCAAAGCCACACCATGCTCTCACGACAGGGTTTAAGAAGCCCTAAATAAACTTTCTTGCCCATGATTTCAAGCAGTAGAAAACTTCTGTGAGACACCTACTACTTCTCAAGTGTTTCCTTTGAATTCCTTTCAAATACAAATATGTATGAAACACAGTTGGAATGGTTAATGAGGTACTTCCTCAGTGATGAGAAAACCAGCTTGATTAGAATGTGACTTCAATAACTCTGTTTCTGAAGAACACCAAGTCTTTGGTCAACAGCTAGTTTAAGACATATCACAGTCCAGTCACTGCCCACTAGAAAACCCAAGCTCTGGGTGTAGAGCTGTTATTGGATGCCTTTTGTTTACAATCCTTATTCCACTTAAACATTTTATTTAATATATGTGACTTAACCCACCCACTTGCCATAATTAGAAAGTTGCTAGACTGTCTTTTCTACCACAGAGATCCAACTCCTTGAGGCTACTTGATTTTAAAAAGCAACTAGTCTGAATCTGTCACATCTGACAAGCATGCAATATGGAAACTTCATAGGTCACTGGTTCTTAACTCTGGCTCCATTCAAAACCTTTTTAATAACAAAAATCTCCAGGCCTCATGCCTACAGGCTTTTATTCTTTAGCTCTGAGGTGAAGCCAGTGGTGTGCTAGAGCCAATTGCTAGATTTTTAGGGATCTTATGAGACTCACATTGGTAGCTTGAAATTAGCCATGCTAGGAGTATTTACCAGGGAAGTCAGCAAATGCTACAAAGCAGCCCTTACCCAGAAAACAGGTTTTTGAACATTTACCAGCACACCATGAGGTGTGGGGCCCAAGGATCTGCACATTTTAAAAGCTCCTGATAACTGACAAGCAGTTAAGATTGAAAACATTTGTCTTTAAGGTCTGGAAAAACATCAAAAAGCTCAGAGTACACAGAGCTACTACTCCTCCAGATAACTGTGCTAGGTGCCAGGGAGATCAGTGACGATGGGCACTCAGCTCTCCAGAAAGATCTTACGTCTCTCTTCCTAGACAGTAAGCTCTATAAGAGCAGGACTATGTTTGCATAGTGGCAGTCATACAGAAGATGCTCCGTAGGTATTAGATTAATTAATAAGTATTGCCCAAGGTATGTTAACCAGTAAGTGGCAAAATTGGGAATACACCTTAGGTTAACTCAGCATATCATGTGCCTCATCTCCATTCAATTATTGGTCATATCCTTGGTTTGTCAATCCAAAATGAGTGCTTAAACATGGAGTAGAGAGCAAGCAGCATCCGTCATAAGATAATAAGACTCTGCCTGTGTGCCACTCCATAATTTAAAGTCTTTTCATGACTATTCTCTCATTTGAGCCAACCTAGGATAAATGCAGCACAGGTATGATTAATACTTATTTTTCAGCTGAAGAAACTGCCTCATGAAAGTGAGATAATTTGCTCAAAGTAACCTAAGAGTAAGGAGCAGTCAGGATTCTGTCTGGGAAGGGCGAATATACCTTCTACTGGAACAAACTGCTCCTCTTGCTTAAAGGAATACTCCAGGTACACCAATAGGGGCCTAAGACCTTGTCTTTATCTCCCTGTCCAGATTCTGTTTCCTTCTATTAAAGTGAAATTCCACATCCCACTCTCTGAAGACCTCACACTTGGTCCATTTCCTTCATTTCCTGAGGCCTCAATATGGACATATGGTCTTATGTTCAGCCAGGACATGGTGGTACAACTGTACTAACTGTTTACACACTGAAATACCGAATGGTAAAGAGTGGTTGCCTAGAGCCCCTCTGAATGTTTCACGATCCAGCAACAATCAGGTTAATGCCTGGTAGAGTAGAGGACCTCCAGGTCTTACTCCTGCCTATTCTGATTGGTTGATAGCTGTGCCATATTGCTAAATATTCTGAATATCACCTCTACCCATGGCAACATCTTTACTGTTCTCTAACCTTTGGTTTAAAATTCTTGACTCTGACCTTAGCTTCACCTTGGAGATAGTGCCTCTATAATCTGTTCTCTTGTTTGTGTGTCCTGCTAGCTACACCCCACTTGCTTAGCTTGGCTTCTGGTTTTATTACTGGTCCTCTGCTATACATGATTAGCATTCCTCCACAAGGAATTTAAACTATAAAAAGCATTGATAACACCTGGGGGAGGCTAAGTAAAATCCACGTATGAAGAGTCTTTTAATATTAAATCTTTGAATTGTTTATGGATATAAAGAATTAGACTGTGATCAACCAAAGTTTAAGTTGAAACATTATTCAGAAATAAGGTCAAAGAACACATGCAGAAGGGTAATGAAGCAACACTGATTACTTACCAAATATTACTAAACTAACAGCATGATTATTTTCAAATTTCCAGTCATTTTCAAACTAAGGAGTTGATAAATACTGTCACTGGTTCTGACCAAAAAGAAAATAGAATATTTAAAACAGATATACTGCTGTCAGTTTTGATTAGGGGGAAATGCATTGCTATTTTGTTAATATTTATATTTAAATCTAGACAATTAGCTTTCCAGCCATAAACAGGGGAAAAGATAGAGGCAGGATGCTCAATATCTTTGAATGGCAAATAAATAATCAACATATTCATTTAGAGCTGCCAGAGTCCACCAGAGACACAAAGAAATACAAGATAGTACTATGCTCAAGGAGCTTATCTGCCTGAAGAGATAAGGCTGTTATATTTGAAAAGTTGATCCAACAAATACAGTGTAAATTTATGGCACAGGAAGTATATTGCATAGGAGTTCAGAAGTGAGAACACTGTGGGTACAGTGTTCACAGGAACAAGAGAGCTTTGAATCCAGTCTTGAAGGAAGAGGAAGATCTGAAGAGGCACAGAGGCTGACAGAGCATTTGAGACATGAACAAAAAGGAAAGGACAGTGGGAATATGTCTGACACACTGGGGTGGTGGTGAACTGACCAGCTGAGTTGAAACCCAGGGCTTGCCTTGAGGTAAGCTGCAAAGATAAGGTGCAGAAGGCAGGGGTCTAGACCTGATCCTAGGGGGAAGCCAGGGAGGGGATTTATCAGCATCTTAGAAAGTAGAATAAAATTATAAATATGTTGCTTTTGTGGTAATAAAAAATTCTTTAAGGAAACAGAGGCTAAAATTGGAAAGCCAATTGAGAAAACTTAGGTATTTTTCCTAAAGCCGGGAGACACTGGTTAATTTAACCACATATCTCCACTAGAGGGCAGACAATTCAAAGGTTACACTGTGATGGAACTGGAGAAACAGTGCATCCACAGAAAACTAACACTAAGACTAAACACCATACATTGTTGCTTAAAGACCATTTTCAGTGCCTTCAACCCTGGAAAGAGCCTTTAGCTAGCAGATAAATCTTTCACAGGTTAGCTTTATGTGGTATAAAATGTGTCTTAATTGCAAAATGGACTGGTGGAAAAGTTATACTTTGGGAATCTGGCTTGGCTGACAGACACATGTGCTTATACATGACAAGCATACCTTGGAATGCCAACAGTAGCACTCATCACTGGCTAATTTACCTCAATCTTCCCCACCCATCTCAGGCACATCCTAACCACCACTCAAGACACAGCCTAACAATGTGTATACCACCTGGACCATGATTTCAATCTGGGTTCTCCTTTTGGTCAACTGGGGAGATGCTTGGTCCTAAGGGCTCAAAACCCTTTAAAGTCAGAGTAAGGTGAGGCCACCAGACAGAGGTCCTTCTATGTGCATTTGTCTTAGTAGGCTGAGGAGCTGTTATATAGGGGTGTCGGCGGGAGTCCCTCAGGTCTCACTAATTGCGACACAGCATCAATATTAACAACTAAATAAAAGGACTGAGAATTCCATCACACATTTAGATGCTAAAATAGATCTGCAAAGTACTATAAACACTTTTTCTGTTTTTTTCTCTTACAAAATGTCTCTCGTTAAAGGTGCAAGGGCAATTTTCGATTTAGTAGGTTGACTTTCTGCCATTAGCTGGAAGTAGTTTTGACCAATGCTGACCAGTGCTCATATCACAAGAATTTTCTTTTCCCCTGGAAAATGACAACATTTAATTTCAGATATCAGGTACTTCAACTGCAGGTGAATTTTGCTATTCTAAAATTATTACAGTATTTCCAACAAGCTAGGCCACCTTATCTCTTAGACTTTGCCATATTCTTCTCTCTGCCTGGTACACTTCATGCCCGTCTTTGCTTGCCTACTTCTTCTCATCCTTCAGATTGTAGCTTAGGTGTCCCCTTCTCCAGAGGCTTTCCCTGATGCCTCTAGACTGAGGCATATTTCAAGAGTATCAATTTTTTTTTTTTTGTGGTACGCGGGCCTCTCACTGTTGTGGCCTCTCCCGCTGTGGAGCACAGGCTCCGGACACGCAGGCTCAGCAGCCATGGCTCACGGGCCCAGCCGCTCCGCGGCATGTGTGATCTTCCCGGACTAGGGCACAAACCCATGTCCCCTGCATCGGCAGGCGGACTCTCAACCACTGCGCCACCAGGGAAGCCTCCGAGAGTATCAATTTTACTTGATGCGAAGTAATATTTTTATAGTAACAGAGATACAGATACATAAAAATGTGCATGAAATTTAAAGTAAGTCATAAGAACTCAAATACATTTCAGCCTTGTAATAAGCTCCTTTAAACTTTATATATCCACACCGCCAGGGGTTCCACATTCACACTGTTCTGCTGTTAGAGCAATTTCTTGTGGAAAGGTTTGAGGAGCACTGCAGAGGACTGCTGTATGTAACTCTGAAGTTAAGCTTGTGCCTAATATTGAAAAATTAAGATAGAAGTTAAATTTGGGGGGGGTATGGTAGTTAATAAATACAAAGAGAAGATCAGGTGCTTATGACTCCTTGGTCTAATTCCTAAGACTACAGGCATGTCATTAACTTTATTTGGCTTCCATAAACAAAAGACAAAAAAACAAAAGTTCAGAAAAAGCTGATTCAGCACTTAAACAAACCAACAAACAAATCCAAAGCCTCCAAACTTACTTGAAGTGAAACATAGGTATTGAAAAGAAGGAAAAAATATGAAGTTATAAATCAGAGTACGATCTAATTCCTAATATAGGTTAGGCCTAGCTAGTGATCCTTGCTAACACACTGAACATCATAAAGAAACCAATTATTAGGTCTTCCACAGTTAAAACACTCCTTGCTTTTCTTTGTTAATGGAAATAAATGACAGAGAAAAAAGTAATTGGCAACTTAATGCAGGAAGATTTTAATTACACTCACAGTCACCATTAACCTTGACAACCCACCAACTAACATGTAACAAGACAGCACCTCCCCCACTAATATTAGTCTAACTAAAACTTCATGAATACCTTCATGAGAAAGGTAAAATCTTATGAGAAGCATGCAATCATCTGAACTTCCCTCCCACGGTTGAAAATCAGCATCATATTTTGTCTATATATAGACTAACCCACCTCAGAAGCTTCTCAGTTACTCCCTCTTTTAAGTATTATTTTTCTTTAACTACGTCCACATGTCTCGTTTTCTCCTGTAACCTCACTTTTACTTCCCTAAGGCTCCTTCCTATCTACTATTCTGTTCCATTTTGCACAAACCTCAAGTTCTCTCGTTGGTCTTCTTTTTACTTTTATATCTTGAGATAACTTAAGAAAATATTTATGCTCTAAACTTTGGGAAAATACTGATGCATTTCCTCCTGCCACCCTCTCACCAATTAACAGTCTAAGACAGAAGAAACTGTTATAACCAACTTCTCAATGCAATACTTTTCTTCTGCCATCCTCAGGGAGATCAGAATACAACTCACCAGTGATGCTTAAGGTCATTAGAATCTGACAAGTAACTACAGGAAGCCTATAATGATATAGTCAGATTATTTTGCTAATTATCCTATGTTATCTATTAGTAATGTACTCTTTGATCTAGATTTTCCCCCCAAAACTGAACAGAACTAGGGAAGGGAGAAAAAAAGGTAAACATAAAAGGCAAGATGAGTATACAGTAACTGACAGGAAGCCCCCTCCCCTATTTATAGATTCTAACATAAATAAGCTTAACTATGAAAGCATCTATCCTCATTTTCATTGGTTAAATATTTCTTCTTGAGAAACTAGTACAGACCCGATAGGAAGTTCGCTAAATGTGTAAATTCAAAGAACCAATAATTGCATAAAAATGCAATTCCTGTAAGCAACGGTTAAGTATAAAAAGGCATTCCACAGATAATATCCTGGTCAGTAAATACCTCTGAGCAACTACCAGGAAATACTTATTACTTGCCTAATTTCCTAGAACCATAACTTTCCTGATAAACAATGTCTTGAACACCCCATGAAAAGAATAACCAAGGCTACTAAGTGTTGGTAAAATGAAACATTACACACTGCTATTTCATATAACTTGAACAGAGTCAACTGAAACTACAGAATAAAATAGTAGCTATAAAGTGTACTGTAGATTAAAAAAAAAAACCTCTCAACCTAATAAAGTGAATTGAGATGGCAAACAAAATGCTTTCATGTCATGTTTTCACTTCGATAAAGGAAGCAATCAAACCATCACATAAGCATAACTAAAACTGCAACTACCAATAGCTGGGAGATAAAATAGTACCACCGGTATTTACCACACATACACACTGATAGCATGCCCCAGGTCCCAGAAATTATGCTGTCTGCAGTAAAAATCCTAACTCCCTTCTAGAAGTTATTCCTCAAAGCTTCCTTTCGTTCCTCATCACTGGTTTACTGAATAAAACAAATTTAAATAAAACATTTCTACTGATTGTCTGATATAAGGCTGCCCTGGAGACTACCTCAACCAGAGGCCATTAATGTAGACTTTAGATTTCAAATTATAAGGAAGCCTATTGGAAAACTAGTAAATAAACAAATAAATAAATTAAAATTAAAAAAGGTTTTAATTCTTATGAAATTCAGTTTAGATTAAACTCAGCCCCTTGCCACCTCTCTCTTCCCAGGGGTCCTTGGATCGTGCAGCAATTTTTGCCTTTGTTACTTAGGGGAACCATCAACCACGAGAACTCTGGCACTTTCGCTTTTCTTCTGTACCACCTACAAGCATCTGAAAGAGTCCATTCAGAATTCCAAACCATTTCAAATTATTCTTAGCACCATGTCCCACGGAAATGCCTCAGTCAAAAACATATTACGCTTTGACTCTCTTTCATCAAAGACTTGGTTCCTGCTTCTTAGGAGGAAAAATCATGAAAAATCCTAAAGTCTCTGATCTTCCTCAACTGGGTATGAGCTCTCCTTTCCTAAAAGTCCTGTTCTTTCTTCTCGTATTTCTCTTCTTCCTTGAATTATAATTACATGTAATCACATCTTATCCTGATTAAGAGTAAAGCACCTAATAGATACTCTATAAATATTTATTGGATGAGTGAGTCATTGGAACAAATAAATTATAAAAAAAATGTTTCTAGGTAAGGAAAGGAAAAATGAGTAAACTGGACTTCAAAATAATGAAAAACCATGGAGGGGGAAAATTGTGATCCACTATATAGAAAAAAAGAATTGGAAAAACAAAAACTAACCAGTCAACCAAGCCAATAATAACCAAAAGGATATCTAAATGTGTTATACCTAATAAGCCTTGGAATTCATGATCATAAGAGACTGGAAACAAGAGCTAAATAATAACCTGGGTCAAATTTGTAGCTAAGGGCAAAGGCCACACTTAATATAATCACAGAACCAGAATCACCGAGGCCCTCTTAAAAAACGCTGCTACCTCCCTGTATACTAGCCTAATCGTTCAGCATCTCCAGTGATATGTGACCTACCAGCTCAGTCACCTGAGACTGGCAACTAGTTAACATGAAGTGCTGCACTTCCTCAATCTCATTAAATTCAGCAAATTTTAAGTCGTGTATATTTCTAGATATGAAAAGCTTTTGTTAAAATAATGTCATATAATCATTGAAGAAAAACTTCATATGAGCCAGGTACTCTTACTTTCCTCTCTACTGATCCTGGTTTCTTCCAATCCTCATTCCCATAAAAGCACATTTTAATGTACAATGCATAGCTCTTGGTTTTGTGAAAATCAACCTGGCTCTAATTCTGCCTGACGATTACAGTGGGATCTAGGTTGGCCATACTTACCACTAATAAAATGGGCTAATCTTGACTAGCTAATCACATTTGCAAAGTGATTGCAATCATATTGTGCTGTTATGTTGGTATTAATGGTGAGCTGAAATTTCTGCTTACAGAATTAAAAGAGTTTGGGACATGAGTAAGCTTGATCTCTTTCTCTCAAAGGACTATTTTTATCAGGCTTCCTCTGAAACTTTTAAAAAGTGCCATAGAATCATTGTGAAAAAATTAAATACTTTAGTTCTACTCCACTGAAAACTAAAATGAAAAATATTTTCTATACAGATGAAATGCAGATTATAATTAATAAAATTTATGCATTATAAAAAATAAGCTGACTTGTTGGGAAGGTGAAGTTGCTTTCATCAAACATACAGGTCTTTAAGACATTTCGTGGGATATATTAAAATAAACAACAGTTTCATATTTTAAAAAGGGGCATTAGGAATGTTAACTTCATGACATTTTCATTAAAAAATGAAAAGAGGTGCATTTTGAATACATATGATTACAAAATCACAGTAGAGTTTCCAGAGCAGTCTAAGTAGGTACTTTCCTCACTCTACTAAGAATCTGACACCTTGCATTGGGCCAATGACTATATATGCCTTCCTCACATTCCTCAGGCTCTACCACCCCCATACTGGGCCGCCCCTCTGGCTTCCCACAGTGACTGCCTGCTTACCATACACACAGGCTCAAACAACCAGCTCCAGAGCACCTCCCTCATGTTGATGCCCCCTCACCTCGCTTGGGCTCCAATATCCCACCCACACTGGGCCTCAGTGCCCACCTGAAGATACCTACCATGCTTAGTCCTATCTAATGGGTTTTGGATTGAATTGTTAGAGAAGGAGAAGAAGGGTGTTTTATCTTTCAGTGCTTCGGTTATAAATACAAATAAAGACAACCACATTTATCTAACACATATTTATTCAACTTCAACTATATACGCACGAGGCACTATAATAGGTCCAGTGGGACTATGTAGCCCTCCAAGAGCTTCTCTTCTCTCTGAGGAGCCCACAATATCTCTACTTATTACTCGGGATGTTTTCCAATCTCAAGTAATAAAAAAAAAAAAATCCATCAAAAAGTGGCTTAAGGGACTTCCCTGGTGGCACAGTGGTTAAGAATTCTTCTGCCAATGGAGGGGACATGGGTTCGAGCTCTGGTCCGGGAAGATCCCACATGCCGTGAAGCAACAAAGCCCGTGCGCCACAACTACTGAGCCCGTGTGCCACAACTACTGAAGCCTGCACACCTAGAGCCCGTGCTCTGCAACAAGAGAAGCCACCGCAATGAGAAGCCCGTGCACCACAACGAAGAGTAGCCCCCGCTCTCCGCAGCTAGAGAAAGCCCTCACGCAGCAACAAAGACCCAACGCAGCCAAAAAAAAAGAAAAAAAAAAAAGGCTTAAACAATACAGAAAAGTATCATCTTGATTAATTCAGTAGTTGAACTTTATCAAGAATGAAATTTTCCTTATCTTTCTGCTCTGCCATCCTGATTGTTTCAGCACTGCTCTTAGGCTAATATGGTCCCAAGATTACTGCCACATTCAAGGTCCATCACATATATACCCAACATCAGTCAGCTGAAGAAAACAGCTCTTCCCCTGTGTCTCTTAAGTACAAGGAAAACTGTCCCAGTAGTTTCCTCCTCAACCTCCCCCCACATCTTCTCTCATCCGAACTGGATACATGCTCATTCTTAAGCCAACCTCCAGCAGGGGGATGGTACCCTCTGATTGGCTGTTAACACGAAACAACAAATAACCTTTATTCTCCTATTTAAGCCAGTTTCTGTTACTCTCAACCAAGATTCCTGACAAATATATTATGAACCACATTTTCCCATGTGCACCAAGGAGAGGTAAGAGAAGAAAAAAATTTTATTTCCATTTTATTTATTTATTTGTTTCCAATTTTTTATTTCCACCTTACAGGTAGAAAAATTAAAGCACCGACAGGTTAAAATGACAGATCACTATTGTGCTTTGCCCATGAGAATATGTTGCCCCTTATGTAAGCTGGAAAGTCTAGCACAGATATTGAAGATACAATAATTTACACACACAAATTATATATATATATATATATATATATATATATATATATATTTTTTTTTTTTTTTTTTTTTTTTTTTTTTTTTTTTTTTGCGGTACGCGGGCCTCTCACTGTTGTGGCTTCTCCCGTTGTGGAGCACAGGCTCCGGACGCGCAGGCTCAGCAGCCATGGCTCACGGGCCCAGCCGCTCTGCGGCATGTGGGATCTTCCTGGACCAGGGCACGAACCCGTGTCCCCTGCATCGGCAGGCGGACTCTCAAGCACTGCGCCACCAGGGAAGCCCCACAAATATATTTTTAAAGCAAAATGTTCCCTAAAATTTCAGTGAAAAAAATTTTATATATCTGCCTTTGAAGTCCAGGACAGTGGAGGGAGGAGAAGACAGGATGTTTTGAACAAATGCCATCACCTCAAAGAGACACGGTTAATGAGGGTGTTCAGGTCCACAGAGCTCATTGCTGCCTGTATCACACACTCACTTTGCAGAGTGCAGGCACCTTCCTTATGGTTATCTGCCAAAGGCTCTGTTAATTTCAACACTTCCATACTGATACTACATGGCTGCAAATCAGGCTTTTGTTCAATCTGTCCTTAAACCATTTACTCCTACCTGTCTGGTTTCTTTATTTTCAGATAGCAAGGCCTGGTTACGGCGATGCTATCCTTGTGCTGGTCACATAAGAGAAATTCTCATGGGTAAGGCTACAGTGTTTACATAGTGTCTGAGTTTTAAACACCCGTCATTATAGACTTTGTCCTGCCACATAATATGAAACAAGGCAACTATAATTTGGTCAGAGGTCACAGCCCTTAAAGCAGATTTAGTTCCTGTATGGTAAACCAGAAACACTGCTGTTTGCTTCTAGCCTTGCAGCTTAATACTTAACTGCAGTAACTATGCATACTAAATATTTTAATAATCTCATTCTGCAGACATTAGTATTTCTAGATGTCATATTAAAAGATTTTTTCACTTGAATTATTTAGAAAATTTTAATATATAAAAATATATTCCAAACAAGTATCATTTAGATGGGCTACAATAACCTACAGCATTAAAATCTCAGTGGCTTAAAATAATAAGTTTCTCATTTATGCTATATGTCTGTCTTAGGTTGCTGGAGATTCTGCTCCATGTTACCCTCTCTCATCTGGAACATGACTAGTCACTATGGCAGGGAGAACTGAATATAATGAGTCATGCATCAGCCCTTCAGACTTAAAGGCATCCATCCATCTGGAAGAGACAAAAGTCACATATTTCATTTGCCAAAGCAGTCACATGATCATGCCCAACTCCAAAGGAATTATAATCCTACCATTATCTGGAATAAGGAGGGCCAGAAATATTGGCAAACACAAATGACTACTACAATAATAGATAAGGATATCGTATTATACAAGAAGCAATGTGAGTTAAGAAAAACAAAAAAGGTAGTGGTCCATGTAACTGGTAAATCCAAGAGGGATTAAAAAAATGCAATGATGTTATTAGGTCTCTGCTTTCTCCTCTCTCTTTGGACTCTGCTTGCTTCCCATTCTTAAGCAGACTATCTCAATGTGGTAGTTAGATGACCACCAACCACACCAAGCATATATCATCCTCTTAACCAGACAGTCCAGAAAAAAGAACTTAAACTTTTTACTCCCAGCGTCCATCTCTCTCTCAACATGACCCTGACTGGTCCAGCTTGGGTCATGTGCTACCCTGGATCAATCATGGTATCCAAGGAAAAGGGATACTTTGACCAGCCTGACATGGGTCTATGGGCATATGACCAATCCCAGTGGTAGAAAAGCAGGGCCAAGTGATTGTCAGCCCCACCAGAATCACATGGAATAGAGCAGATAAGCTCCCAAAATGAAAGCAGACCATACCAAAAATGTAGCAGCTATCTACCCAGAGAACTCTGTTATTTCATTTCCTACCTCATTCCCCTCAACTCTGATGACATGTGTGAGATTAAATTCTACAAACATAAACTCATGTGGTCTTGGCTCACATAGTACAAATTGTTGGTGATGTTAAGCCAGATCAGCTGTAAAACACATTAGGGAACATATATAGGTAAATCCTGGGACAAAATTCCTTTATTTTGCATAAAGTTCCTCCGAGTACAAACCCAAGCAATTAACAAGGAAATTCATCTTACAGAACCAATGCAAGGGATGACTATTGAGAAACCCAAATGAATGATAACATGACAACACGATTACTAGGCTTACAAGTAAGAGGGTCAAAGAGTGACTTCCCAAGGTCAGAGACAACACGTAGTCATGCTAGATTTGAACCTAGCACTTCCCTTGGCGGAGGCAGAAGGTGAAATGGTAACAGGCATCAAACTACAAGCTTTACAGGGCAGTGCTTTCTGGTTTTGTTCACAGATGTACCTTAAGCAACTAGCATAGTGTATACTACATGCTAAGTGGTTGATGAAGAGGAGCAAGGATAAAGTTCCTTTTCCTATTTTAAATAATAGTCAACACATAAAATAAACTTGGCTTTCCTACACTGTCAGTCTTCTAAAATTTCAGTAAACAAATCTCTACAGGAATAAAATGTTCAGTTCCCAGGAAGTTCCAGGTAACACACACTGTGACTTGGTACACTCCTCAATATAGCTTATTGAAGCTGGGCAGGAAAAACAATGAAAGAAAAAGAAAAGCAGAATGAATGAGTACATTAAAAAACCAACATAGCTATAGCGTCTATACGTGAACATTTTTTTAGATCAACATAAGCCCACTTTAGGGCTTATTACACCACTTTAGGTTTTAGCAGTAATGCTACATAACACATTAGTTAATCATTTAAAAGAATGTAGTTACATATGGTAGAACCTCTGTTTATCTTCCGGCAACAGCTAAGGAAAGCCCTATTTTTGGCCAAGTCCTTCCTTACCCAACACTCTCTCCGCTGCCAGAACAATTTAGCTGATACTTTTGGGTCTTCCATTAGAGCACTGAGTGACAGAAAAGGCAGCTCTGCAGGTGGAGACATCATGTTAGACAAGAGAAAGAACAAAACACAAAGCTCACTTTTATTTTAAAAATGGAATTATCCATCATCTGTGAACCATCTCACCACAGGAAATCTCTGACAAATTCAGTAAGTAAACTTGATTGCAGGGAACTCTCATTGACTACATAAGAAACTTTTAATTTTTCCCTTGGTAGCAAAATTCCCTTTAAAATTCTGCCCTCTTATATTCTCAAGACAGAAGACAAATTTAAACACAAAAGACTGTCCAGGCAGTCTGAATCCACTGCAAACTTTTAGAATAGATTCCCACCTACCCAAACTCCCCAGGACTCTTACATAAAAATAGCATGCTTTAGCCCCTCTCCCTAGTTCCACAAAACAAATCAAAGGCAGAAATGTATAATTTTAGAGGACAGGCTATGCGCTAACAATAACAAAAGTCAGGCAGTGAGAATTTCTATAAGCATGTGATGTGGCAAACTTTAAAGCAGAAGAAAAAACACATTTTCTGCGTACTAATTTCTTAGAAAACATTAAATTGGAAGATTCCAGTTTCCAGGCCTAGAATTACATCTCACTGAATGAAGAAATCAGTGGCATTTAAACCTTTTGTGAAGCTGGAACAATCTATTTTGGAAAAGTAGTTTTAGAGTAGACATTATTAACATTTCAAATACTGTCAACAATTAACCTTGATCAACCTGAGGCTTTGCTCAGCAGCATAATTACAGACATTAGTTACCTAGTATTGCAGGAAACAAAGAGATACAGCCGTTTCCAAGCAACGACTCCATTCTATTGATTTCCTGCAAGTGTTGGAAACCTCTCAAAAGCCAGCTTCAAAGCAAAACCATAGCTAGGGGTAAAGCAAGCTACCATTCCTCAGCTTTCATTTCCATCTCCAAGTGACATTTGTGAAATTAAACCTTATACATGATGTTTCTCTACCAGCTGACTAGGCTAGATTCCTACAGTCCAGTGGTGGTGGCTAGACAAGCCCACATGTGACCTCTGGATGGAAAGCTACTCCATGGACCACCAAGAATGGGTGGTTCTCAGAGCAGCAGCTAAACCCTTCATGAGATTATTAGACTGTAACAGTGGCTAACATTTATTAGAGGCTTACAATGTGCCAGGCCTTAATCTAAGTGTTTTGCAGATATTATCTCATTCAATTTTCACAATTACCCCATGAAGCAGATATACTATTTATTATCTCCATTCTTTGGATGTAGAAATTGAGACTTAGAGAAGTAAAGTAACTTATCCAGGGTCACACACTCTTCACCACCATACTGCCTTTCTGTCAACTTCCCTCTTATTAAGAGCGCCATTGCCCGACGAATGAGTTAACCAAATCAAATCACAAAAACACAATGCCCCAACTGTCTATGGCATGCATAAATAAATAAATAAATTGGAAGTCCAATCTTCATAGTAAAGCCAGGTAGATCTTTTTAAACGGTACCCTAATTCACACCCCCAGCTGAAAACTCTTCAATGGCTTTTTCTTGTCTGAGGAATAAAGACTAAGATTCTTAATTTAGTTTACAAGACTCAGTACCATCTAGCCTGTGCTGACCTCGCCAGCATCATCTTGTGTTATTTCCTCCCTTATTTTTTATGTTCCAACCTCACTGACCTTTTTTTGGTTCCTTGAGTAAGTTTCCTGACGTCTAAGTATTTTCTTCCCCATTCTCTCCACCCAACTTTTCTCTGGTTGACTCTGACGCATCTTTCAGAGCACTCAAAACACCAGTTCTCCAAGGAAGCCCTCCCTTGACCACTAACCTTAAGCAGGTCAGGTCCCGGCCTGCCATATTCTCATAGTATGGTGTGCTTTCCTCTTTTCAGAATCTATCACAATCAAAATTTTAAAATTCACTAGCTAAATTAGCTGTTTAATGCCACCTTTCTCCACGAGAATGTAAATTTCCAAGGGAGGAACCACGTTTGCTATATGTACCACTATATATCCCCAACAACCAGCACAGTGTCTAGCACATCAGACGTACTCTGTACATATTTGTTGAAAGAATAACTAAGTGAAAGGTAACCATACACACAAAACATGGAAACTAAGGTCATGCCCTTAAGGCATTGGGGCCAGGCAGGGAAGTGTCACAATAGCCAGTGAAGGAAATACCAAGGCCAGTTCTGCTGTGCTTTTGGTGGTTTAAATAGCTCAGGATAGTGCAAAATAGTTCAAAATGGAGACATGGTACCAGATCAGTGGAAACCAAGAATGGGGAAGAAAATGAAGCAGTAGTGCTTATGACTTAATGAGAGGTGGAGCTGATCACAAGAACTGGGCCTAACTTTGCATTGTAGAATTTAAATTATTAGGACATAGCACCATCACAATGATTAATATTCCAGTGGATTTTAATTTGTATTTACTTGTTATATGTAGCTCATAACAGGAAGGACCATAAATTCTGAGGGCTAGAATTGCTTAATACAATACTGGCTGCTCTGTAGCTCACCTTTAAGGCATCTAAAAATGGCTCCAGTGAGGGTCTGCTATATTACAGAAGCTCCTTGAGGAGGAAAAAAGCAGTTAAGTAACAAAAAATTTAGAATTTTTCTTTACACACACACCCTCCCCTCAAAGATCACTGAACACTTCTACACATATGACCTATACACTAATCAGTTCCTGAGTTCGGTACGTATTTTGGATATTAACCCCTAATTGGACATATCATTTGCAAATATCTTCTCCCATTCAGTAGGCGGCCTTTTCATTTTGTTGATGATTTCCTTCACTGTGCAAAAGCTTTTTAGTTTGATGTGGTCCCATTTGTTTATTTTTGGTTTTGTTGCCCAGGCCTGAGCAGACAGATCCAAAAATATATTGCTAAGACCAATTTCAAAGAGCATATTGCCTATGTTTTCTTCTAGGAGTTTCATGGTTTCACGTCTTACATTTAAGTCTTTATCTATTTTGAGTTTATTTTTATATACGGTGTAAGAAAATGATCTAGTTTCATCATTTTACATGTAGCTGTGTAGTGCTCCCAACACCACTTATTGAAGACATTGTTTTCCCCTATTGTATATTCTTGCCTTCTTTGTCATAGATTAATTGACCATATGTGCATCGGTTTATTTCTGGGCTATTTTGTTCCCTTGATCTACGTGTCTGTTTTTTTTGTGTGCCAGTATCATACTGTTTTGATTACTACAGCTTTGTAGTGTAGTTTGAAGTCAGGGTGCATGATACCTCCAGCTTTGTTCTTCTTTCTTAAGATTGCCTTGGCTATTTGGGTTTTTTTGTAGTTCCATACTAATTTTAGGATTATTTGTTCCAGTTCTGTGAAAAATGCCATGGTATTTGGATAGGGATTGCATTGCATCTGAAAGTTTGCCATTTGTGAAAACGTGGATGGACCTAGAGGGTATTGTGCTAATAATAAGTGAAATAAGTCAGACAGAGAAAGACAAATACCATGTGATTTCACTTATATATGGACTCTGAAAAACAAAGCACATGAATAAATATAACAAAACAGAAACAGACTCACAGATACAGAGAACAAACTAGTGGTTGCCAGAGGGGAGGAGAGTTGGGAGAGGGGTGGAATAGGTGAAGAGGATTAAAAAGTACAAACTGCCAGTTATAAAATAAGTCATGGGGATATAATGTACAGCACAGGGAATACAGTCAGTATAACTTTGTATAGTGCAGAATGTATAAAAATATTGAATCACTATGTTGTACACCTCAAACTAATATTCTATGTCAATATACTGCAATAAAAATTTTTTTAATTTAAAAAAGGACAATATGGTATATATTAAATAATCAGTCTCTACCTTACATCTGCTTCCCAGCCAACAAGTTCTTCTCCTTAAAGGCAATTGCTCTTTTTAATTTTTATGTATATTACCAGATACAGTCTAAGTGTTTTTAAGGATCCAAACATATTCTTTTCCATCTGCTATTTTGTTTTTGGGTTTTTTGTTTGTTTTACACAAATGATACACACACTGTATTGCATCTTGGTGGTGTTGTCTTGGTGTTTTTTGTTGTTGTTGTTGGTTTTTGTGGTACGCGGGCCTCTCACTGTTGTGGCCTCTCCCGTTGCGGAGCACAGGCTCCGGACGTGCAGGCTCAGCGGCCATGGCTCACGGGCCTAGCCGCCCCGTGGCATGTGGGATCCTCCCGGACCGGGGCACGAACCCATGTCCCCTGCATCGGCAGGTGGACTCTCAACCACTGCGCCACCAGGGAAGCCCTTGGTGTTGTCTTTTCACAATAGGAGATAATTTCATATTGGTTCATACGGAAACCCTTTGATGGACATCTAGGATATTTCTAATTTTTTTCTATTACAAATGATGTTGCAATGAATAACTCTGAATATATGAATTTTTACACATATAGGAATATTTCTGGTGGATAAGTTTCTACTAGTGAAATTTCTGAAGCAAATGTTATGGGCATTCAGAATTTTGACAGATATTTCTAAATTATCCTCAGTAGTGGTTATTCTAATATACACCCCACCAACAATAAATAGGAAAGCTGCTTCCCCTGTGATCCTGCCAACACAATGCAATTATCAAACTTTTTTGATCTTTGCCAATCTGAGAGGTAAAAAATGGTATTGGTTATGAGAACTATTAAATATCTTTTCATATGTTGAAGAGCCATTTGTATATCTTTTTCTGTGAAAGTCTGTTAATTTCTTTTGCACATCGGTCTATTATGTTTCTGAGCTTTAAAAAAATTATAGAACACATTAGGTATTTTAGAAATTAGATCTTTGTCATGTGTTGAAAATCTTTCTCCCAACATGTTGTTTGTCTTTGACTTTGTTTACAGGATCTTTTAATGTAGAATTTTTGACTTTATTTGAATTCATCAATGTTTTCTTTTATGATTTCTGAGTTTTGTGTCATTATTTTTAAAAAGGCTTTCCTGCTCCAAGATTATAAAAAAAGTTTCTCCTGTATGTTCTAACTTGTAATATCAATTTTTTAAAATTTAATTCTGTGATCTATCTGTTATTTATTTTGTCATAAGACTTAGGTAGAGATGCAACTTAATTTTTCCATTTATTTACTTTTTCACTTAACATTTCATATATAATTTCTCATAGAACTATATATCAATAGTTCTCATGTTTTTCATTTTAATGGCTTCATTGAGTTAATATTACCATAGTTTACTTAACCATCTCCTCTCTCCTATTATTAAACATATTCACTAATATGTTAGTACATATACTTTTCTTTTAAAAAATTTCCTCAGAGGAAATTTTCAAGAATTAGATTTCTGGGTCAAAGAATTTGAACACTATTATAACTTTTGACTAAACTGTCAAGATTGCAAGGATCGAGTCAATTTATAATCTTCACCAATACAATCATCAAGTAAGATGTATATATGAATATCACACACAAATCTTTTCCAAGCAGAAATTTACACTAGGCACTCTTTACATCTAAACAGTTAGGCTTATAATCCAGAATCTAACAACTTGCATCACACTTCTACAGACTCTGACCAGCCTAAGAATTGCTGTCATTGGGACTTCCCTGGTGGCACAGTGGTTAAGAATCCGTCTGCCAATGCAGGTGACATGGGTTCGAGCCCTGGTCCGGGAAGATCCCACATGCCGCAGAGCAGCTAAGCCCTTGTGCCACAACTACTGAGCCCACACGCTGCAAATACTGAAGCCTGTGTGCCTAGACCCTGTGCTCCGCAACAAGAGAAGCCACCGCAACGAGAAGCCTGTGCACCGCAACGAAGAGTGGCCCCCGCTCACCACAACTAGAGAAAGCCTGCGCACAGCAACAAAGACCAACGCAGCCAAAAATTTTTTTAAAAAAAGTCTTCTTTGGAGAAATGGATCCTTTGCCTATTAAAAAAAAAAATTAAAAAAAAAAGAATTGTTATTTCCTGGGAGGAAAAAGAGCAAGTGAACAAATTCTTCTGGAGCAAAGGGCAATGCAGAGGCCTCTGTTGGAAAACCCTAAGACAGTAACTTGGCAAATCAAGCATTGCAATAGAGTCAGAAGACTGCAGCATTTAAATTCAAGACTGTATTTCACTGTTCCTCTCTGGCCTTTCCCTTCCCAAGAGCAGTTCCCCTTCCTCCTACATTCTTTCCAAGCACCTTGAGGTTCTAGGCACCATCTAACACTTCTTAGCATCTTCCATGAGCAGTCTTCTGCTTGGTTCCTAAATCAGGACCTTCAAACTAAGTTCAAGTAAGGACAGGAAATAGGATGTTGATCCAAAGTGGAACATCCACCCCAGCCCATACATGTGAAGAGGGCATTTCTTCATGCAAATGTACCTAGCGCATTTACAGCAGAGATTTTCAGCTTCTTTGTGTCTCTCCATCATTTGCTGAAATTCATATACTATTTGCCACCCTGTTTGCTCCCCCTTCTCTATGCTGCCTCCTAGTGCTCTTTTTAAAGAAGCATTTTAGGAGGCAAGTTTCTTTTTAAAAAATTATCTTACTGTTATAATTTCTTTCTTTATGATGCCCTTCTGGAAATCTGGTACAGTGTCACAGTATGAATGCTGGTCAGACCAGAGAGGAGAGTCACAAACCTGGGGTGGATTCCAAGCACATGTCTAACAGGCAGCATGCATGGTGAGTAGAGCTTTAGGAATCAGACTTGAATTTCACCACTTACTAGATGTGATGCTAAGCAAACTCCTTAACTATCTTGAGCTAAAATATCACCACGTTAGAGAGGCTCTTCTTGATTATCCTTTATCTAAATGGCAATTCTGCCTTGTTATTCTTTATTATTATTTCCCCATTTGTATTTTTCATAGCACTATCACATTTTGTAACTGAATTCTTATTTGTTTTTTATTATGTGTCTTCCCCAATGGACTGTAAGTTCCATAAGTATAGGGTCTGACTTGTTCATCACTGGTTACTCATTTCCCAGCACGGTGACTGCCAGAGAGTAGACTCAAGGAATTGTAGAATAAATGAGCTCAGTTTTCTTATCTCTAAAACAGGGATAAATAACACTACTCACATCAGAGATGTAATATGAGATAATGAATGTAAAAATGTTTAGGATAGAGCCAGGCACATGGTTAGTGCTCAACAAATGTTAGCCATTATTTCATTTATAGTTCTCAGAAAGTCATGGCCTTTGAAATTATAACTCAACTTTCTTAATTGTAAAGTGAAAGGAAGAATTACTACCCCTTCCCTCTGCCAAAGCACACTGAGATTACAAAAACATAAACAAAAGGCATTAGGAGGAACGCAGAAGACAGGATCCATTGAGATTAAGAATCTGTTAAGTATACAACTCTCCCACAGCATCTGTCTTAATCAGGGCCATCCACTGCTCTCTCCAAGGTTAGCAGTTCTTGCCTAACAGCTCTGAAATCGCGACTTCACCAGGACTTCACCCCCAGCACTGAGAAAACAGATTACCTGGGAGAGCAAACTAGGGTTGAGAAAGACTGCTTGAGCACAAAAGTGGCAGCACTCTAGAAATGCATAGAAAGAATGGAGAATCAATCCTTCTATAAAATACCCCAGTGATATATCCAATTTCCAGTGATAAACACTATCTTACCTCCTGAAACATGAAACTTGATTGTTATTAAGCTACCTCCTCCTTCTCTATACTTCTAACAACGCTGTGTCTCTACAATATTCCAAATTCAGTCTTCAAATGCCCCCAAATCTGTAATCTTATAATTCCTCTCTAGGGAACTTCTATGAACCACTATTCTTAACTCTGGCTGCACGAAGAAACACCTATGGAGCTTTGTAAAGAATAAAAATGTTGAGCTCATCCAAGACCCACTGAATTAGGAACTTCCTAAAGTGAGATTTGAGTGTCTATATTTTTGAAAAGCTCCACAGATTATTCTGCTGCAAAGCCAGAGCTGAGACCCGCTATTCCATTTGCTCCTGATCTCCTCGCATGAGAATAACAATATTCTTTTCAAGGGTAAAGGCAATCCAGCATAAGGTTAAGGGCTCAAGCAGGGAGTGTCAGGCAGACTTGGCTCTCCATATCAGCACTGTCACATACGTTAGGCAAGTCTCTGTTTCCTCAGCTTTAAATGGGAAATATTAAAAGTACTTAACCTCAAAGACTTGGATTTAAGACTAAATTGTATGAAAATCACTTAACACATCTGGCAAATAGTAAGTGCTCAATAAATTATCTTGCTAACCTTCCAAAGGATAAATTATTTCCAAACTATAATCTTTAAAAAAAAGTCTGTACAATTGTATTAATGAAAAGCCTACAAGTCCTGCCATCTCCTGTTTTGCTTGTTCTCCTAAACCAAAATAAGGGGAAAATATACCTGAGCACGCCTGACCTCAGATCATGGAAGCAGAATAACTCAGCTAGTTAGAGCTTTTATTTGGTTGATTTTATAAATTAGGCCAAGTTCTTGGTTTCTGCCTGCAATTGTTTAACTGCTACATTCTGTATGTTCTTGTGCTAGATGTCTCAAAAATATGTCTCTGGTTAAAAGGAACAGAAATCAGACCAATACAAATCGAGCACAGGAAAGAAAGATGTGCAGGAAGCATCATTTTCAGATTCCTTTATCCAAGGTACGACACTATGTGCAACTTGTAAATCATTGTGCTAGGTGCTGTGGCAAATATACAGATGCATAAGAAGACGTTTCTGGCCTTTCAGTAATCACTTTATGAATTTAAATAACATATTTTAGAAGTTGCCACAAGTTAGTCATGTCACAGGCCAAATCAAGGATGGTGAGGAAAAGGAAAGACGGTCAGGATGCCCACTTTTTCCTCCTCCCCTCCAGAGCTAGACTATGAACTAAATTGTGCCCACGGACCACAGTGGCATTGTCCTGACTCTGCTGAAGACATGATGACATCAGGGAATACTATATCTGCCTCTGCTCTCAGCACAGGTAATGTGCCAAACCCATAAATTATCTCATTTAATTCTAACAACTCTATGAGACAGGTCCTATTGTTACACCTGTTTTACAGATGGGGGAAGTAAGGCTTGGAGAAGTGGAGTCACACAGCCAGTGTGACTTACTATGAGCTGGGACTTTGACTCAGGCTGTTGGAACCTTGAACCTGAGCTCTTTAAATATTACGTGATGCTGACCCCTGATTCTGGAGGTCAGAGAGGTCATCTAAAGGGCATAGCCTCATGCCCACATCAAAATCATATGGTCAAGAAGTCAGGAGAGTAGTTATCTCTGGGGGGTGATAGCCAGAGGGTGAGTAGTGACTGGAAGGAAGCAAGGAGGGGATGTTGGAGGAAGGGGGAATTGGTGGAGGGGAGTAATAATATTCCATTTCTTGATCTAGGTCCAGGTTACACAGTTTCTTGATGTGTGTTTGTGAAAACTTCAGTTTGTGAAAATTTACGATATAAATAAAGTACAAAATAAGTGCACTTTTCTGTATGTATATTTTATTTTAATAAAGTTATAATACACAAAGTATAAAAGTGCTCTTTGATTCTTTTCTACGCCAGCTCCTAGCAGTGTTGACACAGGAAGTGTAAGTCTTAATAACCTCATGGAAAACTTTACCCTTCATTGACACAGGTTTACTGAGGATTTGACTTGCCTAATTTCAGTATGTTGCTCCTCTTCTAACAGAAGCCTAGCCAAGGAATTTCACTGAACAAAAGTTAATTGCATTGTACCTGAGGTAGTAAATGCATACAGTCAACTCATTATTCTAATCAAGCTCATATTTTATTCTCTCTTCATGTAAACAGATGTTACAAATGTTGCAGATTGGAGCTCTGATTTGGAGGCAAAAAAAAAAATTAGCATAGCTAGAGATAAAACAGTGGTTCTGAACCCTTGATTCACATTAGAATAATCCTGCGAGCATTTAAAAAATACTAATACCTGGGTCCCACTCACAGAGATCCTGGTTTAAGTGGACTGAGGTGAGACCCTGTTATTAAATTATTTTAAAAAGTCACCAGGTGATTCTAACGTGCAGCCATGATGAGAGCCACTGAGTTAAATTATAAAGCTAATTTTTAAAGTTGACTTTGTACCCAAGATTACTACAAACCTCATTTCTCTTCAAATAAATCGCTTAAGAGGGTAAGACTTCAAAAAAAGAAAAGTTGAAAACTGTTTCTCATTTGTTATTCTGGGATAAAATAGTCGAGCTATGCTTTATTCTGGAATAAAGAAAAATAATTTTAACATCATAGGAGGCTTTCTACCAGTGTTACCATTTGGATCAGACTCCCTCCAAAGGAAAAAATAGAAATACTGTTCATGGTAAAACTATGTTTCTGCCACTAGCAACACTTTTAACCTCTTTTCCGACCAGGTGCCCTAATCAGCAATCTCTTTACTATGCAGCAGAGGTGAGGCAGAAACAATTCAAATCATCCTGAACTCTGGTCTGACAGCTGTTCGCTGTTGGCTAAATGGCCATTTGAAACTCGTAATAAAACCCACATCTCCTTAGCAACGAATTTTCCTTTTTAAATTCTTTTTACATTTGTGTGCATTGGCTAGTGAAATGGTGTCTCTGCAAGTGAGTCTGAAAAAAGAAATAAAAAGCACAGTACAGAGAGCTGAAAGGGAGAGAGAGAGCTGAAAGGAAGAGGGTAAATACAAATCAACAGAAATGACCAGATGCACATGCTCGTTGGCCCACATACCATCACCACCTTCCATCCAACCAGTTGCTTATCATTGTATCTGTAGGTTCATCCACAAGCATCTTGCTTGTGCTTACAATCTCTAGAGATTTACAAAAGTAGATTTCCTGACAATAGCGGCTCATCCCCTTCTAAGTGTAGTTTTACTTTCTAAGCCAAAAAATCATTCATTGTTTTGATCATTCCATACACCATATTCTAAAACTTAAAACACACCAGAAAAACAGGATGCCTCCAAAGAATCTTGAAGATTTAAAGCTCCCTCTATCTTCAATCCATAGGTTGGCTACTCATTTGAACCAGGGCTTATCTTAATGCTAATAACTTTTAAAAATTCTTAAATCCTTCATCTTGTATTAGCCACGTCATATATTCTCTCTCTCCCAAAGCCATTCTCCTACCCCACTACACATGAAAACCTCCGCTGAAGTTGCCATCTATTCTGAGACACCTGTCCTGACCTAGAAGAGAATGCAAACCTAAAGTTTAAAAATGTAAAGTATTCTAAACCAAATAGTTTTTACATTTTAGATTTTCCTTTCTTTTCATTTGCCGTCTTCACATTCAATTCTAGAGGGTAGCTTTCCTTTTTCTTCTTTTTTTAATAACAGAAGGCTAATACCTTTCCCTTTCACTGGGCTATTCAAACATAAAATCTGTTTTGATTGCACAGAGGGAAAATGCATTCCCTACAAGGATATAATATCCAAGCAAAGGAGCGAAATAGACCATAAAAATGGTATGACCACCTATATCCATCCCTCTTCCTGCTTGGTAGGGTAGGGGTGGGGTCAGAAGAGCAAAGAAAGGAGAGAAAGAATTAAGTTGTATTCTTAGGAGACAAAATGACACAACAAGCATTTTCCTGACCTACAGGCTAGGGAAGAAACAACCCTACAATGGTAATGAATCCAGTTGTTTCTAGCTGAACCCCACAATCACCATAATGGGAATCCCAGCTCAGGCTGAGCTCTTTCTCCTTTAAGGCAGGATAGCAGTAGGTATGCGGATGGGAAATTTGAAGAGAACCCTCAGGAGTCTCAGTAGCTGCTGCAGCCACTAGTAACGGAACCTGCTCTAGTCACTGCCCACATTCTTTCTTATCTGGAGACAAAGTGAAACTCCTGCTCTAGGGCCAGTGTCTTCTTCCTCTGTGACCTCTTCCAGTCACACGGTCACCCTGCTCTAGGGCAGGCAGTCCCTCTTCCCATTATGGAGGCCTCCAACAACCCTGTGCATAGCAGAGGGAGCAAATAGCTTCTTCTGCTTCTACCCTTTATCTGGTTCCCTAGAGGCTGAGTGGGACTAGAGAGGGGGCAGAGATCTCTCTACATTCCTCTCCTCTCTTCCAGGAAAGCCCCAGGAGATGTAAGGCAGCCAGCCCTCTTCCAGAGAGAGCCATCCCTTCTTTGCCTCCAGCCAAATTTCTTTCCACTCACCCACAGATTTCTTCTCTCCTCCCCATGTACTGCATTTCCGTGAATATCCATAAAACTAATCTGTTGAAGAGTAGATTATACATTCTCCTAGAGTAATTTTAATTTCAGCTTTATTGGGGTAAAACTGACAAGTAAAATTGTAAGATATTTAAAGTGTACATCATGGTGATTTGATATATGAATACATTGGGAAATGATTCCCCCAACTGGTTAACTAACACGTCAGTCACCTCATATATTTATCTTATTTTTTTTGGTGAAAACATTTAAGTTCTGCTCTTTTAGCAATTTCAATTATAAAATACAATGTTAACTACAGTCACCATGTTTTACATTAGAGCCTCAGACCTTATTTACCTTATAGCTGGATGTTTGCTCTTAGGGTAGATTTGATATTTTAGGCCTAACCCCCAATGCCTTGGGCCTGGTAATTTGTACATGAGAGTCAATCAATGCTTGGTGAATGAATGAGTGTGTGCATAAGGGAAGGAATGAATATAGCTAACCAAAGTTCACATTTCTGTTATTCCAAGGTTTATTGAAAAAGTTCTTTATCTTCTTCTCTTCATTACAACAGTTAACTTCTATTTCAAATAGTTATCAAGATCCCGTACCACTTCCTTTGAAAAAAATTTGAAGTGGCATTTCAGTCAGTTTGCTCTGCAAAAAATTTTGTTTTCAAGTTTAAGCCTTCAAATTGGGAAGGAGCTTTTCAATCTCCTTCGATGTGGGGATGGGAATGGGAAGGTGAGAAAAGAAAAAAAAAGTATGGGAAACACTTCTTGAGCACACAAAACAGGATGAAGATCCAGTACCTTTACAGGTAAAGCCAGCCAAGTACATGTAACCACTTTTGCCTCTTGAAGAAGAAAAGACAACAAACCTGACTTAAATGAATGAAAGTTCTGGCGATAAAATCAAGCAATCCTGAGTAATCTTCAAATATATATACCCATCTAATTTTTTCTAAGAGAGAAAACTATTAAAACTAGAGCCTTTTCCCCACGTGTCCAACTTCATAAAAATATTCTTTATGTGGACTGCCATGCACTGACCTCTGTAAGACAAAATCAGCCAAAACAATAAGCCAGTCCAAGTCTAGAAGACTCCACTGCAGACTGAACAGGATAAATCTTGTAAGGCACTATATATAAGGAGACTGGTACACATTCCATCACTGAAGATGCTGGCTGCTGATAATGAGCTCACTGATGGCTGTCAGCTGAGACCTGATGTCAGCGCTGCCCCTGATTATCACACAACGTTGGGCAAAGAATATAACATTTCCACCCTCAGTCCGTCATCTGCAAAATGTTGATAATAAATGAGTGTTCATATGAATTCGTCAGTTAATGTTTTCAAGTACTAGGGAAGTGAGTACCACTCCAGCTATTAGTGAGTCACAATAACTGACTTCATGCCATTTCAGACTCTTCGTCAGTGCTGAATGAAGTGCAACCAGATAAATCAACATAACGGTTGAATGAGGTCTTAAAATAGAGATCACCTTCACTGCGCCATGAAGGTGAAGTAAAGACAGTTTAAAAGCAGGCAGTACTATGGTGATATACTTGAGAGGCACAGCTTCATTCGAGAGAGAGTTTCCATTGATGAAACTTCAGCGATATTTATAGAATACCTACTATGCACAATAAGCATTCTGGAATAGACAGAACTCAGATTTTATCATCAAGGTTTGTAGAACCTAGTTTTAGCCATGGCTAGCAAAGGCAGTTATCTTATTGGAAGTGATACGTAGTTAATTTAAGTCATTCTCTAACTTCAGCCTGATTCTGTGGGTAATTTGCAATAATTAAGCAACTCTGCCGGGGGTCAGATGAGATCAATACAATTTATAACACCTCATGAAATGTAGTGAGATAGTTCTACATTTGAGATGATCTGGATGACTCTATAGTCCAGGATTTATAACATTTCTTTGGCTTAACATTATCAACAGCCAGGATATGTTAGGTCTTTGTATGTGGGGAATAAAGGTCCAGTGGCAGCACCAATATCAAGCAGTTGTCACAGGGAAAAGACCATTAAAAAAAATGTGAAAAACCCACAAAAACAATCATATTCCTTAGTGAAGGAGACTCAAGGTTTCAGGGTGCAACATTTATCTACTTTGAGAGATATGCTTTGAATGGAGATTATTACACATACAAATATACCATATATTTATACATACACTCATTCCAAGTCACTTATTTGCCTTCCCAGGCTATTTGGATGAGTGAGGCCAAATAGATAAAATAATAGGCATTATCTCAGATGCAGTTAAGAGCCAAATTTACTCAAAAAGCTCTCACTTGAATCACAAAGGCTGTATAAAGAAAAATATCTACGTACATTGGAATCACTAAAGATTTCTGATTCTTCACGTTCACAGCAAAGTAATGCTGCGGATTCACTGTCTTCCAAATGAGAGCTCTGTAATACAAACAAGATCATTCCAGAGATCCAGATAACAGGGCCATAAGCATAAGGGAAAAGGCCAGCAGAAATCACAGTGTCAGTGTTAGCCCATAGGTGAGAAGTTGCAATTCTGATTAGTAACGGCTATTTTGAAGAGAATAAAGCCAACAAGATGATTGGTTAGGAAAACTGAGGAATATTTGAGTAGCAGAAGCATTTTCCGTGGTTTCCAAATTGGGCAATGGGATGTCCTTTTTCTGTAAAGATGGTGCTACTAAACCTTCAGAGTATGTACTCTGGACTTTTTCCAGAATGGGGTAGGTTTGTGTTCACTTACCCTCATATTCAAAGGTATATATTTGATGACTGTTTGGAGACAGGCTTTAGAATGTAACATAGCACATGATTAAGGGATCTAACTACTAGCCTGGCCTCGTTAGCCCTCTGCTAACAAGTGTTTATAAGAAGAGCCAAAAAACATGCCCTACCCAAGTCCTACTGACAGATGCCAGAAAACAATTTAAAACATTTCTTCCACTCTCCAATCTCTTTTTCAAAATCTGTCTAGAAGACAGATAAGAAAAATGAGACAAAGGAGTGAAACAATGAGCTGGTAACAAGAGTATTTTTCCCTTATGACTAACAGCAACACAAAAAAGAGAAGAGAAAAAGCTCCAACTCTAACCCATTAAGTTCCTTCAAATGTTTTGGGTAACAGCTGCTGGAAACTGAGTTACTCCTACATAGAGATATATAAACTTATGTCATCAAAACTTCACACTACCATATGATCCACCAAATCCACTTCTGGGTATAAATCCAAAGGAACTGAAATCAGGATCTCGAAGAGACATCTGCACTCCCATGTGCACTGCAGCATTATTCACAATAACCAAGATATGGAAACAACCCAAATGTCTATTGACAGATGGGTAAAGAAAATGTGGTATATACCTACAATGGGATATTATTCAGCCTTAAAAAAGGAGGAAATCCTGCCATATGTGACAACATGGATGAGCCTGGAGGACATTATGATCAGCGAAATATGCCAGTCACAGAAGGACAAATATGCATGATTCCACTTATTTGAGGTATCTAAAATAATCCAACTCACAGTAGCACAGAGTAGAATGGTGGTTGCCAGGGGTTTGAGGGGAAGGAGGAAAAGGGGAGTTGTTCAAAGGGTATAAAGTTTCAGTTATGCAAATGATTACATTTTAGAGATCTGCTGTACAACATGGGGCCTACTGTTAACAATACTGTGCATTAAAATTCTTTGTTAAGAGGGTAGATCTCATGTTAAATGTTCTTACCGCAAAACAAAAACCCAACAAAACCCCTAAGGGGCACAAGGAAACTTTTGGAGGTAATAGATTATGTTTATTACCTTGATTTTAATGATGGTTTCATGGGTGTACGCATTCATCCAAACTCATCAAACTGTATGCATTAACTACGTCAAGTTTTTTGTTTATCAATTACATCTCAATAAAGCTATTAAACAAAAAACGTCTCACTACCGGTGGCTGAAACTTAATCATATACAACTACTTTATTGCTCTCATGGTTGACTCATATTTTGTATTTTCAAAACTGAGACTGTGCTTCATTCAACTCCCAGAATACCTGCAGAGACTGAGTTTTAGAGTGCAAATAAACAAAGTAAAGTTCAGAGTTCCTACTTCTCCTAACTGCCTTCTCCTGGTTAATTTCCTTCTTACTTTTTTCCTACCCTGATCCTTTACCTACTTTTGGTTATTGTCCTTACAACCCGGTCTCATATTCCATTTCTCCTCCCTCTTCCTCTTTCAGAAAATAAACAGAAACAACTAAATATTTAAAATCATTTTTAGGTCCTGCAAACTCAAAGTCTCTTTATTCCTTACTCCCTTGCATTTTGGAGGAGGAAAAAATAAGAATATTTACTCTCCTTTGTCTTTTCAAAAAGAAAAAGTCAGTCTACAAAATATGTGAATACTTCTAATATTACAAAAGCTAAAGGCTTAATAAATAACAAACAAAATACCTGAAGGAATAAGGTAGAGATCAAAGCTGCTTTCAATTCTCCCAAATTCCCATATCACAATAAAATGATAACATAGATAATATTAAGCATATCAAAAATGGCTCGTCACTGTCAAGGTGTACACAAACTGAAAAATGTACACATTAATTAATCCAAATTATACTAGTTAAGATTTTTAAGTTTTCATTCTTGTATATACTTCAGCATGTTTACATGAGCTCTTTCAAAATAACCTTTCAAGAAAGAGGTTCTTTTATATAAAATGGAATATTACTCGGCCATAAAAAAGAACGAAATTCTGCCATTTGCAACAACATGGATAGACCTGGAGTGTATTATGCTTAGTAAAATAAGTCAGACAGAGAAAGACAAATATGGTATGTAATCACTTATATGTGGAGTCTAAAAAATAAAACAAATGTATATAACAAAACAGAAACAGACTCACAGATATAGAAAACAAACTAGTAGATACCAGTGGAGGAAGGGAAAGAGGAGGAGCAAGATAGGGGTATGGGATTAAGAGACACAAACTACTATGTATAAAGTAGATAAGCAACAAGGATATACTGTGCAACATAGGGAAATTATAGCCATTATTTTGTAATAACTTTAAAGGGAGTATAATCTGTAAAAATACTGAATCACTACACTGTACATCTGAAACTAATATAATATTGTATCAACTATATTTCAATTAAAAAAAGAGGTCCTATAATGACACTTGCATTCCTAAAGTTATTTTAAGACTTTACTGCATACTTATTATTATTATTATTATTTTTGCGGTATGCGGGCCTCTCACTGCTGTGGCCTCTCCCGTTGCGGAGCACAGGCTCTGAACGCACAGCCTCAGCGGCCATGGCTCACGGGCCCAGCCACTCTGCGGCATGTGGGATCTTCCCAGACCGGGGCACGAACCCGTGTCCCCTGCATCAGCAGGCGGACTCTCAACCACTGTGCCACCAGGGAAGCCCTACTGCATACTTATTAACTGAAATTCAATTCATTAAGATACAAGGTATCAATTTAAGTGTGCTGGTAGCATTAAAAGTAATTGGTTCCTGGAACAAGTATTTACTTGCAACCAACGTATTTAATTCTAAATTAAATCCTAAGAATCCTAAAGGAAGACAAAGAATATTTCGATTTCTTTCTTCTGCTTTCTGAGGTACTTGGTAATTCCAATTCCTGAGTTGTTTCTGGGTTCTGCAGATTGAACTGTCTTGCTTATGACTATTCATAGAAGGAACTTTCACATATTGAGTTATGGGGAAGTCATTCTAGCTTGTACATGATTGAACTTTAATTTTATAAGCCTTTTGTGGCCTATCAAACATACATTGTACATATGCTTTAATCACTTAAAAAAAAGGTGCTTTTACCAGAAGTAAGGAATGTTCGTGTTAAAAATAAAGATTAAGGGCTTCCCTGGTGGCGCAGTGGTTGAGAGTCCGCCTGCTGATGCAGTGGATACGGGTTCATGCCCCAGTCCAGGAGGATACCACATGCCGTGGAGCGGCTGGGCCCATGAGCCATGGCCGCTGAGCCTGCGCGTCCGGAGCCTGTGCTCCGCAACGGGAGAGGCCACAACAGTGACAGGCCCGCGTACAGAAAAAAAATAATAATAAAAAAATAATAATAAAGATTAAATGCCTCCCTTCCTGTGACGCCAATGCTGGTACTCTTTCGATGATAAAAGTTCCTTCCCAGATGCCAAGGTCATATTGATTTGCTGTGTATATGCTGATCTGGTTTTTTTTTTTAAACCTTGAAGAAATGTATCTCTGACCTGTCTGATGTTCTTTGTTCTGACAAGATATAAAACTGTGTTGAAAACCATGCTCCTCCAGAGCAGTTCCCCAGGGTTATTTGAGAGGCTGTCTCTCGGGCTATAGTCCTCAGTTTGGTTCAAATAAAACTCTTTTTTATTCCTATTATAGACTGTTTATTGATTATTTTCTTTGACATTATAAAGGATTTATTCTAAGAATGAATGCTTAGGAACTCTATTAATATAATTTAGCATGTAATTAAGAAAAAAAATAAATGATTATCTAATAGATATCTAATATGGCTCTGTGGAAATATGCCCCTTTGGTCAATTATCATTTGGAGAAAAATAGGGGCTAAGATTGGTTAGGAAAACACATCCATATGTAACAAGAAGTTTCAATCCAGAACAGCTTCTGAGCAACAATTATTGTAATAAAATGTTGCAATCTTTATATGGAACTTATGACGTAAAGCATCATGTACTACGGAGGATGTTTTGAAGAGTGTTAAAATCTAACTTGTGCAGTTACCTAACAATTTGCAAGCAGAAGTCTTAAAAAATAATCCCAAAAGAGTCAAAACCTATTCCTACTGTTGTCTCTTTTATTCTATTTTTGCTACAGCTTATGTGATTTTAAGAAGTAGAAAACATTAAGTATTATTACATTTCTATCTTTCCTTTTTTCCTGCATCTTTTCTCCCCCCAACTCTTTTAGGGGTTCTAATTAAGTGAAGAATCGCAGTTGTTCCTTCTTTTCTCTTTCTTTTGACTGCGTTGGGTCTTCGTTGCTGCGCGTGGGCTTTCTCTAGTTGTGGAGAGCAGGGGCTACTATTCGTTGTGGTGTGCGGGCTTCTCATTGCAGTGCCTTCTCTTGTTGCGGAGCACAGGCTCTAGGCACACAGGTTTCAGTAGCTGCAGCACGTGGGCTCAGTAGTCGTGGCTCATGGGCTCTAGAGTGCAGGCTCAGTAGTTGCGGCGCGGCTTAGTTGCTCTGCAGCATGTGGGATCTTCCCGGACAAGGGCTCAAACCCATGTCCCCTGCATTGGCAGGTGGATTCTTAACCACTGCACCACCAGGGAAGTCCCTGCAGTTGTTCTTAAAGAACTAGAGACTTTGAAAATATACTTTGGACATCAAACAATAAAATACATGTGTAACCTAAAGCCTGATGACCACTTTCCGACTAAAAGCTTTTAACCTTTAAAGGTCAAGACAAGAAGTAGATCTTATTTATCCTGACACTTATGTGTAACTGGATTGAACAAAGCAATTTCACAGCCTAAGGATGACCCAGCTGAGAAAACTCTCTGCAGTCCCTAACCCCAAGTTACACATTTAAAACCATTCTTTCTTTTCTTTCTTTTTAAAAAATTACATTCCCATGACTTATCTATTTTAGAAGTTTGCACCTTTTGACTCCCTCACCCATCCTGCCCACTCCCTGCCTCCGGCAACTACCAACCTGTTGTCTGTATCTGTGAACTTAGCAAAAAACATTATTTAAATAAGTACGTGGTAAACAAGATTCAGAAGGTGTCAGAGAGTATTTATTTTCCTTCCATCACTGTCCCCCACACCTCCTAGTTCTCTACAACCCCATTCCCAGAAGTACTCACTATGCTAGTTTCTTGGGATATCTTTTCAGAGATATAGTGTACACATACAAGCATTACATGTGTATATATCCTTTCTCTAAAATATACAATGGAAACACACTGCACCTATTTTTCTGTCGCTGCCTTTTTAACTAATCTTTGTTTAAAATTTTTAAAATTGTGGTAAAATAACATAAAATTTACCATCTTAAACACTTTCAAGTGTAGAGCTCATTAGTGTTAAGCATATTCACGTTGTTGTTCAACCAACCTCTGGAACTTTTTCATCTTGCAAAACTAAAACTCTACACCCATTAAAAAAAAAACTTCATTTCCTTAGAAGAAGTAAAATTGTCACTGTTTGCAGATGACATGATACTATACATAAAGAATCCTAAAGATGTCACCAGAAAACTAGAGCTAATCAATGAATTAGGTAAAGTTGCAGGATACAAAATTAATGCATAGAAATCTCTTGCATTCCTATACACTAATGATGAAAAATCTGAAAGAGAAATTAAGGAAACACTCCCATTTACCACTGCAACAAAAAGAATAAAATACCTAGGAATAAACCTACCTAGGAAGACAAAAGACCTGTATGCAGAAAACTATAAGACACTGATGAAAGAAATTAAAGATGATACCAACAGATGGAGAGATATACCATATTCTTGGATTGGAAGAATCAATATTGTGAAAATGACTATACTACTCAAAGCAATCTACAGATTCAATGCAAACCCTATCAAATTACCAATGGCACTTTTTACAGAACTAGAACAAAAAATCTTAAAATTTGTATGGAGACACAAAAGACCCCGAATAGCCAAAGCAGTCTTGAGGGAAAAAAATGGAGCTGGAGGAATCAGACTCCCTGACCTCAGACTATACTGCAAAGCTACAGTAATCAAGACAATATGATACTGGCACAAAAACAGAAACATAGATCAATGGAACAGGATAGAAAGCCCAGAGATAAACCCACACACCTATGGTCAACTAATCTATGACAAAGGAGGCAAGGATATACAATGGAGAAAAGACAGTCTCTTCAATAAGTGGTGTTGGGAAAACTGGACAGCTACATGTAAAAGAATGAAATTAGAACACTCCCTAACACCATACACAAAAATAAACTCAAAATGGATTAGAGACCTAAATGTAAGACCGGACACTATAAAACTCTTAGAGGAAAACATAGGAAGAACACTCTTTGACAAAAATCACAACAAGATCTTTTTTGATGCACCTCTTAGAGTAATGGAAATGAAAATAAACAAATGGGACCTAATGAAACTTATAACTTTTGCAAAGCAAAGGAAACTACAAACAAGATGAAAAGACAACCCTCAGAATGGGAAAAAATATTTGCAAACGAATCAACGGACAAAGGATTAATCTCCAAAATATATAAACAGCTCATGCAGCTCAATATTAAAAACACAAACAACCCAATTAAAAAATGGGCTGAAGACCTAAATAGACATTTCTCCAAAGAGGACATACAGATGGCCAAGAAGCACATGAAAAGCTGCTCAACATCACTAATTATTAGAGAAATGCAAATCAAAACTACAATGAGGTATCACCTCACACCAGTTAGAATGGGCATCATCAGAAAATCTACAAACAACAAATGCTGGAGAGGGTGTGGAGAAAAGGGAACCCTCTTGCACTGTTGGTGGGAATGTAAATTGATACAGCCACTATGGAGAACAGTATGGAGGTTCCTTAAAAAACTAAAAGTAGAATTACCATATGACTCAGCAATCCCACTACTGGGCATATACCCTGAGAAAGCCATAATTCAAAAAGAGTCATGCACCCCAATGTTCATTGCAGCACTATTTACAACAGCCACGTCATGGAAGCAACCTAAATGCCCATCGACAGACAAATGGATAAAGAAGATGTGGTACATATATACAACGGAATATTACTCAGCCATAAAAAGGAACGAAACTGGGTCATTTGTACAGACATGGATGAATCTAGAGACTGTCATAAAGAGTGACGTAAATCAGAAAGAGAAAAACAAATATTGAATATTAACGCATAGATGTGGAACATAGAAAAATGATACAAACGAACCGGTTTGCAGGGCAGAAATTGAGACACAGATGTAGAGAACAAATGTATGGACACCAAGGGGGAAGGGGCGGGGGTGGTGGTGGTGGTGGTGGTGGGATGAGTTGGGAGACTGGGATTGACATGTATACACTGATGTGTATAAAATGGATGACTAATAAGAACCTGCTGTATAAAAAAATAAAATTAAGTTAAAAAAATAAATTAAATTTAAAAAAAATTAACAACAACAAAATTCTTCATTTCTCCCTCATTAGCCCCTGGTAACCATTATTCTACTTCCTGTTTCTATGAGTTTGATAACTCTAGATGTCTCATATAAGTAGAATCATATAGTATTTGTCTTTTTGTGACTGGCTTATTTCACTTAGCATAATGTCCTCAGTGGTCATACACGTTGTAGCATCTATCAGAATTTCCTTCCCATTTATTTATTTATTTATTTTTGGCTGTGTTGGGTCTTTGTTGCTGCGTGTGGGCTTTCTCTAGTTTCGGCAAGCGGGGGCTACTCTTTGTTGCGGTGCACAGACTTCTCATTGTGGTGGCTTCTCTTGTTGCAGAGCACAGGTTCTAGGCGAACGGGCTTCTGTAGCTGTGGCACATGGGCTCAGTAGTTGTGGCATGTGGGCTCTAGGGCACACGGGCTTCAGCAGTCGTGGCTCGTGGGCTTTAGAGTGTAGGCTCAGTAGTTGTGGCACACGGGCTTAGTCGCTCCACGGCATGTGGGATCTTCCTGGGCCAGGGATCGAACCCATGTTCCCTGCACTGGCAGGCAGATTCTTAACCACTGAGCCATCAGGGAAGTCCTTCCTTCCCTTTTAAGGCTGAATAACATTCCACTGTATGTATATACCACATTTTGTTTATCCACTCATCCATCAATGGACATTTACTTCATGATTTTTGATCACTGCATGATATCCCATTGTATACATATTCCACAATACAGTTCATCAGTCTCCTATTGGTAGATTCAAGTTACTTGTATTTGTTTTCTCATTTGCTATATTGAATCATCACAAACTTGATGGTTTAATCAACATAAATTTATTATCTTACAGTTCTGGAGGTCAGGAGTACTAAAATCAAAGTGGTGGCAGACCCATGTTCCTTCTGGAGGCTCTAGCGGAGTGTTATGGGCTGAACTGTGGTCCCCCCCAACCCCAAATGTATATGTTTAAGTCCTAATCCCTAGTATCTCATAGTGTGACTACATCTGGAGATGAGGTAATTAAATTAAAATGAGGTTATTAGGGTGGGACTTCATCCAGTACAACTGGTATCCTTATAAGAGAAGATCAGGACACAGATACACACAAAAGAAAGATCATGTGAAGACACAGGGAGAAGACAGACATCTACAAGCTAAGGAGAGAGGTCTCCGAAAAATATCAACCCTGCCAACACCTTGATTTCTGACTTGTAGCCTCCAGAACTGTGAGAAAATAAATTTCTGTTGTTTAGGCCACCAGTCTACAGTACTTGTTATGGCAGCCCTAGCAAACTAATACAGAGAGAATCCATTTCCTTGCCTCTTCCAGCATCTAGAGGCCACCTGAATTTCTTGGCTTGTGGCCCCCTTCCTTCATCTTTAAAGTTAGCAAAAGTGGGTTGAGTCGTTCTCATATCAGTCCGACCTCTTCTCTGTCTCCATCTTTGACTTTTAAAGATCCTTATAATGACACTGTCCCCTACTCAGATAATCCAGGATAATCTGCCTACTTTAAAGTCATCTAATTAACAACCTGAATTCCATCCAACCTTAATTTCCCCTTTACCATGTAACATAATATATTCACAGGTTCACAGATGAGGACTCTATTGGGGGAGCCATTATTCTTCTGCCTACCACAGAATCTTCTTTTCTGCAAGTTTTACTGGGGAAAACAATTGTGCTTTAGAACCCAATATTCACACCAGTACAGTGGGAAGCACAAAATTAAGGGACCAAGCAACGCTAGAGCTATATATTTTACACTTAAAGAGGATCCTAAAAATTTAGTAGCAACAGCAGGATGTTTGAAATAGCTTTTTCTAAATGATGAATTGGATTTGATCCAACCACAGTATTTTACACAGGCCTCTTTATAATCAATGGTACAGATCTGCAAGATAATTGGTTAGTATTAAGGATATAATCTATGGCCAGTAATAATTAGACTGGGTCAACTTGACAGATTAAATCAGAACGAATTGGTGATTCCTTCTTCTAAGCATCCATAGTTCCCTGCACATATATTTTCTAATGCTTACCTCACACTGCCGTAATTATTTCTATATATATTGTTTCTCTCTCTAGACAGTGAGCTTCTCAAGCTGTATCTCTAGAGACTGGCACAGAGTAAGCATTCAGTAAATGTTCAATGAATGAGTTAAGTGACAGCATTAGTTGTTACAATTCTTCCTTGTTGCCAATAACAATAACACAAATTAAGATGAGTTATAATCTTTGTGTATAGTTTTGGTTAAGAGACCAATAGTCTTCACTACCCTAAACACACGATGTTTGTCCATTAATTAGTCATAGTAGCAACAGCTCCTATTGAAGAGCCAATTGTTACATGAGACACTGCCTCCCCTGGGCTCCAAGTCAACGTGGAGGCTTTAAGCCAAAAGAGCATCTTCATTTCTCAGAGCTACTTAGCAGCTTGGCTTGTCAGTGGCTGAGACTGTCCAGGTATTCATGCCACAGGACTCCCTGACTCTGGCTTGCAGTTAGTCCATTTCATCTGCAAAGGTACTGCTGCTCTCTACACTCTGTATGTAATTCACAGCTCTTTTATGGTAAGCATCACAGGCTTGTTTCTCTACTCACTTCTCCTTTCAGAAGGAATATAATCTTTCAATCTAAATTTTAGCCATCCTTCAAAGCACCTCTCAAATCCCAGAATTTCAGGAAGCTTCAAAATGATGACTTCAGCCTCACTGGCCTTGGCAGGGGTTAGCCATCAACAGCCTGCTTTCATATGGCCAGCAAGCTAAGAATGGTTTTCACATTTTTAAATGGTTGTTTTGTTTTGTTTTCTAAAGAAAAGGCAAAGAAGAATATGCAACACAGACCATTTAAGGCTGGCAGAGCCTAAAATATTTACTGTCAGGCTTTTAACAGAAAAAGTTTGTCAATCCCTGGCCTAGAGCATACAATTTAACTCAGGCTAATGAGAATACTGCCCAGAACTGTCTCTAATCTTTGTACAGATCATAGTTTTATCTCCCTGCGGTTTTATGGAGATATAACTGAAATATAACATTGTATTAGTTTAAGGTATACAACATAATGATTTGACATATGGATATTTTGTAGATTTAGAGATTTTGCTTTTAATTCTTTGAATATTCACCTATGATAGTATTTCAGATCCTATACAAATGCCACATTACTTGTACCAGCAAATTCACACCCTCACACAGAGATAATGTGAAAATATTTTTTAAAAAGCTCACCAAATCCCATGATCTCCATGAGGTTTGGTTTCCTTTCTCTTCTCTTTTTCTGATATAACCATCTGTCCTACAAGGGTATGTTTCTGAAATAGGAGAAAAATTCCTATTTTGGAAGAAGCAGTGATTCTCAAAGTGTGCTGCCCAGACCACCAGGCACAGCCTCACTTGTGAACTGGTTAGAAATGCAAATTCTTAGGCTCCATTCTAGATCTATCAAATTAGGAAATCTGGGGTTAGGGCCTAGAGATGTGTTTTTAACAAGCCCTCCAACTGATTCTGATGTACATTAAATATATTAACTGTAAGTTAAAGTTTGAGAGCCACTGGACTAAAGTATTTGCATCTGTAGATAGCACATATATCACTGCTTTAGAACCAGAATGATGGAATCGTATCATTCCAAAACTAACTCCTGATAGCAAAACCAACAAAAGGAAAGTAGTGAGTAAAGAAAAGTGGCAAGTGAGATATAAAAGCAGTTATTCATATGCACAGGTTATTCAATTTACATAAAGGGGCACCACCTGTATTTAATGAATGCGTATATAAGGTAACTAAGCTAGGTACCATGATGGATTCTGAGAAGTAATCATCCACAGCAGTAAGAACAAATTAATAAACGAGTAATAAGTCCATAAACACAGAGAAAAGCCAAGAAGCTGGTGGTAGATGCTCAACCTTCACTGGAAGCCCACAAAAAGAATGAGAGTAAAATAGCTGCTGCACGGACCTCCCTGGTGGTGCAGTGGTTAAGAATCCGCCTTCCAATGCAGGGGACACGGGTTCAAGCCCTGGTCCAGGAAGATCGCACATGCCCCAGAGTGACTAAGCCCGTGCACCACAACTACTGAGTCTGAGCTCTAGAGCCTGCGAGCCACAACTACTGAGCCCATATGCCACAACTACTGAAGTCCGCGCGCCTAGAGCCCATGCTCCACAACAAGAGAAGCCCCTGCAATGAGAAGCCTACGCACTGCAACGAAGAGCAGCCCCTGCTCGCCGCAACTAGAGAAAGCCTGCGCACACCAACAAAGACACAACGCAGCCAAAAATAAATTAATTAATTAATTTTAAAAAATAGCTGCTGCTACTCAGAACTTCAAGATCTGGAATCTCAACATACAAAAGAAAAAAGAAAACTTCTGGATTCATGTCTCTAGTTGATAATTAAGTGGCTCAAAATTGATATGTAATCTACAGAGAGATGGGTTTGTCTCAATTTAGGCAAACCAAATATTCTATTATTTTCCATTTTCGGTTAGGCTTCTGCTATTAACTAGTTAGCTGCTTACTTCCCTCCTGTTCTGTGTAGGAGTTAAAAAAAAAACAATTCTGTCAACTTCATGAGCTGAGAGCAAGCTAGCAAAACAAGGAGGTACAGAAAGCTTAACTCCACATCTGCTGAAAGCATACAATTCTTGTTGACCCCATTTATTTGTAAATCAACCTACATATTGTCTTCTGGCCTTTAACGCCTTAGAATTCTAATTCTTTATTTCCTGCCTCAGACCAATGTATGAGAGCTATCTGTGGTTTAAATACAACCATTAATCACTCCCAACTCCCCTCTCTCTCTCTCTCTCTCACACACACACACACACACACACACACACAAACACCTTTAAAACTTTTTTGTGTAGCTTGATTTGGAACCTGGGCTATGAAAGTGAATTAGGTTTTAGAGATGCTAATGTGTATGCCATGTAATATGACCACTGCATGCTTCTGTAGAGTGTGCAGAGGTGAAGCTCTTTATTCCTTTGGGGAACACAGGTTTGAAGAGCAAAAAGAAGGCTATTTTAGAGAAAGTAGGAGAATTCAGGAAACAAGAGGAATCTGAAGAAGACACTGAGTAAGAAAGGAGAGAAAAGCCTCCGTTGGACAATTGTCTGGGGATGTGTGCCAGGAAAGAAAGATTGCTGTTACTGAGATAGAATCATGAGACATTACCAAGTCAGGTTTCAGACGATTGTGAAAAGAACAGTTTTTTACTGAGAACCGAGGATTAGGCCTATTTTCCAGTAAGTAAAGAGCTTGATTCCTTCTGCAATAAATAAGAGAACTAAAAGATTTAGCTCTAGTACTAGAAGAGGAATCTAGGTTGATCAGCAAGGAAGGCTAGAGATACCTAAAATTAAGAACTAACAGGCTGAACTGGGAGTAAAGTGAGTGATGGTTTTGTATTTGTAATTAATTTCCTATACAAATTCTGACCTCAAGATCTCTTCACACAGCAGAAAGGTCATTTTTGCATTTTAATTGATGAACTGGACTATGATGAGAGAAGCTGCCCAGAAGGAGCTTAAAGGTTGTAAACCTTAGGCTATAATCTTTCAAAGAAATTCTCTCTGGAGAAATAGTTACCACCAACAGTTCAAACTATCCAAGGGGAACCTCACCTGAATACCATTCCAGAGCTCTCCTTTCCTGATCCAAACTTTCAACACGTGCTAAAAAAATCACATTCAGTTTTAGGTATGGCAGAGGTAGGGTCTACCTCTCAAGATCCTTGAATTCTTAAAGCTATTTAAAGGCGAGAGAAGCCCAATTACAAAATCTGTCCTAGTCTTTTTCTCCCTAGTCACCCATATTTCAGAGGCTGACACCATAGTGAGATTGCCAAGCTCCTTGGGGAAAACTCATGCAGGTCAGAGACAAAGTGATCACATAAAATTCAGTTTCCACCAGAGAATTCTGAGAAGGATCCCTATCAAATACTGGTCATGGGCCTGTGAAATCCTCCCCACTCCCCTCAGTGAGGAGAAAAAAAGACGGACTTTTCAGCCTCTCTCATCCTGCATCATAAAAAATAATCTGGAAAAGTGGGACTTTGGACTTTGTGAAGGGCTAATAGTGCAGAGCTGACCATAAGTTGAGCAACGTAAGGAAACGAGCAAAGAGATGAGAGTGGAAGTGTCTCAAGAGATTCCAGACATAAAACAGCAATGCCCCAGAGCGAGAGGAGCAAGAGAACCTGGAGAGAAGAACCCATAAAAGAGGGCACTTCTCTAAGTTTAGTTTCCACTTTAGGAAAAGGATTTTAGAAGTCAATTCAGAAATTGCTTCAAGGGCCAGAGATTCCAGGGCGATGGTCAATACCAAGGGGGTCTTATCTCCTAAACCACAATTGGAAGATATCATTAAGAGCCATTGTGAGAAACTCCCAAAAGCTGAAGTGGTCTATGGGCTCCAGCAACAAAGCAGTGTCTCCTACAACCAAGAATGCTGGTTGCCCCAAATCCAAGCCAATCATGCTTTAAAAAGGAGATTGCTGGTGAGTCAAAGCTCAAATTTGAGGTAGGGCTCCAGTACCAGTCACTGGGCTGTCCCCTTGCAGTGTTCCTTAATTCAGTTGGGTTGGCTTCTAAGGTCTCAGAGTCCCATCTCCAGAGTATTTCCAATGGGCCAGGGCAGCTTTCCAGGTGCTGTGTGTCCTTATGGAGGCCAAAGGGAAACACCTTGGGTCCCTAAGCTTCAGGCCAAAGGGAAGAGCCAGGACAAGGATTTTGCACCAACTGACAGAAGCAAGGATACTAGACTAGAGACTCAAAGGAGGAGAATATCAAGGACGAATGAAGGATTGGGGGACTCACAAGGGAAGAGTTACCCTGCCTAGGCCAGGGCATTAGAGACCCTTGTGAACAAGGCCCGCTGACTACTGCCACAGAAGGAAGTTCCTCTGAAAAGAAACTTGCAGAAAAGGATGACTTGCTTTTGAGAGTGGCTTTTTCTCAAGAATAGAGGCAAAGTGCAGGAAGGTCCCCTGTAGAAATCAAAGTCCATGTCAATCTCTGCACAGAGCCCAGGGCCAGTTGAAACCAGAGCTCTTTACATGAGCAGCAGGGATAGATACTAAAGCACAGGAATTTATGATAGCCACTATCCTGATCCTAGAGAAAAACTGGAGCTTATGCATGGACTTCTTATATGGGACATCAGTCAGCACAAAGAAGAACTCCAGGCCCATGCAGGGACCCTGAGCAAAGCAAAATGAAAAGTGCCATGTCTCACAGACATCAGTCAAGTTCTGACAGCCAGAGTTGTCTGAGCCTGGTCAGGATTGTCAGAAATAGGGATATTCCAGCAGAAAATCCCCTCCCAGGAGGATAACTTCTCTGAAGGAAAATGTTCATTCCATGTAGAGAAAGATCTTAGTTCTCATGTTAACATATCCTCTAAAGATGATGGTCTCTGTTTCTCATAACCAAGGAATTTCTTTCCAAATACACTAGTTTCTTCTAACTGGAGAAACAAAACAAAACAAAAACCTGAGAAGCCTTAGACTTGGGAACTGTCCTAAGCCCATTTTGTTATTCTCACTATTCCCACTGTCTAGATGGAGAACAAATATTTGTATGAGAACACTGGTATTCTTGGTTGGTATTTAAACCACGTGCATCTTAGAAAATTATTGTTTAAAATACAATAATTTACTATCACCCCTTTGCCACAATAAAATAATTCCATTAGAAAGGGGACCAGCCCATCAGGAAATGCAACGGAAACTTACACCCTCCAGAAACTTTAAATCTGGACCATATTTTCTGTAATTCCTCAAATCAATGTTAATTAGCTTATGTGGATTTGTCAAAGGAAGGTGGTTAGAAAGATTCAAAGTAAAAAAGCACCCTGCTATAGTGTTACACTCCCATTGGGAGTTAAAAAACAAAAATCTCCACTACCAAAAACTTGACTTTTAGGTCCATTCTGAGTAGAAATCAGACTAAAAAATGTCACAGAATAATACTTCCTCTGATTAAAAGTCTCTAATTTCAAATTTCTGAAGCAACATCCTTTCTTCTCTAATCCTCAAATAACTGCAAACTGAGATAAATGGATAGACCCCTCTCATGTTCTGAAGTTCTGAATTGTCTGCTTAAAAGGTAAGAAGCAGTTTTATATTTTGATAAAAAGGTCACTTGTGGTGAGGGTTCATAAAACTCCCTTCTCTGAGGACTGTTCATAATTTACATCCAGCCAAGTAATACCACTCAGGATACCCAGTTTCCTCAATTCCAAACAATCAATGAAGAAAGAAACTTTTAAATTTTCTTACTGAAACAGTTTTTCAGGTTTCTGTGTATGTTTTAGCATTAGTTTGAGTGACAAATTTCCTTAGCTAGTTATTTCCCACTTATTCCTAAATCTATAACGGGCCTCATAATTTTGTGAACAAGAAGAGAAGCATTGTCATTTCCAGCACTACAGAATCTTACAAAGGAAGTAAGTAAGCACTTCCTTTGAAATTTTGAAAGTTTTGGTGTGTTTAGGGGGAAAGTATAGTTATACTTACTGTCCCACTTGACCAAAGGGCAGCTGGGAATCTCAAGAAGCAAACACTATATTCATGTTCTCCCAGCAAGCCCCCTGGCAACAAACCACAATCTGTAAGTCTTCCCAAAACACAGTAATGAACCAGCTTCTATTAATTTTTTTTCAAACTGCAGGCTGAGAGACCCATGAGCAGCTTGTGAAATCAATTTAGAGGTCTGTAGCAACATACTTTTTTTGTTTTTTTAAACTAACTAGAATAGAAAATATCAGAGTACACTGACTGCATGAAGGAAAAGGAAGAACTGTTTCATGAAACTTGTTTTAGATATGTATACAAGAACACCTACACAAGCATACCAGGTCATAATGTAAAATGTATTTATTACTGTGAATCTCAGTCATAAGAATTGGAAAGCTACTCCTTTCCAGGGGTCCCCAACCCCCAGGCTGTGGTAGCGTCCTCAGCCTGTGAGGAACCTGCTGCATAGCAGGAGGTGAGCCGCGGGGAGGCAAGCAAAGCTTTATCTGCTGCTCCCCATTACCACCTGAACCATCCCCCCACACCCCATCCATGGAAAAACTGTCTTCCACAAAACTCGCCCCTGGTGCCAAAAAGATTGGGGACTGCTGCTCTAGACTATAAGTTTCATGAGGAAAAAGATCAAGTGTACCTAATTCATTCATTCTATATACCCAGCAACTACACATAATGCCTGGCATTTATAATAGGCACTCAATAAATATTTGTTGGCTGACTATTCAAGATGCATTCTTACATTACTAATACTGTGGTCCATAAATCAAAATTTGGACTGAATCTAAGTAGTTAGACAATATCTTTTATGAGGCACTAAGAAAATAACATTTGATTTTAGTAAATTTAACAATTTCTCCCTTGCTTGCCCTCTGATTGATGGGCTAAACAAATGGTAGATCCCAGCAGGAAATGAGAGAAGGCAAGGTCTTGGGAACTGACAAACTAAATGATTACCCTTAGGATATGTCAGACCAGCACGGTTTATGATCTTCCTATGTACATATTCTGATAATATGCACAAACTTGTACAGCAAGAAAAGCACAGAATTTAGAATTAGTTAGAGATAATGACAACTAACGACTAAATGACCTTGGGCAAATTGTTATAACTTCTCTGAGCCTAATTTCCTCAACTGGGAAAGCAAGTTGTGACAACTATAAATGGTTACCAAAATATAGGTGTAACTTCTACAAGAACATACAGGAGAAAATCTTTGCAGCACTGGGTTAGGCAAAGATTTCTTAATGACACAAAAAGCACTAACCGTAAAAGAAAAAGTTTGTAAAAACTATGCTCTTTGAAAGACACACTTAAGAAAACAAAAAGTAATCCACAAACTGGGGTAAAATATATGCAAAATATGTCTGACAAAGTGCTTGTCAACACAACATATAAAGACAAATATCTTAATAAAAAATAGGCAAAATATTTGAACAGACCCTTCACCAAGAAAAGATACAGACTGCAAATAAGCACCTGAAAATATGCTAGCCAAGTGTACCATTTATTGATGGGAAAATAAAGAAATAGATAAAGTACAGATCATGATACGTAACAGTAAAGAATCCTTTCTGAATTTTTGTGCAGATTATAAACTACTAATATAGTTTATATTACTATATTGAGGGCAAGGACAATGTCTTCAAAGATTAGGAACTAAATAAATGTTTATACCTAGTATATTGTGAATGAGTTTAAAATCATGATGCTATTTAAAATGTCGATCATTAACTTTTTTTTAACTGCAAAGCAGTATTTAGGATGGTAGCAAGTTGAATAAGTGAACTTTCTTAGAATTATGTAATTGCCTTGAACTATCTGTGGTAATAAGGAAGTAATTTAAAGTGCTGAATTAGAGTTATTGGTCACCACTGAAAAGTAATCATTACTGAAAGTAATCCTTTAGTATTTTCATTGCCTTTTTTACTTACATAAAGAAAAGTATTTCAAAGCTATCTCATTTAGTGATACAGATCAGAATCTCTGGTCAGTTAACTATGACCTCTGTTTCTTTCCAGGTTTGGTTTTTAAGGTTGAACCCTTGGGTCACATTCTAGCTTTATACCTATTGAAAATAAAACTATACCTTCCCTTTGGCCCAGCAGCTCTATTTCTAGAAATTTATTATAATTATGTGAAATGACATTTTTCTAATGTTATTCACTGCAGCACTTATTATAAAAACAAAAGCCTGGAGACTGGAAATTAAAGTACATCTATGCAATGGAATCCTATCTAGAAATAATAAAAACAAGGGAGCTTTTTATGTACTAATATGGAGCATTTCTAAGCTAGACTAAGTGAAAAAAAGCAAGGTACAGAATATTGTAGATGGTATGGTACCATTAGTATAAAAAAGGGGAAAGGCACGCACGCACACACACACACTTGCTTGTCTATACATAGAGTACTTTTAGAGACACAGAAAATTAATAACATTAGTTGTATGTGAAGAAGAGGAGTGAATGGCTGGGGGACAGAAGTAGGAAGACTCTTCACTATATACCCTTTCATAACTTCTTGAATTCTGAATCTTATGAATACATTATCTAGTTTAAAAAATTAAAAAATAAACTTAAGAATCAAATAATAATAATGAAGGAATTTAGTCTTTCAGCAGTAAGCAAGTCCAAGAAAAAAAGAACAGATTTGACTAAACTCTGACATTTGAATGAAGATACTGACAAGTGTCACAGAGGCACCCATCTGGGCCTGTGTGAGTTCCTTTGAAGACCTGAAATACTGATACAATAAACCCAAAACCTGTACGTGGCATCATTCAGACACTGATTCATCAAATTCCTACTGGAATTACCACTCCTTCATCATCCATTTGATTAAAAAAAATAGTTTTAAAGTTTCTTTTCATTACCTGTAATTTTTACCTCAATACTATATGAAGAAGCAGGCTTTTTTACGATGGATATAAGACAAATGAAGTTCTTTAAAGGTCAAAATAGAATCTTTCATGGGTGAACTCTAATTGTACACAGAGTCTTCTAAATATGACAGCATCATAGGGTGGCAACTAAAGGAGTATCAAGACTTTCTGAAGTTGTGAGATTCCCTTAAACATTTCTAAAACTTCTCACATGAGAAGGAAGGGAAGTAATATATGGAATTTTAGGAATGAAACTCTGGCTAACAGGGTTATGGGGCATCTGAGAAGTCACGGGATAGGTCTGACTTTCTCAGAGGGGAGGCTGCATTTTTTTTTTAATTTCCATCATCTGCTATTAAAATTAGTTCTGCACAAATGTTTGCAGATGCAGAGCAGCTGGCAGTCTTGCTGCATTTTGTTCATTGGTAGATCATAAGCAAGTCAATGAAGAAGGGCTGTTGAATTTTCCATCTGTGTTCCAGTGTTTTCAGAGAACTGTCAAATTTATGTTCTGGGACACTGGATTCACAATGTTAATATCCTATTGAACACTGGCTAGAGCTTGAAAGTTTACATCTAGTCTCTGAAGATAATAAGATTTGAAAACATACTCTCTTGCAGCCATTTGTAAGCAAATCCTTTTTATACCCATGTGGAATAAATGTATATTATCCTATCTACATTAGTGCTTTCTGATGCATTTGATTTTTTAAAAAATATCAGAACGTAAACATATCCTACTTCATTAGTTAATCAAAAATACAAAATAAAACAAGATACAATTTTCATCCTTCAGACTGGCAAAGATAAGAGACTATAAATGTTTCCAAAGCTATTAAGGAAAAGAGAAAGAGGAACTCTCACCTACCAATGGCTGTGAGTATAAAATAGTAAAATTTTTCTGAAAAGTAATCTGATATTGTATCAAAAAAATCTTGAAGATGTTCATTATCTTCGACTGAGGAAATTCCAGAATTTATTTTAAAGAAATAATCTGAGATGTATATAAAGATTTACGTAAAAAAATTAAAAATTAAAAAACCAGAAATAAAGTCACAGATGTAGAAAACAATCTTATGGTTACTGGGGGAAAGCAGGAGAGGGATAAATTGGGAGACTGGGATTGACATATACACACTACTGTATATAAAATAGATAAGTAATAAGGACCTACTGTATAGCACAGGGAACTCTACTCAATACTCTGTAATGACATATATGGGAAAAGAATCTAAAAAAGAGTGGATATACGTATATGTATAACTGGTTCACTTCACTATAAAGCAGAAAGTAACACAACATTGTAAATCAACTATACTCCAATAAAAATTTTTTTGAAAAGATTTATGTCCAAAATATTCCCTATAGAATTATACACATTGCAACTCAAATATCCAACAACAGGTAAATAGTTAAATTATAGCACATTGAAATGAATACCTTAGTAAAACATAGGGAGACTCTTATTTCAGCCAAATCCTTTAATAAGTCTGATTTTTTTTTTTTTTTTTGCGGTACGAGGGCCTCTCACTGTTGTGGCCTCTCCCGTTGCGGAGCACAGGCTCCGGACACACAGGCTCAGCGGCCATGGCTCACGGGCCCAGCAGCTCCGCGGCATGTGGGATCTTCCCGGACCGGGCCACGAACCCGTATCCCCTGCATCGGCAGGTGGACTCTCAACCACTGCGCCACCAGGGAAGCCCTCATTCATTTTTTAAAAACAGAAAAACAGTGATGAAAAGCAGTGGTCCATTAGACATGCTTGCTTTCTGGTTTTCAAAGTGATAGAAGGATAAAACAATTTCTTTTGAATTATGTACATGTTTGTTTTAGACTAATTCCAGCTCTGATTCTAGAAAACTGAGAGTTTAGAGATTTACGTTTGTTTTAGCATCTCACAAAAGGAATTGGTGACTATTAGTACCCACTGGACATAACGGCACAGTACAACATTAGCATGAAGACTTGGCTCCTATCCAAGAAACAATACAATAGCAACAATAAAAATCAGTGTGTATTCCTATGCCTAGAGCCTACACTACAAAAAGAAAAGCCAACGCTCCCTCCCCCAGCAAAAAAGTTTAATAATATTTACATAAGGTTAGGTGGGTATAGGAACAACTAGAGATAGTGCTCTCTTAACATGGTGATATGGAGCACGGAAGGAGGGCCCCTGCCTACTTCTCTAGTTTTTTTAATTCTGTCTCACGGCACGTTGATCTAGAAACACTGGCCTTCCTTCAAATTCTCAAATATGCCAAACTCTCTCCACCTCAGGGCCTTTGAACACGCTATTCTCTTTGCTTACACTACTCTTTTCCTTATTTTCTTATGGCGGGCCCCTCCTCACTAAGTATGACTTCTTCAGGGAGGCCTTTCCTAATCTCCAATTTAAGCACTGCTCCCTGTTGTTTCAGTCAGAGAACCATCACAATTTGTAATTACAAATTTGCGTACATGCTTAATTCTATCTTCACTACTATATAGAATAAGCTTCATGAGAGAAGGAACTGTCTGCTTTATTCATCAATGCATACATAATTGCCTAGAACAGTATGTGCTTATTGCCTAGTGTTCAATATATATTTTTAGAATTAATAAATCAATGAATGAAGATACTACCTGTTTGGTAGTATGGGAGTATTTAAAATTTCTTCCAGATTTCTACTATAGTAGATATTCCATATTAAATAATGCATTACTAGTCATAAGTATCAGTGAAGGCATATGGAAAATATGAGATAAAAATCTAGCCATATCCTACTAAATACATTACACTATGATTGTAACTAGTAAACTCTAATGGTGCAATATGATACTCATGATTTCAAATTATTAATTATCTACATAATTAAGAATAGGCATAAGCTACATAAATTATGAATAGGCAGAAAAATAAGCTCAAAGCAGCAAGTGAACAACTGAAAAAGTCTGGTTCAAGACTCGTTGATTTTCTGATGTGAATCATAGGAAATCTTTAAAAACATAGCATTTGGTGTTCTTATTTTTCATAATTATACAAATTGGTGACTAAATTACATTAATTTCCTCTAAATCTCATGTCTGTACATTTCATTTTTTAAAATGTGTCCAGGAGTATATCGTTTTAAAATTCCATGGTGAAAAGTCTAAGAACTAAAATATGATGACCATATTTTCCAGACAAAAAATCAGAATGTATGTTGACAAATATTTTAAAACAAGAGTATCAAAAATCTTAAGTATCATCATCTCCATATTACAGATAAGAGCACAGGGACTCAGTCAAGTAATTTATCCAAGATGAAAATAAGAGATAGAACCAGTATTCAAACTAGGTTTTTCTTACTCAGAGGCTCATGCTATTTCCACTTTGCTACAATGCTTTCTGCTGTTCATTTTTTCATTTACTCCAATATTAATTGAGAATCTACTAGATGCTACTGTGATTAAGTAGATATAAGAAAGGAAACTATAACTTGTCCTTGAAGCTCGAGAATATTTCCAGAATCAAAATAAACCTAACGGGGGGGTGGGGGTGGGGGGGAGGGAAGTAGGGAGGGGGAGAGAGGGAGGTTCCTTGAAACAAAGAGGGATCAACTGTCTGTCTTTTTCTTTGTTAGATCTGCTCAAACAGCATGTGACATCCATTTGAGGCCTCTGGCCCATCAGAAAGTCATCAAAACAACATGCATTGTTTCCAAGTCCCAGCCAAGGCTCCTGAAAATTAAGCTGGTAAAAGCAATGCCATAAATATAATGTTGGAATTCTAAATTTTGATACCTAAAGATGTAAGAGAATTAGAATGTTAGAAAGATGAAGGCTGTTTTTAAAAACTTCATGTTATAAAATAATTTGTTAAGAATCAAATAAAAAAATAAAATGCAAACCAAGTACAAGGCCACACTTAATATAGTTATGCACATGCTGCTAGGAAAAAAAAGACTTCTAGGGCTTCCCTGGTGGCACAGTGGTTAAGAATCTGCCTGCCAAGCAGGGACATGGGTTCGATCCCTGGTCCGGGAAGATCCTACATGCCGCGGAGCAACTAAGCCCGTGTGCCATAACTACTAAGCCTGCGCTCTAAAGCCCGCACGCCACAACTACTGAAGCCCGTGCGCCTAGAGCCTGTGCTCCACAACGGGAGAAGCCACCGCAATGAGAGGCCTGTGCACTGCAACAAAGAGTAGCCCCTGCTCGCTGCAACTACAGAAAGCCCACGCCCAGCAACGAAGACCCAACACAGCCAAAAATAAATAAATTAAATAAATATAATTTAAAAAAAAGTCTTCTAGTCATTCCTTCATTCATCTATCAGTCCATTATCTATCTCACCAGCTGGCCATCAAACATCATTGAGTGCCTATTACATGGGACACTCTGCTGAATGGTACATAAGGATGAATCAAATGTGGATTGCACTCTTAAGTAGTCTTCAGTACTAGAAGGAAAAAATAACTACAAGGTAGAAAGGAAAGCTCACTTTCTGCTTAAGAATTAAGGAGGGCTTTGTGGAGGAGGGGTGTTTAAACTGGACCTTGACACAGAAAAGATGTGGAAATATGGAAACGTGAGGAGAGTGTACTTGTGTATTCTGACTTGGTGGAGGCAGCAGGTTGAATACGTAAGGAGGTTAGATGGAATCCAGGCTTCATCCTGGAGTCCATGATTTTGCTGTTAACTCAGCCCACTTAGCTCATAATATTAAGATACTTCCCACTTCTAAACTATAAAATGGAGCTAATACTATCCTCCTCCTTGCCTTGGATTTTGTGAGGAGTAATTAATACTTACAAAGGAGTAATATTTATTCTCAGAGGAAGTTTCTTTTCCTGAATTTTAAAAGACAGAAAATCATTTTACACATTACATTTTCTTTCCTAGTTTCTCCTTAATAAGTTTTGCATCAGCCATAGTTAGTTTCTCTAGCCAAGCCAATCTAATAAATAAACCTAAGATAATTCCTCAAAGTATCACAGAATTCTTCGTCTTCCTTGGATCTGTGTCTTAACCCTTATTAGGCTAACAACAGAAGTAAGACAGAGCAACTGCCTAGGAGGGGTAATAGTGAGATAGAAAATACACTCAGGTGAATTAGTTTGCTGCCATCAGAATATAAGCTTCTTAACATAAAAGAAAGTAATTCTCAGAAACTGGAAGGGTTGTTACAGATGGATTTAGTTCAACTTACACAGATGAGGGAACTAAAGCTGAGGGAGAACTAATGACCTGCCCAAGATTGTCCAACTAGTTAATGGCAGACCTAGGACTTCCATTTCTGGTCCAGCATTCTTTCCTTTAAACCACAGGTCGAAAACCAGGACTTGCAGGAAGAATCCTGCCTACAGAATTGTTCAGTATAGCCCCCATGGTATTTTTTTTATTAACCTGAATTTTTAAACAAGAGACACACAGAGATTTGTCACAGACTCCATCTATTCCCTAAGTCTTAGATAGTCCCAATTCACATATTCACGCTACCTGCCTGGCTCTGGTAGAATGAATCCTGACCAATTTTCTCCGTGAGGCCTTCTCTAACAGTACACACTGAATTTAATCAAGGAAGTTATTTCCCTACCATCCCAAATCTCAAATGCCAAGTTTTTTTTTCTTTACCCTAATAGTATTACCTCATATTTGAACAATACTTTGATATAAATTATATTCTTTGTGTAGGACATTTTATGAAAACACAGAGATAAGTGATATGCTCAAGGTTACAAAGCTAACTAGTGACAGAGCTAGGGCTGACCCGAGGATTCAGTTCAGAGGTCTTTTTTTTTTTTCCTTCCAGTTTTACTCATATATTTACAGCACTGTATAAGTTTAAGGTGTACAGCATGATGATTTGACTTACATACCTCATGAAACATTTTCCCAATAAGTTCAGTAAACATCCACCATCTCATATAGATACAAAATTAAGGAAATAGAAATTTTTGTGTGATGAGAACTCCTAGGCTTTACTCTCTTAACAACTTTCATATGTAACATACAGCAGTGTTAATTATGTTTATCATGTTGTACATTACATCCCTAGTACTTATTTAACTTATAACTGGAAGTTTGGGTACCTTTTGACTGCTTTCATCCAATTCCCCTTCTCCCCACTCTCCGCCTCTGGTAACCACAAATCTTATCTCTTTTCCTGTGAGTTTGTATGTTTTTGAAGTAGAGTTGATCTACGACACTATGTTAGTTCCTGTTATACAAGATAGTGACATTTTTCTATACATTTCAAAATGATCACCAATGTTGAGTCCATGCTATGTCACCATACAAAGATATTTACTTAGTTATTGACTATATTCCCCACACTGTACATTTCATACCTGTGACTCATTTATTTTGCAACTGGAAGTTTGCACCTCTTAATCTCCCTCACCTATTCCTCACCTATTTCTTTCTTCCCCCATCCCCCTCTCCTCTGGTAACCACCTTTTTGTTCTCTGTATCTATAACTGTTTTGTTATGTTTGTTCATTTGTTTTTTAGATTCCACCCGTAAGTGAAACCATACAGTATTTGTCTTTCTGTCTGACTTATTTCACTTCGCATAATACTCTCTAGGTCCACCCATGTTGTAGCAAATGGCAAGATTTCATTATTTTTTATGGCTGAGAAATATTCCATTGTATATATATTCCACATCTTCTTTATCCATTCAGCTACTGATGGGCTGCTTCCATATCTTGGCTACCGTAAATAATGCTGCAATGAATACAGGGGTGTATGTATCTTTTTGAATTAGTGTTTTTGTTTTCTTTGGATAAATACCCAGGAGTGGAATTGCTGGATCCTATGGTAATTCTATTTTTAATTTTCTGAGGAATCTTCCTACTGTTTTCCACAGTGGCTGCACCAATTTACATTACTACCAACAATGCACAAGGGTTCCCTTTTCTCCACAGCCTTGCCAACACCTGTTAAATGTTGTCTTTTTGATAACAGCCATTCTGACAGGTGTGAGGTGACATCTCATTGTGATTTTGATTTGCATTTCCCTGATGATTAGTGATGTTGAACATCTCTTCATGTGCCTGTTGGACACCTGTATGTCTTCTTCGGAAAAATGTCTATTCAGATCTGTCCATTTTTAAAATTTTATTTATTTATTTATTTATTTTTTGCGGTGAGCAGGCCTCTCACTGTTGTGGGCCCTCCCGCTGCAGAGCACAGGCCCCGGACGCGCAGGCTCAGCGGCCATGGCTCACGGGCCCAGCCGCTCAGCGGCATGTGGGATCTTCCCGGACAGGGGCATGAACCCGTGTCCCCTGCATTGGCAGGTGAACTCTCAACCACTGCGCCACCAGGGAAGCCCTGTCCATTTTTTTCTAATCGAGTTGTTTGGGTTTTTTGACATCGAGTTTTATGAGCTCTTGCATATTTTAGGTATTAACCCCTTATCAGATATATCATTTGCAAATATCTTCTCCCATTCAATAGGTGGTCTTTTTATTTTGTTGATAGCTTCCTTCACTGTGCAAAAGCTTTTTAGTTTGATGTAGTCCCATTTGTTTACTTTTTGCTTTGTTTTCCCCTGCCCGAGGAGACATATCCAAAAAAAATAATACCAAGACCAATGTCAAAGAGAGTACGTCTATGTTTTCTTCTCGAAGTTTTATGGTTTCAGGTCCTATATTTAAATCTTTAATCCATTTTGAATTTATTTTTGTGCATGGTATGAGTAGTCCAGTTTGATTATTTTGCATGTAGCTGTTTTTTCCCAACACCATTTATTGAAAAGGCTGTCTTTTCCCCATTGTATATCCTTGCCTCCTTTGTTGTAGATTAATTGCCCGTGTAAGTGTGGGTTCATTTCTGGGCTCGATATTCTGTTCCATTGATCTGTGTCTGTTTTTGATTACTGTAGCTTTATAGTATAGTTTTAAATCAGGGAGCATGATACTTCCAGGTTTGTTCTTCTTTCTCAAGATTGTTTTGGTTATTCCTGGTCTGTGTCTTCATACAGATTTTATAATTATTTGTTCTAGATCTGTTAAAAATGCCCACTGGTATTTTGGTAGGGATTGCACTAAATCTGTAGATTACCTTGAGTAGTATGGTAGTAAGATATACTGTGTTCATGAATTGGAAGAATTAATATTGTTTAAATGGCCATATTACCCCAGGCAATGTACAGGTTCAACGCAATGCCTATCAAAGTACCAATGGCATTTTTCACAGAACTAGAACAAATAATTCTAAAATTTGTATGGAAACACAGAAGGGGTCTTTTTATTAAGCCTTGAGCTCACAGGACCAAACAGCATATCCCCCAATAATTCATCTATAGCTCAATTCCTTATTTTCTCAAAAATATTTATATCAAACTAAAAGTGAACATATTTTACTCAAGAGTATATTTCACACTAGGTATACGGGGTCTAAAAAATAGAGAGCAGTATCTATGTGCCCATTATATATTCCAGGTTGTAATTAATGTCTTCAAATACAAATATATAATCAATTATCACAAATGGAATGTAAGATGAACAAAGTGTTAAATGGCTAAAGATTAAAAAAAAAAACCAAAAAAACCCTAAAGACTAGAAACTAGAATTTAATAATACACTGCCAACATCTACACATATGTGAAGTACTGAAGATATCCCAAACCTTAGCTACAGTAGCTATAAGTTTATTGTCAACTGGCCACCAAAAAATAGGATGGTTTTTAAATGAAAAACAGAAATTAAATCCTTATATTAAACGGAATTAGGGAATTGTAAACCATCTGTAGCAGCCACTTTCCCAATTTTTTGTTAATAACAAAATAATTATGTAAAGTACACCTGGGGGATGAAATTAGAACTTGAAAATTCCCTAAAAACTATAAAATGAACTCAAACTTTTAAAGGCTTCAAGGAGAAAAAAAACATTAAACATATCCATTGAGAAACAGACTGCAAAACTGGCTTCTTAAGATGTATAGGAAGTAGTTTGGTTATCGAATTCAATGGCTAGAGGATTCTGGGACATACAATAGGTTGGTACACAGCTATCAACTTTGTCATCTGAATAGATATACAATGACAAGTTTCTTAACTTTTCCTAAAATGAGAATATAATTTTTAAGTTTTGGAAAATGATGTTTGGGGCACACTCACTGTCGTTACTGGTAGAAGTGCAAACTAATATACTTTTCTGGAAAGTAATGTGGCACACTTACCAAAATTCTTTTTTTTTAAATAAATTAATTTATCTATTATTTATTTTTGGCTGTGTTGGGTCTTTGTTGCTGTGTGCGGGCTTTTTCTAGTTGCGGCGAGTGGGGTCTACTCTTGGTTGCAGTGCATGGGCTTTTCATTGCAGTGGCTTCTCTTGTTGCAGAGCACGGGCTCCAGTAGTTGCAGCATGTGGGCTCAGCAGTTGTGGCTCACGAGCTCTACAGTGCAGGCGCAGTAGTTGTGGCGCACGGGCCTAGCTGCTCCACGGCATGTGGGATACTCCCGGACCAGGGCGCGAACCCGTGTTCCCTGCATTGGCAGGTGGATTCTCAACCACTGTGCCACCAGGGAAGTCCCACCAAAATTCTTTAAAAAGTTATTTGCCTTTTTTCTAGTAAATCTATCTTGCCATGCCATTTTTCTTCCCTCCTACTATCATCACCATCAAATGAATACAACAAATTTGAATCATCAAGGATTTATAACTGAACAAGCCAGGATTTTTTCCCCCTCATAATATACTCAGTGTAGCATTCTATTCTCACATAGAACTTTACAATACTTGCTTTTTAATAAACATGCTTCAAGCTGGAAGTCTACCAAGTTATCATTAATGACAGTTTTTTTCTTAATGGCCAAATTAAATTCTTTTGCCTAGTGACAAGTTGAATTCTTGTATAACAAAAGGCACCTATTAAAAACAGTTTGGTACTAATTTTTAGAGTTAGTAAGTTCAAGGAATGTAAACCCTGAATGATGAGTACCTTTTATATTTTAGGCTATAGGCCTGTAATTCAAACATTCTCCAAATCCTATATGAGGTGCCATTTTTTTGGGTGTCCAGTATGTGTTGAATGACTGCAAAAAGAAAGGAAGAATATAAAAAGAAAGAGAATACACATTTTCCTACCACGTTTCGGAAAGGTTTTTGCTAATCTGTACAGAAGTCAAGGCAACAGATTAATATTAACCTAATTATATATGACATACTATATTATCTAAATATTGGTTATTCGTAGGAATTTTTATCTATGTACAGACAGATTGATAAAACCACAAATAGGATATATTTTAAGTTCTAATGGGAGTAAAAGAATGAGAAATGTCATCTTATATAGTAAGATTCAACCATAAGAGGAAATAGATATTTAAATCACAGAAGATGAGGTAGCTCTTTTCCTGGTTCAGACTAACTCCTTATTCAGGGTTCTGGACGTCCCCCCCCATCCCGCTTCCCCTGAGACTTGGACCCCATCAATTATCCCCTCCCTCACTTTTATTTTCTATATCTTCCCCTGCTCACAACACTTCGGCTCATTTCCCTCAATATATAAACATTTTCAACTCTATCTCATACTTTAAAAACAAAAACAAGACGTATCTTCATCTGATCCTACCATTTTTTTTCTCCTTGCATTCACAGCAGCACTTCTGGAAAGGAGTGTTTTATATTCACTGTTTCCACTTGATCAATTTCCTCTTCTACCTACTACAATCAGGTTTCTCTGTCCCACCTCTCCAATGAAACTACTCTAGCCAAAGTCACTGGTGGTCTCCATTCAGAGCACTTTTCTTGGTCTTACTGGATTTCTCAGCTGCATTTGACAGAACTGGACCATTCACTCCTTCCTAAAACTCTCTTTTGGCATTTGTGATACCACTCTCTACTTGTCTTCCGCAAACTGCTTTCCAGTTGTTCCTTCTCAGTCTCTGTCAGATATTTATTTTCTACTTCTACCCCTTAAACATGAGGGCCCTCGGGATTCTGCCCTTGGTATCTATCTCCATGGGCAGCCTTCAGTGATCTCATCTCTCTGAGTTTCAACAAAAGCCTACAAACTAATTACTTCCAAATTTTCATTGCCAGTCCTCTTGGATATCCTACTGCCTAATGGGAACATATCTGCTTAGATGTTCTACAGGATTACACACTCAACATGTCTACAACTGAACTCATCTTCTTCCCACAGAAGTTTTACTTCTTGTACCTTTGTTAATGGAATCCGTCACCTACTCAGCCCAACCAAGCTAAAAATCTTCAAGAGTCAACTTAGGCTTCTTCTTCTGCCTCACCTCTCACAATCCACCATCAAGCCCCTACACCGCTTTACTTTTTATATTTTTCTCTAATCTGTCTCATCCTTTCTATCCCAACCACAACTGCCTTAGTTTGGGCCTTTGTGTTTAGTTCTAGGACCTGGCTACTGCAACGATCTACTCTAAGTCACAGTTCTAACTTTGCTTCTGTGAATAAAGCCCTTTATGTTCTTCATTGCCAAAAGCAGCGTTTCCTGTGTCAGAGTTACCTAAGGATGCTTATAAAAATGCATATTCCTAGGCCAATCTGCAATTTTACATGCTTCCCAAGTGACTGTGATACAATCTAAAGCTTGAGAAATAAAGGCTAAAGTTTAAGTCCAAAATTCTTACCAAGGCACACAAGGCCCTGCAGGACTTGGCTCTTGTCTACTTAGCTCTCTAAGCTAGCATCTCCCTCTCTCTCCCATCAAGTGCTTTATTATCTAGAATATTGAAATTTTCTGCACTTATCTCCATGTCTTTGGCTTCCATGCCTTTGTTGTTCTCCCCGTTTCTTCATCAAGCCTTACTCAACCTTTATGGAATTATGAAAGAAGGTCCACCACGAAACTGCCTTTATTCTACCAAGCTGACACTTAGCTCCCAAATCCTATTAACCAAAGACTGAGTTTGGCTGTCATGGTATCACAGAAAGATATCTGGTCTTTGTCCCTGGTTCCAGGCACAGAGCCTAAAACCCTTGTGATTTCCTGAGTGGCAAGGGCGATGGGAGCATCTTTTGTTCTAATGAGGTGACTCTTACTGGGCCTCTAAATAGCTTCAGGGTGGGAACTAGTGGCGAGAAAGACCAAGCCTTAATTAGAAGCTTGGAAATTTCAGCCCTACCCTGCAAACACTAGGAAGAGGAGAGGGGATGGACACTGAGTTAATCATCAATAGCCAATGATTTAATCAATCATGCTTAGGTGTTGAAATCTCCATAAAAACCCCCTAAACGACAGGGTTCAGAGAGTTTTCAGGTTGGTGAACACATCAAGGTGCTGGGAGGGTGAAACACCTGGAGAGGTCATGGAAGCTCCATGCCCCTTCCCCCACAGCTTGCCCTATGCATCTCTTCTTTTTGCCTATTTCTGAGTTGTATCCTTTACAATAAACCGGTAACAGCAAGTAAGGTGCTTTCCTGAGTTCTATGAGTCATTCTAGCAAATTACTGAACCTGAGGAGAAGGGCTGTGGGAATCCCTGACTTTGTAGCCAAGTTGGACAAAAGTGTGAATAATCTGGGGACCTGATACTTGAGACTGGTGTCTGAAGTAAGGACAGTCCTGTGGGACTAAGCCCTTAAACTTCTGGAGCCTGATGCTAACTCTGGGCAGTTAGTGTCAGAATTGAATTGACACCTAGCTAGTGTCCTCAGAGAATCAGAGAGTCAGGAGGAAAAACAATTCTCACTTGTCTTTAGAAGTATATGCATTCTCCGAAGGAGATGGAACTTATGATTAAGAAAATAAGTAAAATTATTATCATTCTCCATCTTTAAGAATCTACTGCAAAAAAAAAAAAAAAGGCATCTCACACTCTAATACAACCATAAACAACGAAGGAAGACTCTCCGGGAATTTCCAGTGACCACATTTTCAAAAACAATTCATGAAGTACCCCCACTTGACCTGCTAAAATTGCTGATAGGAAACTGGAATTCATTAAGAGGAAATGTAACAATGTCTTTCAAAGTACTGAAGTGGATTAAGTCTAATTCTACAGCTTCCTGAAGAAGAAAGCCCATGTTTATATATGGGTTACTACCACCCTCCAAACTTAAACTCACATCAGTAAATGTTAGATTTGATTAAGAGTAATTTTCACAAAAACTTAAATATCATGATTCAAGTGAATTTTTAAAAGAGGTTTCAACCTTCATCAGAGGGCCTCTTTGTTTTCTCTTTAGATAACTGCTTCTGTTATAAAAATGTGTTGTTCACTGTGAAAGAAAAACATTAAAAATATAAAAGCATATAGAACACATCAAGTATTAAAAACTACCCATGATTCTACCATCCAGAGAGATTCAATGTTTTTATGTATTACCTTCTAGTTACACACATATAAAAGTATTTTATTGGGGGCTTCCCTGGTGGTCCAGTGGTTAAGAATCCGACTTCCAGTGCAGGGGACGCGGGTTTGATCGCTGGTCATGGAACTAAGATCCCATATGCCTCCAGGCAACTAAGTCCGTGTGCTGCAACTACTGAGCCAGTGCGATGCGCCTTAACTAGAGAGAAGTTCACGCACCACAAGTAGAGAGAAGCCCAGTTGCCGCAGCGAAGAGCCCACGTGCCACAATGAAAAGGTCTCCCATGCCACAACTAAGACCCGACGCAGCCAAAAATAAATTTTTAAAAAGTGTTTTACTAAGTAAAAATGATTCCACACTGTAGAAGTGTTTTCAAATATACTTTTTAAAATAAAAATTTCCTATCACCATAATTTTTAAAATTAAGTTTATTTTAAATTAAACAAATGAGACAAGAATACACTGTTTAAAAAATTCCAACTACACTTTAGAAAAAGTCCAACTTTCCCTTTAGAAAAAGCCCAGGCTCAGTCTCCTCCCAAGGTAAGTGCACCTATTAGCCAGATTTTTACTTTTTTTATTATTTTTAAAACATTTATTTATTTATTTAGGCTGCCTGTGTCTTAGTTGCGGCATGCAGGATCTTTGTTGTGGCATACAAACTCTTAGTTGCATCATGCAAGCTCTTAGTTGTGGCATGCATGCGGGATCTATTTCCCCGCGATCAGGGAGGGAACCTGGGCCCCCTACATTGGGATCATGGAGTCTTACCCACTGGACCACAGGGGAAGTCCCCAGCCAGAATTTTAGATATGTGTACGTGTGTATGTTTATACAACAGAAATGTTTTATTTTACATAAGTAGTATTATATTGTATTTACTGTTCTGTAATTTGCTTTCTTTATTCAGCGTTATTTGGAAGATCTTTCCCTGTTGGTACACATAGATTTATCCCATTCTTCTTAAGCACTACCTAGTGTTCCTGAGTTTAAGCATTCCCCTATGAATGAATATTTAGGTTTTTTGGTTTTATTTTGTCTTGTTTTGCTATTACAGATAATGCTACAACAGTCGTTCTTGCAGCTCATGCTTGTATTACAAGTAAGAATGTTTTTCCTAGGGGGTAGATAACAAGAAAGGGAACTGCTGAGTCATAAGGTACAGGTATTTTAAGTTTTAACAGATACTACATCAAATTGCCCGCCAAAGTGGCTGTACCAAATTATATGTCCACAAACAGTTTATGACAATACTTCTTTCTCTATCCCCTCATCATACCAGATATTATCACATTAAATATTTTTGCTAATGCAATGGGTGAAAATTTTTATCTTATTTTTAAATTTCTCTAATTACTAATGAACATATTTCTCTAATTACTAATGAACATATTTTCTTATGAGTCATTTTTATTCCCTCTTCTATGAATTTGTTTTTTACTATTAGGTATATTTTGTATTATTTTTAGGAGTTCTTTATGTATCAGGAGTACAAAGCATTTGCTATGTATATTATGAATACTTCTCAATTATTGCTTGTTTTCTAATGTAATTATGGTGTCTTATTTTATTAAAATTTATATTTTGATATAGTCAAATTTATTAATCTTTTTTTTAGGGTTTTGTGTTTTGTCACCTACTTAAGATTTTTTTCTTTCTCAAGGAAACATAAACATACTTTCCTAGATTTTTCCTCTAATAACTATATATTTAAAAATGTTTAGGCCTGTGATCCATCTAGGATTTATTTTTGATTTTGATCTAATGTGGAGCTCTAACTTTACTTTTTTCCATTTGGAAGCTAATTACCAACTCCAGTTGTCATTCTTCCTATCGCCACTGATTTGAAACATTATTTCTATCATGTAGTAAATCCCTATATATACACATAGATCTGTATCTGTTCCATTAATTTATACTGCTTTAGTAATGGTTTATAATATATTTTGCTCTCTGCTAGGTCACATCTCACACTCTCTTATTTAAAAGTATCTTGCTATTCTTGAGCATGTCTCTTCCACATGATTTTCAGAATCAAGTTCTAACAGAAAGCCTGTTGGGATTCTGACTGGGATTGTACTGAAGCTGTAAATTAATCGGGGTAGAAATGGCATCTCTGCAATATTAAGTCTTCTCTTCAAGGAACATGCATAGATCTCTACTTACTCAGATTTTCTTTTATATCCTTCAATAGGGTTCATACAGGTCTTACAGATTTCTTGTCTAAATGCTGCCATGCACAGTGGGCACTCTATAAGTGGTAGCTACTATTATTACTAAGGGTTTATTGGTTACAGTATACTAAAAATAACCAAGGAAGCATATTCTAGAAACCACTGTCAGTTTCCCAGGACAAAACTAAATCTGGATCCTAAATTATCCTTCAACCCCCATCTCGCTTCCTATTCTTACCTCTATTCATACCAAAAGGTCCACTTTTAAGAATTATTTTAAAAACAAGTTTTTAAAAATCTAATTTTAGTCAGTAATATATTAACTCATTAGAGAATATATTTAAGCCTTGAACAGTCTCTGGGCAGATCCTTAATAGAACACTAAGACCAACTAAAAATACATATCCAAAACATAGCATGTAAATCACATTTCCTGTGCAGGAACAGAGGTTTCTACTCCAAGGATCCACAGATCAGTTAACAGAATTATCTCTCAGGCTGTTCTGCATGTCTGCCAATAATTACCATAAAACCCAAGGAAGAAAACCCAATTAAAGTACTCATTCAAATTATATTTCATGGTTCCAAAGACACTTTACCAAGAGTACACAGTATCTTTGAATGCTAAAACTGAAAAGGACCTTAGAACTTCAACTCTTATTTCTTACATGAGAAAACTAGGGTCAGACAGATGAAGAGACTAGTTAGGGTCACAGAGTTAAATGGTAGCAAAGCCAGATGAATGGCTCTCTTACCACGCCAATGTTACTTCTTCCAGGTCATGCAGCTTGTGTTACTTTGGGGCCACCTGTTTTATTTATTTATTTATTTAATAAAGTTATTTATTTATTTTTGGCTGCGTTGGGTCTTCATTGCTGCACGCAGGCTTTTTCTAGTTGTGGTGAGCGGGGGCTACTCTTCATTGTGGTGCAGTGGCTTCTCTTGTTGCAGAGCAAGAGCTCTAGGCGCATGGTCTTCAGTAGTTGTTGTGGACAGGCTTAGCTGCTCCGAGGCATGTGGGATCTTCCCGGACCAGGGCTCGAACCCCTGTCCCCTGCACTGGCAGGCAGATTCTTAACCACTGTGCCACCAGGGAAGTCCTGGGGACACCTGTTTTATTTGATAATATTCCTATGGATGATATTTTGGTAACAATACCCAGGATTAGTAATTAATTAATGTTATAAAAGCAAACTGTTACCATAGAATACATTTAATACCATAAAAAAATGTCTTGGAGCACATATGGGGATCTTTTACATTTGGGATATTATCATTATGGAACTGTTTAATGAGGATTAATGGAGGGTAAGATTGAGTTTTAGAAGGAAAAAAAAAACCCCAAAACCCCAGGGCACTTCAGGTGTATTTCCTAGATCCTCTTTCCTAGACCCACCAAAAATGACACATGGAATTCAAGATTAGAGTTTAAGACAGGAAGGATAAAGCAGGCCAATCTTCAGCAGAAGCTGTTAAGACAGTGGGATCGAAGTCAGACTACCTGGATTCTAATCCTGTTCTACCCCTTATCTGTTCCTCAATTTTCTCATCTGTTAAATGGAGATGATAAGAGTACCTATCCTCAGAAGGTTGCTGAGATCATACCTACAAAGAGCTCAGAACAGTGCCTGGCAGAGAGTAAATGCTCAGGAAATGTTGGTTATTCTTATTTCTGTCTCTTTGGAAAGAAGAAACTTTCTGGTCATCACAGAACAGGGAATAGACCTATTTTTAAATGGTCTTCTGCACTGGAAGTTAGGGGATGCTATTGCTAAATATTAATTTTAGGAAAGAAAGAATTTTCAGCTTTGTAATTTTTTTAAAATTAATTAATTAATTAATTTTTTGGCTGCACTGGGTCTTCGTTGCTGCGCGCGGGCTTTCTCTAGTTGCGGCGAGCGGGGGCTACTCTTTGTTGCAGTGCACGGGCTTCTCATCGCGGTGGCTTCTCTTGTTGTGGGGCACCGGCTCTAGGCGCGCAGGCTTCAGTAGTTGTGGCATGCGGGCTCAGTAGTTGTGGCTCACGGGCTCTAGAGCACAGGTTCAGTAGTTGTGGTGCACGGGCTTAGTTGCTCCACAGCATGTGGGATTTTCCCAGGCAGGGGCTCGAACCTGTGTCCCCTGCATTGGCAGGTGGATTCTTAACCACTGCACCACCAGGGAAGTCCAATATAGTGGAATATTATCCTGCTATAAAAAAGAGTGAAATACTGATACAGGCCACAATATGGATGAAGCTTGAAAATATTATGGTAAGTGAAAGAAGCCAGTCACAAAAGACAACATATTGTATGATTCCATACATATGCAAGTTCAGAATAGGGAAATCTATAGACAGAAAGTTGATTACTGATTGCTTAGGGTTCAGGGGAAATAGGATGGTGATAACCAAAGGGTAAGAGGTTTCTTTCTGAGGTGATAAAAATGTTTAAAAAATTGGGGCTTCCCTGGTGGCGCAGTGGTTGAGAGTCCGCCTGCCGATGCAGGGGACACGGGTTCGTGCCCTGGGAGGATCCCACGTGCCGTGGAGCGGCTGGGCCCATGGGCCGTGGCCACTGGGCCTGCGCGTCCAGAGCCTGTGCTCCGCGACAGGAGAGGCCACAACGGTGAGAGGCCCGTGTATCACAAAAAAAAAAAAAAGTTTAAAAAATTGACTGTGGCGATAGGTACACAAATCAGTGACTATACCAAAAACCAGTGAACACTTTAAATATGTTAACTGAATAGTATGAATTCTATGTCAATAAAGTTGTTAAAAAATAATAAGTCTGAAAAACACTTTAAAAGATCATCCCGGGAATTCCCTGGTGGTCCAGTGGTTAGGACTCCACGCTTTCACTGCCGAGGGCCTGTGTTTGATCCCTGGTCAGGGAACTAAGATCCCACAAGCCGTGTGGCCAAAACAATAAAATAAAGCATAATAATAATAATAAAATGGATACCTTAAAAAAATATATATATCATCCCATGAAAAGCACCTGGACACATACTCATCTGATTTAGGTTCTAACCATGGATACTTTTGCCAACACTCAGTGGAAGAACCAGGATAAGTCAGACTTAATCACAGGCTGGATCCCCTACACCAGTAGTTTTTATATGTTTAGTGCCTATCAGAATCACCCAAGAGCCTGTTAACAATACACAGTCCTGAACTCCATCAAGAGAGATTTGGTAGGACAGAGATGAAGACCATGAATCTGCTTTGCTATATACCCACATGTGTCTAGTGTAGGTGGATAGCAAACACATTTAATACAAACACTTCCCTGTACTGTGCTATCTGGATGAAACCCATCAGATTTAATCTACATTTCTAAATAAATTCCAAAATGCTGAACATATACCTTAGTTAACAGAAAAAGGGGAAAAAATAGCCTCCAAACTTTTGAAAAGTAGTCCAGAGGTAACTGCATAATTTCCAGATTTCTCATTTGAACAAAAGGGCTAGCTAGCTCTAGAGAAAAACCATAAATAGCCATAAAAGCACAGAGCAGGACTACATCCTTATATAATGACCCACTTAAATCAAAAGGCCTCAGTACAGACCACACCACAAATACCTGGTACTACTAACTGGAGAATATTTACTCTTGCACATTTTAATGGTTATAATTTAGAACCTTATATCCTGTCATCCCATTACTTTACTAGACTCTAGTTAAAAACCATCTTTAAACTGAAGAGATTTTGTATGAACAATATATAGTTTTTTAAAATGAAGGAATGGCTTTTGGAATTTAAAAAAGTAGAGAAATGAAGTACTAGTAGACATTTTCAATAGAAAATACATATAAATAAAAAACTTTTAGAAGTTCCTTACTTGGTATTTCATCTGGAAAATGTAGAAATTCCAAAGCAACTCCCTTCCACCACCTCGCCTAAAAAAAGGGGGATTCTAAGTACAGAAGAGACACGTCCCAAAGCTTATGAACTCCATCCCTTGGGGGTGGGACGCAACATGCTTTCTAGACCTTCAGTTTATTTACTCTTGCTTCCTATTCAAACCTGAACAGCTTATTTCCTGATTTTCTAGTTGGAAGCAGATACGAAGCAGCAAATTAGAAGTAAAGAACTACTAGAAGACACTATGACAGTAGAAAGCGACAGCCAACTCTGTGATAGTAAGGAAGAAGACTCAGTAAGACTATAAAAAGTAGACATAGAGGGCTTCCCTGGTGGCGCAGTGGTTGAGAGTCTGCCTGCCGATGCAGAGGACACGGGTTCGTGCCCCAGAGCGGCTGGGCCCGTGAGCCATGGCCGCTGAGCCTGCGCGTCCGGAGCCTGTGCTCCGCAATGGGAGAGGCCACAGCAGTGAGAGGCCCGCGTACCGCAAAAAAAAAAAAAAAAAAAGTAGACATAGAAATACAACCTTACTTGGAAAAGAAGCTGCTAAGGGCATTACTGTATTAGAGCTCAGAGTAAAACTTCCCATTCCTCCAAAGCTAATCTCTCCATCTTCTGGAAACTTCTCCCATGTCCTCCAGAATCTTGCTCCATGAATAATCCTCTCTTCCTTCCATATATTGGCCCTCTTCTTGCCTAAGGACTCCTTCCCTTCATAAGAAAAATATTCTCAAGTTTCTTCCAAATAACACAAAAGAGCCCTTCTTTCACCCACACTCTCTTCTAGTTAACTTTCTTCTTTCCTTCAGAGGCAAGGTTTTGGTAAGAACAGCCTCTACTTGCTACCTCTCCTTCCTCACCGCTCATTTATCTTCTAGCCGGCTGCAACACAACTGTCTTCTGACCTCTTACTCCACGGTACCTGCTGCTCTCACATAGGTCACTGGTGCCCTGCTAATTGCCAAAGTCAACTGACTTTCTACTCTTGGCTCCGTTGAGCAATCTGAGACATCAGATCCAACAGTGACCAGTTCCTTCCTGAAACTCCCTCTTTGCTTAGAGTCTGTGATGCCACACTCAGTTGGATTCTTCAGTTCTGGGATGTCAATGGAATGTATGCAAAAAAGCAGGAGAAGGGTTCATGATCAAATAGATTTGGGAAATACGGTATTAAGTTAAACAGGTTTCTCTACTACAGGATTTCTCATATTTCTCAGGATTTCTCACATCAATACTGATGCGCATTGTGACTCTACAAGATGGGGTCAGCATTTGTAGAGTCAAACTTACATCCCAAACTTACTTGATTCTAGAACCCCCTCCCTTTTAAAGAACTATCTCATAGGACAAATGGAGGAACATATTTTGGGTAACATTGTTCTTGATGTTCTTTTTCAGTCTTATCTGCAGGATCTTCTTTCTCCACTAGCCTCTCAAATGTCTAAGTTTCTCAAAAGTTCACTTTTAGTGCTTCACTTATCTCATGCCTTAGTCCTCCACTTATCTCACCTTATACATTCACCGTAAGTGACCTCATTTACCCTCATGGTTTCAACCCAACTCTAAAGTCCACAAGTGACTCTGACACTTACTAACTTGTGCAAACACGGATCTTGGTTTCATAATCTATAAAATGGGAATAATGATAACTATTTCATGAGGACTAAATGCATGATGTACATAAAGTATTTACCACAGCGTAGTCACACATTTACACCTTTAAGCAGAAGCTCAGTAAATGGTCACAATCATTTTCTCTGTCTCCAGCCTAGATCTTCTTGCTGAGCAGCAGATGGATTTATCCAACTTGGGACTTTCCCTCAGTTGTTTCATATATACCTTAAACTCAGGATACTCACCTCCCACCCTACCATCTAAACTGACCCCTGCACACCCTAGCTGGGTGAACAGCACTATTCTCTCCACCCAGCTGCCCAAACCTGAAACACTGAAGCCATACTCTAGACTCTTCCTTTTCAATTACCATCCTTCCCTCTGCCTACCAATTTAGTAACTAAGTAGACTTGGCTTCCCTCCAATACATTTTCTGATGGCTAACTTTCAAAAGCACGAAATCTGATCACACCACTCCTCCTCTTAAAATTCTTCAATATTTCCTCATGGTTTTCAGAATAAAATTCAACCTGTTAATGTATTACAGAAGCCTCTTCATAATATGTCCTCTTTAGTTTCATCTCTCTCCATGCCCCATCTTGACATACACTCTCCACTCCAAACAAATCCAATCATGTGTATTTCTACAAATGACCATACTGTCATGTCTTTGCACATCCTATCTTGTCCATAAAGTCAATTCAACCCTACTCCTACCTACTTTATTGATGGTTAATTCCAAATGGTCTTTTTCATGAGTTTATTTGTTATCTCATTCTTATCCTTTAAATTTTCTCTGTAACAAATGTAAAACACAGCCTATAAATTTAAATATCCATCCTCAACCTATTTAATGCTATGAAATACAAGCAATCCATCCAATATGCTTAGGTAAAATTATCAGCCCCAGAATTGTCTTATTTAGTAATGAGGAAATCTATAATTAAATTAGATCAACATTCCCTCACTGACATATATTTATTACATATTTATTACATTCCGACACTAAGAGGGTTACAAAAAGGAGCAAGAAAATTTCCTTACCTCAGTCTAATGAGAGAGGCTGACCCTTAAACAAATAACCCCAATATAATGCTATAAATATATGTAGTTGTATAAAATTTCTATGAGAAAACAAAGGAAGAAATGACTAACTTATGTGAGGTGGTTTCAAAGAATATTAATGGGAACAAATTCCAAATAAAATATTTTCCCTCTCAGTAAACACTCACCCAATAAATATCAAGATAAATTCCAGTTCTATCATAGAGTGGCCATATGTCCCAGTTCGCACTTCCTAGTTAACATCTGCCATGCAGTGAAATGACCACTAGCACCCCTTTCATTCCCATCCTGGTTTGGAATAAACTATAAGGTCACTTTATCATCCATTTCCTGTTCCCCTAAAACCAATCTCAATAATTTGGTTTTTTTGCTCTGAAGGTTATTTCTATCATTTAACATCTTTAACATTTTGAGGGGGGAAAAAAAGTATCTAATTTTAACTACTCTGTCTCTGAGATGGATCAGCTCAAAATATTCTTCAGTTTTACTACCTCTTTCTCCCTCTCTCCCCCTCACATTTGCTGTGAAAGGAGACTATCTTCTTCAGCCTTAGGTAGGGAGAGGCATCTAGGAGAGGTAGGAAACAATGGAGGAACTCTATGTTAAATTTACATGTTGAATACTTTTTGAGAATATCTCTTAAGGTAAAGATAGAGAATTCAATTTAAGCCTCCAAAAAATAAACTAATAAAAGTTTATTTTTTAACCAACACAATGAATGTTCTTTTTTAATGGTCATCTTAAGAGGTTCTATGATATCCCACTATTGGAAATATTTTTGGAATATCTGCTTGGAAACTGTGTTTAAGCCAGTTCATGACTCACAAAAATTTATCTCACTAACTTATAGACAGGCCTATCTTCATTTCCTTTCTTTTACTAAAATTATTAATTTTGTAAATAGGGCTTTAGAGTCCACTTCTCTGCTATGCATCTCCCTGCCAAATCCCTTAAACAGTCTCTCGTTGTGCCATCTGCCCCAGGGTTATGTACCAACCCTTGTCCCACAACTTTGAAGGCAGGGCCTGATTATTTTAAACATTCTTACACCCTTAGGGCCTGAAATATGAAAGACACTCAACTAAGCTGTTTTAGATTGGTTAATTAATATTCATCAGATGTGGATATGAGTTATTTTTGGCTATTTCCAAAAATCAAATTCACCTTCAAAGGAGATTTGCTACCTTTGGAGATACTTAAAAGAACTGAAGGCAATGCCAAAAAAGGAGCTCCAAAGATACTAAGCAAAGTTGCAACATTTGCACAAATACATTGTCCACTTCCCTTGGGGACTAGACAACAGTCTTTTGAATGTATAAGCTAATCTTATTACTCAAATCCTGGAACTCCTTAACTGAAATCTTCCAGATAAATAAAGAAAAAACTTAAAGTCCAGAGCCAAATTGGCTACTCTTCATCAACATCTGCCTTAAACGTTTTCTTGCTTTTAAAAACTCTCTAATTCTCTCCAAGATAAGACTAGCAATCAGAGTCAAAGTGCATCAACCCTGCCAAAACCTTAATTACGTTTAATCCTTTCCCTAAGTTTTTCATCAAGAGTTTCTTCAAACCTCTCTTAGCTTTAGAAGATTTATTAAAAACTATACTCTTCCTTATTGTAAAAACGACTTACGTTTCAATACAACTTCTCTTATAGGAAATTTAAAACATCTCCAAATCTCTGTAAGTAGGAAAAGAAATGTCTAAGTATCTTTCCAGTTATCCATACTTCTCCCCCTTTTACTAGCAAACAGTATTTCCTGGTATCATGGCAATACCTGCACAGCTATAAAGATACAAAAACCAAGTCTCCATTAGACCTAGTTCCATAACCACAGTAAGATTAAAAAAAAAAAAAAAAGAAACACCATAAAATAAGACTCAGTAGCTGAATTTAATTAACTCTAAATGGATAAATCATCCAATCGAAAATGAATGGGTCTCAAAGGACATTAGGAGAAAAATAATCACAGATAAGAGAGACTGTTATATATTTGAAGTCTTAAAAGTATAAGCTAATTATAACTCATATATTGTAAATGCCACACAAATTCCCATGGTCATATAGCAGTGATATTTAACGATCCTTACTATTAACCTTCTGGAACCAGGTACGTACCTGTACACAGATTCCTGAGAATTCCCAATGTGAGTTAAATTCTATGGGAAAATTGTCAGTATCTGTTATTACTAGTTCTCATATTGAGCAAAGAAACACCCACCCCATTACTAACATACTACATCACTACATGAGTCACTTTAAAACAAGATTTTCCTCCCTTGTTTAAAAACAAGACAACTCTATACCAAGCAATGAGTGGTAAGGTACAAATTTAGACAACTTTACTTCCAGTAGAATGTACCTGACAGCACTTGAACAAAAGGATATTACTGATCTTAGAGTTTTACTTTCTATCACAGTTATTCTTACTTTTAAATTCTGGACCCTCAAGAAAAACATTCAGAGGTTGCATCCTTGCCCATAGTAACCTGCAAAATAAGTACTTCCTCTGAGAAAAGGGGGGTCTATTTGTCTTCCTACATGGCAATTTCTTAAGCTATGCCTTACTCTTTATATGATTAATTATATTTGAAGCACCACAATCTGACCCAAGCAACTGAAGTCCTAAAGTATTTTAAGCAACAACTGCATGTTATTCAGAGTAAGTGTACAAAGATTATGATATCATTATATACGTAATAAGTACTTTTTGTCAGTGGTATAAGATCTTGTCAGACATATGTGTCAATGCTGTAATACAGATCACCTATAACCGTTTACAGTTCAGTGTAGCTTTACTTGAATATGATTAACATCCTTGATGACTGACTTCCCAGATGAATTTTATCATTAGGGCTTCCTGACATCTTGCATTCCACTTAATATCACTTTGTCTTTTAAAAACCTTTACATCATAAATTTAAAAGCAAGCAAAAATTTTTTTGCATTAAAAAAATCAAAATATTCTTCTGTGTAAATGACATACATCCAACTTGAACAACAAAAAAGAAAAAATTAGCATATTTGGGGGAATCATGTTAATTTTGGCTTATAAATTTGGAGGCAGTAATGTTAGAGTTTTCCCTTGAAATACAATTCATAACCCTCATCTTAACCCCTAAAATAGTGACATTATTCCCATGGCTACACTCATCTGTTATAAATTTTGGCTGGTGTGGAAGGAAAAAAGAATCATCACTGGCCCATGTTGCACATCAGGAGTCAAGCTGAGTCCTGGACAACTTCAATTTCTTCATCCTAAAACAGCACATGTTATACCTATGCTAGCAGCAATAGCTACCATTTATTGAAGGCTTAAAAGGGCCAGGTTCCATGCTAAGCATCTCACAAATAATAACTCTCGAGTTGCATCAAATATGCATTTAATTTATGCTAATTTGATTACATGTGCTCATAAGAGAATAAATATGTATGAAAATATAAGTTATGTTACAGCTCACATGACTTTACATGCCATTACATTCAACAAGTTCATGCAGGGGCTTCTCTGGTGGCCCAGTGGTTGAGAATCTGCCTGCCAATGCAGGGGACATGGGTTAGATCCCTTGTCCGGGAAGATCCCACATGCCGTGGAGCAACTAAGCCCGAGTGCCACGACTACTAAGCCTGCACTCTAGAGCCCGAGAGCCACAATTACTGAGCCCACGTGTCATAATTACTGAAGCTCACGTGCCTAGAGCACGCGCACCTCAACAAGAGAAGCCACTGCAATGAGAAGCCCGCGCACCACAACGAAGAGTAGACCCCACTCACCGCAACTAGAGAAAGCCCATGCGCAGCAACGAAGACCCAACGCAGCCAAAAATAAATTAATTAATTAATTTTTTAAAAAATGCATGCAACAAAATGAGCATGAGATGGGAGAAACTGTGTCCCCTCAGACAGTCTCAATTACAGAGTTGTATGCCCAAATCATGAATACTGTTCTTTATGGGTGATTTAAGAGATGTTTTTCAAGGGTAATTTTGACTATAATTTGATTTTTTCCTATATGTTAACTTTCAAACCCTGCTAAGGTGGGACTTCACTGTATTTCATTTGGTCTTCATAAAGAATCTGTGAAATAAGTACAAATATTAACCTCATTTTACAGAAGAGTTAACAAGCAGAGAGATCGTGCAACTTGCTTGGCAGAGATAGGATCCAACTTAGTTCTTTCTGATTCCACAGCCTCTGCACTTAACCACTATGCTATACTGCAATATTATATGCCCATTTTCCAGATGAAGAATGAGAGGCACAGAAAGATTAAGCAAACTTGTCCAATATTATACTGCTAACAAGTCTTCATACCAGGTCTTAAATGCAAGCTTTCTTTTTTTAAAAAAAAATATTTATTTATTTATTTTTGGCTGCTTTGGGTCTTTGTTGCTGCGTGTGGGCTTTCTCTAGTTGCAGCAAGCGGGGGCTACTCTTTGTTGTGGTGTGTGGGCTTCTCATTGCAGTGGCTTCTCTTGTTGCACAGCATGAGCTCTAGGCACGCGGGCTTCAGTAGTTGTGGCACATGGGCTCAACAGTTGTGGCTCTCGGCCTCTAGAGTGCAGGCTCAGTAGTCGTGGCACTCGAGCTTAGCTGCTCTGTGGCATGTGGGATCTTCCCGGACCAGGGCTCCAACCCATGTACCCTGCAATGGCAGGCGGATTCTTAACCACTGCGCCACCAGGGAAGTCCCAAATGCAAGCTTTCTAATGTCAACACTCTTTCTGCATTATGAAAAGATATCTCTTTTCTACTAGGCTACCCTGGAAACCTAATAAAATAACTAACTGATAGAAGCCAGAGCAAGTAGTAGAGTACTAAACTAGGGTGGGGCAGGGCTGTGATAATGTGTCCACAAACTAGTGGCCCACAAGATAAATCTGTGCCATGGATGTGTTCTGTTTAGCTCTCAAGATACATTTCTTTAAATTTCATTAGTTGTTATGATAGATAAAGTTTGACAACAGACATTCCAAACATCCTTCTCCCTTGCTGTCACTCAATGATTATTATGGAAAGTCATATAACTGCACTTCCCAGGCTCTCTTGCAGCTAGAGATAACCATGTGACCTACGTTCTGGCCAGAGGCTTAAAGAGAAGTCGGCTAGGAATGGGGTTGGTTTCCAGGAAAACTTTTGCTTTCCTAATTAAAAGTAAAGCTAACTGCTGGCACTGTACCTTTCACCCCTTCTTGCATCAAACATGGATGTACTGCCTGGAGCTACAACAGACATTTTTTATGTGGAGACAAATATAAAAATGGGAATCCAACATACTATCAATGGTAGAACCTAAAGACATAAAGAGCTTGGATCCTTATGGTATTGTTAAGCTGCTGAATGCGTTAGTCCTGAACTATATATCTTTGGATTTCCTGCTAGACAAGCCAAAAATATTCTTATGTTTTAAACGGTCTTTTGTTACTTGTAGCCAAAATATCATTCCCAGACAATTCAGTTGCCAACATTGAAAAATCAAGAGATTTCACGTAACAGTCTGCATTACTAGTGTTTCTTGAAATAGAAGACTTTTGCCACAACACTGGGTCTGCTCTCTCACTTGGTCACAATTGGCAGACCCTGACAATACAGCTTAAAGTCTCCAACTTGCCAGAAGCCTCATTTGGCTAATTTCATTAATTTTGGTCACCTGCATAATCCCACCACCACATTTAAATGTGTGACCTTCTGTATTATACCTCTCAGTAGGTCTAGCCTAGAACCCAGGTGCCTACTTGAATGCCTAGCATTGCAGAAAACCTCCAATCAATTCCTACTAAAGATGTAGTACAGAGCTTTTACTATAGCAAAAACTCTCCTGAAACTGCCCAAAAGATGAGTTATTCTGAACTTTATCACTAGAACCAAACTAGAAACTATTTAACAGGAGTTAGAATAGTCAATTTTCTAGTTCTGGAACTCTGTGAAACCCAAGGAAGTAATATTTATGAATAAACCCCAAGATTTCAGTAGTCATCAAAGGTCCAAGAAACCTGCTGGATTTGTTCCATAGAAGTAGCAAGGAAATATAAAAATCACTGCATCCAAATTCCTCAAACAAGAGACTGGGTTGTGATTCAGTAATCTTAACAATAAGGTGAGCTTGCACCACCACTGTACATTACTGGTAAAAGGTTTAGGGTTCTGATGTCCAAAACTATTAAGCCAGAATTTTACAAAAACTCAAATGTCACAGGTGAGAGATGATGTTGGGGGACATTTCAAAAAGGCTGTCATTTAAGATAGCTAAATAATGGAGACTTTCACTAGAAGCAGTTTCAAAAAATGACACACAACTCTCAGAAGAAAATTCCTTGTCAATTCTTTGGACAAATAATATAAATGAATGGCTGAATTATTTTAAATATCACTCATGTGTGTCACTGAGCTTTAAATTTTGGACTCATATGCTTAGTGCAAAAGGTCACTGCATCTTTATCTAAAAAGAATTTTAATAGCTTTAAGGGTAGCCGTAGATAACCACAAACTACAGTTTTCACTATCTTCAAGTGCACTTCATTACATATCACTTCATTACCATTACAGAGATGGTTGTGCTAATTTCAATCCAGGGTGTACAACTTCTCATAAAGTGACCCATGCGAAAGTAATACATATTTGACACAATTCAGTAAAGACCCAAATATATCACCTATAATAAGTTCACTTTGGAAGCCAAGCTTCCAAATCATATAATCATATTATTTAAAAATTAAATACTATTATATAATAATGTGCAAAAAGCAAAGGATTAAATCTACTTAACATTAGTAATCACTAGCAGCTACCTAACACCATGCTATAGTCCTAGACATTGTGCTAAGCTTTCATTTAGTTATTTCATGAAAGCCAACATAAATCCTGTAATATAAGGAAACTGAAGCTTAGAAAGGTGATTTTCCCAAGGTCTACACCTAGTAAGTGGGAGAGCTGGGATTTTAACTCCAGAATCTGGCTCTAGAACTTAAAGTCAATTTAACCACTATGCTACGATACAGCCTACTTCCTTAAGAACAAGAATTTAAGACATAAAATCATTATTAAGTTAGCCAGAGAGAGAAACTGTCCTTTGAGGTCTGGATTTGGCAGTGAAGAAAAGTATACTCAGGGCCAGTGTACAGAATACTTTTCTTCTGAGGAATATAATCAAGAAAGTTTTAGCAGCATTAAAAAAAATTCATTATTTCAATATCACTGTCACATTGGCTACTGATCTTGAAGAAATTCTGCTCTCAATTTCCTGAATGGTATTTCAGAAAGTCAATAATAAATCAAGTGAAATAGGCAAAAAGGAAAATGAGAAAAGAGAACTTCCTAATTTTAGGGAGGCGTCAAGAGATAATTATCTTATAAGGTATTTTCTCAACTATTGACCCAACTATTGTCAACTATTGACATTTTCAAATAACATTTTTGTATATTTGAATATCTTCCAAAGGCAACTGTCCATTTCAATAATTTCTTTCCTTGTCTTTGAATTAGGACCACATGTAATCCCATTCTACACTACAAAGTTTTACTTTGGAGTCCACACAACTATTGCAGAAAAGTTATTTCTAATTAGAGAATCACTATTACAGTTATTTCAGAAATGTGAGCCACAAAATAGAATACAAAATTTTAAAGTACAAAATCAAATGGGAGATTTCAGCATATAAGAATAAAGAATAAAACACAGAACCTCAATCATCCAATTTTCTACATCACACGTTCAAGATAAGGGAACTTGTTTTAAAAAGTACACTGTACTAGAAGCTTAAATGATATAAAGTCCTATGCACAGTAGGAACTTAATAAATGTTTGCAAGTGAATGCTATTCAGTAAAGTGAAAAAAAATCTATGGAAAAAACAGAATGAAACAAAAACATAAGCCTGGGACCTGTTAAAACACTATCTTCCTCTAAGTGCCATGAATCACCTGAAAAGACAACTGGAAACAAACCAAAGACTAATTTGGTGAGTAATAACTCTCTTTTTAACTTTCCATGTACCGGCATTCTAAACAAGCTCATGAAACAGAGAGGTTCAAATCATCCTTGGGCCTTTAAACTTTTTCACTTTGCACCACAACTATAGTCTTCTATAAGACAATTTTAAGAACACAAGAAGACTTCTCATGGTTTTGTTTAATAAAATTTTCTTGTTTTAATCTTATAGATTAAAATCCTACAAAAAATGGTGCTTAAATGGAATCTCCTAAGCATATGTTCTTTCTCCTAAGAGCCCTATATTTAATTTTCAAGGTTCTATATCCCACAAGAATGTTTTGTAGGCAAGTGGAGGAGTTCCTGGATTTTTCAGCCACACCTTGCCTAACCAGACTTCCTTTACAGCCAGCACAATTTCCTTTGAAGTTTAATTGGAAACCACAGAATCAGCATAAAAATGCTGAGTTGAGAAAGTTGAAGCTTGTATAGACAGATCAAAAAGGCAAATCAAAATATTGTGCTTATAGAAATCTTAATGCAATTTTTTTCAGTACTCTAAGAAGAAATAGGCTGTTTCTATTTTCTGACAGGTTCAATAATAAAAACTGTAATCAAAGTGCGACCAAAGTCTGAACCAAAGCTCTCTTGTTATATCATATGTGAGTTCCTCCAGTTGCTTTAGAAATGCATCTTCAAAAAGCTGAATTCAATTTCTACTGTCAACTGCTTGGTATAGCTGGATTAGACAGATCATTCTTCTCACCTATTGTTTCCTTATACAAAGATATATTTAAACCCATAAATACATTCAGTGTCCTCAGAGTCTCCATATTTTAAAAATATCTATTTACAATAGCCAGGACATGGAAGCAACCTAAGTGTCCATCAACAGATGAATGGATAAAGAAGATGTGGCACATATATACAATGGAATATTAGCCATAAAAAGAAACGAAATTGAGTTATTTGTAGTGAGGTGGACCTAGAGTCTGTCATACAGAGTGAAGTAAGTCAGAAAGAGAAAAACAAATACCGTATGCTAACACATATATTTGGAATCTAAAAACAACAACAAAAAATGGTCATGAAGAACCTAGGGACAAGACGGGAATAAAGACGCAGACCTACTAGAGAATGGACTTGAGGAAATGAGGAGGGGGAAGGGTAAGCTGAGACAAAGTGAGAGTGGCATGGACATATATATACTACCAAATGTAAAATAGATAGCTAGTGGGAAGCAGCTGCATAGCACAGGGAGATCAGCTTGGTGTTTTGTGACCACCTTAGAGGGGTGGGAGGGAGGGAGACGCAAGAGGGAGGAGATATGGGAATACATGTATATGCATAACTGATTCACTTTGTTATAAAGCAGAAACTAACACACCATTGTAAAGCAATTATACTCCAATAAAGATGTTAAAAAAGTCTGTCAATTTCTGTTTTATTTTGCTACATGATTCATAACCTCGATCATTAAAAACACCAACATATTCAGTCTATGATACAAACTAAGGTGGCCACTTACAGTGGCTACCATTTAGCCAAACATGCAACAGATGAATATGCTGCTGGACTTGCCTGGTGGCACAGTGGTTAAGAATCCGCCTGCCAATGCAAGGGACACGGGTTTGAGCCCTGGTCTGGGAAGATCCCACATGCCGCGGAGCAACTAAGCCCGTGCGCCACAACTACTGAGCCTGTGCTCTAGAGCCTGCGATCCACAACTACTGAGCCCGTGTGCCACAACTACTGAAGCCCGCACGCCTAGAGCCCGTGCTCCGCAACAAGAAGCCACCTCAGTGAGAAGTCCATGCACCACAATGAAGAGTAGCCCTGCTCACCGCTACTAGAGAAAGCCCACGCACAGCAATGCAGACCCAGTGCAGCCAAAAATAAAATAAATAAAATTTTAAAAAAATGCTGCTAAGCATGGCTTAGAAAACTGATAAGCTCTCAAGTGAAAAAATTTTTTAAAGATTACAGTTACATTATTATTCTGTATGGTGCTCTAGGGTCATTACAAAATCAAACACAACATACTTTGTCATGGAGATTGGCATCTAGAGCTGAGATTCCCCAATTTTTTAAATATAGCTATTATTGAGTTAAAAAATACAAAAGAAAGAAAAAAGGTAAAGAGAAACTAACCCTTGAAATAGGCTATTCATTTGAATTATACTGCCATAAGACAAATATCCTCCCCACCAAATTTGTGTTATAACAAAAAATTGCTTAATAACCAAACAGCAACTCTAAATCACCATCATTATAAAAATGACTAATACTTCATAAGTGCATGCTTATTTGGTGCCAGGCATGATGCTAAGGCATTCTCTCATTTAATGCTTATTTCTGTGAAAGAAGTACTATTATTACCCCTATTTTACAGATGGGCAAATTGAAGCATAGAACAGTTAAGTGAGTTGTCTAAGTCTAGTAAGTTGTAAAGGCAGGGTTCAGATTCAGGCAGGCTGTTTCCAGACCTTACACTCTTTACCACTATGCTAGACTGCTTCATGTTGCTACAGGCATTTCTGAAGGGCTAAGAAGAGAGAAATGAAAATACTTTTAGGGATTTCCCCACTCCCATGTGATTTATATTAGAATCATTGGCAAATACTATTTTTATTCTAAACCACAATCACTTTCTTAAACCCCAAAGAATCAATGAGCTTCCCTAATAGACTAAGATAATGTGTTATGAGTTGCTAACCTGTGGTTTACTTTAATTCCTGCCTGAGATGTGCTAAATATCGTAAATGTGAAAAAAGAGCTCTCCCAAATTGTTGCTCTTTTTATAAAACTGTCTGAAGCAACAAGTGGAAAATCATTGCTCTAATAATTAACTTGCACAGAAATGTCTTCCCTTAAAGTTCAATAAATATAATTTCATACATTCACCTATATGATGCAGTAAAAAAGAGGTTGTTGTTTTTCTTTAAGTGGGGGAAGGTATAGAGGTGGGAGAGGAAGAACAGGCAAGGGGCAAGATAATATCTACAAACACACATTTTGCAAAGACAGAAGCTTCAGTATCTGGTTACCATGCCTTAGACAACAATATCTTACAATAATCACCCTGTAGAGAAAACTGGCTTCTAATTGTAAATGGAAGTGAAAGAGATTAATATTTAGAAGTAATAAACGTATCTTTCATTTTCTTAGCTGCAAAAATCTTTTGCTCCTCCAACTTTTCCAATTGATCTGTTAAACATTCCCTGTCCAGCATGCCCTACAGAATTGGTATCTTCTTCCCATGTTCACACTTGGTTTGTGCCTCTCCTACTGCCCTCACCATACTAGGGTTTGCTTTGTTTTGCTTTGTTTTAATTCATGCTTAGCTTATAGCTGCCTTCCCCTACTAGACTTTTAAATTCTAAGGCAAGGATAATGCCTTATATCATCCCATAGTGCTTGAGAAGGTTCTCAACAAACTTCTGCTGAACTGAGTTTATCAAGTACCAGGGCATAAGCAGCAAAATGACTCAAATTGCAGTGACTTAAACTAAAGGAGGACAAACAGGAAGCGAAATGGTCCAAAAAAAAAAAGAAGAAGAAGAAATCAAACGGCACCTAGTAGTTGGTCTCTGAGTGTGACAACCAAAGTTTAAATCCTGGCTTTGCCACTCCTAGCTGGGGGAGTCTAGACACCTCTCTGAAAAATCAGTTTCTTCATCTGTAAAATGGGAACAATTATAGTACTTCTTCAAATCACTGTTGTGATGCCTGTTAGTGCTGAATCCAGTGTCTACAGCACAGCAAACACTTGAAAAATGGTAGCTATGCAGTTATACTTTAAGGTTTCTTGCTCATATCACAAATTTTAACAAATTCACTTTAAAGGAAAGCCAAAGTAAGGGCACATGTGTTACAGTTCAAAAGAAGTTATCTTTGCTTCTTCAGTCCCATTTTCTGCACTTTACACAGCATCAACACTGTACTGCTTGTGGCTTCCAGCACACACGTGCCATTTCTGGCCCTGTGCCTTAAGTTCATGCTTAGAAATGCCTGCCTCCCTCTTGCTACTCACCCTCTAATTGCTGGTCAACTCCACTCACTCGTTAAGGCTCAACTCAGTAGTCCTTGCTGGCCTTCCTTCTCTTCCTTAAGGCTTATACATCAATTGTGATTACTACATTGTAATATAATTACTTATTTAATACCAATCTTTCCACTATACTCTAAGCTTCCTGAGGCCAGGGACTAACTGGCTGCTGGATCCCCAATCCTGGCATGAATAAGTAAAGAAATAGATACCTTCAGAATGAAGTATAGCACAGGATACAAAAAGGTGCTAAATTACCTTTTAAAACAAAATGAATCAAACAGCTCCAAAAGATCTAGGCTGTAACACAGTACATTACTTCTGCCCATTTCTTTCTAAGCATATCCTCTCCCACCAAGTAAGTGAAATTATTTCACTTTCAGAAAATCAAGGGAACCATGGGACTTTCATTACATTTCAGAGCCAAGATCACCTCACCTGACTTTCTCTTGACAAACAGAAAAATGAGGGGCACTGTGAACAGCAGCTATACTGCTCAGCTGCACAAGAAAATGCAGGGCAGTTTGTAAATGTATCTGAAAAAGACACGGCGCTGAGAACCACAGTAAGAAAATGGATTGCATTACCTGCACAAAACAGCACTCAGTACCTATTTGCTGATTAACAAGATTCCTTAGGTCCCACCTCGCATGTACACCTGACCTCTGGCATATTTCAAATTGGGTAGAGTCATATCAATAATCAAACTGCTTGGTTTTTTTTTTGAAATAGTTTCTCTACTACAGCTAGGTTTCTTGAATGAATGAACAAATAAATCAAACACATGGACATGAGAATGCCTACTATGGGTTAGGCACTGTGTAGCCAACATGACAGCAGGCATTTAATGGAAAAACTGCAAAGCTCTAAGCTGCTGGAACCTGGAACGATATGTAATGGTGATACACAGAAAGGTAGTGTGGGCTCTGCATGGTGCCTTTTTCAGACAGGGCATAATCTAGAATCTGCTCCCTCTCACTAAAGCCAGATAGAAAGGACAAGAGACTTGAAGACACATTTTAAGTACCAAAGAACCGCTCTTCCTCTGGACTTTCCAGATACCAGTCAAATTTTAAAATCTAAGCTAGTTTAAGTTTATTTTCTGTCCACACAACTTTTTTTTTTTATAAATTGACTTATTTTTGGCTGTATTGGGTCTTCGTTGCTGCGCACAGGCTTTCTCTAGTTGCAGTGAGCGGGGCCTACTCTTCATTGCGGTATGCGGGCTTTGCACTGCGGTGGCTTCTCTCGTTGCGGAGCATGGGCTCTAGGTGCACGGGCTTCAGTAGTTGTGGCTCGCAGGCTCTAGAGCACAGGCTCAGTAGTTACGGCGCATGGGCTTAGTTGCTCCACAGCATGTGGGATCTTCCTGGACCAGGGATCGAACCCGCGTCCCCTGCACTGGCAGGCATACTCCTAACCACCGCACCACTGGGGAAGTTCCTGTCCACACAATTTAATGAATACTAAATAATATGTGCTAACCTAACTGAAATCCTGTGGGAAGAACAATGGAACTTCACTGGAACACACTCTAGCTTATACCCTAATGTAGTATTTCCCAGAGGTGGAATTAGAAAAAAGGAGTGATTGTTTCATAAAATGAACTGGGACAAGTTAACTATTCAGAACAAAATTAATTTAATATTTATCTCACACCATGCAGTAAAATTAAGTATAAAAATAATCTATAAAACAATTTAAGAAAATATCAGTGAATATTTCTCTACTCTATTGATGGAAAATTGAACTAAGTAGAAAAACAATGGAAACACACATACACAGACTTTGAGATGACAGCATTAAAATTTTTTAATGTCTGTACATCAAAATGAATAAAAAACAAATAAAACAGAATGGCAAAGGAAAACCAAGGCAAAATGTGTAACATAACAGAAAAAGGTTAATACTATAAGTATACAAAGAATATTTACAAATCAATATGGCAAAAATAACTCCACGAAGAAAGCTGGGCTAATCACATGAATGACTTAAAAGACAGAGACTATAAAATAAATAATGATAAGTATTTGAAAAATGTTTAACCTCTGACTTAAAAAAAAAAAAAAGGCAACTCAAAACAATAATAAAATACTAGTGTTGAAGAGAGTTCTGGGGTCAGACACCAGACCTATACTCTTGGGTAATTCATTTTACTTCCTTGAGCCTCAATTTTCTTTGTAAATTAGAGACAATAATACCTAAACCACAGGAGTGATGTAAAAATTAAACAATATAATGAACGTAAGGTACTTAGCACAGTGTTTGGCACAAGTAAATGTTCAGTAAACAAGAGTTCTTAAAATGATAAAGAAAACAAATGATGACAATATTCAGGGCTGATGAGGGTACAATGAAGCAGACATTTTTATACATAGCTCGTCAACAAAATTTGATTCAACTTTAATGGAGGACCATTTAGCAATATTTATCAAAAGTCTTAAGGGTAGGGACTTCCCTGGTGGAGCAGGGGTTAAGAATCCGCCTGACAATGCAAGGGACACAGGTTCAAGCCCTGGTCCAGGAAGATCCCACATGCCGCGGCGCAACTAAGCCCATGCGCCACGACTACTGAGCCTGTGCTCTAGAGCCCACGAGCCACAACTACTGAGCCCGTGCGCCACAACTACTGAAGCCCAGGCGCTCTAGGGCCCGTGCTCCACAACAGAGAAGCCACTGCAATGAGAAGCCCACAACAAAGAGTGGCCCCCGCTCGCCCCAACTAGAGAAAGCTCACGCACAGCAACAAAGACCCAATGCAGCCAATAAATAAATAAATAAATAAAAATTTTAAAAAGTCTTAAGGGTGGTCATATTCTTTGGGCTTCTAGAAACAAATCAGTGCTTAAAAACAATGGAAGAACTCAAAATGGAAAAAATTGCTAAATATGACTATATCCATCGATCCATCCATTGATCCACAGTCCAATATTTTTGACCCTGGTGATAAAAAATATGTAAATAGACCCAGTCCCTGGCTTAAAGGTTAGTTGGGGAGATAAGCAATCAAACAGTCAAGTACAATAAAGAGATAAGAGCCACGACGGGTAAGTATAGGGTGCTATGTTGCACACAGAAGGAGCACCTACCATAGTCTGGGAGTGGAGTCAGGGAAGCTTCCCAGAAGTGACATTTAAGCTGAGACCTGAAGGATGAGCAGGAATTAGTCAGGTAAATAGATGAAGGGAAGGTTTCCAGGAAAAGGGAACAGCATGTGCAAAAGCCTAGAGATCAAAGGGAGCATGGCATGTCAGCGTGACTTGAGCAGTGTGCAAGGCAGGGACTTGGGAAGAGACAAGGCTGAAGAGGTAAGCAAGTAAAAGCCTTAGTAAAAGTCTTGCTAGCAAAACTCTGGAGTGTAGACTATTCTAAGGGCAATACAAACAATTAAAAAGCAAACAGTTTTAATAAATAAAGGGGTAATATGCATAACGTATCAAGAGAATACATAGATTGAAAAGAATACACAGATTGAAAAGAAAACACCGCCTGCCGAGGCAGGGGACAAGGGTTCGTGCCCCGGTCCGGGAAGATCCCACATGCCGCGGAGCGGCTGGGCCTGTGAGCCATGGCCGCTGAGCCTGCGCGTCCGGAGCCTGTGCTCCGCAACGGGAGAGGCCACAGCAGTGAGAGGCCCGCGTACCGCAAAAAAAAAAAAAAAAAAAAAGAAAAAAAATCACTGAATTGCACACTTATCAAAACAGATTTATTTTAGGGCCTGTAGTCTATACTTCAATAAAATTATCTTTTTAAAAAGTTAACAAAAATGCCTAATAAACATCTAAAAAATATTCAACTTGTCTAATAATAAAATGCATATCAAGCCAACTAGGTACTACTGTTTATCCTCAAAAATTACCAATGATTAACAATAAAATGAGAATAAGGCTAAGTGTTAATAAGGCTAAGAGAAATGAGCATTCTTACACTTTACACTATGTTGGTTGGAATAAATGTTAACTGGGAACAACCGTCCTAGGAAGTATAACTATGTAACAGGAATCTTAAAATTGTATATACTCTGTGATCCAGTAATTGTATTTCTTGAAATCTTAATAAATGTTCCAAAATGCAGTCAAATATTTACGTGCAATGATGGTCACTGCAATGTAGTTTATAATAGAAAAAAAAAGTTAGGAAAAAACCGAGATATTCACCAATAATGGAATGGTTAGAATGAGTTATAACTACTCAACGCAGCCATTTAAGTGATTTGGCAATACATCTATGATATATATAAAACTTTTAAAAAGCATACAAAATTATACATACAGCAGCATTTCAGCTATGTAAAAATACACGCTCAGCTGTATGGCATGTATCTTTTATTCTCTTTTCTGTGCTTTTCCATATTTTCCAAATTTCCTACAACTGGCATGTATTATTTCTACAGTTCAAGAAAGTTTCTAAAGCTGTCTTCAAAAAAATTAAAAAGCATCACTTTTAAGTATATACTTTATATAAATCAATTTCATATTTGCTATGGCTTTATTTTCTCTGACTAGGGAGAGAGGTGTGGTCATATCTGAATATATATAATTCAATAATATCTATTTATCCCACATCCCCATTTGTTTATATATATATATATGAATTGCCCAATTAATTAAAATGTGCATCTTTTTTTTAAACATCTTTATTGGAGTATAATTGCTTTACAATGGTGTGTTCGTTTCTGCTTTATAACAAAGTGAATCAGTTATACATATACATATGTTCCCATATCTCTTCCCTCTTGCATCTCCCTCCCTCCTACCCTCCCTATCCCACCCCTCTAGGTGGTCACAAACCACCGAGCTGATCACCCTGTGCTATGCGGCTGCTTCCCATTAGCCATCTATTTTACGTTTGGTAGTGTATATATGTCCATGCCACTCTCTCACTTTGTCACAGCTTACCCTTCCCCCTTCCCATATCCTCAACATCAAGACTTTGGTGAAACTTGGATGGATCTCTATCTGAAAATACACTTCACTCAATCCCGACTGCTTAAACCAAGACAAAACAAGATTAAGCCTTCTTACGATGATTTGGGGTCATCACTATAACCATATAATAGTTGCTCTGAAGGAGTACTGGGTCTTAGAGGGGTATTTGTCCTTACATTACGTAGTCCCTAACTGCTAAATTTTTTCCTTGGGTCAGCTATTTATAGGTTTTCTTCCTCCTCCCTTGCTGTAAAACCATTCAACTATTATTTCCCAGAACTTTAAGGAGCCTGCCTTTAGCAGCACCTGCCCCTTTCCATCCCTATTTTGCTGCTGGTAATCTTCTATGAGTATGGAAACTAAATATTCAAGTTTATAAGATTTCTATGTAAACCAAGAGATAATAGGCTTCAAATAAGGGTATCACCGAAAAATGAGTTGTACAAGACTTGGATGATTCTGTTCTAGACAGTCAAGACAGAAAGTCAAAACAGACAATATATAAATGAACTCAAAAGACAGTGTGAGTTCTTGATTGCATCTCAAGTCTTGATTCCTTTTCTCTATTGGCAGTCAAGTTCTCAGGATCAGAAACTAATATGCTATCTCTCTTATCACTCCGTGGACCAGGAGCCAAGGAACTTAGTTCTACTGCAGGATCTTATACCAACCAGTTTTGCAATCTTCAGCAAGCCTTTTAACCTTGGTATTTGTCCTGCGTAACTTATGAGGCTATTCTAGAATTAAATTAGACCATGAACACAAGACACTCTGAAAAGCATAAAGCACTTTTACAAAAGTAAAAGATTTTTATGGTATTTCACTGTATTTATATAACCCTGGACCAATATAGGTATCCATTCAGAAAATTCATACCAGATAGAAGAGATAATTCTTAAATTGCCCCCGATTAGTTAGAAACATCTAGAACAATATATTCCAAGAGTTGGCATCTCTGATTCCTCCTCCCCTATATCCAATCAATCCCAGGTCCTTTGCGTCTTCTCCACAATCCCTTGCATCTGTCCTTTTCCTTCCCTTCTTTCAGATTCCCAGTTCATGCCTTTATTATCTCACACCTGGGCTACTGTAACAGCCTCTAACCTGCTCCACTCATGCCCTACCTCTCAACTCCCTCTGGCCCACAGCTGCTAGATCAGTTTTCTTAAAACACCACTGTGATCATATCCGCTCAAAAACCTCTGAGGACTCTCCATTACCTTCTCTATCAAGTTCAAATTCCTAAGCTCAGCAGTCCCTTTGCAGCCCTAGCTACCTCCCCACCTTTATCTATTACTACTCTTCGAAACAAATCCTTCTTCAAACTGGTCTATTTAATAAGTCCTTCAGATATGTCTTGTACGTTCCTGTCTCTAAGTCTTGGTGTATACAGCTTCTTTCCACTGGAATACTCTCTACTTCCTAGCTTCTATCTCAGCCTATAAACATTCAACTTATCCTTCAAGGCCTAGTTCAAGAGCCACCTAACTATGTGTACTTCTCTTTGATTACCAGGAAGGAAAAAGATGGAAGATTCTAAAGTTAGACACATCTGTGTTTCAATTACATCTTCAACAGATGAGTGTCACTGGGTACATTCCTTAATAGCTCTTTGCCTCAGTTTCATCAGTAAGATGGGGATAATAGCAATTTCCCTTGGGCATACTGTGAGGAGTAAATAAGTTAATCCATGTAAGGCACTTAAATGTTACATATTATTATTACTACTATTGCCATTAGTGAATTTATCTTAATTTGAATTCAGACAATCCTTATGGCTATTTACAAACTGGCTGTTCATGTACATACAGTAGCATCCCCTCACTCTCCTTTTCTACTCTCACATGTTTGTTCCTCCTCCAGTCCCTGTCCCTTCCCTCACCCCCTCCCTCCCAAGATTATAGACCCTGATAGATAGGGTCAATATCTTAGATAGGGTCAATATCTTATACATCTTGATACTATAATAGTCATTCACACCCAGTAGATGATCAATAGATTTGTTTAATCTCTAATGAAAGAACACTGAAGAGCTGACGGTATTAAAATGTCTTACCTCCTACAGTGAAAAAGCGTAACAGAATGCTTAATATGATTAATTAAAAAACCCTAAATTTCCAGCCTCACAAAAGTAAATCTCTCCTTTTGTGGTTCTGTAGATTCTTTCTGTTCTCTTTTAAAACAAACAACTCAACTTATTCATGCAGCAAGAGATGCAACAGCAAATATATTCAAGTCAGACAGCAGTCAAATACTGGAACACAAGGACCATGAGACAACTCAACTGAAAAAGCTCTGGATAAAGTGGAATAGGAAAACAATTTAAAGGGAAAGGTAACTGGGTCATAGTCATGCTAACAATGCTGACTGTTACACACACACACACACACACACACACGTCCCAGGATTCCTTTGCTCCCAGGGCCACATATAAACTGAAATACCCAGGTTACTATAGCAAGTAGATGTAGAAATATCAGTCACTTAGCTCAACAACTGAGCTTACCACATGATCAATTTAATTACCTATGTCAAAAGTGCCTATTAACATACCTCCAGATTCTAAAATAACCAAGTGTTGGCTAATTAAGTTACATCAAGTAGATATGGTACTACTAATCATTCACCTCAAGAAAATTAGTATGATAATGTGATACACATATATTATTATTACAGCATAAACTGCTTCCAAAAATGCCCAGGGAAAATCATGTCAATATAATACTGGTTCCTGGTTTGCCTACATGACTCAATTAACCTTCAGTTGCTTTCTCAGCCAAAATCTGGCGTGGTAACCACTTTCTTCCAAAGGTTTACTGGTGGGGTGAATTAAGATGGTCTGATGGTATGTTAGTGACTTTCCAAAAACTAGCATAAAATACCACATATAAGAATAAAGTATATTAAATTTCCATTCCTGTGATACTTGTCTTCAGAGGATCCTTAAATATTTTACTAGCTTTCAAGTGCAGTTATTCTCAAATCACATAATCTTCAGAGTTGGAAAGAGCCCTTTTACCACCTCCTATGCAAAAGGCCCTCCAGCCTTTGCTTGAACCTTTCAGCAATGGGCACTCACTATTTTGCAAGGCAGTCCACCTCACTGTTACAAAATTCCTCCTTAGAATGATTGGAAATCTGCCTCCCTGAATTTCTTTCTATCCAAGGATCCTAGCTAGTTCTGCTCTCTGGAAACAGCACGAAGTAAGGTAACCTCTGAAGTATAATCACTTCTAGAATTAGGATACAGCTGCCAATTTGGTCACACAAAGTGCAAAAGCTGGCTCAGGAAAAAAGAAACCACCACTCTACACAACAAAATTTTGAAATTCAGGAAACTACGTTGAAATTACAAACCAGCACACTTTCAAGACATCAACACTCACACACACCTCAGTTAACATATACATATGAAGAGTAACCCGAATTTTTACAGTGGAAGGTAGTACAGCGTTTACTGAATACGTTTTTGCAAGTTGAAACCACTACATCCACCAACACAGTTTTTTAAATTACTGTTCTGAAGGAAGTTCAAAATGGTTTTTCCAATTTCTCATATATTCATTCCACTTATTCCCTCTAAAACATCTAGTTTTTTTTTTTAAGATCCCATTTCCCCCCACTGGTACAATATTTTATTTAAAAAAATATATATATTTTCAGGAAAAAAAAAAGGCTAAAAGAATGGAGCGTAAAGGAGTGGGGGTGGGGCGAAGGTAAAGAAGGGCCCAGCAGGAAAAGGCTGGTTACTGGGTATTTTCCTTCTGGAAGCACGCTTCACTGGCACAGGCATCTGAAGTAACGAGCCATACAAACACGACCCAAGAACAAGAACGATCATGAGCAATGAGTGTAAGGCATAAATGTCTGTGAGATGTAAATGAATTGGCACTGGTCATCAAGCAGCGCCAGATGCTTCGGGACCTCGCAGAGGTAAGAGATCCAAAGAGCAGAGACCACGGCCACCCTTTGGAGGAGGGGAGGAGGGGAGAAACCGAGGAGTAACTACCGTTCAGCCGTCCAATGAAGCCCAACGGACAGGGCACAAAAAGACAGCGAGTGACCAGGGTGAAGAAAGACACCCGGAGAGCCCGAAGGGCGTGCAGTGTGCGAATACGGAACGGGTCCCTGAAATGGGCGCGGGTAAGGGGATGTGGGTGTGTGTATGGGGCAACGCAGGAGTCCCAGGGTCCTCTCCCCGCAGCGGAGCAACAGAGGGTAAAGGAAGGGGGAGGGTGAAAAGCAAGAATGACTCATTCCCGAAAGGAAGTGCTCAAGCCAGAGGAAGGCATGCCACAGGGGGGTTCGGGGCGAGGACTGTGAGGCGCTAGGTGCTCAGAGTGATGGGGGCACAAATCGACGTTCTGTAGTTCCTGCAGCTCGTCTTTAAGATGGGGGGGTGTGGGGGGTTCACGGCAGCAGAGTGCCCAGGCCTGGGAAGCGGCGCGGCGCGTGCGCAGTGGCGCTCGGCGGGACCCGCTGAGGCAAAGCGGAGCCGCAGTGACAGAAGCGAGCAGAGCGGCTGCCGGGAAAGACTCACCGAGGCGCAGGGGCTGGAGGTAGTGCTGGGGGTAGGCGACCGCTGGACCGTGACCAAAGCCATCTAGGCGCTGCTGGGTTGTTCCGGGCAGGGCATTCTTGTCCTGAGTGTGGGGGGCGGGAGGGTGACGGAGCCGGGATGAGGCAAGGGGTGTGGGGTGGGGATGAGGGGGGCGGGGAGGAGGAGGAGGAGGAGGAGACCGCGCGAACGGCAGCAGGCTCCGCACCCACCACCGGACTCTCGCAGACTGACGCGCTGAACTGGCGGCTGGCGGGCAGGCGGGCGGGCGATTCGGCAGCTGCGGGGCACAATGAGCGCTCCCAGTGCGCAGGCGCCACCTGTCAGCAACCGCCTCTCCCCTCGGCGCGCGCCGCCGCCTGTCCGTAACCCTTGAGTTGCCGGAAGCCGGCCGGGTGCGTGCGCCAAGAGCCGCCGCCCCCTCCCGGGTTTCCTCCTTGCCTCTGGAATCACGCAGTTTGGCTGCGTCGGGGGCTGTGGAGTGGGTTGGGGGGCGGGGTCTCGGAGCTGAGGGTCGCTGGAGCCCCCACTCCTGAGGGACGACCATTTTCTGAGGTGGGGCGCGCAGCTTAACCCACCTTCGTGAGAAGAAACTGAGGTAAAAATCCGGAGGCAAACATGTTTCCGGATGGGAAAGGGCGCCGCGGGGTTTCAAACGCTTTCTCTGAGCGTGGGTGTGGCTTACTGGGCTAGAGACCCTCCCTTTGACCCGGCTCTCGGGGAGGCTTTTTCTGAGCTTTCCCACCCTTCCGTCTCCGACTCTATGTTTTAGGATGAGACTTTTTGAAAGTAAGAAAGATTTGTAATTTTATACCCCGAGAGTCTTTATGGTACCCTCATGCTTCCTCTATTATCCTGGCCCCTGTCTTAGGACTCATTTATTATTCGTGAGGTGCAGAGAGGCCGAGCGAGCCTGGGAGGCCGAGAAAGCTGGGCTTACGGAGTTGGAAGGGTCCAACCTGCTATTTACCTCCCACTTGCTTCCTGCTGGCAAGAAGTTCTCTTGACTAAACAGGATTTGCTCCTAGGGGTTTCCTCTCCTTCGTCTTTAGATTTCATTATTTCATAGACACATGCGGAATGCCGATTAAATATTTTAAAGAAATCGCTTTCTAAAAGATAAATCAGCTGAACATAAGCCAAGAATGTAATGAAAAATCAAGATTGAAGGTGGTGGTGGGGGAATCGCACTATGCAAATGCCATTGATTGATTACACAGGGCAAGAGAGTTGACAAGGCTGTTTCTCAATTTGAGTGGATGTGCTGGTAAATACTACCATACATATCAAAGTTGTAAAACACACACATTCGGGAGTTTGCAGTTATTAACCCACCGCCTTATCGCTCAGACTCTCTTGGATCTTATTGCTTCTTTTAAACTGACAGAGCTGTTGTGAGCTCTTTCTGGCCGCTTTATGGTTAAGTGCCACTAGAGCCCTCTGTGCTGAGCCTTTGTTGTCTCCTTGGGGCCCTGTGGTTGAAATAATTAGCAGGGAGGTTCCATCAAGAATCAGACACTGAGGGTCCCTGTACTGTACAGTCCTATGTAGAATGTACTGCAGAGAAGCTAGCTGGTAGGCTTTTGCCCCCTGGTGGTGGTCAAGAGTGCCTGCGAGACAAAATTAAACAAAGATGTATGGTTCACAGATTAAACAATCTGACTTGTGTTTTTCCCAGAGCTACTTAGTAAACAGGAAAAGAGAAGACAAAGTTCAGAAGTAAGAACTTTGAACCAAAGCTTAGGAGACCAAACAAGAGGCTATATGCGTAGGCAAGAATTATACATAGCTGAAAGCTGAATGAAGGCAAATAAATGAAACGTGATTTATAAACCAAAGTATCATTCTAGAGAAAAGTATTATTCAAATCAATAGGTCTTAGTAATGTACTTATATGTTAATTTTCTTACTGACTCAGGGACAGCAACACTGATTATCTACTTTTATGTAGCAACATAATCTTAAATTCTTTTGGAAGATGATAATCTTACAGTGTGAGATAATCCTACAGTGGGAAAGAGCACTACCCTAGGAATCAGAGACCTGGCTTCTAGTTCCAGCTCTGTAAAACGTTGAGCAAATGGCTTAAACTTTTTGAGCTTTAGTTTCTTCATTTCTGCAACGGAGCTCTAACTCACAGGATTCCTGTGATCAAATGAGAAAAAAAATGTAAAGTGCAATATAAACTGTAAAGCCCCATATGTAATTAAGATAACTTTATTATTCTCATAAGTTTGTTCCAAGTTCAGTGAGCTTTTGCTGAGTGTATCCTATGTTTAGAAAATAGCATCAAGCAGAAAGGTAATAAAAAAAAAGAATGAAAAATACATGATTCCATGCCTTTTCTTAACAGTAGGAGAAGTAGATTAGTGGTCAAGACATGTCTCATTTGTATGTAGGTATAGAACATCATTATTCATCACATCTGAGGTGATAAAATCCTGGTCAAAATTGGGATTGTAAGGTACCCAAATTCACATAAGGCTTGTAACAGAAAGTTAATTTATTTACAGGAGAAATACCTCTTCCTGGCATATGCCTTTTAAGGAAACTAAGATTTGGAAATTGTTGGTGCATGTTCATTGATTTATTCACCATTAATTGAGAAAATACCAAGGGTGTATTATACACTAGTCACTGTTTTAAAAACAAAAGTCTATCTACCCCTCATAGCTTGTTAGCAGGAAAAAGCTCATCAAATAATTACAGTAAGGTTTAGTGGTACTGTTGCTTCAGTTGCCTCTGCTAGGCCCCAGAAGTACACACACACACACACACATATATATGAGAAGTCTAGATATGTACAAAGTGCTTTAGAAACACAGAAAAGGTCTGGGCAAATAAATGTATGCTTTATGATATTGGATTTCAGGCTTTGCCTACAGATCCCAGTATAGCCACGTTGTGAACTGATCTGGATCACATGTGAGCATTTGCAGCCTATGCTCTCTGCACCATTTATACCCATTCTTTCCTGGGCTCCACCCTGCTTCCTACTTGGCCTTCTGGTGATCTGAGGGAAGAGGTGTCATAATATGCTAGCTGAATTCGAGAAGAGAGAGGCCAAGAGCAGGATTCCCAAAAGAGGAAGCCAAAGAGAAAAGTTCTCCTAGCTCTATTTAGAGCACCTTTCTTCTTCCCACCTGTGATAATGGAGGCCTCCTTGTGCCATTGGAGTTCATTTAACCCTTAACTTGTATTATCACTTCTTCAAGGTGAAATTATAAGGGAGCTTTTGAAATTTCTGAGATCAGCTGGTTCTTAAGCTTTGAGAACCTGATGAAAACTGTTAGCCATCTCTCCAGAAAGATACATTTACATATTTCACACACACACTGAAATCCATTAAGGGGTCCCAGGTTAAGAATCCTGGTTTAAAGGTTAAAGCAGTGCTTCTCAACCTTTTTTCATATCATGACATCCATAGAAATGATATTGTTCAGCACACTGGGATAAATTAGAGGGGATTTGGAGGCAACAATATGGGGCTTGGTGAAAAAAGTTATTTTCTTTTTATAATTATAATGAGAAAAATAACAAACATATTTAAGGGTGATATTAAATATTGAATTTGTATAAGCTTCCAAATAAAGTCTCTCAAAAATTTAATGAAAAACCCGAGATTGAGGGCTTCCCTGGTGGCGCAGTGGTTGAGAGTCCGCCTGCCGATGCAGGGGACACGGGTTCGTGCCCACGTCCAGGAAGATCCCACATGCCGCGGAGCTGCTGGGCCCGTGAGCCGTGGCTGCTGAGCCTGCGCGTCCGGAGCCTGTGCTCCGAAACAGGAGAGGCCACAACAGTGAGAGGCCCGCGTACCGCAAAAAAAAAAAAAAAAAAACCCGAGATTGCCTCTATAAACATGACATTTTCTATGTAGGGTTTTATGACCGAAATGACTGCATGTAATTTCTGAACAAGACAGTTTAACAGTGATCAATTAGTAGTCATTATTGATGAGAATTTAGTTCATACAAGTAGGTGATAAATTTAAAATAATTTTCACAACTATTCAGAATTTGCAAGTATAAATTATGTGTGACTCCAGTAGCTCTTACTTTTTTCCCACTAGAAAATGTAATGTGGTAATATCTTATGATAGCATGACTGGATTTAGAATCCACTCAAACTTTTTCATATTAAGTATATTTTACAAAATAATGACAAAACTCCCATTTGCAGGGTAGGACTGTGTTATGAGAGCAATAATTCTGCAGCTAACTTGGATGTAACTAAAAGGGCACATCAGCCATAAACAAAGGGAAGAATTCAATATATATGAAGAGAGATTAAGAGCTGAGTCCATGAGGAGTATCTGGCAGACTTCCCTGCCTTTCCTGGCCACACCTTAGGCTCTGAGTCCTGCTCCTTGAGTGCCTGGAGCATGCACTCCTCCAGCAGCTCCAAGGTTCAGTGTTTATGATGAGCAGCAATACACACCGCAACTGGCCTCTGAAAGTGATGTCTTAGAGATAGAACATTCCTTTGCTTTCTTCTTTATTAGAGGATACTTGCTTTAATAAAGCAAGTCCTCCATTGTGTTTGCCTCCTGTGGAACCATGGGGCACACTGGGACGGATCATCAGACTCTGATTCTTTGGGTTACTCTTTGAGAATCCTTAAGTCAAACTGCTTCTGGCCAGGGGTGAATTATGTAGAGGCACCAACCACCATACTCCTTTCAGGCCACTCCTAGGGCTGAATAGATAACTATCTTGCAGTACGTCTGTAACTCATTGATCACAGGCTAAATGAAGTATGTCATTTAAAAGACTGTATAGCTAAGCTTGTTAAAATGTGGGGGGGGAAATCATTCTTGTTAAAATGTGGGGGGGGAAATCATTCTTGACTGTATAGCTAAGCTTGTTAAAATGTGGGGGGAGGAAATCTTTATAATCCAACCCCTTACATTTGAAATGACTAGTTACAAATTATAAAATAAGTAGAAATATATAGAGAAAGAATATAAAATAGCTAAGAGTGAGTGGAGTATGATTGAGTCATGTATTGCCTCTACCTGGTTGTAATTCTTCTTAAATTTTAATAATCTTATACTAACTTTATTGATAGTGTCCAGATAGGAGATAAAATTCACACCAGTTATTTGAACAGATAATTTAACAAGAATTGTTAACTAGGTATGAAGTTAAGTAAGTGACTGAAAAACTGAAAAGAGAAATCTAAGGTGTGACAGGTAGCAACTGTTATTACCTTTAGGGCTGAAAAACAAACAAAGGAATTAAAGGGAAAAAAATTACAAACTTGGAGGAGTGAGCCCACAGAGCTGAAACTCAGGTCTCTGAGAAGAAGACACTGCCTGGCTACCGTTTGTGTCTCTGAGCTTAGATGGGGTGCTCCATGGGACCCAGCAGTCTGGGACCCAGACCTCTGCAGCAGGAACACTGGCTGGCTGATGTCAATGAAAACTACAAAACTTTAGAAAAACTGCAAACTGGATTCAGCTGCTGCTACCAGGTTAAAGAAGCATAGCTGGAGTGAAGCACACTGGAACCAAAACACCACAGGAAGCAGTCATGAGGTAGACAGGAAGGAACAAGTCTCTTGTCCTTCCTCAGCCTTGTGGTCTCCATCTGATGCCCCCAATTAGCAGAACTTAACAGAGCCAGCTGGCAAGGCAAAGAAATGTGGTTTTCATACTCCAGCTCCAGCATGAAAGAAAAGTACAAAAGGGTGAATTTGGAGCTGAGAAAATATTTTAATAACTGGCACTTGGCTGATGTAGAAATTGATACCAGAAGTGGAATTTATCTTCCGTCCGCTGTTTTTGCATATATTTCATGAAGACAGTTAAAGACCTCACTTCTTTTACTCCCCGGATCCAATCAGCATAATGTCATCAATGTACTGGACCAACTTAATGCTGATTGGAAGGTGAAGATGCTCAGTATCTCTGTGGACTATATTATGGCAGAGAGCAGGAAAATTGATGTAGCCATGGGGCAAGACTGTGAAGTTATATTGTTGGCCCTGCCAAGTAAAAGCAAATTGCTTCTGGTGTTTCTTGCCAATTTGTATGGAGAAATAAGCACTTGCTGGATCACTAGCTGCATACCAAGTGGCACTGGCTGTGTTGATTTGCTCCAGTAAAATTACTACATATGGAAGAGCAGCTGCAATTAGAGGCATCACCTGATTAAATTTATAATCACCCACACTCATTCTCCAAGATCCATCTGCCTTCTTCACAGGCCTAACAGGTAAATTAAATTGGCATGAGATAGATTTCATCACTCCTGCTTCCTTTAACCTTTATTGGTGTCACTAATCTCTGTAATCCCCCATTCTGCCATCCCAAGGAAGCAATAATTTTTGTTTACTCTTCTGGTGTATGGGGGAGGTGGGAGGGGGTTCCCAAGGGCTTCAACTTGGCTCTTCATTGTCCTTATTCCAGGATCAAAGAACCAATATGGAAATTCTGCCAGTTACCAGGTATCTATTCTAATTATACATCCAGGAATCACCGCAGAGTGGTTCTATGGACCTACTCTGCCCACTGTGATACAAACTTGAGTTAAGGGGACTTCCCTGGTGGCGCAGTGGTTAAGAATCTGCCTGCCAATGCAGGGGACATGGGTTCGATCCCTGGTCTAGGAAGATCCCACATGCTGGGGAGCATCTAAGCCTGTGCACCACAACTACTGAAGCCTGCACACCTGGAGTCCATGCTCCGCAACAAGAAGCCTGCGCGCCACAAGGAAGAGTAGCCCCCGCTCACAACTAGAGAAAGCCCATGCGCAGCAACGAAGACCCAACGCAGCCAAAAATAAATAAATTTAAAAAAGCAAAACACAAACCAGTTAAGACTCCATCTCTCACCTGTCCAATACAGGCCCCACTTAAACTGGTGGAATGCATTTGGGTCCCCAGAAATTAACACTAATTAATGCCAATGTTTAGAAGTCCCTGAAATACCTGAATATTAATCTTTTTCCTCATTACACAGTCATTTTAGGAAATGGCCTAAGGTCTTTGTGGAGAAGACTTGGAGGAAGATTTTCAGTATATGCTATGGTAGTGCTGCAGAATCCTTCCTTAAGGGGATCCAGCCTGCCCTTTCAATTAAGAGGCTCAGCTCTGGAAACTGGGTGAGAGAAGTCAGAACTCTTCACTATGGTGACTAAAGTCATATTTTTGGCTACCATATATAGATTATTAAATATTATGTGTAGATGATCAATACTTTATTAGGCTTCCCATCTGTTTTAATCCTGGGACCACCATAATCATTTAGCTGAATGTCAAAAATAATCTGATTACCACTGTATCTCTACTTCTCTTTATGGTAAATGTGCCTGCCTTGTCTTTGGTGGATAAACACTGACATCTGGCTTCTGCTGCCTGAAATGGGTCATCCCACCCATCCCATCATGCCTTGCCTACAGAAGAAAGGCAACATAGGGCTTTTCAAGGAGATAAGTACTCCCACTCACTAATGTATTTTTCAGTGCTTTAGTAAAGGGACACCCCCCAAGTTCTCTTGGAGAATATACTTGTGGGGAGTGGATATGCAAGTCAAAATGTGATAAATCTACTCCAACATTCCCGTATCCCTAAGACTTTGGATTCCTCTTACATTATCCAAGGAAGTTCCAGTATCTCCACTTAATTAAACATAGGCCACTATGGAGTCCAAGTTTCAGTGAACTTACCAAGTAAATAGTGAGTGTCACTTCCAGCTGTAGGTGCTAATACATTAAATCCTTAATTTCTGATACGGGTACCCATATCAATAAATTCCAGCCAACCCAGTATTATATTTTGTGCTCCTTCCTTTAACTCTCTTATAATATACTCATGTATGTTCCCTGGGCTTCTGCCACTAAACTAGAAAATAATGAAAATATTTTGCCATAAAACCTATTTCCACTTGGTTAGACTTTGTATTTGCCCTGCTGGAGTGTTTTAATATCTGATTTTAGCTTTTTTCGCAATGGGTTTGCCACCAGGACACAGGTGTCATGAAAACCACCACTAAATTTAAGCCACAATGGGAAAGGAGAAGCCTCACATCAACATCACTGTGGACATGTAGATCTGGGCAAGTCTACTACTACTGGCCATCTGATCTATAAATATGGTGGGATTGACAAAAGAACCATCGAAAAGTTCAAGAAGGAGGCTGCTGAGATGGGAAAGGGCTCCTTCAAGTATGCTTGGATCTTGGACAAACTGAAAGCTCAATGTGAGTATGCTACCACCATTGATATCTCCCTGTGGAAATTCGAGACCACCAAGTACTATGTGACTATAATTTATGCCCCAGGACACAGAGAGTTTATTAAAGACATGATTACAGGTGCATCTCAGGCTGATTGTGCTGTTCTGATTGATGCTGCTGGCACTGGTGAATTTGAAGCCAGTATCTCCAAGAATGGGCAGACCCGTGAATATGCTCTTCTGGCTTATACTCTGGGTGTGAAAGAACTAATTGCTGGCATTAACAAAATGGATTCCACTAAGCCACTCCATAGCCAGAAGAGCTGAGAGGAAATTGTTAAGGAAGTCAGCATCTACATTCAGAAAATTGGCTACCACCCCAACACAGTAGCATTGGTGCCAGTTTCTGGGTGGAATGGTGGCACCATGCTGGAGCCAAGTGCTAACCTGCTTTGGTTCAAGGGATAGAAAGTCACCCATAAAAATGACAATGCCAGTGGAACCGTGCTGCTTGAAGCTCTGGATTGCATCCTGCCACCAGCATGTCCAACTGACAAGCCCCTCCAGTATGTCTACAAAATTGGTGGTATTGGTATTGTCCCTGTGGGTCGAGTGGAGACTGGTGTTCTCAAACTGGGCATGGTGGTCACCTTTGCTCCAGTCAACGTTAAAACTGAAGTGAAATCTATTGAAATGCACCATGAAGCTTTGAGTGAAGCCCTTCCTGGGGTCAGTATGGGCTTCAGCGTCAAGAACGTGTCTGTCAAAGATGTTCGTCGTGGCAGTGTGGCTGATGACAGCAAAACTGACCCACTGATGGAATCAGTGGGCTTCACAGGTCAGGTGATTATCTTGAACCAACCAGGCCAAATCAGTGCTGAATATGCACCTGTGCTGGATTGTCACACAGCTCACATTGCTTGCAAGTTTTCTGAGCTGAAGAAGATTGATCATCGTTCCGGGAAAAAGCTGGAAGGTGGGCCCAAATTCTTAAAATCCAGTGATGCTGCCATCATTGATATAGTTCCTGGCAAGCCCGTGTGTGTTGAGAGCCTCTCTGACTATCCTCCTCTGGGTCATTTTGCTATTCGCGACATGAGACAGACGATTGCTGTGGGTGTCATCAAAGTAGTGGACAAAAAAAAAAAGTGGGCAAGAAGGCAGCTGCAGCTGGCAAGGTTATCAAGTCTGCCCAGAAAGCTCAGAAGGCTACATGAATGTTATCTCCAATACCTGCCACCCCAGTCTTAATCAGTGGTGGAAGAACGGTCTTAGGACTGTTCACTTCAGTTGGCCATTTAATAGTAAAAGACTGCATCACAAAACCTTCAGAAGGAAAGGAGAATATTTCGTCAACCATTTGTTTTATGTGTGGCAGTTTTTCCTTTATTTTATTTTATTTTTCATTTTTAAATTTTTATTGGAGTATAGTTCATTTACAATGTGTTAGTTTCAGGTGTACAGCACAGTGAATCAGTTATACATATACTTATATCCACTCTTTTTTTTTTAGATTCTTTTCCCATGTAGGCCATTACAGAATATTGAGTAGAGTTCTCTGTGCTATACAGCAGGTTCTTTTTCGTTATCAGTTTTATATATAGTAGTGTGTATATGTCAATCCCAATCTCCCAATTTATCCCTCCCCACCCCCATTCCCTGGTAACCATAAGTTTGTTTTCTACATCTGTGACTCTACTTCTGTTTTGTAAACAAGTTCATTTGTACCCTTTTTTTTAGTTTCCACATATAAGTGATATCATATGATATTTGTCTTTCTGTGTCTGACTTCACTCAGTATGACAATCTCTACGTCCATCCATGTTGCTGCAAATGGCATTACTTTGTTCTTTTTTATAGCTGAGTAGTATTCCATTGTATATATGTACCACATCTTCTTTATCCATTCCTCTGTTGATGGACATTTAGTTGCTTCCTCATCCTGGCTATCATAAATAGTGCTGCAATGAACATTGGGGTGCATGTATCTTTTTGAATTATTATTTTCTCCAGGTATATGCCCAGGAGTGGGATTGCTGGGTTATGTGGTATGTGTGGCAGTTTTAAGTTAGCTTTTAAAATCAGTACTTTTTTTGTGTGGTACACGGGCCTCTCCATCTCGGAGCACAGGCTCCAGACGCACAGGCTCAGCGGCCATGGCTCATGGGCCCAGCCGCTCTGCGGCATGTGGGATCTTCCCGGACCGGGGCACAAACCCGTGTCCCCTTCATCGGCAGGCGGACTCTCAACCACTGCGCCACCAGGGAAGCCCTAAAATCAGTACTTTTTTATGGAAACAACTTGATCAAAAATCTGTCACAGAATTTTGAGACCCATTGAAACAAAGTTTAATGAGAAAATAAAAAGACCTGATTTGAGTTACGAATCTACTATAAGTAAGAGGTGGTTGTGGTGAGTCTTGAGGAAAATGGGCATCCTCTTGCAAGGCAGTTGCCCCAGATGAGATTATTACAAAATTTTCAATTAAGAGGATAGTCTTCACAAATACAAGAGGATAAACTGCTTTCACTGTCAAAAAAAAGGCTCAAAGTGACTCAGAAGTTTGAGATTATCAGTCTCCTAGTCCAACTAAATGTCCCCATTCCAAATTTCAGGGTACTCCTTCCCAATCAATCCCTCAATTTTGACATGAATAACTTGGCTGGAATTTGAATTCAATTAATATTGTAATTCTGCAACCCATAATTCTTGATTAATTGACTCTTTTATCATTAAACGATGACTTCCTTTGTCTCTTATTATAGTTTTTGGCTTAAAGTCTGTTTTGTCTGATGTAAGTATAGCTATCTCTGCTCTCTTTCGGTTTTCACTTGCCTGGAATATCTTTCTCCATCCCTTCACTTTGAGCCTATGTGTATCCTTAAAGCTGATGTGAGTCTCTTACAAGCAGCATATAGTTGGGTCTTGGTTTTTTATCCATCCAGCCACTCTATGCATTTAGATGGAGAATTTAATCCATTTTATTGATAGGTGAGACCTTTTATTAATCAGCTTCTAATTAAATGTCATCTTATTGTTTTCTGGCTGTTTTGTAATTCCTTTGTTTCTTTCTTCCTGTCTTACTGCCTTCCTTTGTGAATTGATGATTTTCTGCAGTGGTATGCTTTGATTCCATTCTCTTTATCTTTTGTGCATCTACTATAGGTTATTGCTTTGTGGTTACCATGAGGCTTACATAAAACACCTTATAGATACAGTGGTTTATTTTAAACTGATGACAACTTAATTTCGATCACATACAAAAACTCTACCTTTTTATATCCTCCCCCCATCTTATATTTTAATGCCACAGTTTACATCTTTTTATATTGAATATCCAATAGCAAATTATTGTTTGCAAAGCTATAGTTATTTTTAATACTTGTGTCCTTTAACCTTTATTCTAGAGGTAAGTGATTAACACACCACCATATTACAGTGTTGGAATATTCCGAATCTGACTGTATAGTTATACTTACCAGTGTGTTTTCATGTTACTAATTAGTGTCCTTTCATTTCATCTTGAAGAACACCTTTTAGCATTTCTTGTAAGACAGTTCTGGTGGGGGTGAGCTCCCCTCAGCTTTTATTTTTCTGGGAAAGATTTTATCTCTCTTTCATTTCTTTTTATTTATTTATTTAAATTTTTAAAGGATTTTTCTGATGTGGACCACTTTTTTTAAGGTCTCTATTGAATTTGTTACAATATTCCTTCTGTTTTATGTTTTGGTTTTTTGGCCACGAGACATGTGGGATCTTAGCTCCCCGACCAGGGATTGAACCTGCACCCCCCTGCATTGGAAGGCAAAGTCCTAACCACTGGACCACCAGGGAAGTCCCTCTCTTTCATTTCTGAGGATAACTTTGCCAGATAGAATTTTCTTGGTTGACAGGTTTTTTGGTTTTTTTTCTCCTTTCAGCACTTTGAATACGTCATCCTACTCTCTCCTGGCCTGTATCCTCTGATAGTCTTATGGGGTTCCTTTGTAAGTGGCAAACTTCTTTTCTATTGCTTCTTTCAAGATTTTCTCTTTGTCTTTGATTTTGACAATTTTATTACAATGTGTCTTGGAGAAGATCTCTAAGTGGAATTTGTTTGCAGACCTATGAGCTTCATGAACTTGGATGTCCAAATCTCTCTTCAGATTTGTGAAGTTCTCAGACATAATTTGTAGGGGAGCTCTTAAGGATTCTACATATTAATTTGTGGGGGCATGGTGGAGGTTGCACATACAAACATTTAGTATATAATAAGAAGAAAGTTAATGGACCAGGAAGGAGACTTGAAGATGGAAGTATGAGATTTTCTAATCACTTGGAGAAGTTGAGACAACAGCAGTTAATTGGAGAGGTCAAACTTATGCCACTGTATTTTTATGGCAGGCTGGTGGTATAGGTCAGACATTATTTTTCAAAAAGTTTTCTGCCCCTTTCTCCCCTTCCTTAGACTCTCAGATTGTATAGATTGTTTCTCTTAATGGTGTCCCATAAGTCCCATAGGCTTTCTTCATCCCCCTTCATTTTTTTCTTTTTTTCTCCACCAGCTGAATATTTTCAAATGATCTGTGTTTGAGTTTACCGATTCTTTCTTCTGCTTGGTTTAGTCTTGTATTGAGTCTCTCTACTGAATTATTCATTTCAGTCATTGTATTCTTCAGCTCCAAAATTTCTGTTTGGTTCTCTTTTTTTTTCTCTTTGTGGAACTTATCGTTTCATTCTTGTATCATTTCCCTTATTTCATTAAATTGTTTACCTGTGTTCTCTTGTAGCTCTCTGAGCATCTTTAGAACAATTATTTTGAATTCTTTATCAAGCAATTTGTGAATCTCCACTTCCCATTACTGGAAGTTTACTGTGTTCCTTTGGTAGTGTCATGTTTCTCCGATGTTTTGTGATCCCTGTAGTTTTTGTAGGTGTCTGTGCATTTGAAGAAGCAGTTACCTCTTTCAGACTTTATGGACTGACTTTGGTATGGAAAGACTTTCATTTGCGGGCAGGCACGTGCTGGAATATGCTGTGACCCTAGGTCTAGTGGTGCAGGGTGCAAAGTGTGAGGGCATGTAACATCTCCGAATGATGGGGAGGGACGTGATGTCTTGTTGGCTCAGCAGCTGGGGTCCATGACGTCAACACCTGCATCATCTTTGGTGAGAGCTGTAGGCAGTCCACAGTGGCTTCAAGGGCTGTTGGAGTCTTTAACAGTACCTCCAGTCCAGTGGCTAGGGATCAGCCCAGGCAGTGGTGGTGTCCGGAGCCAGTGGTATGCACAGGCTTGCTGCAGGGCTAGTTGTGGGGACTGGCTGCAGGGGCACAGTGGCAGGGGCTGGGGCCAACTGGGGGTGCACAAGCAGCTGCAGCGGCCCTGGCTGTCAGTGTGTCCTTGAGTGACAATGGGACTAGCTGAAGGCATATGCTGGGCAGTGGTGGCCAGTGAGGGGAGTTGAGGCTGGTGTCTTGCAGGTACACAACTGTAAGGTTAACTGCAGGTAAGCAGAGCCATGCAAGCCAGTGACAGGTGTCCGCATTGAATCCAGGCCCTCCAGCAGCTATGGGGGCCTTGGCTGTTGGTGTATACTTGTGGGGCCATAGGGGCTTGCTGTGGGCATGTGCATGGCTGTAGCATCTGGTAGTGGGAGTCAGGCCAGCAGTGTGCAGGTGCACAGCTGCAGGAGTCTCTTGCCATTCTCAGCAGTTATCAGTATCTTTCACTGGCTGTTCTTTCTTAGCCCTACTTTTAAGTGTTCATCAACAAGGGTTTATTTTCAGCCTTTTTTTTTCTCCTCTTAGCTATTATTGGGTGAGCCCCACTAGCATCCTCCTACAAATGTGTCTTTCTATCAATACCCAGGGGTTCAAGACTCACAAGAAATCCAGGTAAATGACATTTCTTATCCTCTATGAGTCTGAGAAATCAGAATGATGTATGATTTCTCTCATACTGGGAAACTCCTTCCTCAAGGATAATTGGCTACTCTTTCACATATGACTGACAGTCTTACTAATCAAGTTGCTATTGGGATTTCCCTGGTGGTCCAGTGGCTAAAACTCCACGCTCCCAATGCAGGGAGCCTGGGTTCGATCCTTGGTCAGGGAACTAGATCTCTCATGCCACAACTAAGAGTTCGAGTGCTGCAACTAAAGATCCTGCATGCCGCAACTAAGACCCAATGCAGCCAAATAAATATTTTTTAAAACGCTATCAAGCAGGTGTCTTAAATGTAATACCTTCAAACTCAAACTCATATCATTCCTCAAACCTGTTTTTCTCTCCTTTCCTTATTTCACTTAATGGCATCATCATCCATTCAGCCTTCTAAATATTAAAAAATGTTCAGTGAGCCTTAACTACTCCTCTTTCACTCCTTAGATCTAATTATGCCCCCAGTCCTGATCATTCTATCTGTTGTAAATAGTTTGTGTTCCCTCAGAACAGACCCTGGTCCAAGGAGTTGAGTGCAAGTTTATTTGTGTGGAAACAATGGTAAGGGAGTAGGGAAGTAGACTACAGTCAGGGGCATTCATCTCAGGTGCAACATTTAAGGTACAAAATTTACCTTCATTCTATCTTTCCCCACTCTTTCACACTTCCAGTCTTTGCCGGCAGAGTCAACCTTTTAAAAACACCGATTTCATCGCATCTTGTCCTATGCTTAAAAAGCACAAAATAAAATCCAAACTCCTTGATTTATTGTGAAAAGTTACCTTTTTAGCCTCATCTTCTGCCACTTTCTATTATATAACTATGCTCTGCTATGAATGCTTCAAACACTTTTTGAACTTTTATACTCCAGCATATAATGTTCCTTCTGCCTCAAATACTCTTTCCCCCCTCCTTTACACACACACAAAGTCTTATTAGTCACTTAAAATCTAGCTTGGAAATCTATTTTTCTGTGAAATCTTCCCTGACCTCCCTAAGAAAATTAATTGCCATTCCTCTGTGTTCCTTAATATTTTGTATGTACCTCTGCTTTTGCACGTACAGATGGAATTGCATCTGTTTATCCCTTTTTCTCTCACTAAACTAGGAACTCTACAAAAGCAGGTCCTATCCATCTTTTTAACCCCAAAGTCTGCCTGCATATAGAAGGCACCCAGTAAAGGTTTATTGAGTTGAATTTATCTGGTGCATCCAAACAAAACAAATTTTAAAAGAAATGGGGGGACTTCCCTGGTGGTCCAGTGGGTAAGACTCTGCGCTCCCAGTGCAGGGGGCCTGGGTTCGATCCCTGGTGGGGGAACTAGATCCCGCATGCCTGCCGCAACTAAGAGTCCACGGGCTGCAATGAAGATCCCACGTGCCGCAGTGAAGATCCCATGTGCTGCAACTAAGACCCGGCACAGCCTAAATAAAAATAAGTAAATCTTAAATGAAATGGGAGGAAGCTTTTTAGCAATTTCAGGAGATAGACACCAGAAGCAAAAACAGCAGTCTGTGAAAATGTACAATTGGGACCTATCAAAGAAATCTATTGTGTGTTATTTATAATTTATGAATTGCTTCAAAAAGGCTTTGAGGCAGGCATTCTTGTGTTGGAAGCTGTTGTCTCCAAAGGCCGTACTTTTGGTTTATTCAAGCAGAACATATGTTGATAAAAAGAAAAGTGAATACTCTAGCACATTATAAATAATACCATTTCAAATTAAGAAGTCCCTAGATTGTAACTGCCCTAGCAGCAGAGGCCATGTATATAAAATGCATTACTTTTTACATAGAACCTAGCTTAAATATACACAAAGTCTTAAATATACACAAAGTCTTACATGATTTTTGACACAACAGTGATTTTGATCATCTGTGACTGAATCTATAGTCATTTGCAATTGAAGTAGGGGATGTGGTAATTATCCATTTTTATTCCTTAGCATAAATAAATAAACCAGATAAATCTCATTCCTCTCAGAACTCCCCCCTCCAAAAATACTTTTTAGCAAGGTGATTATTCTAATGTCTGTCTTTCTCACATGAATTAAATAGCAATCAAAGTTTCATTTCACCTCACTTTGTAATTTCAAAAACTAATGAGGATGATGATAATGTTTTAAAAATTCAGTTGCATTACTGTTGCTGTTTTTTTAAACACTAATGGTGATGATTACTGTGGTGACTTTTCCTGTCTCCCTGAACCCTAGCCTAGCACTAATCGAGCTTTGATCAGTAAACACAGTAATAACAGTAGTACAGTCAGAAGTTTAGCAGCTGAGAACTTATTATCATTCAGTAGAATGGTGGGATGAGGTTGGGTGGGGGGAGATTTTGATCTTCCAGAGTATTTCTGTTTGTTAATACTTTCTTTCTCTCTTTTTGTTATAAACAGTGGTCTGGTAATACTTTTCCTTACCATTTGGTGATATCTTTTAGTGGTCCAGATGAGTGAGTCGACATCTCAAGAGGAACCCAAACCTGCTCAGGTACCTGGTCTACATAGGTTTCTAACCATTTAGCCGTGAGAGGATTTGAGATTCAACATTTTTGGGAAAATGGAGATGCAATATCATATTCTGTCATTGAATTATTTCTCTTTTTAGTTGAACTTTTCTGCATCAAGTTTTGACAAAAATGGGGTCAACTAATAGTTAAGTCACAGTGGCCTGCTTCCAGTTGCTTTGTATTCTTTATACCTAACAAGTCTGTTACTGTTTGAGTTTGCTAATACAACTACTTTATGTGATTTTATTTGGTATGATGTTTACTCATTATGTGAATTTTTTTACATAAAAAGCTTGCTACACTACAGTATAAAATGTTAGTTTTATCTCCGGCTCCTGTTGGATACCATTTACTAACACTATTTCCACTTCAGGAAAATGGAAAAGAAGACAAAGAAAGGAACCAGGAAGCAACCAAAGTAAAAGAGCCTATGAAGGTAGAGTTTTCATGAGTAATCAGATGTTAATACTTGAGAGTAAACTGGAGAAATTAATTTTCTTACAAAGAAAAAAAAGGAAAAGATGTGGGTACTCAAAAAGATAAAATGGCAAATGGGAAAAAGCAAACCCATGTTGATCATTAAGCTGACTCATTTGAGTCAGTTGCAGAAAACTTCCATTGACAGGTAAATTATTTGTGAAGAGCTATTATGAATTATAAGTAAAGTTTACTTTCTAAAATCAGAACTGTTACCCTGAGTACAATAACCACCAGTTTTTAGGGGAACTTCGCTATCATTCTGAAAATGTAATCTCCATGTTAATCATTTAAGTAACTTTGTGTTTAAATAAATAGAAGACTTCAATGAGGAAAAATACTTTATAGAAAAGGGGAGGCAAGTGAAAATAGTTATATGATTCACCATTAAGTTGACTAATGTGAGTCTTAAAGTATTCTATTATCATCCTTTTAAAAGTACATCAGCATGAGTACAAAAAGCTATTTTGTCACCATTTATTCATAAAACTAAACTTTACTTTCTTTAATTAAGGTGAAAACGTTTTTCTTTCCACCACAAACGTGGAAGGTGATTCTAATAGTAAAAGAAACCAGCAGCAATTTCAAATGTCCTATTTCACTGTGTTGTGGTCTCAAATTATGTTTCTAGAAAGTATTATATAATTCAAGGATTCATGTACATCTGCAATAATATTCTTAGCATATTACTGTGTTAGCAATAGGAAGATGTGATGACATTCTGAGCCAATGAACTTTATCTTGTAAATGCAGTAAATAGACTGTGATTACTGCTTTGCTTCTAATATATAGCATTAAATCCTAGCAAAATTAGGGAGGAATGTTTGGTGATTTTTACAAGAGATTTGTGTGCATTCTTTAATTGGGAGAGTTGATGCAACTTTGATGAAAAGCATTTCACTTTTTAATTGGTGTTTCCTTTCTCCTTTCAGAGTTCACGGAGTATGCCAGACAGTTTGGCAGTAGGCATCTGCAGCAATGTGGCAGGAACAGCAGCAAATAAAGTCAAATCCCAAGGTAGAGAACTAGGCTTTCTCCTACACAATAGAATGCAAAACTATTACTAAATTTTAGTTGGGGATGGGTTCCTCAAGATTTTGCCTTTTAAAGATATAATCCCAGGGATATTTTAAATGCGGTTTGGGAAATAGTTTAAAATATATTCCCATCATCTTCTATTGATACTTTGAGGCAAGTTTATAACCATTCATCTTGTGCTTAAAGAGAAAATTTAGCTAAGAGAGCTGACTGACACATAGCAGACAACCCATTAATACAAAAATAAAATGAAGAACCCTAGTGATTCAACCTGCCTGCTGTTTTTCTATTTCTTCTTTTTACCTCTGTACTTGACGACACATTTATTCTATTTGACTTCCAGCCCAATCCTTAACCCAAATCCCACATAATTATGCAGGTTGAAAACTTATATGATCAAAAGGCAACAAATAACTGGGCAAGACATTCATCCCTTTCACTACAGTTCTTCTAATTTTAGATACTTAGTGAAATCCTGTATGACAGAAAATTTTCACAATATTTAAAATTTAACAATTTCAACTTATATTTTAGTTAATTGAAATTCTTTTCAATTTGGTTTACAACTATTGAGTGTTTAGTGTGTGCTAGGCTGAACTATAATAATAATTTTTTAAAATAAATTTATTTATTTTATTTATTTATTTTTGGCTGCATTGGGTCTTCATCGCTACGTGCAGGCTTTCTCTAGCTGCGGTGAGTGGGGGTTACTCTTCGTTGTGGCAGGCGGGCTTTTCATTGCGGTGGCTTCTCTTGTTGCTGAGCACGGGCTCTAGGTGCATGGGCTTCAGTAGTTGTGGCACGTGGGCTCAGTAGTTGTGGCTCACAGGCTCTAGAGCGTAGGCTCAGTAGTTGTGGCGCACGGGCTTAGTTGCTCCGCTGCATGTGGGATCTTCCCGGACCAGGGCTCAAACCCATGTCCCCTGCATTGGCAGGCGGATTCTTAGCCACTGCGCCACCAGGGAAGTCCCAATAATAATTTTTAAAGCATTTTCTAAACTATAAATTGCTATATAGATGGTAGTTATAACTTGTAGTTGCTTACTTTTCTCCAAAGTGTTTTTCTGTCTTTTAAACCAATTATAAGTATTATTTACTATTCCTTCTTATTAGTAAATATATAATACATACACATTAAGAACCAAACTTTTCAGCATTTATTTTGCCTTTATTATAAACTTAGTACTGTTTTCACAGCTTCACTAACTTTTAAAAAGTTTCTTGGCAAGTCCCTCCCTACCTGCCCCCTACCACCAGTTTCTTTCTTTCTTTTTTTTTTTTTTGCATTTGTCAACATTTTTTTTTTTTTTACATCTTTCTTGGAGTATAATTGCTTTACAATGTTGTGTTAGTTTCTGCTGTATAACAAAGTGAATCAGCTCTACATATGCATATATCCCCATATCCCCTCCCTCTTGAGCCTCCCTCCCACCCTCCCTATCCCACCCCTCTAGGTGGTCACAAAACACAGAGCTGATCTCCCTGTCCTATGCAGCTGCTTCCCACTAGCTATCTGTTTTACATTTGGTAGTGTATATATGTCAATGCTACTCTCTCACTTCGTCCCAGCTTCCCCTCCCCGCCCCGTGTCCTCAAGTCCATTCTCTACCTCTGTGTGTTTATTCCTGTCCTGCCACTAGGTTCATCAGAACCATTTTTTTTAGAGTCTATATATATGTGTTAGCATATGGTATTTGTTTTTCTGTTTCTGACTTTACTCTGTATGACAGACTCTAGGTCCATCCACCTCACTACAAATAACTCAATTTCGTTACTTTTTATGGCTGAGTATTCCACTGTATGTGCCACCAGTTTTTTGATTTTACTTCCTCCTCACTCCCACCCTTCACCATCACCCCATAAATACACTTTGCCTTTACCATACTCACTTGAGCCAGGTTTATAAATGAACTCTTGCATTTTAAACATGCCAAACAGAATCACGATCTAGGTAATTTGCTACAAATTTAATTAGGTGTTCACTTTAATCAGTTTATGGCCAAATTTGCACCTACAAATCTTCACACGTATATTCCAACATGTAATTTATTGCCTCTCTAGAAAACATATCAATCAAGAGTTTATGGTCTTTTCTGTTCTTATACTTTCAATTTGTTATCACTTTTCAATGTATGGTAGAGGGAAATGTGTTTTGTTTGTCTAAGTCTGTTCATCCCAGTTTATGATATATACTGAAAACATTGCAGTTGCTTGTTGCGATATCAAATGCAATGCAATGTACTTATTTATTCAGTGATCAGTCACTATTAATCCTAACATTTCTAAATCTCCCTTTGTAAATACATGTGTATGTGTGTGTGTGTGTGTGTGTGTAAGAAGTGGGAAGAGGAACTGTTATTTTAGTCTCAACATGTCAAAGGATGTGTCTTTATCCTTGTTATATACTTGTCAAAATTAAAAGGATGTTATCTTGCCAGGCAGCTCCCAGAATACACTCAAATACATATCTTTGCATAGAAAATATTGTGGTTAAACGTACCATGTGGGGCTTCCCTGGTGGTGCAGTGGTTGAGAGTCCACCTGCCGATGCAGGGGACACGGGTTCGTGCCCCCGTCCGGGAAGATCCCACATGCCGCAGAGCGGCTGGGTCCATGAGCCATGGCCACTGAGCCTGCGCGTCCGGAGCCTGTGCTCCGCAACTGGAGAGGCCACAGCAGTGAGAGGCCCGCGTACCGCAAAAAAACAAAACAAAACAAAACAAAAACGTACCATGTGAATTCCTTATTTCTTTCCCTGGTCATTGTATTTTTTAGGCTATGAGCTTAACTTGTGTTTTGAGAAATCTTATTTCTTTTTTATTAATTTGCTCAGCTTTATTCTTATTACCCAGCCCTAAGTTTAAAAACGTTTTATAGGAAAATGCCTTTTCCTATAGTTATTGAATTTTAATTACAGTAGTGTTTAATAGTGCTTCTTTTCTTCCTCCTTTCGTAGTAGTTATTCTACATTATGTACAAATGGTAAGAAATTCTGGTAAGACCAAGACAGCTGAGTTTCAAACAGGACCTGTGTTTAAAGGGAACATCACACATCTGTTAAGTAGCCCTGCTGCGTCAATTTTCACCAGTTTAATCAGCAGCCAGTCCCTGTAATGTTATATGCCTTCTGTGAAGAAAGAGTCTGTTAAAGCTTATTATAATGTGGGTTATAATTCATTCCTATTTATGTCCTTAAATAGGGTTGTACTGAGGCCATGCCCAGCAGTGAGCCATGCACTAAGTGCAGGACATGATAAAAGTCACTTATAAGATTGGACCTTTCAAAATATGAATAAGGAATTCTTTTGTGTTCCTACTTATTTAGTTGAAAGCATTTGTGCCCATATTGCCTGAATAGGACTTTGTATGTTAGAAGGTGGATTGATACAGGGGTGAAGGTGTGCATATTGGGAAAGAATGTGAAAGGCTCTTAATTCCACAAGAGTTCAGGAAGACAATCCTGAAAAAGAATTTCAGTGCTTAGCATAGTGCCTGGCACTATGACATCAATAATTATTTATTAAGTGAATATGTAAATGGATCTATCTATCTGTAAAAGGTTTAGGAATGTTCAAGCATAGACCTGCTAAAAAAACCCAGTACCTATTTGAAATTATATTCAATTAAACCTCTTAATTTTCCCTTGGGGCAGTGCTGTAATTTATGAATTCAGAGATCACCCAATCAAAAGACAGCTACAGATAGGCTTATTCAGAATTCTGATTTACTGACCCTGCTATTGCTGTGCCTCCTTTTCTTTTCTTGATTTTATGGCTCTAAGACAGAAGTGTTTGACCAGAGCTGTAACCAAACACATATCTACTTCCATTCTGCATATCGGTGGGGACAATGCAAGCACGAGGATTATTGCTTAGCAACCTATAATAGCCAAGCACACTAGAGGAGCACTAGCAGGCTGCAGCAAAGATAAGACAATGCCCCAGTTCATGTGTGAGTTTGCTAATGAGCCATGCAGATGGCTAGATATTAAGTTGCTATAAATCTGTAGCACTCCCCTTAAAGCAGGAGGAGGAATATCTGCCTTGGGTTATGCTAGAGAGGTTAAAAGCAAAGAGAGTACATTAGAACCTGCAGACTTAAAAAAAAAATTGGTCTCTATCACACTTATTTAAAATAGAAGTAAAAGTATTGTATATTAATGAGCATTGTGACAAAACAGAATGGAAACACTACCTGCCCACCCCCCCCCAAAAAAGAGGTTAACTTGTTTACAAATCCAACTGAGAGGTAATGAAGAGCATTATACTACCCTCCTCATTTCCCCCATATATGAATAAGCCAAGAGGAAATCAAAACTTAGGAGAGATATTCATAAATACTATCCACTATTGGACTTAAGACTTCTTTAAATGAAATGTTGGCTTTTCAAGTGTTTTTAAAAATAAACCACTTAATTTTTTTCCTGGTTAGAAAGATGGATACTATGTAAGTAGAATTTTTTTTTAATATCTTTATTAGAGTATAATTGCTTTACAATGGTGTCTCAGTTTCTGCTTTATAACAAAGTGAATCAGTTATACATATGTCCCCATATCTCTTCCCTCTTGCATCTCCCTCCCTCCCACCCTCCCTATCCCACCTCTCTAGGTGGTCACAAAGCACGGAGCTGATCTCCCTGTGCTATGTGGCTACTTCCCACCAGCTATCTGTTTTACATTTGGTAGTGTATATATGTCCATACCACTCTCTCACTTTGTCCCAGCTTACCCTTCCCCGTCCCCGTATCCTCAAGTCCATTCTCTAGTAGGTCTGCATCTTTATTCCCATCTTGCCCCTATGTTCTTCTGACCTTTTTCTTTTTTTTTTTTTTAGATTCCATATATATGTGTTAGCATATGGTATTTGTTTTTCTCTTTCTGATTTACTTCACTCTGTATGACAGTCTCTAGGTCCATCCACCTCACTACAAATAACTCAGTTTCGTTCCTTTTTATGGCTGAGTAATATTCCATTGTATATATGTGCCACATCTTCTTTATCCATTCATCTGTTGATGGACACTTAGGTTGCTTCCATCTCCTGGCTATTGTAAATACAGCTGCAATGAACATTGTGGTACATGACTCTTTTTGAATTATGGTTTCCTCAGGGTATATGCCCAGTAGTGGGAGTGCTGGGTCATATGGTAGTTCTATTTTTAGTTTGTTAAGGAACCTCCATACTGTTCTCCATAGTGGCTGTATCAATTTACATTCCCACCAACAGTGCAAGAGTGTTCCCTTTTCTCCATACCCTCTCCAGCATTTATTGTTTGTAGATTTTTTGATGATGGCCATACTGACCAGTGTGAGATGATATTTCATTGTAGTTTTGATTTGCATTTCTCTAATGATTAATGATGTTGAACGTTCTTTCATGTGTTTGTTGGCAATCTGTATATCTTCTTTGGAGAAATGTCTGTTTAGGTCTTCTGCCCATTTTTGTATTGGGTTGTTTGTTTTTTTGATATTGAGCTGCATGAGTTACTTGTATGTTTTGGAGATTAATCCTTTGTCAGTTGCTTCATTTGCAAATATTTCCTCCCATTCTGAGGGTTGTCTTTTCGTCTTGTTTATGGTTTCGTTTGCTGCGCAAAAGCTTTTACCTTTCATTAGGTCCCATTTGTTTATTTTTGTTTTTATTTCCATTTCTCTAGGAGGTGGGTCAAAAAGGATCTTGCTGTTATTTATGTCATAGAGTGTTCTGCCTATGTTTTCCTCTAAGAGTTTGATGGTGTCTGGCCTTACATTTAGGTCTTTAATCCATTTTGAGTTTATTTTTGTGTAGGGTGTTAGGGAGTGTTCTAATTTCATTCTTTTACATGTAGCTGTCCAGTTTTCCCAGCACCACTTATTGAAGAGGCTGTCTTTTCTCCACTGTATATTCTTGCCTCCTTTATCAAAGATAAGGTGACCATATGTGCATGGGTTTATCTCTGGGCTTTCTATCCTGTTCCATTGATCTATATTTCTGTTTTTGTGCCAGTACCATATTGTCTTGATTACTGTAGCTTTGTAGTATAGTCTGAAGTCAGGGAGCCTGATTCCTCCAGCTCCGTTTTTCTTTCTCAAGATTACTTTGGCTATTCGGGGTCTTTTGTGTTTCCATACAAATTGTGAAATTTTTTGTTCTAGTTCTGTGAAAAATGTAAGTGGTAGTTTGATAGGGATTGCATTGAATCTGTAGATTGCTTTGGGTAGTAGAGTCATTTTCACAATGTTGATTCTTCCAATCCAAGAACATGGTATATCTCTCCATCTATTTGTATCATCTTTAATTTCTTTCATCCGTGCCTTATAATTTTCTTCATACAGGTCTTTTGTCTCCTTAGGTAGGTTTATTCCTAGATATTTTATTCTTTTTGTTGCAGTGGTAAATGGGAGTGTTTTCTTAATTTCATTTTCAGATTTTTCATCTTTAGTGAATAGGAATGCAAGAGATTTCTGTGCATTAATTTTGTATCCTGCTACTTTACCAAATTCATTGATTAGCTCTAGTAGTTTTCTGGTACCATCTTTGGGATGCTCTATGTATAGTATCATGTCATCTGCAAAGAGTGACAGCTTTACTTCTTCTTTTCCGATTTGGATTCCTTTTATTTCTTTTTCTACTCTGATTGCTGTGGCTGAAACTTCCAAAACTATGTTGAATAAGGGTGGTGAGAGTGGGCAACCTTGTCTTGTTTCTGATCTTAGTGGAAATGGTTTCAGTTTTTCACCATTGAGGATGATGTTGGCTGTGGGTTTGTCCTATATGGCCTTTATTATGTTGAGGAAAGTTCCGTCTATGCCTACTTTCTGGAGGGATTTTATCATAAATGGGTGTTGAATTTTGTCAAAAGCTTTTTCTGCATCTATTGAGATGATCATATGGTTTTTCTCCTTCAATCTGTTAATATGGTGTATCATGTTGATTGATTTGCGTATATTGAAGAATCCTTGCATTCCTGGGATAAACCCCACTAGATCATAATGTATGATCCTTTTAATGTGCTGTTGGATTCTGTTTGCTAGTATTTTGTTGAGGATTTTTGCATCTATGTTCATCAGTGATATTGGCCTGTGGTTTTCTTTCTTTGTGACATCTTTGTCTGGTTTTGGTATCAGGGTGATGGTGGCCTCATAGAATGAGTTTGGGAGTGTTCCTCCCTCTGCTATATTTTGGAAGAGTTTGAGAAGGATGGGTGTTAACTCTTCTCTAAATGTTTGATAGAATTTGCCTGTGAAGCCATCTGGTCCTGGGCTTTTGTTTGTTGGAAGATTTTTAATCACAGTTTCAATTTCAGTGCTTGTGATTGGTCTGTTCATATTTTCTATTTCTTCCTGGTTCAGTCTCGGAAGGTTGTGCATTTCTAAGAATTTGTCTATTTCTTCCAGGTTGTGCATTTTATTGGCATAGAGTTGCTTGTAGTAATCTCTTATGATCCTTTGTATTTCTGCAGTGTCAGTTGTTACTTCTTTTTTATTTCTAATTCTACTGATTTGAGTCTTCTCCCTTTTTTTCTTGATGAGTCTGGCTAATGGTTTATCAATTTTGTTTATCTTCTCAAAGAACCAGCTTTTAGTTTTATTGATCTTTGCTATCGTTTCCTTCATTTCTTTTTCATTTATTTCTGATCTGATCTTTATGATTTCTTTCCTTCTGCTAACTTTGGGGTGTTTTTTGTTCTTCTTTCTCTAATTGCTTTAGGTGTAAGGTTAGGTTGTCTATTTGAGATGTTTCTTAAGTTTCTTATTTGTTTCTTAAGGTAGGCTTGTATAAAACTTCCCTCTTAGAACTGCTTTTGCTGCATCCCATAGGTTTTGGGTCATTGTGTTTTCATTGTCATTTGTTTTAGGTATTTTTTGATTTCCTCTTTGATTTCTTCAGTGATCTCTTGGTTATTAAGTAGTGTGTTGTTTAGCCTCCATGTGTTTGTATTTCTTACAGGTTTTTTCCTGTAATTGATATCTAGTCTCAAAGCATTGTGGTTGGAAAAGATACTTGATACGATTTCAATTTTCTTAAATTTACCAAGGCTTGCTTTGTGACCCAAGATATGATCTATCCTGGAGAATGTTCCATGAGCACTTGAGAAGAATGTGTATTCTGCTGTTTTTGGATGGAATATCCTATAAATATCAATTAAGTCCATCTTGTTTAATGTATCATTTAAAGCTTGTGTTTCCTTATTTACTTTCATTTTGGATGATCTGTCCATTGGTGAAAGTGGGGTGTTAAAGTCCCCTACTATAATTGTATTACTGTTGATTTCCCCTTTTATGGCTGTTAGTATTTGCCTTATGTATTGAGGTGCTCCTATGTTGGGTGCATAAATATTTACAATTGTTATATCTTCTTCTTGGATTGATCCCTTGATCATGATGTAGTGTCCTTCTTTGTCTCTTGTAGTAGTCTTTGTTTTAAAGTCTATTTTGTCTGTTATGAGAATTGCTACGCCTGCTTTCTTTTGATTTCCATTTGCATGGAATATCTTTTTTCATCGCCTCACTTTCATCTGTATGTGTCCCTAGGTCTGAAGTGGGTCTCTTGTAGACAGCATATATATGGGTCTTGTTTTTGTGTCCATTCAGCCAGTCTGTGTCTTTTGGAGGGAGCATTTAATCCATTTACATTTAAGGTAATTATCGATATGTATGTTCCTATTACCATTTTCTTAATTGTTTTGGGATTATTATTGTAGGCCTTTTCCTTCTCTTGTGTTTCCTGCCTAGAGAACTTCCTTTAGCATTTGTTGTAAAGCTGGTTTGGTGGTGCTGAATTCTCTTAGCTTTTGCTTGTCTGTAAAAGCTTTTAATTTCTCCATTAAATCTGAATGAGATCCTTGCTGGGTAGAGTAATCTTGGTTGTAGGTTTTTCTCTTTCATCGCTTTAAATATGTCCTGTCACTCCCTTCTGGCTTGCAGAGTTTCTGCTGAAAGATCAGCTGTTAACCTCATGGGGATTCCCTTATGTGTTACTTGTTGTTTTTCCCTTGCTGCTTTTAATATTTGTTCTTTGTATTTAATTTTTGATAGTTTGATTAATATGTGTCTTGGCGTGTTTCTCCTTGGATTTATCCTGTATGGGACTCTCTGTGCTTCCTGGACTTAACTATTTCCTTTCCCATATTAGGGAAGTTTTCAACTATAATCTCTTCAAATATTTTCTCAGTCCCTTTCTTTTTCCCTTATTCTTCTGGGACCCCTATAATTCGAATGTTGGTGTGTTTAATGTTGTCCCCGAGGTCTCTGAGACTGTCCTCAGTTCTTTTCATTCTTTCTCCTTTATTCTGCTCTGCAGTAGTTATTTCCACTATTTTATCTTCCAGGTCACTTATCCGTTCTTCTGCCTCAGTTATTCTGCTATTGATCCCTTCTAGAGAATTTTTAATTTCATTTATTGTGTTGTTCATCTCTGTTTACAGTTTGCTCTTTAGTTCTTCTAGGTCTTTGTTAAACGTTTCTTGTATTTCCTCCATTCTATTTCCAAGATTTTGGATCATCTTTCCTATCATTATTCTGAATTCTTTTTCAGGTAAACTGCCTATTTCCTCTCCATTTGTTAGGTCTGGTGGGTTTTTGCTTTCCTCCTTCATCTGCTGTGTGTTTCTCTGTCTTCTCATTTTGCTGAACTTACTGTGTTTGGGGTCTCCTTTTTGCAGGCTGCAGGTTCGGAGTTTCCATTGTTTTTGGTGTCTGTCCCCAGTGGCTAACGTTGGTTCAGTGGGTTGTGTAGGCTTCCTGGTGGAGGGGACTAGTGCCTGTGTTCTGGTGGATGAGGCTGGATCTTGTCTTTCTAGTGGGCAGGTCCACATCTGGTGGTGTGTTTTAGGGTGTCTGTGGCCTTATTATGATTTTAGGCAGCCTTTCTGCTAATGGGTGGGGTTGTGTTCCTGTCTTGCTAGTTGTTTGGCATAGGGTGTCCTGCACCGTAGCTTGCTGGTCATTGAGTGGAGCTGGGTTTTGGCGTTGAGATGGAGATCTCTGGGAGATTTTCGCCGTTTTGTATTACGTGGAGCTGGGAGGTCTCTTGTGGACCAGTGTCCTGAACTTGGCTCTCCCACCTCAGTGGCACAGCCCTGATGCCTGGCTGGAGCACCAAGAGCCTGTCCTCCACACGGCTCAGAATAAAAGAGAGAAAAAAAAGAAAAGAAGAAGAAGATAAAATAAAATAAAGTAAGATAAAATAAAGTTATTAAAATAAAAATTTAAAAATAATTATTAAGAAAAAAAATTTTTAAGTAAAAACAAAAAACGGACAGACAGAACCCTAGGACAAATGGTAAAAGCAAAGCTATACAGACAAAATCACACACAGAAGCATACACATACACACTCACAAAAAGCGAAAAAGGGGAAATATATATATATATCATTGCTCCCAAAGTCCACCTCCTCAATTTGGGATGATTCCTTGTCTATTCAGGTACTCCACAGATGCAGGGTACATCAAGTTGATTGTGGAGATTTAATCCGCTGCTCCTGAGGCTGTTGGGAGAGATTTCCCTTTCTCTTCTTTGTTTGCACAGCTCCTGGGGTTCAGCTTTGGATTTGGACCCACCTCTGTGTGTAGGTCGCCTGGGACCGTCTGTTCCCGCTCAGACAGGAAGGGGTTAAAGGAGCAGCTGCTTCGGGGACTCTGGCTCACTCAGGCCGGCGGGAGGGAGGGGTGCAGATGCGGGGCCAGCCTGCGGCGGCAGAGGCCGGCGTGACGTTGCACCAGCCTGCGGCGCACCGTGCGTTCTCCCGGGGAAGTTGTCCCTGGATCACGGGACCCTGGCAGTGGCGGGCTGCACAGGCTCCCAGGAGGGACGGTGTGGATAGTGACCTGTGCTTGCACACAGGCTTCTTGGTGTCTGCAGTAGCAGCCTTAGCGTCCCATGCCCGTCTCTGGGGTCCACGCTGATAGCCGCGGCTCGCGCCCGTCTCTGGAGCTCTTTTAAGCGGCACTCTTAATCCCCTCTCCTCGTGCACCAGGAAACAAAGAGGCAATAAAAAGTCTCTTGTCTCTTCTGCAGCTCTAGACTTTTTCCCGGACTCCCTCCCGTCTAGCTGTGGCGCAGTAACCCCCTTCAGGCTGTGTTCACGCAGCCAACCCCAGTCCTCTCCCTGGGATCTAAGCTCCGAAGCCCGAGCCTCAGCTCCCAGCCCCCACCCATCCCCGCAGGCGAGCAGACAAGCCTCTGGTCTGGTGAGTGCTGGTCGGCACCGATCCTCTGTGCGGGAATCTCTCCGCTTTGCCCTCCACACCCCTGTTGCTGCGCTCTCCTCTGTGGCTCCGAAGCGCCCCCGCTCCGCCACCAGAAGTCTCCACCCGCGAAGGGGCTTCCTGGTGTGTGGAAACCTTTCCTCCTTCACAGCTCCCTCCCACTTGTGCAGGTCCCATCCCTATTCTTTGTCTCTGTTTTTTCTTTTTTCTTTTGCCCTACCCAGGTACGTGGGGAGTTTCTTGCCTTTTGGGAGGTCTGAGGTCTTCTGCCAGCATTCAGTAGGGGTTCTGTAGGAGTTGTTCCACATGTAGATGTATTTCTGATGTATTTGTGGAGAGGAAGGTGATCTCCGCGTCTTACTCTTCCGCCATCTTGAAGTTCCGCCTGTAGGTAGAATTTAAAAGTATTCTTCAGAGTACTCTCAATAAAGCTAACAAAGAAATTTTAATAAATAAAAAGAATTTTAAAATATTTATGGATAGCCTCCCCCAAAATGAGAATGAATAAATACATTGCAATGCAGTCACATAATGAAATATTATGGAGCAGTGAAAAACGAACACACTGGAGCTGCAGTTATCAATATAGATGAATTTCATAAACGTAATATTAAGTATTTAAAAGGTCACAGAATACACATGATATGAAATCATTTTTATAAAAATTAAGAACAATATTATATTGCTTATATATAATATATACAAATGCAGAAAAATGATAAACATGAAATTCAGAATAGTGTTTCTATCAAAGTAGGGGTATTTGAGAGGCTTTAATATACAGGTAATTTTTTTCTTAAGCTAAGAGTAGATATATGGCTACTTATATCATCATTATATTTACAGGTCTCAAATATTTCATAATATATAAGATTTATAAAAACACTGCTCTAAGTTGAGGAGGTTCTGGTCTCTTACCCTTTTATTGCACTAGTACTATTTATTGAGAGTTATTAATGATTGAAGCATGGCTCAATAACTACTTTCTGGTTATGTTAAAAACAGTGAGTATGGGGCTTCCCTGGTGGCGCAGTAGTTGAGAGTCCGCCTGCCAATGCAAGGGACACGGGTTTGTGCCCCAGGCCGGGAAGATCCCACATGCCGCGGAGCGGCTGGGCCCATGAGCCATGGCCGCTGAGCCTGCGCGTCCGGAGCTTGTGCTCCGCAACGGGAAAGGCCACAACAGTGAGAGGCCCGCATACAGCAAAAAACAAACAAACAAACAAAAAAACAAAAACAAAAACAAAAGAAAAAAAAAAACAGTGAGCATGGGGACTTCCCTGGCCGCCCAGTGGTTAGGACTTCGCCTTGCAATGCAGAGCTAAGATCCCAAATGCCTCGTGCCCAAAAAACCAAAACGAAAAACAGAAGCAGTATTGTAACAAATTCAATAAAGACTTTAAAAGTGGTCCACATTAAAAAAAAAATCTTTAAAAAAATAATGAGTATCAAAATAATTTACATATCTATTTCTTCTTTTCTCCTGAAACCACGAAGTAATAGAGGCAAAGAACGTTAACAGTGTGTGGCCCTAATCCTATTGTGGTTCAGTTAGACATTAATATTTTTTCAGTGGAGAGAAGCAAATTGACTAGTAGATAATATTTGAAAGACCTGGAACTACTTCATCTCCATGGCCATATCAGAAAAAACCTTAAGATTCTTACTAAGTTTTTCAATCCAATCACCTCAGCAATCGTGGCTGCAGAAAAAAACATCTGATAGCTTATTGATCAGAGCCTGAACTAGCTAGGTCCTGGGAACCTAATTATATTTCTATTATATATTAACAGTAAACAATTAGAAAATGAAAATTTTAAAATACAATTTTAGTGGCATAAAAAGCACTAAATATCTCAAAATAAATCTAACCAAAAATGAACAAAACCTGTACACTGAAACTATAAAACATTGTTAAAAGAAATTTAAAAAGACCTAAATAAAGGAAAAAGTATGCCTTATTCATGAATTAGAAGACTTAATATTGTTAAGAAAGTAGTGCTCCCTCGATTGACCTCTAGATTCAGTGTAATTCTAGCAAAAATTTGTGCAGGGTTCTGTATATGTGTCTGTGTGTATATAAAATAATTTGATTCTAAAATTTATGTAGAAATGCAAAAGACCTAGAAAAGCCAAGGAAATCTTGAAGAACAACAAAGCTGGGGGATTTATATTACTAAATATCAACATTTATAATTAGGTTACAGAAATTAGGACAGTAGGACATTGACATAAGGATAGACAAATAAGCCAATGAAATAGAGTCCAGTTGAAAGTCCTGTATTGAAAACAGGAGGTGTTTTCAATAATGATGCCAAAATGGAAAATATGTATTTTTGAGTCCTACCTCACCCCACACATGCAAATAAATTCTACATGTATTGTAGATATAAATGTGAGTGATAAAACAGTAAGTAATTTTAGAAGATGACAGGAGAATATTCTCATGATTTGCTAATATTTTGTTGAAGATTTACATCTATATTCATAAGTAATAGTAGTCTGAAATTTTCTTTTCATGTGGTGTCCTTATCTGGCTTTGGTATCATATCTATGCTGGCCTCATAGAATGAGTTAGAAACTGTTATGTCCTCTTCAATTTGTGGGGAGGAGTGTTGTAAGGATAGGTTTTAATTCTTTAGATGTTTGATTAAATTCACTGGTGAAGCCATCTGGTCCAGGACTTTTCTTTGTTGTGAGGGTTTTGATTACTAATTTAATCTCTTTACTTGTTATGGGTCTGTTAAGATTTTCTATTTCTTTTTGAGTCAGTTTAGATACTTTTTGTGTATTTTTTGTCCATTTATTCTAGGTTATCCTTTTTACCTCTGTGAGATTGGTGGTAATGTTCCCACTTTCATATCTTATATTAGTTTTGTTGGGTCTTCACTCTTTTTCTCTTTGCCAGTCTAGCAATTTGTCAATTATGTTGATCTTTTCAAATAACCAACTTTTGGTTTCATTGATTTTCTCTGCTGTTTTTATAGTCTCTATTTTGTTTATCTCCACTCTAATCTTTATTATTTCCTTCCTTCTGTTAGTTTTAGGTTTATTTTACTCTTCTTTTTCTAGTCCTTGAGGTGTAAACTTAGTTTATTGATTTGAGATTTTTCATCTCTTTTAATGTAGTCACTTAACAGCTATAAATTTCCCTCTGAGCATTGCTTTCACTGCATCTCATAAGTTTTGGTATATTGTGTTTTCATTTTCATTCATCTCTAAGTATGTTCTAATTTCCCTTGTGATTTCTTCTTTAACCCATTGGTTGTTTAAAGGTGTGTTTTTTAATCCCACAGATTTCTCCTATATCTTCAAAGAAGACCCTTTGTATGATATTTATATTTTTAAATCTATTAGGATTTGTTTTGTGGCCTAACATATAGTCTGTCCTGGAGGATGTCCCATGTGCACTTGAGCAGAATGTGTATTCTACTGTTGTTGGGTGGAATACTCAGTGTAGATCTGTTAGAGCTGGTTAATTTTTGTTTATGGCATGAAGTATGGGTCCAACTTCATTTTTTTACATATGGATACCCATTTGTTACAGCACCATTTGCTGAAGAGATAATTTTTTCCCCATTGAATGATCTTGGCACCCTTGGCAAAAGTCAATTGGTCATATATTTATGGGTATATTTCTGCTCCAGGCTCATCTTGAATATTTCTTGCCCCAGTCCTAGAATCAGCCATTTTTTCAATGAGTCCTGATTTTTTTAAATTGGAGAGTGATATTAGAAACCAAGGTCTGGGGACTTCCCTGGTGGCACAGTGGTTAAGAATCTGCCTGCCAATGAAGGGGACATGGGTTCGAGCCCTGGTCCGGGAAGATCCCACATGCCGCGGAGCAGCTAAGCCCGCATGCCACAACTACTGAGCCTGCACTTTAGAGCCCATGCTCCACAACAAGAGAAGCCATCGCAATGAGAAGCCTGCGCACCGCAACGAAGAGCAGCCCCTGCTCGCCGCAACTAGGGAAAAGCCTGCATGCAGCAACGAAGACCCAATGCAGCCAAAAATAAATAAATAAATTTAAAATTTCAATCCTATTAAAAAAAAGAAAAAAGAAAGAAGCGAAGGTCTGAGCACTAGGTTTACAAGCTCTCGTAATTTTTAAAAATAATATAACTATATTTTAAATTTCCTCTAATTGCTCTGAGGATATTAATTACAGCTCTTTTAGAACTCCTTATATTTGTTCTATTAGTGGTGCTTCCTTGGATAGTATTAATCATTGCATTTGTTTAGTCATGGAGTTGGTTTTCGTTAAATATTTGGTGATCCTTATGTGTGTGTTTACATTTGCATTTGGGAATCCCTGTTTGCTTTTCTCTGGATGACGTTTCTGTTTTCTGTAGCCTGCTGCCAGTGATTGTGGAGGAGGGGTAAGATATGCAGATTGTGGAGGAGGGGTAAGATATGCAGACAGTGAAGTCTGTCAGCAATTCATTTTCTCTGTGTGTGGAGGCATTATTCTGCCTCTCTTGCCCGAATCCCCTTGTCCCATTTCAAGGGTGAATGCCTCTGGTGCCCGATGATTAGCTCAAATGGGGATGAAGATAGGCAAAAAGGTCAGTCATTCCCCTGCTATCCGTATCTACACCCTTTAAACTTAGGGTGGCTCAGAGCTGCTCCCAAATTTCACAGTCATCTTCTGGATCCTTTTAGTCTTATAGTTTCTTTAATCAATCTAATCCCATCTACCTTACATTTTTCAGAGACCCTCAAAGTTTCTGAAGGCCCTCTTCATAATTGATTGTTAGCATTCTTTTTTTTTTTTTTTTTGGCTCTTCCACCTTAGTTGTGGCATGCAAGGATCTTCGTTGCGACATGAGGACTCTTAGTTGTGGCATGCATGTGGGATCTAGTTCCCCAGGCCCCTTGCATTGGGAACATGGAGTCTTACCCACTGGACCACCAGAAAAGTCCTTTTTTTAAAATTAATTTTTACTGGAGTATAGTTGCCTTACAATGTTGTGTTAGTTTCTACTGGTTGTTAGCATTCTTATGTTCATATTAAAACACACACACACACAAACACACACACACCCTTTTCTATCATTTCTAGAGATTTTGGTAGGGAGGGCATGTAGATCCTGACCTCAGTCCACTATCTTGGTCTAAAATCTCCAACATGAAAGAAGTTGGAAATATGAGAGTGGGAAGAAATATATTTATTGGTTTGGCCAAAAGGTTCATTTGGGTTTTTCTGTAACACCTTATGGAAAACCCCGAACAAACTTTTTGGCCAACCCAATACACGTACATGTCTGGTAGTCTCTCTTCACTGCCTACTCAGCAGACATTTTCCCACCTTTTGTCTGCCAATGGAACTTCAGTTTTGTAGCAGATGGAAATCACTTGATATCAGAGAATTTGGTCTAAACCCTGACCAAATTTGGTCTAAACCCTGACCAAGGAATAAGTTATGATTGATCAAAACTATTCTCAATAACCCTTTTACCTTTACCAGCTATTGGCCTAGGGTGGACATATAACCTAATTAGGGCCAATGAAATATAAAGGAAAGTCTTAGAGTGAGGAGTCTGGGATCTTCTCTTCTTGAATAATATAACAGAACCTCAAGAGGAGAAAGCCCCTTCGTTCTCAATCCTTTTCTCCTGTAAAGAAGTGATGCCTGGGCTTCCCTGGTGGTGCAGTGGTTGAGAGTCCGCCTGCCGATGCGTGCCCTGGTCCGGGAAGATCCCACATGCCGCAGAGCGGCTGGGCCTGTGAGCCATGGCTGCTGAGCCTGCGCGTCCGGAGCCTGTGCTCCGCAACGGGAGTGGCCACAACAGTGAGAGGCCCGAGTACCGCAAAAAAAAAAGAAGTGATGCCTGGAGCTGCAATAGCTATCTTGTGATCCTGAGATACAAGCACAAAAAATGAATAAAGAACAATAGAAACATGCTAGGTACTTAATAAAAACACTGAGCTGTTGAATGGCTTCTGATTAAGAAAACAGTAAATGTCCTTGTGGTTAAAGTCACTGCTGTCTGATTTTCTGTTACTTTTAGCTGTGTTCGAATATACCATGTAAATGGATATAAAATAATTTTCTAATATTCTAAAGTAACATAGATTAAAATCTACTTCTAATATTTCTTACATTTCAATTTTTGTCCCCTCAGAATTAAACCTGGAGGAGCAGCCAAAAATCTCTACTTGTTCACTAAAGGACTCTAGAATCTCAAAGAATACTGTATTTAGAAAACCTGCAAAAGTGATTCTCAATTTAGATCAAACTGCACAAAATTCAAAGCTAGAACAGTCATGGAAGAAAAATCTTTTTGAAAGAGTACAGGCAAGAGCCCAGGCAATGCAGCAGAAAATCATAGATAAGGAAAATCTGAAGAAGGAACTAGAAAAAAAGGCTGAAGAAAAACTCCCAAGGGATAATTTGGCCAAAGAGTGGTTTAATACTGAAAACATGACACTGAACACTCGTGTGTATTTACTCGACAAACTTCTACCCACCTTAGTTCCTGGAATGGAAAAAATGTTAATGCAAGTGGAAAAGAAAAAGCTTTTGGGAGAAGTTGATATTCCAACCAAGTTTGATCCAATTAACCATTTGGGGGAATACTTAATGAGAAACAACCCTAATTACATCAAAGACTCAGGAATGTCTGGTTATCAGAGGGTGATGAGAAATATCGCAGAAGACCTGAAGATAAACGTTCCAAGCACTACTTACAACAGGTACAGTTTGTTGTATTTTCAGTTGATGATCTAGCTCCTTATGTTGAAAAGCAAGTAGAACAATAACATAATCATACAAATAGGACTTAAAGTAACTTTATAGTTCTTCAAAAAGTATTTATTGAGCTACTACTATGTGCTTCACTATTTATGAGGCACTGTGAAGACTAACGAGGTATATTAAGTAAGTTCCTTGTACTGATGAATTTAGTTATCTCACTAGGATCCCAAGTGTATATTTATTTGTTTATTATTTGTCTTCTTGCATTGGAAAGTAAGCTATATGAGAGGAAGGACTTTTTAAAATTTAACTTTTCAGATAGGTAATATGTTCGCCTGGTTCAAAAGCCGAAACGTATAAAGTGTTATATGGTAAAAACTTTCTCTCCCATTCTTATCCTCCATCCACGCAATGCTCCACCTCTGCTATAAATAGCTACTGTTCTTAGTTTTCAATGGATCCTTCCAGAGTTTCTTAGTGCATACATAAGCAAATGCAAATATACATTCTTAATTTTCTTCCTTTTATCCAAAGCATGTGAATGAGTTACAAATATTTTCCTGTTTTTCACCTGTCATTTATCTTGTGTCACGTATAGGATTTTTTATTTCTATGTGGTCAAATTTATTTACTTTTATTTTATGGCTTCTGGGCTTTGAGTCATTGTTACATTTCATTTCAAGATGTTAAAAGAATTGTCCCATGTTTTCTTCTGGAATTATTTTAATTTTAATTTAAAATATTGATCCATTTAGAATTTATCCTAGTGTAAGATTTAAAATATGTATCCAACTTTTTCTTTTCCAAATGGCTACATAGTGAGCCCAATAACAGTTACTGAATAGTCTATATTTGTTCTTTTCTAATCACTACTGTCTATTCTTGTGTGTTTACTTTTCAATATGAACTTTAGGATTGGTTCATCTACCTGAGAAAAAAAAAGTGGGGGAGAGAGAACACCGAAAGAAGCGTTATAGGAATTTTTATTGAAATAAGATTAAATTTATTCATTATCTTAGGGAAAATCAACATCTTTAATAATGACAAGTGTTTCTGTATGAGAATGCTTGTCTTTCCATTTGCTCATCTTATTCTGTATCAGTCAATGTTGTCTTAAAGTTGTTAGGAATATCATGAAAGAGTTAAAGTATTTAAAGATGCTTTCTTTGCTGAGATTATCAGAATTAGGGTTTCATCTTCCTCTGGCAAAAATCCAAAATCCATATGTCAACACAAGACAGTTTCAGGCATTTGTAGAATATTCAGAAATCCTAGGGATGCTTTACAGCAGCACAATGTCTATTGACTTAAAGCTTGGATACCCAGCAATCTTAGCAAAAACAGTCCTGCTTTTAAATTCTCTGAACTGTATCACTGTTTGTGTTGTTCTCAATCCATTAGAGAGCTTTGGAGAAGTCCGTTCATTTTAGGAATGAGAGTTTTCCTTACTTATGCTCAAGAAAAAGGACACATATTTTTGTTTGGTTTGTCACGACTTTATCTTCTGGTGATAATGTTAAAGTGTCTGTTTGACTCAACCTGATCTGAAAATTTTTCATCTGCCTACTTCCCTGGACAAAAAGGGATTCATCTTTGTTTGGTGTCTAAGTACGATAGATAGAGAAGACACTCCTTACTGATTTGGAACAATTTATATAGTGGTAGCCACTTATCTAAAAAATAAAATATCACTGCTATTTGTAAGTTTTACATATGCAATATACTTTCATTGCTTCCCCTTAGGGTTCCTGAAAGACAGGTATAGAATTGAAGTGGACTATAATTCTTACATGTAAATTTGCAAAACTGATAAGGAGGGTAGGTTTGTGTCATTTTGTTTTTCTTCATATTTTCTTTTCTTTTAGCATCTTTTCCCTCTGATTCTTGATCCCTCCAATTCTTGAGAATGCATATTCTATGTCACTACTGCCTTATTGTGAATTGATAATGAAAAATATTTGCACTTAAAGTAAGATTACAGGGCTTCCCTGGTGGCGCAGTGGTTGAGAGTCCACCTGCCGATGCAGGGGACACGGGTTCGTGCCTTGGTCCGGGAAGATCCCACATGCCGCGGAGCGGCTGGGCCGGTGAGCCATGGCTGCTGAGCCTACGTGTCCGGAGCCTGTGCTCCGCAATGGGAGAGGTCGCAACAGTGAGAGGCCCGCATACCGAAAAAAAAAAAAAAAAAAGTAAGATTACAAACTTTTGATAGCTCGATTATGGTGATGGTTACACATATTTATACGTGTTGAAATTTATACAACTGTGCACCAAAAAAGGTTAATTTTACTGTGTGATATATTTTTTTAAAAGTTAAACATTAAAAAGGAAGTATAGAGAAAGATTATTAATGTTAAAATTTTACACTATTGCAGAGAAGTACACTATTGCACACTATTTTCTATCATATTGCATGCCATCTTCTATCATATCTATATTTCCAACACTGAGCGAAGTATTTGGCATGAGTTCAGCCTCAATAAATATTTGTTAGATGAATGAATTAATAACAAATTTATTGAGGAGTCTTCACGGTCAATCAGTATTTATGGCATAATTATTCAGTGCTTAATGTTGAGCCATACCTTATACGAAAAAAAAATACAAAATTTGGTTCTTGTCATGAGGAGCTTATACATTCTAGTTGAGGAAATATGACTAAAACATAGCTAAATTTATCAAAATAGTTGTCCACATAGCACTCTCCCTACTTCCTACACTTTTATCAGCCTGTTCCATCTGGTCTTTTTTCCAGGCTCTCTTCAATAAATGTCACTTACCAATATGACAACATTCTCTCTGCTTCTAGGCCCAGTGGAAGGTTTGCAGTCCTCATCTTACTTGACCTCTTAGCAGTGTTCAATTATGTTGGCCATTTCCTCCTTGAAATACTGTTTCCCTTCCTTCCATGATATCATTCTTTACTAGTTTTCCCTCTACCTCTGTTTAATCCTTCTCAGTATCCTTTGCTGGTTCATTCTTTGCTACCTGATCTTCAAATATTAAGGTTCCTTAAGGCATAGTTCTCCTATCACTCCATAATCCATCCCTGAGTGCCCTCATTACAACACATGTAAATATCTATTCAGTATGTACACTTGGATGTTTCAGGAGCATCTCAGTTTCAACAAGTCATCGTCTTAATTGATCATCCATCCAGATTTTTAAGCCAAAACCAGAGGGATCGACCTTGACACTTTCTACTTCCTCATTGATCACTTCCAGTCAATCATTAAGTCCTGCTGATTTTACCTCCTTCTTTCAAATCTATTCATTTCTGACCCTCCCCACTGCTGTCACCCTAGTCTAAGCTACCATCATCTGTCACCTGCAATATTGCAATAGTCTCCTAATTGTTATGTTTACATCCATTTTGCCCTCTTCCACTCTATCGTTTACCTGTAACTGAAGTGATTTTTTTAAAGTTTAACGTTTTCATATTTTTCTCCAGTGTGAAACCTTTCAATGGTATCCCTTTATTCTTAGGATAAAAACCAAAATCCTTAACTAGGCCTATACAAACTTTCTTGTATGACCTGGTCTCTGACTTTCTTTCTAGCCCGGGCTCCCACCTCTCTCATTCTCACACTCTATACCCCAGGCATATAGGATTTCTTTCAGTTCTTCAAACATACTGTGCTTCTTTCCACTTCAGGATCTTTTCACATGTTGTTACTTCTTTCCCTCCCTCTTTATCTTATCCTCCCAGTCCTTCAGAGTTCAGCTCAAATACCACTTCGTCATGAATTTGGGTTGGGATCTTCCCTTATAGGCTCTCTCATTGCATCCTGTGTTTCTTCTTCATCGCACTTATCACAATTGTAATGGTTGTTTCTCCTGCTGTAATGTGAGCAGGAACGACATCTGTCATATTCACCATTGAATCCCCAGCATCTAACACTGTGTCGTGTAAGTAATGCTCAATAAATATTTGTTAAATGAATTAACTGACATATTCTAATCTGGCTTAGAATGATGAAAGTTTTCTTGTTGTTTTTTTTTTTGATACATAAGATTATTTTGAGATATGTCTTAATTTGGAGTAATTGAGTATTTAATTTTGAAATCTCTATGATTAATCATCTGTACTTAAGTGGGAGGCTATAATAAATGTTCTTCATCATTTTATAAAATTCCAAATAGGCCTAATTATTTAGCTGTTCAAATATCATTGATTAACCAGTAACTTAGATTTTTCTTAAGTCATTGAACCTTATGTCAGGAACTTCCATTTCATAATAAGATGTATATTGAATAAACAGAAGAAAATGGGTTAAGTACAATAACTAAGTAGACACATATCATATATGTATTTTTATAGGAATACTCATCACAGGAATAATGTGGACATGCTCCAAGAATGGCAAGAAGTCCAATTTAGCTCTGTGAAACTAAGACCATCAGAGCTTAAAAACAAACAAACAAACAAAAGCTGAGTTTATTAACTTGCCAGGCAAAGGAATCTATACCAGTGAAGAATTCACTGACTAGTTTGCTGAAGGGGAAAATTCTGGAGTTTTTAAGTGTTAGGAAGGGAGCTTTACAGTGGTTATAACAACTGAAGACAGTCACACTGTATATAGGACAGAGTGAGTCCATAGGTTTGTACATGATTGATTAAAACAAGTTCTATTGTTTAGCAGTCCAGAAAGAGTCTTCCCTTAGGTCTAGTAATGGTCTGGTGTACTGGGGTCACTCAAAGTTCATGGTCAATTATGCACTTAAGCTGGTTAGAACCAGTTTTTATGAAATACAACATTCAGTTTTGATATAATCTAGGCAAATACTCTGAGTGGAAGATTTTCCATACACAGCTTGAATGGATGGATAGGATTTGGATTGTCACAATTAGGGTAAGGAAGCATTTTTACTTCTTTAATCAGATTTATACTGTTCTTTTCTTTAAAAGAGCTCAAAACAGTTGTTAAGATGGCAAAACTGTTTCGTTAGTTAGCTTTTGCTGCATAACAAAATACCTCAAAACTCAGTGGCTTAAATAAACAATCATTTATTTGCTCATGATTTTGGACAGGGCTCATGGCTCATCTCTGATCCACATGGTATCAGTTGGACTCACTCATACATTGTGGTAAAATGGCAATGATAGTCTTAGTCATTTGTCTATTAGTTGGCTGACTGTTGGTAAAAGCAATGGAGGTAACTGGATCATCATCCAGCAGGCTAGCCAAGGCTTATTTCCAAGGTGGTGGTAGAAGTGCTCTTAAGTTCAATACAAGAGAGCAAACCCCAATGTTTAAGCACTTTTTCTTCCAGTTTTATTGTGATATAATTTACAGCACTTTTCAACTTTCTGCTTCCATCATGTTTGCTAATGACCCATCGGCTAAAGCAAGTCACATGGCCATAGACAGACACAAGAGATGCAGAAATAGACTCCAGCTCATAATGGGAAAAGCTGCAAAGTTACACTGCATACAGACAGACATGCATACAGGAATGGGAAGAATCTGTGATAATTTTACCACACTGCAGGTTTTTTTCTTTCAGGTCTCCTTAAATGTGGATTTATACTTAGAATCTGCTTACAGATTATGGCTACCCTACACTACCCAAAGTTATGAGTTTTGGATGCTATGGAATTCTGTTGATTAATTTAGATATCCTCTTGAGATAATGCAGACCACGAAAGAGAAATTTTATTCAGTCCCTGAATGAGTTACCTAGTAAATTAAAAATCCATCTGGATTATATTTGGAGTCTCATGTGCAGTAGCCCTGAAGCACAAAACTAAGTTTTGTTTCTAAATGTGGGCATTAATAAGAGGGAGGAAATGATGTCTGAACTGAGACCTAAAGGACGTGGAGGATCTAGTCAAACAAAGAGAGGGAGGAAGGCTTTTCAGGCAGATGGAAATAGGACAGAAACTCAATTTTGTTAATCTATGTTGATTAATACACATGAGAATCTGGAGACACCGAGTGTTTATTATACAATATCACTTACTTATCTGTTCTGCAGTGGACCACAAGCTTTATAATGGCAGAATCTATAGTAGGTGCTCGATAAATGTTTGTGTAATGAGTAAATAAGTAACTGACTTAGTGAGTGAGTGTGAATGAGTGAATAATGAGAAAAAGCTAGAAGAAGGACACAGACACAGAACAGAAAATCATGCAGAAAAGACAGAAGTTGAGGAGAGTGCTGTATAGAGACAGGGGAAAGGGGAGAGGAGGATAGAGAGAGAGGGAGAAAGGGAGAAAGACAAAGCAGCAGGGGGAGAAAGAGTAGGGGAAGAGCAGAAGAAGAGCCAGCCAAGAATAGACTGGGGGTTCTGAGATAAGTGATGGCGGTTTGGCTAGTTAGTAGTCGCATTAGAGGAACTTAGCACATCCTTTAAAATGCTAATTAATCTTCCAGCAGTTCAGAAACAAGCCCTCTGCACTATTTAACAACTTGCCTATTTTTATTTTCAAACTTCAAAGTTTATTTTTGAAGGCTTCTTTTCTTAGAGAATTTTGAAGGCCTTATATGGGCATAAAGTAATGATTTAGATTTTAGTTGTTTCTTTTGGATTATTGGAGTTCTCCAGTTTACCAGTTCTTACTGAGAATTCTTTTGCATTTCCAAATCTGTCGGATTGCCCTAGTCTGTCTTCTTTGAAAGATGAAGACCTGACTCAAACATTACTTGAAAATTGTATTTGAAACCAGCAGCTATTTTTATTATTCTGAACCATTTTGGTGTTTCAATCAAAGCCAGTTTTGGGGTTTTGAAGTCCTAGTAGGGATGATAAACATAGGAATGACTAAAATCCCATTCTTCCCCCATTTTCAACCTGGGTGATGCAACTCTGTCTGAGTACAAGTTAGCTATTATGCTCAGAGGCTGTCAAAAGTATTTGACTCCGGCCGGATAAAAGAAATTGGCAATAAATTTTCCTAGACAGAAATCAGAAGTTTGGTCCAAGGCATCAGAATTACCTGAGATGCTTTTCATAAATGCAGTTTCCAGACTCCCACCCTAGACTTGGAATTAGAGTCCTTCCAAGATGATTTACGTGTCCAGGGAAAAAAGAGGCCCACCACCTTGAGGCTTTAGTGCGTTCAACCTTGCTTTTATATGTGGCAGGTTCTAGAGCTATTCTTAGTGCTTCTTAAGTACAGTATTTAGTTGAGTAAAATAAGGCCTACCTCTATAAAAAGTCAAATAATAGTAGAAGACAGCTTATCATTAATGCCAAATTCAGTATGTGCTGGGGGAAGGAGGGATCCCTACAGGCTTGAATGAAGGAAAATTTCATGGAAAAAGATCCAAAGTTTAAATGAGGCTCTGAACTCCTGTATTCTGCCATTTGAACAATCTGAGTCAAATCCAGTGGTCTCAACTCGAGACATTTCTTCTGTTTCTACATCCTTCAGGGTATCCGAGATGAAGGAGAATATTAAACAGAAACGAGAACAAAGAGAATGCATGAACAAAGTCAAAGCCAAGGTGGCCAACACATGGAAACAGGCTCTGCAGGAACAGTTCAATGAGTGGATTCTAGACCCCAAAGGAATGATTCCTATGATAGTGGTAAGGAAGAGGGTATCTCTGAAGGGTAGGTGGAATGGGTGATAAGAGGGTGATTGCTAGATACTGAGCACAGTGCTAGAAACCTCCCTCTAAATTTTTGGTCCTGCTGATGTAAGTCTAGCCCATGAAAGTCAATTTCTTCAATTTTCTCTTGAACATTAAAAAGAAAATTCTAGGTAGATTTCCAAAATATTGACTCTGGCTGAATTTCACAAACTCTACCTTACAGACAGACATAGCTTTCGTTTGTTTTTTGTATGTGTGTGACTAATTACTTCTGTGGACTAAAAGACCATATCCTTTTTTGGGGGGGAGGCCGTGCCACGCGGCTTGTGGGATTTTAGTCCCCTGACCAGGGATCAAACCCAGGCCCTCGGCAGTGAGAGCGCAGAGTCCTAACCACCAGACCGCCGAGGAACTCCCTAAAAGACCATGTCTTTAGCTCTGAAAAATAACGGTACTCTAAGAGTTATATATGTTCTCTTAGGTGTATATAGATGTGAGAATAATTGTTGGTTAGATACAATACCAAGCATATTTCCAGTTGCTAAAAATAGACCAAGGAAGACAAGCCACAGACTGGAAGAAAATATTTGCAAAAGACATACCTGATAAAGAACAGTAATATACAAATAACTCTTAAAATCAACAATAGGAAAACAAAAAACAGATTTTAGAATGGGCAAAAGACCTGAACAGACACTTCACCAAAGATATACAGGTGACAAATAAGCATATGAAAATGTGTTCCACATATGTCATCAGGGAAATGCAAATTAGAACAGCAATGAGATACCACTACACACCTATCAGAATGGCCAAAATCCAGAACATTGACAACACCAAATGCTAGCAAAGATGTGCACCAACAGAAACTCTCATTCATTGTTGGTAAAATACAAAAAGGTGTGGTCACTTTGGAATACAGTTTGGCAGTCTCTTATAAAACTAAACATACTCTTACCATACAATCAAGCCATGGTAGATGGTCCTTTGTATTTACCCAAAGGAGTTGAAAATTTATGTCCACACAGAAGCCTACACATAGATGTTTACAGCATAATTGACAAAACTTGGAACCAACAAAGATGTCCTTCAGTGGGTGAATAATAAATAAATGTGGTACATCCAGATAGTGGAATATTATTCTGTGCTAAAAAGAAATGAGCTATCAAGCCATGAAAAGACATGGAAGAACCTTAAATGAATATTACTAAGTGAAAGAAGCCAATCTAAAAAGGCTATATACTGTATGATTCTAACTCTATGACTTTCCAGAAAAGGTAAAATTATGGAGGCGGTAAAAAGATCATTGGTTTCCAGGAGTGAGGAGGGGAAATAAGGATGAATAGGCAGAGCACAGAGGAGTTTTAGGGTGGTGAAGCAATTCTGTACAATACCATAATAATGGATACATGTCATCATATAATTTTCAAAACCCATAGAATGTATAACACTAATGTAAACTATGGACTTTGGGTTATGAGTTTCCAGTGTAGGTTCATTGATGGTAACAAATATACCATTGTGATGGGGGATGTTGGTAGTGGAGGAAAGCTATGTATGTGGTGGTGGGGGGCAGGGAGTCTATGGAAACTCTCTGTACTTTCTGGTCAATTTTTCTGTGAACCTAAAACTTCCCTGAAAAATAAAGTCTTATTTTTAAAAAATGGACCAAGGAACTTCCCTGGTGGCACAGTGGTTAAGGATCCGCCTGCCAATGCAGGGGACGTGGGTTCGAGCCCTGGTTCAGGAAGATCCCACATGCTGTGGAGCAACTAAACCCGTGCGCCACAGCTACTGAGCCTGCACTCTAGAGCCTGTGAGCCACAACTGCTGAGCCCACGTGCCACAACTACTGAAGCTATTGCACGTAGAGCCCGTGCTCCACAACAAGAGAAGCCACCGCAATGAGAAGCCTGCGCACCACAACGAAGACCCAATGCAGCCAAAAATAAATTTTAAAAATAATAAATAAAAATAAAAAATGGACCAAGAAGAGCTCCGAAATTTTGTTTTTAGTCATTGAAGACTGAAGAATTATAGAGGAGTCTTTGGATTGCCAAACTGGTTGCCAAATTTGCCTTAACTCCGTCATGCCCAATGTCTGAGTGTTGTTAGAAATTTCCTTGGAGGGGGCAAATGGGATCTGCTCAGCATCCTAGTTCTCACACAAAAAGGTTAAAAATCAGTGAGGAAATATATGCAAAAGCATTTTATATACTTTGAAATCTGCTATAAACTAAATGTTAATTATTACTATTTCTGTCCCTGGGTTAGAAGAATTACCTAGGACTTAAATTAAAAGACTACAGATGGCTTTTAGTCTAAAATACTTAATATATGCTAATTGAAAAGTAGTATATGGTCTCTTTTCTTTGATTTGCAGATTCAGAATGTCCTTCATGAATTTTTTCAAAATCCAGATTTCCAGCTTGGTATGCCTACCTGTTACTGCAGTGTTTATATTTTTCTCTCTCCTTTTTTTGAGGGTGGAGGGATGCTGAATAAAGATGAAGAGTCATGTAGTCAAGCTCTTTTGCTCTTTTCAGTTGGAGAATGTAGAAAAGCAGAGATGCAATCAGTGATTTTTAATTCTTTTAGTCGAGTGCCCCATTTTATTACAACTATTTTGTAATAACCCTTTATTATCCTATCAAATTTCTAGAAAATATTGCTTACATACACAGAATTTTAAAAGAAAGATATAATGTCATAACTGTGATATGAAGGAGAAATACAAGTAAAGACATAAGAAAATTAAATTGTGCTGTATTTCAATATATAAATGCTTAGTTACAACTTCGCTAAAAGACATATGGAATAGTTGGACATTTGTACCTATTTATAATGAATGTTTAGACATAAGAAAAGTAAAATTATATCCAATCAGTCATACTCTTTGTATTTGGCATTTTGAAATAAGAGCAAAATGAATGGATTTTTATATACATGTAGAATCCTCGGGCTTCTCTGGTGGCGCAGTGGTTGAGAGTCTGCCTGCCGATGCAGCGGACATGGGTTCGTGTCCCGGTCCGGGAAGATCCCACATGCCGCGGAGCGGCTAGGCCCGTGAGCCATGGCTGCTGAGCTTGCGCGTCTGGAGCCTATGCTCCGCAACGGAGAGGCCACAACAGTGAGAGGCCTGCGTACCGCAAAAAAAAAAAAAAAAAAAATCTTTTTATGTACCAGCCCATAATAGGCAGGAAGAGTTATTCTTAGAAGTAGAAACCAGTGTATTAATTCTTTTATCATGAGCTTTCATACAATTTATGTGTCCTAGTAAGGTCAATAAGGATCATGTAATTGTCATATCAAATGGAGGTTTAAAAAAGTCTTTATTTCAAGTTTTGCTGTTTATATTTTTATATTATTTGAATCTTTTACCAAAAGAATATATTCATATTTATTTAGTTTTTAAAATATTAAAGACAAAATTAAGTATTTAAAAGGAAAGTTTGTGGAAGTGTTGTGTTTTAGGACCTTCTAGCATAAATGCTAGCATAAACCAACACAGATATTTTTGCAGTCTTTTATACTATTTTTTTTTTTTTTTTTTGCGTGGTATGTGGGGCTCTTACTGTTGTGGCCTCTCCCGTCGCGGAGCACAGGCTCCGGACGTGCAGGCTCAACGGCCATGGCTCACAGGCCCAGCCGCTCCGTGGCATGTGGGATCTTCCCAGATCGGGGCACGAACCTGTGTACCCCGCATCGTCAGGCGGACTCTCAACCACTGCGCCACCAGGGAAGCCCCTTTTATACTATTGATGAGCCTATTTATTTCTGCTTTATCTTGACATGGTCATTAAAAATGTAGGCATGTTCTTTTTAGTGTTTGAGTTGCTTAGTTAAATAGAAGTCAGGAAAAATAATAATTTTGTAGTAATTGGAATGTTACCCAACTATGTATCATTTACTCTATTATAAATATTGATGGACATTAAGAATTTTATGTTCTTTTGGGGTACTATGATATGAATATAAAATATGAATGTATCACAACCAAACTATCAAATAACCTTTGTTCCATAATTAAAAGCATGCTGCCAACAATTGGATATTGCTGATTCAATGGAACCAAGACTGAACAAAATGGAATTTATAGAAGTAAGTTACATTATTCATTATTTGAATCAAATTATTTTGCCAGTTTCAGTTGTCTTTTGGTGGATGTCACACATACATTAACTTAAATGAAAACATAAAAACTTATTTTATCGATTCTAAGATGTACACTTTAAAATATTTTAACCCCTCTGAAGTTAGGTTACATCTTATAATCAAAGGCATGTTGCAACTTCTTTCAGTCAGTGGTACTCATGATGTGTGTGAAAAACTTCCACTGACACCTTCGGGTAGGGCCAAGAAAAACCAGCTTGTTATATTCAGTGAAATCTGGTTCTACAAATAATAATGAGGTTTCAAACTTACAAAGCATTTCCTATGGGCCAGGTGCTGTCCAAAGCTATCCATATATTAACTCAGGTAATCTCAGCAATCCTTATTCCTACTTTTATAGATGAAGACACTAAGATACAGAAAAGGTCAGTAACTTGTACAAGGTCTCAAAATTAGTGGAGCTAGGGAAATTTGTATTCAGGCAGTTTGGCTTAGAAGTCTACACAAAATTACACCTGAGAAAGTATGATTCTACTGTAGTAGAATAAGCAAAAGAAGCAATTTAATAGTACCAGGGTCCTAAGTCTTCTACAGCCTGCTTCTATATTTTTTCATGTCTCTCCTCTAATTCCCCTTGTTTTTCTCTGAGTCCCAGAGTCAAGGTAAATTTCTCCTCCTCTCTTATACCCTGGCTCCATGGAAGGTGATGACTATGCACTATATACAATTTCAAGGTTCTGTATGAAAGATTTCTGGAATCCTTGAAATGATTATCATACAGATAAGTATTTGTCAATCCTGTCTCAATTATGTTCTGTTTTCTTACATTCTGTATTTGTCTCTTTGGCATCCATTAGTCACAGGGCCAAACTAATGGCCAAAGTTGTTTATATGTCCTCTGTGATCCAGAGCACATATTCTAAACCACCTCCTTATTTAAATCTCACTCACCAAACCAATATTTCCCCTGCACTAAATCAACCCAGGGCCAGATACCAGATAACTAGGGACTGCCCCTGTACCCCAAGGCCTGCTGAGATTATTCAAGCTAGCCAATCCTAAACTGTTTACTCTGCCCTACCCTGCCTTTCCTGAGGAAATCCCAATAACGGCTCTGGCCTAGGCTTTCCACTTACTCCTGCTTCTGCCTCCAGACCCAAACCTGGTGCTCCCTCTGTGGCTTTGCATGGCATGACATGCTCCCTTCTCTTGGAAACTGTAAATAATAAAAAAAATCTTCTGTCAGTGACATTAGCTTCCCCATGCCAACACTCAGCCATCTCCATAAACTATTGGATTGGCCAAAAACTTCTTTCGAGTTTTTCCATAACCCAAATGAACTTTTTGGCCAACCCAATAAAATCTTGTGAGCGCAAATGAGAAAAGTTACTCAAAGAAATATATGCAGAAGAATAAACTATAGTATTTAAATGGTTTAGAAAAAGTCAAGGCTTTATCACTTTAATGTAGTAATAAATGTAACTTAAATTTCTTTGCAAGACACTGATTCTAGATGCTACTTGCCTTTTTGTCTTATACTAGTTTCCCTAAAATGGGGCAATTTAGAAAATTTTCTTATTTTTTAAAATATATAAGTAATACTATATGAATTTTATGGTATGTGAATTATATCTCAGTAAGAAAGTAATATTCAGTTTAGAAAATTAAAAATAAAAAGTATAAAGAAGAAAAAATTTTTAATCCATAATTCATTTTAATGGAAGCATTATAATATAGTTATTATAATTTAATCATTTATTTATTGTTGGACATTTCTCATTATTCACTATAAATATGATGATTAACATCTGCATATAAACTTTTGTTTACAGCTTCATGTGGACTGAATTATGCCCCCTGCAAATTCACATGTTGAATTCCTAACCTTCCCAGTGTGATTTTTTTTTAGTAGATAGGGCTAACAGAGGTAATTAAGGTTAAATGAAGTCATAAAGGTGGAGTTCGAATCCGATAGGATTGATGACCTTATAAGAAGAGAAAGAGAGAGACCGCTCTCTCTTTCTACATGCATGCACTAAGGAAAGGCCATGTGAAGACATAGCAAGAAGGCAGCCATTTGAAACCCAAGAAGAGAGCCTTCACCAGACACCAACCCTGTTGGCACCTTGATTTTGGACTTATCAGCCTGCAGAACTGTGAGTAAATACATTTCTGCTGTTTAAGCCGCCCAGTCTGTGGTACTTTGTCATGGCAGCCCGAGCTAAGACACAGTAATTTCCTTAGAATAGGTTCCCAGAAAGAATTACTAGGTCAAAGAATAAACATTGGAAGGATTTGGGTATCTATTGTCAAACTGTGCTTTTGATTATACTGATTTGTTCTCCCATTAGCAATATGTGAGAGCTTTCGAAGCACCATATTCTCACCAATAGTGGGCATTATTGCATATAAGAAACCTCTGCAATTTAATGGCATTTTGTTTTTTAACTTTTATCTTTTTGATTACTAATGAGGTTAAATATTTTTCTGTGCAATTAAAATGTTTTTCTTCTGTGAATTATCTGTTCACATCCTTTGCCCATCTTACCTATTGATGTTTATTTTTTCTTATGGAATTGTAAATGCTCTTTATGTACTAAAGACATTACCGTTTATGCTGTAAATTGCATGTATTTTTCAAGTTTTTCCAATTGTTTAAAAAATTTTAATGTGTTTTCTAACTTCCAAAAACGTTTTTTTTGTGTGTGTGGTACACGGGCCTCTCACTGCTGTGGCCTCTCCTGCTGTGGAGCACAGGCTCTGGATGCGCAGGCCCAGCCGCTCTGCGGCATGTGGGATCTTCCCAGACCAGGGCACGAACCCGTGTCCCCTGCATCGGCAGGCGGACTCTCAACCACTGCACCACCAGGGAAGCCCTAATTTCCTGGACTTTTTGAACTCCATGAATTCCCTTTGTTTTGGTAAAGAATTTCCTAATAATCTGTTTCAAGAGAAGTCTGAGAGATAAGTATGTCTAAATTTTTCTTGGTACATTTTAAGGCAGAGATTACCTTGAGTTGTCAAAAAGTACCCATAATTTTTTTTGATAATAGTCCCTCAAATGGCTGTATGCCCCTCTCCAAAAAAAGTTTCTGTAGGTTGATTGGTTGTTTGGAACTTGAAACCCATTTTCCAAATAGAAGTAATATTTTATATAGTGGTCGGGGTCCTTGTTTTCAAAGTTCCTGAAATGGAGTTCTTAATAATCATTAAGTAACTATTTCTGTGGGGGAAAGTGCTACCTGAAGAAGAGGGCATCACCATGCACTACCAGGGAAAGGAACTTCCTTATTTCTAATCCATTGGTGATGACTATATACAAGACCTTTAGTATGACAAGGTTCATGGAGTAAAGGGTAAGGATGGCCTCAGGTAGAAGAGAGCCTCCGAAGATCCCACAGTGAGGAACTGAAGGAGGCTGTCCTCTTATCAATGCAGATCATCCTTTCCCACCTCTGGAGGGTCCAGAGATTGACACACTTCTATTTCTACTGATACTAGCAATCGGCCCTTGACTGATGGATGTTCTTTCCCTGATGCAGTTTCACAGTTAGTCCCCTAAACCAGGGTTCCCCAACCCCCAGGCCGCACAGCAGGAGGTGAGAGGCCGGAGAGCCAGCGAAGCTTCATCTGTCGCTCCACATCACTTGTATTACCGCCTGAACCAACCTCCCTCCAACCCCCCGCCATGGAAAAATTGTCTTCCACAAAACCGGTCCCTGGTGCCAAAAAAGGTTGGGGACTGCTGCAACTGTTGCCTCAAAGTAATACAAAGTATAGATTTCTCAGACAAGAGTGAATCCTTTTAAAGAACTATTCTCTAGGGGTATGTGGCCTACTTATCAGTTCTGCTCACTCTAGGCACCAGAATCTTGACTCAGATTGTCATTTGTGTTCACCATTCCCAGTTATTTGTAACGAACGTTTAGGTGTTCTTTATCTTGTAATTATCTAAATACAACAGAAGTATAAAGAATGGGTGAATGCATACCACAGAATAATAACTCTCTATATAGTTTGCTTTATGTTTGTCCCAGTGGATTGGAGATGAAAAGATGCCACAGACACAACGGCTGCAAAGTTTTGTTTACAGATACTTACAGAGAAAGTTTGTTAGATAAAGCAGGATACAACACAGCATGCTTCCAGAGGATCCCTCGAGTTCCCCACAGGGATTAGACTATTGGCATGAATCAGAGTAGAGGGTTTCAAACCATCCTGGTTTGCCTGGGACTGAGGGGTTTCTCAGTATATGGGACTTTCAGTGCTTAACCAGGAAAGTTCCAGGCAAAGTGAGTCAGTTGGTCACCCTAATTGAGGAGCTTACTTTGCTTTTCTTTGTCCTTATCTCCCACCTGATCATTGTGGATGATCTCCACGTATCTACCTGCTCACCAAGGACAAGTGAAAACAACCCAACACCTTCCTGTTTACTGTGGAACTGGCTAAGGTTGAGGGTCAGTTTCCCAGCAGCATCCTTCAGTAGACCTAGGCTTCAAGCAGTCTGAGGTCTACACCTGAATTATAAAATGGGCTTAAGAATAATTATATACAAAACTGCAATTTACTATACAGTGGGATTCAGATGTTAAGTTTTGATTCTGCCACACTGAGGAACCAGTGTATCCCTTGGCCAGGTGTAAATAAGGGCCAGGCCTCTGTCTAGACTCTCTTTTATGGGATTCTTTGTTCTTGCTCCAAAGTGGTCTGCTTTGAGATGGTCACTTCCTTATGCTCAGTTGTTTTATATCAATCAGACAGTCTGAGGCCTTCAAACTGACATAGCTCAAAGTTTAAACTTTAAATAGAGAGGCTTCATCAGCTGTACCCAAAGATTGTACTTTAACATATTCTACTAAGTCCAGGCTGTGCATTTTCCTTGAGATGGTATGCATCTGAGTGGCTTTCTATTCTCTCTAGTTCAACTGTATTTTGTAATTTTTGTTTGTTTTGTTTTGCTCATTTTGTTTTCCATGTGCTTTGAGCTATGGCAGAGAAGGACAGAAGATGGAAGAATGATGGCTTTGGGAGAGGTAGAGGCAGCAATATGTTGTGAAACTACCTGAGGAAACCTTAGGAGGAAACAAGGGAATTTTAAGCCAGGGAAATGGGAGAGCCTATGGTAAACTATCCTCCAAGTTGGTGTTTGTCTTCCCAGGTGGTCTTCAACTGTAAGAAACACACAAATCAAGGAACTGTCTGATCAGCAATTCCTTATTGGTTGTATTAGTTTGCTAGGGCTGCCATAACAAAGTACCATAGACTGGGTGACTTAAAAATCAGAAATTTAATTTCTTAGTTCTGGAAGCTAGAAGTCCAAGACAAGAAATTGGCAGGGTTGATTTCTTCTGAGAGTTTCTCTCTCCTTGGCTCGTAGATGGCCATCTTCTCCTTGTACCTTCACGTGGTCTTCCCCTCTGTACATGTTCAAATTTCCTCTTTAAACAAAAATTTTTTTTGGCTGCACCGTGGGGCTTGCAGGATCTTAGTTCCCTGACCAGGGATCGAAACTGTACCCCCTGCAGTGGAAGCATGGAGTCTTAAACAGTGGGCTCCCTGCCAGGGAAGTCCCAAAATTTCCTCTTTTTTTAAGGGTACTAGTCAGATGAGGGCCCACCCTAGTCACCTCATTTTAATTTAATTACCTCTTTAAAGATCCTATCTCAACATACAGTCACATTCTGAGGTACTGGGGGTTAGGCCTTCAACATATGAATTTTGGGGGCACACCACTAAACCCATAACGTTGCCTAAGCCACCTTTCACCAGTATGGGTTAGACTGTGTGTTTCAGTCTGTCACTTTTAGTATTATTGGATATTAAATGAGGCCTTTGTTCAATTCATTTGTTAAGCAAAGTTTTTAAAGATCAGAACATTTTCCTGCTTTGTTGAATATATAATTAGCATTAATTGTTTTTAAAAGTTCCCTGTCTGAGACTGGAAAGCTAATTTTCTGCCCAAATGCTATATGAACATATCACTTCTTCAATGATAGATAGCACATATACTATGTGTATTTCAATATTCTATAGTTCTTGCTTGCAGACATTTCTGAAAACGTTATTTACTACCAAGGCTTCCAAACACAATTTGGAAATTAATACCTAACATAAATAGTTTCCAAACATAGTTTTCTTCCTACTGCTCTCAGATCACCTACTTCATCAATCTTCCAGTATGTCTATAATTAAATAAGTGTGAATCCCAAGGCTGTAGAATCTAACAGTAGCTACCAACCTGTTAAGTGTGACATTTACTGCATTCTCAACATTTTGATTTTCCTGTCAGAAAGGAAAATCTTAGAATTCATTACGTTGGGATCCAGCACACACAGACAACTTAATTAAGTACAGTTTTAATGTTTAACAGCTCACAAAGTGATTAAACTGAAGGATATTAGTAGTTAATCATATTCTTAAATTCATCTAAGCAATTATTTCAGGACTTATGGATATTAATTGACGCATTCCTTGGGAGGATGTGAAAACACAAAAGCTACCATATGTTTTCATTTTTTCTGTTTTTACAAGAGATACTGGCAAACTGCTATAATTGTTCTATTTGGAATTTGATTTGTAGTTCATTTGGCATCTGGTTGTCTTTCATGTCATATAGCCCATGCTTACGGAACATGCTCACTCAGAAAAGCCATAGGCTATAAATCTAGAATGTTAAAGTGTCTCTTGGAGAAACAGTTAAACTAATTCTTGATTTAATAGCATTCCCACAGCCAGAAAATTCATATGGCTTTGAGGTCAATTCCCAAAAGCTTAATACAAAACAAGATGAATCTTTTCATGAATCAGTAATTTTTATTTCAGCATTAGAGCACTGAGCCACAATATTGCCAGAAAATGTCAATTATTCGGTAATTCTACCTTATTAGTAATTTAGAAAAGTACCTACTATTCAAGCACAAAGTCATTAAGGATTGAACAATAGGATCTTAGAATACTGGTATACTTAGGACCAGTTGCCTTAGACCATCTAATTCAAACTTAAGTGAGTTTGAGCATAAGAATCGCCCAGAGGGCTTCTAAAAACAGATTCTAGTTCTCACTCCAGAGTTTCTGATTCAGTAGGTTTGGAGTAGGGTCCCCAAATTTGCATTTCTAACAAGCTGTCAAGGGACCACACTTTGAGAACCACTGATCTCATTGAGTTTTTCCTTCTAAAATACGTATGTCAGCTGAGAGGACTTTTATTTTATAAAGAAAACCTTCCTGATCAATTTCTTACCTAGCTCAAAAGGAGACAAGAGCGATGGCTGCAGAGAACTTATTGCATGAAATACCTATACTCTGTACATATACAGGGTCCTCTCCATGACCCAGTGAGATAGCGACTCTGGTAGCTATTAGGGAACAAATTAAGGAACTGGGAAGTCCAGCGACTCATCCCAGGTTACTCAACCAGTAAATATGGGAACTGGGATTTGACACCAGACAAAATGTGAGGTCTTAACCGGTATACTATTCTGCTTCCCAAGTAACAGAAAGGAATTAATTATGCTCATTAATCCATCAAGAATAATGACAATTATGTTGTTTAGGCAGTTAAGGAAATGAAATATTTAGAAAAGCTCCTTTGCTCTGCTTAAATTTTCCTCTTTTGATCTCTAAGCCCGTTGAATGATGGTTTATGATTCATTAGCATGGATTCAAGTCTAATATATCTCTTACATAATACATCCTAAATTTGCCTATATGATATTAATGAGGAAGTGAAATATCGACTATAACCTTCATTTCAAAGATTATGTCAATGAAATATGCCAACAAAATGTTCCATTTCAAACAAACTGTATTAGTTGTTATTCTTTAATTGTAAGAAACAGGAACCAACCTGAGCTAACATAGCTGAAAATGCAATGTGCAGAAAGCAAGGGCAGGAATTTGTTCTGGCTTCAGGAAGAGACTGGAATAGGGAGTTGGAGAACATCAAGACTCTTTTCTCTCTGCTTTTTGTTTCATCTGTCTCTGTGTACAGACTTCTTCTGCATCCTTAGTTCACATGGAGAAATCTGGCCTCCCAACAAATCTTAAGTTTACATTCACAGGTCCAGGCCCTCTCAGAGATCAATTGGCCATTCCCCAGTCCTAATTCTCAATTCACAGTGTAGAGAATCTGAATGAGTTTGTTTAGGATAAGTATCCTCCCATGGCCCAATCATTTCTAGCTATGGAAGCAGGGTCATTCAGTACAAATTTGACTGCCACTGTGCTTGGGGCAGAGGAGGAAATCATTGACTTGTGAGGTAGGCTAACACCTAAAGAGGAGTCCACTCAGAAACTCTTCCAGTGGTTGATACACTGCTCTCTATCACAAGGTACTTACAGTCACGTGTAGATCAAGATTGTAATGTTCCTGACCTATCAAATTAGCAGAAATGTGGAAAGCAATACACACTGATGATGAGGCTGAAGAGAAACAGCCACTCATACATTAGTGGTGGGAGTGCAAAAGGGTACAAGCCTGAAGTCAAAACCTACCAAAAGTACAGATGCGTTTACCTTCTAAGCAAGCAATCCCACTTCTTGGAATCTATTCAACAGGGCTCAAGAGGAATAGCCCAAGAGCATAGGTGTTTTCAGATTCTAGACTTTCAAAAGAAAAAACAAATCATGGACAAAGGATACTTTATTGCAAAATCAGAAGATAAAAAAACCACCCACTCTCCCCATCCCTTCACTCCAATAATTAAATGTAGCCAGTCTTGGAGCACACATGCTCTTATATCCCCTACATCAAAAGAAAAACTACATTCAATTTTTAGAGCTATTCATTTATAGGCCACATTTTATGACTGCTGCTATTTCATACTGTGAGGTTAAAACTGCTCCCATATAAAACTGATGTGATCTAGAGGGAAATTGTTCCAAAAATATCTAGTCCCGCTTGTATATGGTGTTGGGGACTGTATTGACCACCTCTCTGCAGCATAGCCTTGTATAATAACACTAACATGAAAATACTTTATCTAAGTGACAAGCAAATGATATGGAAAAAATTGCAGTCAATAATTTCACGCACATCAACTGAATCCTTGGAAAAAATCCAAGTAAAGAGCACGGTTTAAAATCAATCATTTATCCTCTTTTTCTCCACAGTTCATCTCTTCTCACATTGCAGGCTTTAAAAGTGAAATGTTTGAGGAGCTCCTTAAGCACCTTTGCCACTGTGCAGATGAATTCAGGGAGGTTATAAAAACTGACATGCGGAGACAGATGTTTGCTGAACTCTTCTTACATTGTGACCATGGGAAGGTAAGGTTAGACCCTTAAAGCAGTGCTTCTCAAACTGTTTGTTATGAAGGACCCGTTTTTAGGTTGTTGTTGTTGGTGGTGATGGTTTTAATATCCAACCTGTTGTGGACTGATGAAAATGGATTACTAGGAGGGAAAAAGGACATACAAAATACAATTCACACTTTATTATCAGATTCAAATCTGATTTATTATCATTTACTTTCTCAAGTTGCTATAACATTCTAGATGTTATTCTCAATTTCTGCCTTTTTCATCACAGATTACCGCTCGAGTGGCACTGTATTTCATGATTTATAACTTGTCCCTAAGTTTCTTTCCCATTATTAAGAACAGGTTGCTTAGAATTGTTTTTGTTTACTCTCTTTGCTGGTGGCTTCCTATAGAAAAGAGCTGCTGGGAATAGAAAGCCTACCACATTTTATTCTGCTTCTTAAAAACAAGAAACATTTATATCAAAAAGTATTTCTAGAAATAGGATTTGGGAAGGCACTAGTGTGCCAGGATACCAAATGGATTTGCAAAAATAGATACAAACTTTACTGAAATATATTTGTTTATGAACCTTATATTTATTTGTTTGTATCCCCATGTTACTGAAAAGATTTAAGCAAGCTTATAAGAATAGATAAAATACAACAGAATAACATAGATTAAAAGTAGGGTGAAAGAAGAAAAAAATAAGAGGCAGGATACTAAGTGAAGCTGGGAACAAAGCCCAAAATGCATACCAGAATGACCTAAATATTTGCTCTGGTTGTCTACAGGTCTGAATCTAATCTTCCTAGTAGTGAATGTGAAAGGGAAACATGACAAAACACACTATTGACAATGCTTTTAAGATAAATATAAACTGGAGCTAAGAAGAAGTGCAAAAATTTGGGATAAAAAGTATAGTCAGGAGTTTCTTCTGGAAGTACCCATTAAAGGGGCCCTAAGTGATGAAGTGAACATCTTTATGCTGGACGTACAATAAGTGAAAAAATGACTTCATTAGAACAGTTTCTTTCCTTTTTTTTTTTTTTTTTTGCGGTACACGGGCCTCTCACTGTTGTGGCCTCTCCCGTTGCGGAGCACAGGCTCCGGACGCGCAGGCTCAGCGGCCATGACTCACGGGCCCAGCTGCTCCGCGGCATGTGGGATCCTCCCGGACCGGGGCACGAACCCGTGTCCACTGCATCGGCAGGCGGACTCCCACTGTGCCACCAGGGAAGCCTTTTTTTTTTTTTTTTTTTAATTTATTTATTTATGGCTGCGTTGGGTCTTCGTTGCTGTGCGCGGACTTTCTCTAGTCACAGTGAGTGGGGGCTACTCTTCGCTGCAGTGCGTAGGCTTCTCATTGTGGTGGCTTGTTGTGGAGCACGGGCTCTAGGCACATGGGCTTCAGTAGTTGTGGCACAAGGGTTCAGTTAGTTGTGGCTTGTGGGCTCTAGAGCGCAGGCTCAGTAGTTGTGCACACAGGCTTCGTTGCTCTGCGGCATGTGGTATCTTCGCGGACCAGGGCTCGAACTTGTGTGCCCTGCATTGGCAGGTGGATTCTTAACCACTGCACCACCAGGGATGCCCAGAACAGTTTCTTAAAACCACCTTACCTGTAGGTAAATGATACCACACCTGACCGCAATTCAGAAAAAGCAGTTCTTAAAGGAGCCAATGCATTACAGTCTAGGTTCTCAGATACCTACTAATTTGGCTTGTCAAGAATATATTTTATAAAATCTGAAATGTCTGTGTGTTTTTCAGGCAATCCTTGAAAATTGTTTCTTTTAACAGAGCTAATAATAAATATTGGGTAACATGGGTCAAGATTTTACTCCCTGACAAATGCCTGGAGAACAACTATTCTCTGTTGGCCAACTTAATACCAACTCATGTGCAGTACAAAACATTACCTCACATAGTGGGATATCCCACACAGTGGGATAATATTTAGAAGAGTAACTCAGGTTTGCTTATGCTTTTTGCTTTTCTTCCCATCGTTCAAACAATAGTTATGTGCTGATCTTCGAAGGAAGGTAGATACAGTCTAGAGTAAAGAAGTTAATTGAGTTTCTGAATATTTTCAGCGAGGAGCTGAGACAAGAGTTCAAAAGCCTCTATTTTCAATTGAAAATACTGGGATCTTGAGAAAGAATGGAGAATCATAGGGTGAAGAAGAATGCAAAATATGACATCAAAGTACTTTTTCTGTCAGTGGGAAGTTGTGACCAGCTGATGGGAGAAGGAGGTTGGAGGGGTTGTGACTACTGCTTAGGGGTTGCCTGGATCCCTAAGTCAGAGTTTATATCTGATATTACACCCTTATACCCCAACCAGGGTTGTATGTTGAGGGCAACATTATAGACACTTAGAAATTCCAAGTAGGTTGAGGAGAAATTTAAGAACACCAGGGCTTATGCGTCATTTCCTGGGTGTAGCTCAGAGACTGCAAGCTTCATTGAGAAGTCCTGAATGCAACATGGCACTAAAGAGGAAGGTTAGCCACTGCAGAAGAAGGGGTCTAGGTGGATGAGCCTGAGGGTAGTCCCACTCCTGTGGCTAGAGGAAAGATAATGAGTGTTCCTAAATACCTGTGTGTGAAGGGGGTGGGTGTGCAGAGAAGATGACAGTAAAAGTTCTGGAAGTACCCCCAGGAAGTGTCTAATACTTGAAGTTGGGACAAGGAGAACCATGGGCATTAACAAAAAACACCAAAAAAAAAAAAAAGGCCCACTTCCAAATGATTCAGTGGGATGAACTCCATATGGTCAGAATCAACAAGTACTACTGGCACTGAACTAATTGCCCCTTTATTTGATGGTAGGACACTGTGTAAGCCCCCAAAGAAAAATGGGAAAAGGATATGAACATAGAATATGTAGAATCACTGCATACTCAACAGATGAGCAAAAACATTTTAAAATTACAATACCAAAAATAAATAAAACAAAATGATAATACCTATTGCTGGTAGGGATAGAGGAAAAGCATTTTCTCAAACATTCCTGGTGAAAATTTAATAGTATAGTATCTTTGTAAAGCGATCTGGATATACCTATTTAACTAAAAATTATACACATCCTTCAACCAAGTGATCCCATTCCTGAAATTCTTATCCCAAAGAAATAAAAGCACCAGTAGATAGAAAATACACGTACAAGGATGATTCCTGTGGCACTGTTTACACATGAAAAAGAGAGAGAGAGAGAGGGAGAGATAAAGGGAATGTTTATCTGTAGGGAAATGGTTTTTTTTTTTGCGGTACACGGGCCTCTCACTGTTGTGGCCTCTCCCGTTGCGGAGCACAGGCTCCAGACGTGCAGGCTCAGCGGCCATGGCTCATGGGCCCAGCCGCTCCGCAGCATGTGGGATCCTCCTGGACCTGGGCATGAACCCGTGTACCCTGCTTCGGCAGGCGGACTCTCAACCACTGCACCACCAGGGAAGCCCGGGAAATGGTTTTTAAATGAGGGTACATCTACATCTTGGAATATCATGCAGCCTTTAAACAAATTGAATAGATCTACACCAGCTGAGTTGGAGGATTTTTATATATTATTAATGAGTAAAAAAAAAGTAAAAGATAGAGATATATGTAATAAAATCCCATTTTTGTAAAGCAAACAAAAATGTACATATACATAGGTACACATGTTTGTATATCTATAGCTACATGAGCCTAGAGAAATGTTTATAACAAGACATGTAGTTAACTGGAATGAGGCTCAGAATCCACCATTCAGAGTGGTCCTTAAAGGCAGAAAGTCTCCTCTGAGATATTTATTCAGTTGAAGTTTTCAGAATTAGGTACAGCATTAAAAAAAAAAAAGCAATACTACTTCTTAGTCAGAGGATGCTATTAAAAATATATATTGGTGCTTCCCTGGTACAACAGTGGTTAAGAATCCTCCTGCCAATTCAGGGGGACACGGGTTTGAGCCCTGGTCTGGGAAGATCCCACGTGCTGCAGAGCAACTAAGCCCGTGTGCCACAACTACTGAAACCAGTGAGCCACAACTACTGATGTCCACGCACCTAGAGACTGTGCTCCGCAACAAGAGAAGCCACCGCAATGAGAAGCCCATGCGCAGCAATTAGGACCCAATGCAGCCAAAAATAAATTAATAATTTAAAAAATACATATATATATATTACATATATATATATGGAACCATGCTTTGTTGAGTGAGGAGCAATTATCTTTTAAGTGTTAACCAGGATCTTGAATCCACAGTGCCATCCACTAGCTTCTTGTTTCAACCAGCCATGTTCCAAATTAAACCCCTAGAGATAAAAAATGTATATATGTGAAATTAAAACTTTACTACATAAGATTTGCATGAAATTAGACACTGAAGAAGAAAATATTAGTAAACATAAGGACATAGCAATAGAAACTATCCAAACTGAAGCAGCGAGAGAGAAAAAGAAAATGCCTGAGTGGTTATAAAAGACTTTTCTCCTCATTTAAAATGTTATTTAAATGATCATTTACTCTTTGAAGCAAAACTAATAATGTATTGTGAAGTTTACAATATATGTAGAAGTGAAATGTATGACAACAATAGCAAAAATAATGGATGGGAGAAAATAGAAATAAGTTTCTTACATTAGGCATAAAGTATATAATATTATTTGATATTGTGATAAGATAAAGATGCATAATGTTAAATTTTAGAGCAATTACTAGAAAAAAGAGAGGTATAGCTATTAAACCAATTGTGGCAATAACATGGAATATTAAAATATAATCAAAAGAAGGCAGGAACGGGGCTTCCATGGTGGTGCAGTGGTTAAGAATTTGCCTGCCAATGCAGGGGACACGGGTTCGAGCCCTGGTCCGGGAAGATCCCACATGCCATGGAGCAACTAAGCCCGTGTGCCACAACTATTGAGCCTGAAAGCCAAAATTACTGAGGCTGTGTGCCACAACTACTAAAGCCTGCAAGCCTAGAGCCCCCGCACTGCCACCGCAACAAGAAGCCCGCGCACTGCAACAAAGAGTAGCCCCCACTCTCCTCAACTAGAGAAAGCCCACACGCAGCAACGAAGACCCAACACAACCAAAAATAAATAAATTTATTTTTTTAAAAGGCAGGAAAAGAAGCAAAAAAAGAAGAAGGAGAGAAAGAGGAAGAAGAAGGAGAAGGAGGAGGAGGAGAAGAAGAAGGAGGAGGGGGAGGGGGAGGAGGAGGAGGAGGAAGAAAGAAGAAAGAAGAAATGGGACAAAAACAAACAAAAAACCCAAGTAGCAAGATGGTCTATTTAAAGCTAACCATAGTGATAATTAGTTAAATGAATATGGGCTAAACAACTGCAGTCTAAAGACAGAGATTGTCAGGCTGGATAAAACCAATATAAAGATACACATAGTTTAAAAGCAAAGGTATGGAAAAAGATAAATCTTTTGGCTACATTAGTATAAGACAAAGGAGCCTTCAGAACAGGAGTATTACCAAGGATTAAGAGGGCTACAGTATAATGATAAAGGGGTCAATTTGATAAGACATAATAATTCTACTTGTCTATATACCTAATAGAGTTTCAAAGTACATGAAGCAAAAAATGACAGAACTGCAATTACAATTGGAGAATTAAACACTACTTTCTTAGCAGTTGATAGAACAAGTAGACAGAAAATCAGCGAGGGTATAAAATACTTCAAAAATGCTGTCAACCAACTTGACTTTGAGTGTTATAGAACATTCAACTCAACAACTGCAGAAAAACACACTTTTCAGTTGCACTTGAAACATTCACAAAGATGATCACATGCTATAACATGAAACAGATCTCGATAAATTTAAAAGAATTAAAATCACACTGTAGGGCTTCCCTGGTGGCGCAGTGGTTGAGAGTCCGCCTGCCGATGCAGGGGATGTGGGTTCGTGCCCCGGTCCGGGAAGATCCTACGTGCCATGGAGCAGCTGGGCCCGTGAACCATGGCCGCTGAGCCTGCGCATCCGGAGCCTGTGCTCCGCAACGGGAGAGGCCACAACAGTGAGAGGCCCGCATACCGCAAAAAAAAAAAAAAAAAAAAAATCACACTGTGTACGCTCTTTGACTACAGCAGAATTAAGTTAGAAATCAATAAGAGAAAGGTAGTTGGAAAATCCCCAAATATTTAGAAACACTTCTAAATAACCCATGAGGAAAAAAGAATCACAGGAGAAATTAGGAAATATTTGAAACTGAGTGATAAGTAAAACACAATGTAATAAAATTAGAGAAATGCCACTAAAGAAGTACTTAGAAATTTATAACTTTGAGTGCTTATATAAGAAAATAAGATCAGTCTAAAATAAACAAATGGGGCCTAATTAAACTTAAAGCTTTTGCACAAAAAAGGAAACCATAAACAAGACAAAAAGATAACCCTCAGAATGTGGGAAAATATTTGCAAACGAAGCAACGGACAAAGAATTAATCTCCAAACAGTTCATGCAGCTCAATATCAAAAACAACAACCCAGTCAGAAAGTGGGCGGGGGCTTCCCTGGTGGCACAGTGGTTGAGAGTCCGCCTGCGGCTGCAGGGGACACGGGTTCGTGCCCTGGTCCGGGAAGATCCCACATGCCGTGGAGCGGCTGGGCCCGTGAGCCATGGCCGTTGAGCCTGCGCGTCCGGAGCCTGTGCTCCGCAACGGGAAGACAATGGGGCGGGGGGTGGGGGGTGGGGGTGGGGTGGGGGGGGTACTTTCCTGGCAGTCCAGTGGTTGACTCCGCCCTTCCAGGACTTCCCTGGTGGTCCAATGGTAAAGAATCCGCCTTCCAATGCAGGGGATGTGGGTTCAATCCCTGGTTTTCGGGGAACTGGGATCCCACATGCCGCGGGGCAACTAAGCCTGCGCCACAACTACTGAACCTGCGTGCCTCAACTAGAGAGCCCACGTGCTGCAAACTACAGATCCCACGCGCTGTGGAGTCCGTGCACCACAACCAGGGAGAGAAAACCTGCACACCACAATTAGAAGAGCCTGTGCCACATCTAGAGAGAAGCCCGCACGCGGCAAAGAAAGATCCCGCGTGCCTCAACTAAGACCAGACGCAGCCAACAAAAAAAGGAAGGGAGGGAGGGTGGGAGGGAGGGAGGGAGGGTGGGAGGGAGGGAGGGAGGGAGGAAGGAAGGAAGGAAGGAAGGAAGGAAGGAAGGAAGGAAGGAAGGAAGGAAGGAAGGAAGAAAATAAGAAGACTCCGCCCTTCCACTGCAGGAGGTATGGATTCAATCCCTGGTCGGAGAACTAAGACCCTTCATGCCGTGTGGCATGGCCCAAAAATATTAAAAGAAAAAAAAATTTTTTAATAAAATAAAAAATAAAAAGACAATGAGGGAACATTATGAACAACTTTATGCCAATAAATTTGCCACCTAGATTGAGTGGACAAATTCTCTGACAGACACAAATTACCAAGTCTGGCTCGAAAAGAAATAGAAAACCTAGATACTCTCATATGTATAAATAAATTAATGTCATTAAAAACCTTTCCACAAACAAAACTCCAGGCCAAGAGGCTTTATTGCTGAGTCCTATCAAACATTTAAGGAAGAAATAATTCCAGACCCACACAAAGTCTTCCAGAAAATAGAAGCGAGAACATTTTCCAACTCATTTTATGTGACCATGATTATTCTGATATAAAAGCCAGACAAAACTATCTCAAGGAAAAAAAAAAAGACCTGTAGGCTAATATCTTCCATGAGCAAGATACAAAAATATTTAAGTTAATTTTAGCAAATTACTTCAGCAATATATTAAAAAGGTAATATATTAACATCAAGTGGAGTGTAATCCAGGGATGTAAGATTGGTTTAATATTCAAAATTCAATCAAGGCAATTAACCATATTAAGAAACTAAAAAAAGAAAAACTATATGGCCATCTGACCAAATTCAACACACATTCATAATTTTTTTTAAAAACCTCTCCGCAAACTAGAAATAGAATTTTTTTCAAAATGTTAAGGAGCATCCATGGAAAGCCTACAGTTATACTTAATGGTGAAAAAATTAATGATTTCTTCCTTATATCAGGGACAAGGCAAGGATGTCCAGCCTCACCCCTTTTATTTAACATTGTAATGGAGGTACTAGCCAGTGAAATAGGCATGAAAAGAAAAAGAAATCCTCTTTATTCAAGGTTACATGATCTTCTATGTAGAAAATCCTAAGGGATATAAAAATTGAATTCACTAGAACATATACATGAATTTAGTAAGGCTTCAGGACGTAAGGTCAATACATACAGATCAATTGTATGTCTATATACTAGCAATGAGCAATTGGAAAATGAAAAATTTAAATGCCTATATCACACACATGAAATACAGATAAATTGAACAAAGTATATACAATACCCATAGACTAAAAACTACTGAACATTACTGAGAGAAATAAAAAACCTAATTCATTGAAGAGACCAGTCCTCATTTCTCTCAGAGACCATACTCATGAATCAAAAGACTCACTGTGTTTAGTCAGTTCCCAAATTGATCTATAAATTCAGCACAATTCCAATCCAAATCCTAGTAAGCTTATTTATAGAAATTGACAAGGCTAATTTTAAAATGTTCATGAATTTCAAAGGATGCAGAGTAGCCAAAATATTTTTGAAAAAGAACAAAGTTGGAAAATTTACACTAGCTGATTTAAGGATTTAATATATATCGACAGAAATCAAAACAGCATGGTATTGGCATGAGAACAGACAAATAGATCAGTGGAACCAAATAGCAAGAAATGTAACCACATGTACATGGTCAGTTGATTTTCAACAGAGGTTCCTAGGATAATCTTTTCAACACATGGTGCTGGAAAAACTGGCTACCGACTTTGGGGTGGGAGGGGCGAGTTGTACTCCAAGCTTTGCCTCACACCAAACATAAAAATAAGCTTGAAATTGCCTTTAGACCTAAATGTTTAAAATCACAAACTTCCAGAAGAAAACATGAACCTTAAAGGAATATTTGATAAAATGGACTTCACCAAATTTAAAATTCTGTTCTCTGAAAGACACTATTGAGGAAATGAAAAGACAGCTATAGACTGGGATAAAATATTTACAATAGATTTAATGACAAAAGTTGTGTGTCCAGAGTGCATAGAGGACTCCTACATCTTAATGAAACAATCTAATCAAAATGCCATGGATTTTTTTTTTAACTTTCAGGAAAGAAGATATATGTATGTCCAGTAAGCACATGCAGATATGTTCAGTGTCAATAGTCATAGAGAAATGCAAATTAAAACCACTATGAGATAAAAATTACACCCACTAGAGTAACTAAAATTAAAAAGCCTGACAATACCAAATGTTGGTAAAGATGTAGAGCAACCAGCATTCTCATACATTGCTGATAGAAATGGAACAACCACTTTGGAAAACAGTTTGGTGGTTTCTTTCTTTTTTTTTTTGGCCACACCACACAGTTTGCAGGATTTTAGTTCCCCGATGAGGAATTGAACTCATGCCCTGGGCAGTGGAAGCACTGGGAGTCCTAACCATTGGACCTCCAGGGAATCCCCAGTTTGGTGGTTTCTTAAAAAGTTAAACATATACTTACCATATGACCCATCAACCAGCAATTCCACTCCGAGATATTTACCTAGGAGAAATAAAATGGAATGAGAGAAATCTGAACATATGTATACCCAAAGACATATTTAACGTTCTTAACAGCCTCATTCGTAACAGCTCGAAACTGGAAACAACCCAGATGTCCATAACTTGTGGATAAACACACGGTAGTATAGTCACACAGTGGAATTACTACTCATCAATGAAAGAGAATGAACTACTGATATATACTATAACGTTGAGGAATTTTTTAAATATTATGGGGCTTCCCTGGTGGCGCAGTGGTTGAGAGTCCGCCTGCCGATGCAGGGGACGTGGGTTCGTGCCCCAGTCCAGGAAGATCCCACATGCCGTGGAGTGGCTGGGCCCGTGAACCATGGTCGCTGAGCCTGAGCGTACGGAGCCTGTGCTCCGCAACAGGAGAGGCCACAACAGTGAGAGGCCCGCGTACTGCAAAAAAAAAAAAAAAAAAAAAAATTATGCTAAGTGAAAGAAGGCAGTCACAGAAGAGAACACACTACATGATTTCATTATATGAAAATCTAAAACACAGAAAACTAATCTACAAAAGTAGAAAGCAGATTGGTAGTTTTCTGGGGCCATGAGTAGAGGGGACTGATTGCAAAGTGGCACAAGAGAACTTTTGGTTTCATGAAAATGTTCTTTCTCTTCATTGTGGTGGTAGTTACTTGGGTGTATACACTATCAAAACTCATTAAACTGTACACTGTTTTTAAAGATTTCTTTTGACATGGACCGTTTTAAAAGTCTTTATTGAATTTGTTACATTATTGCTTCTGGTCTATATTTTGGTTTTTTGACAGCGAGGCATGTGGGACCTTGCTCCCCGACCAGGGGTCCAACCTGCATCCCCTGCATTGGAAGGCGAAGTCTTAACCACTGGACTGCCAGGGAAGTCCCTGAACTGTACACTTTATTTTTATTTTATTTATTTATTTTTTTGTGATACGCGGGCCTCTCACTGTTGTGGCCTCTCCTGTTGCGGAGCACAGGCTCCGGACGCGCAGGCTCAGCGGCCATGGCTCACGGGCCCAGCTGCTCCACGGCATGTGGGATCTTCCCGGACCGGGGCACGAACCCGTGTCCCCTGCATCGGCAGGCGGACTCTCAACCACTGCGCCACCAGGGGAGCCCTGTACACTTTAAATTGATGCATTTTACTGGATGTAAATTACGTTTCATTGAAATTGACCAAAAATTCCAAAAAGTGTTCATAATAGTCAAAAACTAAAAACAATACAAATGTACATAAACAATAAAATGATTAAATACATTTTCATATATGTATTCATACAGTAGAGTATTGTGTAGCAATGAAAAAAGAATTACAGTCAAATGAAACATGAATAACATTCACAGATAAAATGTTGAACAAAAAATGAAACAAAATGTCATATATAACTCCAATTATATGAAATTCAATAACAGATAAACTAATCAATAGTGATAAATATCAGAATAATAACTACCTTTGGGGGAATTATTGACTAACAGAAACCATGAAGGAGCCTTCTAGTGATGATAAAAATGTTCTATATCTTTATCTGAGTAATGTTTACACAGTATATAGATAGGTAAACATTTATTGTGCTAAACATTTAAGATGTATACCCTTTATTGCATATTTATTATTCCTCAGTGAAAATAATTTTAAATGATCACTTATGGTTGCTTGGGATGAAGTGCCTTGGGCTCTAAGAGACCAAGTGGCTGCTGCATTTTATCATAATTGTAATAGTGCTGACTACAAGGGCTATCGGTGGTTGAGCTTCACCTCACTGCATTGGAGAGATTATAGAAAGTAAAAGACAAGCTCAGGGCTTTAAATGCTCAGCTCAAGTTGCAGTCACAAAACCAGAAAATGTCCGTGATGACTCTCAAGGAATCTCTATTTCTTGTAGCTTCAGAGCAGATATAGATTTAAAAAAATCAGCCCCCAAGTTTAATGGGACAGAGTGAAAACATAAGCCAAATTCATAAGTCTCTCGTGTGAAAGTCAACACATTGCTTGGAAAATAGAGGGATCCTGAGACTTGGAATGGTTACATTTGGATGGAAGCTGAGACTTGTGCCACAAACCTCCCTAAAGACTCCCTTGGCAGCAAAAGCAATCCCTTCTCTCCTTTTTTTGACGATATAAGCTTTTCTTTCCTTACAGAACCTATAACATCACTTGGGGCAATTAGCTATTTTCCTTAAGGCCCACCTGTGTATCATCCATTGCCTTTAGACCCAAAAGTCAGATCTCAGCATGCCCCAAGAGGACTAGTCAAATCTGTACAGAAAGGTGATTGTTAGTATTCCAGGAGAATAACAAGTTTTTGCTAATTCATAGCAGCATAAACTTGGGGAACATGTGTGGGAATTGATTATAAAAATTTTTTTTTGGCCACGTCACGTGGCATGTGGGATCTTAGTTCCCAAGCAGGGATCAAACCCATGCCCCCTGCAGTGGAAGGTCCTATGCCCCCTGCAGTGGAAGGTAAAGTCCTAACCACTGGACCGACAGAGAATTCTTGATTATAAAACTTTTAGACTTAGGAGGATGGATATAACTTTGGATTAGCCCAGATTTATCAATATCATTATACTTAGAAGATTTGCTAAGCAGTAATATTTTTAGTATCTTGGAAATGGTTTTAAAAGTTTTCTCGGTAGATTAACTATAACCTTGACTCAAATACAGCCTGCATCCAATGAGATTGAGATGCTAGAGCCTTCATGGCATGCTATAAAGGAGTAAATCCAAAGGCTTGTAAAATTGACAAAGTTGATTTCTCATAGGTAGCCTACCCATATTCACCTTCATCCTATTCCCCAAGAGTGCCCAGGTGACAATCCCTGAGAAATCCATTAATGATGGGAGCACTAACATTCCTACAGAGGTAGCTGTCCTCTGTAGGTTGGGAATGATGGTAGGGGATAGTGGCATTGAAGTGGGCTTTCTGGTTTCAAGGAACTGATGGGATTCCTAGAAGACAAGTGGCATTTAACTGCCAGAGATAGTCTACTGGTCAAAGTTAATATCATAGATAAATGGTATTTTGACTTAATGCCCAAGGTTAAAGGCCATATTATAATAGGCCTTATTTGTCTAGGACTCATACTGTGGTTTTTTACCTAGTTCCTGAACGTATGGTTGGAATTACCACAATGAACAGCAGAAATTAAAGTGGCCATATGAATGTTTTGACTCATAGATTTTCTGTAGTGATCATGATCATCTACTAAATTATTACTATAACTATTTACAGAAAAGCTCTAACTGCGGGGCCAGAAACATGAGATGAGACACCACAATGGAGAGTTTTGCCTTCTTATCCAGTTCCCAGACAAGCAGTTGATATACCCAGAAGGCTTTGGTTGAAGTGGAGGCTGGCCTTCTTGAGGAAGAATTCTGCTACGAGCATATACTCTAGATCTTACTTCAAGCCTTCCTCAAAGGGCATGTAGCCCTTTACTAGGGTGAATATGCATTGGAAAAAAGGAAATATCCCACCAGACTTTCAGAGATTACCAGACTCCAAGTTAACACTAATCCCTGGTATCCCAAAGTGCCCCAGTGGACCATTGGTTAAAGTTAGGGCTTATGCATGTCAGGTGATAAATGCTGTTTTGGTCCAAGGTTATATCATAGACCCAGTTAATCTGCGGGACCTAGCTATATTTATTTCTGGTTCTTGAATGTACAACTGGAATAGACATGTACAGCAACTAGCAGAGTTCTCACAAATTAGGGGCTGAAGGCTATCATGGTGAACTTTCTCTGCCTGCCAAAATGGTAAAAAATAAACGGATAACAAAAACAAATTTAAAAAAACACAATTCCACAAAGATTAGTTATGAAAATATATTAGTGATATGAAGGATTCAGAAAATAACATTCTTATTACATTCTTATCTATTTCTTCTGTTTTGCCTATGCAGAAGGTAGGTAGATCTTGAAGAATATTTGTAGATTACACTAACACCATTTGCAGCTGCTGTTCAAGATGTGGAACCTTTATTGGACCAAATTGACACAGATCCATCATTCACAACATCTGATGTGGCAACTACTATTTTCTCTAGAGCAGTTTGCAAGGACCAACAAAAGAAGCTTGATTTCACCTATTAGGAACAGCAGTATCCTTTCACTGCCTTGGCATAGGGCTAAGGCAGCTCTTTTTCTTTCTATCATAATTTAGTATGCAGAGACATTGATAGTGTTGACATATCATAGAACATCATACAGGTTCACCACCTTGATGGTTTCCATTGTGGTGATTGGACTGGATGAGCTGGAAGAAGCATTAGATGCCTTGGTAAGCTCCATGTGTGTCAGAGGGTGGAAGATAAAAACCATAAAAATTCAGTGTTTTCTACGTTGGTAAAATTTTTAGCTTCCAGTAGTTGGAAGCATGACAGGATATCTGTTTCAAATACGAGGCAAATTGCCATATCCTGTGCCACCTACCACTAAGAAAGAAGCATAATGCTTATTGGACCCTTTTACATTTTAGGAACAACCTTTAGCACATTTGTATCAATCTGTGCTGCTCTTTTGTGTTAACTGAGCCATCAGCTGGCAAAGGGGGTCCCAGAGCAAGAAAAGGTCTTGTAGGCTTTCTAGGCTGCATTACAAAGCCTCTTTATCTTGTGCCTTATCACCTAGAAGATCCTACAGTATTTGAAATGAACAGAGCAAATTAGAAAGCTATCGCAAGTTGCAATAGTAGAATCACAATGTAGATCCCTCAAGTTTTGGAGCAAAACCATGCCTTCTACTAAAGTTAGCTATTCTCCTTTGAGAAACAGCTCATGTGTATGTTTATACTGTGATAATTCATAAAACCATACGCTTATTATTTGTGTACTTTTCTTTATGTTATTTTTCAAAGCTTTAGTTTTTAAAACTTGTATGGAAAAATAAAGGTCCAAATTAGCAAAAACAATTCTAAAAAGAAGAACAAGTTGGGGAGAATTTTCCTGATTTATAAAAATAAAGTTATATTAACAGAATATTGAACCTGGCATCAGACCCATGAGAATGTGGGAATTTAGTGTATAACATGGATGTAAACTAGTGGGAAGGGACTAATCAATAAATGATATTGGGATGATTGGCTTCCATACTGGAAAAAAAATAAAATTAGATTTCAGTCTCCTTAATGAGGAAAAATAAGTTCCATCTGATCAGAGACCTAGATGTGGAAAACCAAAGTTTTAAAGTTTTAGAAGCAGATATAGAACGTGCCTTTTGACCTCAGTATAGGTAATACTTCCTAAAGAATACAGCAAGTAAGCACAAACCATAGAGGAAATGATTGATGCATTTGACTACTTCAAAATTTAGAACATTGACATGGCTAAACTCACCAAAAGTTAAGTAAATAAGAGATTAACTGACACTGATAAAGATAAACTGAGAAAGACTATTTGCTATATAGATAACAAAATGATCATTATCAAAAATTTATAAGTTAATAAGAAACAGACTACTCATGCCAACTGAAAAAATGGGAAAGAACAAGAAAAAGCCATTCACTGGGGGACTTCCCTGGCCGTCCAGTGGTTAAGACTTCCCCTTCCAATGCAGGAGGTACAGGTTCAATCACTGGTCAGGGAGCTAAGATCCCACATGCCTCGTGGCCAAAAAAACAAAACATAAAACAGAAGCAAGATTGTAACAAAATCAATAAAGACTTTAAAAATGGTCCACATCAAAAAAACCTTAAAAAAAAAAACATTCATTGATCAGGAAACCCAAGTATATAATAAACATATGAAAATGTAATATATTTAATCTCACTAATAATCAGGGAAATGCAAATTAAAATAATTAGATACCAGTTTTTATCCATCAGATTATAAACTAACAATATCAAATATTGGCATGGATCTGGAGAAATTATATCCTCATTCAGTGCTGGTGAGAATGTAAATTGGTATCGGTGTTTTGTAAAGCTATTTGGCAATAACTACTAAAGTTGAAAATGCACATTATACACAATCCGTTAATTACACTTCTGTTTATTTACCCTAAGGAAATGTTTACATATGTATACAAAGAGATGTATATAAGGATATCCACTGCAACATTATTTTGGTATCAAAATACTGGAAATAATCTAAATGCTAATCCATAGAGGGGTGTTTTTAAAAATTAGGATGTTTTCATATTATAGAATACCATGCATCAATTAAAGAAATAAAATATATTTCCTTAAATACATGAATCAGATCTCAATGTTGAGTAAATAAAAGCAAGGGAATGTGTATTATATCAGTATTTAAAGTACATACATAAAATGTTAACAAACGTAATTTCTGGGTGTTGGGAACACAAGTGTTAGTTTTATCATTTTCTATATTTTTCTCTAATTGAAATTTTCCTTGAAATAAAAACAATGCAAAAAAAGAACAAGTAGGGAGCAATTAATTGTTCCGAATGTCATACTCAGGTCAGATTAGATAAGAACTGAACATTATATATTGGTTTTAGCAATTAAGTAAGTAACAACAAATATTTATGCAGCTACTAAGTGTTACAGAAAGGTGAAGTAGAGTATAAGCGTAAAGGTAAGATACAACTTTCCTGATTTTGACTCTGCAGCTTTTACTTACATGATTACGGTGCTGGTGGTAATGATAAAATCTTCAATATTCCATCTACATAAAAATTTCAAATCTCCTGTAACAACTAATTGCCAACTTTCTGGTTAGGTGGGGTTTTTGGATCGGCAGAGGACATTGGCTTTGCTGGAAACATTCTATGACCAAAGTTCAAAAGTGCTCAGAGGTTTACTCCGAAACCCAAGACAATGTAAGTGCCACCCAGAGGGAGCATGCTCAAGCTGGAGTGATGCAGTACACCAAAATGATAATACAAGGTCATTCTATCCCCATGGAATCCCTTCATGTAACATCTCCCTTAGATCATGATAGCTCTATCTAGTTGTTCATTCCACACAAAATTCAGTCTTCATCACAACTAGATGTATTTTTCACTATGGTGTAATACTAAAAGTTGTTAAGTCAGAGCTCAGCTAGAATTCAATTTTAAATTCATTCAAATGAAGGGGTGCTTTAGTGACAATCTGAATGTTTTGGAAATTAAGTTGGTAGTGGTAATTCTAGTTTTAATGTCCAACTTAGAATTCCAAGGTTTCTAAGAAAAATATTTCCTTCTCCCAAGCATTTTTAATTGAAATATAGTTGATGTACAATATTATGTTAGTTTCAAATGTACTACATAATGATTTGACATTTTCATGTATTAGGAAATAATCACCGTGATGAGTCTAGTAACAATCTATCCCCCTACAAACTTATCACAATATGATTGACCATATTCTTTATGCTGCATATTACATCCCTGTGACTTATTTATTATATAACTGGAGGTTTGGGCCTTTTAATTCACTTCACCTGTTTCACCCACAACTCAAACCCTTCTGGCAACCACCCATTTGTTCTCTGGGTCATATGGCAGTTCTACTTCTAATTTTTTGAGGAATCTCCATACTGTTTTCCATAGTGGCTGCATCAATTTACAATACCACCAACAGTGCACAAGGGTTCCCTTTTCTCCATATCTTTGCCAGCACTTATTATTTGTTGTCTTTTTGATGATAGCCATTCTGACAGGTATGAGGTGATATCTCATTGTGGTTTTGGTTTGCATTTCCCTGATGATTAGTGTGATGGTGAGCATCTTTCATGTATCTGTAGGCCATCTGTACATCTTCTCTGGGAAAAAAGTCTATTCGGGTCCTCTGTCCATTTTTTAATCAGGTTGTTTTTTTGATGTTGGTTTGTATGTCTTCTTCATTTTGGATATTAACCCTTTAGCAGATATATCATTTATAAATATCTTTCCCCATTCATTAGGCTGTCTTTTTGTTTTGTTGATAGTTTCCTTTGCTGTGCCAAAGCTTTTTAGTTTGATGCTGTTTCATTTGTTTATTTTTGCTTTTGTTTCCCTTGCCTAAGGAGACATATCCAAAAATACATCACTAAGGCAGATGTCAAAGAGCCTACTGCCAATGTTTTCTTCTAGGAGTTTAATGGATTCAGGTCTTAAATTTAAGTCTTTAATCCATTTTAATTTTATTTTTGTACATGGTTTGAGAAAGTAATTCAGCTTGATTCTTTTGCATGTAGCTGTCTAGTTTTCCCAACACCATTTATTGAAGAGACTGTCTTTCCCCATTGTATACTCTTGCCTTCTTTGTTATAGATTAATTGACGATATAAGTGTGGGTTCATTTCTGGTCTCTCCCTAGAATTGAGGAATGAAGAAGAAAGAGAGGGAAGAGGGAAGGGAGAGAAAATGAATATTGGAAAAATATAGCTCAGTGAAAGATTATCATAGAACTTTGCTTTTATTTTGGTATTGCAGATACTGAAAAGGTATATGAGGTGAAAGACATTTGTCGCTTTCCTCAGCCCTATGCTATGCTTATTGTGGGAGGACCAAGAGTAGAGGATAAATTCTATTTGCCTTGGAAGTCTAAGCAACTCTCCTAGTAGCAAAATAAGAATCATGTTCATTTCCAAAACCATACCTTTTAGGAAGGGATTATTTCTAATTTACAGTAGTGAGCATCTTTTATGTTCCTTTAGGTACCTTTTTGTTTTTTATTGGGTTGCTGGGAAAGGTAACGGATATTTATTTAAAGCAATAAGTCTATATTACAGTCACTCTGCTGATTGCTTTTTTAAATTTTTTATTTTATAATAGGGTATAGTTGATTTACAATGTTGTATTAGTTTCAGGTGTACCGCAAAGTGATTCAGTTATACATATACATCCATCCATTCCTTTTCAGATTCTTTTCCCGTATAGATTTTTTTTAAATTGGAGTATAATTGCTTTACAATGTTGTATTAGCTTCTGCTGTGCAATGAAGGGAATCAGCTATATGTATACATACATCCCCTCCCTCTTGGTCCTCCCTCACACCCCTCCCATCCCACCCATCTAGGTCATCACAGCCCATTGCTTTTTAACATTAATTTACTAGCTCTGATTCTACACTATAAGATCAATTGTTTAGGTAAATGTTTTGTTTTCTGTGTTAGGGCCATTTGTTGAATTTGGAGAGATAGACTTGCCTGAGTTCTGGGGAGACATGGATAATCAGAAGCACATTTATGAAGACTTTGACAAAGTACTCTTAGAGATGAATACATTACTTTCTGAAAAACATGCTAGCAAAAGCCAAAGTAAATTATTAGCAAGTCCAGGAGATCAACATAAACATGATAAACATAGAAAATCAACACTACCACAAAGCCCACCAGAACAGCAGAGAGGGACAACTGCAAACCAAGAATCAAACAGAATTTCAGCCAACGAACAAGAACAAGACAAAGAGTCAACTGGAGAGCAAGAACTGAACAAAGAATCAGTAGCAAAACGAGGAACCTACACAGGGTCAACTCCAGAACAAGGATCAAGTAGAGAGTTAATAATAGAACAAAGACCACTTATTGAGTCAATAACAGAACAAGGAGTACCACCAGGAATCCACACTGAACCGGCTGCAGAGCAAGGACTTTACAGAGAATCAGTAACAGCACAAGGACAGCATGAAGAGTCAACAACAGGACAAGGATCACACAGAGGGTCACCTGAGGAACAGGGACCACATAGAGAGTCAGTATTAGAACAGGGACCACACAGAGGGTCAACTGCAGAACAGGGATCACACAGAGAGTCACTCTTAGATCGACACCCCAGAGGGTCAACTGCAGAACAGGAAGCACACAGAGAATCCCTATTAGATCAAGGACGACCAAGAGGGTCAGTTGCAGAACAAGGAGCACACAGAGAGTCAGTAGTAGAACAAGGACCACTCAGACGGTCAACTGCAGAACAACAGCCACCCATAGAGACAATTCCAGAAAAACAAGAGGACATAGACTCAACTTCACAATCAAGAAAAGGTAGTATCTTAAGAGAAAGTGAAAAATCTAGGGAGGCTATTTCCTTTGAGTACACTGAAATCCTTCCACAGGAAGAAAGGACTCAGGGGCAAATCTATGAAGAGCAACTATTCATGAGTCCTGAACTGCAAGAGAAAATTTCAGTATCAAGCAGAAAAGATCATCTTTCAGGTATTAATATAGTTCTTCTACATCAGCTCCTTGCTTTGTAGAGTGTTTTTAAAAGTTCTTTCAGGAAATATTCATTTCAGTTAGGATCTCTTCCTGACATATAAGGTCATGCAATCTTCAGATATATTTTGCTACTCAACATGAGTCTAGACCTTGAGTAATCAATTACCTGCAAACGAGAAAGTCTCTATTATCAATTTACCTAGAATTGCTTTAACACTAGAAGCCCATTTGTAAGGAAGAAATCTGGTAATGTTACATGTAGAAATTTTCATTGGACCTCTGAAAAGGCAGTAGAAGCCCTTTTATTTTAACTGTGGTGTCTGATATCAGAATAAAAGAAATAAATTTCTTTTATTTCAAATTTTAAAAGTATCTCACTTTTTTCAGTTGTATATAAGAGTTTCTGGAGGTCATATTTAAGACTGAAAGCACCCCGCATTTCAAATATTTATTCTGAAGAAAACTTTTCCTCTGAATTGCCTATGCCAATTTACGCCCTTTTTGTTGAAGAATTCTAATCTTTTAGAGAATCAATCTCAATGCCACTTAAGACCTCAGTTAGGCATAATTTTTTAATTCTAAAGTTCTACAGTCCCAAAGAAAATTCTTATTTAAAACTCCTAAGAGATGGGTAACCTATGTTCTAGATTCTACACTAACATTAACTAATTTTAAATCTTTCATTTTTTTCAGCATTATATTTATTTCTCCATGAAATAAGACTACTAATTTCTGCCTCTCCCTGCATAGTAGGGATACAGCTTAAAAAGTTAGTGAAGTTTCTATTCAGTCAGATGTATTATTAGTGAGGACTTAATTTTGACTATCTGTAACAGTGATCTAAAATAACAGTGTCTAAAAAAACAAACAAAAGCAAAACAAAATAACAATGTCTAAACAAGACAGGAGTTTCTTTGTTTCTCATGTAAAAGTCAAAATTTATATGACAGCTCAGCCCCATGAAATCAGCAGAGGCTCAAGCTCTTTCTGTCTTGTGTCTCCTCCAACCACATGGTCCAAGATAGCTCACCACCATGTCCACATTCTGACCACCAGGTGAGGAGAAAGGATAGGTATTACATTATTTCCCATCACAGTTCATTGGTCGGAATTTAGGCATATAGTGACACCTAGCTGCCAGGGAGGCTAGGAAATATAGCCCTTAATTTGCATGGCCAAATTTGGGTACAACAAATAGCCTTTGTCACAGAGCTGCTCCCAACAACTAAAGTTATTAAGTGATACCATTATGATACAGCATATATAGGAAAGGACCTGAAAGAAAGTTTTTGTGTTCTATATGCAAGGCATTTCTCTCATTTATTAACTTTAGAATATATAATAGAATATATAATGTCCAACTCATAGGCATTTTATTTTGTACCTTTCAGAAACTGAAAAACAGGAAGTTCAGAGAGACAAATCCTGTGAACCCAAGTCCCAAAAAATAGAAGGAAAATCATGGTCAGGTAACTTCTCATTTAATCCTCCTTTCATTCATACTCTAGAGCAAAACCATTATGAAAGTGAAGTTACACTGGCTATATTATGGAACGTGTATTTTATAGGTGAACTTTTGACTTGTAACTGGAACATGAAGTATGCCAAATGTGAAGAGGAGGAACAGGCAAACTTAATCTATGGTAACTCCAGGTTCACAGGTACATGTTAACAACAAAACCAGGAAGAATAGATGGCACTCTAATTGATGAACTTAATTTACTGTGGTACACAATGATAAGGACTGGACTTAGCCAAGGCACAATGGCAGAGTGATACTTGCATTATTGTGTCCCTGAGCTGATGGATCTAAACATATTCAAGATGACTGTTTTGGGTGGTAGTGTACATGCAGTGCTATTGATGAATGCTCTTTAACACATATGCGTTAATACAGTTGTCCCTCAATACCTGCAGGGGTTTGTTCCATGGAAACCACCCCGCAAAGCTCCCCCCATGAATACCAATATTCAGGGATGCTCAAGTCCCTTATGTAAAATGGAATAGTATTTGCATATAACCAGTGCACACCTTCCCATATACCTTAAATCATCTCTAGATTACGTTTAATACCTAATACAATGTAAACACTATGTAAATAGTTATAAATACAATGTGAATGCTATGTAAATGGTTGCCAGTATGTGGCAAATTCAAGTTTTGCTTTTTTGGAACTTTCTGGAATTTTTTTTTCTGAATATTTTTGATCCACAGTTGAATCCACAGATGCAGAACCTGCGGCTACAGAGGGCCGCATCCAATTTTTTTTTTCTTTTTACTGTTAAATGGCCCTGAAACCACTTTGAAGCTATCATCAAGGTATGCAAAGGGAATCAGATGTTAGATATTAGAAAAATAGAAATCATTCCAGCTATTCCTCTCCCTGGTAGTTCCACATCCAAATATGCGAGGCAGGTGAGGATCTATCTTGTTTTTGAAGACTTACAAAGGAAGATCTACTCAACAGAGACGATAAAGAGTAGATGTTAGCTCCCAGTAAACCATGTCTTTAACAACAATTATCCCAACAAGTACTATTTTATCATTTTACCTGTCATTAACAAGTAGTAGAACTTACAAGATCAAGATATTTTCTACCTATCTGTAATTTTTTTCTCATTTAAGCATGGATCAAATAACAAATTTATCCTCCAGATATTTCATGGAATTACATGGCATTGATTAAGCTCTTGTTGCCTGCTAATTCATGTTCCTCTTCCCCTGGTCTTACTTCTTTATCTCAGTTTTGCTTTACCATTTTAACAGTTGCACGGGTGATCCTTTTTAAGTCACATCAAATCTCATATGGGAAGCATAAGGGCATGAACGATTGAATTAGTTAATAAATCAAACATAAATCACTGGGCTTTTTCATGAAATATGCTTCATATTATAACATTGAGCTTCAAGATAAATATATTAGTCAAGACTCTTTGGGGGAGAGGTGGTAGTGGTGGTATTTACAGACTTATTTAACTAGTGAGTCCAGACTGCAGCTGGCTTCAGGCACAGCTGAATCCAAGAGCTCAATAATAGCAGCAGGACAGTGTCTCTTTGCCTCTCAGCCCTGTTCTTCTCTGTGTAACTTTCAGTTTTAGTTTTCACTGTATTGTGGCAAAGATGTCCATGAGAGCATCTCTAAGCCTACATCCTACTAGTTCAGGAATCAGAATATAAGAGTGATTCTCCCCCAGTAGTTGCCCCAAGAGTTCTGGGGCTAATTCTCATTGGCCTATAGTGGATTCCATTGCTGTCCTATGTGAATCATTGGCCAGACCTATATCACATGGCCATCCTTGAAGCAAGGGTGGAGGAAGCTGAGAACTACCTGATACATCTAAACTGACAATGGGGGAGAGATGTTTTCCTAAATCAAAAAAGGAGGGTGCTGAACTCATGAAGGGAGCATGAATTCCTGACAGGAAAAAAAGGAGCAGATGTCCATTACAATAAGTACTCGTATATTTTCTAGAACTTTGATAAAATTGTTCACTTCACTGTTTGATGTATGTTTCTTCCTTGATAGACCTACACTCGATGATCAGAAATATTCAGTCTTACAAGGAAATAAAAGGTGGGAGTGCCTTCAATGGAGTTTCCTTCAATCTGCTCCAGTTTGTGCAACTCCTGGAGACATTTGTTGGTGAAGATGCCCCCTTGAGTGTCAGCGAAGCCCTCACCTCCTTTTTTAAGAAGGGCTTTGTTGAAACAAAAGAAGAGAAAATGAGTGGCTTAGAAGAGGTGAGTAATATTATTTATCAGTAAAACAAGTGAGGTCACTATTATAAGTAAAGCTATCAATCTCAGTTGCTCCTAGTCTAGCTCTTCTTAAATAACTTACAACCAAACCTATCCCTTTAGTTCAACCAGCATGGCCATTAAGTACTTCATTTGAATGTCAAATATTCTAAGATCACACTCCAGAGAACTCATTCCCCTAGTAAGAACATGATTTCTGATGACAGGTGATGGTTTATTTTACAGCTGTGTTTTTGCTCCTCTGAAGCTGGAAGAGCAGATTCCGAGGAACAGAAATGTGTATATGCAAAGATGTGTGTTTGTGTATGTGTGTGTGTGTGTGTGTGTGTGTGTGTGTGTGTGTGTACATTGTCTGCTGTGTGAGTGCATTTGCAAATGCACATACATAGGGGTACAGTTGTGGCTTGAATATATATTTTTATTCATGTGCACCAAGGTAGTACATATTACTTCAGAAATTACTACTTACTTAGGTGATAAATGCAAACACATTAGCTGATATAGACAACTTATGTACTCTTATACGAAACACATAAATCAGGTTCACCAGGCATATTCAGTAAACTTATCAGTCTTATGAGTCTTCTCAACCTAATCTAGAGTTGATATTCCTTTTGCCTCCTCAACTGCTATTCCCCCCATTTAATCAAATGGTATATGTTCACTTTGTTTTAGCAACGAAATTAAATTACTATCTAGTTGACATAATCTAGTAAAAAAGTCTAAACAGTAAATAAAATTAATATCAAGTTAGGTCAATGTTAAATATAAAAAAGAATTTTTGAACACAGTCATTTTTTTTGTTTGTTTGAACACTGCCATCCAACCCCCTTTACTACAAAACATATTCCCTCAAGAAGCCAGGCAGAGCACCCCATGTTTTATCACATTCTTGAACAACTAGTAAGGGAGTGGAAAGGAATGAATCAAAGATTCTCAAGGAGTGAGTCCCCTTCCTAAATTAATGTGTTTTAGCTCAATGCAGAGAATGCCTGCTTTTTGGCTTAGAGGTGAAACAAAGAAATGATATTTAGAGAACTAAAATTAAATGCTTCATTTAAAAAAATTTTTAATTAAAATTTTTTTTAAATAATAAAAAATTAAATGCTTCATTTTACCATTCATATTTATGCTTAGTCCCAAAGTAAAGCTGTTTCTATAAAAAGTGCTGCACTTTGGGGGGAATAAGCCTAAGATGCCAGCTAGCACAATACGGTGTATCTTCTGTGCTTTATTATCCTGTTTGTATCCTAGGCTAGACAAAATGCTTCCCAAGTCCGACGGGGACTTCTCCTAAATGCCCTCTTTCAGAAGTGGGACTGTGATGGCTCAGGCTTCCTGGATCTGAATGAAGTTGATGAACTCTTGTACACATACAAGGAGGGAATGGAAAAGGAATCTATGAAGAAAGGTAAAAATGTAAGAATTTTCTTAAGTTGTGGTAACAACTTGGCTTCAAGTTTCCCGGTATTATGGCGTATATACAGTTAAAACACTGGTTGGTCTAAAACCATGAGATACCACTTCACACCTACTAGTGTGGCTATAATTTTTTTTGAGCTTTATTGAGATATAATTGACATGTAACATTGTATAAGTTTAAGATGTATGATGTATTGAGTTGATGCACATATATTGTGAAATGATTACCACAGTAGCTTAGTTAATACTTCCATCACCTGACACAATACCATTTCTTTTTTTGTGATGAGAACATTTAGAATCTACTCTCTTAGAAACTTTCAAGTATACAACGCAGTATTAACTATAATCACCATGCTGTACATTTAGAATCCCAGAACTTTTCTTATAATGAAAGTTTGTACACTTTGACCAACATCTCCCCATTTCCCCCACCCCCAGCCCCTGGCAACTACCATTCTACACTCTGTTTCTGTGAGTTTGGCTATTTTAGATTCCACATATAAGTGAGATCATACAGTATTTGTCTTTGTCTGACTTATTTCTCTTAGCATAATGCCCTCAAGGTCCATCCATGTTGTTGCAAATGACAGGATTTCCTTCTTTCCCATGGCTCAGTAATATTCCATGGTATATGTGTCATTCACATATATACATATATATATATATAAAATTCAGATGTCATATATGTATATACACACACACACACACACCATGATTCTTTATCCATTAATTCATTGACAGACACTTAGGTTGTTTCCATATCTTGGCTATTGTGAATAATTCTGCAATGAACATGAGATGCAGATATCCCTTCGAGATAGTGATTTTATTTCCTTCAGATATATATCCAGAAGTAGGATTCCTGGATCACTTGGTAGTTCTATTTTTAATTTTTTGAGGAACCTCCACACTGTTTTCCACAGTAACTATACCAATTTACATTCCCACCAACAGTCCACAAGGGTTCCCTTTTCTTCACATCCTTACCAACACTTGTTATCTCTTGTCTTTTTGATGACAGTCATTCTAACAAGTGTGATGTGATACCTCATTGTGGTTTTGATTTGCATTTCCCCGATGATTAATGATGTTTGAGCATCTTTTCATGCACCTTTGGTCATTTGCATGTCTTCTTTGGAAAAGTATCTATTCAGTTCCTCTGCCCATTTTTCCATCAGATTTTTTGTTTCTATTGAGTTGTATGAGTTCCTTATGTATTTTGGATATTAACCCCTTATCAGATATATGATTTGCAAATATTTTCTCCCATACTGTAGGTGTTCATTTTGTTGCTACTTTTGCTGTGCAGAAGGTTTTTAGTTTGATGTAGCCCCACTAATTTATTTTTGCTTTTGTTGCTCATGTAGTATGACTATAATTTTTAAAATGGAAAATAACAGTGTTTGCAAGGATATGGAGAAATTGGAACCCTTGTGCATTGCTGGTGGGAATATAGAAAATGTCAGAGCAATCAGGAGTTGAACTGTTGTCCAAGACCTTAACTGTACTTAGTTAGATTCCTTTTGTGTACCTGGCTACCCATGCTCTTGGGGTTAAAAGAATCCAAACCACTCCACAGTTCTGCCTATTTTCCCTTCTTGTTTTATCTTTCCGCTTCTACAAGGTCTGATTCACCTCTCAAGTCTGAATGGCTTGCAAGTTTCCCCTGAAGTTACTTAACTTCTTATTCTCCTTAATGATTTTTCTTCTCCTATATTATATTTTTCTCTTCTGATCAATTCTTCTCAATCAAAAGCTACTAAAAATCTTATTCTAATGTAATAAGTTCTCTCCTTCATTTGCTTAGGTCCCAGTATAAATGATTTTGCTCTTCACTGGGTTTAAGGATTTATCTGATTACTTTGGCATAACAGATTTCAAATTCTTAAAGTATGTAGTACATGAGGGAAAGAGCAATCAGAGTTAGTTAAGGTCTTCAACCCTTTCAGAAATGAACGTAACCAATACGTTGATCTTCAAAGGTACCTAAGTTTATCAACTGTCATGTGTTCTTCATTAACTATGCCTTCTACAAACTGTACATTATACTACACTACTTGTCTTAGACTGCCTCCAAAGACAATTTACTTAATGAAGCTTCAAAAGGCATAATGAGGTGGTTTCCACTTACAAGATGGGAAAACTTCATAACAGAGAACTATGTTCCACAGAGGAAAAGATACTACACAATGGTCAGGAAAGCTGGGTTCCAATACTGGATCTTTCACTAAATGGTCACATGACCATGGGCAAGTTACTGAACCTCTACAGAGTCAGGTGTCCACATGGGTAAAATGAAGGAGTTGGACACGATGGATTCTAGAATTTAAGGGACCTAAGGATGATGTTATAAGGTTTCACCTGGCTGAGTGGTAGAATTAAAGCAAAACAATAACAGATGACATAAGAGTCATCTTGAGTTCAGTATAGGAAGTCACTGTAAGATGTTCCAGTGGACTTGAGGTGCCTTTGATATGCCTGGTTTTCCATGGGAAGCAGTTGTCAGAGGCTTCAATTTGCTGTAAGAGATGAGAATGAAAATTTCCCCCACAGATGAATGAATTTTTGATTAGTTCTTGGTTTTGTATTTATGTCTTTTAGCTAAACTACACATCCAATTTCCAAAGCCACACCCTGGTCACGAAGTGAGGTTGTCTTCCAAACAGTTTCAGAAATACATAGAATTGGTTGTATCTGAACTCAGGGGCAATGAAGATCAAGTTCTGGAAAGCGTTGTGGAGTTTCTGATGAATACTTTAGAAAGGAGCCATGTTGAGAGTCTGAGAGATTGTGCCAGACAAAAGTGGCTGCACCAAATCCAACGTGCTGCAGAGACAAGTGGAGTATCCCTGGAGCCAGTGTACGCAGAGACCTTTAAGGCCCTCACCCAGGTGTGTTTTCTAAAATGATATATAAGAGAAAAATTTTCTTACAATAGATGATGTGCAATGGTTACAAAGGAGGAACACACTAGATTCTCTTGAGAAATTGCTGCTATAGATGTTTTATTCACTCCGATACTTTACAATGACCCAAAGCCTAGTAAAGTTGCAACTGGAATGATTGCAAGTTGGCAAGCAGAGAGGAAAGGTATAAGAAATAAAATTATGTCTTGGAATTCCTAATTTCATTTGTGCCAAAAGTCAGATAAGCCTAGAACAGACAATAAACTGACATTAAAAAACAACCGTGGGCTTCCCTGGTGGTGCAGTGGTTGAGAGTCTGCCTGCCGATGCAGGGGACACGGGTTCGTGCCCCGGTCCGGGAAGATCCCACATGCTGCGGAGCGACTGGGCCCGTGAGCCATGGCCGCTGAGCCTGCACATCCGGAGCCTGTGTCCGCAGTGGGAGAGGCCACAACAGTGAGAGGCCTGCGTACCGCCAAAAAAAAACCCAAAAAGCCAAAAACCGTGAGGAATGTTCATTGCAGCACTATTTACGATAGCCAGGACATGGAAGCAACCTAAGTGTCCATCGACAGATGAATGGTTAAAGAAGATGTGGCACATATATGCAATGGAATATTACTCAGCCATAAAAAGTAACGAAATTGAGTTATTTGTAGTGAGGTGGATGGACCTAGAGTCTGTCATACAGAGTGAAGTAAGTCGGAAAGAGAAAAACAAATACCGTATGCTAACACATATATATAGAATCTAAAAAAACAAAAAAGGTTCTGATGAACCTAGGGGCAGGACAGGAATAAACACGCAGACGTAGAGAATGGACTTGAGGACGCGGGGAGGGGGAAGGGTAAGTGGGACAAAGTAAGAGAGTAGCATGGACATATATACACTACCAAATGTAAAATAGATAGCTAGTGGGAAGCAGCTGCATAGCACAGGGAGATCAACTCGATGCTTTGTGACCACCTAGAGGGGTGGGGTAGGGAGGGTAGGAGGGAGACGCAAGAGGGAAGGGATATGGGGATATATGTATACATATAGCTGATTCACTTTGTTATACAGCAGAAACTAACACAGCATTGTAAAGCAATTACACTCCAAGAAAGATGTTAAAAAAAAAATAGCCGTGAGGAGATGTACATGCAGTTTAAGCTACATTTCCCTTGCATGATGTTTTGGGAGTCAGTTTTAAAAGGAACTATTTAAATCATAAAGTCATTATAAAGTAGAATCCAACATGACACTATATTTCATAGCACTGTCTAGAAACAATCTGAGACTATTACAGAATCCTGTCACTTAAAATACATGACCTGGATGGACCACTGTCCACAGCTCTACTGCCACCTCAGACACTCCCAGCTTGCTGCTCTTTCCAGGCAGAAATAGCATGGCTGTCTTCTACATATATCACAGCTTCCATTGATCCAGGGAAACTATGTCATTCATCTCAGCTACACAGCAGCACTTGATTATGGGAATCATCTCCTGAATGGCTGAATTTTCCAATATAGTTGGAAATGATGTGACCAGCAACAGGAGAACAATCAAGAAAAAGAGATATTGCTCCAACTTGCTTCAGAGATCTGCAGTACCCTAAGATACATCTTTTTTAAAAAAATTATTTATTTTTGACTCTGTTGGGTCTCATTGCTCTGTGCGGGCTTTCTCTAGCTGCGGCGGACGGGGGCTACTCTGTTGCAGTGCGCAGGCTTCTCATTGTGGAGAGCATGGGCTGTAGGCGTGTGGGCTTCAGTAGTTGTGGCTCACAGGCTCTAGAGCGCAGGCTCAGTAGTTGTGGCGCACGGGCTTAGTTGCTTCACGGCATGTGGGATCTTCCCAGACCAGGGCTCAAACCCATGTCCCCTGCGTTGACAGGCAGATTCTTAACCACTGCACCACCAGGGAAGCCCACCCTAAGATACATCTTAATACATCTTTGTTAGTTAGCCTGTTGATCTTCTATGTAGAAAAGGAGGAATCAAGGCAGAAGGGAAAAGAAAAGCACAAAGAGCAAACCCAAGTACATAGAAAGAGGAGACAAATATCAGAGAAAGTGTCTCTCATGTCCCAAATTTATGGGCATATTTAATATATGTGTTAACATATAATATTGTTATAATATTTTAGGTACAGAGAATTCTCAGTTATTTTAATTAGAAATAGTAGTTGAGTAAAGTCTGCAATCTGTATCCCCAAGTAATCCTTTCCTGAAATGATGTAAATCAAATGTCATAGCCAAACAATGTTAAGAATTTCTTGAGAGCATTTTTTCCCATATTCACATCATAGTAGATGGTTAAGAAATATGAATGAAATGAAGTCATCTTGTTGCCCCGGCTCTCTAAAATAAGTACTTTTAACTGAAGCCCATACAACATGAGTATGGTTCAAAGGGATCCAAGTTTTAAACCTCTAAATTTAAGTAGACCTGGCAGGTTTTTTTTTTTTTAAGTAAACTAGTCTGATTGACATAGTGTATATCTATTCCACTCACTAAATCTCAGGTTTCAGGAACAGCTGTGGTGTCAGCTTTTCTCCCACTGCCTATGAATGGTAATATCTGCATCATTTATTCAGGAAAGTTAAATTATTGGGTTCAGATACACAAACTGGCTAATGAAGGGAGACATGATTAAGAGAATAGCTCTTTGGCTATTGGCAAATAAATGGTCAGAAACATTTTGCCATAGGATGCTGAAGCCCATGGAAATAAGAAGATCAGTGCTCACATTTCCCTCTTAGAAGAAAACCTACTACTGCCTGATAGAGGGAATGTTCTATTGAGGAACATAGCTTGTACTTTAGACGATGCTCCATTTGTACTGAACAAAGTGCTCTACAGGGACATGAAGGGGATCAGGTAAGAATATCTTGAAGAGGTTGGTTTCACCCTTCTAAAAAAAATAATTCCTTTTGTGAAGTAAACTAGCATTGAAATCCTAGTTAGCTGCCCGAGAGAGAAATGCCTCAGATCACCAAACTTTCTAGAGCAGGTGACGGGTTTCCAGTCTTGGATGGTTTCACCTGGTTGTTTCTAGAGTTCACTCTTAGGCATTAATTTTCCATGTAGGGACTCTGCTTCACAGTTTCAGTTCAATTATTTCTGCCTACTCTGTAAGTTATGTCTCCTGCATCCTTTTTATATATGTTTTCTCTGTTATGATCTAAGCTTTTTTGTTTTTACTCTATGTCAACTTTTATTGATATTATTTTCCTTTGCAGCAGTCTTTCCCCAACAACATTTAGAGTCCCACATCAAATGCAGCTGGATATTGCAACCATTATAACAATATAATCGCTATTAATTCCTTGCACTTTCCGTCTTAATTCCTTGCACTTTCCGTCGTGTCCCCCTAATCTGACTGTATCTGGCTCATCCATCCCCATTTTTTTCTGAGCAACATCTTTCTTCTTCTATATACACACCATTAAGCTTATTTTTTAAATCTTTCTCTCAAGTCAGACTCTCCTAACTGGTAATTTTATCTGAGTCCACTTCTCTGACATATAATACTAATGATTATGAATGGTTGGATCTAGTTTCCTACATGGTTTAATCTAAAGCCCCCTCCTGTTGCCTTTCTCCCATCCTCATATTCCTATTTCTCAGCTTTACAGTAGTGGATGAAGGGAAGCCAATACACGTCCCCCAAGTTCAGAACCATGGGAACATCTTCTTCTGGAACCATTCCCGCAAGAAGAACGATCAAAATGGGTCATTCCTGGCTCTGCCTCTTCAGGATGCATGTATGAGGATCTTTGGGGTCTTGGCTGTTGACACCTTAAGAGATCCCCAGAAAATAAACATCTTCCTACCCCATGAGATCAAATTCTATCTGGTAAGGCACAGAAAAATTCTTCAAGGTCTATGGTAGGGTGGTCTCTCCTTCTATACTTTTTAAAAAATGAAACCTGAAACCAGATGAGAGTGAAGCTATGTATATAGATAGTGTCATCATACTTGTATCAGTCTTTGGAGAGGCTCCCCATTATACATGGAAGGACTCAGCCTCAGTTGCCCATCTATGTCTCAGCCTGTCTGGGAAGATTGTTAATATGTGTCTGATTGCATTAATCATAGGAACAGCATTTTCTGCTATAGAACGGAAATCCAACTATTAGACTACTAACTAAAACCCAAAAAGTAGGAATGAACTTTTAGAAGGGACATATTAATGTTTTATTAATAGTGGTACCTTGAAATCCTTTGCTGTTTCCACAAGTGGTTCTAAATATGATATGCCTTCCTATAGTTCTTATTTCAGTGTTATAATTTTTGAGGATAAAGAATGAAGGAAAAGCCTAAATGTTTCTTGAGTATTCGTGTTTTCATGATAGATCTCAAAAAGGAGAGGCACTTTTAAGACTATAAAATAACTGGACCATTTCTACAAGCATTTAAATTTAATTTTATGAATAGAAATTTCAGTGAAGGAAGATTGAAAACCTTTATGGAGGCAATGGACCGGGACATAGCAGCAATCAGGAAGTTGCTATCATTTGTTCCCCTGTATGCTCTTGATGTTTATTTACCATCATTTAAAATTTTCTCCTCTCATTTACTGGATGTACAACTGAGGAAAGTGGTAGAATCGTTTTCCCTGGACATCTTTTTAAATAATAAGGTTCATTCTCATCAGACGTAAGAATCATGTGAAGATATTAAGAAGCAAAATGCAAGAGTATGGAGTTCTCAGTAGGTGAACTATATATGGTCTTATTAGAGAATATGTCAAAGTGAATTCCAAATTGACTCTCTAGCCCTTGGAGGTAAAGGCTCCTGGGTTACCCTTAGATGCCTTGGGTCCTAATATAAAATGCAGATATTTTTGAAGAATTTTTGGTTCCTAGAGTTTCTTGACAAGAAGACCACAGATGGGTTCTAAGGACTTCCCGTCCCTTCTCTGTAGAACAGGCTCTCTTTATGTATCTAAGACGATGGTGTACTCTAGCGTGTTGCAGGCCTTGGAACCCAGCACACCTGTACTGCTTGCTGATCTGATGGCAGTAGCCTTGTAAAGACGCAGACATTAATGTTGCATCAGATCAGGGCAGCTCTTACCCATCTGTCCAAGGTTGGCATCAGTTCTTGGCTTTTAAACCTTTTTTTCTCATTTCAAAGTTTATCTTGTTCTTCTGACACTATTTTCTGATAACACATATCACAGACTTCACTGGATGATTGTCAGGAAACACAGTAAGTTAGGTTGATCTTATGGTAGATCTCTCCTTACTTTTGATTTCACTGTGATTGATCCTTTTTTCATAGTAGAATCTGGAACACTGCCTTTTGAGAATTGATGAATAACTTGTAGGAAGTAGATTATCAATTAAAAAGATAATCCAATTGATGCATTACTAATTATTTTGGTGTTTTAAATAGAAAAGGTAATTTAAATTTTCTGTCTCTACAGGGAGTTGCCCATGTTTTTAGTACTGCCTATCACTATGTCCACAGCCGAGAGCATATCCTGCATGTTGTGATCACTGGCATCAGCTGGCTCTACAACATCACATCCGGCATCACTGCCATCACTACATACTTCACTGAGCCTAGCCCAGCGAAGGTAGGCAAGGCTGGGCAGTGTTAGACCTCCCCAGGTTAACAGAGTTTCTAGATACTATTGTCTTGCTCGTATTTTAAAGCAGATTCAGTTAGCTATTATGCTATGACCCCAACTCAAGATCCTTGGTTGTGAGTGGCAGAAATCCATCAAACTGCCTTAGGCAAAGGGGGGGCGGGGCGCGGATTGATTAACTCAGGTAACCAAATGAAGAAAGGGCAGGAGTCAGGCTGGCTTCCGGGACGACCATCTGGGCTCTCTCATGTTATTTCTCTTCCCAGTTCTCACGTTTGCCTCCCTCTGCACTTTGGCTTTGCCATTCTGGCTAAAGACAGGTTTTTTTCTACAGGGCAAGCCTGATGCTTAGTAACTAAAGAAGAGTTTTTCTTTCCTGTTCCAATTTGCAAAAACCAAGGAAAGAAAACTCGTTTTGATCTATCCTGAGATATGCCCCTCCTGGCCAGGGTGGGAAATTTACAGTAACTGGCAGACCCCACCAGGATCATATGGGTGAACTGGGAAGGGATGAGGCACCCCTGTTTTGGAAGGACACCTTATATCACACCAATCAAAAAAAGAAAAAAAAGCCTCCCTATCTACAATGTGATGAGTTTTTGATGAATGTTTGCTTTGCTTCTTTACACTTAATGTTAATGTTAGGATTTTTCATGTATAAGAATGGATGGAAAGGGGTCTTCCTTTCAAGAATGCTAAACTATTCTGCCTGATCAGGTGGTGGCAACACCTTGATTGTCTTTCAGTCCTTTACCTGGCCGTCCCACAGGTGCCTCTCCCCTTCCTTTTTGGCTTCTTTTCCTTCCTTCCCTCCAGGTCCCCGCTTCCCTCCTTCAGTGGCTGGATCAAGCTGATGAGGCCTTGGCTAAAGAGGGCAGAATCACAGAGCTCTCTGATGGGGTGACCGGGCCAAGGAAGTGGAGAATGCCTAGTTGTGGGTGCTGCTTCTGGGGTGGGGTGGGGCTGGGAGCCTTCAAGTGCCTTCTGAACTGGGGCGGACCACCTGGTGTGTATGTGTTGGGTGGGTGGCGGTGAGAACCTCTCAGTATAGGAGGCAGACCACCAGGTCCCATTGGCCACAAACACAGTGGGGCCGTAGCGTGTGGGGTCTGGGGAGCATTCCACTTGGCCAGCGTCTAAGCACTTTGTTGGAACCCTCAGAGAAACAGCACCTAGGGCCCATGAAGAAGGTTAACATCGCCTATAGCAGTCAGCAAGAAGCACGGCTGAAGGGGCGTGTAGTTTCAGAATTGTAATGCTGTGGACAAGACCACAAGGGTCACTATCCATCTGACCCAAGGCCATCTTATGGAGGTGGAGACCATATCCCGATGGGAAGAGGAGGACCACTCAGCAGCCAGGGTCTGGGTGGGGTCACAGCCAGGTAGAGACCAGTACAGCCTGTCCAAGCCTGTAGTCAGGGGTTTGTCCTAGGTGGGAGATACTAGGTGAGGTTTTGATGTTAAAAATGGCTGAGGATGGCTTTAGGGATACCTTTTTTTTTAAAGCATTCAACTATGGTAACTTAATAAGCCTCTCCCTTACTTTATGCAGCCCCCCCAGATCTACTCTCCTCTCTTCTCCAGCTCACTCTGTACCTCAGAAAGTAGACTGAATCAATGGACTCCTTGGCCTTTAGCTTCTTCTTGGGATTGTCCAATGAGAGGCACCAGTAGGAGATTGGTGGGTAGAAGGAGAGGGAGGCTCTCCTTCTGCTTTTGGCTCTCCCCTCTGCCAGATTGCTGTGGGTTAGCTGTGTTCTTCGACTAAAGGCCACTCTACCTTTAGTCAAGTGGCCCTCTCCCTCTCCTGTCTTCTCCAAGTTCCAGTAATTGCTTCCATCCCTTGCCTCTTCAGGCTAAAAGTGGTAGCAGCTCCCCATTGTTACTAGGCCTGGGATTCTAAGTACCGACCATGCTTTCATAAATAGTCCCTTTATTAAACTCTCTTCAAATTAGCCAGTACTGGTGTGTCATCTGCTCCCTCCTGATATCCTGACTGACACAAATTATAAAGTAGATTCTGAGACACCCCACCTCACCTCATGCCCATGTTTCTGTAAGGTACAGAGTCATGGAGGAAAAAGAGTTCTCACTCTTTTGACAATAACTATAAATGAGGGAACATAGGAGTTTCAATTTCTCTTAGATATGAAACTCAGGCTATCTCTTTTATTGTGAATAATAATAAATATCATTATTATTATTATTTATTTAGTTTATCACCCCAAAGCACCTATGTCTAACTATTTCTTTGGAGCACCAAATTTGTTAAATATTTAACTGTGGTAGGCTGAATAATGTTTCCCCCCACCAAGACGTCCATATCCTAATTCCTGGAACCTGTAAATATGTTACCTTAGTGGCAAAAGGAATTTTGCAGACATGATTAGTATTAAGGACCTTGAGAAAGGGAGAGTGTCCTGGATTAGCCAGGTAGGCCCTATCGATTATACGTGTCCTTAAAAGCAGAAAACCTTTTCTGGCTATGGTCCCTGAAAGGTGAAAGGATGGAAGAAGAGTCAGAGCGATGGCAGTGTGAGAGACTTGACACTCTGTTGCTGGTTCTGAAGCTGTACAAAGACCCAAGGTCGCTAGGAGCTAAGGGCAGCCCCCAGCTGACAGCCAGTAAGGAGACCAAGACCTCAGTCTCTTACTTTCCTGAGGTCTAACATGTGCCTGGTTTGCTATCTTAAGTTATATCAAGTAGGCTTTTGAAAAAACAAAAGCCAGAGATTAGCAGGTGATTTCTGCTTTCCATCTCTCCACATTTCTTTTCTTAGGCAGCACAAACTTTCTGCTTGAGTGGGGAGGAGGGTGGTATACAATACCACAATTAATGTTTCACATCCCACCATACATAATAGAAACCCTTTAAAATTTTTTTCTTTTATTTTGGCTGTGCTGGGTCTTCGTTGCGGTGCGCAGGCTCTTTGTTTCCGGCTTCTCTCTAGTTTCAGCACACGGGCTCTCTAGTTGTGGCACGCAGGTTTAGTTCCCCCACCACATGTGGGATCTTAGTTCCCCGACCAGGGATCAAACCCCCAACCCCAGCATTGGAAGGCGGATTCTTAACCACTGGACCACCAGGGAAGTCACGAAACCTTTTTTTTTTTTTAACCTCAGGGACTTCAAAAATGCTGTTACCCTGCCCAGAACATTCCCCCCACTTCACTCCATCACGCTTAGGTCCTACCTGAAGCAAACTACAAACTTTACCAAGGGACATACATTTTTTTCATAAAGTTAAAAAGTCATATCATGATTATTTTCACAAGAAGACCACTTTTTTAAAATATTTCTTACCAAAATTATTTTTAAATTTAACAAAATTCCAAGATAAATTCCAGCATGATTTTTTTAATTGGCCAAATGATTTTAATCTTCATTTGGAAGAAGAATAAATGCATGAGAATAGCTAAGAAAATGAAGGATAGGAGGGAATTTATAGCCATGGTCTGAGGAAGGATGGCTGATTCTATTTCAAAGATTGAAATGATTAAAGCGAGGTTGATACATTGATGACATAAAAATGTAAACCTTCCCTGCATCAAAGTTATAAACACAACTAATTGCCACATATCTGACAAAGGATTAACAGTGTTATATAAAAGTCAATGAGATTTTGAAAATCCAAAATAAAAATAAGCAAAAGACAATTTTATTTAAACAAAAAACCTCATGCAAATGGTCAATAAACATGGGAAAAAATGTTCAATTGTTCTCATAATGAAATAAATACAAAGTTAAGTAGAAGATAATTTCTTACCTAATAAATTGAAAAAGATTTTTTTTAATATAATTTGAAATGTCTGTTAGACATCTAAGTGGAGATATTGAATAGGCAGTTGGATATATGAGCTTAGTGTTTGGGAGAAATCCAGGCTGGTAAATAAATTATATTTAAAACTACTCGAGTGGTTACACATTGTGAATGTATTTAATCCCACTGAATTGCACACTTATGAATGGTTAAAATGATAATATTATGCTGTGTATATTTTACCAAAACAAAACAAAAATCGTGAGACTGGATGGGATGACCAATAGAATGAGTGAGGATAGGAAAAAAAAATTTCTGAGACCCAAACCTTGAGGCCCAAGTGTTCAGCATCATTGTGGCTCAAAATTATATTGACCTTGACCTATAATTTGAAAAACATTTTATATTACCTAAGCTTTTCTAATTTTTTTTCTATTTATTTGTCCCCAAAAGTCTTAATGAGAGTATGAAGTCTAGGGGACTTCCTGGTGGTCCAGTGGTTAAGAATCTGCCTTCCAATACAGAGAACAGGGGTTTGATCCCTGGTTGGGAAACTAAGATCCCACATGCCTCGGGGCAACTAAGCTGGTGCACTGCGGTTACTGACCCCACAGACCACAACTAGAGAGAAGCCGGCGCGCCACAACGAAGAGCACGCACGCTGCCCATGCACCACACCTAAGACCCTGATGCAGCCAAAAACAAATAAATATTTTTTAAAAAAGAGAGAGAGTATGAAGTCTAAGTACTCCTCTCTCTAATGATATCTCTGCCTCTTTTCAAGGATTCAGACTATGTTTTACGAAATATGATGGTCACAGGGCACCTGGGTCTAACAGAAATCCACAGGAATCCCCCTATCATCTTTAGGAAGACTTGCATTTTCAGGTATGAGACATACCTCATGGTCTGTTTTGTTTGACTGCCAGCTTCTGCTTCTTATTAATATACACTGGCTCTCATTCTGATTGGGTTTTAAAGAAAAATTACTGCAGACCTTTGTCTGCCTGGGTCCTTTCCCCCTCAAGTCCTTTTAAAAACAGATTTCAATTTAGTGTTTTATTTTCTATAATTGTCCTGTAAACATGGAATTAACAAAAACCCACCATGGTTATGAAAAATACACCCACATCACTTAATCAGAGCTCATCCTCTTACTGTTAACTAGCCTGTTGACTTGTATTTTTTATTTAAAGAAGACAGTCTGGGGCAAAGATGGGGAGGAGGCAAAGAATGTTGCCTTTAATAAACCCCCAGTTCTAGATAACCTTGAATGCCTCTCACCTGTGGAATGGAAAGGCTATTAAACTGTGGACAGATGCAAAACAGATCTTAACTAGAATACATCTTTTGCAAAAAGGGACCACTGCTTCTTAGAGGGTCAGCATAGTTGAATAGGCGGTAACCTATCTCAGACTAGTAGGCTAATTTGACATTTAAGTACCTATGTTAATTCAATTTCAGTTTGGCCTCATACCAGAATGTTCATTCAGTTTTAAGCTCCTTTCCATACAGTTATTCCTTGTGCTGGTCAATAGTTCTACAGGAGTCCTTGTAACATCCAGACTTATAACCTCGGATTTCTCTGTGTAACTTAGAGTAGGTGCTTTTTTTTTTTTCGCGGTACGCGGGCCTCTCACTGTTGTGGCCTCTCCCGTTGCGGAGCACAGGCTCCGGACGCGCAGGCTCAGCGGCCATGGCTCATGGGCCCAGCCGCTCCACGGCATGTGGGATCTTCCTGGACTGGGGCACGAACTCGTGTCCCCTGCATTGGCAGGCGGACTCTCAACCACTGCGCCACCAGGGAAGCCCAGAGCAGGTGCTTTTTGAGGACCTCTGTTGACCAAGAAAGCTTAGCATGATGCATCATTACTATGGTTATCATAAAGACACAAAGTGATGGCTCAGCTGCAGCAAGGGGTAGGAATAGCAAAAGAAGGACATAACCTTCCCTATCATCATAGGATTGATGTTATGAACTATAAGTGTGCTTTTTTCTTTTTTTTGGCAATGCCCTGCAGCATATGGAATCTTAGTTCCCCAACCAGGTATCGAACCCCTGTCCCCTGCAGTGGAAGCACGGAATCCTAACCACTGGATCACGAGGGAATTCCCTAAACGTGCTTTTGAGGCTATGCAAAGCACCAACATTTTTACAAATACCTCAAAGGAATGACATCTCAATATCATGTAAGGACTTCCCTGATGGTCCAGTGGTTAAGACTCCGGGCTTCCACTGCAGGGGGCGGGCGTTTGATCCCTGGTTAAGGAAGTTCCGCATGCCAAAGTTTGGCCAAAAAAAAAAAAAGATACACTCAATATCATGTAGATGGGGAAAGAAAGAAAGAGATAAAAAGAGATACCTCACTAGAGAAAAAAGGAGCCACTACATTTCTATGAAAACCGCAGGTCCCTCACTGAAGCAGGTGCCCTGCCCAGATCCCCATGTACCTTCTGCGAGGGGCCACGTCCTACTGCTAATGACTCACACTGTAACTTTCTCTGGAGGAGCACCCTTGAGCAATGGGAGCCTCTCACCAGGAGGTGCCTAAGAGTTCTGTAAACACCCTCTCCACACACAACCCAAGCAGATTAGAGCTCTAATGACTGACAAAAGGCCTCTCCCCTGCCTCAAGGTGGAGCAGAGTCTGGGCACAGTTTGCCTTCCAGAGCTCCCCTTGGGATCAGACTGAGGCTAGAGTTCACCTGGAATCACATTCTTGCTTAGCTCCTCCCCCTTGCCTATCGTGCTTTTCTCAGACCCTTACAGGTTTCTCCTGAGAGCACTCCCTCAATAAATCATTTGCACAGAGCATCCCTTTTCTCAGTCTCTGCTTCTAGGGCACCTGACCTAACACGCTCATTGTTCCTTCAGGCATTCAACCAATATGTATTGGACAATATTTAAACAAAAAACAGATACCCTCAGATAAGGATAAGTATATAGTAAAAACAATAAGGCAGAGTATTAGGGTGGAGCGAGACTCAGATGCAGCTATTTTAGATTGTGGGGTCTGGGAGGGCTTCCCTATGAGGAGCTGAGGGAGAGACCCCTGTGAACTCAAGGGGTGGAGTGGTCCAGGCAGACGAAACAGCAACAAGGGCTGGTGCGGCTGGAGTGTAGTAGGCACAAGAGAAGATGATTCAGTACGTTTGGGTGGAATGTTATGAACAGGCTGTTGTTTTATATCCTTATGCTTATTTGGTTTTGGTTTCAGAGATTTCCTCTTTAAGTGTACAGACAGTTCAGAAGTTGTTTTGGCCTCTGTCTGTGGAGAAAACCACATAGTAGTTCCACTTCGTAAGAGAACAGGAGAAGCTTTGGGAGTTCTCGATGTTAACATTGGCAGGAGTAAGATGTTGTTGTATCGAGAATTTAAAGATCTACAGAAAATGACGAAGGTGATCCAAGTTGCCTGCAATGAAATACTGGGCGAATTATCTGGAGAAATAAAGAAAAACTATATCTTAGGTATTGTGCATGTGGCGACCATCTGAATTCATGGATTTAAAAAGTTTTGGGGAAATCACAGACAATGCAATGCAGGATGCATTTTCTAAAATGAACTGTTGCAATATATAGATCTTTCCACATGGAAGGATTTCCTTCTTGCAGTCTTGGGCTGATGAGTGTGGGCTATAAATGCTAGCAAAGGGTAAGGAATCACATTTTCTTGGCTAGAGTCATGGTTTTAGAACTGGAAGGACTCATAAAGGCAATATACAAGTAGCATTTATTGGGTTGGCCAAAAAGGTCATTCGGGTTTTTCTGTAACATCTTATGGAAAAACCCGAATGACCCTTCTGGCCAGCCCAATATTAAATGTCACATCATGTGTCAAGCACTTTAAATATGTCCTTACCATAACTCTATGAGGTGAATGGTTATTATTTCATTTTACAGATGAGGAAAGTAAAGTTCAGAGAAACAACTTGCACCAAATCACATAGTTAGCAAGTGGTGAAGGCTGGATTTGCACCCCAGTTTGGGTGCTCTTTTCAGTACATTACACAGTGCTAACTCTTCGGAACATCTCATTTTACAGATAAAGAAGCTAAGGCCCGTCAAAATAAAAGTCCAATAGCAAGCTAGTGCACGACCAAGAACAGGCCCCCGGTCCTTATGATTCCACATCCACTAGGCTACCCTTAGCACAAAATCAGTTTGGGCAGAAGGGAGGGAAGAAGGAAGCATGGAAACCTTTGGCTGCCTAGAATGGAATGACCAGAATTAGTAGAGTAACACTCTGGTGGGGTAAAGCTGAAAGGTTTCTAGCCACTACACAGTGTGGGAAAAGAAGAAAAAAGAAAAGAAAACTCATGTCTTTTGAGCATCCACTATGTGTAAGACCTGGGGCTAAGCACTTTTACATATACCATCTCCTGTAATTCCCACAGCTCAACAGGGAAGTAGGGATCAGCTCTATTCTCACAGAAAATGAAAAGGAGGCTCAGAGAGACCACAGAACCAATAAGGGGGAAAGTAGGTATTCAAACCAAGATCTAACTCCAAAAAAGTTTCCACATTTCCTCAAAGCCTCTTCCTGTGAACTTCACCAGGTGTAATTCCATTTTTGCCTTTTGATTTCGTGACTAGAGAAACTGATTGTTTAAAACCATAGGATATGGTCTTCTTTTTCCTGAAGAAAAAAAAAAGGGTTTTACTATATTATGTTCAGAATCCTATTAAAAAGTAGTGTGTGTACTAAACAACAACGTGGGATGTCATTCTATCATTCCAGAAATTGAAAATGTGGGAGCAGTCCAGCGGGCAGGCATTCTCTTCTTCCGAGTCATGCTGAAAGAGCTACAACAGTGCCTCCGGCTGCTTACCTCCATGGACTTTGTGTCACTGTTGCTCTATGATTATGATCCTCTGGCAGAGCCAAAATCACCAGCCAGCCAGTCCCAGGAGTTGGAAGCCAACATAAAACTAGTACAAGACATCCTAAAAGGGATTATCTTGTTCTTTCATCCAGAATTGGAATTATCAAATGACTTAGGAAATTGGGATCAGTGTAAACTGGTAAGTTTTTTTTTAAGTACACTTTATTGAAAAATATCCTACACAGGTTTAGATATACAAATCATAATTGCACAAATCCTAAGTATACAAGGGCAAGAATTTTTACACAATGAACATTTGTAACAGGCTCCTAGATCAAGAAACAGAACATTAGTGGCATCCCCAAAGCCATCCTTTGTACCATACCCTCTCCCATCACCAGCTTCTCACACACACACACACACACACGCACACTCACCCTCGGGTAACCGGAATCCTGACTTCTAACACCATAGACTGCTTTTGCCTGTTTTGAAGTGTATATAAATGGAATTATGTAAACTGATGAATTGGGCACTCTACTTCCACTTGCTGATGATTCCATAACTTTTGTTCTTTGTTCACAGTACGTTAACCAATACTTAGTCGAGAATATTTGTGACTTTGATCCAACTGCTAGGAAACTGAAGGTTAATTTAAAGCTCATTGATGAATATATCAGAGGTAAATTTCCACTTAATTATGGTCTAAATCTATACCAAGAGCAACAAAACACAGTTGCAATCCAGAGACTTTTATTAGAATAAAGCAAGTGGCTCATACATTCAATTTTTAGGGGAAAATAGTTCTGATTATAGTCTTCTAAAAGGAGGGGCATTGTCTATAATCTACTGCAATCCCCAAAGTGACTGTCTGTGCCACACGTATGAGAATTCAGAAGCACCTCTGTCTCCCACTTATTGACTACATGTTCATAATTCGCTAAAAAACAAAAGCAAATAGGGGCTGCAGTGAGACTAGGAGACAAGTACGTTAAGCAAAAAGGCAGGTATTATCTTTAGTTCCCATGAAGAACCGAAGAAAATAATAGATCATGAGTCTTTATAGACTAGTAATGTAGACTTTTTAGAGGAGGAGCATTAGCAGGAATCAAAGCAGTGAGGCTCCCAGGTTGGAAAAGGTGATGAGCTCTTTGACCACAGAGAACTGGTCACATATAAGGGTAAAGATACATATACAAGCACACATTTCTCTATGTGTGTATATTACCCCACCAGAGACCTGAGGCCAGTTTTGTTTTGTTCTGTTTTTGTTTTTTGCTGCTCAGCTTGTGGGATCTTAGTTCCCCAACCAGGGATCAAACCTAGGCCCTTGGCAGGAAGCACAGAGTCCTAACCACTGGACAGCCAGGGAATCCCCCTGAGGCCGTTTATATGAATAGAACAGGAAAGAGCGAACTTAAAAATTTGGCTCTTTTTTTTTTAACTCATTTAAAAAACTAATCATTAATTGGAAAAATGGCTCTGTAGAAATCTCTTCACTAAGCCTATCCATCTCTTCCCCACTCTCTTTGGAGACTCTGGACCAAGTCACAAGGGTTTCTGGACTTCTGTGACACCTATATTAGGCAGAGAGGCTTAGAATCAGACTCCTAGGACAAGAGAAAGGAAAAGACAATTCAGGGGAAGACAGCCACACTCTTCAGGCTGTCTGTGGCAGTGGAAGCACGTAGCACAGTGGAAGCACAAAGCAGCGAGTGAGGACGGATGGATGAGAGAGAGAGATCTTCTGGCTTAGGAAGGAGAGATACTCCCAGAAGTTCGGGAGTGCTAGACACGAGATTCACATAAAAGTTAACATGAGGCTTCCCTGGTGGCGCAGTGGTTGAGAGTCCGCCTGCCGATGCAGGGGACACAGGTTCGTGCCCCAGTCCGGGAAGATCCCACATGCCGTGGAGCAGCTAGGCCCGTGAGCCATGGCCGCTGAGCCTGCGCGTCCGGAGCCTGTGCTCCGCAACGGGAGAGGCCACAACAGTGAGAGGCCTGCATACCGCCAAAAATAATAATAATAATAAGTTAACATGAATTCATGTGGACTGAGAGTGGTGTGAGTAAAGATTAGAATTCCTGTTTGGAAGGTCTTCTGTGTGCCCTCAGGGCCATGGACTGATTCACAGAGCCTCTGCATTCACAGGTGTTGCAGTTATCACTTCTAAGGTGCTGTTTAAGGAAAACAGTAACAGCAGCAACAACAAAAATGAATACGTGTTCACTATATATTTGTATACACTGTACTTGGTCTATACTTGTTCACTGTTCACTGAGGACTTAAAACTCTAGAAGAAATATTTTCTATGTCAGTGCCTAGTTGCTGCTCTTCCCTTTGGAGTAGATTTAGTCCCTGCCATGGGCCTGGCACTGCCCCATGTGTGACCCGTTTGTCTAATTGATATTCTCCCTGAGTCCCTACTCCACTTTGGTCCCCATCCAACCTGCCAGCCCCTTGGCCTAGAGCCAGATCCTGCTGCCACTTGTGTCCCTTAAAACTGATGCTCCCCTTCTTGGGCAAGGACTCAGGTACCCCCCAGTGTCCAGTCCAGTCCCTCTGTCAGATAGGAGCTAGGGATGAGGATCAGGCCCCCCCCTCTCCACCCTGAAGGCATGTTCAGGAATTGGCTCTCAGCCCTTAATAAAGACATAATCCATGGCATTGTACCAATGCTTCAAGGGAGTTTCTTCAGGCTCACCTCCGATTTGCCTATCAGAACTACCTCCTATTGTCATATATAGCTCTTTTGTTTCAGGAAAACATGCAAATTTCTGTTTCCTTTGCTTACCCCCACTTTGGACTGTGCTAGCTGATTCCTGAGCAGCCTTGATCTCCAATGCTCCCCACCACTTTCTTTTCCAGCAGTGTCCTCAGGTGCCAGGAATTCCAACTGCAGTTAACAGAGCTGGATTCAGCCAGAAGCTAATATCCCCTAGGCTCCCCTACCACGGCCACCAAACCTTTAGCATTACCACAGTCTCTGAAGCAATCAAGAAAGTTCATAGACCACCCAGGTACCAACCCTCTCTCCTTCAGATGCAATTGTATCAGGAAATTCTAAGCTCCGCATTTGGGGAAAGGAAAGAGAACTCTTGGGGCACCTTTCTACTTGTGCCAGAAAAAGAGGAGTCTTCTGGCAGGGCACTCTGCTGCCCAAGTTTATCTGAGCCTTCTTCTAGAAGTAAGGCCCTTACTCAATGACTCCACCCAGCATGAAATGCCACCAATACCTATAGGTTCTGCCCAGGATGGGGAGGGACTTTTGGCATAGCTCCTAACTCATCAAACCTTCCAAACTGATGACTTTGCCAAGAAGACAGAGTCAAAGGCAAGTGATGTGCCCACACTTTTTTAGGGCTTCTGCTTCCAACTCTCACTCCACTTCATCCTAGCTCTAGTGAGATCATATGGTATTTGTCTTTGTCTGACTCATTTCACTTAACCGAATGCCCTGAAGTTTCATCCATGTTGTTGCAAATGGCAGGATTTCCTTATTTTTTATGACTGAACAATATTCCACTATATGTATATATCACATTTTCATTATTCATTCATCTGTCAGTGAACACCTAGGTTGTTCTCACATCTTGGTTATTGTAAGTAACACTGCAGTGAACATGAGGAGTGCAGATATCTCTTCAAGATAGTGATTTCATTTCCTTCAGATATATACCCAAAAATGGAATTGCTGGATCATATGGTAGTTCTATTTATAATGTTTTGAGAAAACTCCATATTGTTTTCCATAGTGACTGCACCAATTTACATTCCTACCAACTGTGCATAAGGGTTCTCTTTTCTCCACATCCTGGCCAGCACTTGTTATTTCTTGGGGTTTTTTTGTTTGTTTGGTTTTTGTTTTGGTAATAGCCTTTCTAGCAGATGTGTTGTGATATCTCATCGTGGTTTTGATTTGCATTTCTAGAAAGGGTTATTTTATATTCTGGTGGAATTCCAGGCAGCTGTGTCCCACCTTTATATCGAGACAGTCACCTTTGCAGGAGCACTGGGCAGCTTTGTTCAGCAGGCTTGGCTTCCCAAGACTATGCCATTGCATGTGAATGTTGCTGACATACTTCCCTGTGGGGGACCCACTGACTCCAGTGACCACTCCCGGACAGCTGTGCATAGTGCATCAAAAGCCTGCTACCCTCTGTTACTCTGCCTAAAGTACTCATGTAGTTAGCCTTCTCTACCTGAAGACCCGTGACCTGACCACCTTGTAATGGATCTGTTCTCCTCACTCCATTTTGGACCTCTGATGCCAGCCTCGCCTGGTTTTTCTGTCCCATGTCCCCTTCCCAGTGGATTTGGGCAGATGTTTTCTACCAGGAAATGTTCTCAGACCTAGAGGTAAGAAGAGCTGTCTCCCATTCCAAGTGTGACCAGAATCACTTTGCTGTCTAGAAACTGTGTTTCTGCAAGTAGCCATACTTCCTCCCCACACCTAAATCCAAGTGTCTATAGGTGCACAGACACTGGTCTCAGCAGGAGTTCCCCAGGCCCTCCACTTTTCCTGCGAGAGACCCAGGGCTCCTCTTCCAAAGCAGCCACAGCCTCAGTGCTATCATCATCTATAAAGAAACTCACCAGCTTCCTCCATAAAATACCACCATGATCCTCCAAGAATGACAATGGAGGGAGATGCTCTACCATCAGGGGGCAGGACTGCTGGACTCATAGCCCTGATCAACTTCTGTCCTCAAGATTCACCTTTCCCCGGGAGATCTTTCCCTAATTGCTATTGCCACCACCGTGGTGGCTCTACCTCATGCTGTTCTCCATCCCTCTCCATTCCAGAAGTGGGGCAAGACTCTCTCCTTCACCTCCCACTGCACAGCTAAAGATCAGACAGGATTCTACCAACCATCCAGAAATAGCAAATATGAATACAGCACTGAACTGAATCTGCAACTGTGAGGATGTGCCGGGTTCTTTTAAATGAGTCAGAATGAAATGGACAAGAAACCAAGAAAATTGTTTTGTCCTATTTGGCTTGGATTTGGTTACAGTTCCCTACCACCTTTTCAAATCTAGTATTCTTAGATAGTGGTCTCTTCCAAGACTTATTCCTACTTGTCGGAAAAGAGCTGCTGTCACAGTTAGATCTGGGTTTAAGAGGGAGTCTAGAGTGCGATATTTATGAGTTGCTCACAAATTTCAGGCTCTAGAGGTAGAAACATCCATTCCGTTCTAGAATAGATTCCCTTGTCCTGAAAAGAACCGCTTAAAGGGCCCTTTTAGTTAAGATATGAGACAAGTACTCACACACTGTTCAGGAACTATTTTGGAATTTGGTAAAGACCTGGGGCCTAGATGCTTGCCCATTTCCCATGCATTTCCCTTCCAGTTTCAAGTCATCTGGGGGGAAAAGAAAGAGAAAATTTAAATTACCTATTTTCTTTCATTCCTTATCACTCCTTCTGATTTTAAATTTTGAAGTTTTCCAATAGTAGTTATTGAATTATGAGAAAAATGGTTTTGTCAAGGTAACATCCCATTGCTTTGATATCTGATAAAGGCTGTTGAAAATCAGTTTAATGAGAACATTTTTCTATTTAAGGCAAACATATTTTTCAAGTTCCTTTGTCACTCATTTTTTTCATTTCAGTGGATGTTAAAACAATCTTTTATCCCAAAAGGATTATAAAAATTATATCATACTTTTTTTTTTTTTTTTTTTTTTGCGGTATGTGGGCCTCTCACTCTTGTGGCCTCTTCAGTTGCGGAGCACAGGCTCCGGACGCGCAGGCTCAGTGGCCATGGTTCATGGGCCCAGCCATTCTGCGGCATGTGGGATGTTCCCGGACCAGGGCATGAACCCATGTCCCCTGCATCAGCAGGCGGACTCTCAACCACTGTGCCACCAGGGAAGCCCTATATCATACTTTTTATTAAAGTACTTTAAAAGGTCAAATAGAACTAAAAGCCTTCTAACAAAGAAGTCACTAGCCCATCCCTTTCCTCTCTTTTCCCCAGTTCCTCTCACCATGCAATTCTTTTTGACTCTTTTGACTGTTTCTTCTGTTGTTTTCAATTTTTCTGTATTTCTAATATTATGCACTATTGCTATCTTTTGAGTCATTAACTTAAGCCTTGTCAAATGATTTTCTTCTTATAGATGAAAGTTTAGTTCTGTTATACCACAATTTTCTTACCTTGCCCTCCCAATGAAATTGTATTACTATTTGGAGTTAAATCCAAATGCAATGTTTACATGATTTTGCCTATTCAGATATCCACAGCTGAGCATTGTAGCATATTTTGATCATTCCTTTTTCATTTTTGTTTTTCCTGAAGTAAATAATTGCCTTTTATTTTTTTAATTGCTTAGTTTTCTTTGTACTTCATAATTATTCTCACCCCTTCTATTTGTCTCTCCGTATTTTTAATTTCCCAAAAGGTCAGTTTTACCAGGTAATTTTTGTTGGTTTCAATTTCTTTTTTTCTTGAAGCCATCCTTTCTAGAGATCTTAATTTTCTTTGAATCTGGAGCCTTCCCCCACCCCAGATCTGCTCTTTAGCTGCCTTCCTGAAATTTATTTTGCTGCCGTCAGAGGCATTTACTTCGCCATTCTCTTGGTTCATTCTTCCTCGATCTACTCCCATGTTTTGAGGTAGCATATCTCTAGTAGTTTCCTGAGCACTAGTGCATGAATGGTAAATTTTTTGAGACTTTTCATGTCTGAAGATGTTTTTATTCAACTGTCACATTTGATTTGTAGTTTGCTAGGAAGTGTAATTTTAAAGACATTGTCTTTTTTTTTTGCCTGCGTTGGGTCTTCGTTGCTGCGCCCGGGCTTTCTCTAGTTGCAGTGAGCGGGGGCTAATCTTCATTGCAGTGTGTGGGCTTCTCACTGTGGTGGCTTCTCTTGTTGTGGAGCATGGGCTCTAGGCACACCGGCTTGAGTAGTTGTGGCATGCGGGCTCAGTAGTTGTGGTGCACAGGTTTGGTTGCTCCGAGGCATGTGGCATCTTCCCGGACCAGGGCTCGAACCCATGTCCCCTGCATTGGCCGGCGGATTCTTAACCACTGTGCCACCAGAGAAGTCCCCCATTGTCTTCTTTTAGAAATTGAGATATAATTCACATACCACAGATTTCACTCTTTTAAAGAATACCATTTAGTGGTTTTTAGTATGTTCACCAGGTTGTGCAATCATCACCACTATCTAATTTTAGAATATTTTCATCACTTTAGAAAGAAACCTGGTACCCATTAGCAGTCACTCTCCTTTGCCCCTCCCCACCCCAGCCCTTGGCAACCACTAATCTACTTTCAGTCTCTATATATTTGCCTATTCTGGACATTTCATATAAATGGAATCATACAATAGGTGGCTTTTGTATGTGGCTTCTTTCACTTAGCATAATGTTTCAAGGTTCATCTATGTCCAAGCATGTACCAGTACTTCATTACTTTCTTATAGCTGAATAATAGTCTATTATAAGGATATACCACATTTTATTTATCCATTTATCAGTCGATGGACACGTGAGTTGTTTCTACTTTTTGGCTATTATAAATAATACTGCTATGAATATTGGTTTACAAGTTTTTTTGTGAGTATATGTTTTCAGTTCTCTTGATACATAACTAGGAGTAGAATTGCTGGGTCATATGGAAACTCTATGGTTAACTTCTTGAGGAAATGGCTCCGTTGTTAGAAGAAACTTGGAAACTTCCAAGCTTGCTGTTGAAAAGAAGTCTGAAGCCTTTCTGATTCTGTGCATGTAACTTTCAGATTCTGTGCATGTTTTGTTTTGTTTCTCTCCAGAAGCTATAGAATTACTCCTTTATCTCCAAGACTGTGAAATTTCATAATGATATGTCTTGATGTGGGTCTGTTTTCATCCATTGATCTGAGCACTCACTGGGCCTTTTCAATTGTGAAACACAGGTCCTTAAGTCCTGATGATTTCCTCCATGGCATCAAGGCTGCTACTTACGGCTGTGCAGTCTGTGCACTGCACAGATGTGCCCTGCTGAGGATGGTGGGGGCTGAAATCTAACCAGAATTCCATTCACTAAACTGTGTGCTTCAGCTTAAGGCTATATCTGCTTGGAGGAGGGGTATCTGTTTCCTCACACCTTTTTCTTTCTTTCTTTTTTTTTTTTTTGCGGAAGGTGGGCCTCTCACTGTTGGGGCCTCTCCCATTGCAGAGCACAGGCTCCGGACGCGCAAGCTCAACGGCCATGGCTCACGGGCCCAGCTGTTCCGCGGCATGTGGGATCTTCCCGGACCGGGGCACGAACCCATGTCCCCTGCATCGGCAGGCGGACTCTCAACCACTGCGCCACCAGGGAAGCCCTCTTTTTTTTTTTAACTTCTAATTTTATATTGGAGTATAGCCAATTAACAGTGTTGTGATAGTTTCAGGTGCACAGCAAGGCGACTCAACCATACATATACATGTATCCATTCTCCCCCAGACTCTCCCCCATCCAGGCTGCCACGTAACATTGAGCGGTGTTCCCTGTGCTATACAGTAGATCATACACCTTTTTCTGCTCAGCAAGCCGTGTGCTTATAGAGTATATTCATCCATGGTTGGTGTCTTTTTCTTATTTACACAAAAGTGACCTAGAGGTTAGTGGAGGCCCTACCCTCCCTTTTCTGTGTTCCCTCTTTGGAACTCCTCCTATTATTCAGACATGGGATCTCCTAGATTCAGCCTCAAAAATCCCTGTATTTTCTGTCCTATTTTCCATCTTTTTGTCTTTTTGTTTCACTTTCTGAGACATTCTCTCAACTTTTAATCCTATTGAATTTTTGTTTCTGTGCATTTTAATGTTTGAGAGCTTTTGTTGCTCTTGTTCTCTAAATATTTGCTTTCTACAACATGTTGTTCATATTTCATGAATGCAATGTCTTATCTCACTGAGAGTATTAATGGTAAGTATTTTTTGAAGTTTTCTTCTCCCTGTTGTTTCTCATCTTTCTGTTTTAGTGTTTTGGTCTCTGTATCTCATCTTCTCTACATCACACCACTGGGCAACCTTCCCTCCCCAACCTTAGAAATTTATTCCTCAGAGAGGGTAACAGAATTTCTCTGGACTGGGGGACGTCAGACACAACTGAGAGGGAGAGTACCAGAGTGAAAACAGGGAGAGTATTAGTGTATTTACTGAATGCAAAGACCCCTGTAGGCTTCCCACACGAAGCTCCAAACAAAAAGGAGCAAACAACTGATACCTGTGCCATTGGAATACAAGAAAAAATATCATTCAACTTTTATTTGTAATGCTTTTATCACATCAATAGCGAGTTTCTATTTTTTGCTTAAAAGTGTTTTAAAATAATTTAAATAAACAGTAAAGAGACTTCCCTGGTGGCGCAGTGGTTAAGAATCCACCTGCCAATTCAGGGGACACGGGTTTGAGCCCTGCTCCAGGAAGATCCCACATGCTGCAGAGCAACTAAGCCCGTGTGCCACAACGACTGAGCCTGTGCTCTAGAGCTCGCGAGCCACAACTACTGAGCCCACGTGCCACAACTACTGAGCCCACGTGCCACAACTGCTGAGCCCACGTGCCACAACTGCTGAAGCCCGTGCGCCTAGAGCCCGTGCTCTGCAACAAGAGAAGCCACTGCAGTGAGAAACCCGCGCACCGCAACAAAGAGTAGCCCCCGCTCGCTGCAACTAGGGAAAGCCCGCATGCAGCAACAAAGACCCAATGCAACCAAAAAATTTTTTGAAAGATACACTGCTTGCTGATCTTGGGTTAGTTTTTAGTTGAAAGGAGCAGTTACACTTTAACTTTTGGACTTGAAGCTTAGGGACTTCATTCTTTATTGCTTCGCACATCTTTCTAATTGTCTATAATTCCCAAAGGATTTTCCTTAATCCAGTGTTAAAGCTGAGATCCATAAATGGAATTTTAATTATAAATATCCTATAATACCCCAATGTTTTCAGCAGAATGAATTCCCTATGTAATTAAAAGTTTGATTAAGCTAGACCCTACAAAAATACCATAAAGTGTTTCTGAACTAATAGGTTCATAAACAGAGATTCAAAGTTTGACCCAGCAAGTCTTTAAACTCAGATATATTCAAATAATTTACTATATCCTTTACAAAGGAAGAATTACTAAATCTATGCGCATTGGAGTTCTGCTGAACTGCAGAGATCTGGCGTCTGTCCACCACAAGAGGGCAGTAACACTCAACCGTTGTAACTGGGAACCCAGCCGACCGAAGGAGGCTTCATTAGAGAAATCATTAGAGCCAGTTGTTAAGGCATCAATCTCTCATTGAAACGGGGCAGGGAAACAGGAACCTCCACCCAGACAGGTTCGGAGCTTCTGTCCTCGGTAACAGTAAGACAGGAAATAAGCAACAGGGGCTTGTGAAAGGGAGCGACGTCGCTCCCCATTCTCAAATCCTTGAATCACCGTGGAGATGGCTGATTAGCTTAATAATGGCTGCAGATAGGGGTCTGATCATTTGGATGTCGGATAAGAACACTGGCAGGCGTCAATGCAACAGGGCTCTTAATGGGGATCTGGAAAAGGCAGAATAAAGGCTGTGGGCAGTAGCAGAGCTGTTATATCTCAGAAAATTAGTTAGGACTGGTTTTAGGAGTGTTCTAGAGTGAAGTTTTATTTAATTTAGATTCATAACATTGGAACATTATGATAATCAAAGTAATCTTTGCAGCCTATAGCATTAACTTTTAAAGCTTCCAGGAAGCTAATTAATACAAAAAGCGATCAATTATAACAAATACATCTCAATATTTTAAGTATGTATGTTATTGGTCTAGTATTACCCATAATATGATATGAATCAGGGTTTGTTTTTTTTTTCTTTTTTTTTTGCGGTATGTGGGCCTTTCACTGTTGTGGCCTCTCCCGTTGCGGAGCACAGGCTCCGGACACGCAGGCTCAGCGGCCATGGCTCATGGGCCCAGCCGCTCCGCGGCACGTGGGATCTTCCCAGACCGGGGCACGAACCCGTGTGCCCTGCATTCCCAGGCGAACTCTCAACCACTGCGCCACCAGGGAAGCCCTGAATCAAGTATTTTTAATGTGCTCTCATGACCAGCATCTGTTTTAATTTTTATTCATAATTGTCACTAATGTTACTGAAAAGACAGTATTTTAAAAGCCTAACTTAATTATTCCACAATTTAATGTTGTTTCAATCAACATTTATTAAACACCTACAACTGAGAGAAGACAGTACCTCTGTGTGTGTGCGTGCGTGTGTTAAAACAGAATTTTAGAAACTTGTACCCACGTGTTTTAAAGTGAGCTTCAAATAAAAATGAGACTTGAGTATGTTTTCCATATTTTATGTGCCTTTCCTGTCCCACATTGTACCTTTTGTGGTAGTGATGCCTTCAAAACCATAGAAAGTCTAAGCCTAATTCAGGGAAATTTGTTCCTTCATGTTGATAGAAGATAGGGAAATAATATATGTTCTGTTTTGTCATCCTAATAGATATCCATAAGTGACATAATCGTCAGTGTTGTTAATGAGCTACTGTATAGAAAACATTTAAAACCTCTTATTCAATTATAAGTATCACTTAATAGTTTGATTCAACTCAAATCAGCAAACATTTATTGGGTTAGGAACTGTATTAGGCACTAGAAGTAACAAAAATGAGTAAAACATAGACCTGAGGGTAGAAGGCACCTGAAAGAAGGAAGGTAATTAACATTTTTTTGAGCAACTATTCTGTGACAGATTTTTGCATATCTTTTCTCATTAATCCTCATAGCAATTCTGAGTTATCCCTGTTTTTTGGAAGAAGAAACAGGCTCAGAGCAATTAAGTGACTTTTTTCAAGGTCACAAAACTAGTTGGGGTACAGCCAAGATTAGAACTCAGATCCTTTCAACTTTAAAGTATATTCTCTTTCCATTGGACCATTCTATCTGAATATTAGTCACTGACTGACTCCTGGGAAAAAGTAACTTACGAATGGCAGCTTAATAGTTAGCAGTCTAACAAATGAAATGTTTTGGTGTACAGTGATTATATGTTTAAAAATAATTTTTAATTAGGAAATATTTCAAACACAGACGTTAGAGACTAACACCTGTGTAGTCATTATGGAGCCATTTTCTATATCCAAGCTTAACATTATGCATGGTTGAGTCAGACTTTCTTAAAGAAAGAAAACATTATAGGAACAGTTGAGACTTTCTATACCCCTCCCTGATCCCATTCTCTTCTCTTCCTCCCTAGAGCTAATATTGTTATGAATTTGGTGTTTATCAGTTTCATCATTTCTTACTTTTACTACATGCCTATGAATCCATAAACAATATAATATTTTCAGGTTTTAAAATTGTTTTTAACTATATCCAAAAGAACATACTATTCTACAACTTACTGTTCTCAACAGTATGTTTTTGAGATTTATCCACAATGATATATGTAGCTCTAGTTCTTTGTTAAATGCTGTGTAGTATTCCATTATATGAATATAAGGAAATTTATTTACCCATTTTCCTGTAATTACATATTTAAACAGGATTCTGCTATGGTTTTGACTCAAAATATATCGAATGAACTTTTGTCATAATTTATATTTTATATTTTAGTATTAAAATATATTTTAGTAATAAAAGTACAAAACTATTCACACTAACTTTTTTTTTCTTGGTGCAGATCATTCTAGAATTGAAGTATGGACATTTGGTAATACTGCTATCGAATACTTATACCACTGGGCACACATCTGTTTGGCTCTTATGAAGCTGAAGAAAAAAATAAATAGTGCCATTTCACCCCCATTGCCATCCGAGACTGACTCCTATGCGTATGCAAAATGCCAGGGGGAAGCTTGCTAGGGAAATGCTAATGGAATTGCTACTGTATTTAGGGTATTTTTGTCATGTTCAGTTTTGTTTGTTAACTATAAAATAAAATATTTTCATTTGGAAAGGAGTACCACATAAACATATTCTCCTAGACATTTATCTCAGCGCTTTATAAAAGCAAAAGTGCTACCTAAGGAGAAATTTGATCTAAAAAATACCCAGTTAAGGTAGCCATAACCAAATGTATGTTATAGAATATATTTTAAAGTTTCCTTTTAATTTTAGCATTGTATCTGGCATGGGACTATTACGGTTCGTTGGGCAGAGTTATTTTAATTTTTTTTAAAGTACAAGCGAAGAAAGACTGAGGATTTAGAAAAAATGGCAGTTTTTACATCAAAAGAGCACCAAGTAATAAAGATTTTAAGAAATGGACTGGGAATTGTTTTTCTAAATTTTCAAAGACTTATATGAGCACCACTTCCTCCCCATCCCCATCTCCACCCCCCACCCCTACTTACCTTAACAACTTAAAAGTTATTTCAATGAATAGAAATTCTGGGGAAATGTTTGTCCATGACTCACGGAAAAAAGAAAACACTTTTTTTAAATAACAAAATCCTCTCAAGTTCAAGAACTGCAAAAAGAATTTATGTTTATTTAAAGCTTCTTACTACAGCAAACTTTACTGCTCTGTTGTGAGATTTCATCTTTGCAATAAGATATCTGATGACAGAGTCCATTTTTAATAAAATTTTGGGAAATTAAACTTCATTTTCTTTATTTGGTTGACAAAATGTGATGTGTTCCAAACATCTTATATTTTGAGATTGGAGGTCCCTTTTTAACCTTTTCTGATAAGATGGCAGTGTTATTACCAGGCCTCATCTCTTGGATGATCGCATGCCCAGTTTTAACCTATAAGCCTGTTTCATATTTGGAAGTGGTCTTTTCAGGGCATTTGCAGCAACATTTCTAGGAACAATGTTCTTGAAGATATTAAACTGATAGCCACATATCGTGATGGCTTCAGATCAAGCTTATAAAGAGTCCACTGTGAATACAAATGGCATTTTAGGCAGCAAGGAGGGGAAATTTTTGCAGACTGCCACCTGTTTAACCATTATCATGGTTATTATTTTATTAGCTCTTGCTCCATAGTTTATAGGTAACAATGATACTGCATGCTGTACACCATCCAGACCACTTTCCTTTATCATGGAGTTAACTAAATGGCATCCAGCTTAATGATAAAATCATCACACACTTGCATGGCATTTTAACTTGTTTGAAGTATCAGCATTTTCACATACTAGCTCATTTGATCCTCCTCATAATGTGTAAGGTGGCAGTCTCGATATTACAATACTATGCCCATTTTATAACCAAGGAAATAGGCTCAAAGACTGAGTTATTTAGGTCACAACAGCTAGTAAGAGGCACCCACATGTCCTAATTTCTGTTTTATTGCTCTTGCCAGCATTCCAGACATCTCACCAACACTTTCCAGACTTTACTAGGCTAAAGACTATGCTATTAGTCTTTTGGAAACTACTTTAGAATTAAGCAACCAACAGGGTTGAATTTATCTAACTATCGTTAAAGTAAAATCCTATCCCTTAACACCAGGAGTTTACTCTTTTAGTGAAGAGGATGTTATTTATGCTTGACAAAAATTTAGATGTAGGTTTATATTTAAACCTATTTATTTGATTCAATAGATTTATTGATTTATTTGTATTTACATATACTTCAGAAGCTTAGACTTGATTAATTGGATTTTTTTATTAGCTGTTTCTCCATATTTTATAGGTAACAATGATACTGCATGGTGTAGACCATCCAGACCACTTTCCTTCATAATTACAGCTTTCCATGGTCCAGAAACAACATAAGATTTCAAGACAATGATATTGGAATCCCAGAAAAGCTCCTATTGGCTCTTTTAACAACTTTATTGAAATATAACACATATATTATACAATTCACATACTTAATGAAAATGCTTTTTAGTATATTCACAAAATTGTGCAACCATTTACAGCTATCAATTTCAGAACATTTTCATCACCCCCATAAAAACTCCATACCTATTAGCAATCACTCCCCATTTTTCCTCACCCCAGCCCTAGGCAACTACTAACGTTGCTTTCTCTATGGGTTTGCCTGTTCTGGATATTTTATATAAAAGGAATCATACATTATGTGGTCTTTTGTGACTGACTTCCCATTCCTTCATAACCTAAATGTGATCAAGCAACCAGCTGCCCTTAACTTCCGCAGACATCCCCAATCTATGGACTCAGAAGACCCTTTGCAGGTAATTTAGGGAATTTTCATTCCTCTTCTGTAAGGTTTTATGCAATGCCACTCCCACCTAACCCCACCCTACATCATCAACTCTATGTTCCTCCCCTCCCCTCCATGACCTTATTATAAAGACTTCTCAGCAGGCAAGATCAATTCATTAAATATTGCCTATGTCTTTCTCTGTAGGCATTGTAATTCCCCTTGGTGGGTGTTCCATCTCCTAGTCATTAACCATATTTTACCTCTCCTCAACCTACTGCCTGAGCTTAAAGGCAATGGGAGAATACAGAAGCTTGCCTTATATAGGATATCGAGCTGGATAACTTTGTGTAACTAATTCCCCATCCAGTCTCCATAAGTAAGAGGCAGACAGCCCAGGCAGGAGGCTTTATTTTTACCCTTTATCAATTCTTTTTATTTTAAGCAAAGTAACACATGCTCATAGCTTAAAAAGTCCTTCTGTCATACAAGGTCTATCAAGACCAGAGCATTTCCCAGCTCAACCTCACCCCTATTTTCCTTGCTTCTGAGTCATCTACTTTCAGTTCTTTTATCTCAGGAGTTAATAAACAGCCCACAAGCTAAATCTGGCTAGTTGCCTGTCATGATAAAGTTTTATTGGAAAAGCCATGCCCATATTGTCTATGACTGCTTTCATACCACTGGGCAGAGCTGAGTAGCTGCCACAAAGACCTATGACCCATAAAGCCTAAATATTTACTATCTAACCATTTGCATAAAAAGTTTGCCAACCCCTATTCTGGCTGTAGTTTTGACATGTGCCTCCATATTGCAAAATAACACGCTGTGTGGCAACTTTTTTTTCCCCTGAATTAGGCAATATTTATTAACCTCCCAGTATGCAATACAAAGATTTAGCTCCTTCCCCAGTGTGTGCATCCACACACACACAAACACATACACATTTCCCACTCCTTCCTTCTTCCCAATATAATTACATAGTAATTTATATCAGAATAGCTGGATATTCAGTGTTTGCATTATCATGATCATGTATGCTATTTAGGGCTTAGCTATGTAGTAAGTTACAATTATTTTCCTTTCCTGAACATCTTTTTGCTTTCCCTGGCGTTCGTGTCAAAATAAAACTTTTGGAGTGGATGGAGTGACTATAAAGATATCAGACAAAGTAGATTTCAGAGCAAAGAATATTACTGTGATAAAGAAGGTCATTCCATAATGAAAAAATGGTCAATTAATTAAGAAGACATAAAAATCTTAAATAGTTACACACCTAATAACATAGTTCCAAAATACACAGAGCAAAAACTAATAGGACTGCAGGTCCATAGAGAACAGAAGTAGATTACTGGTTGCCTACCGTTGCGGGGGCGGGGGGCGGTAAATGGGAGTGACTAATGGTTACATGGTTTTTTTCCTGGGTATTGAAAGTATCCTAAAATTGCTTGTGATGATGGTAGCACAACTCTCTGAATATATTAAAAACCATTGAATTGTACGGTTTTGGTTTTTTTTGGCTGCGTGGCATGGCGAACGGGATCTTAGTTCCGGTACCAGGGATCGAACCCATGCCCCCTGCAGTGGAAGCACAGAGCCTTACCCACTGGACCGCCAGGGAAGTCCTGAATTGTATGCTTTAAATGGGTGAACAGCACAGTATGTGAATTATGTCTCAATAAAGCTGTTTAAAAAAAAGATGTTTATACTAAATAGAAATCTGGTTCTACACAAAGATATGGAGACACTGGAAATGGTAAATATGTGAATAAACATAATATTTTTCTTTTCTTTTTACATTGACCTATTTATTATATAAGGGATATGATAAAGTATACATATAAACAACCAGATAGAGATACATAGGTGAGGTCAGGAAGGGTGCTTCTGTCCTCGTGAAGTTGGGGTGTACCACCCTCTGGGCAGGTGGATATGTTCACCAACCTGGAAGCTCTGAGAATTCCATACTTTTGGGTTGTTTATGGAGGCTTCATTATGTAGGCATGATGGATCATTAATTTGGTTTAAAACCCCTCTCTTCTTCCCGGAGGATGGGAGGTGGGGTAGAAAGTTTCAAGCTTCTAATTATGGTGTGGTCTCTCTGGTGACTAGCCCCCATGCTGATGCTATCCAGAAGCCCACCAAGAGTTACCTCATTGGAACAAAATAACCCCTATCACCCAGGGAACCAGGAACTAGGGTCAAAGACCAAGTATCAAAACAACAGTTGCTCTTAGTGCTCTAATTACTCAGGAAATCACAAAGGTTTTAGGAGCTCTGTACCGGGAATCTGGGGCAGAAACCAATATATGTGTCTATATATGTATATATATATTTTCCCTCTTATTTCACTGTGCCCCAAGCAGATTTCATATTTGGTTTCTATCTAGCCTTACCCTAATCACTTTGGGGGAAAAAAGACATTCAGCATATTCCTATATGCAAAGCTATATAATTCCTTTAATAATATATCTCAGCATTAATTCATTTAGAAGAGTGGATATCAAAATGTGGTCTGTGGACTCCCAAAGGTCCCTAAAACACTTTTGGGATTTTCCAGGTCAAAACTATATTTCTAACAATTTGCCTTTTTCACTCACCCTCACACCAGTGTGCAACTGAACTTTACAGAGGCTTCATGATGTGTGATGATGTCATCATTCTGACAGCTAATAGAACGTGTGGATTCTTTTGCGTTTTCTTTCAACTTTATTTCTTCCAGTTTTATTAAGATATAATTAACATACAGCACTGTATAAGTTTACGGTGTACAGCATAATAATTTGACTTACATACATTATGAAATGATTACAATAAATTTAGTGAACATACATCATTTCACATAGATATAAAAAGAAAAAATATTTTTCTTTGTGATGAGAACTCTTAGGATTTACCCTCTTAACTACTTGCATATATAACATACAGCAATGTCAACTATATTAATCATGTTGTACATTACATCCTAATACCTTTTTATCTTATAATTGGAAGTTTGTGCCCTTTGACCATCCAATTCCTCCTCCCACTACCCCACCCTTTCCTGCTAAAAAGAAAAAAAAAGAAAAAGAAATCTGGATCTATACAAAGATACGCAGCCACGGGAAATGGTAAATATGTGGATAAACATAACATTTTTCTTATTTAAAAATATTTTTAAAAGATAATTGTTTAAAGCAAAAATGATAATTTATTGTGCATTTATAACAGTAGAAGTAAAATGTGTGACAAATACAGCACAAAGTCTCAGAGAGGGAAAATGGAACTATACTTTTATAAAGTTTTTATACTATACAGAAAGTGCTTCATTCTTACTTGAAGGTAGACTGTGATAAGTTAAAGATGTGTACCAGAAACCCTAAAGCAAAACCTTAAAAAAAAAAAAAAAAGCAAAGTATGGCCAATAAGCCAACAAAGAAGTTGAAGCATAAAAATCTTAAGCAGAGTCATAAAAATTTATTGATTAATTCAAAAGGGCAGGGGAATGTGGAGGGGGGAGCACAAAAAACAGATAGGAAAAAGAGAAAACAAATTGCAACTATACTAATAACTGCTTTAATGATAATGTTGTAAATACCCACGTTAAAAGGAAGAAATTGCCAGACTGGATAAAAAAGCAAGACCCAACTATATGCTATCAACAAAAGAACCACTTTAAATATAAAGACACAAACTAATTAAAATAGGTTAAAAGTAAAAGGACAGGAAAAGATACACTATGCTAACAATGCTGGTTACATTAATATCAGATAAAGTAGATAAAAATAAATAAAAAAATAAAGAGGATCATTTCTTAATGGTATAGGGGGGTCAATGTAAGAGGACACAACAATCCTACATGTTTATATGTCTAATAACAAAACTTCAAAATACATGAAACAAAACATGACAGGAGTAAAAAGAGAAATAGACAAATCCACAATTACAGCTGGAGATTTTAACATTCTGTCGGTAATTCAAAAGATCTCTTTGCTGTTACTAGTTTGTAAAGGGCCGAGAATGAGTGGGTCCTCAGGTGACGTGTGACTAGCATTTTAAAAAAAGTATCATATATAATTTTACTTCCTATACCCAGTGGTACCACGGTATTTTATTAATCATTTCTGTTCTATAATGAGATACTTAGCGTACAGATTTTCATCTTCTGCCAAATTACCCTGAGCCAGGTATACTCACACTGAGTACCTCGGGGGCGGGGGGGGGGGGGGGAATCGATAGCCTAGGGCAGTGGTTTTCAAACTTGAGTATCAGAATTACCTGGAGGGCTTGTTAAAATTCAGATTTCTGGGCCCTGTCCCAGAGTTTCTGATTCCGTAGATGTGGAACAGAGCCGGAAACTTTGCATTTCTAACAAAGTCCCGGGTGATGCCGATTCTGCTGGTCCCAGGACCACTCTCTGCGAACCGCTGGCCTAAAATTTTGCCATTCCTTTCTTCACACTGATTTCGAGGCAGTCTGTCGGTTTTCAAAACAACGCCCAAAGCCAAGCATCAGATTCCCAGCAGCGCGGAAGCAACACAAAACGCGAACCCACCCGGTAGGCGGGCTCTAGGCCGCCCAAACCCGCGCGAGAGCTCACGTTCGACGTCGGCGTCTGCGTCAGCGTCACGTCGGCGTCGGCCACGTTCAGCGGAGACGGGAGCAAGATGGCGATTCCGGGCAGGCAGTGAGTGACCTGGGAGTTAGGGTTAGGCTGGGGAGTGAGACACCACGGCCACTGTGTCTGTGGCCGAGCAGTAGAAGTGCGTTGGAAGTGAAGGGGCTGTGTCGTCAGGGATAGAGATGGGGGAAAGCGAGAAATCCTGAGGAACATATATTCCCATCCCCCCCCCCCCCCACATTTTCCAGGATGGAAGCCCGAAGTTTGAGGGAGAAACTTGTGAGGAAATAAAGGAAGTTAGGCTGAGGGGCAGAGAGCGAGACTTTTCTATTTTCCAAAAGCTCGGTCTGAGGCCCCTCAGTCTTGCTTCCTACCCCGCGCTTGAGTTTCTCCCCGGTTGGATGCTTTCAGGGGCAATGAGAAGAGAGACAATTCCTGGCTTTCTTAGAGGGCCTTGTTCTACTTGGCAGGTCAAGTTCTGATTACCGCCCTCCCTTCTCGGTTTAGGACTGTTGTGCTGAGAAGCCACAGAAAAGGGTAGGAATATAGGGAATTGGGGTATACGTTGCCACAAAAGAGACAAATGTTATATGTTCTTGGAAGTTTTATCTTTGATGTATAATCCTCGCTTGTGATGCGGCCTCCCGTGATTTCTGCGTCTTAAAGGCCAAAACGTGAGAAACTAAATGAGTTGGATCTGATGGGATGGTTCTTTCAGGTGCTCCAAGACAAAGCAAGTGTGCTTAATAAAGTGTAATGGCAATTTGCCCCGTGGCTACTTGGGTTTCTCAGTTAATGTAATCTTTTAAAAAATTTTCATGGGTGACATTAACCTTTATCCAATAACTTCTTTAAAATTGTGTACCCAATAGGAAAAAAGCACAAGTATTTTCTTGACTCTTGTTAGATCACAAGGATAATTTAGAGCATTTTTATTTTTAGTGGACATCAACTGAGCTTTCCACTAACATGTTCTTTTTAAAACCTTGCTATCATTTCACCATCTAAAACATTTCTGAACTCTTCATTCATTTCCCTTCTTTGATTAAAATGGTATTTTGATTTTGGCCCACAAATAATCACTTAAAGTAATAATTATAAAATCTTAGTGCATATTAGAACTTTTAGATAGTTGGAAATCAGAACCAGTGTTATATGTTCATAGGTTATGTGACATGTTTTGACTTGGTAGCTTCGTCTGGAAGAGGTAGTGGCTGTATTATTGTTTAACATTTAAATATAATGGTGTAATTTCTATTTCAAAAAAAAAAATGCAGGTATGGGCTTACTTTGCCAAAGAAAGCACAGCAGTTGCACCCTGTTTTGCAAAAACCTTCAGTGTTTGGGAATGATTCTGATGATGATGATGAGGTAAGGGAAACTATGTTTTTCTACTGCATTGTTGGAAATTTTTTTTTAAAATTGAACTTGTGAATTTAATGTCTTTGCTTGCTTTAGATATTTGTTAATACAGCATATCTGTAGCATTATAATTTATAGAATTATCAAAAAGAATAAAGAAGAAAGGTCTACTTTTTTTTTTTGTGGGTGATACATGGATAATCTAAGAGATTTTTTTTCCCCAAGGCTATGAACTTCAGTTATTTTTAAGCAGTTATACAGAGTAATTTCAGACAATAATACTGATATATAACAAAATTGTTGCTGTAAAGATCCCTGGAAATAAGCTATTAAGATGTTGCCAGTTTCCTAGAAATTTTTATTAGCAAAGTAGTTTCTTATGAGACTACTTTTGTGGTTACTCAGTGTCTGCTAAGTGTAGTTATTCAGTTGTAATATGGTAGTGTATAAAGTTAGCATGGATGATAATGACATCTAATATGAACATTTTATGTTTTAGCAGCCAAAACAGTGTTTTCCTCTGAAGCGCCAGTTTACAGCACTTTATAAAACCCCCAAATGTGTGCTTATTTAATACTTCAGTCATTTTCTGTATTTCTAAAAGACTTTGTATCAATTTCATACTTCCTTTGTTCTGGCTGAAAAAATCACTTCTCTTTCAGTTTTTACTAATTATATAATAGCATAGTTAGGTAATTGAACATATTTGATCCTTTGCTTCTTTTCTTCTGTTGAAGAAATAGACTCTAGATGGCTTACTTTTTAAAAAGTTGATAATTTACATATAATTTGCATATAAACTTATGGATTTTAAGTGTACAGGTTGGTGACTTTTGACAAATATATACACCCCAGTCAAGATGTATTGTAGAATATTTCTCTCTTCCCTGAAAGTTCTTCAACACCCCTTTGCAGTTAGTTTGCTTCCTCACATTATGCCCCAGACAACTATCTCATTGTGGTTTTGATTTGCATTTTACTTACGACCAAGGATATTGGCCATTTATGTATCATCTTTAGAGAAATGTCTGTTCATATCATTTGCCTAGTTTTTAATTGGGTTGTCATTTTGTTGTGAGTTGTAAGATTCCTTTATACATTCTAGATACAAGTCACTTATTAGATGTAATTTGTTAATATTTTCTCCCATTCTGTGAATTGTCTTTTCACTTTCTTGATAACGTTCTTTGAAGTACAAAAGTTCAATTTTGAGGAAGTCCAATATATTTTTTTTCTTAGGTTGCTACTGCTTTGGTGTCATACCTAAGAAACCATTGCTTAATCCAGGGTCACAAAGATTTACGCATATGTTTTCTTCTAAGAATTTTGTAGTTTTAGTTCTAAAATTACATCTGTGATCCATTTTGAGTTTATTTTTATACGGTTATGAGATGGGGGTTCAGTTTCACTCTTTGCATGTGGATGGATATCCAGTTGTCCCAACACCATTTGTTGAAGGCTCTTCCCCATTGAATTGACACTACCCTTGTGGTTTGTTTTAATATACAAATAATTTTTTAAAATCACTGTAGACACAACAGAAAAATACGTCATGGTTATCTTGTAGTTTCACATAAATCATCCTGGCATACCCACGTAATGCAAAGCAACATATACTCCAGTTTGAGAAGGATGGGTTTATACAAGTGATCTAGAAAGTTTACTGATGTGATTGCTGTTTCTTTTCCATTGTGAAATGAGGCTAGTGGAAGCTGGACGGTGGGAACACTAGAGTCAGAAAAGAAAGGCCTAGGGCCATTTTGCTCTTTCCTCCCTTCCTCCCATAGAGAGGGACTTCCTTTTACATAGAGAGACTTTAATGCAGAGTATTGGTTACATGGGTGATGGAAGACTTGAGAAGCTACAAGAGATGGTGAAGCAACCCAGAGATTAGCAGTAGTAAAAGGCAAGAAGTGATAAATGGAGGGATACAGGTAGGAGTTGGACCTGGAGGCCAGAGGCTAGGGTTACTTGGTGGGAACTGGACTTTTCCAAAAGGAGTTGAAGCCACGGGGAGATTCAGTCTTAGGTAGAGAGAAAGGCAGGGAGAAATACCTCGTCTTCTCCCTTTCTCCTACCCTCCAATATACTGTTTTTGTATTCTGTTGGTAGAACCCAGCCAGAAGCCAACTGACAGGGAGATGCAGTTTAGTTCTTAATGAGCAGAGAATATAAAACCAGTCTTTAGAATAATTTCCTTACCTATAAAACATCAGTCTGGTGAATTCCAGCTTATATTATTTGTATATTATTTAAATGTTTGTGAGCTTTGAATATAAAACTCTTCTTTTTCAAAAATTTATTTTATTGAAATATAGTTAATTTACAATGTTATGTTAATTTCTGTTGTACAGCAAAGTGACTCAGTTTATATACACACACACACACACACACACACACACACACACGCTTTTTCATATTCTTTTCCATTATGGTTTATCACAGGATATTGAATATAGTTTCCTGTGCTATACAGTAGGACCTTGTTGTTTATCCATTCTATATATAATAGTTTGCATCTGCTAATCCCAAACTCCCAATCAATTCCTCTCCCACCCACCTCCCCCTTGATAACCACAGTCTCTTCTCTATGTCAGTGAATCTAAAACTCTCTTCTTTAAAAATTAATCAGTTAAGAAATAATAAAATTATTGGTGTTTTGGAAAATACAGAGAAAGATATTTTATGTTTCCCCTCCTGAGGAAGGCATTTGATAAACCTGGCGAGGAGCTTCTGAAGCAAATCCAACTATTCTTATTTTCAGGAATTCAGCAGAAGCAGCTAAGAGCCCAAATTTAAGATCAGACCTTTATTCCAGTGGTCAAGCAGAGGGAGCCCTAGCAAGCGAATTCTGTTTCAGTGTGTGTTTGTATCCAGAGTTAGTTTAAAAGTGGGAGAAAGTGGTAGTCCAGCACTTTAAATTATTATTGAAATAGTCCCTCTTTTTGAAATTATCAGAACTAAATAGAAACAATTATCATTTTGTTCAAAGGTAGAGGAGATGAAGAGTTTTTACTCCATATGAGTAAGGTTTATATTATATCCAAATGCTGCTGTCTGATAATAAGTGTTTGAGTGGTTTTGCTAAGATAGTGTGTTTGTTTCATTTTTTTTCCAGTCTCTCCTCTCTTTCCAGTCCCATTGCCACCACCTTCATTACTTCTGTCATGGATTATTATAGCTTTGTAACAATTTCCTTATCACCTCTCTCTCCTCAAATTCATTTCAAATACTGTTGATAGATTGATCTTCCGAAAGCACAGTTCTAATCATTGTTAACTTCCTTACTCTTGAACCTAATTGTATTTAAAATCTAAACTGCTCATCCTGACATTGAAAGCCTTCCCTATGCTTTGGCTTCAAAGGACTTATTAGCATTTTCTCCTAATTGTGCTTCTCCATGCAAAGTACACTGTTATGTTTGTATTCTTTCACAACTCTACTTTTCTTCACACTGGAAGTCTCTCCATCCTATATGTCCAAATTATAGCCATCCTTTAAAACCCAGTGCAAAAGTTGCTTCCTTCAAGATTTTCCCCACTAGAAAGACTCTTTCTTTTTCTGACACTCTTTACCTTTCTTAGAGCACTTAGCTTTTTATATCTTGTATTATAAGTTAGTTGCATACAAGTCTTTCACTGTACTAGAGTATGAGCTCCATGAGTTAGGATCCGAATGTTTGTGCTGGCTTCTAAGAATGAGTAAAATCATTTACTCAGATGTTTTAGCTGTCTATATTGTAAAGAGCCAGAGAGTAGATGTTTTAGGCTTTGCAAGCTAAGTAGTCAACTTTGATCTCCTAGTGTGAAAGCAGCCATTAGATAATATGTAAATGAATGAGCATGACTAATAAATGTGTTCTAATAAAACTTTATTTACAAAAGTGGGGATGGCTGAGATTTGGCTGTAACTTGCTGACCCATGATGTATACAATTATCCAAAGTATGTGTGACAACCAGTATTTCACAAGTGTTATAAAGTGGCTAGTGACTAAAATAGATGTTGCATGACAAACGTGGAACTTCCTTTTAGATATTTCTCCGTGATAAATGCTTGCTTATTTTACAGAACATAATGAATTTTTCTTTTAGTCTTGGCAATTGAAATGCTCATTTCTAGATAATAATAACCTTGTGAGATCCAGTTTTGTAATATAATTCATATGCCATGAAGAGGTATGATCCATACAACCTGAGAATTGTCGCTGTTGGAAAAGATGCAAAACTTCTTGATCTCTTTAAAAGAGAATATTAAGTTAAAATAGATAGCTTAAGTTCATTGATTTAGTTTTTTGTGTATATATCAAATATGTTAGATAAATGGTAGATGATAATAATTGCACTTTGAGTACTTAGAAGCCATGGTATAGTCCTTTTATAGGTTAAGCTTTCATTTTCATAAACTATAGAACAGTTACAAAAACTATAAGGAAAACATTAAAACTGCAGCAGAAAACTAAGGAAAATACATAGAAAAATGTAGAAGAAATGGAAATATCTAATAAACATTAAAAATATTTAATCTTAGTATATCTAAGAAATGTAAATTAGGGCAACAGTAAGCTGCCTTTTTTTTTTTACTATGTTAGAAAATACTTTAAAAAATGATAATGGCAAGGTTTTGGTGAAATGGGAAATTCTGAAATGCAAAATTTTGTTTTTGTAAATCATTGCCCCTTTTTGGAAGGCAGTTTTGCAATTTGTATCAATCCTTTAAGAATCAAGTATATTTAACCCATTGTATCAATCAGAAGACAGAGGCTGTGCCAGAATTTTCCCTTCTAAAATTCTCTCCTGAGGAAGTTGCCAGAAGTTTGCATTAAAGATTTATAGGTATTCAGAAGTCTTTATTTCACGGTTGTTTATGATAGTAAAATCTTAGAACCAGTCCAACCTTCAACAGTGAAAGCATGGCTAAGTAAAGTGAGGTGCAGTGTATATTACAGAATTGTTAGAAATAAAATGAAAGGAAAAAAGAGTAAAGAGAGCATTTCAGAATATTTATGGTAGTTGTCGTTGGTGGACTTATGAGTGGTTATTTTGTTTTTTATGCTTTTCTGTATTTTCTAAATTTTCCACAATAGTTTTTATAATTGAAAAATAATTTTTAAGAAAAATTTATGGTGAATTTTAAGAATTTCCTGTAAGATACTTAGCTTCCAAATCATTAAAATATAACAGGAAATAACACATTTAATCTGATAGAAGTCATAATGAGAGAGAGTACTGGAACCATTTAAAAGCATGAAAGAAGATGAAATAAGCAGAATACAAAATTGAATATGTATATATGGTTGTACAGAACTATATGGATATATAAGTGGAAAATAAAAGAGAATTGGTTTGGGTTTTTTTGGTGACAGTATGAGCTTTTTTCTTTTTTTTCAAAATTGTATTCATTTCATTGTTATAATTTTTGAAGAACAGAAGGAAATCAGTGCTTTAAAAAATACATGACTGTATTTGTATATCCCCCAAATTAGAAACATTTGCAGATTACTGGATTACATGGTGTATTTTCATTGCTTTTACTATTTCTTTTTTTTTAATTTTATTGAAGTATAGTTGATTTACAGTGTTGTGTTAATTTCTTCTGTACAGCAAAGTGACTCAGTTATGCACATATATATATTCTTTTTCATATTCTTTTCCATTGGTTTGTCACAGGATTGAATATAGTTTCCTTTGCCCTACAGAAGGACCTTGTTGTTTATCCATCCTATATATAATAGTTTTCCTCTGCTATCCCAAACTCCCATTCCTTCCCTCCCGCCTCCCCCACCCCACAGCAACCACAAGTCTGTTCTCTATATCTGTGAGTCTGTTTTTGTTTTGCGGTATGCGGGCCTCTCACTGTTGTGGCCTCTCCCGTTGCGGAGCACAGGCTCCGGACGCGCAGGCTCAGCGGCCATGGCTCACGGGCCCAGCCGCTCCTCGGCATGTAGGATCTTTCTGGACCGGGGCACGAACCCGTGTCCCCTGCATCGGCAGGCGGACTCTCAACCACTGCACCATCAGGGAAGGCCTTGTTTTGAGTTTTTAAAAAATATTTATTATTTATTTAATTATTTGTCTGCACCGGGTCTTAGTTGCAGCAAGTGGGATCTTCGTTGCTGCATACGGGATGTTTAGTTGCGGCATGAGAGATCTAGTTCCCTGACCAGGGATTGAACCCTGGCCCCCTGCATTGGGAGTGCGGAGGCTTAACCAGTGGACCACCAGGGAAGTTCCTGTTTTTGTTTTGTAGATACGTTGATTTGTATTGTATTTTAAATTCCGCATATAAGTGATATCATATGGTATTTGTCTTTCTCTTTCTGACTTACTTTGCTTAGTATGATAATCTCTAGGTCTATCTGTGTTGCTGCAAATGGCATTATTCCATTTTTTTTATGGCTGAGTAATGTTCCATTTTATATATGTACCACATCTTCTTTATCCATTCACCTGTTGATGGACATTTGGCTGTTTGTGAATAGTGCTGCTATGAACATAGGGGTGCATGTATCTTTTCTAATTATAGTTTTGTCCAGATATATATGCCCAGGAGTGGGATTGCTGGATCATATGGTAGTTCTGTTTTTAGTTTTCTGAGGAACTTCCATACTGTTTTCCATAGTGGCTGTACCAACTTACATTCCCACTAACAGAGTAGGAGGGTCCCCTTTTCTCCATAGCCTCTCCAGCACTTGTTATTTGTAGATTTTTTAATGATGGCCATTCTGACTGATATGAAGTGGTACCTCATTGCAGTTTTGATTTGAATTTCTCTAATAATTAGTGATGTTGAGCACCTTTTCATGTGCCTAGGGCCATCTGTAAGTCTTCTTTGGAGAAGTGTCTATTTAGGTCTTCTGCTGATTTTTCAGTTGGGTTTTTCTGTTGTTGTTGAGTTGTATGAGCTGTTTATATATTTTGGAGATTAAGCCCTTGTCGGTTGCATCACTTGCAGATGTTTTCTCCCATTCTGTAGGTTGTCTTTTCGTTTTGCTTATGGTTTCCTTTGCTGTGCAAAAGCTTGCAAATTTGATTAGGTCCCGTTTGTTTATTTTTGTTTTTATTTCTATTGCCTTGGGACACTGATCTAAGAAAACGTTGGTATGATTTATGTCAGAGAATGTTTTGCTTATGATTTCTTCTAGGAGCATTATGGTGTCATATCTTGTGTTTAAGTCTTTAAGCCATTTTGAGTTTATTTTTGTGCATGGTGTGAGGGTATGTTCTAACTTTATTGATTTACATGCCGCTGTCCAACTTTCCCAGCACCGTTTACTGAAGAGACTGTCTTTTTGCCATCTTATATTCTTGCCTCCTTTGTTGAAGATTAATTGACTGTAGATGTGTGGGTTTATTTCTGAGCTCTCTATTCTGTCCCGTTGATCCATATGTCTGTGTTTGTGCCAATAACACACTGTTTTGATCACTGTAGCTTTGTAGTATTGTTTGTAGTCTGGGAAGGTTATTCCTATTTCTTAATCTCTCACCACTTTAACTCCAGTCTTTTATCTTTCATTTATTTATTTTCTTATAGAAGCAGTTAGGTCTTTAATTTTAAAAAATTTTTTGGCTGAGTTGGGTGTTCGTTGCTGCATGTGGGCTTTCTCTAGTTGCGGCGAGCAGGGGCTGCTCTTCATTGCGGTGCGTGTGCTTCTCATTGTGGTGGCTTCTCTTGTGGCAGAGCATGGGCTGTAGGGCATGGGCTTCAGTAGTTGTGGCACGTGGGCTCAGTAGTTGTGGTGTGTGGGCTCAGTAGTTGTAGCTCGCGGGCTCTAGAGTGCAGACTCAGTAGTTGTGGTTCATGGGCTTATGGGCTTAGTTGCTCCTCAGCATGTGGGATATTCTGGACCAGAGCTCAAACCTGTGTCCCCTGCATTGGCAGGCGGATTCTTAATGACTGCACCACCAGGGAAGTCCGAACTCCAGTCTTTTAAAAACACTTTCTTGGGACTTCCCTGGTAGTCCAGTGGTTGAGACTCCGTGCTCCCAATGCAAGGGGTGCGCGTTCCATTCCTGGTCGGGGAACTAAGATCCCACATGCTGCGTGGCCAATAAATAAATAAATAGTTCCCCCAGATAAAAAAAAAATAAAAACACTTTCTTGAATAACTAAAGTAGTCTTCATAAGTCTGTTTTTCCTAAAATGAATCTTTTTTTCGTTGGAAGCCTATTTGGCTTGCTAATGGTAAGAAAAAGTTAAAATTTTAATGTCTCTGAACATTATAGTACATCTGAATCAAGGAAGTGTTTCAGTTTCAGTTTTTCATCAGTTATCAGTCTCATAATTTCCTATTTCTCTGGAGATAGTCTTGTATAGTTTGAATAGAATGACAGTTTTATATGGACATGACAAAGCATATTATTTGTGAAAATGGCAGGAAATTTGGGTTATTTTAATGATGGCTAAGAATTTTTTACGTTTTTATCATATGCTACTAAACTGAATTCCTAGAGATTCATGATACTGAATATATCTAATAGCAGTATAAGCAGTGAGAGATTTTAAGTAACTGTGTAGCTTTGCTAAAAATTCATCCCTTGGGCTTACCTGGTGGCGCAGTGGTTGAGAGTCTGCCTGCCGATGCAGGGGACACAGGTTCGTGCCCTGGTCCGGGAAGATCCCACATGCCGCGGAGCAGCTAGGCCCGTGAGCCATGGCCGCTGAGCCTGCGCTCCGCTATGGGAGAGACCACAGCAGTGAGAGGCCCGCATACTGCAGGAAAAAAAAAAAATTCACCCCTTAACCTGCTATCCGTGAGTGAAATGGATATGTAGGAAAATGCAAGAAGAGAGCAAAGGACAACATTAAGTGATAGAATTTTGTGAGGAGTGGGAGCAACAGCAAGAGGATTCTGTTCTTCTTATGCCAGTAGGATAAGAGCATTACCGAAGTGGCTGAGATCATCCAGATTATGAAGATGAGATGAAGTAGGAATTTTTGTTCTTTTCTAGGAAAGAAATGGTGGTATTAATCATGTGCCCTCATAGACTGTAAAGTTGCTTTGTGAATCTCTGGTTAAATCTGTTTAGCCAGATTTACTTATGTTGGCACACGGGTGGATTATGTTTTTTACATCTCCTTTGTCTGAGATATAATGCGTTGTTGTATTTTCAACTCCTGAGGTTTGTTTTTTTTTTTGTAAATTCTTTTTATTGGTATTCTCAATTTGGTGAGATATTCTCATACTTTTCTTTAGTTTTTTAGACAGTTTCCTTTAGTTCATTGAATGTGTTTATTCTGTGTGTGGACTGTACTTTCTTGTTTCTTTGTATGTCTCATAAATTGGAGTTGAAAACTGAACATTTAAAATAATAGAAATGGCAACTGTGGAAATCAGATCTTCCCCTCTTCCCAAGGTTGGTTGTTTTTGCTGGGTTTTATTGGCTGTTGTTTTTTGCTTAGTGACTTTTCTGAGCTAATTGTTTGTGTTTTGGTTTTTTTGGACACACCACGTGGCTTGTGGGATCTTAGTTCCTGGACTGGGGATTGAATCTGGGCCCATGGCAGTGCAAGTGCTGAGTCTCAACCACTGGACTGCCAGGGAATTCCCTGAACTAATTCTTAAAGTCTGTATTCATAGTTGTGTGTGGCCACTGAAGTCCACTTGGTTAGCTTCGTGGTCAGCTAGTGAGCTGACAGAGACTTTCTTAAACACCTGTAACTAATAAGTCACAAATCTGCCAAGAGGCACTGTATGCATGTTGGGGTATGCCTTCAACACATAGCCAGGCATTTTACAACTTTGCCTTATCCTTCAGTTCTTGCTTGTGCAGAGCCTGATGTCAGTCCTCAAGATCTGTCTTGAGAGTTTAGGACCTTCTTAGGTCTTTCCTGATCATGCTCAAAGGTCTGTGTATGCATGTGATCTTCATGATCCCTAGGAATATTTTGGGGATTTCAAGCCCATGTGAACATTCTGTTCCTCTGCTTTTCTTCCTTTTAAGCTTTTTGGTTAACCGGTTGTTTTCCCCAACTGTTAAAACTGTTACCCACTGCCTCAGGCCACCCTGAAGTTCAACAGTTGTCTTTGATCGTTTTTTGACAGATACTCCCAAGGAGAAGGCTGTTTTACATCAGCAACTCTGTCAAGTCAGTTAAAGACAGCCTTGTGAGTGATGTCTTCCAGGGAACCACCAGACAGGTCCAATAATTCTCTGGGATGAGGTTTTCAAGGAACTTCATCTGCCCTTTGCAATGGCCGCCAGACTGCTGATTTTTCTACTGTACTATGATTGTGGTCTCTTGTTTTTAGGCTACCGTGGCACTAGGGAGGGGATGATGGAAATAGGGCAAGTTAAAACACCACAGAGTTCTTACCAATATTCAGTTCTTGAATAAATGCTCCCTGGACTACTGTAAGCCTTTGGTTAATTTCCAGAGTTCTAAAAAAGCTGATTCTGACCTTTTTTGCCAGTATTTTCTTGCTGTTTTGGAAAAGAGAATTTCTGTTAGGTCCATACCACCATTTTCAGTGATATCCCAGGTTGTCTTGAGCCTCTCCAGTACATTTTTGCACACTTTGGACAAAGTCGTCTTACTTGTTTTAAAATCACTGTTGACTTCCCATTGCTCTTAAAGACCGAAATCTTCATTTTTGATCTGCAAAGTCATTCATTGTCTTGCTATTCTGTTCAGCCTATTCTCTACTGTAGTGCTCTATCTTATTCTTTAAAATTGCCTTAAGTCATTTAAATGTTTTAATGTCACCTTCAGTTTCATAATAAAACTAGGGATTTTGATTGGAATTGCATTGAATTTATAGATTAGAAGAGAATTGATATTTTAATATTTCACTCTTTTCATATATAAAGATAGCATATTTTTTTATTTGTTCAGGTGTTTTATATGTCCTTTAGTACAGTTTTATTGTTTCTTCCATGAGGGTCACACCCACCTTTTGTTGGATTTATTTCTAGGTACCTTGTAGCCCTTGTTATCGTATAAGTGGATTTTTTCTAATTTATTATTACTAGTATGTGTAAAAGCTTCTGATTTTTTTGTTATTGTTGATTTAATTCTAGTACCTATATAGTTCTAATAGTTTACCTGATGATTCTTTTGGATTTCCTTTGTAGACATAGTGTCTATAAATAAGGATAATTTTGTCTCTTTTCAATTCTTTTACCTCATATTTCTTATCTCCTGTTGTGATTATGAGTGTGTCTTATTACGTTGTCTGAAAACTACAATATATAGAGAGAGGCAATGATAGAAACTTTGTTACATTGCTGACTAATGGAAATTGCTTATAAAATTTCTCAAATGTGATGTTCGCTTTACATTTTAGCTACTATTTCACTACGAATTTTTATCATAAATGATTTTAAATTTTAATTTTTTTAGCATCAAAGTGAGTTTACATTAATTTTTTTAACATCTTTATTGGAGTATAATTGTTTTACAATGGTGTGTTAGTTTCTGCTTTATAACAAAGTGAATCAGTTATACATACACACATGTTCCCATATCTCTTCCCTCTTGTGTCTCACTCCTTCCCACCCTCCCTATCCTACCCCTCTAGGTGGTCACAAAGCACCTAGCTGATCTCCCTGTGCTAGGCGGCTGCTTCCCACTAGCTATCTATTTGACGTTTGGTAGTGTATATATGTCCATGCCACTCTCTCACTTTGTCACAGCTTATCCTTCCCCCTCTCCATATCTTCAAGTCCATTCTCTAGTAGCTCTGTGTCTTTATTCCTGTCTTACCCCTAGGTTCTTCATGACCTTTTTTTTTCCCTAAGATTCCATATGTATGTGTTAGCATACGGTATTTGTTTTTCTCTTTCTGAGTTACTTCACTCTGTATGACAGTCTGTAGGTCCATCCACCTCACTACAAATAACTCAGTTTCATTCCTTTTTGTGGTTGAGTAATATTCCATTGTATATATGTGCCACATCTTCTTTATCCATTCATATGTTGATGGACACTTAGGTTGCTTCCATCTCCTGGCTATTGTAAATAGAGCTGCAGTGAACATTTTGGTACATGACTCTTTTTGAATTATGGTTTTCTCAGGGTATATGCCCAGTAGTGGGATTGCTGGGTTGTATGGTAGTTCTATTTGTAGTTTTTTAAGGAACCTCCATACTGTTCTCCATAGTGGAGAGTCAATATTTGTACAGTCGCTTGAATTGTATTTCATGAGGTTAATAATCCTTTTAATCCTGATGTCTCCAACTAGAAGTACTTGAAGTCAGAGAAATTCTCTTGCAAGACTGTTCCCTTTTCTCCACACCCTCTCCAGCATTCATTGTTTGTAGGTTTTTTGATGATGGCCATTCTGACTGGTGTGAGATGATATCTCATTGTAGTTTTGATTTGCATTTCTCTAGTGGTTAATGACGTTGAGCATTCTTTCACGTGTTTGTTGGCAATCTGTATATCTTCTTTGGAGAAACGTCTGTTTAGGTCTTCTGCCCATTTTTGGATTGGGTTGTTTGTTTTTTTGTTACTGAGCTGCATGAACTGCTTGTAAATTATGGAGATTAATCCTTTGTTAGTTGCTTCATTTGCAAGTATTTTCTCCCATTCTGAGGGCTGTCTTTTCATCTTGTTTATGGTTTCCTTTGCTGTGCAAAAGCTTTTAAGTTTCATTAGGTCCCATTTGTTTTTATTTCCATTTCTCTAGGAGGTGGATCAAAAAGGTTCTTGCTGTGATTTATGTCATAGAGTGTTCTGCCTATGTTTTCCTCAAAGAGTTTGATAGTATCTGGCCTTACATTTAGATCTTTAATCCATTTTGAGCTTATTTTTGTGTATGGTGTTAGGGAGTGTTCTAATCTCATACTTTTATATGTAGCTGTCCAGTTTTCCCAGCACCACTTATTGAAGAGGCTGTCTTTTCTCCACTGTATATTCTTGCCTCCTTTATCAATGATAAGGTGACCATATGTGCATGGGTTTATCTCTGGGCTTTCTATCCTGTTCCATTGATCTGTATGTTTTTGTGCCGGTACCATACTGTCTTGATTACTGTAGCATTGTAGTATAGTCTGAAGTCTGGGAGCCTGATTCCTCCAGCTCCATATTTTGTTCTCAAGATTGCTTTTGCTCTTTGGGGTCTTTTGTGTTTCCATACCAATTGTGAAAGTTTTTGTTCTAGTTCTGTGAAAAATGCCAGTGGTAGTTTGATAGGGATTGCATTGAATCTGTAGACTGCTTTGGGTAGTATAGTCATTTTCACAATGTTGATTCTTCCAATCCAAGAACATGCTATATCTCTCCATCTGTTTGTATCATCTTTAATTTCTTTCATCCGTGCCTTATAATTTTCTTCATACAGGTCTTTTGTCTCCTTAGGTAGATTTATTCCTAGATATTTTATTCTTTTTGTTGCAGTGGTAAATGGGAGTGTTTTCTTAATTTCGTTTTCGGATTTTTCATCTTTAGTGAATAGGAATGCAAGAGATTTCTGTGCATTAATTTTGTATCCTGCTACTTTACCAAATTCATTGATTAGCTCTAGTAGTTTCCTGGTACCATCTTTGGGATGCTCTATGTATAGTATCATGTCATCTGCAAACAGTGACAGCTTTACTTCTTCTTCTCCAGTTTGGATTCCTTTTATTTCTTTTTCTTCTCTGATTGCTGTGGCTAAAACTTCCAAAACTATGTTGAATAAGAGTGGTGAGAGTGGGCAACCTTGTCTTGTTCCTGATCTTAGTGGAAATGTTTTCAGTTTTTCACCATTGAGGACGATGTTGGCTGTGGGTTTGTTATATATGGCCTTTATTATGTTGAGGAAAGTTCCCTCTATGCCTACTTTCTGGAGGGTTTTTATCATAAATGGGTGTTGAATTTTGTCGAAAGCTTTCTCTGCATCTATTGAGATGATCATATGGTTTTTCTCCTTCAATTTGTTAATATGGTGTATCATGTTGATTGATTTGCATATATTGAAGAATCCTTGCATTCCTGGGATAAACCCCACTAGATCATGGTGTATGATCCTTTTAATGTGCTGTTGGATTCTGTTTGGTAGTATTTTGTTGAGGATTTTTGCATCTATGTTCATCAGTGTTATTGGCCTGTAGTTTTCTTTCTTTGTGACATCTTTGTCTGGTTTTGGTATCAGGGTGATGGTGGCCTTGTAGAATGAGTTTGGGAATGTTCCTCCCTCTGCTAGATTTTGGAAGAGTTTGAGAAGGATAGGTGTTAGCTCTTCTCTAAATGTTTGATAGAATTTGCCTGTGAAGCCATCTGGTCCTGGGCTTTTGTTTGTTGGAAGATTTTTAATCACAGTTTCAATTTCAGTGCTTGTGATTGGTCTGTTCATATTTTCTATTTCTTCCTGGTTCAGTCTTGACAGGTTGTGCATTTCTAAGAATTTGTCCATTTCTTCCAGGTTGTCCATTTTATTGGCATAGAGTTGCTTGTAGTAATGTCTCATGATCCTTTGTATTTCTGCAGTGTCAGTTGTTACTTCTCCTTTTTCATTTCTAATTCTACTGATTTGAGTCTTCTCCCTTTTTTTCTTGATGAGTCTGGCTAATGGTTTATCAATTTTGTTTATCTTCTCAAAGAACCAGCTTTTAGTTTTATTGATCTTTGCTATCGTTTCCTTCATTTCTTTTTCATTTATTTCTGATCTGATCTTTATGATTTCTTTCCTTCTGCTAACTTGGGTTTTTTTGTTCTTTCTCTAATTGCTTTAGGTGCAAGGTTAGGTTGTTTATTTGAGATGTTTCCTGTTTCTTAAGGTAGGATTGTATTGCTATAAACTTCCCTCTTAGAACTGCTTTTGCTGCATCCCATAGGTTTTGGGTCATCATGTCTCATTGTCATTTGTTTCTAGGTATTTTTTGCTTTCCTCTTTGATTTCTCCAGTGATCACTTCGTTATTAAGTAGTGTATTGTTTAGCCTCCATGTGTTTGTATTTTTTACAGATTTTTTCCTGTAATTGATATCTAGTCTCATAGTGTTGTGGTTGGAAAAGATACTTGATACAATTTCAATTTTTTTAAATTTACCAATGCTTGATTTGTGACCCAAGATATGATCTGTCCTGGAGGATGTTTCATGAGCACTTGAGAAAAATGTGTATTCTGTTGTTTTTTGGATGGAATATCCTATAAATATCAATTAAGTCCATCTTTTTTAATGTATCATTTAAAGCTTGTGTTTCCTTATTTATTTTCATTTTGGATGATCTGTCCATTGGTGAAAGTGGGGTGTTAAAGTCCCCTACTATGAATGTGTTACTGTCGATTTCCCCTTTTATGGCTGTTAGTATTTGCCTTATGTATTGAGGTGCTCCTATGTTGGGTGCATAAATATTTACAATTGTTATATCTTCTTCTTGGATTGATCCCTTGATCATTATGTAGTGTCCTTCTTTGTCTCTTGTAATAGTCTTTATTTTAAAGTCTATTTTGTCTGATACAAGAATTGCTACTCCAGGTTTCTTTTGATATCCATTTGCATGGAATATCTTTTTCCATCCTCTCACTTTCAGTCTGTATGTGTCCCTAGGTCTGAAGTGGGTCTCTTGTAGACAGCATATGTATGGGTCTTGTTTTTGTATCCCTTCAGCCAGTCTGTGTCTTTTGGAGGGAGCATTTAATCCATTTACATTTAAGGTAATTATCGATATGTATGTTCCTATTACCATTTTCTTAATTGTTTTGGGTTTGTTATTGTAGGTCTTTTCCTTCTCTTGTGTTTCTTGCCTAGAGAAGTTCCTTTAGCATTTGTTGTAAAGCTGGTTTGGTGATGCTGAACTCTCTCAGCTTTTGCTCGTCTGTAAAGCTTTTAATTTCTCCATCAAATCTGAATGAGATTTGATGGAGAAATTAATACACTTTAAATATGTCCTGCCACTGCCTCCTGGCTTGCAGAGTTTCTGCTGAAAGATCAGCTGTTAACCTTATGGGGATTCCCTTGTGTGTTATTTTTCCCTTGCTGCTTTTAATATGTTTTCTTTGTATTTAATTTTTGACAGTTTGATTAATATGTGTCTTGGCGTGTTTCTCCTTGGATTTATCCTGTATGGGACTCTCTGTGCTTCCTGGACTTGATTAACTATTTCCTTTCCCATATTAGGGAAGTTTTCAACTATAATCTCTTAAATATTTTCTCAGTCCCTTTCTTTTTCTCTTCTTCTTCTGGAACCCCTATAATTCGAATGTTGGTGCATTTAATGTCCCAGAGGTCTCTGAGACTGTCCTCAGTTCTTTTCATTCTTTTTTCTTTATTCTTCTCTGCAGTAGTTATTTCCACTATTTTATCTTCCAGGTCACTTATCCGTTCTTCTGCCTCAGTTATTCTGCTATTGATCCCTTCTAGAGAATTTTTAATTTCATTTATTGTGCTGTTCATCTCTGTTTACAGTTTGCTCTTTAGTTCTTCTAGGTCTTTGTTAAACGTTTCTTGTATTTCCTCCATTCTATTTCCAAGATTTTGGATCATCTTTCCTATCATTATTCTGAATTCTTTTTCAGGTAAACTGCCTATTTCCTCTCCATTTGTTAGGTCTGGTGGGTTTTTGCTTTCCTCCTTCATCTGCTGTGTGTTTCTCTGTCTTCTCATTTTGCTGAACTTACTGTGTTTGGGGTCTCCTTTTTGCAGGCTGCAGGTTCGGAGTTTCCATTGTTTTTGGTGTCTGTCCCCAGGGGCTAAAGTTGGTTCCGTGGGTTGTGTAGGTTTCCTGGTGGAGGGGACTAGTGCCTGTTCTGGTGGATGAGGCTGGATCTTGTCTTTCTGGTGGGCAGGTCCACGTCTGGTGGTGTGTTTTGGGGTATCTGTGGCCTTTGGTGCTGCCCTAGTCTCGAAACTCCCTGCTCCTCAGACCGCGTCCGCATCTATATTAATTTTTTGAAGTTAGATCATTTTTGTATTCCTGTATTTTGTATTCCTTGTTTTTTTATTTAATTCAATTCAGTGCACTCTACTAGTCCTTTTACTAGTGTTTTCCATTTCTGAGGTCTTAAGCCTAATTTCATTGTCCCATAGTTTTTTGACATGTGCTTATAGGGGCATTATTTCCGAAATTCTTTTTTTTTTTTTTTTTTTTTTTTGCAGTACGCAGGCCTCTCACCATTGTGGCCTCTCCTGTCGCGGAGCACAGGCTCCGGGCGCGCAGGCTCAGTGGCCATGGCTCACGGGCCCAGCCGCTCACGGGCCCAGCCGCTCCGTGGCACGTGGGATCTTCCTGGACCGGGGCACGGACCCGCGTCCTCTGCATCAGCAGTTGGACTCTCAACCACTGCGCCACCAGGGAAGCCCCCCTAAATTCTTAATTGTTAAGGAGTGATTGATTTCCTGTTGCTTTAGTCACCTATTATTCAGATAAATAATCTATCTGAATGGTTGTAGAATTTCTAGAATAACAATTTATTTCAAAACTTTGTAGACTGTAGTTATTTCCCCTGGCGCTGAGTATTTTTATGAGGAAGTAAAATACTGTCATTATTTTATCCCACTTTCAATGACTTACTTTTTTATTGGCTTGGACAGCTGGTGAGTATTTTCTTTATATCCTTTAAGTTCAGTGTGTTTTGGTGCAAATCATTTTGAATTACTTTTTCTGGAATACATTGTTGTTTTTTACCTAAATATTTAACTATACCTTCATTTCATAGAAATTTATCGTCATCATGTCAATACTTTTTCTGATCTATTTGCTTTTTATCTTTTATCTTTTTGGAGGATCATCTTTGTCTTCCATATCATCATGCATTCATTAGTTCATTCAGCTATTTAGTGATTCCCTCCTCTGTGTCAGTGAAACAACAAAGCCACTGCCTTTCTGGAGCTTACATTCTAGTGGGAGGAGGAGAGGTGATAAATAGTTAACCTAACAGATTAGTAAATTACATGTTAGTTTAGAAGATGACAAGGAGGAAGAAAAAGTAGAGTCGGGTAAGATGAGAGAGTTAAACAGATATTTGGAGGAATTACTCAATCTTTGTCTTTTTCTCTGCATCAAAGATCATCATCTTAAACCTTTGTTAATATTTCAGTTAGATCTTTTCTGTTTTTTTGCTGTTTCTAATTTATTTGTTGGTTCTAGTGGTGTTGTTTTAGTCCTTGGTGTATTTTCTCAGTTCTTCAGTCTCCCTTTCCATCCCTTTTATTGTTCTGTTACGTGATCATTAACTTCTTTGATTTAATTCATGGTCTTATTTTGAAAGAGTTTGACCAGGAAGAGAGGAGACGGAGTTGATAGAAGGAATAATGGTAGAGTTGGTGGAAATTTCTTTTTTGTTTTTGTTTTCTTAGGATGAAGGTGTTTTGTATATGTTTAAAATGGAAGAAGCTGAAGGGAAAGGGGAGATTTTATGCTAAGGAATCTGAGGTGTCAAGAAGTTAATTAACCTGTATCACACACAGAGTACTTAGGTAATAGAGCTAGTTTTTGATCCCAGAAGATCTGCCTGTTACCAAAGTCCATGCTTTTAAACATGATAATATATTGCCTCTGAGAGGCAGTTTGTTTGTAATAGAGTTTTAAAAGTTTGAGAGAGCAATGGAAAAAGGGTTAGTTGAGGAATTGGCAGAGCTAGAGACTTCAGAGTCAACTTGTTTACTAGTTGGAAAAGGAACACAAGCTTATGTTGAGATGTAGTTTTTATCATGTGAAATTACACAACTCTGCCTTCCAGTGATTTAGGAATATTTTGAGGAGATGGGTCTATTAATTTTCAACAAAATGGATAGCTAGTTGTTCAGTTTTTTTTTTGAACAGTCTTATTCCAGGGTTTTTCAGCACTTCAAGAGAGGCATTAAGAAACTTATGGAGTGGCTTTTACTTATCACAGTTACTCAGAGAGAGTGTATTGACAACAATTTGATGTGGGCCAGGAATTGTAAATATTCTTCCTCTCATTTACCCCCATTCATATAGGTGAAATCCCTCTGAACATGTGTACAGATGAAAAGCTATAATTTTATGAGCCTTGGACCTAAGTTCTTTTTACACGTAAACACAACATATGTTTTGCACATTCTTTTTTTTTTTTTTGGTTGGGGGGTGGGGGTTGGCCCTCACTGCGCAGTATGTGGGATCATAGTTCCCTAATCAGGGATTGAACTTGCACCCCCTGCATTGGAAGCACAGAGTCTTAGCCACTGGACCGCCAGGGAAGTCCCTGCACATTCTATTTTTATTAAATAAAAGTTTTGTTTTGTTTTTTGTTTTGGCTGCACCACACGGCTTCTGGGATCCTAATTCCCTGATCAGGGATTGAACCTGGGCCCCCTGCAGTGGAAGCATGGAGTCCTAACCACTGGACCGCCAGGGAATTCCCCAAAATAAAATAAAACTTTAAATACTTTTAAAAAGTATTATTTTTATGTGGCAAAAGTATTATTTTTATGTGGCTAAATTTTCCCCTATTTTTGACTGTCTTATAGATTACGTGAAGATTGTATCTTATTCTGTTCTTTACCAAGAGTTCACCAATTTAAGAAAATCAGGTCACTGTCCCCAGTGTCACTTGTGGTATTTGAGTCACCAGTTCTGCAGTCAGCATTTGTATCTGTAGCATTAATGGTGATTACAGTGATTCTGCCTGTTAGAAGCATTTGACAACTTACTGTCTTCTAATGTGGTTATGCACTTATATATTGAAATATAGTATAATTCTCCTATAAATTAATTTCCCTTTATTTTTTTAGTTCTGTAAGGTTGTATGTGTGTATCCAAAACTGGGTTAGAAAGAAGAAATGGGTGTGTGTATGTATAACTTTTAAGAATTGTGTGTAGATGTTTATATTATCTTTTCATTTTCTTTCAGTATGGATAAGGAGTATTTACAAAGTCTTCCTATGAAAGAGGGGTATTGAGTATGATAGGATGAGAACTACCATTATGTACCTTCCCCACTGATATAAAATGATTCATTTATTATGTATTAAATTCCCATAAATATGCAGGTCTCTTTCTCTGGACTGTTTATTCTGTTCCATTGATTTCTTTCTCTAATCCTGCTCCAGTGCCATTTTATTTCAATTACTCTAGCATCATAATCTGTTTTGATAAATATAGTGGGACAAAGAATAAAAAAAGTAATATTTATTGAGAACTTGCTATATGTTAAGTACTGCTCTAAGTGTTTCATATGAATTAGCTCATGTAATCATCACAATAATATTAAATATTACTGTATTTTATCAAATGTAAGATGCTTTGATATTGATGCTTTCTTGATGTTACCAGAAAGTGACACTGGAAAGTGTTCATATACTATTGATGCATTATTATTGCTTTCTGGGTGACAGCTATTCTTTCAAGAAGTCATCAGTTTCTGAGAGGTTAAAGTGAAAAATTTGTTTTAGAATCAATGAAATAGGTTGTCATCTTCATTTCACAGTTGAAGAAACAAGCAGAGTTTGCCTAAGATGACGTAGTTAATTGGCTTCATAGCTCATATGCTTGGCTGGGATCTTTTAAATTTATTGTTACATTTATTATATTTTCTAAGTGTTTATTGCTGATATATAACAATAGTTATTTTTGCTCTGGGTTCATGGTAAATACCTTTTTTCAAATTAAGGGAGTTCCCCTTTGTTGTAGATTTATCATCCCCAAGTCTTATTGGGCAACCCTCTCTACTGGGTCCATCTCTATGGAGTCCTCCCATCAGATGCCTCTCCCTTTGGGAGAGTATACTTCCTGCCCCTTGATACTAGGCTTATTCATGAGACTTGTTTTGGCAAGTGTGGAGTGTGAATGGAAGTGATAAACTATATCCTGATTTAGCCATTGCTTTTTTTCCCCTTTGCCATATGAACAGCATGTTGCAGATAGGTAGTATGAGCAAGAAATAAACCTTGTGTTGTAAGCCATGAGATTTTCGTGTTTCTTAATGCAGGATAAATTAGTGAAAGTTGGTCAGTAACTCTGGATTGCCAGAAATTTTTATTAGGCATTTCCTCCTCTCCCTAGCTCCTGGAAACCACCATTCCACTTTTGTGAATTTGACTACTCTTCTTACCACATATAAGTGGAATCATACAGTATTTGTATTTTTGTGACCAGCTTATTTCCACTTAGCATAATGTCCTCAAGGTTCATCCATGCTGTAGCACGTCAGAATTTCCTTCCTTTTTAAGGCTGCATAACATTCCATTGTATGTATATAACACATTTTGCTTATCCATTCATCTGTCATGGACACTTGGGTTTTTTCCAGCTTTTGACTATTGTGAGTAATGCCACTATGACATTTGTGTACAAGTATGTTTTGAGTCCCTGCTTTCACTTCTTTTGAGTATATACCCAAGTAGGACTGTTGGATCATATGGTAGTTCTGTGTTTTGAGGAACCACCATATTGTTTTCCACAGTGGCTGTACCATTTTACATTTCTGCCAGCAATGAACAGTGGTTCCAGTTTCTCCATATCCTTTCCAATCCTTTCAGTAGTTATTGACAATTTTTTTAATAATAGCTATTCTCATGGTAGTGAAGTAATATCTCATTGTGTTTTTGATTGCATTTCCCTGATAACGGATGTTGTTGAGCATCTTTTCATATGCTTATCGGTCATTTGTAGATCTATTTTAGAGAAATGTCTGTTCAAGTCCTTTGCCCATTATTAAATTGGGTAGTTGAGGGTTTTTTTTGTTGTTAAGTTGTAGGAGTTTATTCTGGTTATCAATCCCTTATCAGATATATGACTTGTGAATATTTTCTTCTATTCCATGGGTTGCTTTCTCACTGTTGATAGTGTCCTTTGATACACAAAAATTTTAAATTTTGTTGAAGCCCAGTTTATCACATTTTCTTTTGTTGTCTGTGCTTTTGGTGTCATATCCAGTAAATCACTACCAAATCTAGTGTCATGAAGCTTTTCCCGTTTTCTTCCAAGAGTCTCAACTCTTAGGTACAGGTCTTTGGTACATTTTTAGTTAATTTTTGTGTATGTTATAAGGTAAGTATTTGCTCTTAAGTCACACTGACCTAGTTTTCTTGTTCTGTTTTTACCTGGTGTTGGTGTAGCTTTCCATCTTTTTTTCCTTTTCTAGAGCAGTGGCTCTCCAGTTGTAATTTGGAGGCCCCTAGATGTCCTCAAGATCCTTTCATGAGGTCTGCAAAGTCAAAACTATTTTCATCATAATACTAAGACGTTGTTTGCCTTTTTTACTCTCATTTTCTCACAGATGTACAGTGGAGTTTCCTAGATACTGCAGTACATGTGAATTGCAACAAATTGAACACAGAGCAATATGAGAAAACCCAAAAATCTTCTGCTAAATAGACTTGCAAAAATATAAAACACTGCCACTCTTACTAAATTTTTTTGGTAAAGTACAGTTTTTTTTTCATAAGACTGTGGTTAGTATGAAATGAGTTTATTGCTGTTTTTCAATGAATTAATAAGTATCTAAAATTTTCTGTTTTACTTTCTAATGTGGTAAATATTGATAGGTATAACTCATATAAGCGAAAACTCTTTGGGTCCTAAATAATTTTGAGTGTAAAAGTTTCCTGAGGCCAAAACATCTTAGAGCCTCTGCTTTAGAACATTTAACAGAGGAAATATGTTCCTTTAAAATATTTTAAAATGCACAGTGATGTTTTGCATTTGGTCCTTGACTATTTCAATTTCTTCCTTTTTTAAATGTTTCAGTTTCTACATTTTCAGCTAATTTTGTTTTTTTGTATTTTCCTGAGTAGTCATTCATTTTCTAGGGATTCAAATTATATTTGTAGAGCATTTTAATAATAGTTAAAATGCTTTCAAAAAATCTCTTCTGCATTTGTAATTATGTCTCTTTTTTTCCCCTGATGTTGTTTATTTGCAATTTCTTTCCTTTTTTCTTGATCATACCTGGTAAAAGTTTACCTATTATATTACCTTTTCAAAGCATTACCTTTTTTTTATTGGTCATCCAACTATCTTTTAGTTTTCTATTTTATTACTTTGTTCTCTGTTATTTCCATATAATCTTTCTTTGTTCTTAGTCTGTTCTCTCTTACATTCTTCAATTGAACATCTTTTTCGTTTCCTAAGAAATTTATTAATGGCTGTAAATTTTTCCATAGTCCTGCTTTGCATGTCATAGGCTTTGTTATTTGCCTACCTCATTGTATATTTTTTAAAAAGTAGTTCATAATTTTTGTTTTGATTCTCTCTTTTTAATGAAGGAATCATTTAGAATTGTGTTTTTAATTTCCAGGTATCTGGTCTTTTCCTTCCCACTTGCTATTATTAATCCTAGTGCATTTTGCCTGTGAACATGGTCCATGTGACTTCTGCTTTTTGTAATTTCTTGACATTTTCTTAATGGCTCAATGCAGATTTTGTGACTGATCCATGTATATTTGAAATGAAAATTTTTTCTGTTTTCTTTAAAGTACTACACATACTTGTACTATAACAAACATTTATGTACATATATATGAATATATATTCATGTTTGTATGTATATTTGTGCATTCATTTATTTAATAGACACAAGCAAGTTGGCTGTCTGTCATGACAGTCTTTAAAATTTTTTAAATGTGACTACCTTTAGGTGGGGCTTGTACTCTTCGGTTAGCTATAGTTTCTACCAGTCCCTGTTGATTACTATAGGCTGCATCTCCCTGGCCCGGGAATGAGTTTATATTCTCTGTCCAAACTTAACTGCATTGTTCAAGTCTATACCCTTTCTCACTTGGTATCTATTTGATTTTTCTCTTGAGCATGGTATGGTAGTTTTCCACTATGGTTACAGTTTGTTGATTTTTCTTTTTAAATAAATTTTATTTTTATATGTTTGGAACTGTGTTAATTATGTAAAGATTCATTAATATCTCCATGGGTTGTTCCGTTTTTGCCTTGACTTAAGATTTCTTTAAATTAATTTTGCTGGGTTTTTTTTAGCGTGTTCGTGCTGTGCCTCTCTTCATCTCTTTATTTTCAGCTTTATTGAATTCATCCATTCGTTCGTTACCATTTTTTTTATCTCTTGGATATAGCTGTGTTTTGTTCTTGTCTTTTAAATAGGTGATTATGATGTTTGTACTTATTCCTGCCATTTTATATCTCTTGTTTACCATGCTTATTAATCATATATTTCTTGTTTTTTCTTCTGTTTGTTGGATTAAGTTTTTGTTGATGTGGTAATGGTGGTGGTTCCATTTTACCCTTCTCTTTGGGAGCTTTACCTTCTGTTATTTTAATGTTTACCCTTAAAATTTCAACACAATAATGAAATTAAATTATTCTAATGGTGTTTAGAATAGAATATTCACATCCTCTCTTGAACAAGTCAAGAACCTTAGCAATTTGTTTTTAATTTATTTTATTTTTGGCTGCATTGATTCTTCGTTGCTGTGCACAGGCTTTCTCTAGTTGTGGCAAGCAGGGGCTACTCTTCATTGCGGTACGTGGGCTTCTCATTGCGGTGCCTTCTCTTGTTGGGGAACATGGGCTCTAGGCACACGGGCTTCAGTAGTTGTGGCACATGGGCTCAGTAGTTGTGGCTCTCAGGCTCTAGAGCTCACGCTCAGTAGTTGTGGCCTATGGGCTTAGTGCTCCACGGCATGTGGGATCCTCTCAGAACAGGGATCGAATCCATGTCCCCTGCATTGGCAGGCAGATTCTTAACCACTGTGCCACCGGGGGAGACCAAGCGGGGGCTACTCTTCGTTGTGGTGCACTGGCTTTTCATTGTGGTGGCTTCTCTTGTTGTGGAGCATGGGCTCTAGGCACGCAGGCTTCAGTAGTTGTGGCACGCGGGCTCCGTAGTTGTGGCACGCAAGCTCTAGAGCACAGGCTCAGTAGTTGTGGTGCATGGGCTTAGTTGGTCCGTAGCATGTGGGATCTTCCCAGACCAGGGCTTGAACCTGTGTCCCCTGCATTGGCAGGCAGATTCTTAACCACTGTGCCACCAGGGAAGCCCAGCAATTTTTTACTTCCTTCCATTTTTCTCTTTTGTCCTCTTTCTCTGTTACCTTATGCTGATTACATTTGAGATTTTAGTTGCATGTATTTTTTTTTAACAGTACATGCATTGTTGATTTCTGCTTCCTGCTTCTTTGTTTGTACTTCCATTAGTATTTTCTCAAGTAATTCTTTTAGAGAGTATCTGTGGGTGATAATCTTTGAATCCTTGCAGATCTCCAGATGTCTCTATTTTGTCTTCACTCTTGAAAGATAGTTTGGCTACATACAGAATTCCAAGTTCAAAATTACTTTCCTTCAGAACTTTAAAATAACACTTTGTTTTCCTTTTATATCCACTATTTCCAAATGGAGGCACCTGATATCAATCTGATTCTTTGTAAGTAATTTTCACTCCCAGCTTCCTTCTTAGGTGTTAGGATTTTTCTCTTTATCCTTGGTATTATAAAAATTTTACCAGGCTAACTCAAGCTCCTATGTTCACTATTCTCAATTAAGGGCAGAAATGAATCTTTTTATTTACCTTTTCCAAGAAAGGCAGCATGTAAAGATCACCTGCATTGCTGCTTCTAATGCAAAAACCCCAGTTAATTTATCTTTGTCGTCTTCTGCTCTTTGTATCCCTTACCTCAGAACATGTAGTGCCCTTGGAACCATTCCCATCTTTTCTAGCATTCAGCCTCTGGGCAGTTTGGTTTCTAGTCTTCTATCTTCCTCAAGTTTCTAGTCTATTGAAAGCACCCTTTCTTGTTTTCCAGCATAATTATGGATTTCTTTTCTGTCATTCTAAGGGTTTGGAAGAGGAGGAGGCTGCAGCGTGTATTTTTTTTTTTTTGACATCTTTATTGGAGCGCAGCATGTATTAATTTGCCAACTTAAACCAGAAACTTTGCATTGCTTTCCTAGCTCTGAGATCTTGAGCAGATTGTTTAATCTTTTTAGTTTTAGTTCCACATTAAAGAAAATCTCTATAATATCTAAACGTTTATTTTAAGTATTAGAGGTACCTTAAGTGCCTAGTACAGTGCCTGGCACAGAATAGAAGTATAATAAATGGTAGCTATATTGCTACAATAAAAATGATATCTTCTTTGTGTAGAATAACTGTCATCATTAATCATTAGTCGTCTGAAAGTTACTTGTGCTGCATGTAGTAATACATGCACTTTGTATTAGACTCATATTTGGTAGCCTGGCTTTTTTGTGACTTTTTAATAGAATCTTGATCTTCATTTTGGGTTGTGGCCATTAGCTAAGAACCATTATATTAGAAAAATTTTCTATAAAGAAGGCAGTAATAACCATAATTATATGTTTGCATTATTACTGTTTTATTTGGTTTCTATACAATCTCATTGCACCTTTTTTAGTCATCATTTTTAACTGACAATTTCTAATTAGATGATGGTAAAAGCCTTACTTCTAAATTTGCTGTTAAATAACAAAATTAGCTTTCTGTTTTCTAAAACCATACACATCTTTCTCATACACTGACAGGCTTTGATATTGCCTATTCTAGCTTCACCATAAAAAACATTAAAAAAAAGTTTTTCCTTTATTTTCATGTTGTGTTTCAGTGTGTGCAGTCAGACAGAAAGCAATAATCCCCCATCTTATTCTTGGATTTATCAAAAGCTGAAAATAAAATAGATCAGATCACTTTCTGAAACAAAATTACTTTATTAGTTTAGTAATAATTTGAGGTTACTTTAAAGATAAGAAGCAGCATTTGGGAGGAGATTCATTTCCTGCCTTTGAGCTTTATCTGTAAGAACTACATCTTCAATGTCAAGAGATTGTGTATTTATAACTGAACTCTAATAAAGTCTGTACTGGGGTTTACTGCACACCTGACTTGGTCATTATGATTATATATTAGGTGCCAAACTGTTGCTTGTCTTTTGAAAAAAATACATTACCAAATATATTTCATTAAAATTTGGCCTGTGTGGGGAGGATTACAAGACCATCAACTATTGATTATAAGTGTGCTGGTTATTACCAACATGGTTAATGATGTTCCTTTGGGAAATAAGTGGAATAAAATGTAGTTTTCCTTTTATTGGTGAATTAAGCAATAATTGGAAGAGGTGTTATTATAATAAATGTTTTTACTAAATCTTATAAAATGTTTTTCTACCACTCTTTTTGACTGTGCAACATAAGATATCAAGAATCATGTTCTGAGTTTTTTTTTTCCTTTAATCCTTATCTGTCACTATATGTGGATATTAAAGAACTGTGTTCTTTTCCTTATGTGCGGTCCAAAATTACCCTCTTTTTTACACAACTTTTATGCTTCTCCCATTTTGCTGTCTTGTCATCACAGAGAAATTGTCACATGAAACAGATAAGATTGTTATTTCAGAACAGCATCCTTCATGACATTTTCATCTTTGTGTTGTTGGTGTACGTGTGTGTATGTCTTTCTGGAACTGTGACATCTCTGACAAGGAAAGAACTGTTAAGCATGTAGTAATGTGCTTTTTTTTAAACAATCAGAATTCTTAGTCATTCTTCTCATTTCAGGGCACACTCACATTATCAGCCTGCACAAGACTCTTATTTTATCAGTTTTCCTCTTCATCCCTTCTCCCATTCCCTTTTAAACATACTGTGTTATGTTTGATATATATGCTTAAATATGTGTGTATGCTTTTGTATTGTGTTGTTTTGAGTGTGTATTTTTTTTTTTTGGCCACGCCCTCAGTTCCCTGACCAGGGATTTAACCCAAGCCAGGACAGTGAAAGCTCAGAATCCTGACCACTAGACCACCAGGGAGCTCCCGAGTGTGTATATTTTATATATATATGAGCTTCACTGTATTGTAGATCTCATTTTTTTCAATTAATACTACATTATATTGTATATACCTAGTTGATTCTAACTATAGCATATTACATGCACCATATTTTATCCCATTCCCCCAGAGATAAACATTTTAAGTTATCGTCAGTTCCCTATCATAGCACTATAAAAAACATTCTTGTACATGTCCCAGTAAAAGCCAAATAGAAACCAAAGGGTTTCTTTGGATTTCTGGATCAGAGAGTATATAGATACATTATTTCACTAAGTACTGGCAAATTGCTTTCTGGAATGACTGTACCAATTTGCATTCCATTGGTGGTCTCTATTTCTTCATCTTGTTAACACTTAATAATTTTTCCAATTCTTCATTGTTTTACTTTGCACTTCATTGATTGTTAGTTATTAGGCATTTCTTCTTTCTTTTCTGTAAATTTCTCATTCATATCCACTACCCTCCTTTCTATTGTATTTCCTGTCTTTTTTTATGGTATGTAATTTGGATAGTAATCCGTTGTTGGTTTTAGACATTGAAAATCTCTCAGTCTTTTACTTCTTTTGTGGTCCCTATGGTGAGGATTGCTAATTATACACATAAATCTATCCTTCCCTAATGCAATGACAGAGTTTAAGCTGGGCACATAGCTGCTCAGTTAGGGGTTGTGTTTTCTACTTTATCATTAGCTAATTGAGACCACATGACTAATTTTGCCAGTCAAACATAGACAAAGTATTATGTGCATTCTTACCTCAATGTGGACTTCTTTTCTACCTTGTCGTAAGTTGGAATATGGATAGGTTTATTATTTTAGGCCATGACCCAACTTTCTCTGTACCCTTGTGATAGCTGGAAAGAGCTTGGGTTTCTGAATGACCATATGGAACAGAGAGCTGTCTTGCCAAACTGAACTGTCCCCTTGGTGGAACAATAATCTAGAGAGAAACTTAATTAGCAGTATTTGAGAGCTAATTTGTTATTGTAACTTAAAGTTGACTATAATATAAATTCTCTCTCTTTAATATAGTCAAATCAATTATTCCTATATGGTTTGTGCTTAAGAGGTCTTGTTTAAGAAGCTCTTCACCACCCTGAGGCTACCAAGATATTCTCCTATCTTCTATTAGATATATAATACTTTTTATGTATAGGTCTTTAATCCATCTTGAATTCACTCTTTATATATGTTGTGAGGTAGGGATCCAACATTATTTTTCTTAAAATGGACCAGTTCTCCCAGTACCATCTATAGACAGTGTGTGCTTTACCTCTTGATTTGTGGGTCATCTTTATCATGTCAAGTTCCCATATATTCATGAATCTGCTTCTAGTCTCTCATTTTATTACAGTTTTTTTTTATTATTATGGCTTAGTAGTAAATCTTACTATCTAGTAAGCTGAGTCCTTTATTTTACACCTCTCTTACAAACTTGATTAAACTGTTTTTAGACAATTTAGAGTTGTAAAACTCCTTAAAAATTAAAACTCCAATTTGTATTGGAATTGCCTTGGATTTATAGTTTAGTCTTTAGGAACTACCGATAAATGTGGTATAGTTCTCCATTCATTTAGGCTTTTTTTTTTTTTTTAAACATCTTTATTGGGGTATAATTGCTTTACAATGGTGTGTTAGTTTCTGCTTTATAACAAAGTGAATCAGCTATACATATACATATGTTCCCATATGTCTTCCCTCTTGCGTCTCCCTCCCTCCCACTCTCCCCATCCCACCCTTCCAGGCTGTCACAAAGCACCGAGCTAATATCCCTGTGCCTTGCGGCTGCTTCCCCCCAGCTATCTACCTTACTACGTTTGTTAGTGTGTATATGTCCATGACTCTCTCTCGCCCTGTCAAAACTCACCCTTCCCCCTCCCCATATCCTCAAGTCCGTTCTCCAGTAGGTCTGCGTCTTTATTCCTATCTTACCCCTAGGTTCTTCATGACATTTTTTTCCCTTAAATTCCATATATATGTGTTAGCATACGGTATTTGTCTTTTTCTTTCTGACTTACTTCACTCTGTATGACAGACTCTAGGTCTATCCATCTCATTACAAATAGCTCAATTTCATTTCTTTTTAAGGCTGAGTAATATTCCATTGTGTATATGTGCCACATCTTCTTTATCCATTCATCCGATGATGGGCGCTTAGGTTGTTTCCATGTCCTGGCTATTGTAAATAGAGCTGCAGTGAACATTTTGGTACATGACTCTTTTTGAATTTTGGTTTTCTCAGGGTATATGCCAAGTAGTGGGATTGCTGGGTCATATGGTAATTCTATTTGTAGTTTTTTAAGGAACCTCCATACTGTTCTCCACAGTGGCTGAACCAATTCACATTCCCACCAGCAGTGCAAGAGTGTCCCCTTTTCTCCACACCCTCTCCAGCATTTATTGTTTCTAGATTTTTTGATGATGGCCATTCTGACTGGTGTGAGATGATATCTCATTGTAGTTTTGATTTGCATTTCTATAATGATTAATGATGTTGAGCATTCTTTCATGTGTTTGTTGGCATTCTGTATATCTTCTTTGGAGAAATGTCTATTTAGGTCTTCTGCCCATTTTTGGATGGGGTTGTTTGTTTTTTTGTTATTGAGCTGCATGAGCTGCTTGTAAATTTTGGAGATTAATCCTTTGTCAGTTGCTTCATTTGCAAATGTCTTCTCCCATTCTGAGGGTTGTCTTTTGGTCTTGGTTATGGTTTCCTTTGCTGTGCAAAAGCTTTGAAGTTTCATTAGGTCCCATTTGTTTATTTTTGTTTTTATTTCCATTACTCTAGGAGGTGGGTCAGAAAGGATCTTGCTGTGATTTATGTCATAGAGTGTTCTGCCTATGTTTTCTTCTAAGAGTTTGATAGTTTCTGGCCTTACATTTAGGTCTTTAATCCATTTTGAGCTTGTTTTTGTGTATGGTGTTAGGGAGTGATCTAATCTCATACTTTTACATGTACCTGTCCAGTTTTCCCAGCACCATTTATTGAAGAGGCTGTCCTTTCTCCACTGTACATTCCTGCCTCCTTTATCAAAGATAAGGTGTCCATATGTGCGTGGGTTTATCTCTGGGCTTTCTATCCTGTTCCACTGATCTATCTTTCTGTTTTTGTGCCAGTACCATACTGTCTTGATTACTGTTGCTTTGTAATATAGTCTAAAGTCAGGGAGCCTTATTCCTCCAGCTCCTTTTTTCGTTCTCAAGATTGCTTTGGCTATTCGGGGTCTTTTGTGTTTCCATACAAATTGCGAAATTTTTTGTTCTAGTTCTGTGAAAAATGCCAGTGGTAGTTTGATAGGGATTGCATTGAATCTGTAGATTGCTTTGGGTAGTAGAGTCATTTTCACAATGTTGATTCTTCCCATCCAAGAACATGGTATATCTCTCCATCTATTTGTATCATCTTTAATTTCTTTCATCAGTGTCTTATAATTTTCTGCATACAGGTCTTTCGTATCCTTAGGTAGGTTTATTCCTAGATATTTTATTCTTTTTGTTGCAGTGGTAAATGGGAGTGTTTTCTTGATTTCACTTTCAGATTTTTCATCATTAGTATATAGGAATGCCAGAGATTTCTGTGCATTAATTTTGTATCCTGCTACTTTACCAAATTCATTGATTAGCTCTAGTAGTTTTCTGGTAGCATCTTTAGGATTCTCTATGTATAGTATCATGTCATCTGCAAACAGTGACAGCTTTACTTCTTCTTTTCCGATTTGGATTCCTTTTATTTCCTTTTCTTCTCTGATTGCTGTGGCTAAAACTTCCAAAACTATGTTGAATAAGAGTGGTGAGAGTGGGCAACCTTGTCTTGTTCCTGATCTTAGTGGAAATGCTTTCAGTTTTTCACCATTGAGGATGATGTTTGCTGTGGGCTTGTCATATATGGCCTTTATTATGTTTAGGAAAGTTCCCTCTATGCCTACTTTCTGGAGGGTTTTTATCATAAATGGGTGTTGAATTTTGTCGAAAGCTTTCTCTGCATCTATTGAGATGATCATATGGTTTTTCTCCTTCAATTTGTTAATATGGTTTATCACATTGATAGATTTGCGTATATTGAAGAATCCTTGCATTCCTGGAATAAACCCCACTTGATCATGGTGTATGATCCTTTTAATGTGCTGTTGGATTCTGTTTGGTAGTATTTTGTTGAGGATTTTTGCATCTATGTTCATCAGTGATATTGGCCTGTAGTTTTCTTTCTTTGTGACATCCTTGTCTGGTTTTGGTATCAAGGTGATGGTGGCTTCGTAGAAGGAATTTGGGAGTGTTCCTCCCTGTGCTATATTTTGGAAGAGTTTGAGAAGGATAGGTGTTAGCTCTTCTCTAAACGTTTGATAGAATTCACCTGTGAAGCCATCTGGTCCTGGGCTTTTGTTTGTTGGAAGGTTTTTAATCACAGTTTCAATTTCAGTGCTTGTGATTGGTCTGTTCATATTTTCTATTTCTTCCTGATTCAGTCTTGGCAGGTTGTGCATTTCTAAGAATTTGTCCATTTCTTCCGGATTGTCCATTTTATTGGCATAGAGTTGCTTGTAGTAATCTCTCATGATTTTTTTTATTTCTGCAGTGTCAGTTGTTACTTCTCCTTTTTCATTTCTAATTCTATTGATTTGAGTCTTCTCCCTTTTTTTCTTGATGAGTCTGGCTAGTGGTTTATCTATTTTGTTTATCTTCTCAAAGAACCAGCTTTTAGTTTTATTGATCTTTGCTATTGTTTCCTTCATTTCTTTTTCATTTATTTCTGATCTGATTTTTATGATTTCTTTCCTTCTGCTAGCTTTGGGGTTTTTTTGTTCTTCTTTCTCTAATTGCTTGAGGTGCAAGGTTAGGTTGTTTATTCGAGATGTTTCCTGCTTCTTAAGGTGGGCTTGTATTGCTATAAACTTCCCCCTTAGAACTGCTTTTGCTGCATCCCATAGGTTTTGGGTCGTTGTGTCTCCATTGTCATTTGTTTCTAGGTATTTTTTTATTTCCTCTTTGATTTCTTCAGTGATCACTTCATTATTAAGTAGTGTATTGTTTAGCCTCCATGTGTTTGTATTTTTTACAGATCTTTTCCTGTAATTGATATCTAGTCTCATGGCGTTGTGGTCGGAAAAGATACTTGATACAATTTCAGTTTTCTTAAATTTACCAATGCTTGATTTGTGACCCAAGATATGATCTATCCTGGAGAATGTTCCATGAGCACTTGAGAAAAATGTGTATTCTGTTGTTTTTGGATGGAGTGTCCTATAAATATCAATTAAGTCCATCTTGTTTAATGTATCATTTAAAGCTTGTGTTTCCTTATTTATTTTCATTTTGGATGATCTGTCCATGGGTGAAAGTGGGGTGTTAAAGTCCCCTACTATGAATGTGTTACTGTTGATCTCCCCTTTTATGGTTGTTAGTATTTGCCTTATGTATTGAGGTGCTCCTATGTTGGGTGCATAAATATTTACAATTGTTATATCTTCTTCTTGGATTGATCCCTTGATCATTATGTAGTGTCCTTCTTTGTCCCTTTTAATAGTCCTTATTTTAAAGTCTATTTTGTCTGATATGAGAATTGCTACTCCAGCTTTCTTTTGGTTTCCATTTGCATGGAATATCTTTTTCCATCCCCTTACTTTCAGTCTGTATGTGTCTCTAGTTCTGAAGTGGGTCTCTTGTAGACAGCATATATAAGGGTCTTGTTTTTGTATCCATTCAGCCAATCTGTGTCTTTTGGTGGGAGCATTTAGTCCATTTACATTTAAGGTAATTATCGATATGTATGTTCCTATTTCCATTTTATATATTGTTTTGGGTTCGCTACTATAGGTCATTTCCTTCTCTTGTGTTTCGTGTCTAGAGAAGTTCCTTTAGCATTTGTTGTAAAGCTGGTTTGGTGGTGCTGAACTCTCTCAGCTTTTGCTTGTCTGTAAAGGTTTTAATTTCTCCATCAAATGTGAATGAGATCCTTGCTGGGTAGAGTAGTCTTGGTTGCAGGCTATTCTCCTTCATCACTTTCAGTATGTCCTGCCACTCCCTTCTGGCTTGTAGGGTTTCTGCTGAGAGATCAGCTGTTAACCTTATGGGGATTCCCTTGTGTGTTATTTGTTGTTTTTCCCTTGCTGCTTTTAATATGCTTTCTTTGTATTTAATTTTTGACAGTTTGATTAATATGTGTCTTGGCGTGTTTCTCCTTGTATTTATCCTGTATGGGACCCTCTGTGCTTCCTGGACTTGATTAACTATTTCCTTTCCCATATTAGGGAAGTTTTCAACTATAATCTCTTCAAATATTTTCTCAGTCCCTTTCTTTCTTTCTTCTTCTTCTGGAACCCCTATAATTCGAATGTTGGTGCGTTTCATGTTGTCCCAGAGGTCTCTGAGACTGTCCTCAGTTCTTTTCATTCTTTTTTCTTTATTCTGCTCTGCAGTAGTTATTTCCACTACTTTATCTTCCAGGTCACTTATCCATTCTTCTGCCTCAGTTATTCTGCTATTGATCCTATCTAGAGTGATTTTAATTTCATTTATTGCATTGTTCATTGTTGCTTGTTTCATCTTTAGTTCTTGTAGGTCCTTGTTAACTGTTTCTTGCATTTTGTCCATTCTACTTCCAAGATTTCGGATCATCCTTACTATCATTATTCTGAATTCTTTTTCAGGTAGATTGCCTATTTCCTCTTCATTTGTTAGGTCTGGTGGGTTTTTATCTTGCTCCTTCATCTGCTGTGTGTTTTTCTGTCTTCTCATTTTGCTTATCTTACTGTGTTTGGGGTCTCCTTTTTGCAGGCTGCACTTTCGTAGTTCCCATTGTTTTTGATGTCTGTCTCCAGTGGCTAAGGTTGTTTCAGTGGGTTGTGTAGGCTTCCTGGTGGAGGGGACTGGTGCCTGTGTTGTGCTGGATGAGGCTGGATCTTGTCTCTCTAGTGGGCAGGTTCACGTCTGGTGGTGTGTTTTGGGGTGTCTGTGGCCTTATTATGATTTTAGGCAGCCTCTCTGCTAATGGGTGGGGTTGTGTTCCTGTTTTGCTAGTTGTTTGGCATAGGTTGTCCAGCGCTGTGGCTTGCTGGTCGTTGAGTGAAGCTGGGTGCTGGTGTTAAGATGGAGGTCTCTGGGATATTTCCACCGTTTAATATTATGTGGAGCTGGGAGGTCTCTTGTTGACCAGTGTCCTGAAGTTGGCTCTCCTACCTCAGAGGCAGAGCCCTGACTCCTGGCTGGAGCACCAAGAGCCTTTCATCCACACAGCTCAGAATAAAAGGGAGAAAAAGTAGGGAGAATTAGTAGAAGTATGAGTAAAGAAAGAAGGAAAGGAGGAAAGGAAGGAAGGAAGAAAGAAGCAAAGAAGGAAAGAAAGGAGGGAGGGAGGGAGGGAGGGAGGAAGGAAGGAGGGAAAGAAGGAAAAAAGACAGAAAGAAAGATGATACAGTAAAAATAAAATAAAGTATAATATAGTTATTGAATTAAAAAATATTTAGAAAAAAAAAAAGGCACGGATAGAACCTTAGGACAAATGTTGGAAGCAAAGCTATACAGAGAAAATCGTACACAGAAGCATACACATACACCTTCACAAAAAGAGGTAAAGGGGGAAAAATCATAAATCCTGCTCCCTGAGACCACCTCCTCAATTTGGGGTGATTCGTTGTCTAAAGGAGGGAAGGAAGGAAGGAAAGAAAGAAAGAACGAAGGTAAAGTATAATAAAGTTATTACAATTAAACTTAATTATTAAGAAAAAGAATTTTTTAAAAAAAGTCATGGATGGATAGAGCCCTAGGACAAATGGTGGAAGCAAGAGTATACAGACAAGATCTCACACAGAAGCATACACGTACACATTCACAAAAAGAGGAAAAGGGAAAAAAATCATAGATCTCGCTCCTAAATTCCACCTCTTCAATTTGGGATCATTCCTTGTCTATTCAGGTATTCCACAGATGCAGGGTATATCAAGTTGATTGTGGAGCTTTAATCCGCTGCTTCTGTGGCTGCTGGGAGAGATTTCCCTTTCTCTTCTTTGTTCTCACAGCTCACAGGAGCTCAGCTTTGGATTTGGCCCTGCCTCTGCGTGTAGGTCGCTGGAGGGCGTCTGTTTTTTCGCTCAGACAGGACGGGGTTAAAGGAGCCGCTGATTCGGGGCCTCTGGCTCACTCAGGCCGGGGGTTGGGGGATGGGGGAAGGAGGGGCACTGCGTGCGGGGCCGGCCTGCGGCGGCTGAGGCAGCGTGACGTTGCGGCAGAGGCCGGCGTGACGTTGCACCAGCCTGAGGCCCGCCGTGCGTTGTCCCGGGGAAGTTGTCCCTGGATCCCGGGAACCTGGCAGTGGCGGGCTGCACAGGCTCCGCGGAAGAGGGGTGTGGAGAGTGACCTGTGCTCGCACACAGGCCCCTTGGTGGCGGCAGCAGCAGCCTTAGCGTCTCCCGCCCGTCTCTGGGGTCCGCGGTTTTAGCCGCGGCTCGCGCCCGTCTCTGGGGTTTGCGCTTTCAGCCGCGGCTCGCGCCCGTCTCGGGGGCTCGCGTCCTCAGCCGCGGCTCGCGCCCGTCTCTGGGGTTCGCGCTTTTAGCCGCGGCTCGCGCCCGTCTCTGGAGTTCCTTTAAGCAGCGCTCTTAAACCCCTCTCCTCGCGCACCAGGAAATAAAGAGGGAAGAAAAAGTCTCTTGCCTCTTCGGCCGGTGCAGGCTTTTCCCCGAACTCCCTCCCGGCTAGTCTTGGTGCACTAACCCCTTCAGGCTATGTTCAAGCCGCCAACCCCAGTCCTCTCCCTGAGCTCCGTCCAAAACCAAAACCCGAGCCTCAGCTCGCAGCCCCGCCCGCCCCGGCGGGTGAGCGGACAAGCCTCTCGGGTTGGTGAGTGCTGGTCGGCACCGATCGTCTGTGCAGGAATCTCCCCGCTTTGCCCTCCGCACCCGTCGCTGTGCACTACTCCGCGGTCCCGAAACTCCCCCCTCTGCCTCCCGCAGTCTCCGCCCGCGGAGGGGCTTCCTAGTGTGTGGAAACTTTTCCTCCTTCACAGCTCCCTCCCACTGGTGCAGGTGCCGTCCTTATTCTTTTGTCTCTGTTTTTTCTTTTGCCCTACCCAGTTACGTGGGGAGTTTCTTGCCTTTTGGGAGGTCTGAGGTCTTCTGCCAGCCTTCAGTAGGAGTTCTGTAGGAGTTGTTCCACGTGTGGATGTATTTCTGGTGTATCCGTGGGGAGGAAGGCGATCTCCGCGTCTTACTCTTCCGCCATCTTCAAGGTCCCCCCCCATTTAGGCTTTTTAATGAAGTAATTTTTTATTTCATTAATGTTCTATATCTTATCTTCAAGTTTATTCCTAGATACTTCATAGTTTTTATAGCTATTGTGAATGGTACCTTATTTTCAAGTATATTTTCCAGTTGACTGTTCCGGTGTAGAGCAATGCTGTTGATTTTGTAAATTGATTTTGTATCTGGCAGTCTTTCTGAACTCATTTAGTGTAATAATTTGTTTATACCGTCTGCTTTATCTCTTCTAATCCTTATGCTTTTTTTCCCTCTGTTTTATTATATTAGCCAAGTCTTCCAGTAGTATGTTAGACTACCTCAGTGGGCATTCTTTCTTGTCTGTATTTTAAATGAAATACTTCTGACTGTTCCTGAGTAAAGTTTTATTGGAACACAGCCTTGCCATTTACTTATTTGTTGTCTGTGACTGCTTCTGTGAAACAGTGACACAAAACATTTGCATGTTGCAGACAGTTGCAACAGAGGCCACATTGCCACAAGTCTAAAATATTCACCATCTGGGCCTTAAAGAGAAAGGCCTGCTGAATCCTACTCTAGATCTGTGCTAATATGGTAGCCACTAGTCATAGAGACTTTTAATTTTAAACTTAAATAAAATTTAAGTTTAAAATTCGGTCACTGTAGTTACATTTCACATGCACAATAGCCACATGTGATTAGTAGCTACCACATTGGGCAACAAGTATAGAACATTTGAATTATTTCAGAAAGTTCTGTTGTATAGAGCTGCTCTAGATTTTTAGTTCTGGATCATTTTGGTTATCTTTTTGCTCATTTTTAAAGATAATATTAAGTTTTACTTAATCTCGCAATATTCTTATTGGGAATAGTTCCCTTAATGTGTATTTTCAGAGAGAGCCTTTATGTGGCAAATCTTCTGAGACTTTGTGTGCTTAAAATATCTTTACTTTTGATGCTAGTTTATCTGGATATAAACTTTCTGGTTTGAAGTTTTTTCCATCAACACTTTAAAATTACTCCACCCAGTAATTTTAAGAATTACTTATTCTTAAATCTTGTGTGGCTGATGAGGTGTCTGAGGTCAATCTGATCTTATTCCTTTATAGGTGATCTATTCTTGTTAGAAGCTTTTAGAATTTTCTTTTGTCTTTGATTTTCTTAAATTTCATTATAATATATCAAGGTATTGTGTATGTATATGTGTTTTATTTATTTTCTGTTCTCTTTGGCATTCACGATCTGTTCAGTTTGACTTTTTATTCTTTAATTCTTGAAAAGCCTCAGTCATTCAGATGTTTCTTTGAATCTGTTTAGTTTATATGTCTTCTTTGTCTTTAATTTTTATGAATGTTGATACTTCTATCTCTCATATCTCTGTATCTTTAAAAAAAAAATCTCCTTATCCCTTCTTCATATGTTCCAGGAGCATTTCTTAGCCTAATAATTCTAGCTCACTAAAACATTTTAGAGCCATATCTTTTAATCCATTCACCCATCTCTTAATATTTTTATTTTAACTGTATTTTCTATACACATTATTTCAAATTGTTTCTTTTTAAAAACTGTTATTCTGGGGCTTCCCTGGTGGCGCAGTGGTTGAGAGTCTGCCTGCCGATGCAGGGGACGCGGGTTTGTGCCCCAGTCCGGGAGGATCCCACATGCCGCGCAGTGGCTGGGCCCGTGGGCCATGGCCGCTGGGCCTGCGCGTCCGGAGCCTGTGCTCCGCGACGGGAGAGACCACAGCAGTGAGAGGCCCGCGTACCGCAAAAAAACAAAAACAAACAAACAAACAAAAACTGTTATTCTGCTTCATGTTGCCAGTGTCCTCTCTCTTATTTCTGAGGATATGTATTATGGTCATTTAAAATTTATATTCTGTCTCGTTCATTAATCTGGTTCTTTTTAATGTACATTATTCAGTTCTTTTGTCCGTTTTTTAATCTTTAGAAAGATTTTTATAATCCTTATACTTCTCCAATGCTGGATTATTATTTTTCTTTCATGAACATATTTTCCATTGGGATTATCAGCCACATTAATTTTGATGGTAATATGTTTGGGAGGAATGGTAAGGTCCGGAGAAAGGAAGAACCTCAGGGCAGAGAGCCTATGATGTTAATCCTAGGCTTCTCTTTGCTGTATCCACCAGGTAACCATATCCCTCAGGGCACTTCCCAGTAACTACATCAGAGTTGCTCTTTATTTGAGAACAGACTCCCATGGAAGTTTAAAGATTGGGGTGCTGCTCTGACATTACCTCAGAACAGTTGCTTTTTTTGCCTCTGGAGAGACAAAGAACATTTCTGAAAAGCTTTCCATCATCCAACCCCTAAGTTGTATGCCCTATCCTCTTTAACTGTGGTTTGCTACTCTGCCCTCCCTCTGTCCAGACTAGTCAGCTTTTTTTCCCCAGGCATTTTTTCCCCATAGCTTTTATATTTGTTTCTCGTGTCCAACCTCTCTCACCTGTAGAACATCTTCAGAGAAAGAGAGCCTGGCTTAATTTGTTACCAAGAATTGGAAGCTGAGTATGACTAATTCTAAAAATTTTATATATGAGGCTTTTGATTCCATGAGTGTTTATCTATTTATTTTTTTTACTAGTTTTGTATTTAGGGATCACATATTCTGTTTGCAGTGGTAAAGAACATAGGGAGGGCCTGTGCAATGGAAGGAGACTGGTCTAGGAATATTATTAAGTGGTAATTCAGAAAGTAGATAATGGAGATTTCAATAAAAATAATATGTATATATTTTAATGGTTTTCTTGTTCAACACTTTTAACCATCATTATTTGAGCATCTGATGTGTAGAAAATACTGACCTCCTGTTAGTAAATAAAAGGCTCAACAGGACAATCTCTGCTCTAAAGGAGCTTTTTATTGTACATTATGAATGTGAATTTATAGACAATTCAAGTTAAAACAAAAATATCTTCACTTCTGGGAGAAGTTAAAATTTCAGAAACTATTAAGGGTGTTTTGTTAGAATTAGGGCCATTTCTTATTGAGCCACCAGGAATAAAAGCCAAATGGAGCATCCAGCCTTACTTTGAGAAGAATTTTGTGTGAGCTCCTATTCTTGTGCATAGCTTTGCCTCTTTTGTTTATTCGGCAGTGTACTTGACTCTAACCACTCTCTAGCTTCACCTGTTTTTGCTGCCTGCTTTCTGTTCTTAAAGTCAGCCTTAAACCATAGTTTGTTTATGTGTTCCAGGAATGATTTGCTTTATATACTTGGACTGTGCTCTTTAGTTTGTCTCTGTCAGTCTATTCATCTGTTGCATTATAATTTGCCTTTGCTACCAGGTTCCTGCCTCTGAATTTGCTCTGCACCTGTCCTCATATGTACTTGGCTTGGCATATTTTGATTCTTGGCTTTGGTTTCTAAATATGCCCTCACTTCTCTTTCTCCTGTGGTTAATTCACTGAGGCTTCTTTGCATCTGGTTTTGTAAAACACCTGTCAACCCTGTCAGTGGTTCAAATCATCTCTTCCTCCTCCCCAGTATATGAGTCATGATAACCACAGCTCATTTTATTTTAAAATTACTGTTATTATATCATTTTTTCTATTTAAAATTATCCGCCAGAGGTAAATAGTCCACAGTTTTCAGCATATGGCCTGACATTATTTTACTTAAAAAAAATACCTTTATTGAGGAATAATTGACATATACATGCACTTATTTAAAGTATACAGTTTGCTAAGTTTTGACCTAAGTTTATACCTTGAAACTGCTCTGCAACAAAGGCAATGAACGTCCATCACACCCAGAAGTTTCCCCATGCCCCTTTGTAATTTCTCCTTTCTGCCCCTTCGCACACACACCAACCCCCAGGCAGCTACTGATCTGGTTTGTATCACTATAGTTTTCATTTTGTAAAATTTATATAAATGGAATCATGCACTGTGTACTTTGGATGGGGGTGAGGGGTGTCTGGCTTCTTTCAGCATAACTATTTTGAGATTAACTCACATTGTGTTTCAGTAGTCTGTTCCTTTTTTCTTGCTGAGTAGTATTCCTTTGTATGAATATACTACAACTTGTTTGTTTATTCACTGTTGATCATTTGGATTGTTTCCAGTTTTTGGCTATTACAGGTAAAACGGCTATGAACATTTGTGTACAAGTCTTTGTATAGAGTTATGCTTTAATTTCTCTTGGGTAGAACCTAGGCATGAAATGGTCACATGTAACTTTTTAAGAAACTGCTAAATTCTGGGGACTTCCCTGGCGGTCCAGTGGTTAAGAGGCTGTGCTTCCACTGTGGGGGGGCACGGGTTCGATCCCTGGTAGGGGAACTAAGATCCCACATGCTGCGCAGCATGGCCAAAAAAAAAAAAAGAACAAAGAAACTGCTAAATTCTTTTCCAAAGTTGTTGTACCATTTTTTTACATTTCCACTATCGGTATATGAGAGTTATAATTGTTCTACCTCCTTTGTACAGACATACTGTTGTTTTACCTTTGAGTAAAATTTTATTCTCTTAATGTTTTGCAACTTGTGTTTGCATTTAAATGTTTAATAACACCTGGAGTGTATTTTGATGTTTGTTATAAGGAAGGAGGTGTGAGGAAGGTATCAGTTTTAATTGGTTTTTTTTTGTTTTTGATTTTTTCAAAAGGCTGGATAGTTGTCTCCACACCATTTATTGAATAGTCTGTCATTTTCCCACTGATTTGAAATTTGCTTTCCTAAGGAATTGTTTCAAATGAATACACTTTTAGGTTCTTTGTCTATTCAGAACCTATATGTTTAGATATTAGAGAAAAATGTAGAACAAACCAGAAAATTCTCCATTTATGATGCAATAAGGTATTTTTAAGGAGGTAAAATTATGAGGATCGTGTCCTTTATGTGAGATGTGAGTTGTCAATGGGCGAACTATTATAATAATACTTCAAAAAATACAATTCATATCTTTTGGATAGGGAGTATAATTTTTTTGTTTAATTTAAAACCATTTTAAAAACAGCTCTGGATGAAATGAGCTTTCTATAACATACGTATCATTCCACTTCTCATCACTATTTCTGCAGTCTCCTAGCTTAGAAACTTTAATACCATGTTCGATTCTATTTTCTACATTCCTTCTATTTCCAAGTTCTTTTTTTTTTTAGAATATTGCCTAGATTTACCCTTTCTGTCCACTCCCACCTACCATAGTCTTGTAAACCCTGTGCCCTGAGTCTCCTTATTAACCGTATTGCATTGATTCTAGATCATTTTTCTAAATTACTTTTTCATTAGCTTAAAAAAACCTCTAATAATTCTTTTTCATCTTTGTATCACTTTCAGAGTTCCAGCTGTTTTCATAACATGGTCTTAGTCCAACTTTAGTTCTTAACACCCAAATAGAAGTCATTTGCTATAATCATATTGATTTCTGCATCCTTTGTTTATTTTGTTTTGTTTTTTGGCATGCCACCCATCTTGCAGGATCTTAGTTCCCTGACCAGGGTTTGAACCTGGGCCCAGATAGTGGAAGCTCAGAGTACTAACGACTGGACCGCCAGGGAATTCCTGATCTCTGCATTCTTTGTTGCCATGTTTATGTCATCGTATTTCCTATTGGGGTTTCCTCTATATAATACAATCTATTTATTTGTTTGTTTGGCTGCATTGAATCTTAGTTGCAGCACGCAGGATCTTCGTTGTGGCATGCAGGATCTTTCATTGTGGCTCGCGGGCTCTCTAGTTGTGATGCACAGGCTCTAGAGCACATGGGCTTATTTGCCCTGTGGCATGTGGAATCTTAGTTCCCCAACCAGGGATCAAACCCACGTCGCCTGCATTGGAAGGCGGATTCTCAACCACTGGACCACCAGGGAAGTCCCCACAATCTTTTTTCTCTGTTACCCATCTTTCTAAATTTGGCCTCATCCTTCTTCCTCCATAGATGATTCTTTGATTCTCTCAGACCATGATTTTCCTTTCCCTGAACTCTAATACTTATAGTTTGTTTCTTCACTCACTGTTCCATCCTTGCCTTCCTCCTTGGACGTATCTGGTATGTTCTTGCCTATTGTCTGTGCCTGAAAAGCTCTTCTCCAGATCTCATTGTGACTTGTTTTCTCATCTTCTACTGGTCTTGGTTCAAATTTTATGTTCTCATTGAGACCTTCCTCGAAGATCCTATTTCAAATTCAATCCACTCCTGCCTCTACTCTTCTTTGATTTATTTTTCTGCATAGAACACAACATATCTGACATAAATTTTGTCTGTTTATTGTCTGTTCCCTTATAAGCTCATTGAGGGCAGGGGTTTTTGTTTATAATTTTTCCTCCAACATCTTGAATAGTGCCTTGAACATGGCATATGCTCCATAAATATTTAAATGAATGAATAAATGCCATTATGTTGGTATTGATTGCTCTTTAGTTGTATAAAAGTATTAGTTGTTTAATTGTTTCCTTAACTAAATGGTAAATTCTTTAAAAAGTAGAGTATATTCTCAACTCTTTCTTGGTGTTGGCATAGAGTGACCTAACCAACATTAAATACTAACTGGCTGAAGGTGTGGAATTAGAAATTTTGACCACACAAAGGCAGATGGCACTTCCTATTCTGCAAAATTGGTCAAGATACTAAGCATAATTAACTTTCAGTTCTGAGTAGGATCTTAAAGATGCTTTTGTTAATTAATAAATTAGAATAACTTCTGTTTACTTAATCAGAATAACTTCTTGTTATATAAAAATAATGTAGTCATTATAGACCAGTTAGAAAGTACAGAAAAGTATGAAAGAAAAATTAAAAGTACTGTTAATCCCATCACTCAGAAGTAACCACTGTACACGTTTGGGCAGCAGCTCCATAATATTTTATAATATATTTGGACCATAATTTATTCAGCTGTTTTCTTATTGTTGAACATTTCAATTTTTTTTTAATACTCTGGTGCTTTTATTTCAATGACATATTTCCATAATGAGGCTTCTTGGTTGAAGAATATGTATGTATATTTTAAATACTAAATAGATGTGCAGGGCTTCCCTGGTGGCGCAGTGGTTGAGAGTCCGCCTGCCGATGCAGGGGACACGGGTTTGTGCCCCGGTCCGGGAAGATCCCACATGCTGCAGAGTGGCTGGGCCCGTGAGCCATGGCCGCTGAGCGGCCCGCGTACCACCAAAAAAAAAAAAAAGATGTGCAGTATCATTTTAGATGGTCATATCGCATTCCACTATATGAATAAACCATAATTTAACCATTCTGCTGTTGAATCTTAGAGTGGTTACCAGCTTTTTGATTTTACAAATTCCATTATCCCGCAAGGCATTCTTGTACACATTTGAGATTATTTCCTAGGGATGAATTCTTGAAGTGGAATTGCTGGATCAGAAGCTGAGCAAGTTTTTAAAGCTTGTAATATCATACATAGAAAATGTGATAGTAGTGGAAAATACAACCATAAATTGAACTTATTTATTTAACAAATACTTAATGTGCCGATCATGTTGCCAGTTTGTGAAGTTACAGAAGTGTTTAAATAAGATGGACAGTATCCCTGTCCTTGCGAAACTTTTAGTCAATAGGGGGTACAGCTAAGTAAAATGACAACTTCAGTGTAGAATGATAAGTAAAATGAGAAGCTATAGATGTACCTAGGAGGGTACAAATATCTAACACATTCTTTGAGTCAGGGAAGATTTCCTGAAGGAGGCCAAGACTAGAAGGATAAGTCACTTATCCAAGCAGAGGGAGTTAGATACACAAAGTCCTGAAGTGGAAAGAGGACATGATGTGTTCAAGAGAATGAAAGTAGCTAATTAAGAATGGACCATAAACACTGTAGTGTATACAGAAGTCTAAATAGAATGTTGCATTTACATATACAATACATGTATAATGTTATAAACCAATGTTACCTCAATTTAAAAAAAAAAAGAATGGAGCATAAAAAGACAGAGAGGAACTGATAAGAAATGAGCTTGAGGGAGTTTAAAGCAAGGCCAGGATCAACTAGGTCAGATACTTCTGAGAAGTCAAATAAGATAAATATCAAAACTTATGGATTAGGTTTAACAACAAAGGTTTTAGAACGATTTCAATGGAGTGGTAGGGACAGAGGCCAGGTTGCGCTGGGGTTGAGGAATGTTTGTGGATAGAGGCAACAAGGGTAGACCACTTTGGCTCTTATGGGATGCCAGGATTCTTACGGTGGCTATAGGGACAGTGGGGTCGGGGGAAGGGAATCTTTGTTTTCATGTAGGAGAGATTTAAGCATGGGTCCTGACACACAGGTTTTTAGGTTTTGTGAGAGGGAGTTATAGGAGTTCCTATTTGATGTTTCTCTTCAAAGATGCCAATATCATAGGTGTCATTTTAAAAGGGAAAACACAAGCCATAGGGGAAAGATATTTGCAACCATAAAAATAAGAAAAGATTATTGTCCAGAGTATACCAAGAACTCCAACAAATCATTGAGAAAACAAGAGAACCCAAATAGAAAAATGTACAAATGACATGAATATGACTAATAAATGTATGAAAAATATATAAATTATATGAATATATAATTCAGCCTCAATAATAAGGGAAATACAAAACAAAATCATTTTATGCCCATAAAATTGCCTAAAGAATAAAATGTTCCACAATATAAAATGTTCACAAGGATAGAGTAGTGGGAATTTATGCATGGTGGGTGGGAGTGTGAATTGGTTAGACTACTTTGGAGAATAATTTGTCAGTATTCAGTGACGTTGAAGATACATCTCCCTACAGTGTAGCAGTTCTCCTAAATGGTTACACATGTGTATTAGGACACATGCATAACAATGTTCATAGCTTCTTTGTTTGCAAAAACAAAGGAAACCCAAATAAATGTTCATCAGCAGAGGCATGGATACGAGTTCAGTTTCTGTAAAGTAAAACATCATTTGGAGAGGTATACTGTAGAAGGAGGTAAGATACTCCTTCATTCTACTAGAGACTCTAGCTGGGGCTGACGTAAAGACAGATGAGCAGGAGAAAAGCATATGAAGTTCTTTTACACATATATTGGAGCCCTCACAAGAAAAAATGAAAACCCAAAGAAGTGAGTAGGCCTAAGTGCTTATATAGTAGGTTAACAAAGAGTAGCAACTGTGGAAAAGTAAAATTTGGGGGAGACTAAAGAAGGAGTTATTCTAACAATGTCTGTTTGTATAGATGGCTCCTGGCTTTGACTCCCCATCTCTGGTGATAAGAATTTTTCTAACTCCTAGTACAGGGAAGGCACCTTTCACATGGGAATTTTATCTCCTGCTTTTAGGAAGAAAAAGGAAGGTCAGAGTGTCCTTGTATCTGCTGTTTTTCAGGTGTCTTTAATCAATATGCCAAAGCAGCGTATTTTGGGGTAGCATGTCCTGAGCCCCTTCAATATCTATGTAGCAAAACTATTTTTTAAAAAATCAAGGAGGGGGCTTCCCTGGTGGCACAGTGGTTGGGAGTCCGCCTGCCGATGCAGGGCACACGGGTTCGTGCCCCGGTCTGGGAGGATCCGGAGCGGCTGGGCCCGTGGGCCATGGCCGCTGAGCCTGCGCGTCCGGAGCCTGTGCTCCGCGACGGGAGAGGCCGCGGCAGTGAGAGGCCCGCGTACCGCAAAAAAAACAAACAAACAAACAAAAAAATCAAGGAGGGGGCTTCCCTGGTGGTGCAGTGGTTAAGAGTCTGCCTTCCGATGCAGGGGACATGGGTTCGTGCCCCGGTCCGGGAAGGTCCCACATGCCGCGGAGCGGCTGGGCCCGTGAGCCATGGCCGCTGAGCCTGCGCGTCCGGAGCCTGTGCTCCACAATGGGAGAGGCCACAACAGTGAGAGGCCCGCGTACCGCAAAAAAAAAAAAAAAAAAAAAAATCAAGGAGACTGTAAACAAAATTCGGGGTGGAAAGGGTAGGAGATGAGATCAGGGAAGGATATATAGGGACTTCAGGTGTACTGATAATGTTCTGTTTGTTAGGCTGGATAATAAGTTCATAGGTGTTATTTTTTGTGCAAAATAATTTTTCATAATAGTTTTGAAAGGTGACAGTAATCTTAGGTAATGTGTGTACAGGGAGTTGACAAAGACTAGGAGGTTTAAAAAGAGAGGAGGTCTGGATATAGTTGGTAGAGAAAGAAGATAGACTTGACTAATGAAAAAGAAGAATTGGTAGGTAGCATTAGGGCCCAATTACAATTAGAAACTAAGAAATTACATTTTACGGAAGTGCTTGGCAGGCCTAATATAGACAGCAGATGGTTGGATTGATTCAGGGCTTGGGTTTGTCAAATGAGTAATAGAAGATAGGCAGCATAGCAAAGGAGTTAAGATTATTGGCAAGAGTAGTTGAAGATTTACTACTGTAAAGATTCTAATAGAAAATGGAAGAATCAAGGGATTAGGGGCATCCATAGGATCAAAGAAAGGATACGGTGGAAATAAATGATCAAGAGAGCTACTGTATTTCATTGAATTGAAAACATTGTAGGTTGCAGTTATTTTATGTACCACTAAGAAAAAAAGAACACTGTCAATTAAATATGACAGTCTTTCCTGTCACTTAGAATTTTAATTGTATATTTAGTACACGATACAATATTGAAAGGCTTCTTTTAGTCTAAATTAGATACAGATTTTTAAATTTAGGTTACTCTTATACGTACATAAAACAAAATATAAGCAAAATTAATTGGTTAAGGAATTCTTAAAACTTTTTCATATCTAGTATTTTTTGGACTCACTTTTTCACTCAGACAATGTTTTTCCATGCTATATCATTCTCTCTGACATCAAACTTGACGTTTATAAGGAGGGTGTTTGGAGGTGGTGAAGTAGGGCATGTTAAGTAATAATCCCAAATGGGAGTCAAAAGTAAATTATCTCCACAAAATTGCATAATTTTAAGAAATGCTACATCAACACTCAGTGATGCTCATTCTACAAGTTTTGATGCTGATACTTTTTAATATTCACATGTGCAAGCAGTAGTATCAACTAGAGTATTAAGAATACCTCTGGGGCTTCCCTGGTGGTGCAGTGGTTGAGAGTCCGCCTGCCGATGCAGGGGACACGGATTTGTGCCCTGGTCTGGGAAGATCCCACATGCTGCGGAGCGGCTAGGCCCGTGAGCCATGGCCGCTGAGCCTGCGCGTCCGGAGCCTGTGCTCCACAACGGGAGAGGCCACAACAGTGAGAGGCCCGCATACCGCAAAAAAAACCCAAAACAACAACAACAACAAAAAAGAATACCTCTGGTTTGACAGTAATTCGATGATGCCACTGATTGTAAGGTGTATTCAGATTTCAGCAATGTTAAAATGTGAAATAATGCACACCTTATGTTCAGCGAAATATAGTTAGAAGAGTAGTGGTGGTTATCAGGTGGGTTGCACAAGTTTATAGTTTCAGAGCTGGGGCAGTTGCAGATAGTAACAAGAGTGACCGCGAGAGAGGGTGGCTGAAGTAGAGAGGAAACAGTCATTAAACTGCAGTCAGACAAATATATGACTAAAAGGGAGACTTAAAAACCTTTAAAACATAAGTGGCGATGAGGAAAACAAGGTTATAGTTTATGCATTATCTGGGATGATGATGGCATGCCAGGGTGATGGCACAGTGTAAAGTAGAGAGGAAGACTGAGCTCAAGATGTCAGAGATAGTAAGTAATAAAGGGTTCATGAATTGAGAGAAGAGAGGGGTAAGGGTAACAGTCATATAGCATGAGCTCCAAAGGAACAGAGATTTTTACCTACAGTGTTTGAGACTAGAATCAGGAGGAGAAACAGCCTCCTAATCTGAAGTACGGGGTATATGAGCCATGAGCAGCCTCAAATGAAAGAAGTCTTTAGGGAAAAGCCAGGTTTTAGCCGAGGAAGTGAAAGAGAAGGTCATCAAAGAGGATGAGGATATGGGGAGGTTTGAGTCAAGGTAAAATACGCAAGAAGCAGTGTGGCCATAGTATGAGAGGGAATGATTATTGGGTCGCTTCTTGAGTCGTGAACAAGGACTAGTAGGCATGTAGCCTTAAAGTTTCCCCATACCATTAAATGTTGTTGAAAACAGATTTTCAGTTGGCTACAAAACTTCCTGTTGAAGAGTATACACTTATTTAACCAATCTTATTTTGTTCAAAGTTTTTCACTAATGTGACTAGATATCCCGTTATATAACACAGTGAATATCATAGTACCTAAATCTTTTTGTGCATCTTCTTTTATGTCCTTAGAATAAACTGTAAGTGGAATTACTGGATCAAAAGAAATGGATATTTTTCAGGCTCTTTTGATACATTTTGCTAAATTGAAACTATTTCACATTTTCACAATGTAGGAGTATATCTTTGTTCATTACCTTGCCAGTATTGGATGATATAATTTTAAAAAATCTTTACCAATTTGATAGGTGATAAAAGTTAGTATTTTCATTTTCATCTTTTTAGTTATTGGTAAGATTGAACATTTTTTCATATAGTTAATGGTCATTTATATTTTCTCATTTCTAAATTTTCTGTTCAGAGCCACATCTTTTTCTGTCTGAGTTTATATAATAAAAATTTTCTGTATTTTTCACAACTCTTAAACAGGCTTTGTACCTAGAAGAGTCGTGTGAATGTGGACAAATAAAGCCCATAATACAGATGACTGTGTTGTAGGACCTTTAATAAATGATCTGTTGCTAGGTTTAAAGAAAAAGTAAAGAACAGGAATTTTTCATTTCTAAGTTCGAAGAGCACAACAGAAGATTGTAGCCATAAGCCATTTAAGGAAGGATTGATTCTTTTTTTATATAAATAAATTAATTATTTTTATCCTTTTTGGCTGTGTTGGGTGTTCGTTGCTATGCGCGGGCTTTCTCTAGTTGGGTCAGCGGGGGCTACTCTTCGTTGTGGTGCGTGGGCTTCTGTCCTGGCTTCTCTTGTTGCGGATCATGGACTCTAGGTGTGCAGGCTTCACTAGTTGTGACACATGGGCTCAGTAGTTGTGGCTTGCGGGCTCTAGAGCTCAGGCTCAGTAGTTGTGGCGTATGGGCTTAGTTACTCCGCGGCATGTGGGATCTTCCTGGGAGAGGGCACGAACCTGTGTCCCTTGCATTGGCAGGCAGATTCTTAACCACTGCGCCACCAAGGAAGCCCTAGGAAGGATTGATTCTTGAACTGTTTTTTCTTGTAACTGAGATCTGTTTTGGATAAGTGGATAGGTAAACCTCTTTTTTCAGAAAGAAGCCCATAGGTAATTTTTTTTTCCCTTTGTGGTTTATTAGTTATGGAATAACAGATTAGTTTCTGTAAAAAAAAAATCAACCCTTTTCTGAATTTTCATTTAATTAAAAAAAGTTTATGGCTGAAGAAAGATAATTTAATAATATAAATAATGGTCCAGTATCTGTAATTTTCCCCCAGTGTCATTAAACTATATTTTGTGTATTGATGAAGGAGTTCCAGTAATACATACAGAGCCATTTCTCTTCTGATTGTTACCACAGCTCAGAAGGCAACCCAGTAGTGATGGAAGAAAGGTGTTGCACAACCATGTGCTTTCTCTTCCGTTTATCTGAGCTAACTGCAAAGGTTTTTAAAACAGTCTCCCATTTAGTCATGTCATATCTGACTGCAATTTAATGAAACAAAACACTAGTAAATAGTTTTTATTCTCTACAAGAACAATGGAGGTAATAAAGACTAAGAAAATCCAGTTGCAGTGTTCTCCTTAATTCTGCAATCATGGTGCTTATACTTGATGATCACATCTTTACCCTTTATAATTGTGTGTGTGTGTGTGTGTGTGTGTGTGTGTGTGTAGAGAGAGAAAGAAGGAATTGTTGTATATATAAAATGGACAAGGTTTTTATTTTCTTTTTCTTCTTGTTCATTTTTTATTTGGAATTAAAGCTAATGTGAGTGTACCAACTCTTATATTAGACATAAAAAATTAAGATGTTGACCAAATATGGCTCCTCCTCCACTTTTAGTGCTATACACGTACTGGGTGCTCCGAACATGTTTGTTCAATTAAGTTCAAACATTTTCAAGGAACTACTACAGGTTTTTTAAAGGATATTTCCCTGAGATTTTTGGTAGAGAACCTAAATATTTTGAAACACCAGTGTAATACAGTAGTTTTTATGCTTTTAGGGCAGTCAGAATGTTTGCACTTCAGGACTTCTCTGGTGGTCCAGTGGTTAAGACTCCGTACTTCCACTGCAGGGGACGCAAGCTAAGATCCCGCATGCTGTGTGTGACTCCCCCCCCAAAAAAAGTTTGTATTTGACCCAATTTATAAATTGAATTTTTTTTTAATTTAAGATAAAGCCCCTTTGTCTTCCTAAATTTAAAACTGATCATAATTTGTGGTTTTATTAGAAGGCACCATTAATGAATACTCTTATTGCTCTGTGAAGTGGTCTTCAGACATAGAATTAAGATAATTGCCTACCTGCTAATTTGGAAACTAATCAGTTAATGACAGTGTTGTGGTTTGGTCACATTCAACCTACATCATCAGGTTTTTTTGGTTTTATTTTTTAAATATTTATTTATTTATCTTTGGCTGCATTGGGTCTTCGTTACTGTGCGCAGGCTTTCTCCATTTGCGGCGGGCAGGGGCTACTCTTCATTGCGGTGGCTTCTCTTGTTGCAGAGCATGGTCTCTAGGTGTGCGGACTTCAGTAGTTGTAGCACGTGGGCTCAGTAGCTGCGGCTCACGGGCTCTTAGAGCACAGGCTCAGTAGTTGTGGCGCACAGGCTTAGTTGCTCCGCAGCATGTGGGGTCTTCGCGGAGCAGGGATCAAACCTGTGTCCCCTGCATTGGCAGGTGGATTCTTAACCGCTGCGCCACGAGGGAAGCCCCATCATCAGTTTTTAACGGCTGTATTTCCTTAGGTCACTTGCAGGCTAGAATATTTTGTGGCAAGAACTGAAGTGTTTTGTAATATGTGTACTAAGCAAAATACATTCCATTAAAATAATGCTGAGTGAAAAAAGGCTAGTCTCAAAATGATTCCATTTATTTAACATGTTACATTCTTGAAGTAACATAATTATAGAGATACAGAACAGATTAGTGGTTGCCAGTGATTAAGGTTGGGAGCGGGGAGGGGAGGAGAGGTGGGTATGGCTATAAAAGGGTAGCACTAAGGAATATTGTGGTGATGTTACAGTTAAGTATCTTGATTGTGGTGACAGTTACACGAAACATGTCATAAAATAGCATAGAGCTATACACATACACAAATTTTGCATGTAAAACTGGTGAAATCTGAATAAACTTTGTGGTTTATACCAAAGTCTATTTCCTGGTGTTGGTATTTTACTCCAGTTATGCAAGATGCTCACATTGGGGGTGTGCTGGGTGAAGGACCTTCTTGTACATTTCTTTGCAACTTCCAGTGAGTGTATAATTATTTCAAAATAAAGTTTAAAAAAATATACTTCTTTAACAAGAACTCCCACCCCAAACGGGGCAGTTATTAAAGGAGGATGTCCATTCATTTGGTCACTCCTTGCTATCAGCTCCCATCATCCAATGATTATTATAGCAGCACAGCAGAGGACCCTCTCAAAAAGAAGAGTTCTTTCTAATCTCATGCTTTGGGGCAATGTATTTTCATTTATAGTTGCTTGTAAAACCACTCTTAGTTCTAGAAAACCCATTTCTAGCTCTGCCATAGCTCCCATGGCTAGTAAAGGATTCAAATGTTTGCATCCCCTGTTTTCCTTGTTTTGGTGTACTAAGTATGAAACGTTAAGGAATCTTAACACACAAAAGAAAACATGTACGGCCTTTTAAATATTCAACAGGATAGACTCTTCTATTTCAGTAGATGCAAATTGAATCATATTGTCCATCTTCAAGTAAGCCAATCTTACGTTTATTAAACACACTGATAAATATACTATAAAGTGGAACGTAGTGTACATGCTTTTCTGGTGAACACTTTGGTTTAACTGTAATACTCAAGGGAAAAAAACTTATAACTACTGTTTTCACATAACTTAATTTTAATTTGTTTAAATATAAACATTTCTTCAGCCCAAAATGTTCTTAAATATGAGCATAGTAATAATAATGGTAGTAATGATAGCTAACCTTTACTGAGCACTTGCATAAGCCAGATACTTGCCAAGTACTTTTTACATGTTATCTCATTTAATCCTCAAAACAACCTTGTGAGATAGGTACTATTATATAGATGAGTAACATATCTGAAATAATACAGCTAGTAAGAGAGAGGGAATAGTTTGAAAGTCAGTCAGATTCTTGAGCCTACACTTTTGACTGTCATTCTGTACTTCCCCCTTACGCCATGCAGTATAGGAACTCTAAAGTTAGAGGCTGACATGTTGGCAGTTATTACATATTTTAGTTTTGTTTTATTCATAGGGCACATGTATGAAATCTGTTTCTTCTCTTGCTGAGTTCAATAAGGTGAAACCTTCCCTGACTTATGCAGGACAACCTGCTTTTCTCATTTTTATCTTCTCTTGCATATCCTTTTTCATGGAAACCAGACTAAATTAAAAGTTGTCTTAACATTTGTATTGGTATTTTAATTTAAGGATATCTCTTAAAACTTAGAAAGACTTGACCTTTAAAATATAAAATCTTATTGCTCTTGTGTTTAATTTTACCAGTTATTTTGTCTCCAGTATGAATCTAGACTACAGTTTCTTATGTTTGTTATGTAGAAGATAAGGATTAAAATGTCATTTAAGGGCTTCCCTGGTGGCGCAGTGGTTGAGAGTCCGCCTGCCGATGCAGGGGACACGGGTTCGTGCCCCGGTCTGGGAAGATCCCACATGCCGCGGAGCGGCTGGGCCCGTGAGCCATGGCCGCTGAGCCTGCGCGTCCGGAGCCTGTCCTCCGCAACGGGAGAGGCCACAACAGTGAGAGGCCCGCGTAACGCATAAAAAAAAAAAAAAAAAAAATGTCATTTAATACATTTACTGATTTTTATATAGGATCACTGTTACTGAAACAAAAGTTTTATTGCTACTATTTTCATTTTTAGTTTTTTGTGTATATGTGTTTAAACAGGTTGTTGACATTTTAGCCATCACCACTAATAATCATTGTTAGAGTTCCTTTAGCTAGAAAACTGAGACATGAACTTCAGAAGGAGACAGTCCTCCCTGAGTTTTTCAGCATAGGTTCAGAGTTACCTCTTCATCCACTGATGCTCTTGGAATTCCAGGGATATAAGTTGGTAGATAGGATCTGTAAAATTACTGTCTCCATATGTTATCAACCCCGTAAGTAATAACAACTGATGTTTTTCAAAGGCCAGACTTCATCCTTCTAAACAGCTATAAGCGTGAAAACAAAGTCTCTTGAGATATTTCGAAGTATATATCACTTTACATTGGGAGGCCCTTCCCAGTCTGCCTTTTCTACATTATATAAAAGTCTAAAAAGTCACAGGCTTGTGTTTTGTTTTTTCAAGTTCAGTAGTTCAGGTTGAAGCAACCAGTTTGAAAGTAACAGCCTGTGAACTGTGACTGACTGGAGGAGAGGTGGGAAAAAGTAATAAAAATAAGTGAAAGTCCAGCATTTGGGGATTTACTCTTTTAGTCAATCCTGAGGACATTACTGACTCAATGATCAAGAAAAATATATTTAGTATACACTAATTAGAAAGACTGAGACATAAAAACGCATTGGAGGGAATTCGCTGGTGGTCCAGTGGTTAGAGCTTGGTGCTTTCACTGCTGGGGCCTGGGCTTGATCCCTGCTCGGGGAACGAAAATCCCACAAGCCGTGAAAAAACAAACAAAATGCATTAGAATTTCATGAGATATACTTACTAGAATATTTAATATTTTCATGTTTAAAATTTATATTCTAATGAGTGAAAATGTGTCATATTACATAACAGGGACATTTGAATTAAATGAGTAAGACATGTAATACACAAGTAATAAACTTAGCATAATAGCACCTGCTCTATAGATGTTAGCTACTATTATTATTCTTGTTATCAACATCTCTTTCTCTAGTTGGAGTCAATTTACTATAACCTAAAGTAAACTTAGTCTCTGCCTGTACACTTCTTTTAATTTATTAAGTAAGTGTTCTGTTATTATTGTCTGGCCTTTGTGTATTAACTTTATTCATCTGCATGGTCATAGAAAACTAGAAATAGGTTTATTTTGTTCTGTTTGTTGCCATGGAAAACAAAGGATGCACCAGTTGATACTGCATAGCTGGAAACAGCAAATGTCAATAGGCTAGAGAACTATAATTCATTAGTAGTCTTTTTTTTTAAGATATAATTTACACACCATAAAATGCACCCCTTTAGTGTGTACATTTCATTGTTGGTTAGTATATTTACAAGGCCTTATACTTTTAAGGGAACAGTTTTCCTAAGTGTTCTAATTATATTTCTTTTCTTAGCTGCAAGTCTTTACTTTCGCCCATGTGGTTACTACTTTCTGTACTCTTCTTGTCTTCTCTGAAATTCCTTTTGATTGAGGTCTAATGTCATATCTCTTTTGGGAAGGCTTTCTTTTTTTTTTGTTTTTTGTTTTTTTTTGCAGTATGCGGGCCTTTCACTGTTGTGGCCTCTCCCGTTGCGGAGCACAGGCTCCGGACGCGCAGGCTCAGCGGCCATGGCTCACGGGCCCAGCCACTCCGCGGCATGTGGGATCTTCCTGGACCGGGGCACGAACCTGTGTCCCCTGGCTGGCAGGCGGACTCTCAACCACTGCGCCACCAGGGAAGCCCGGGAAGGCTTTCTTGATTCCTTATACATTTAGTCTCCTGCTCTGTTCTCCTGCAGCCCTTTTTTTAATCCCTTTGTTATATTGCCTATCACATTTATATTGTGATTATCTCTTTTAGTTATCTGTCTTCCCTTTCAGACCATTTATCTCTCAAGCACAGAGACTGTTCTTGTTTTTCTGCTGTCTTCAGAAGCTAGAACAATGCCTGTTATGGTAGGCTTTTCAGTACATATTTATTGAATGATAATAATGACAGATAGTCCTGGCTGTCGCTGAGCCTTCAGCATGTACTAAGAGTTTGATATACTATATTCAGTGGTGAGTATTAAAATAATGTGCTTTTTGTTGCTGGGAATCATACCATTTTAGTATTGGAAGGGACCAATTTTCCCCCACTCAACACGCGCACATTCACATATGTACACAAAGCAAATTGAAATCCATAGAAGTTGAACAACTTAGTGGTGAAGCTGGGACTGAAAACCCATGTTACCTCATCTTGTCCTGTACCATTTTATTTTCTCTTACACCCTGATGATTTATAATGAAGATTCATTCGTTTCCTAAAGTTTAGGGTGAAGACCTTGAAAATGTTAATTTAGTTCATAATATTATCTTTCTGTTTTTAACCATAAGTAAGGGACTAGTTGCCAACCAGAATACTGGAAAAGAAGATTTAAATTGGTTGAAACAGTGACAGCATTTTCCTGTTTTATAGACCTCCGTGAGTGAAAGCCTTCAGAGAGAAGCTGCTAAGAAGCAAGCAATGAAACAGGTAAGGTAGAAGGGTGAATTAAATGCATCTGGTGAAGTAAGTAATTCAGCTCACATTTTAAAGTATCAGTTTTGGTATTAGGTACCTGAGACTAAAAAGAGTAAGGGTGTATAAGGAAAAATTTTATCTTGACACTTGTTTTCTGGAAATGTGTAAGATGTTTCTTGATTTACATAGATTTCAGGTTTCTTGTATAAATTTTAAAGGAGAAAAACATAGTGAAGAATTAGCTCCTTATTGCTGTGTTGTAGATTAAACCCATTTCTGCTTTCATATGACTTAGTCTGATGATGGATTACATGGTTTAATAATTTCTGCTAATGAGCTTACTTGCTAAAAAAAAAACAAAGGATACAACCAAAATGATTTTGCAGTTTTATAATTATTTCAAACTCATCTAGCAAGGAAGGGGAATATCAGGTGATTTTCGGTAGACTTGCCAGCACCTTATATTTATGTATACTGTATAGTATTTCCAAGTACTTTTATACATACATTATCTTTTTAAAATTCTCACAAACCTGCCCATGGTCCTGATAAAGAAGTTTGAAACTTCAAAAGGATGTTTACCCCTCATGATCACACAGCTCATTACAGAACTAGGCCTGGAGTTTTAGTAATTTTTCTACTACTGTACCAGTGTATTTTAGATTTAGCTGCAGTAGAAAATAATGAAATTAAACAATGGCAGAGTACCTTTCTTTTCAATTTTAATTCCTTTTCCTCCACATTTTCTTTAATTTTGGGCACCTGTTTTTCCCTTGTGTATCTAGAATCCTGCATAAGGATAAATTTGTTAAGCACTTTCTATGAGCCAGACATTATGGCAACTCCTTTCTAAGAGTTACCTTTAATTCTTACAGCAGTCCTATTTTAGGATAATTGCTCTTATAATCTCTATTTTGTAGTTGAGGAAATGAAGGCAAAAAATATTTATGTGACTTTCATGAGATCTCATAGTTAGTAAATGGTCATGTTGTGTTCAAACCCAGGCAGTGAAATTGCAGAGCCCAAGCTTTTAGCCTCTGTGTTTTACTGCCTCCTTGGGGAATGGGCACAGAATTACGTATTTAGTTACTTTAAGACAATATCTTAGTGTCATATGAGATATAACATGTAACTTAGCCTCAAAATGATTTAATACACACATAACATTAAAAACTGTGATTCTTTAGCTTAAGTGCTGGAGTGCTTTGAATTAGAATTTTAGAGCTCAGTAGAATTTTAGAAAGACCATCAAGTTCAGTTTCTTCACTATGTGGATGAGAGAATTAGTTCTAGAGAGTCTGGTGACTTCTCCAAGTCATGTAGGTATCTTGTTTTCTAGTGTTCTTTTCACATTTTTTGCTGCCTTTTTTTTTTTTTTTTTTTTTTTTTGCGGTATGCAGGCCTATCACTGTTGTGGCCTCTCCCATTGTGGAGCACAGGCTCCGGATGCACAGGCTCAGCAGCCATGGCTCACGGGCCCAGCCGCTCCGCGGCATGTGGGATCCTCCTAGACCAGGGCATGAACCCATGTCCCCTGCATCGGCAGGCGGACTCTCAACCACTGCGCCACCAGGGAAGCCTTGCCTTTTTTTTTTTTTTTTTAAATTAATTAATTTTATAGACCCGGCTCCTTAGTTGCAACATGCATGTGGGATCTAGCTCCCTGACCAGGGATCGAACCAGGGCCACCCCCCGAACTGGGAGCATGGAGTCCCAACCACTGTGCCACCAGGGAAGTCCCTGTGTTGCCTTTTCTTATTCACTTAAAGCATAAGTCCCAAATCTGATTTTATTCTTAACTCTGGCTTGTTCAAATCCGCTTTTTTGATAGTGGGACTTTTTCATAATTTGCCTAGAAATTGGGGATGCTGCTACAGCTCTTCTGCCTCTCACCTGCCTGCTGCTGCTATACTACCTTTCACCTTATTTTCCCCACTTGAATGATTCAACTCTTCTGCTTTAATCTCAAACTAAATTTTATCATGAAGAATACCACCTTGATTGTATTTACTAAATCTAAGGGAAAATACTCTTAGAAATGGGGTACTTTATCTGTTAGACCTTTCTTCTTTCCTTTTCTAAATTTTTTATTTATTTTTTATTTATTTATTTTTGGCTGTGTTGAGTCTCCGCTGCTGTGCACAGGCTTTCTCCAGCTGTGGTGAGCGGGGACACCCTCCACTGCAATGCGCAGGCCTGTCTCTGCAGTGGCCTCTCTCTGTGGTGGCCTCTCCTGTCGCGGAGCACAGGCTGCAGGTGTGCAGGCCTCAGTAGCCATGGCGCACCTCAGTAGCAGTTGTGGTGCACAGGCTCAGTAGTTGTGGCACATGGGCTTAGTTGCTCCACAGCATGTGGGATCCTCCTGGACCAGGGCTCGAACCCATGTCCCCTGCATCAGCAGGCGGACTCCCAACCACTGTGCCACCAGGGAAGTCCTTTTCTTTTCTTTTCTCTTTTTTTTTTCTTTTGTTTTCTTTCTCCCCTTCCCTTCTCTCCCCTCTTCTCCTCTCCCATCATTTTTTTTATCTGGCCATCAGGTGCACAGAACTGATGTTGTCAACATTATTATCTTATTCCCTGTTTCACTGGAAAAACTTTTAATATGTCATCATTAAAATAATATTTCCTGTAGGTGTTTGGTAGATACCTGTTTTCAAGCTAAGGCAGTTCTTTTCTGGTCTTGGTTTGAGGTTTTGTTTGTTGTTGTGTTTTATTTTTTGAAAGTCATGCATGAACTATATTCATACCAGTAAATATCAATTTAACTTTAGAAAATCAGTAATGATCACTTCACATAAATGATATAAACACAATATAGGTATAGAGTATTCTTCTTTTTATGTTCCATTGCATTTGGTTTACTAAAATTTCATTAAGGATTTTTGTTTTAAATGTTAAGGAGTTTTTCTTTTTCTTATCATCAGTGAGATTGGCCTGTGATTTTCCTTTTCTTTCACTGTAATTATCCAGATTGAAAAAAATATAAAAGTCTGACAGTCCCAAGATTTAGTGGGTTAAGTTTGTTTCTCATTCATTACTTTCTATCCTGACAAATTAGTGTTTTCTTCATTCTGCTTTCTTTGGCTTTATTTTGTTATTTTTCTTACTTTTTGAAATGAGTGCATAGCTGTTTTCAAAAGCCCTTTCTCTTTTCTAATGTGTTTAAAGCTATACATTTTCCTCTAAGCACTGCTATAGCTGTGCTTTATCTCACAAGTTTTTGGTAAGTAGTACTTTTTATTCAGTTCAAAATATTTTATAATTTCTGTTATGATTTCTTCTTTGATCTGTGGGTTATTTAGAACTTAATTTTTAAACATATAGGGGTTTTTTGTTTCCTTTATGTTACTGATTTTTAACATGATTTCTTTGTGTTTCAAGATGATGCATTGTATTGTTTCATGTCTTTAAAAAATGTGTTGAGATTAACTGTGTGGTCCAGTAGTTTTTAATAAATATTCCTTTGATGCTTGAAAAAATATTCTAAATGGTGTTTTTTGGCCAGTTGTGTGAATCCATATATATTCATACTAATTTTTTTGGTCTCTTAATTACTGAGAGGCATATGTTAAAATCTCCTATTATAGTTTTGGACTTGTCTGTTTTTCCTTAGATTTCTGTTCAGTTTTTACTTTATATATTTTGGGACTTAAGTTAATTGATAATACCCTATACCTACACACATGCCCTCTTGCCACTCTCCCAATATACAAAAAAGTAAGTTATCAATTTAAAACAGTGTCCTGTTTCCCTTGCTTTTTGTTGGTGTGATGGTGATGATTTCTTGGATTCCATGTTTTCCTCCTCTGAGTTTTCCAGGTTGGTTTTGGGCAAGGAGCAGCAGTGCTAATTCACCATGTAGGCAGGAGAATTATTGTTTTTCTGAGGTTAAAGTAAATGTTGAAATGTTTTTAAAAATTATTATTTTTTAATATCTTAAGCAATATTCCAGAAAAAAAGTTTTTAATTTGGCATGTACATCATTCCAGTCTGATTGTTGACATGTAAAAACCTGAGAATATCAGGTCAGTTCTTTGAATAATTTATACTATCCACCCTATCACTTAAAAGGATCACTTTTATGTTCCACATTGCATTAGGCAATGTACCAATTAAAGAAAAAGTTAAAATGTGTTCTTTCTGTACCTCAGGAACTTACAAGTTGGGACAAGAGGCTAAGATTTGTGAAATAATTAGAAAATAATAACATCAGGAGTATTCTTAGGAACTATGTATTGCAGTACAGAATGTGCCATCAGACTTCAAAAGAAAGACCTAACTGGGGGTAAAAGCCCTCAGAGATGGTCTCGTTTAAGAGGTAGGGGGTGAGCTGGCCTGAAACTCTAGATAAGATTTTGATGGCCTGAAAGCAGGAGGAGGAACATTAAAGTATTTCCCCAGAGAGGACCTACAAACAGCCAGAAAACAATTAACAAGATGGCAATAAGTACATACATATCAGTAATTACTTTAAAGGTAAATGGACCAAATTCTCCAATCAAAAGACATAGAATGGCTGCATGGGTAAAAAACAAGACTCATCTATGTACTGTCTACAAGAGACTTACCTCAGATGTAGGGACACACACAGACTGAAAGCGAAGGGATGGAAAAAGATATTTCATGCAAATGGAAACTAAAAGAAAGGTGAGTATACCAATATCAGACAAAATATACTTTAAAACAAAGACTTTAATAAAAGACAAAGATGGGTATTACATAATGATATAGGGATCAGTCCAACAAAAGTTTTAACACTTGTAAATTTTTGTGCACCCAACACAGGAGCACCTAAATATATAAAGCAAACATTAACAGACCTAAAGGGAGAAATTGACAGCAATACAATAATAGCAGGGGACTTTAATACCCCACTTATATCAATGGGTAGATCATCCAGACAGAAAATCAATAAGGAAACATTGGCCTTAAATGACACATTACACCAGATGGACTTAATAGATAGGTACAGAATATTCCATCCAAAAGCAACAGAATACATTCTTCCCAAGTGCTCATGGACTGTTCTCTAGGATAGAACATATGCTAGGCCACAACACAAGTCTTAATCAATTTAAAAAGATTGAAATCATATCAAGCATCATTCTAACCACAGTGGTATGAAATTAGAAATTACAAGGAGAAAGCTGGAAAAATCACAAATATGTGGAGATTAAACAACATGCTACTGAGCAACCAATAGGGCAATGAAGATATCAAAGGAGAAATAAAAAATACCTTGAGATAAAAGACAGTGGAAATACAGCATACCGAAATCCGTGGAATACAACAAAAACAGTTCTAAGATGGGTGTTTAAAGCAATACAGGCCTGCCTCAAGAAACAAAAATCAGAAATCTAAAAGAACTAGAAAAGAACAAATGAAGCCCAAAGCGGAAGGAAGGCAATAGTAAAAATTAGAGCAGAAATAGGAACTAAGGGACTTCCCTGGTGGTGCAGTGGTTAAGAATCCACCTGCCAATGTAGGGGACACGGGTTTGAACCCTGGTCCGGGAAGATCCCACATGCCACGGAGCAACTGAGCCTGTGCACCACACCTACTGACCCTGTGCTCTAGAGCCCGTGAGCCACAGCTACTGAAGCCAGCGTGCCTAGAGCCCATGCTCTGCAACAAGAGAAGCTACTGCAATGAGAAGCCCACGCACAACAAAGAGTAGCCCCTGCTCGCCACAACTAGAGAAAGCCCATGTGCAGCAATGAAGACCCAACACAGCCAAAAATAAATAAATAATAAAAATTTATTTAAAAAAAAGAAGTAGGCACTAAAAAGACAGTAGAAAAGATCAGTGAACTGAAGAGCTGGTTCTTTGAAGAGATAAAATTGACAGACCTTTAGTTAGGCTCACTAAGAAAAAGAGAGGTCTCAAATAAATAAAATCAGAAATGAAAGAGGAGAGATTACAACTGATACCAAAGAAATACAGAGGATCGTAAGAAAATGAATAATTATATTCCAACAAATTGGACAACCTAGAAGAACTGGATAAATTCCTAGAAACATACAATCTTCCAAGACTGAATCATGAGAAAATAGAAAATCTGAATAGACTGATTACTAGTAAGGAGTTCAATCAGTAATCAACTCCCAGCAAACAAAAGTCCAGGACCAGGCTTCACTGGTGAATTCTACCAAATATTTAAAGAAGATTTAATACCAATCCTTCTCAAACTCTTTTAGAAAACAGAAGAGGGGGGCCTTGTGCAGTGGCAGTATCATAGCCAATGAGGTTTATCCGAGGTGTGATATTGCTAATTGAAAACTTTTCCCCATACCCTTCCATGACGACTTGAAATATAGTCGGCACTGGCAATTTTTGACAGTCTCTGCAGAGACTGCATAATAAAATTTAAAAAAAAAAGAAGGAGGGAACTCTTCCAAACTTATTTTTTGTGAGCAGCATTATTCTGATACCAAAACCAGTCAAGGACCCCACAAGAAAAGAAAATTATGGACCAGTATCCCTGATAAACATAGATGCAAAAATCCTCACCAAAATATTAGCAAACCAAATTCAATAATACATTAAAAGGAGCATATGTCATAATCAAGTGGGATTTATTCCAAGGATATCAGGATATTTTAACACCCACAAATCAATCAATATAATACACCACATTAATAAAATGAAGGACAGAAATCAATGATTATCTCAATAGATGCATAAAAAGCATTTGTTGAAATGCAGCATTACATTTTTGATGAAAACTCTCAACAAAGTGGATATGCATGGAGCATACCTCAACATAGTAAAGTCCATATATGACAAGCCAACCACTAGCATCATACTGAATGGTGAAAAGCTGAAACCTTTTCCCTTAAAATCAGGAAGAAGACAAGGATGCACACTCTTGCCACTTCTATTCAACATGGTATTGGAAGTCCTAGTCACAGCAGTTAGGCAAGAAAAAGAAATAAAAGTCATCCAATTTGGAAAGGAAGAAGTAAAACTATTAATATTTGCAAATGACATGATTTTATATATGGAAAACTATAAAGACTCTGCCAAAAAAAACTGTTAGAATTAATAAATGAGTTCAGTAAAGTTGCAGGATACAAAATTAATATACAGAAATCTGTTGTTTTTATATACTATCAATGAACTATCAAAAATAAAAATTATGAAAACAATCTCATTTACAGTTGCATCAAAGAGAATAAAATTCTAGGAATAAATTTAGCCAAAGAGGTGAAAGACCTGTACATGGCAAACCATAAAACATTGATGAAAGAAATTGAAGAAGGCAAAAATAAATGGAAAGATTCCATGCTCATGAACTGGAAGACTTAATTTTGATTAAATGTTCATATTACCCAAAGCAGTGTACAGATTTAGTGCATTCCCTTTCAAAATTCTAAGGGCATTTTTGATAGAAATGGAACAAGCCATCCTAAAATTTGTGTGGAACCGTGAAGATTTCGTCTAGCCAAAACAATCTGGAGAAAGAACAACAAAACAAGAGGTGTCACACTCCCTGATTTCAAACTATATTGCAAAGCTATAGTAATCAAAACAATATGGTATTGGCATAAAAACAGACACATAGGTCATGGAACAGAATAGAGAGCCCATAAATAAACCCATGCATATACAGTCAATCAATTTATGATAAAGGAGGGAAGAATGTACAATGGGGAAAGGACAGTCTCTTCAACACAGTATTGGGAACACTGGACAGCCACATGTGACAGAATGAAACTGGACCACTAGTGTACAGCATGCACAAAAATTAACTCAAAATGGATTAAAGATTTGAATGTAAGACCTGAAACCATAAAACTTCCAGAAGAAAACAGGTGGTAAGTTTCTTGATAACGTTCTTGGTGATATTTTTTTGATCTGACTCCAAAGGCAATGAGCACAAAAGCAAAAATAAACAAATGAAACTACGTCAAACTAAAAAGCTCTGCACAGTGAAGGAAACCATCAACAGAATAAAAGGCATCCTACTGAACATGAGAAGATGCTTGCAAGTCATATATCTGACAAAGGGTTGATATCCAAAATAAAGAACTCATAAGCTAAAAAACAAAAAACAATCCAATTAAAAATGGGCAGATACATGTATAGCTGATAAACTTTGCTGTATAGCAGAAACTAACGCAACATAAATCAATTATACTCCAATAAAAATTAATTTAAGAAAAAGAAAAAAAAATGGGCAGAGTATCTAAGTAGACATTTTTCCAGAGAAAACATACAGATGGCCAACAAGCACTTGAAAAGATGTTCAACAGCACTAATCATCAGGGAACTAATAATCAAAACCACAGTGAGATATCACATCACACCTGTCAGAATGACTTATGAAAAAGACAACATATAACAAGTGTTGGCAAAAATGTGGAGAAAAGGGAACCCTCATATACTGTTGGTGGGAATGTAAATTGGTACAGCCAGTATGGAAGATGGTATCGAGCTTCCTCAAAAATTAAAGATAGAGCTACCACATGATCTAGCAATTCCACCTCTGTGTATTTATCCAAAGAAAATGAAAATATTAATTCAAAAAGATACATGCACCCGTGTGTTCATTGCAGCATTATTTATAATGGCCAGGATATGGTAACAACCTAAGGGTCCATTGACAGGTGAATGGATAAAATATTCCATGCCACACAAATGGAATATTACTCAGCCATAAAAAAAATAAAAAGAAATCTTGCCATTTACAACAACATGGATGGACCTTGAGGGTATCGTGCTAAGTGAAATAAGTCAGAGAAAGACAAATACCATATGATTTCACTTATATGTGGAATCTAAAAAACAAAATGATCAAACGAAACAAAACTCATAGAGAAAAGATTTATGGTTGCCAGAGGGGAGGGGGATGGGGGGTTGGTGAAATCAATGAAGAGGATCAAGAAATACAAAATTCAGGGCTTCCCTGGTGGCGCAGTGGTTGGGAGTCTGCCTGCCAATGCAGGGGACATGGGTTCGGGCCCTGGTCCAGGAAGATCCCACATGCTGCAGAGCAACTAAGCCCATGCACCACAGCTACTGGGCCTGTGCTCTGGAGCCTGCGAGCCACAACTGCTGAGGCCCACGCACCTGGAGCCTGTGCTCCACAACGGGAGAAGCCACTGCAGTGAGAAGCCTGTGTACTGCAGTGGAGAGTGGCCCCTGCTCACTGCAACTAGAGAAAGCCCGCACAGGAACAAGGACCCAACGTGGCCAAAAATAAAATAAATAAATTTATTTTTAAAAAAAGAAAAAAAAAAGAAAAAGAAATACGAAATTCAAGTTATAAAGTAAATAAGTCATGACGATGTAATGTACAGCATGGTTACTGTAGTCAGTAATACTGTATTCAAATTTGAAAATTGCTAGGGAAGTAATCTTAGAAGTTTTTATCATGAGGGGAAAAATTTTTTTTTTGGTGACTTTGTATGGTGACAGATGGTAACTAGACTTACTGTGGTGATCATTTCACAATGTATACAAATGTCAAATCATAATGTAAGTTATACTTCAATGAAAATAAATAAGTATTTCCTTATAATTATTAAAATTTTTTTTTTTTTTGGCTGCATTGGGTCTTTGTTGCTGTGCACGGGCTTTCTCTAGTTGTGGCAAGTGGGGGCTACTCTTCATTGCAATACATAGGCTTCTCACTGCGGTGGCTTCTCTTGTTGTGGAGCACAGGCTCTAGGCGTGGGCTTCAATAGTAGCAGCACGTGGGCTCCGTAGTTGTGGCCTGTGAGCCCTAGAGTGTGTGGGCTTCAGTAGTTGAGGCGTGTGGGCTCAGTAGTTGTGGCGTGTGGGCTCTAGGGCTTGTAGACTTCAGTAGTTGTGGTGCACAGGCTCTAGAGCGCAGGCTCAGTAGTTGTGGCTCACGGGCTTAGTTGTTCCGTGGCATGTGGGATTTTCCTGGACCAGGGATTGAACCTGTGTCCCCTGCATTGGCAGGTGGATTCTTAACCACTGTGCCAGTAGGGAAGTCCGTATTAAAATATTTTTATGAAAAATGTATCAGAGACAAAATTTTTTTTAAACTACTTGTATTTCTGTAGTGAATATACTGCTTATTTTAAATTCTGAAGGTGACATCTCTAAAAGTAAAGTATTTTTCAATTACCAAAAAAAAAAGTATTTCCTACCATTTGAAACTTGAACATTTTATTTGGTAACACAAGTAAAAATGATATGGAAGTTTAATATGTAATATAGGCATCTCAAAATTAAGGTTAGGTGTTTCTAAGTCATACCCTGGTCCTTTTGTAGATAATTCTGTTTATGTACAAGTGAATAGATAATAATGTTTACTGAACACTTAACTCTCTGTCAGGCTCTATTCTAAGTGCTTTAAGTTTAAAATGTGATTGATACAATTTTTATGATATATTTCTGATTTATGATCCTGTCTCAAAAGAATTACTTAGACTTTTTGTAGTATCTGTTAGTTGGCTCATATTTTTGAAACATGTTCAATGTTTTCTTTAAAGACCAAACTGGAAATCCAAAAGGCCCTTGCAGAAGATTCTACTGTATATGAATATGACAGTATTTATGATGAAATGAAGAAAAAAAAGGAAGAAAGTAATCCAAAATTGCTTTTGGGAAAAGACCGAAAGGTTTGTAGCTGAAAATACAAAGTTTCTTTGACCTTGACCTGCATTTTGTAACTTACGCTTATTTCAACATGAGAATGATCTGAGAAAAAGCTTTTAGGTATTTGAAGTGTGAAGAGCCCCTAGTTCCAGATAGTATGGATTTGATTGAGAACCTAGGAAACTATATATTTAGTATCCTAACAGGAGCAAGAGAATTATCTAACAATTTTATAAATTTTGGATTTTTGCTTTAAAACTTCTGCAGATTATTTTTTGAAAGTTTTTCCTAAGAAAGTCTTTGTACTGCTGCTTCTCCTGTTCATGTTTGTGTCTTATAATTTTTTATTGCTTCCTAGCTGGTAACTGATCATCTGCATGTAACATGGTCATATTTTTAGTTTGAAAAAACAAGTTAGGGTGTGGAGATTGAATGAAATAAGTTCAAATTTTCTATCACTCTTATTCTTTCACAAAGCACAGACTGGTATTTAAGGATCTTTACACCTTACAGTATCTACAGATAAAGTGGTGCTCTAAAATGATATTAAAGCTACTATTTTAAATGATTATATTTCAACTAATGTGAAAAATTAGTCAGAAGCCTTCCTATTCACGTATCTGTTGAAGTAAGACAATACCATTTTGTAAAAAGGGAGAGAAAAACAGTGGGAAAATGACCTATTTAGCTTGAGATATTTTTTAAATGCCATTTTGAATAATTTTTTGTTTTTATACTTAAATTTCTATTGAGAAGAATTTTATTATTTTGCTAGTAAATTTATATTGAATTTTGAGAAGTTGACAGTCCTATTTATTTGGATTTCTATCAATGAATTTCTAGAGTAATAAATTCATGATAAAAATTGAATATTAACAGTTAATTATCTTTGACTCTTTCCTAAATAATCTTATTTTTTCCCCCTAGCCCAAGTACATTCACAACTTACTAAAAGCAGTTGAGATCAGAAAAAAGGAACAGGAAAAAAGAATGGAAAAGAAAATACAAAGAGAACGAGAAATGGAAAAGGGAGAATTTGATGATAAAGAGGCATTTGTAACATCTGCTTATAAGAAAAAACTGCAAGAGAGAGCTGAAGAGGAAGAAAGAGAAAGGAGGGCTGCTGCACTTGAAGGTGAAATGGAAGAGGGAGAGGAGTAGCAGGAAACAAACAGGAGAGTTCTGCCCTGTGGTTAACCATTTGCCCGTCACTGAACTTTTAGATTATAATGTTGTCATAATTTATGTATATGAATGCAGGATACAAGATATATGATGTTATGTATATTATAAAACAGGAGATTTTAACTAAAAACACAGTTGCACTCTTAGTAACTATTACTTCTACTGAACTTTACAATTACCTCTCACTTTGTTGCTTAAAGCTATGATTATCACAAGTCATTGCCTTAGAAAATGATTTCAAATGTAAAAACATTGATTACAAGGCATGGAAAGCATGACATTTGTCAAAAGCAGTATAAACTGAGATTTAAATCCTAGTTGTATTTCCTGGGATGAGAAAACTAGAGTAACATCACCCAAGGAGCATTAACTGGGCATTTACAAAAAGAATAACATTAATTCAAGGAAGAACAAAGATGTGCAGAGGCCAAAGAATACCTTAGTGCTTTACTTCATTGCTTCCTACTCGTGGTCATTTCTCAAGGTCTAAGTAAAATGTGTACTTAAAAATAGCTTAATTGGCAAGTGCTTATCAACTTTAAGTGGAAGAAAACCAAATGTATAAGACTTGGTCTAAGCATGTACTATGTGTTCATCTAGAGCACCACTTCATACACTGTGTTACATACTCTGTGCCTGTGAAACTGAACTGCATTTTGCCTTTTTGAATATATTATTCTCACTTTTGCTTTCATTCTCTTAGCACGTTTGGATGTAACCAAGCAGAGCGATCTCAGTGGATTTTATAGGCACCTATTAAATCAAGCAGTTGGTGAAGAGGAAGTACCTACATGCAGCTTTCGTGAAGCCAGGTGAGATGTGGCATATGGAATATTTAGAAGAAAGATACTGTTCATGATTTGTGATTGTGGGATCATTTTAACTCTCTGGAAGTAGAGGATTGCAGTATTGCATATTGTGTTGTTAGCCAAACCTGACCTAATTGAATGAATAACTAGGGATTTACAGTTTTTTAATTAAAAAACTTTTAGTTCAAGTTTATTTTTATTTTACAGTAATTCTACACGCATGTTCAGATAGTATATAAAAAGAGAAGTGTATATATATATTTTTTAACATCTTTATTGGAGTATAATTGCTTTACAATGGTGTGTTAGTTTCTGCTTTATAACAAAGTGAATCAGCTATACATATACATATATCCCCACATCTCCTCCCAAAAAGAGAAGTATATTTTTTTTCATAAATAGGACCTAGCCTCCATAAAACATAAGATTCACATAATCAAGGGCTTAGAAATACATTATCCAATACGTAGCCGCTAGTTACATGTAGCTGTTTAAATTTAAATTATATTAAATCTAAAATTTTGGTCACAACAGTCACATTTCAAGTATTCCATTGCCACATTTGGCTAGTGGCTACCATATTGGACAGCACAGATATATGGACATTACTATGTAGACATTTTTTTTTTTCTGGCCTTGCTGCACAGCCTGTGGTATCTTAGTTCCCGAACCAGGGATTGAACCTGGGCCCCGGCAGTGAAAGTGCTGAGTCCTGACCACTGGACCGTCAGGGAATTTCCCATTTCTGTAGACATTTCTATTAATACTGGTCTAGAAAGTAAGGATTGGAGGATTTTTGAATAAAATTATAAAATATTATGGGGATGGTGAAATGATTATGGTGTAAGTTTATAGCTGAAGGTAAAATTTGTCTTAAACTTGTATCTAAGGAAATCATTTATTGGAATAGAAACATTCAGATAAGAGGGTCTGAGTCTTTGTTGCTAGGGAAAGAGGAGATGCAGGAGAATGGAATTAAGGATGAAGAGAAGGGATTACACCCCAACTACTAGGTTTTGATTGTAAAATTGATGAGAATTATGAGTCTCAGAAAGCATATTTGAAGACTGAAATTTTTGAATGAAAAATTAGAGTTTCATCTGGAATTGTTGTGAGGCCAGCCGTGAAACTTCATAATGTCATGTAGTAGTTGCAATTCCCAGAGTCTAATAATAGAATTCCTAACTATTAGTGAGTCCTTTAGCCAAGACACTTTTGCCAGCAATTGCTAGAGAGCCATAGTTGTTGCTTTGTTTGTTTGGTAAGTGATTAGTGAGAATAAATGTGTAATGTAAATAAATTAACCATGCTTATTGGCTGGGAAAATGTAGGTGATGTAAGCAGTGTTAATGTAACTGATCGTAATAGCTGGATAGATTCTCATATTTCCATTTTGTTGTAAAAGATGCCAAGGGGTAGAGCAGGATGCTGGTGCCTTTTCAGTCATGAGAGGTATTATTTAGTGATATTTAGAATTAGGTTTTGTCACCATTTTGCTGTGAAAAAATTTATCTTCTTCTTCCAGGACTATTTTTAAATATTTTTAAAAATAAAATAAAAATCCAATAAAGCCACAACTTGAACCTCATGTTGTAAACTAGTACTTATCTTCAGAATATATCTTTTCGCAATTATTCTTTGTCTGTGCTTGGCAAAAATGAAGACCTTGCACACACCCCTGCCTGAAGGTTCTAGTGGTCCATACAGAAGGGCTGATTTTTACTTTTTCATTTCTACCAATATTGAAAATATTCGGAATGGTTAGAAAATACTAGTTTGCAGATGTTTACAAGGTAAATAGACAGCACCTTTTCGAATTTAGGATAATCAGAAGGTTTATATAGTGTAGGTGTATTGACTTAAGTACTGATGAACTTTATATGAACACTTCATTTATTTACTATAATTGATAATGTAGCATTTTCTGTTACATTATTTTTCTTAAGGTCTGGGATAAAAGAAGAGAAATCAAAGGGATATTCCGATGAAGTAAGTTCAGAAGACAGAACAACACCTCATGAGAACTGCATTCTCCAAACTGTTGTGAAAGTAGAGGAAAACCCAGATGCAGACAGTGACTTTGATGCTAAGAGCAGTGAGGATGATGAAATGGAAGAAGATAATAAAGTGAACTGCAGAAGGGAAAAGGGCACAGAGACCTTAAAAAATGACTCCAGGCATCACAGAAGTCATACCCACTCACAGTCATCTAGTGAAGAAAGAGAGCATGGTACCAAATACCACACAAAAAGTTCCAAGTCAAGAGGACATGAGAAAAGGGAAGATCAGCACCAAGAGAGACAATCCAGGGAGGACAACTATTACACTGACCGTGATTACCAAAAAGAAAAGAAGGATTCCCATAGGCACAGAGAGGCAAGTTACAGAGATTCACACTGGAAGAGGCATGAACAAGAAGATAGACTGAGGGGAAGAGACCAGAGAGAAAGAAATGATAGGGAATGGAAAAGGGAGAGAGACAGGGAGAAATACCCCTCAAGAGAACAAGAAAGAGACAGACAACGAAATGATTATGACCGACACATTGAGAAAGGAGAGAAGGAAGAGAAAAGCAAAGAAAAGGAAGAGCATATGAAAGCAAGGAAAGAAAGATATGAAAACAGTGATAAATACAGAGATAGAGAAAACCGAGAAGTAAGTGTTCAATCTTCAGAAAGAAATCAAGAAAGAAAGGAAAGCCCAAATTCTAGGGCAAAGGATAGGTTTCTTAACCAGGAAAGAGCCAATAAAATGAGAAACATGGAAAAGGACAAAGAAAGAAACACAGAGAAACCCTCTAGTTCTGAAACATCACTGGGAGCAAAACACAGATTCACAGAGAAATGCCAAGGGACTGGCAAAGAACAAGAGAGGCCACACGAGACAGTGAACAAGTTTGCAAAGCGGAGCAACGAAGAAACTGTAATGTCAGCGAGAGACAGATACTTGGCCCGGCAAATGGCACGGGTTAATGCAAAGACATATATTGAGAAAGAAGATGATTGATAACTGCCCCAGTAGGAAGACCTATGGAAACACAGAAAATTATAATTCCTGGAAAATGTTGAGTGAACACATAAAGGAGTGTGTTAACAGTGGTTGGGAGGGTATTTTAAAATATATTTTCAAAATTCATTTTTGGTTTAGGTTTAAGTCAGAAGTCAATCCTTTTATCTTGAATGTTTAACTAAATTAATATATAATATTTACTTATCAATACCACATTCTTGGTTGTATTCAAGCAACCTAAAGAGAGTGCTGAATCCCCGTAGGTACTTAATGAGGAAAATTGGCTCCACTACAACCATTAAAAAATAATTTAAATAACTCTTCTATGTTGCATTTGTTGCAGGAGCTGTTTGTTTTATAAATGTCATGTTTCAGATAAAAATATGTGGATTTGAACAGAGAATATTGTTTTACTTTATGTTCTAAAATTTGTATTAAAGTGTAAAATACAGATCACACATCTTGTCTAAGCTTTTTAGCCCACAACATACTCACTTAAATGAAAATAAAAATAGTGATATATTTGTATGTTTAATTGATGCTTATATTTTATTTTAAAAATAATGTCATTCCTGTCATGCTGTAATTCCTCTTTTTTTAATTTAAAAATCACTTTAATTCTGAAACCCTAGCAAGTTAGTAAATTGGTTATGTGTATAAATCAGTTATAGCTGAGGGTGAAAAGATGGAGATACCAGCCTAAAGAAATTACCTAAAGATCCAGGTGGCCTGTTTATGAACATGTCTTGTTTAATATACTCTAAAAAATATAGTACATCTTATTAGAGTTTCTATTTATATATCAAAATAAAACTAAAATTTCTGTACTAAGTCTTTGAAACTTAACCATTTGAAGTTATAAACTGTAAATAATTTATTCACGTGAAAAGGATGAATCATACGGAGAAAACAGTTCTGTTAACAGTCTTCCCATTAAGAAAGTGCTATTTTTATCTCTCATACTTCATGAAGAGTTACCACATTGTCTTATTTTAGAAGGATAAACGTAGTTTAGTAAGAATATTGTCTTTAAGAAAATATATATAAAAGATCAAATTTAGCATTCATAAATCATTTTGTTATACTTTTTAAACCAGAAAGGAAAAGTAGCAAGAAAGCTAATGCCTGTATCTCTTGACTGACATATTAAATATCAGTTACACCCTAATAATTTAAAATATATCAGTGACAGTGACAAACACTTCAAAAGCACTGACTTTGTGTACACAGAGGGGTGCAGTATAATGTAACTGTGAAAGAGTTAGGGTGAGATCATGGAAGACCATGAGTGACAGGCTAAAAATCTTCAACTTTGGTGGAGAATTGGATTCCTTTGTTAGGGTTGTCATACTAAAGCCATATATTGGGAAGATTTCACTTGACTATAGTATGCAAGATAAAGCCTAGGAGAAAGAGACTGGAAGTGGAGAGATCTGATAAGAAACTGTTGATTTCCCTCTCCCAGTAATTCAGAGACTCAAAGCAGCATGGATGGTTTAGATAGGAAAAGTTACATATTTAAAAAACAAAATTATTTAAGTGTAATTGATTTACATTATTGTGTTTCAGGTATATAGCATAGTGATTCAGTTTTTTTTTTTTAGATTCTATTATAGGTTATTAGAAGATACTGAATGTAATTCCCTGTGCTATATAGTAAAGCATTATTGCTTATTTATTTTATGTACAGTAGTTTGTATCTGTTAATCCTATACTCTTAATTTGTCCCTCCTGTCCTCCCTCTCCCCTTTGGAAGCCATAAGCTTGTTTTCTAGGTCTATGAGTCTTTCTGTTTTGTATGTAGATTAATTTGAATTATTTTTTAGAGTCTACATATAAGTGATACAGTATTTGTCTTTCTCTGACTTCACTAAGCATGTTCTTCTCTTGGTCCACCCATGTTGCTGCAAATGGCAATATTTTATTCTTTTTTATGGCTGAGTAATATTCCACTGTGTATATATACTACATCTTCTTAAGCCAGCCTGTTGATGGGCACTTGAGTTGTTTCCATGTCTTGGCTATTGTAAATAGTGTTATGAACATTGGGGTGCACGTATCTTTTCCAAGTAGAGTTTTTGTTTTTTTCTGGATATATACCCAGGAGTGGGATTGCTGGATCATGTGATAGCTCTGTTACATAATACTTTTATTAACCAAGTTTGACATAACTCAGGGAGAAACTGCAAATTAAGGATTTCTTCTCTCTCCTTCCCCAGATGTACAGGTGTTTTTGCCTCTTTGGCATTCACTCCCCCATTTCTGAGAATAGTGCCTTGATTTTCACTTGGGAAAGTACCCTTCACTACTCTTAGTCCAGTGTTTCAAATGGGGCTGTAAGAGCTCCAGGAAGGTATGTGACTCAAGATAGGCCAATTCTGAGACTTGTCATAACTTAAAGTGATGTTTTCCAGTAGAATTCTAGACTGTGAAGATGAAGTAATTCCAGAGTTACATGGGAAAATGAGTGCCTGACTGCCTGACAGAATAAAGCCCACACAAAAGAAAACAGAAATGAGAGGTGAGAAGGACAAAGATCTGATGATTGCTTTTGAAACTTTGGCTCTAGTAGATCATATTTCGATATTTAAACCAGTATTTTTCTCTTGGGCCGATTGGATTTGGATTTCTACCAAAAAAGCCCTATTTGACACAAAAAGGTTCCACCTCTGATAAGTCTGTGCCAAAAATCACCAGAATATTCTTAGTAAGCTTTTAAAAATTGTAGGATAACAAACATAAAGAAAAGTCCATATATCATGAGTACATAATTTAATGGATTTACACAGTGAACATACCCAGTTCAAAAAGAGACCATTTACCTACCCCACAGAAGCTCCCCTCAAACCATTTCCCAGTGTATTCCCTGCCTTTAACACCATAGATTAATTTTGCTTGTTTTCTTGATTGTATAATATTTATCCATCTACTGTTGATGGCCATTGAGTTATTTCCATTTGGGGGTTATTATGAATAATGCTTCTAGGAACATTCTTACATTTGTCTTCTAGTATGTACATGTATATGTTTTGATTGGGTAGGTCCTAGGAATGGAATTGCTGATCCATAGGGTAAGTATATGTTCATAATAATAGGTAATGTCAGTTTTCCAAAATCAATGTATGAGAGTTACAGTTGCTTCACATTCTTGCTTACACTTGTAATTGTTTAACCTTTGTCTTTTTGTCCTTTAATTTGAGCCGTTCTGGTGGGTGTGATGGTATCTCATGGTTTTATTTTGGGGTTCCCTGATGACTTTCATATTTATTAGCATTTTGATATCAGTTTTGAAGTATCTGTTTCTTTTGCCTGTTGTTTTTTAATTTTATTTATTTATTTTTGGCTGTGCTGGGTCTTTGTTGCTGCGTGTAGGCTTTCTCTAGCTGTGGCTAGTGGGGACTACTCTTCATCGTGGTGCGCAGGCTTCTCATTGCAGTGGCTTCTCTTGTTACAGAGCATGGGCTCTATGCGCGGGCTTCAGTAGTTGTGGCGCATGGACTTAGTTGCTCTGCGGCCTGTGGGATCTTCCCGGACCAGGGCTTGAACCCGTGTCCCCTGCATTGGCAGGTGGATTCTTAACCACTGTGCCGCCAGGTAAGTCCTGCCTAATTTTTTTTTTTTTTTTTTGTGGTACACGGGCCTCTCACTGTTGTGGCCTCTCCCGTTGCGGAGCAACAGGCTCCGGGCGCGCAGGCTCAGCGGCCATGGCTCACGGGCCTAGCCGGTCCGCGGCATGTGGGATCTTCCCGGACCGGGGCACGAACCCGTGTCCCCTGCATTGGCAGGTGGACTCCCAACCACTGCGCCATCAGGGAAGCCCCTGGCAATAGTTTTTTGACCTGGGTGGTAGTTACTTGGCTGTTCACTCTATCAATTGTAAATGTGTTTTATATATTATTCTGTATGCATAAGATATCTCACAGTAAACATTTTTGTAATTTAAGATTTTTAATATATGAATGGAGGAATGTTGGCCATGCTGGTTAATCTTAGTCATTTCTATAGGAAGAATATGTAGATGTTGATTAGTCAAATGGCTTATGCACAGGGCAGCAGTTCTTTGATAATGAATTATTTGGACCAGTATAAACAAGGGGTTCATTATATTTGTTGCTAGATACGTGTTCTTTTAAATATATGAGGTCTAAAATAATGTACTTAAAAGAAATTATTATGAATTGGTAAACAGCTGTTCCTGTGATTCAGTGTCTTTAATTTTCCTTCTCCCTCCCCTTGTTTACTCCTGTTCCAATCATACCAATTACACAGTGCTGTTTCAAGGTAACCGTGCCTTCTCACATACTAATCGCTTTGCCTGGAAAGTCATGTTTCTGCCTAACTCCTTATTTTTAAAACTGAAGTGTGATTGCCTCCAGAAAACCTCTTATAATACCTTTCTTTGTTTCAGCCACACCTCTGTTTCCTTTTAATTCTGTGGGTAATACCATCACAGCATTATGGTATAATGATTGTATGTTAGTTGTTTGAAGGCAAAGATCTGGTCTCAACTTTGTATGCCCAGTACCTACTATAATAGCTGGCATGAGTGAACGTTTAGAAAAGTTTTTACTTCATTGTTTTAACTTCATTTACTTTAATATCTGTTAAGTATTTCTTAAAATTAGAATTTTAAAACAAGAATGAACTTAGAAATCATCTATAACCCCTCGAATTTAAAATGTTTTTAAGATGGTATGACATCAGGTTTAATAGCTGAGATTTGGAAATCTTGGGTCCACCACTTGCTGCATAATCTTGGACAAATTAAGTTCTCTGAACTTTATTTTTTCCTTATTTGTAATATGAGGATAATAAAAGGGTCTCTTTCATAAGACTGATGTGAGGATTGCTTGAAACAATGTATGTAATGCTGTGCCTGACGTTAGCACACAGTAAATACTAGTGTGTATATATTTCATATGTATATATATTGTGTGTATATATGTATATTATTACCCATGAGGAGATGGGGCCAGTAAAGTTGAGTGACTTAAATAAGGTTCCTTAGCTTGGTAGTGGATGAGAAAGGACTTGATCTTGTCTTCTCAATTCTATCTGGTTGCTCTTAACACAGGTGCAGAAAAGTTTTTTTGCTTTTGGTAAAATGTATGACATGAGCCATACTTACTATGGAGGGAAACTAGGCCAGACAAATGACATGAAGTATGCATTATTTTCATGTATTCAGCAAATTGGGGGCTATGTACCAGATATGCTAGAGTCTTCTTAATTGTGTTAAGAAGACAAAGCCTTAAGAATCAAAGGAATACTAAGCAGGAAAGATTTTGGAAAAAGAGTTTAGAGATACACTTTAATACTGAAGTTTCTGTCTTGGGAGATGCTTTGTCCAAGCTTTGCCCATCCCACTATACTGCTAATCCCATTCCTCTCTCTGCCCCTTAAGAAAAGACTATGGCTTTCTTAGGCTATAATTGTAACAATTAATGAATGTAAACCGGTCCTCTTCCTTTTTCACCATCCCTTCCCTAACAATTCAATCCAAAAGCCATTAAGTGGGGCTGAGCAAGGTAAAACTATCATGACCCAGAGCTGGGTGTCACTAAAACACAGTGAAGAGCATCGTGAAGGAGCAGCCCAAATGAATGTGAGGGGTGATCCATGCAGAAAGGAGGTCCATTCAGGATATCTGAGCCCAAGTGGTGGAGGGGGAGGCATCTGTGCAGTGGATGGTGATGGTGACTGCCCACCAAGGGATGTCAGCTTGAGCACGGTGAGAAGGGCATTTGTACAGGGACAGTCCCAACATAAGGTGTCAGAACCTGAATGGGGTAAAAAGGGCTATGTAGGGCTTCCCTGGTGGCGCAGTCGTTGAGAGTCCGTCTGCCGATGTAGGGGACACGGGTTCGTGCCCCGGTCCGGGAGGATCCCACGTGCCGCGGAGCGGCTGGGCCCGTGAGCCATGGCCGCTGAGCCTGCGCTTCCGGAGCCTGTGCTCCACAACGGGAGAGGCCACAACAGTGAGAGGCCCGCATACCAAAAATAAAAGGGGGGGGGGGCTATGTAGACGGCAGTGACAGCAGCAATGGAATATTGCTTACATTCAGGGATATTGATCAAAAGTAAATATATTTGTTATAATGGGAGCCATGTTTCTCACTGCCCTAGAAGGGGTTATAAACATGAAGAGAGAAAATTAGAATGAACTTTGTAGTGTTGGTTTGGAACTGGAGTTACTGGTATAAACTCATATCGTTTTCAAGATAGAGAAATAATAATAGATGAAAATGTGTGTTTTTGTGCACACATGTGAGAAGACGGGATCAGTGACACTCCAATGAGCATACCTGGCACCTAGATCTCGGTTTCTAAATATATTCTTCACTAAAAGAAACCAGGACTTCTTGGAGAAATGGCTGTGGCAGAGAAAGTACAAGATGATACTGTAACATCTTACTCCAGAAGGTAAGGAAGTGAGTGTTCCAGGAGTGATGGGGACATGTCAAAAGGATACCGGAGCCAGCTTGAAAGGATTCTCACTGGCTAAATATGAAACCATTTGAGCATCAAAATGAATAATAATTGATTATAATCCATTGAATAAAATAAGAATCCGTAAAAAATGAAAGTTAGATGAGGAACAACAGTGTATTTGCACAGTCTGAGAGTAAACCCCCTACAAAATATTAATTACAAAAACAAAAGGAATTTTACTTGGTGGAAAGTCTGGCAGATACCACCTTAATGAAGTGATTTGAGTTAATATCACCAGTATGGGGACAAAAATTGAATCATACTCAACCTGATAGAATGTGCTGAGAACACATCATCATTCCTGTGATATTTCTGCCAAAAATGTATATTAGCTTGAATCTAATCATGAGTCAAGTATCAAATCAAATTGAGAGAAACTCTACAGAGTAACTAGCTTGTAATATTCAAAAATGTCAAGTTCATGAAACAAGGAAAGTCTGGAAAACTGTTGCAGACTGAGGGAGACAAAAGAGACATGAACATGTGGTTCTAGACTGGAACCTTTTGGTAAACAGACGTAATTGAATGGTGTCTGAGATTAGATGACAGTAATGTATCAATGTTACTTTCCTGATTTTGATGGTCCTATTGTGATTATGTAGGAGATGTCCTTGTTTGTTGGAAACACATCCTTCATGATTTTCCTTTTTTAATTTAGCATCTGTATTTTGGCTTCTATGGATGATGCTTTTTTTTTTAGTTAAGACATTTTTTAATCGATTTACAATGTTGTGTTGACTTCTGCTGTACAGCAAAGTGACTCAGTTATATATACATTCTTTTTTTTTTTAATTATTTATTTTTGGCTGTGTTGGGTCTTCACTGCTGCATGTGGGCTTTCTCTAGTTGCGGCGGGCGGGGGATACTCTTCGTTGCCGTGCGCAGGCTTCTCATTGTGGTGGCTTCTCCTGTTGCGGAGCACGGGCTCTAGGCTCGTGGGCTTCAGTAGTTGTGGCTCACGGGCTTATTTGTTCTGCAGCATATGAGATCTTCCCAGACCAGGGCTCGAACCTGTGTCCCCTGCATTGGCAGGCGGATTCTTAACCACTGTGCCACCAGGGAAGTCCCACATGCAGTGATGTTTTGGGGGATGTGTAAATGTTTTGACAATATACAGTTAAGATTTTTCTTTTAACCTTAAGAGTTTGGAAAGGTTTTTTTGGTTTTGTTCTGTTTTGTTTTTTAATGAGACAGAATCTATTCATCATGATGTTATGAGTTATTACAGTAATAGTTCACAACAAAAGGCATTTACTGATACCTTAAAATATAGTTTGGAACATTTATGACTAAACTGCATAAATGTATACATGGGCATTTCATGCATCTTAAAGAGGGGACTCCTATTTTGTATAAATAAAACAGGTTTAATTCTGTCACTGAGGTTTAAAAATAAACACGTTTCATGTAAAAAATAATGTTTCATGGAAAATTTCATATTATCACTGTTGACAGGTGAATAGTGGAAGAAATTTATTTTTCTTAGCTCTAAATAATGTGGAAGAAGAAAGGAAAGATGAGGAAAAAGAAATACCATTTATATAATTCAACTAACTGTATATAATCCACACTTTGAAGCACCTCATTGATACGTTCAACACACAAAGTATCCTGAAAATGTTTTTTGTAAATCAAATCATATTTTAAATGCCACTGGAGAAATAACTGCAAATTCTTATGTAAAGTCCCTAATTTTATCCTTTAAACTTTGCATTTTTCATGTATCAAGTTTTAAGATAAGGTACACTTATCATATTAGAGTTTGAATAAGAATCAAATCGTTTTTTTAAAAAAAAACAGCATATGTTCTTATTTATTTATGGAAATTTAGGTATTTTAGCATAGAGATGGGCTAGCTGCTCCTTCCTAAATATTTGTTGTTTGGACTGTCAGTGTTTACAAACTGTTAGAAATAAATTATCTACTATAATTGTAGTCTTCAGTTGTAGAACTGAAGGACTGAAATCATCTTTTCTCTCTCCTAAATGATAAGGTTCTTCTTAGTTCAGCAGACATAAAACTTTCTTCTGATGACATGCCCCACCAATGCACACTGGTTCCAAATTAGATTTGGCCAGTGAAATAATCTCTTTTTGATAATTTAAGGGAAAAACTTGCATTGGTGGCAGAGCAATTTGGTGTGAATTTTATGATGTGTTGGTAAGAGAAATAGAACCTGAAATTCCAATTGAAATATACTGTGAATTATTTCCAAAAAATAAAGACTTCTCCTGAAAAGATGATTTGTTTTGAAACACCTAATGTAGAAACAGTACTGAATGAATTCTAACTGTATGTAACAAAAGGGAAGACATATTTAAGATTCCATCTTTTCCATTGTGGTAAATGCCTACTAAACAATTGAGAGGGGCATTATTTCATTCTAGGAGAGGAAATAAAACTTAAGCTCACCTTCCTTTAGAAACTTCCAGATCCCAAGAAAAGTAGAGAAATTAGCTAGGTTTGTTTCTGCCTCTAAATGTAGTTATCTGAACTTTAAAATATTGTCCTATCATTGAAATTTAGAGACAGTTAAGCAATGAGGGGAAAAGGTGATACTATAAAAAGTAAGAAAAAAGATTTAGAGCTTTTAAAATAGTCCTTCCATGGAACTGAACGTGACAAATTTTAATAAATATCAGACTTATCTCTGATATTGAAGAAAAGAATTCAGAATGTTTCAAGTGGACCAGGAAAGCTTTCCACAGTGTAAGAATATTCCCTGTCTTAATGGGTTTCTTTCCATATTTGGATTTATAAATTTCAGTCTCTAACATACTTCTCAAGCAAGCATTTTCTAAGTTTCCCTTCCTAATTTAGAGCCTTTTGTGTAACTCTCCTTGCGTTTTTAAATAATGATGACTTTAAAGTATACAACTTCTGGGCTTCCCTGGTGGCACAGTGGTTGAGAGTCCACCTGCCAATGCAGGGGACACGGGTTCGTGCCTCAGTCCAGGAAGATCCCACATGCCGCGGAGCGGCTGGGCCCGTGAGCCATGGCCACTGAGCTTGCGCGTCCGGAGCCTGTGCTCCGCAATGGGAGAGGCCACAACAGTGAGAGGCCCACGTACCGCAAAAAAAAAAAAAAAAAAAAAAGTATACAACTTCTTCCACTTAGCATAGGACTATTTTGCTTTTATTGCTTTATGGGGATGACAGGTTGTAGTATAGTCTCTCTGAGGAATCTGTTATTTCACTTCCCCATCCATCTCTGACAATAAAAGAAAAAAGGGAGGGTAGAAAATGCCTTCTGAATACTGCCTTATTTAATGATATCTTAAGCACCAGATGTTGATTTATGAGCAAAGAAACATGCTATGAAAGGAACCAGGTGTGGATTGTACCACTGGGTAGCTAAGCATTGTCTAAAATGCGTAAGAACGGCACAGTTAAGCCACTGCATTCCATGGTTTTAAGCTGTGCTTGACAGTGACCTCCAAATCAGTTATACAACAGATACAATGTATCAGGTCAGCCTTTCCTAATTATCAAAAGAATATGGTTCTAATTCTAGGAGAATAATCTCCCTTTTAAGGGGTCAGGGTGGGGTGGGTGAATTAAATGGAAATTCATACTTACACTTAAATATTGAGGTTGGTGGCACCAAATTAACAAGTTTCCTAAAAAGCAGGGACGATGAGAGAGTGACTCATCTCAAGAATAACTTTTTGCCTTAATTTGAGATTCATTATTTGGTTTGATTGTTATTGTTTGATTTTGGAGCTAATACATTGACTTTGGGTTTGTTGGGGTCTTTGCATCCATCTCTACATGGGGCAGCCAGGGCAATGAATTTAGGTTACAAGTCATATGCATTCCACACAACAAATGGAATAAGTTTTAAATGGGTTGCAAGTTTTTTGGAATAAAGATGAATTCTTTGGACTCCATTACATGTCAACATATAGGAACAACCTCAATCAACTGAACTGCCTCCATGCCTTTGTTTGTGTCTTGCCTATTTCTCAGGTATTTCTCACTAATAAAATCACAGAAAAAAAATTAACTTCAGTACTTAAATAACTTTACAATTCATTCAATTTTTATTTTTTACTTTTATGTAAATGCTACATTAGATGTAAAAGGTCTTTAAAAGATTATTTTAAAGTCCATTTACCAACTCAAGTTTTCCTTAAAAAAACATCCATGGTATAGTATTGATAAATAGGGGTCAAGTAAATGCAAACTATGCTGAGGAGAGATGTTGGATTTTTTCCTGTCTAGTGACATTTGAAAACTTTTCAAAACACCTGTATAACACCTGGCTTGACAAAACTTTGTTTGAAAAAGTGCTTTTTAAAAAATGATATCTTTGGAAAATGCATAAGTGTGTGTGGGATGGGGAGAATACATATCTGAATATATTTATAAAGCAAGTTCTTAAATTTGCAAAGCTGTTTACCACTGAATACGCTGCCACTTATATAACCTCTCTCCTTTCAGCATGCTAGAAAGCAAAGAGAAGACATGAGGTAGCAGGAAGGAATGAAAGAGTGAAGATAATGAAGGTAGGTCAGTTAAGAGTCATTTTTAAATCCCCCTCTCTTTTCCTCTAATATTTTGGGAAACTTCTCAGCAGCTAACATCTATGAGGAAAATATTCTGCTAGGAAAAGCAAAGAATCAGCAATAGAAGAATGTAGGGGGAATACAGGAAGATGGCCAGGGAATATTGTTGGGGAAAGGAAGCCAAGGGAGGAAGCTCTATAATTGGATTAAACTAGGCTTCTGCTATATAGATCTTTCTATAAGGTTAGGATTAAGTTAGATTTATGTAGAGGACTGATGCGATATGGGGCCAGATCATCGAGTCCTTTTATCATTGACTAGGCTTTACTCCCTTTAAGATTTTGGTAAGGAAATCTCACACTACAAGGTAAAATTTGCTTCTCTACCTATGCACCTGAGAATCCCAAGCCACTGAAGGTCAAATATACTTGATCTGTATTAAGGGTTTTATGTGGCATGTAAGGTTATTCACTTAACTGACCCTTTTCCAATCAGGCTTACTTAGACTCAGTCTTGAAAATTATCTGGAGGGCTCAGTATCCTGGTAGCCAGCCAGGAAGGGTCAAGCAGTTGGGAGGAGGTTCATTTAAGGCTAACCCAGATTCTCCAATTACTTTTGGGTTGAGGATGACCTTGGTTTAGGTCAGGGTACCAGAGCTCTACACTCTGTGAAAATTTGATTTATCCACTCTTCACAAAGCCAAGTAACCTTAATGGTTAAACTGAGTCATTTGAAGTAGACAGAGCTTAAACCAGATGGTCAACTGAACACTGAAGATGCATTTATCAATATTCATCTTCAAAGTAGTTCATAGCCAAGCCACAGTTACTAATGAAATAGGCCAGATTTGCCTATGGAACATTATCCTGAATGTTTAGCAGAGAGAGACAAGAAGATGGCAGTGAAGTGCAAGAAATACTAAAGCATGGCCCATAAAGGAAGATGTATGGGCTAAAGTTCATTGGAAAAGGAGCGGGTGGCAGAGTGTGTTGTAGTAATTATACCCTTCAAATAATAACATACATACAAATTTCAGTAGGTGGAATTTGTTAATGTAAGAAAAACTAGAGGAAATTCATAAAGTTTGTAATGGGCCCAAAGTATTAGAATGGAGATAGGGATACACTGGAACAACAGTATACACAAACACACATGCTCACATGTACACATTATTTTTCAGCTTAGCTTCTTACATCCTCCTCTCCTGACTCCAGAGCAGTACACAGGTTATAGGGTTCTAGTAGATTCCAGCTATAGTAGAATTCTATGCTACTCAGGAAATATATGGCTAGCAAGACAGTATCCCTGTTTTCTTCTAAATGGTTTATGCATTCATGAACAGTGAAACCTTTGGAAGCAAACGATGTTAAATACTGATGATCGTAACAAGGAATGATACAGGAGACTTTCACAGACTTGATCCTAAACCTAATCCTAACTGACGATATTGTGGTTTTCATCACCTCCATACACACCCTCCCACATCCAAAGCAGTCCACTTCAGCTGCATCACAGAGTCTAACATGATAACATGTCTGGGAGATTTCACAGAAATAAGTGGCTGGAGGCCATAAGAGTCTGGGCACCATAGTCTTTTGGGACTGTGTCTCTATGAAGAAGGCCCTTCCATCTGCAGGCTTAGCTGGCAGCTCATTGACTTAGAGGGGGAAGGCGAGGTGTGACTTCTCAGAACTGGAGGAAGAGCTTGTTGGGAAGCCATTTTCCTTTCATTGATGTTTTACACAGCATTCAAGTGGATATCCCCACAGGGAATTTCTGTCGGTGTTTCTGGAGTGATACCTTTAATAAGACGCTGTTAGGAAGAAAACATGACGTTATAAATATTCTTATAATTTAACAGTTTAAAATTTTTTTCAATATTAATACAAAGGTTAAGTAGCATTTAAATGTAAATTGGAATAGTCTTACTGACTTTCCTTAAGAAAGGAATCCGCAATTTATTTGTTCTCAAATATGGGTAAAAATGGCATATTCAGGAACTATATAAGCATCTGTAAACTAATTAAGAAAGTCATCATAACACTAATGGGAGAAATGATGGACCTTCAATAGAACCTCTGCTGGCCTGTAACATGCCTTTGATGGCCTGGGAAAGGGCATCCTTTTCTCTTGTCAGAGGAGGCTTCATGTGGCCCACAGAGCTTGGGAAGCAGAGTGAGCTCTGGATTCTGGCTCCCCCCACCTCAGCCATGCTCCTTGTGCCTGCATACATGCTACAGGCACAGTGCACAGTGCCATCAGCCACTGTAACAGCCAGGATGTTACTGATTTAATGAATTTACCTGTCAAGGAGCACTGGTTAGTTCACACAAGGGTGCAAATTATTACATAATTAAATTTTAAAAGATGTGCCCATTTAAATCATCATTCCTAAAGCAATCTCATGTTGATGTAGTACTTAGCACAGGGAAAAGGCTGAGAATTTTTACTTTAGAAACAGCTGAGGTACACAGAAGCTTTGGGACAGATCTGAAATATGCTTGGGCTTGGGTATGAAATATACAGCCTGCCTTGCAAAACTTAGCATCAGTGACACGAAGCAGCTCAGGGATGTGGGGAGCACTGCAGAAGTGTAGAAGAAAATCTTTGTTAAGTAAGTTGCTCAGTAAAATCTTTGATGCCAAAAGTCTGTACATATGGTGAGCAAGGCAAAATTGGATCTGAAAGCATATTTTGATTTATTGATTTTAGGTGAAGCTCTGCTACTTGTCCTTTTTACTTTGGATTGAAAAAGTATGTAGTCCCCTTCAGTTTTTTTTATTTCCTGGTTCTGGGGGTTGATTCTTCTTTAGGGAGCAGGGCCTATGGAATTTTAAAAGTTCCCATTCTCATAGGTAATGAAGTTCACAAAATTGTACATGTTGTGTTCCTAATGACCTTAGTATTTCAAGAACTAAACTCTCACACTGGAAATCCATTTAAAAACGAGTTGCTGCAGTGCTCATCAACTACCTGGACATGTCAAGTCATAGAAAGCAAAATTTCACAAACCATCCTTTCCCATAGATGAATCTGTAACCCATAACTGATTAAGGAGAATTAGGCCTTGCTAATTGGGAACTGGACACATCGCTCTAACTAGGGTAGAGGCAAGACCCACAGTAAACAACACTGTAAAGTAGAACATTTGGCTTTTGTGCCCTAGCCCCCACCTGCCCATTCTCCTGCCCTTCTGGCTGCTGATCTTCCCAAATGCCAGGTCTACCTTTGTCTTCCATATTTCAGCAGCATTCCAGTTGCCACGTTACTATCGCTCTCAAAATTTGCCAGTCCCTGGCCTTCTGCAAGGCAGTCATCTAAGCAATGGATCACTGTTGCCATCTTCATGAATGCTTACTTATTAGGGACCATCTTCCCAGTGTCTTTGTGCAGGTTACTAGGGGCTTCTGGGGGCAGTGACCTAATCCAGTTGATGACTCCAGCCTCGAGACTTCCAGGTTGCAGATGCACATGATAGCCTCCAAATTACAGGTGAGTAAGTGGTGGCTCACTCCACAAACTGTAGCCTTGTGTATGGCTAGGGCCCAGAAGAGGTAAGAAATTTACTTTTTATTTTCTTTTTAACCATACCAGAATTTTATATGAGTTCTCCCTCCCTCATAGATAGAATGTTCAAGACCATCAAGCCTGGTATTCACTAAAAATTTTAGTCCCTTGGGGTGCTTGGCAAAAACATGGCATGCTTTATTCTTATCAGAAATTAAGCATGCACATAGGCATGTTAAGGCTTTTGAGAAATCCTGTAGTAAAGAGACCTATTTACCTTGCCTTAATCCAGCATTCTCCAAAATTATTTGACCACGTAACCTTTTTCCCCCAGCAGTAACACTTATTGATATAAGTGTAGTTTTAAGAACTACTACTACTCCTTAAAACATACTTTGGAAATGTTAATCCAATTCAATGAGCACATTTTAAAGATGAAGAAACTAAGGCCCAGAGCAGGTAAATGACTTGCCATAGTCTTTTCCCTCCTAGGCCCCCTTGACCAGCTAGATCATGATGCTTCCTGGTAACCCACTGTTTCCCATCTGGTGGCCTATGACAAACATGGCCCTGCAATCAGCCTTACCTCTACTACTAATGGATCTGAGCTCTGTTAATTATACACCGTTGGGTGGCATTTCCTTGTGGCTAACGGGGAATTTGCAAGAAAGATGATCAAGACTTGAGGTACAGTCTGTGACCAAAGAATACTGAAATTTATTAACCTAACTAGAGTTCCCACCCCTGACCTTGGCCTCTGGGTTTGAGTCAGCTGGGCCAGTGGACTATCATGACTGCCATAAAGGACAACCTGAAGGAGCAAGTACAGTGACTCTTGTCTGAGCGTGTATTTCAGGCAACACCAGAGTCCAAGCCCCTTTGGGAGGAATGAGGTTGTGATAGGACTGTTTTGGGTGTAGGAAATTAGTAACTCCTGGCAGAGTTACTAATTCTGTTCACCTAGAATTCAGTTTTTCTGTTTGGAAAAAGAAGCAATCTCAGTTCTTAGAAAAGAGATGATGTTTAATGGCCTCACGTTCTCTTGCTTCGTGTTTCTTGTGAAATGTTTTAGGAAGATGAGTATGATGATCTGATATTTAAGTTTTGCTTCTAAGAGTCCATAGACTAGCCCACCTATGCTCTCAGGTCATTATAGAGCACAGGTCCCTCTAGCTCTCCCCCAAATACCACTCTTCACCTTTGAGCTTGTCTCCTACAAAAGCACCCGCCCACAGACTTCTAAGTGGCCGCTCCTTCAGGCTCTACTGCCACAGTAACCTTACTATGGCAAGAAACACAACCAAACAAGTAACGACCCAAGCATTTTCGATTCTGGTAACATTGCTAGGAATCCTGGCAGCCTGAACACTAACTCTTGTCAGTACAGGATGAAAAGTGGCAACTCATCTCTCCCTAACCTCTACAGCCAATTTCTACATTAGCAAACTATTAGTACCCTGAGGACACAAAAGAGAAGCTGCACCTAAACATGAAAGAGCATTGGACCAAAAACCAGAAGACTTGGATTCTGAGCCTCCCTGTACTGTGTATCCCCAGAGGACTTGGATTCTGAGCCTCCCTGTGCTGTGTATCCCTGGACAATTCACTGAAATAAGGAAACTATGAGCAGCATTATTCCCAGACTAGTATCTTTGTCTGCTAATGACACCTGCCCATCCACCTCACAAAGTATTTTGATAACAAAATAAAGTAGTCTACATGAAGATGCTTTAAAATACCTACAATCTTATACAAATTGTAAGATTCTGTTACTGAAATTTTTACAGCACATTATTCATTTACTGACATGAATCTTGCTAAAATGGGAACTTTTTTTTTCATTCCAGTGACTTGAACTAAAACTACGATATTGTTGCAACACCCTTATTTAGTGATTTTCAAAACAGCCCTTGTAGGGCTTCCCTGGTGGTGCGGTGGTTAAGAATCCGCCTGCCAATGCAGGGGATGTGGGTTCGAGCCCTGGTCCGGGAAGATCCCACATGCCGTGGAGCAACTAAGCCTGTGCGCCACAACTATTGAGCCTGCGCTCTGGAGGCCGCGAGCCACAACTACTGAAGCCTGTGCTCTAGAGCCTGTGCTCCGCAACAAGAGAAGTCAACGCAGCGGGAGGCCCACGCGCCACAACCAAGAGTAGCCCCCACTCGCTGCAACTAGAGAGCGCCCCCGTGCAGCAACCAAGACCCAACGCAGCCAAATAAATAAATAAATTTTTTTTAAAAAGCCCTTGTCACACTGCTGTTAGAAAATGACCACAGACATTTTCCATCATAATCTTCACTTAAACCAAGTGGATTTAATTTAAATCCACTTAAATCAAATTTGCGTTATTGCTCCAGACACCACTGATCTGATGTGCATGCCCAGTGCCATGCAGGAGGCAAAGCAGTTTTCTGATATGTTTAAAATGCTATACACCAAGCTGTGTGCTATGGTGCATCCAAATGGCCAGCTCACTCTTTCGCCTTTGTACTTGAGGCTTCTGGGAGATGCCTTAAGGTGATAGTGGCAGCTATTAGAGGCTACACGATGGTATAGTTATATAATTATATAAGACTAAGAGCCTCCTGGTGAATTCTTGTGGTGGACTTAACATCCTTTGAATAGAGCATAAGAAGAGAACCCTTTTCTCCCCAAACAGTTACCAATCTAAACACACACACACACACACTAGCACATACCTCCTTAAGTGTCCCTGGAGTGATGATCAGACGGTAAGTTATATACATCGGGATGCAGATGAAAGATGAGGTTCCTATGCAGTAACCCAGGATGATGCTCCACTGAGGATAATTGTACTGAAAAAGTCGTAGCTGTGGTGGGCTCATCAAAAAACTGCAAATGATGAACTAAAACAGATTCCAAGCAAGAAACATTCAAAACTTTTCACGATATCCACACAGAGACAGTCCATATACCACAAACACGGAACACTAAAGCTAAGACACTTTCAGGAAATTGCCTAAGTGTGATATATCCTAGATTGAACTCTGACACAAAGAAGTCACTAATTTCTGTGCCTCAGCTGCCAACAATGAAGCGGTTAGGGGCTTTTCTTGATTTTCCTCCCTACCCCCACCTCAGCCCCTACAGTGGGGATGCCAAGGCCTCAGAAGGTTATTTAGGGGGGTTACAGCACCCCTTTCAGGGCAAAGGAGAAGAGACGCATCCATCAGGAGTGGTTCAGGCCCCGATTTGTGAGACAGTGGAGGAATAAACTGGGAGACCTCTCCATAGCTCCTGCCAGTCCTAGGGCTTCATATTTCTTTCTGCTTTGTTTTCATTTCCTCCTGCATTTCTGCAGTGATTGTTTTTGGTAAGATGGAAGGCACCTAGGTCCAGGAGACATAATAAGGTTCTCAAGAGCTGGAGAAGACTCAGGCTCCTAGGTAAGTTCTCCTTCTCCCCCCTTTCCTTGCATTAACCCCAGGCTAAGAACTGGGATTTCAACAAGGATGGCTCTGCCGTGAGGCATCTTGACAATAAATGACTGCCTGCCACAGGCCCTTGTAATGAAAGAAATAATGGAAGGAAAAAGCAGCTCAATACACTTTTGACGTGAAAATTCAGTGAAGATTCCGACCAAGAAAAATTCCATGGTGTGCTCCCAGTACTCGGTTTATGAGTTTTCTTATTTCAGTTTGGTTTCCAGAGACAGCATAAATACCAGTTTTTGCCTAGTAACCACTGTGCTGAAATCGTTATTGCTCTTGATTTAATTTTATCTTATTATTTCATAGTCATAAAGAAGACAGTAATGTAAATTATTTGTGGGCTTAAACATCTATTTATATCTTTTTTTTTCTTTCTCTTCACATAATAAAATGGGAAATTGTTAAACACACATTCATCTTCAGAACAGTGTTATCCTAAGTCCAGGAGGAAGCTTTCAAAACAGGAGCCCAGCCAATCGCAAACCTTTCTCTGGACAGACTCCTCAGCCCCAGACCCGGCTACTAAGAAAGGTAATTTTGAAACAGGGAAAGGTGGGGTCCGGTTAGGAGCCATCCCTGCTGTAACTCATCTCATCGATGTCAGGTGTGTGAAACCTAATGCAGTTCAGGGAGGCCTCAAGCTCTCACTGTGTCCACTAAGTATTGCTCCAGACACCCCCTCGCACATCCCCACCTCCTCTTGCTCATATACGATATTTTTCTTTTTTATAACTTGGCTTCAGTGAAAAAGAATATTTTTAGTAAGCTACTCGTTGTTTACCTAAAGCAGCTTTAAAAAGCCCAAAGCAGGGGATCTGTTAAGTAAACCCAGAAGTGGAAGACAGATTTGCCTTCTCTTAATTGGGCCCTGGAGCACTTACCTTTAGAGGAAGTGAGTAGAGTGAACATCACAGGAATTATGTCATGTCCCTGAACCCAGATCTGTACCTGGGTTTTGCTGGGCACGGAAACTCATTGGCTGTACACCAAGAGTTCACCCAGTTTGCCAGACAACCACAGAAATGAAAATACTAAAAGCCTGGGGCCAGGACTAGGGTAAGGCATATGAGACATTCACCTTGGGCACAACATTTAAGAGGATGTCAGAATTTCAGTAATCAAGAAATAATAATAATATAATATTTTAGTGTAATACTTTAAAAAGACAAGCTCTAACAGGGCCAGATTAGGGCAAGGTGAGTGAAGTGAGACATGCAAGTGTATGGTTGGATCCTATATTTATTTAAAACGGTATTTTGTTCATCAGGGATTTTTTTTTGCATTAATTTTGATTTTTAAAAACTACTGCATAAAAATAGTATTTATCGGGACTTCCCTGGTAGTCCAGTGGTTAAGACTCCATGCTTCCACTGCAGGGAGCAAGGGTTCGATCCCTGGTTGGGGAACTAAGATCCCACAAGCTGCGCGATGCAGCCAAAAAAAAAAAAAAAAGTAGTATTTATCTTGACTACTGAGTTTTTTGGCACCCCCGGAAATTTTACGTCCAGGATGAGTGCCTTGCTTGCCTTTCCTGAGTCTCAGCCCTGAACATCATTCCCTCCCTGTGTGGAGAATATGAAAGTAGACAAACAAACAAACATGGCTTCTTCCCTCAGGCAACTAATCCAATATCTCTCCTTCCTTTAAAAAACAAATGAAAAGATTTAAGTAGATTATCAAGAAGCACTGGTAACAATATAATAACCCATTTATGTCAGGACTTCTGCTTCTACTAATGGCAGATTAGTGATCCAGACCAACCCTCTCACTGAAAACAACTAAAATTTCTGGATTTAAAAATACATTGTTTTAAATTTACCAAAAAGCAACAGCAAGCTGACAAGGTAATAAGGAACTACCAGGCCAAGATCTAGAGGAACACTGGAGCCCACAGCACACACCAGAGCCCCCAGGCCCTGAGAGTATCTGCTGCTTGGGGCAAAGGTTGGCTTTGGTTCTGGAAACCTCCAGGGTCCAGGGGAACGGAAGTCAAGGAGGGATTCTGGGGTAGAGAGAGACATGTGCAGCATTATGGAGGCAAGAATGAGCACGCTGTCCATCTTGTAGGTTAACGTCGAGATGTGCAGGTACAGAAAAGCACAAAAATAAAGAACCACCCCGAGGGCTTCCCTGGTGGCGCAGTGGTTGAGAGTCCGCCTGCTGATGCAGGGGACGCGGGTTCGTGCCCCGGTCCGGGAAGATCCCACATGCCGCGGAGCGGCTGGGCCCGTGAGCCATGGCCGCTGAGCCTGCGCGTCCGGAGCCTGTGCTCCGTAACGGGAGAGGCCACAACAGTGAGAGGCCCGCGTACCGCAAAAGAAAAAAAAAGAACTACCCCAAGAAAGTCAAAATAGAGTGCAAAAAGGGTTGTTTTGAAAGAAGGGGAAGGCACAGATGCATACATGTCCTATGATGAAATGGATGGTCCAGATATCCTAATAAGCTGGAGCTGGACTGAAGGAACAGTCTCTGGCTCTAAAAGACCAAAAAGCTCCCCCCACCCCAAATCAAATTACAGATAAATGAAAGAACTGAGAGTAATCCCTGCTGATGTGCACAGAGTCACTTTACCCCAGGCTACCTCAGAGTGCACTTGGGATGTTAGCATGGTACTTATCCATCTTTGGGCAAACATCTCCTTCAGACGGGTACCAGGAGGGACGTAGGGGCACACGCAGCAAGGCTGGAGTCAGCACTGAACACGTTCTGGCAAACAGGCAACCCTTGGAGCTGAGCTCTCTCATTCTACAATGAATGGATTCTACTTTTGACTCAGATCTACACCTGAGAAACCTGGTGGGGGGTGGGGGTGGTCTTTAAGAAAATGAATACAGAATTACTAGGACCTTTGTTAGGTCCTTCATGAGCAGCACAGTAAATACTTCCCCGGCCTTGAACAGTTCTTGTCATGTGACCTTGGACCCTAAACCTCAGTTTCTCTGAACCTGTGAAATGGGGAACTCGAACTCTACGTCACAGAATTGTTGTGAGAGTTGAAACAGCAATGGGTGTTACGTTCAGTGTAAAGTCTGGCCTGGCACTCACTGCTCAATGAACGTTATGTGTCATTATCACAGAGCAGGGGAGGGATGAAATATGTGACAGAAACCGGAAGAGTGGTTAACTATGGGGGCACAGTGACTGGAAGGGGACACAAGAGGGGCTTGTGAAGTACTGGTCATGTGTTTCTTGGTATGGTTTTAGCTACAAAATGGTGCTCAATTTATAGAATTTCACTGAGATGTACACTTGTGATTTGCACACTTTTCTGTATATATATGTTACACTTCGATAAAATTTATTTTTTTATGAGTGTTCGAGGGTGAATCTTTCTCCAGGGCAAGAAGGAGAAGGGAAGTGACAACTCACCAAGAGAAACAGAGGGCTGATGGCTACCCAGCAGATCCTCCAAAACCATCCAGGGCTGAAGCCAAGCATTTCCTTCACATCACTGCAGAACTGATTGATGCCTAAAATCATCCAAAAGAGAATGAGATTGACTGACTGAGAGAGGAACTAGACTGTCCTCCTATCCCTTGACTCTCAGAGAGAGTAACACCTCTGGAGTTTCTCCAAAGGAGGGGCTTGGGGGCACCAGTCTGGTCTGAAAGTGAGATGGGGGACTTGTCACAAAAATGCACGTTACAGTAAGCAAAGCTCTTTCTACACAGAGTGGGAGGATTGGTGGACATCTGGGGAGGGACCTAAAGCCCCCTCTTCGTGCCCACACTGCCTTTCTAGGATTTCAGCATATATCTGATTTTATCGTTACTGTAGAAAAGGAAGTGAAATTTTGTCTAAAAATGGTGAAACCACTTGACAGAGACCGACTCTGACCATATGCTGGAAGCTTTGAAGAGAAAATTTTAACCACACTGTTGTGCATTCATATATCAGATCAAGATCAAGGTTCTTCTCTACACAGTAACTGGCATGGAAGTGAGGACTGGGGGAGATATCGAAAAGGGGAAGGAAGGGTGCTCTGCAGTTGCTTCCCTGAAAGTGCCCAGCAAGTCTGTAATCACACACCTTGCACTTGGTCCTCCGAAGTGCTGAGGAGGTGGGGAGGACTTCTTTCAAAAAAAAAAAAAAGGGCTTACATGCAACTCAAAATGTGGGCCCCCCCTTCTTTATATTATGTGTAATGACACACATGCTAAAGCTGTTCTGCTATCATAGAAACTAGGAAAATATTTTCAGAATGAAATCATCACATCTTGATTTTAAAGATGAAGAAAGGCATCTCTGAACTTGGTTTTCTTCATTTCCATTGCCTGTGCCCTTCTCATCCTCGCCCAGGGGCTCTTGGGATCCCTGCTCATGAACCTGTGTCAGCTCTCTCTCTGCTCCTGGTGGTTTCACCCTTATCAGATTCCATCCCACGACTGGGGGGCCGGGGGTGGGGGCGGTGTAAATTGGAGGCTTTACCAAGACAGATAATCCAAACAGGAACATTCTTGCCTCTTCCCTAGAAGATAAGCTCCTAAACTCTGTCTCAGGGCTCTGGAGGGAGTGCTCGTTTGTGAAATTTAAAGTGGGGCCACTCTATGTAACGGCAGAATATTGTACACTCTGCAAATGCATTCACTGTGCACTAGTTCTTTGTTGTCTGTCCAATTCTTAGAGCCTGTTGGGATCTTAAGCAACCACTGTGGATGAGCTATAGGGAACCACTTCAGCCCTATCTCCACTGGGTAAACATATAAACTCAGAAGAAAAAAATCATCCTCCCAGGAGTGCAGGCAATCTGTTGCACAGAGTGTGGAGTAAGTGATGACATGTTTTTGTAGAAGGGATGCAGCAGGTGACGTCTTGTACACTGGCCTGCTTTTCCCTGACGACAGCAGCCCTTCTGTATTCTGGTGGCTATATGGGCTGGTGTAGGAAGGATCGTGGCTAGTGGAAGGGAGCATCTTACCATAGAACCAAGACACAGCAATTGCTTCTATCAGGGCAACAGTGAGCACTGCGGGTCCCGTGGCAAACTCCTCCAGCAGCTTCACCACGTAGGCCCCTCCCTGGAAATGAGACCACAAACCCGGTTAAAGGCCCTCTGAGGCACTGCCTCCTCTTTACGACAGGAGCAAAAAGAACTTCTTAGGTTAATTCTGGAAAATTCTCTCCTTGGGTATAACATAAGTGTCCCAGAGTCTACTTCTTGGACTGGCCCTGGCAGATGGGCAAGATTTCATCCCATCAGACACACCTCTTCCCGCCCTACGGGTCACTCTTGTTTTCACTCCCCACTAAGCTTTAAGACAAACTCAAAAGCGCCTCTGGATCTGTTTTCAACTTTCAACTTTACTGAATACCTACTGTGTATTCTACCCCAGAAAATCTACAATACCAGACACACCGGGCCCAGTGGTCATGGTTTTGCCTCTGTCCTAACTCACAAATCCCTTGGGTCCTACTCAGGGCCCCACAACCCTGCTGAAGCTCCAGAGCCATTGGGGTCATGGCTTGAAGATGTTTATCTACAAAATCTGCCTTGAGTCAGAAGGATACACGCCTACAATGCCTGTGGGTACTAGCTGATGCCTGATTTACAGTTTGACAGTATGTGCCTAAGCTACCCCCCCCCCCAAAAAAAAATAAAATCACTAGAGAAGGTCTAACTTCTTTACCATTACAAATTCTCTGGAGGAGATGAAGTGACATTACAAACATGAGATGCCAGCCTCCAGATGTTCAGCATATCAGGACATCAGGGCACTATTCCTATGAAAGCAGCCCTAAGGACTGGAAATAGACTGAAAAGACACATCTTAGTTTTCCTCCAGATAGTCTGTCAAGCCTTAAATCTAGTTGGATTTGCTGTAAAATGCTGAGCCTCCAGATACCACGCCCAGATTCCTCAGACAGATGCCACTAGAAACAACTTTTCTTCCTCTCCTTGATGACTAACTTTTTAACAGCGGTGACAACTTCTCTCCCTTTGGCCCCAAAGCCAGGGTACCATGTGGGAGGGAAAGGAACAGCTTCTTGTAACATTCTGTTGCCCTAGGGGAGGTTGACTCTAAGTTTAGGGTTTTGGTACTCACAAAAGTCAGGGTGATCAGGGATCCAAAGAAGCAGGTAATGACCACACTGAGCACAAACCACTCCCGGCGCTTGGACCAGATGTGTGGAAACTCATCCAGCACGGCTGTGATCACCCCCTCCAAGCCTGCAAACTGAGAGGGGCACACAAATGGTCACTGTGTAGACTTTGGGACAAATCTGCTACCTCTAGGACAATGAACAGAAGGGAGGGGTTAAATTGCCAAGTGACCTGTCACGCTGATCGTGACCAGTTCCCCCTACTCACCGGCCCTCACTGGAAACATATCTCCGTTTTACCCCGTCATTTAGAACCCATTCCTAAGGACATCAAGGAAAGAAAGTATAACACATGGACAGAACTTCTTTACATGAGGTATCTCGGGGAGACTTTGGTTGCACCAGAAATGCCAACTGAAAGCTGAGACTCATTCCACACTAATGATACGAATGCTGGGCTGCAGGGCACTGAGACACAAGCGTGACCTTGCCCTGGCCTTCAGGTGCTGCCAGTCTGGTCAAGGGACAGTGCACAATGAGTGCGCAACAGTTCACATATGCTGAGCTCTTGGCCTGTGCCTGGCACTCTACCCTCATTATCCCATTAATGCCTCTAATGTACTAGAGGGCAGTAAGCACCCAAGTGAACAGGGGCTGAGGGAGCACCAAGAGGGAGCAGCCAACATGGCCTGGGGTGGCCAGGATGGGAAGGAATGGGTACAGCTTCCTTCCCTTCCTCCTCCCCCCCCTTCTCCCTCCTCCCGAGAGCCGGATTTCCCTCCCCATTCACTTACTGTGCTGTCCAAGCCCAGTGTGATTAACATCAGGAAGAAGATGATGGCAAAGAACGTGGATGCCGGCATGTTGGCTATGGCTTCCGCATATGTGATGAAGAGCAGGCTGGGGCCTGAGACAGAGCGGGAAAGAGGAGGAGGTGGTCGCTGAGACCTGCCCTACAAAGATGTCTCAGGAGAAACTTGGCCACACCAACAATTACAACTCCTGTCACAAAACCTTACATGTGGATCAGGGTTGGACATGTACCAAATGCTTCCTCACACCCCACACCATCCTACCTGGACATCCTGGGAGGCAGGAAGGGAATAGTATCCACCTTGAAGAGTATGCGCCCTCAACCAACATGGAGAAACGAAGCAAACCTGAGACCTCAAGACTAGCAAAGCTGAGCACATGAATTGGAGTGTCCGCTATATAATAATTCAGTGCTTTTTTTTTCCAACATGAGGATTGATATATCTCTGAAGTCTCACAGCGTTTAGCTCTCTCTTTAGCTCCAGAACAGTAGGAAATGTTATACTGATTTCAGAAGAATCTAGCGGCCTCGGAATAAAGACCTCCAGCTATTTTGAAGTCCTTTTTGATAGTATGAGGGACATGTCTTCAACCTTTCATGGACTAGATAGGCCACCCTTAGTTTGGGGCATGGAGTTCATCAGAGCACCGTGTCGGGCTAAAGACAGATGTATGTTTGCAAGAAAGCCCTGGGACTCCATCCACAAGATCCCATAACCTCTTCAACGTCTGTCGCTTTTTTTCCATGAAACCTTACAGTACAGTAGAGTGCTACATCATCTACATTTAATTTTTCTGCAAAGGATTAGTAATCATTTGCTTACTAGACTTGGACCCATCACAGGACCCAAACATATTTTTTTTGTTCTGTTTTGTTTTTTTAAAATAGGAATTGCTATCTATCTATCTATCTATTTATTTGTTTAAGCTGTGTTGGGTCTTCATTGCTGCGCGCGGGCTTTCTCTAGTTGTGACCGGCGGGGGCTACTCTTCATTGCGGTGCACGGGCTTCTCATTGCGGTGGCTTCTCTTGCTGCGGAGCACAGGCTCTAGGCCAGTGGGCTTCAGTACTTGTGGCTCGCAGGCTCTAGAGCACAGGCTCATTAGCTGTGGCACACGGGCTTAGTTGCTCCGCGGCATGTGGAATCCTCCTGGACTAGGGCTCGAACCCATGCCCCCTGCGTTGGCAGGCAGATTCTTAACCACTGCGCCACCAGGGAAGCCCCACACTGTTTTTTAGTTAGTTTGTCTTATTTGGCTGCTGCTGGGTTTTAGTTGCGGCACGAGGGATCTTTGTTGCAGCATGGGGGATCTTTTAGTTGCAGCATGCATGCGGGATCTAGTTCCCTGACCAGGGATCAAACCTGGGCCCCCTGCATTGGGAGCACGGAGTCTTAACCACTGGACCACCAGGGAAGTCCCCCCACTAGTTTTAAAACTAGTCCCCCCACTAGTTTTAAAAGCCATCATCCAAGTCATATTTCCAAGCCCACAATGTATTCAAGGCCCCAGTACTGGGTGCCGAGGGAGCTGCCCCATTACCACCATGGAAAGGGTTGAAATTTCCAAGGCAGTAAGTTTCTCTAAAACCTTTGAGAATTTTAAGAGGAACATTTAGAAATAATGCAAACGTTAGATATTTGTAAAGATCCAAAGAGCAGCAAAGCAATTCAGTGGGAGCCAGGAACCCAAACAAAACCCAAGGCCCTACCTGCATCTTTGGCCACCTCAGACACATCTTCGTTCCTCATCTCAGCCATATACCCCAGCACTGTGAAGATGACAAATCCTGAAACGAAGCTCGTCATGCAATTCACCACACTGGTCACCAAGGCGTCTCTGGAGCAGAAAACCCAAGGGGCCTGAGACATTTCCAAGTCAGGAATCTAAGGAGCATCTGTCTCCAGCTGTGACAAGGGTGAGTGGGCTGAGCTCACAGGGACTTCAAGCCTGTCCGGGTGTCTCCTCCCCTCCTCCCAGGGCCCAGCCTCTCAGACGGGTTGCATTACCTTGAAGCACAAGCTACTGTTATCACCACGCATGGCATGGGGAGAACAGCAGTCAGGGGTGGTTTTAAGAGATGATTTTGTTGTAAACCGGCACAGCACAGACCTCTGGATTTCAAACAAGGCTTGCTCTGAACCAGGGCCTGAGTTGCAGCGGGGGCCAGGAGGAGGCCTTGGCCTTACATTTGTGAAGACCTCAGATTTAGACTTTTGACATTATGTGTAAATGAGGTTATAAGAGTGCCACAAAGATACCCTGACACTTTTAAAAGAGGACTTCATCATACAACTTTAGGCTGGCGTCCCAATGCAAGGCCACATTGCACATTAGGGTGCATGTAAATTCCTTTTTTTAAAAAAAATTAATTCTATAATTATCTTACGAATAGCACAGTCAGACTGCTGGACATTGCCATCTGTGATAGAATATTAAGACAAAGTTAACTCTAAAGATGAGGAGTGATATTTAAATCATAATTGGCACCATGCTCCCTGTTTTGTCACATTTCTGAAATGAGATTTTGACATAAAAATTACAGCATTCTATGTTGGTCAAAATAGTTCAATCATTATTCTTTTTGTATATAGATACATAAATAAATTATCACAATTTTTGTTGTTAAATACTTTAACAGGTCAAATCTAAACACTGAATGTATGTTGTGATTTCTGTAAACCTGCTTTGGAATTTCTTAATTTTTCCTGACATATAGAGAATCTCACAAAACAGAAGTGGCCTGGAGCCTCTCTCAACCCCTGAGTGAGGCTATGGTCTGGGTGAGTGGTCAGGCACCTGTGGCACCCCTGAGGGTCAGAGTGTCAACGTGGCCTAAGCCTGGCCAGGTTTGAGGCCATCGGTTTGATTGCTTTCCTCCAGACCAGCTGACTTACACTCACTCCACTTTCAAGCTTTGCTTGGGGGGCCCCAGATACTCACTGGTAACAGTTGTTGTTGAATTTGTTGTAGCTTGCAAAAGCCAGCAGGACCCCAAAGCCAGGACCGAGAGAGAAGAAGATCTGGGCGGCCGCATCCACCCACACCTGCAACACAGCAGAGGTAAGGGCCAGAGCAGAGACCCAGGCCATCGCTGAGCACCAGCGGGGCCAGCGCCCTCATGCCTCCATGTGGCTACATGCAGAGGCAAAAAACAGGCTTCTCAGGGCTCCTTCCAGGGCTGGCCACATACCAAGTGCAAACAAATGTGAGTTCTCTTCCTATCACTTAGCCATAAACCAACGCAGTGGCCTCAAGTGTACTTTTTTTTTTTTTTTGCGGTACGCGGGCCTCTCACTGTTGTGGCCTCTCCCGTCGCGGAGCACAGGCTCTGGAAGCGCAGGCTTAGCGGCCATGGCTCACGGGCCCAGCTGCTCCATGGCATGTGGGATCTTCCCGGACCGGGGCACGAACCCGTGTCCCCTGCATCGGCAGGCGGACTCTCAACCACTGCGCCACCAGGGAAGCCCCTCAACTGTACTTTTCATGCTTGTATTTCTGGTTTAAAGCATCACTGCAGACTTGCCGCTGAACCCAAATTTCAGTTGTTCCTACTGTCCTATTCGGAGGACTAGCTTCAGTTAGTAAAAAGACAGACAGGTGCATACTGCTTTCCTCGTTATCTTACCCCTGTCTCCAGGAGTTTCTGCCAGTTGGGTTTCAAATAAAAGAGAACTCCCCTCCAGGCTCCGGGGAGGGTGGCCCCTCTCACCAGCAGGATCGAAAGGATGATGTAAGGGAAGGTGGCTGTTACCCAAACCACCTGTAAGGAAGGAAACATAGGTTATCACCACATGAATGCTGGTGTCTTATTCTTGAAAACCTCCAAGAAAGATCTACCTCTTTTTTTTCTGTAATTTTAGGAGGCAGGGTGGCAGAAAGATCACAGCTTTTAAAATTATACAGGGATCTGATTCCCTGCTTGCTGGTACTAACTACTTTTAAACCCACTCCCCATCTGTAAGATGGGGAAAATACCTAGCAGGAGACAAAGTAGCCAGTGTATACAAAACACTGTACATGGTCCATGATGGGTTTTCAGTAAATTATTGCCACTATTATTAGTTATGACACTACCAGCGTGTTAAAGGAATTTTTAAAAAATCATATAATGGTTCTTGGGATTGACCCATTTCTAGAATTTTCTAACCAATTTTGTGACAAGACACTGAAAATCATGGAATGCGTTTGTTGTGAAGGAAAACATGTCCCCGTCTCTGGCTATCCAGGCCACTGAATTCTGAGTTAGACCCTCCAGAGCCCCTTGGTAGGCCTGGATCAGCAGCCAGAGTCCTCCTCACCTTGCCAGATGTTTTGACACCTTTCCAGATGCTAAAGTAGATAATAGTGAAGATCAGCATGATGCAGAGGGCAAGCTGCCAGCTGATGCCCCCCAGGTCCTGGAGCCCCTTTGACCGGTGGATCTGCAGGACGTGGCGCCTGAGTGAATGAGAAAGAAGGGCCAGTGACGTGGTCTGAACAGTTACCTGAGCATACTGCGTGTGATACCTCTGGGAGGACACCAAGAGAAAAAACGGACACAGTACTGCAAGGATCAAGTGGTCAGCAAGCCTCAGGAAGAGCTGGGAGGGGCTCTGCCCATCCTGAAGGAGAGAACAGGGCAGTCAAGCCGACCAAGCCTGAGAAGAGCGCTCGGCCCAAAAGCAGACTTCCAGGTCTCCTTCCTAGGCTGGGACCCAACGAATGACTAACATGACTGGCTTCTGGGTGCGTGAGGATTTGTATGTGTGGGCAGTGGGTCCCTTCCCCACCCCAAAACAGCTCCCTTTGGGCTGCTATTGCCTGAAATTCCAGCATTAAAGAAAACTGCCTACTCCAGGCATCTTCTTCCAAAGGGTAGATCCCACGTATTAAGTGAATACATGAAACCAGAAACTCTTTGTGTAGTTTCAAACTATTGAAGTAGTGGGAGGCTTTGCTTCCATGACAGCTGGCTGCAAGGAGGGCCCAGGAAGAAGGGCAGTTTTGATGCAGGGGAATAATTTTGGAATGTGAAGGTAGGGACTGGCCTGGGCACAACAGAAAAGAGGGGGATGGCGCAGAGACCCAGACTGTGGAGCACTCAAGGTAGTCTCCCAACTCCCTCACTCACATTTACTCCCCCTCCCCGATAGCGTCATCTCTCAGAAATCCATCAGCCAAGAGGTGAAGAGCCCCTGGCTCCCACCTCCCTCCTAACAAGCCAAAGCCCAGGGGTGTGGCCTGCCCCTAACAGGCCACCCCCTCGCTTACATGCACTTACGTATAAAATTCTTCTGCAGGGGATGTTGAGTGGAGTGTCCAGGTGACGTTGTCCTCGGAGAAGTAGTTGGTGCAGTTGCCAGTGTTCCAGGAGTTCTTACAGCTGGTCCAGGGCAGCTGGGCCGCAAAAGAGGAGATGAGGTAGTAGAGCGCCCAGGCCATGATGGTGTTGTAGTAGGAGGCGATGTAAAAGGCAATGATGCAGATGGCGTAACCAATCCCTGGGAGAGAGAGGGTGAGGGAGGCCAAGTTTCAAGGGCAGCCCAGCAGTTAGGCAGGGCATCAGAGGCACTGAAGCCCAGGTGAGGGGTAAAGGTGGAGCTGCCATTCATTTCATCCTCCAAAGACTCCAGGAGACAGTGGAAAAGTGGCAATATGGTAGATTCCTTATTTGTATTTGCAGAGTTACATGTTTTAGAAAATGTGTACATGTGCTATTAATGCTTTTTCTATTTCGTTTACTTTTAATTGCCATTTATTCCATTTTGCTTTTAACAATCTCATACTGCTTGAGCAGTCAAAACCTTAATTACTCAAGTTATCTCCCAGGGATACCTGAGGCCTAACTGATTCCAGAAGAAGGTGTCCAGCTCGACCCATTGATAGAAATCATCACTTCCCAGGAGGACCCACTCACCCACCCAAGCCTTTCCCTTACCTTTGAAAATCGGGCAGATTTTCCTCCATATCGAAATGCATCCATTTCGGTGGTACTGGCCCAGCGCGAGCTCCATGTAGAAGAGCGGGATCCCCCCGAAAACGGCCATGATAGTATAGGGGAGGAGGAATGCCCCTGAGGCAGATAAAAGACAGTTTCACTCCCTGCCCACATCTGACCCAGGACAGCCCAAGTGATCTGGACACACAGAGCCATCTGATGCTCCAGAGTCATGAAGCCACCCTGTCCTGAGTGACCTCACACGGTGCTCCCCTGGTCTTAATCCTTTGCCAGAAGTAGTAGTAGACAGAGCTCCACAGTGAAGTGAGGTTTGGGAGGAGGCAAAGAGTACGTGGGAAGGAAACTGGGTCTGGGAGTCAACAGAAGAGGCCCTAGGACCAGTTCCACTTCTAACTGCCTGGAGGACCCTTCTCTCTGGGCCTCTTTTGCTTCCACTAGAAACTGACAGGGTTGAGGAGAACTGAGGTTCCCAAACCCAGCCACTCATCATAATCACTGATAAGCTTAAAAATACACACACACACACACACACACACACACACAAAAAAAAACACACACCCGCCCTGACCTCCTGAAGCAGAAGCTTCAGGTATGAGTAAAACAAAGAATATTTTAAGTTCTCCAGGTGATTCTGATGCAGCCAGTACATTGACCAGCATTTGGGACCCTTGAAACAGATCTCCTGCGACAACCTGTACAACAGCTGCAATAGTCTGTTGACTACTGCACATCACTGAATTAGCATCTTTGTTCATCTGTATCCCTGGCTCCAGACACTTGACTACTGATGTTTGGTTATACTTCCATAACTCCACGGAGCCAGAATGCTCCCTCCTGAGCCAGATTTGCAGGTGTGGCTGAAATTTGCAGGTAGTTTGCTACAGAATGAGAAAGTGCAGAACTGCTGCATCACTGGAGATGCTGGTGTCTCCTGGCTTTTGTGGCTGAGGCAGAATTTGGGTACGCCATGCTGGGGATTGCTCACCTGCAGCCTGAGTTTCAGCCCAAAGGGTGAGCCGGCTGTGATATTTCCTTGATAACTTTCCCTCCCATAAAGTGTTCTGAACCTAGAAATCCTGAAATCTGTGCAACTCAGAAAGGTTTCATCTAACTTACAATCACACTGGGTAAATCTGGCTTGAGAATAATAACCATGTTGTGTTCTCATGATGGCATTTGTCCAAAGGGTTTGCTTGACTGGCTTTACAGTAGGGAATGTGTGTAGGGGAAACATCACCGGCGACCCAACCCCTTATATAATGCTCAGGCTACAGGCGGGTCCTCCCAAACTGGAGATAAGATGATTCCAACTTCTGCCCCTTCCAGGCCAGGAACGCTGGGCTTCCCAGCACTCCCTCCACCCCCCACTCTCTCGGAATAGCCTTTGCTGCTGAATGGACCCAGGTCCTTAAAAGATGCAGCATATCCAGGCAACTCTGTGTCAGGTCATGGAGGAAATGAAGGCGACACAAACAAATTATCCCTCAAACCTCATTTTAGTTGCCCTCCTAAATCTGTTGCCAGAGCTCCTGTCAAAATAAATGACTGGGACTCCCCTGGTGGCGCAGTGGTTGAGACTCCACGCTCCCAATGCAGGGGGTGTGGGTTCGATCCCTGGTCAGGGAACTAGATCCCACATGCATGCCGCAACTAAGGAGCCCGCGAGCCGCAACTAAGGAGCCCATGAGCTGCAACTAAGGAGCCCACGTGCCACAACTAAGATCTGGCGCACCCAAATAAATTTTATAAATAAATAAACAAACAAACTGATTTGACTCCCACTTCTGGTCCTTTTCCTATTCTGATAGCAAGTCCATTGTCAAAACAGAGGCCCCATACCTACCTGCTCTGCTCTCTGGGGCTCCCATATCTATGCCTACAATCAGCTACTATTTTTGATAATCTGCAAATAAACTGCTCTGTAGGCATTAGGAATAGGAGGAGGAACAAGAAATCGTCTCTGGCCTCAAGAATCTAACACTCTTGTAGGAGCTATAAGGCATATCCATATACAGTTTGGTGCCGGCATTAACGTGGCTGGGTTCAGCTACGGATCATGCCCAGATTGTAACTTAAGACTATGGACTTGAGCTGACGCCCTCTCTGCCCTCACACAGGTCCAAAGGCCCAGCAGGGTCTGGGAACGTGGAGCCACTTCCCAATTTTTCCTTCCACAGATCTAAGCCCTCTGGACTCTCCTGGGCAGCACCCACAGATCTAAGCCCTCCGGACTCTCCTGGGCAGCACCCACAGATCTAAGCCCCCTGGACTCTCCTGGGCAGCACCAGCCAGCAGGAGTGAGAGAGCTCAGCCTAGTGCCGATGCTAGTCCCCCACGTCTCACGTGGAGGAGAGCAGGGCTTGCATAATGCAGGGATGAGAAGGGGGCTCTTCCACAGAGGAAGCATTAATGATGCGGAAAATCTGGTGAGGTCAGGTTCAGGAGAGCTTTCACTCAACTTCATGACCCAGAGAGCCACAGACATGCTGACTTAAAGTTCTGGCTTTCTGGAGATTTGTCTTTTAGACTAGCTTGAAAGTCTAAGCAACCACGTTCCCAGATGCATTATCAGTTAAACAAGACAGAGAAGACATGATTTATCCTCTGGCCTCCCAAAAGGATCTACAGACCACCCCTGGGTCGCAGCCTCTGCTTGCAGCCCACGATACTGACCCCCTCCGTTCTGGTAACAGATGTAGGGGAAGCGCCAGACGTTGCCCAGGTCCACAGCATAGCCAATGACGGAGAGGAGGAAATCCACCTTCTTGCCCCAGGTCTCCCGTTCCCCTGGATGAACCTCAGCGACTAGGGTGGTAGTGGCAGCCGGGATGGAATGCTGAGTGTCTTCTCCTGCACTGGGGCTTGGAACTGCTGAGTACCCATTCGAGATTTGGCTGGACTCCGCCTTATCCCCAGGGACAGGGACACCCTTCTGTAGAACACTGTTTCCTTGACAATCTTCTCCATCT